>NC_136920.1:83596515-84796515 GCF_949752795.1 Hyperoodon ampullatus | reverse complement strand
GTATGCCTGTTTCTCCAGAATCTTTCTCGTTGTGCTGTAAATAAGTCTCACACATGAGGCAATCTAGCAGTTTTTATTGTTGTTGCCTGTTTGTTTGAGCATCTCTTCTAGAACCTTCTATTGGCCTGCTCCGTTTGAGCTGGTTGTACTGCAGGCCTGTTTCATAGCTGTCATCCAGCTATTTAACCTTAGAATCATCTGCTCCCTCGCTCAGTTGGGAATTAATGTTTCTAGGACAAATGACTTCTGTTTTCTTGATTTCTCCTGTGTTTTGGAGGCACACACTTTTCAGCTACTTCCTGAGGAAAGTGTTGACAACTTGCTTGTTTGAAAAAATTGTACATCTTTCTTCACACCTGATTGTTAGTCAGGTTAGACATAGAAATCTCACCTCAACGTGTTTTTACTTCGGAATTTCCTTGTTATCCTATAGCTTCCAGGATGGCTGTTTAGCAATGTTGTGCTACTTTGGTTCCTGTGTCTTTGTATGTGATCTATAGTTTTCCTAGAAAGGTCTTAGGCAATATTCTTTATCCCTGGTATTTTGAAATGTCTTCATAGAGTGCCTTAGTGTGGGCTATTTTTTTTTTTTTTTTTAACTTACTCTCCTAGGTACTTGGTGAATTCCTTTTCAATCAGTTTTGGAAATAAATCTTTTGATATTTATTTGCTAATTTTCTCCTCTTTTTTTTTCTCTTTTTCTTTCTGGATGTTCCATTAAATGGATATATATAAATATACACACATACATATATATATATACACACACACATATATATATATATATTCCCCCATTTCTATTTTCTATCTCTTTGTTCTACTTTCTGGGAGATCTCCTCCACTTTATCATCTTAAATTTAAAATTAATATTGCCTTATGCAATGGTTTCAGCTGTAGCATTTTTAATTCCTAACACTTCTTCAGTGTTCTCTCTCATTTGGTTTTGTTTGAGAAGCAAGTGCTAAGAAGCCCCTTGGGAGGTCTGTGTGGGAGCATGTTGACCTGAGAGCCATCTTGTAGGGAATGGTGAGCAGCCAGAATGAGCAGCCAGACACTCCATGGAGGATCTTCAAGTATCAACAGTTTTGCTCCTTTCTTGTGGGTGCATTTTTCAGCAAAAACTTCCAGCCTGCTGAACTGTCCATCATCTCTGACTCTGGAACCTTGTCCCCAAGCATCCTCACACTGTGTGTGCATCAGGGTCATCTGCAGGGCCGGTTAAAACACAGGTTACCCAGGCTTCACCCCCGAGGTTCTGATCAGGGATCAGAGATGCAGGGATGCAGCCTGTGACTTTGCATTTCTAACAAGTTCCCAGGTAACCCTGATGAACACTTCTAGGGCAAAAGCTTTCCATCTCTTACCAAGATAGAAGTCTGGTTTTCAAGTCTGAGAAATGTTTTAGGGAATACGCCTTCTTCTCGTAGAGACTTTCAAGCCTCCTTGTTTTTTTGTCTCATCCATGACCACAGGCTCCACAAAGATATGGTGTCCCAAATTTACGAGTATTTCTAGAGTGTTGCAGCCTAAGTCAGCTTGCTGCTCCCATCCCGGCATTTTGGTTTTAACTTTCCCTGCTTGGCTAAATCAGTGACTCTTTGTTCATCTGCTTTCCGTCCTATACAATTTTGTCAACATATTTCATCTGCCGATGTTTTCTCCCCTGTTTCATTTGTCAAAATAGATTTTTTTTCTTTAGTGTTATTTTGGACGGTATTGGAAGGAAGCGGAATATGACACAGCTCTTCAGGCCACAATAATTAGTCATGTCAAGAGTTTTTTCGATGGTAGGGCTTTGCTTCCCTTCTAACAGGAAGTACAACTGCCTTTGGCAGTGCACTCAGAATAGGCTGGAGCCGCCCCCGACCAGGGTCCAGGGACCATGTATGCGCCATCCTCCTCCTCACAAAAGACACTCTCATCCTCATTCCTGCTGAGCAAGGAATGCTTCCAACCACAGAAAGAAGAAAAAGCAGTTTGACATTTTCTCAACTATTTGGAATTTTTTCTAGCACAACAAGCTGTTTATCCTCTGCTTTGATTCTTATTGAATTAAGGAGGGAGAAAAGAAATCAATTCACTCTCCGTATGATGCTTGGTAAAAACCGCCACTCACTAAACACTATGGAATATGTAGGAAAGAGGAAAAAAAGATAAATCCATCAACTAACAAGATAAGTGCCTTGTTCCTCCATCTGTTACTGCTGTGTCCTTATCTAGGATAGGAGTGTGGCAGCCACAATATATCTGTGTCAGGTATTATATTCCAAAGTCATATGAATGAATTTTCATGCTAGGAACCATCCATGATCTCGCCGAGCCAGAACTAAATTTGTCCTGAGGCACGCACTGTCTTTTTGCACTTGGAAGTCCATTGAATTCACAGGCAGGAGGGTGGTGGTGTCTGTCTCCCAGGTTTTCCAGCTTTGACTCTCTCTCTGCCGTGCAGGGGCTGGTGGTGAGGACTTAGTTGATTCACCTCTGAGGATGCGCCAATGTCCTTACAGGAGACAGGAAAGCATTGGAGGCCTGGATGAGATGGATATAGAGGTCTGCATATGGGTACATCTATAAAGATTGCATCATTGATTAGATGATTGATTAGCTGTGCCACTTCTTAGCTGGGGAAAACTACAGAAGAGTGTTCAATTGGAATGACATCCCAGGCACTTGAGCAGCCCCAATTATCCTGTGATGATTCCTCATTCAAAAACAGAGTTTATTTTGAGGACTGAGCCCTGACTGAGCTCCCAGGTGCAGACAGATATGCTGACAGGTGGCGTCAGAACCCGTGCTTTGGCATCTCTGACAGGAGCTGAGAGATGTGGTAGATAGATATAACTTGTTTGCATCCACGGTGGAGTCTGAGCTTTGCATTTTATTACAGAGATGGTGTAATTCATCTATATTATCATCACTGTCATCGTCACCATCCTCAGCAGCAGTGGCACTACAACAGCGGGGACATCACAGCTTTCAGCTCTTGGTGAAAACCTTATCCGTGTTCATCTCTGTCCTCCTAGCCTGAGATCATTGAACACATAACACAGGGGATGTGCTGGACAGCGTGACTTAGGCTGTAGGTTTCATGAGCTAGAATTGTATCAGGGGTGCAGGTGAGATACACGAGCAACTCAACTTTGTAAGTGGTCAAAGGCTAGAAAGAAGGGAAGCAAGCAAAAAAGAAAAAGAGTGCTGCAAATAAATTCAGGGAATGAAAACTTATTATATTGTGGTAGAATAAAGGAGAGTGAAGGCTGAAGTTTTTCTTCCAAGTTTCAAGCTATGATGCCTAGGTTTAGGAATAGAAGAGAATAGGTCATATTCCAAAGTTTTCTCTGGAATATATTGGGATTGAGAAGCCTGAGAGACATCAGCGGAAGGAGGCTGTCCTACAAGAGGGCTGTCCTACAAGAAGTGAGTGTATGAGTCTAAAACTCAAGGGCGATGTCCAGGCCTAGAGATGCAGTTGTGGGACCATCGGTGCACAGGTGGTGTGTTAGGCAGCCCTAGATGGTGTCCAATGATCCACATCTACTGATCTTCATGCCCTATGTAATCTCTTCCCCTTGGGTGTGGGCTGGATTATTGTCTCACTTTTAATGAGTGGACTACAGCAGAAGTGATGAGATATCACTTCCAAGATGATGTTATAAAAATATTGTGACTTCCACCCTGGGCTCTCTTTATCAACCCCTCTTGGATCACTCACCTTGGTGAAAGCCGGCTTCCATGGTGTGAGGCAGCCCTGTGGGGAGACCCAGTGGGCCAGCAAAGACTGTGTGAATGAGCTTAGAAAAAGACCCCCTACCCTGCCCTATCCCCTCAGTGGAGACTTTAGTTGAAACCATGGTTCTAACCAACTGCTTGACTACATCCCCATGAGAGAGCTTGAGTTTGAGGGACTCAGCTAAGCCTCTTTCTGATTCCTTACCCACAGAGACCATGAGATAATAAATGATTTTGGTATCAAATTGCTAAGTTTTAGGGTAATTTATTGCATAGCAATGGACTACTAATACAGGTGGTTAAAATTATGAAACTATTTGAGCTCATCCGGGAAGATGGTGTAGAGAAAGGAACATAGACCCTGATGCTCACTAATGCCTAAAGGACACGAACAAAAAGAGAGTCAGTATGTGGAACAAAAGAAACAGTAAGAGTAAAATGAGAAAAAACAGGGCAACCTGGCTTTATAAAAAACACAGGAAATGCATTTTATAGAAAGAAAGAGATCAACAGTATTCAATACTGCAGATAACTCAAATAATATAAGGTCTGACATGTCCTATAGTTTTGGCAGTTGGGATATAGTCTGACTGATCTTAGCAAGAGTGGTTTCAGTGGAGTAGGGAGGGATAAAAACCAGACGGCAGTGGTTGAGGAATAAATGGTACATGAGGAAGGGGAGAAGGTGATCGTAGACTATGTTTTTTGTTTTGTTTTGGTTTTTGACTATGTTTTGAGAAAAATGATTGAGGAAGGGAGACAGATTTTATGATAAAAGATGTGACAAAATGATGGCTTTTCATGATGGAAGGGCTTGGATGCATTTATGACTACAAATAGGGACAGAGGAGAGGGAATGGGAATTTCAGGACAGGTTAGGGATGATCAGTGGAAGAAAGGCACAGAGAAAGTGGGAGAAGCTGGGGTCAAGCACACAGGTAGAGGGAGTTGGCCCAAATAGGACTGTAGCTCATCAGTTAAGACGGAAGATACAAAGATACTGAAGATACAAAGATACAAGGGAATAAGTGGGTACATATATGTGCTTCTGGGAAGGAGGGTGAGAAATTGTATGAGAGTACCCTTGACCTTGACTTTTTTAGAAAAGCAGGCAGGGGGGTAGATCAAGACAGTGCTTTTCAAATTTTTCCACTCAGTATCCCTAATGAGAGAGGAGTTAATGTACATTCCCTAGGAATCTGAAGTCATAGCACAGAGTGGTCAGCCACAAGCTAAAAAATTAAAATTCATTATTAACACCTACTATTTATATTACATTCATATTGTAGCCGTATTTTCGTATGTTTTAAATTTGTTGTATTTAACTTTCCTCCAAAGTTAAAAATGTAAGTTTCTGAAAGCTGTATTGTATTTATCTTTTTTATAGTATTTATATTATATTTATATTATCTTGTCTTCTTTGTATTATTATGTTTATCTTGGCACATTGCCCTATATTATGTGTAACTTGGTATATTGCCCTGAGGGCATTTCTCAAGTGGTTTGCAAGTTCCAGCCTTAAACCATTAGCACCCACTGTCACATGTGCTCAGTCAGATTTTGAGATTCATTCAGGTCTCAATGGTCATCTTGGGAAGCACAGAACTTCACCAGAGTGAATGAATGAGAAACAGAAAATGCACATCTAGTTGAGGAGATGAGAAGGCAGAGGGAGAGGTCTCAAGCCCGGGGCAACATCGCCAGACTCGGGCTCTTCGGGGCAGCAGAGATAGGGCTGTGTCCTCGTAGGGCACATGGAGGAGTTGGTATTTGAGGTCGGGCATGGGGTAGAGTAATCAGTCCTGGAATTGCCAGAGTCGGCTGGAGACAGTGGAGGTTGGGGAGGGGTGTAAGAGTGTGAGTGACAAGAACACAGTTGACTTCCCCGTTTTCCCAAGTGACGGATCCAATGGGCATTAACTCCTGCAAGGTTAGATTTTATACACACCATCTAAGCTCATTTGTTCTGGGGGGACACCACATAAATTATTGTGAGCCCACTTCTTTTTTCTTCTAGGTCAGGGATTGGCAAACTAACTCCCACTGGTCAAATCCAGGCCCCGCCTCTCCCCACCTCTTTTAGTAAATCAAATTTTCTTGGAATATAGTCATGCTTATTTGTTGGCATATTGTCCATGGCTGGCTTTCTCTGATAACGACAGATTTGAATAATTGTTACAAAGACTTTATGGTTCACCAAGCCTAAAATATTTATCTGGCTATTTATAGAAAAAGACCTCTATGTTAGAATGACCTATATCGTGAGATAAGACTTAGCAAATACATTTTACAGATCCTTCTTGCTCATTTTTGACAATGGTTCTGAGTTTTCAGAAATTTAATGTAAGACTCCTCAAGCCTGATGGGGGAAGGGCTACCTTACCCTTAAGAGAGTGCTCAGCCTTCACCTGAACCCCCTCAAGGTTGGCAGGGTGAGCCTATGAGAATTTCTGTGCTCAAACCCAGTCTGCATTCCAACAGAACTTCCTCAGTCTAGCTCATCCTTGTAATAGTTTCCCCACATGCTCCAGTTGGCAGAAGCTCTACTGGGAAGCAGATTTGCTTTGTCTTTATTCACCTTTTTCAGCTGTTCCCCTTCCAAATTTTACTTTTTCTCTCTTTTAGATCTTCCGAGCAAGCACACTCAGAGTTCTGGACTCAGACTCTTCTTCCCTCTTCTCTGATCCTCAGTAGAGATGCTGAGCAGAGCTAGTTAGCACATTTAAAAAAAAAAAAAAACAAGTATTCTTCATATAAAAGGACTTGCTCCAGCCATCACATTGAGGCATGCATTTATGCATTTATTCGCCTTCCTCTCCTTCACCTTTGAAATGCAGAACTTCTGGAACCATTTGAAGTGTGTTCTCACAGCCTCCCCCGTAACATTGGATCCCAGAACCTTCCTCAAGCCCTAATGGTGTCTCTGACTCAGGGTTTGAGATGAAGTCAGTGCTGGTTACACATGACACAGCAGTTAGCGCAGCGTGAGCGTCTGGATGACTGACTTGTGGTGCTCAGCACACACTTGGGCTTCCATCTTCACTGGTTTCCAAAAGATCCACAGGAAACGTGCTGTAATTCTAATAGGTCTCAGTTGTCACGAGGACCTAATCTGATAGTTGGCTGTGGAACTTTACAACCAACAAGTCTAACTGTACTTAAAGGCATGTGGCAGATTCAATTTTAACAACTGCTGATTTTAAAAATCAGTAAGGTCCAGCCCAGTGCATAGAGCCTGCAGAAGGGATATAGGTCTAGTAGCCTTCTGGTCTTGCAATGTCTGTTTATTTATAGCAGAGACCCCCAGATGGTGGCGCTGGCCATCCGGCCCAGTCAGTCTGACCAGTCCCCAGCGCCAGCAAGTCCATTCATGAAATCTAGGCCATGGAGATGGAAGTTAGGGGAAGGTATGATTTGCTGAGTTATGTGGATTTGCAAGGTTCTCCTTAGGCCCCTTCTGACAACTGCAGATCGATTCATTTTATACCCCACCTACTCTGAAAGCAGTCCTTCCTTGGCCTGGATCAGGGTATCAGAAAATGGGGGAAAGAAAGGTGGTGATATTTACATGCCCAGGAGCAAAGGCCTGGACCCTTAATGCACGTTATGAATGCCTGCCCACTGTTGGGCGCCTACTATATGGGCGTGTGATGCTGGCTCTTGCATCTATTAGCTACAGGGCGAGGGAGTGAGTATCCTTGGCCAGAATGGCAGTGTACTGCTCCTGACAAGAAAAGCAGCCCTCGTGCGACCGATAGGTGACTTCCCAGGGACACTGTGCGCAGGAGAAAGTTTCAGCTAGCAGGGGCCTCGAGCTTTGTTTGTTAGGAGGCAGTGACAACATTTCACAATGCAGAAGCCAGGTGAGGGCCAGTGGGTGCCATGAATGTGAAGCTTTTGAGAGAAAGCAAGACGTGGTGAGGGTTTTTGAGGCAGTTTCGCTCTGTGGCACATGGTGTAGTTCCCCTGCTTGCCCCTTAAATATGCCTTCATTCCTTGTTGCTGAATTTCTGAAATAACACATTGCACCCGGGTGTGAAGGGATCCAGCTTGGCACAGGCCACGTGCAGCTACAGCTCTCTACTGGGCACCTACTGGGTACCAAGCACCCTCCTACACCCTTGATATACCTTTTCTCATGTATTCTTCAAAAAAGATCTCTGAAAATTATCTAATATTGCTAAACATGTAGACTCAAGGAGGTTAAGTAAATTGGCCCCAAATCACACCGCAGTAAGAGGCAAAGGTAGGTTTCCCATCCAGGCCAGCCTCGTTCCCGACCTTGGCATCTGTCTGCGGAGACTGGCAGACGTCAGTGAGCGTGTCTGGATGGGCTGGGGGGTGGAGAGGCTGCCAGAAGTACATGCATTTAACTATTACTCTAACTAAAAATAATGTCAGGAAAGGAAGCAGTAACAGGATATGAATATGAATGTGTCATGTGCACCGAAGCCCCAGAATCATTATTTTTGCTTTGAATACTTTGCCATTTTATAGCATCCATGCAAGGCCACCCCCTCCCTGACATGGATCACTGAGTCGCTTGTGTTGGCATAGTCTCTTGTTTAGTGATCTTTCCCAGGCTTTGAGGACTGGTACATGGGCTGGAAAAGCCTGCTTTGGGGACAACCATGATGGTAGGTTGCGGACCCCCTAATGTGCTTCTTAGACCCCTAAAAGCCAAGGTTATCGGGCAGTCCCTTCTCTTGGCTTTTCCCCAGGCTGATGCTTCGGTTTATGGGGTTTGTTTTGTTTGTTTGTTTTGTTTTGTTTTTTGCGGTAGGCGGGCCTCTCACTGTTGTGGCCTCTCCCGTTGCAGAGCACAGGCTCCGGATGCGCAGGCTCAGTGGCCATGGCTCACGGGCCCAGCCACTCTGTGGCATGTGGGATCTTCCCAGAGCGGGGCACGAACCCGTGTCCCCTGCATCGGCAGGCGGACTCTCAACCACTGCGCCACCAGGGAAGCCCCCCTGCTTTTATCTCTGCAGAGTGCACGGGCTTACAGAGAATTGAAGAGATGTCCCTTCCCTTTTCCTTCCCACTTAGGCCCTGATGGATTTTGGTCGTCTCTTCAGAGCTCCCAAATCCCAGCTCTCATTTCAATTAGAGCGCTCTCTGCAGCGGTACGGGCTGGGCTGAAGGATCGACGCCTGGTCCCCACGTTAGAGCTGATTCATCTCTTTCCTGAGCTCGGCCGCTCTTGGCTGGGGAGGAGGGAGAATGGAGCAATCTTTCAGAATAAATATGGTTTGTTTGTGTTTGTATTTGCTTCCATGCTGAATTCTGATTGCATCCGGCACCCCGACACCACAATTATTATTAATTTCCCCCGTCTGCTCTGCGAATCTTGCTGCCACAGAGATGCGATGATGGATAATGTTAGATGTGGTAATTGGATGTGCTGGGGGAAGGGAAAGGAGGGAAAGGCAGATGTTTCATTATGAGATTTGAATCTGAGTTCGGGCCTCCAGAGCAGAGGCCTGAAACGAAACTGCACCGGGGCATCTGGGATCAGGGAGGATCCCGTCCCGACGCCACAGGCCTGCCATCCTGGGTCTGCATCTTCGCTCCACTGACTCCCCTTGGGCGGTTGGATTTCACACCCACTTGAGGTGAAGCGAGTAAGGCAGAAGGTGGAAACCTGGCCCGTCCTGACTCCTCAGACCTGTGCCTCCCCTGTTTGAGTAGAGGGGGCACACAGCCTGGCTGAGTGACCACAGCCGACAGGTCCTGCCGGCGGGTGAAATCAGAGCACGCTTGCAATGCCTCCTGATGTGTGTTTACAGATGGGGCCTTGCTACCCCTGCCAAGCTCCAAATCTTAGAGCTGAAGACGCTGGTCTCTAGTGAGGGAGCAGCCCAAAGGGACTGCTCTGTGCCGGGCCCTCCCGCACCCAGGCTACCTGAGCCCCCGGGTGAGGCGTGGGGAGCAAGGTGGAGGGAAGGCCAGTGCCCCTGAGTCACCTCCTCTGCTGACGGGCACCTGGTCCCTCCCAGCACAGCCTCTCCTTCCACCCTTCCTTCTCCTGGCTATGTGTGCTCATCCTCCCGGCCCCACAAACGCCAGCTTCCAGCCTGATGGGAGGAGGAAGGGCAGAAGAAAGCTGTGTCTCTAGAATATACACCCGTGCAGGTGTGCAGCCCTACCTGAGATTCTCGAGGATGAGCTGGGAGAATCTGAAAGAGAGTCCGGGCTGTGAAGTTGGACTCTGCCCTCCCTGAGGACCAGTGAGACCCGACAGGGGCTGACAAGGTCCCTCACTCACAGGAAAGCCTGCCACCAGCCTCTTCTTGGCCGTGAGGTTCTGTCAGTCGGTTCAGGCCACATGGAAGAAAGGGATGCCTCAGGCCAGAGTGGCTCCTGCCTGGTTCCCGTGAGTTTTTCTCCAGCGCCACCAAGCAGTTCTCCAGTTCTCAGTGGACACTGCCCACTGCAAGTTTCACTCAGTCCTGACATTTTCTGTCTGAAGACCGCCATGGGTTAAGGACTCAATCTCACAAGACTGCCCCCACTCAGACGCCAATTCCAAGTCCAGGTTGTCACCTGCAGCTGTAAATCGGAGGTTGCCATGACCCCCTCCTCAGGTTCAGTTAATTTGTAGACTGGCTCACAGAACTCAGAGGAACATTTACTCATGATTACCAGATAAAAGATAGTATAGAGGATACTTCATCTGGATATTCAGAAGGATCCCAAGTGTAGGGGCTTCTGCCCCCATGGGGCTGACGTGCACCTCCCAGGAAGCTCATCCCATCTTGCTCAAGAGTTTTGACAAAATTTAATCTGCAGCCCCTCCTTCCCCTCCCAGAGGTCCAGATGGGGCTCAAAGTTCCAGCCCTCTAATCACCTGTTCTCTCTGGTGACCAGGCCCATCTGCCCCTTTCTAGGGCCACCACCTTAAGTCACCTCATTAGCATATGCTCAGAAGGGGCTTCTATCTTTCATTGAAGTACAGTTGATCTACAATGTTGCGTTAATTTCTGCCACACAGCAAAGTGACTCAGTTACACTTATATATATTCTTTTTCATGTTCTTTTCCATTATGGTTCATCACAGGATATTGAATATAGTTCCCTGTGCTGTACAGTAGGACCTTGTTGTTTATCCATCCTGTGTATAATGCTTTGCACCTGCTAATCCCAAACTCCCAGTCTTTCCTTCCCCACCCCCTCCCCCTTGGCAACCACAAGTCTGATCTCTATGCCTGTGAGTCTGTTTCTGTTTTGTAGATATGTTCATTTGTGCTGTATTTTAGTTTCCACATATAAGTGATATCATATGGCATTTGTCTTTCTCTTTCTGACTTAGTTCACTTAGTATGACCTTCTCTAGGTCCATCTATGTTGCTGCACATGGCATTATTTCCTTCTTTTTTATGGCTGAGTTGTATGCCATTGTATATATGTACCACATCTGCTTTATAAAAGGGGCTTCTTATGAAGGATGAAACACAGTCCTTTCACTCAGGAAATTCCAGGGGTTTGAGGAGGTCTGTGCCTGGAACAGGGACAAAGACTGAATATATTTCTTACGATACCATACTTGCCCTTGGATGCTCCTCTGAAGTTCAGAGGCTGACAGGCCAGGGATGTTGGTGACCCCAAAGACAATGGACAAAGACACCGCATGCTAGTGGCTCAGCTGAACTGGATCACAGCAGAGCTGGAGGCATGGCAGCCACAGTTATTTTGGGGTCTTCTGGGAGGGGCATCTCTTAAGCCCCCGCTTCTGCTTGGAAGAAGGCTCTTGTTCATCCGCTATGGACCCTCCAGGGGCTGCAGTAGGGCCCACAGTACACATGTACAAAAAGAAGGGGCACAGAAACCTGCAGTGAACAAGTGGCACTGGGCAAACAAAGGCGCTGTGCCAGACACTCCAGGGAAGGGAGAGTGTTTAGGGACTCAGAGCTATAAATCGGCACAGTCAGATTAGGTGCTTACATTTATTTTTTTTCTCATCAGCATGGACGCTGTTGCTGGTAATGGAGCTGCCGTGCAGTAACTCATGCATGAGATTAGCAGCAGAGGGAGGGTGGGAGGGGTGGGTGAGGAGAGCCCGAGGGGGCTTAGGTGTGGCCACTCACTCGTGGGCTTCAGCAGGGCCAGCAGACTGGGGCCTATGTTTTTAATGTACAGATAGGAAGGGGACTCTGGAGATAGAGTCCAGCTTCCTCACTGTTCTGACGGGGAGCAAAGACCCGGGTGGATGGAAGGCCGTACCTCAGGGCACGTGGCAAGCTGGTGGCAGAGCCGGGGCCGGGATTTAGAGTGGTTGACTTGCCTTTCCGGTGAGTCTTTCCTCTGTGCATTCTCGCCTACAGAATTGTTAGCAGTGCAGGGAGGGGAGAGCACAGTGGATTCACAGCCAGATGGCAGTTCCAGCATCGCCCAGCTCTTTCTCTCCTTCATCTTTTCCCGTTCAAACCCTCTCTCCTCTCCTAATGAACTTGAGCTCTCTCTGTCCTTGTGGTAATTTCCACCAGCTGTCCCTTTACAGGAGAGAGTGCATGCGTGTGTGTGTGTGTGCGTGTGTGTGCGCGTAAATGTGTGCGCACAGAATCGGCAGGGGCCCCAGGTGTGCTGGCTGAGTGTGTCTCCCCATGAGGTCCTAGACAGCCCTCAGAAGCCCCACTTATCTCACACCTGTGCCCTGACTGGGAAAGTCTGTCTGGACAAATGGGACTCCATTGTCAACTCACTCTGGGTGCTAGACGGAAACTGGGTGAGTCAAGGAGGGATGCCCCCTTCCTAGTCCCTGCACCCATTCAGTTTCAGGCATTTTCCCCTCATTTACTCATGCCAGCTCTGGATCTGGAACTAAGGCCAGATGTGCTTTAGTGAAGGTTTTGGTCCCCTCCTGAGGGAATCGCTGTTCCAGGGCCTCAGCAGGAGATCCTAACATCTTTTCTCTCCTTTCCTGCAGGCCTCAGGGTAGGCTGCTTTATTTAATCCTTCAAGTTGCTACCACTTACTTTGTCCCTCAAAAAACTTCTCAAGGACTAAGCTCCTGCATGGAACAGTCTTCTGGGTACCACCTTCCCATCCCCATCTTCACTGACTTCTCTCTCCGCCCTCAGCTTCTTTTGGGTTCCTTCAATAGATGGGGAAGAAAACCAAAGTTCACACATGGGGCAGGGACTCACACTGAGGTCTCCCGGGCAGACCCAGGAGTGATGCACGGCCACCCTGGGCTCTATTGGCTAGAACCCAGGGGCAGTGCCACTGCCCCTGGAGTCCCCACCTGCCTCTCTCCTCCCTCTGGGATACACCACCTAGAACCCTTCTGTTTTCACTTGACTGATTCCTACTTTGCCAGCTTCTAAGTCAGGCTTTGTTTTACTCCAGGGGGCCTCCCCTGAACTCTTAACCCGGAGGTTGCCCCCCTCCTGCCGTATGACACCCTGTACAGCCTTACAGCCCTCATCACACTGTCTACTCTCCTCACCCACCTTTCTCACTAGATCATGCTCTTCTCAAGGCCATAACTTGTCTTTTTGGGGGTATTTTTCTGGTTCTTAATAGAAATTATAACTTAGAATCACTTGGAGATTTTTAAAAATATCTGTGCTTGGGGCTTCCCTGGTGGCGCAGTGGTTGAGAGTCCGCCTGCCGATGCAGGGGACACGGGTTCGTGCCCCGGTCCGGGAAGATCCCACATGCTGCGGAGCGGCTGGGCCCGTGAGCCATGGCTGCTGAGCCTGCGCGTCCGGAGCCTGTGCTCCGCAACGGGAGAGGCCACAACAGTGAGAGGCCCTTGTACCGCAAAAGAAAAAAGAAAAAAAAAAATCTGTGCTTGGACCTTACCTTCAAATAATTAAATCAGAGTCTTCAGAATTTTCGGTCCTGATATGTTTTTGTTAAAAGCTCCTATATTCATTCAGGGTTGAGAACCATTATAGTCGATGCCTCAGAAATGTTTGCTGAATGAATGAACACGTCTCTCCAGCATGTAGGGATGCAGAGGAGATGGGGCAACACAGTGGGGCCCCCCTAGTGCCCAGAGACTCCCCTGGATGGGTTATGCCCCTTTCATGGGGTCTCTGTACATAGAAGTCAATCTGTATCAGCCATTTTTGAAAAACCATTTAAACTTGTTCTGGATATTACAAATTGAACACAATAGAGTCCGTTTCTCCTGTTTACAGAACTAGAGGGAAAAGGTGTCTATGTAGAGAAAAAAAAAAGTAAATACTTGGCAGACATTTTATTCTAAGCAGTTACTAATTGCCAACTATATGCCTAATGTCCTGTGGGCCTGTGAGACACACACACAGTGTAAAGGCATGGATTTTCAGTCTAGGTGTGGGAACCAAGCGGATGCACGAGGCAGAGTTTTGCAGATGAGTATTTCCTCATGATGTTTTTAAGGCCCACATTACCTGGTACAGATACTTAGAGAAGAAGACAGCGGACCATCAGGTGATAATTATGCAGTGCAGAAGTAACGTACAAGGAGTGAGTGGAGGAAGAGATCATTGTGGGCTGTGTCTCAGAGAAAGCTCTTCAGAGGAGAGCGGCCGTGGGTTCAGGATGGAAGGACGTGCCCACACAGGGCTGGGTCGGGGAGAGGAAGCCCATCCCGGCCAGAGGGCTAGCGTGCGCAGATTCAGAAACAGCATGTGCGTCTGGACATTTGTAGAGAGACAGGTGTGACTAGGACAGGAAGGGTTTGGGGGAAGGAACATGAAATCCACATGTTTGGGGAGGGCGGGCCAGATTAGGAAGGACTTGGGGCTGGAGGTGAGACTGACACCGGGGATAGTGAGTGAGGAGCGTCACTGGCGTGGGACCTGGGACCCTGCGGTCATCACGTGTGAGAGCCGATCGTGACAGCAGTGCGCATGGCAGATGGGAGAGAGCACAGGCAGCAGCGCAGAGGCCCATAGGGATCCAGGTCATGTGGGTGCTGTGAGCATGACCTCATTGGGCTCCCACGCACATGATGGGGGATGGTGGCCGTGGTGCACTACGTGGCTCCTGCAGGGCCAGGAGCCTGGGCGTCTCCAGGGTGGCTGCCCGCAAAGCCTAAACAACGGCTTGGCTGGGTTTCTGTGCTGTTGCCCCATTTCCTGAGCCCTTAGCATCCTTTCCTCATGTAGCTGGAGGTAATTTGGGGCCCTAGGATTTAGACCTGGGGTACAGCCTCCCTGGGAAGGGGTAGTGGAGTGGGTGCCATGGTGGGCCGGCTCAATGCTATTTTATCACAGTGAATGTCTTCTCAGTGTTTGGAGTTTTCTGAGCTTCATGGGCTGAGAAATGGAGGCTCATGTGGTTGGTCACGACTGGGCCTCCCATCCTCTGTTTTGCTGTTGGGCGCTGGGCAGCCTCCCAGCCTTGGGCCCCCCATCTCTCTGAGGATCTCTGAGTCACGGAAGCCTGTAGCCTGAGCACACCTGACTCAGCCCATGGTCCACAGTGGTCTCAGGTGGGAGTCCCCCTCTGAAGGCTTCCTCCTTTTTCATATGTAAGACTCAGGGAAAGATTTTCCCCTTCCCGGAGCCTAGATCCTCAGCAGAGGGCCACTTACTTCCGGGGGTGCTGGATTTAAATGGGCTGGCAAGATGCTTCCTGAACCAGGTGACGTGTGTTCTCATTTGTAAAAAGGGGTGAACAGGGCCTTTTATTCAATCTTGTAAAGGCAAGTGATGACAAATGAACGTATCTGTTGTGTAGCAGCAGCTCTGTGAGGAAAGCTGTGATTAACACAGACATTTCTTTTCATCCCTGTGCAGCTCCAAAGGGTTTCTTGACTTTCCCAAGATGCTGGCTAGTCGTGGTCCTTGGGGTGAGCCCAGAGCCTCTGAGGTTCTGAGAGGCCCACCTCCTTCTCCATCAGCACAGACGGGTCTGAGACAGGCTGAGCAGTCCCTGCCATGCCTTTGTGTGGGTTTTTTATCACTCGGATGACTGGGATTGCTTCTTTATCCAGTGTCCCCTTAGGAAAAACAATACTAATAAGCACTACTGCGGCAGCCCAGCTTCCTTTAGGGATGTGCAGTTGTCAGTGTCCTGAGGGACAAAGCACACAGGATTCTGGTTTCCTTTCGCTCTGGGACTGGCTCTCCCAAGACCAGACTTCCACCTATTTCTCAGAGGAGCTGCGTGTCCTAAAAGCAGACATCTTTTGGGGGCATAGATGCTTCCTGAATCTCTGAGCTTCCTTTCATGCCCACATCATCCTCTCAGGACCACTGGTCAAAGGCAGAGACCCAGGACCACCACCCTGCCCCCCGGAATTCGTGGCAGAGGGAGCTCCTCTCAGAGGTGCGTGTAGGAAGCAGACCTAGTTTGGGAAAGTGAGAAGCAGGAGAAGGAAAAATTGCCTTCTGTAGACACCCCAACCTCTGCAGCTTCCCAACACGTGCTTTCAAAGGAGACCTCTTGTGATTATAATTAATACTGATGAGTGATTGGAAATACTTCTCTTTTTAGAAGGCTTGAGGGACAGTCAGTAATCCCATCGCAAATCGGGGAGCTGGTTTTCTGGGTGAACAGTAGAAACTGCTTCTTTGGTGGCGGAGAGAGACAGAGAGAGGGAGAGACGGTACAAGGCAAAGAGTAGTTTTATCCAAAAAACAAGCAAACCAAAGGAAAAGAGCTCCTCTAGGAATTATCGAGCCCGCGGGCCTCATGGAAGAGCCGATGTTGCACATTGCTGTGCTGTATGCTGGTGTAGAGTACACACACGCTACGGTGAAATGAAGTGCTTGATGTTTCATACCCCTGGCCACCCAGTCCATGCTAAAAACATAAGCTCTGCCATGTCTAACGTCTGCCCAGCCTTTGCTCCAAAATCCACCTGATGAGGACAGCGTGATCCCTAGCGATGTCTCCGAACTCTCCATTCCTCTCCGGCTGGACCGCAGTCCAGCACACACTGCTGCTGCCTGCTTCCTCCTTGACTTGGAGCCAGGGCTGGGGACTTTGTGGGTGGAGATGGGGGAGGTGGAGAGGTAGAACCCGTATATCCATCCAAGGAAGCACGCGGCTTGCCGGTGCTATAAATTTTCGGAAATCAGTCTCCACGGGCAGTGTGTGTACCTGGAGTGGTGAAGGGGTCCAGAGCAGGGAGGAATCCGCGGAGACTTAGAAATTAACGACATCCACATCACGCCTCCACATCCTGATTTGCTAACAAGCGGGGCCACAGAGAGAAGAAAACTCACCTGTATACAGATCCCGTATTTGGCACAGTTTAAATAATTTTAAATGCAACTGTCAGCCTTAAGTTCTGAAATGTGCCTCCAGCAAAAAGATAAACACAGAGAAGAGAAGATTGCAGGGTGGGGCAGGGTGGGGGGACTCCAGGGAAGGAGGAAGACATCACAATCTTTAATATTTTTAATCAGCCTGTTTTTCCAAAACAAGAAACATGGTTGCAGGTACCCTTGCAGACTGTAAGTTTTCCGATTTTTGGTGTGTGCTATTCAATGCGAGAGTGATAGTTCCATTTCAGAGGCTCAGCAAGACTGAAAATCTCTGCTTGGCAGCCGCTGGGCCAATGAAGACATCAGGTGCTGTCGGCGGGTGGCTCAGCTGCTGACCTGCAAGTGTGAGGGGGCAGCCGACCACGGGCGGAAGCTTTGGTCACAGCCTGGAGACAGGGCGATGCTGCAGGCCGAGGCCCCCGAGGTGGCCCACCCAAGAGGCTGTGCATCGTCTAAAGCAGCGGTCCCCAACCTTTTTGGCACCAGGGACCGGTTTTGTGGAAGACAGCTTTTCCATGGACGGGGGTGATGAGGCGATGGCATGGATGGGTTCAGGTGGTAATGCGAGCGACGCAGGGCAGCCTTTGAAGCTTCGCTGGCCTGCCAGCAGCTCACCTCCTGCTGTGCGGCCCGGTTCCTAAGGCCAGCAGCTCACCTTCTGCTGTGCGGCCCGCTTCCTAACAGGCCACGCTCTGGTACTGGTCTGCAGCGGCCTGGGGGTTGGGGACTCCTGATCTAAAGGTCTGCACACCCCCAGGTGTCCCTGTTCTCAGGCTGCAATGGGTGTTTCCACCATCTGACTCAGATCCCTGGGTTTAGACCTCTGTCTGGGAGCTGAAACCTTACTGAGAACCTTACCACAAAGGAGTAGACCCCGGGACATGGCAGGGTCTAGAATTTGGTTAAAGGGTCTGTTCCCTGGGAGGAAATGGGCCCCCGAGGTAGGAAGGCTGCTGAGAAAAACAGAGACAGGTTCTCAAAACCCTTGGGCAGGTGCTCAGAGTCAGATGGAACTTGGCTTAAATTCAGGTTCAGATGGAAGCCTGAGCCCAGGGCCTAGGAGGGGAACTGGAAGGGAGGAATGGGCTTAATTGGCCAGGGCACTGACGCAATGCAGTTCCTTGCTGGTGGTTGGGCCTGGTGTGGGGGAGGCATGGCCCTCGGGGCAGGCCTCAGACACTCCTCAACACGGCACATCTTCCCCTCTTTGAATGGTCGAGACTTCCCTCACTCCCTGTCCTCATCAGGCATGCCAAAGTCCAGGGCCACCGCTCCTTGCCTGGGGGGTTGGGGGCAGGGTAGACAGCAGGAGAAGTCAGAGGTCAAGTTCAGCTCCAAGGGAAACAGGACTGACTGAGAAGGGAAAGAAGAGCTCAAAAGCAAACCTCAGTATCATGCATAATGTTAACTTGGAACCAAAGAACACCTTGGACTGTGGGGAAGATCCCGCTGGGGATGGATCATCTGGTAACTGGGAAGAGTGCCTGGGGTTGGCTGTGTCAAGATCACCCATGGCCTGGTGACAGCCCTCCTGGGGGAATGGTGGAGACATGCAGATTTGCATAATTTGATGAAGGACCACAAGAGATGTATTTATAGGGTCCAGTGGAGGACAGAGAAGGAAAGCGTGTCCCGACAACCCTGGGGAGCTCCTTCCCCAAACTCTGCGGACCAAGGTCCCAGCCCTCCTTCCAGGCCTATCATAAAAGCCACCCCCTCCATGAATTGGCCGCCATCTACCTTCCCTCTCATCCTCTCTTACTCAATCGGACTGATTCACTTTATTTTGATGATGCTTTTTGTGTTACTCTTTCCACTGCTTGTTCCTGTCAACATTGTAAGCAGCTTAAGGAAAGGGGCTGTGCCTTATGCATTATTCACATTCTACTTCACTTCTGCACCTGGCACCTTACCTGGAAGAGCCAAGCCAGAAAGTGTTTGCCTAACTGAATGTTGAGAGTTGTTACCAACCTCAGGCTCCCCCTTCCCAGGGCTATCTTGACTGCATTGTCAAATGCTAGAGCAATGGTTCTCAAAAATTTTTTCCCCAAATCACCTGGAGGGTGATTATTAGAACACAGATTGCTGGGCCCCAACCCTGAGTTTCTGATTCAGTAGGTTGGAGAGACCCAGGAATTTGCATTTTTAACAAGCTCCTACTGATACTGAGGATTCTAGTTCAGGAAAACCACTTTGAGAACCACTGCCCCAGAGCTGGAGTGTGATTTCTTTCAAGCATGTCTTATTACTTGACCTCCCTGGAGAGGGTGCTTTTCCTCTTTGTGCATCTGGTCTGGCTGCATGGGAGAACGCACATGCAGTTAAGTACCAGTACTACACCGTGCATCAGCCTCCTGCACAGAGCTGGGAGCAGACATCTGCCTGACCATCGGAGATGAGGCTGGATATCTGCATCCTGGACCTACTGAGATCAAGGGCCACAGGCCCCTTGCACTCACCAGTAAGGCTGCCAAATAGGCAGGGGAGATCCTCCCACACCTTCTCTGCAGCTTCATCACCCAGGTTCTGAAACAGCATGTGGCTCCTGAAGATACGTTTGAAATTATCTTGTAGATTCATTCATTTGCACATCACTGAAGGCCTAAACTCTATGTCTATCTATATGATTGTTGAGAACAGGAAGTAGGCCATATTTATTCTGGATATTCAGAACCTTAGCTGTTACGTGGTGCCTACTTTTAAGAAGAAAGACTATAGAAAAAAAGTATTACTAGGACGACTGTGAGCACTTGGAAAGAAAAGGCTACTCACTAGATGAAAGCACCAGCTCACTGCCACAAAGCCCTGGCAGCCCAATCTCATTTCCTTTTTGTAATAAGTTACTTGGGAAATTTGGTAGACATCACTTTTTAAATTTAAGCATGGCATTTCCCAGGGTCCTCATGATGTTCCCAGGTGGTGGGTGGGTTTGGACTCCATAGTGTTCTGAGTAACGGATCAGTGTCATCCTGGAAAGAGGCCTTCGTCTTTGACCCTGTCCTGTTTGACATTTTTACCAGCATTAGATGAAGAAACAGCAGGCACACAGATCACACTTTCACCTAATTCAAAGCCGGGATGGATAGTTAATAGTCAGCATGACAGAACTGAGTTTCAAAGGATCTTGACAAGCTCAGGAAGTGGGCCAGGTTTTGAAAAAAATGGAACACTTATCTCAAAGCAGTAAAAAGAAGGAAGGCTCAGTAGCAGAACTTTAAAAAACGTTTAGGAATTTTAGTTGCTAGAAAGCATAACGTGACATTAGTGCAATGTAACTTCCCCAGAAGTTGATATATGAGACCATATTAATAGACCAATAGCACCCAGAACAAACTGCATTTGCAGCATTATAAGCAGTTAGGGATTCAGAGGCAAACAGAATCATAGCCAAGCAGCCTCGATGATGAATAGACTGTATAATGTGTCTCGTGATTCTTAGGTTGAGTTATGGAAGGAAGTGAGGGAGCTTAGCTTCACGCCTAGAGAGGAAAAGGCTGAAGGAAGACCCATGGATTGTCTTCAAATACTTTGAAATGTCTCATGTAAATTCCACTTATTTTGAAAGGCCCCCAAAACCAAATGTAAGATCAGTGGATGAAGTAATAGGGTAACAGATTTTGGCTTAATACAAAGAAGGAGATTCTAGTATCCAGATTGTCTATAGGTGAAATAATAATAACAATGATAATATCGATGATGCTGGTGATGATGATGAAGTGAGCAACAACTCCTGCAGGCTCACTAAACATGTCTTACTCCAAACACAGTGCTTGATTCCACTAGACAATCAGGATGGTGAGCTGACATCACTGGGAAAAGGCAGCCGTTGGGTGAGCAGTGATGTTGCAGAGGAGCTTTGAGTATCAGGAGGTCGAACAAGATGATCTTAGGTTCTGGAAATATTGGAAATAGAGTGCCTTTTTTTTTTTTTTTGCGGTGCACGGGCCTCTCACTGTTGTGGCCTCTCCCGTTGCGGAGCACAGGCTCCGGACGCGCAGGCTCAGCGGCCATGGCTCACAGGCCCAGCCGCTCCGCGGCATGTGGGATCCTCCCAGACCGGGGCACGAACCTGTGTCCCCTGCATCAGCAGGTGGACCTCAACCACTGCGCCACCAGGGAAGCCCTATAGTGCCTTTTTTAAAGCTTGCACACAGAGAGAATTGTCAGCACAGAATATTTTTATTCTTCAAATATTTTATATTGTTTCCTCTGGATGTTTTTAAGTGTAAGGGAAATTGTGAAGGTGAGGGTGTTGGTTGTGAAATCTCCCCTTGCCCCACACCTGAGTGAGGGGTTGCCTGTGAGCCAGAAGCTATGGGTGTACCTACAGGTGATCACTGCACGTTGTATTGCTTATACACAATCAATGTGTTGGTTGCTTATAACCAATCATGTGCCAAGGTGACCTGGGTTGGCCGGTGCACTACAGTCCCACCTCCCTGCTGCGATGGAGTGTCTGCCACTCAGTCTTCAAGGTGGCACCATAGGGATGTACACATCCTAGAAAAGCAGCCCACATATCTTTGCAGTTTCAATGTTGTTATGATGCCCAGCACCTACTGTATTCAACGATTTGGGGTTGGTTAAAAGAAGATTAGAAAAGAACTAAAGAAAAATCTCTGTAGAACTGACCTTAAGAGATGTGAGATCAAATACAGAGAGGTTCAAGTTAAACATGCCCTCACCTTGTACCCCAGCAAGCCCTAGAGGAACAAGGACCCGGGTTCACACACACACCTGCATGTGAATAACTGTAACAGCTTTGTAATAATTTCCCCGAGCGGGCAACAGCCCACATATCTTTCAGTGGGTGAGCAGATTAAAAAACTCAGGTACATCCTCACGATGGGATACTACACAGCAGTAAAAAATAAGGGACTTCTGATTCTCAGACCACCATGGCTGAACCTGGAATGCTTTATGCTAATCCAAAGAGGCCAGACCCAAAAGGCTAAAGACTGTATGATTCCATTCACATAACATTCTTGAAAGGGCAAAACTATAGTGGCAGAAAACAGGCTGGCCTTGGGGGAGAAACTGACTACACAGGAGCATGAGCGAACTTTGTAGGTGGTGGAAATGTCCCATACCTTGATTACAGTGGTGGTTACATGACTGTATGTTCATTAAAACGTGTAGAACTATACACTAAGAACGGTGAATTTTACTCTAGTAAATTATACCTCACTTTAAAAAAGCAAACAACACAATGGAGGCTGATGAGGACTGGACTAGTCTCAGAGGAGGTGGGATAAAAAGTGGTCTTTGAGTTGGTGAATTATGTTCAGCTGGGAAGAAGGATGGACTATTGCCACGTGAACTCTGTTTCTTTTTCCTGCGTTCTCTTTTCACTGGTGTCCAGTTGCTGCCTTTCATCCTGCACCAAGCAGGTCCCTTCCCATCCCAGCAGTGGACAGCTCTCCCAGGGCCCTGACAGTGGCACCATCCTCTCCAGAGAGTGGGCAGCCTGAGGCCTGAAGCTCCCTGCCTTCCCGCTGCACCCTGAGGGACTCAAAAGGTTCACCCCGAATTACGAAGGGCCACTGGCCTCTGCCTGAGGAACAGGTGGGGGTCAGAAGAGGCTCTCACTATTTCAAAGCTTCAAGTACAGTTTCTCCTCATCCTCTTCAGATACAGTCGAGAAATGGCCACCCCAGGCCTTTCAGGAACTGGGCTCTAGGCCCAGGTTTGCCTTGAGGTCTGTGAGTTCACCTCTCCGGCTTCAACTTTCCCATCTGGAAAAAGATTATAAAAAGGTGGCAAGGGCTTCCCTGGTGGCGCAGTGGTTGAGAGTCCGCCTGCTGATGCAGGGGACATGGGTTCGTGCCCTGGTCCGGGAAGATCCCACATGCCGCGGAGCGGCTGGGCCCATGAGCCATGGCCAGTGAGCCTGTGCATCCGGAGACTGTGCTCTGCAACGGGAGTGGCCACAACAGTGAGAGGCTTGTGTACCACAAAAAAAAAAAAAAAAAAAGATGGCAAGGTGTGTGAGGGCCTTCCTGGCACCATCCTTGTGTCGTCAGCACAAGCCTTGCTCCTGGCACTCACTTTCTCCCGCGTTCCTCCAAGTGGTGCTGCCAGGCACACACACCAGGATCCCTGGAAGGGTAGACACTGCTCCAGGAGATTTGGCAGGGAGCACGTGTCACCAGAGGTCATCACCCACAGCAGCGGGGCACAGGGGAGCGTTGGAACCCTGCCTCTGCCCCTTAGCTTGTGACCTCAGTTTTCACAGCGGAAAGTTGCAGATAATCTCCTGTACCCTGTTGAGTGGTTGCTGAGGACTAAACACTGAGGATGAGTGTGGTAGGCAGGCATAGAGTATTTAATAAATAACAGCTGCTAATATGTGTCATTATTCTTTTTTAACAAATTAAGAATTTATTTTATTATATAATCAAAGAAAACAAACTTAGAATATCTCCAAATCTAATTGGAAGAATCTATTATCATCCATTATTTTCATCACTTTCTTTTTTTTTTAAATTTTATTGAAGTAGAGTTGATTTACAATGTTGTGTTAGTTTCAGGTGTACAGCAAAGTGATCCAGTTATACATATACATATATTCATTCTTTTTCAAATCTTTTCTCACATAGGTTATCACAGAATACTGAGCAGAGTTCCCTGTGCTATACAGTAGGTCCTTGCTTCTTATCTATTTTATATAGAGTAGTGTGTGTACGTTAATCCCAAGCTCCTAGTTTATCCCTCCCCACCACATTTCCCCTTTGGTAACCATAAGTTTGTTTCCAAAATCTGTGAGTCTATTTCTGTTTTGCAAATAAGTTCATTTATATCATTTTCTAAATAATTCGATTCCACATATGAGTGATATCATATGACATTTATCTTTCTCTGTCTGACCTCACTTAGTATGATCACCTCTAGGTCCATCCACATATAATATGATTATTATTATCATTTACATCAAAGGTGTAACAGTCATTATCTGAAAAACAGTCTAACACAGCAATATTCCAGTTATCATCTACCTGCAAACCTGACCCTTATAAATATTCTCCTCTCTGACCATTCCTTTGATGCTGGGGTGGCAGTCTGATTCACAGCCGCAGTCCCAAACTGACTTGGGCTCCAAATCCTGGAGGCTCAGGGCTGCACACTCATCTGGCAACGGCTCCAGGGGATCCAGGCCGGCAGGAGAGGATGGAGCCTGGAGGCTGCAGCTGTGGCAGCTTCTGGCTTCCAGAGATTGATTTATCACCAGGTTGCTGATGAATGTGTGAGAAATACTGGTGATAAAACAGCACGAGCTGTAATTAAAGTAACAGCTCCTGTGCTTTAAGCCCTGTTTACGTGGGGCTTGGCTTTCTAGGCAGTTTCTCATCTCCCTCTTTAGGACAGAGTGTTTCTTCCGTCTGGAGACTTTGGTTAGAGCACTGCTGAGTGCGAGGAAGGCGCCAGGGACCAGGGATCCAGTAGGACAGAAGCTGGTCCTTGATTCCAACTGGTCCTGCAGCCCTGGCCTGGTGTGGATGCCTCCTGAGAACAGGGACTTACAAACACGCTGCAGAGCTGGAAACTTTGGGGAACCAAAGAACTATGAATGTCAAGGAGGGACATCATCTCTTCCAACAGCTGCAGTGACCCAACAGGAAGAGGGGAGCGCGTCGTAAATCCATCACTAAATCCGCTCTTGCTGGCAGCCGGGCCCCAGCTGAGCGGCGTGTTTCTGGGGGGTAAATGCCGAGGCTTCACGCAGACTTTGCCCGAGTCTCTAACACCAGCCCCACTCTCTGGGTTTCCTTCTCTCTTCCTGGCTCCCCCTCCTCTTTCCTCTCTTTCCCTAACTTTCCCTCCCCTACTCTCATTTTGTCCAAAGTCCTGCAGACTCAGACACTGTGACACCCTAAACAGGCACACAAATCAGGATGTCTTTTGACAGATTCCTGGGAACCAGCTGTGCCCTCTGAGAGGCCAAGATGTCCTTCTGGCAGCCAAGAACCACGTTCTGGCAAAGGCTCAGGCAGAATTTCATCTATCAATGTCCAACCAGGGCTACCAGGGTCAAGGGTAGCCACAAGTCATGCTTTAAAAATTGGTCAAATAACTTGCCTGCTTTTCCTAAAAATCTCAAGCCCCTGAACACGTCCTACTGGGTGGATACCTTCTTGGACCAGGTCTCCAACTGTCACGTTTACCCATTGTCTCCACTACCTGGATTCAAGGATGAGTGGTACTAAAACATAGGGGAAATGACACACGTAGACACCC
The DNA here is from genome assembly GCF_949752795.1 of Hyperoodon ampullatus. Classification (NCBI taxonomy): domain Eukaryota; kingdom Metazoa; phylum Chordata; class Mammalia; order Artiodactyla; family Ziphiidae; genus Hyperoodon; species Hyperoodon ampullatus. The sequence goes on along the minus strand of NC_136920.1, from coordinate 84,771,343 downwards.
ATATGCTGTACTAGGTCTGGCCAGTCCCCACTCTTCCCCAATGGTGGATAAATCCCAAGAATGTATGACCGCAGAACGACTTATCTTTGGCCTTGGTGTATGTTAGGCAATTAATGCATGGTGACATCACCTTCCTAATTAGGCTCTGCTCGGCTGATAAATGTGCTTGTGTCCCTTGAATACATCCCAGCTGGATGGTGAGGCTGAGCTACTGGGGGATGAGCTGCAAACAGACGGCCCCACAAAGGGGTGGCGGGCTGGATCACCACCTGGACTGCAGTTCCTGTGCACAGTTACTGCTTCAACTGCAGCCCGCACTTTCTCTGCATCCCAGACTGGATAAGGGAATGATAGACTGAATCAGTCTAGAATCTGAGAAGACTCCAGCGGGCCATGCACTAGGCATAACCCGCTGGATCAGGAAGCCGTGACGGAGGCGATGCCCGCCAGGAGAGAGCCATGTCACCTCTGTTGCCAGCTTAGTGCAGCCTGTTCTATTCACAGTCAAAATCCTTGTCACCTGTGGGATCCATTGTCCCCAGGTCCTGTGGCCTAAGACCTTGGGACCTGTGTATTAATCCGAGGTTTCTTGGGTGCTGTGATTTCACAGAGCAGAGCACAAACTCTGATGGGAAGTTGATAAAGTATTGAATTCCACAGCCAACACTGTCTTTCCTTTCTCAGAATTCCAAACCAGGCTATCGTTAGCACAGACGGACAGGGAGAGGTACTCCCATCTGAATGCACCAGCGCAACCCGCAAAGCCTGTTTCTGCAGGTCTGTGTGTGAGGAATTGTACCTAGGCTTGTAGAAAAGGCCTGTGGTGGTCCCCTGACCATTCCTGGTATCACAAAGCCCTTGTCTGTCCTCCAAAGCCCCAGCAGGGTGGCCTGGTGGTTGCTAAAACCAACAGATGTCTGATGAGCACTGGGGGCATCGGCCTTTGAGATGCCGTATCACCAAGCAGGGTTTTCAAGCAGGGCAGTATATGTGTCTATCAGGCTCCTATAAGCTTTTGCCCAAAGCCATCACCTTTGGCACATGCAGCAGACAGACAGACACAGGGGAGCGGGTGCGTGATGTCTTCCCCACAGATTCCAAAGATGCCTGACAGCCAAGGATTCTGCCCATGAGAGGAGCCCAGGGGAGAAAGCAAGGGAGAGAGGAAGGGAGGGAGAAGACAGAGAAGGAAGTGTGAACAAGAGAAGTGGGGGTATTTTCCGAGCTGAGAGCCATGATTCATTAAGTACTTCCTAAGGACCAGGCCTTGTGCAAAGTTGTATCTCATTTAATTATTAGAGCAAGCTTATTACAATGGGTGTTATTATTGTCTCCACTTTATCGTGGAGGAAACTTACATGCTGAACACTTAAGCAACTGCCTTAGGATGTGTAAAAGTAGACACTGCAGCTGGCATAAGGCTTAAGGAATTGTGAAGGTTTAGGAAAAGTGACAACTGAATCCTAATCTCAGTTCTTGGGAACCCACACTTCCCTGGAGCTGTGCAGGTCTGTGCTGGTTCTTCCCCAGGCTCTGCCACGTGAGAACCACTCTTCTCTCTCTCTCTTTCTCTCTCTCTCCCAGATGTTGTGCAGCACAATTAGTTAATGCTTATAATGTGCTTTCAACAAGGAAAGCGCCACTGAAATTCACAGCATCACTAGCCCCTCGGTGACTTCATCTATACATTCCCTCCTTTCCATGGAAATTAGGCGGCTGAGTATATCATGGCTCCAAATCACTGCAGTTGCTGATAGAGCAATAGAATCAAATATACAACTAATATATTTAGAAGGGAGACAGGTTATTTGAAAGCAAAATCACAAAGCAATGATTTCTTCTTTCCTTGTAAGTTATTTTCTTAGGGTTGGGGATTTGTAGGATTATTCCTCTTGGATGCTGTGCTTTCACATCTCCTTCAGGGGAGACGCAAGCATTGGCCGACTCTGCGGTTCATGTCACACACAGACACACACGCACACAGACACCACACACACATACATGGACACAGACACACCACACACACAGATACACACACACCATGCACACAAAGACACACCACATACACAATGCACACACACATACATGGACACACACACCCTGCACACACACACACAAGCACATGCATGGACACACACACCACACACACACAAAAACACATACCACACACAGATACACACACACCATACATGACTCTCAACCCAACACTTAGGTTTCCTGCCTACAGGGAGTTTGAAGAACTGCTTTAGCAGATTGTGAATGATGAAGGGGGAAATGTTTTTTTTAATCTATACTTATTGGTAAAGGAAAGATAGGGAAGGGAGAGGGCAAAGGAGGACACAGAGGAAGTAAGAGGAAGGAAAGGCACAGGGTGGGGATGGAGAGCAGGAGGGAGAAGCAGAGAGTCCCGGGGGGAGTGAGCTGTGATGGGAGAAGCCGAGCCCTTGACAAGCTTGCCCGTGGCAGCCCCCTCCCCCCCGGACATGTAAACATGTCCCTCGTTCCCACTACAGGCAGCCAGAGTCCAGCCGGCTGCCAGGAGGGCTCTAGGCTCTATCAGCCCAGCCACCCTGCCAGACAACCAAGGATCCCAGCTGCACTTGGAACTCCGGTGTAGACCAGTTGTGAACTGGCCACTCTGAGGTTTCCCCCAGGTGGTTTTGCATGTGTCTTTGAGGAGATGCCTGCCCTGGCTGCACGTCTATTTATTCTCATCAACCTGAGATACCTCATTGTTGGACTGTCAGTGTTATTCAAACTGCAGGCTGCAACCCATTAGAGGTTATTATATATTTTAGTGGCTTCCACCTGTGATTTTTTAAAAACATGAAATAGAATTATCAAAGTGCATATCATAATGTAAGGATATTTTATGAACATTTTATTTCAGTAGAGTGTGGGGTGTGTGTGTGTACAGTGTTGTGATATAGGATGAATTTGATATTTTAGGTCACTGTCAAATGTTGAAAGCCATGGACCAAGTGACCCAGGAGGCCTGTACCTCTGACTCTGAGCTGCTCCACAAGGCCACTTGGGTCTAGAAAACATGGGCCAGGAAGTCTTCTGATTACAAGCTCCCCTATGTTCCCTCTGTCTGGGGGATTAGATGTTCAAGAAGATTCTAGCCTATCCTCGACATCCAAGACTTAACATTCTGGAGTGTGCTTGGGCAGCTGGGGATGAGCACAGTTGGGGAAAGGGATGAGATCAGGTGAGTCTAAACTGATCCAACAGGAAGGGTGTCTAACACAAGGACTTCCAGATGCAGAGCTGACTCTGCTGGCTGGGGCCCACTCCCCGTCTTGCCTGTCTGCTCAGTCATGTCTGCTTGACTGGCGGACTCAGGAAACCCAATGAGCGGTAACACCCCATATGACGATGCCAACACTGGTTAGCTGTGTTGATTGACATCCCTGGGATCTGACTTTGTGCACAGGCCCACTGCAGATCACATTAATGGTTGAGAAATTAAAACGTTGCTCAGTGCCTAATAAATGCAGCATGTGCCTCCTATTAGTACATACCAGCTGCATCTCAGGGAACCAGGAAGCAGCAACAGTTTCTAAATTATTTATCAGTTCCCTTACCTCCACCCCAAAAGAGAGTTGGCTTAGGCATTTCTTTATTTCATGGACTGATATGCAGAGTAATTGCTTTGGGTTTTTGTGGGGTTTTTTTTCCTATGGATTTTCTTTTCCTGATTCAACATCAGGGGGGAAAAAAAGAGAGAAAATATCGTGTCAATGTCATTTGAATCATAATAGCTACAAATTCACTCCCCTCAATAAATAGAGAAGCTTATTTATCAAACACAGACAAGATGTCTGTTGTGTTGTTAACCGAGGGAGAGAGATGTGAGTCGGCAGAAGCAATCGCAGAAGTTTGCATGATTCCAGAGCTCCCTTGAGAGCAGCAAACACGCAGCTACTTCCCTGGCCTGGGACCTCGGGTCTTGGCAGCTGACTGGCCCTCCAAACTTGGCTGTCAGGACCCGTCAGGGGGTGAACCTAGAGGCTGAGAGGGGCAGGTAGCTCCGGGCATCCTGCCAGGACCTGAAGAGTGATGCAGTGCATGTCCCATTCAGCTCCTTGTCCATTTAGGGCAGAGGGAATGGAGAATAGATGAACTGCCAGCAAATAGAGAGTGTTAGGTTGTCTGTGGCTCTAGCCTTTTCATTCTATTTCATTTTCCATCTTTATCTGCGAAGGGCCAGCTGCTTTCTGTTGCAAACACAAGTTTCTGGTGCATCCTCACCACCTCTCCCCTCCCTCACCAGCCCCTCTGGGTTCCACCACGATGCCGCTGTTATCTCCCCTCTGGGAGCCCCCCTGGAAGAAGCAGCAGCTATAACAGCGATGGCTCTTATCTGTTGAGTAGCTACATCCAGGGCTCTTCTAAGTGCTTTACAGGTATTATCTCATCTAATGCTCATAGTAAACTGTGAGGCTATTTTATGACAAGTTTATCTCGACGAGAACACCAAATCCAAGGTCAACTGATGACTTGCCCAAGGTCATTCCCACAGCCATGTGTCCAGCTAGGATTTGAGCCCTACCTTCATCCACACAGACAGACAGACACCTGAACTGTGGATCGGGTGACCTGGCGTTCAGCCCTAGCAGCTGAGTTATCTTCGGTCAGTTGCCCATATCTCTCTGGAACTCAGTTTCTGGTAGCAACGCACTGTCATAGTGGGGAGAATTGGCTCCTGGGTTTAGACCCTTGCACTGCCACAACGTGACCTTGGGGGGGGGGGTGTTACTTGACATTTGCTTACTCATCTATAAAGTGGAGGTGATGATTGTAATATCTCCCTGGTGGGAGCGGCTTTGGAGATTCGGTGGGTTACCACAGGTGGGAGGGTTCAAGCCCAGCTTGGTGCGCGGTCGGCTCTCAGTATGTGTGCGTTATCGGTACTCAGCTTCCGTCTGTGTGTCCAGGAGATGCAGTGATCATTAAGGCCTACTTTAGTTTGGAAAGTCTATGAATCAGGTCTCTGTGTACACTTCCCTAAAGCTCTGTAGCTATCCATGGTGTTACGCCAATGAGAACAAAATTAGAGGGTAAAAACGGGAATGGCTACAAGCAGTATGAATGCCTGGCACGGCTGCATCTTTCACACTGGCAACGCCTGTTTGTGTCGACACCTCTTTTCATATGAACATGTCCACCTCACATTATCCCTTTTGGTAGGGCAGCGATTACATTCCCATCTTAAAGAGCTGCCCAGTGATTAGCTCAAGGTCAGAAAGTGAGTAGAAGGAGCAGAACCTTAGTCCACATGCCCTGCTTCCAAGACAGTTCTCGCTTGTCTGCAAGGCAAAGGGATTTGAGATTCTGAATCAAACCCCAAGCAAGGAGGCGCCTTAGAAAATGAGCTTTTTGTCTAGCTGTATTAGGCATTTTCTATTCCAAGATAAAAGACTGGGCAAAGTGTCCTGGCTGTATTTCACCAACTCATCTTTTTCTAAACATAAAATTTTACCACTTTTCCTTTTTCTGACTAGAGAGCAATTAATCTTGTCTCTTCTAGACCCTCACACTGGCGCACAGTACAACTGTCATGAAAGCAGACAGTTCCCTGGGGAAAGAGAAAAGTGAAACATCCCAAAGCAGCAAGAAGGATCGGAGAGTTCAAAGCCTGGCCAGTGGGGGCCCATGAAGCTGCCTCAAGGCTCCCCCAGTCCTTCGAGGTTGTCGTCTGGGGGAGTCAGATCTGCTCCCCAGGGCGGCAGGCAGGGTGTGCAGGTCAGAGTAGAAAGGAACACCGGTGGGTCATTTGCATGCAGCAAGGCTATACCAGGTCCTGAGGGACAGGGAAAGCTCAGAGACCTGTGAACTTGAAAGAGAAAGCAGAAGCTTTCTGAGAAAGCACTCAACTTTTGTTGAGTGAGAAGCAGAAAAGCAATGTCTATCAACACTTGCATTTCCAAATCGCACAGCCTGTATATTCTAGACCATGGAACCCATTTCTGAGCTGTACTGTGCTCCCTTGGGAAATCATAGCTCAGGGTTGACAGGGAACCTGACATCCTCTGCAGCCGAGCATCATGCTGGGAGCATAGCAGATGCTCAGCAAATTCCTGAAAAATCAAATGGGATTGTCCAAACTGAATCCAACTGAAATATTATCTAAGCGTGTTGTTAGCTCTTAAACAGCAATGTGGGGAGGGCAGTCATGACCCAGGTAATCCAACAAGAATGACTAATCTCCAGGACAATTCTGTGGTTCCTCTAAATATATAGTGTTCTGGATCTATTTGCCTTCCCAAAGAAGTGTTTCCTTGGTTGATTCATTCACTCATTTAGCCAATCTTAATGATATGCCCGGCACCATACTAAGAAATACAAGGGGATTAAGACAGCCACAGTCTTTGCCCACACAGATTTGATCATATATGGGGGAAAGATCAATATTACACCATAGTTAAAGGAATTTTTTAATTGCAGTAGTTCCATACGATAGTGAGAATTAGAGAGTGTTTTAAGAGTATATAACAGGAAGCCCTACCCAAATCTGCCCCAGGGGGCAGGGTGGAGGTGAGAGAAGAAGGCTTTGAGGACGGGACACTTATATTAAGACTTGGGGAATGAGTGTGAGAATTCCAGGAAAGTTTGGGGGAGGGCAGGCTAAGGTGTTTGCCTTTCTTAAGGACTTCTGACCCATCGTTGGTTGGCTGGTGTGGACACGTGCCCCTAAATCCACCCTGTCCTCAGGTCTTCAGGGTGGCTTGGTTTTATTCATGCCTCAAAGGAGGAGGGGGAGGTGCTCCTGGGAGCTCCGTCTGCCAGGCTGGGATGTGGGGGTTCACTAGACCTTCGGCTGCCCGTCTTCACACCCTGCTCATTCAACAGTGGTGTCATCCTGGGAATGAGTTCTTTCCACCAACGCCTTGAAACGGGCTGAATCAGAATCTGCTCAGCCAGGGTATTCACTGGGAACACAGGTACACTGCCCAGTGCCTTGAGAATTCCAACTAGTTTCTTGAAACTAAGACATTTCAATTAACGGGTGGCACTCACACACCAGCACCTCTCTCTCCCTTGGCTTCCCAGTCAGTCGGCTGTGTATTATAAATAACAATAAGCTGGCCCAGTCAGAGGCTGTAATCCAGTCTCTTCTTTCTGCTGACATCAACGGGATTCCCTCAAGTGACTTTCTGTATGGGTATTTAATTGGGAGACACATGGGGAAGCCAGCCTGCTTGTGTAGTCGTGTTGGGTATGTCCCACTGGTGTCAGGCCCACCCCCTGGAAGGGCCCTGAACATCACTCATGGCCCCGGAGACTATTGCAAGAGGATTAGGGAATACCAGGGACCAAGGGGATCAGCTTGGACGTTTGAAAACAAAGGGAACATGATCCCACAAACAAAAACAGTTGCCCTGGTTTCTGATTTAACTTGTTCAGAACCTAACGTTTATTGATTGTGTGTGAGTGTGTGAGTGTGTGTGTGTGTGTGTGTGTGTGTGTGTGTGTGTGTTGGTGAGTGGTTAATAAAGAAGGGGGAAGAACATTGAAGAATGCCATAATTACGAAATACAAGATAGCAAATGTTAGGTGCCAAAAGAAAGGCACAGTCATTTATCCAAACAATTTCAGCTCCACTTTCTTTATCTAGGAAGAAGGAAATAGGAGAAGATTTAAATATTTATTTATTTTATTCATCTGGTGATGAATATATACAACAGCCCTCTAAGGAAATATTTAACATACCCATTTGACAGAAGCTGAGGCTAAGAAAGCACAGTTAAGAAGTGGCAGGTATTTGATTCAGACCCATGTCTGTGTGACTCCAAATCCTGTATTAATTCCACTCTATGCCAGGGCTTCGGCCACCTCTCAATCCCTTCTCAAGCTTCTTGTATATCATAATGCTTAATTAATGTGCAGAATATCTGTTCCCACTGCAGACATGAAATAGATTTTAGTCCTGTAGAGAATATGAGGGGCAGTCATAATACTAATAATGACAATAGTCGCTAATATTTACATGGTGATTACTATTTTCTAAGCTTCCTTCCGAGCATTTTATAAATATTAACTCACTCAGTGAAGCAGCTGCATCTAGACACCTGGCTTCCAAACACATCACCATCGTGCCCTGAAACCTGATTATTTGGGGGTCGGGGCCAGGTGGCAGGCTAGAGAAGAAAGCGGGCTGTTATCCCACTGCTGAGGCCAGGGCTGGGGCAGGCTGGGGTGCCTTGGGCTGTAGCACAGGAATTCCAGGACAAAATCCAAATTCCCCGTGCTTTGCCAATTGCTCCAAGAATTTTCCTTACGGGGGCGGGGTCCATGAGCTGAATGTAGGGACCTGGATGGGGGAGGGAGGGGCTGTGAATCAGTGGGTGAGGGTGTGCTCACCAGACACTTGATTTTCCCCCTCTTCCCCACTAGGGGCTCAAGTTTTCTCTGCAGCATCTGGGGATGCCACGGATAAAGATGTCCTTTATCCTCTCAGCAAAGAGGCTGGGATGGGCAGGTTTTAAATCATATCAGAAGTAGAGATTGGATATTATTGAAAATGTCCTGGCTGCAAGCTTTTTGAGAAGCTTGGAAGCATAATTGAGACAGGGGAGGGGAAGTGGGGGCTTCATCCATCATGGCAGTGTGGTGGCAGTCAGCTCCCTGTCCTGTTCCCTTGTGGTGACTCACTTTGTTACACAGCAGAAACCAACACACCATTGTAAAGCAATTATACTCCAATAAAGATGTTAAAAAAAAAAAAAAAGAACAGAACCACCGTCCATGCCTAACTACCAGGTGTAGCTACACTTTGCTCCATCATTCTCACCTCAGGGCATGAGGTGTCCCTCCCCCTGCTGTGGGCTGACCCTGCCGCTCTTACCACCAATCCCGCCCACCCCCATCCCCCCTGCAACTTTGGTCCATTTATCTCTGCCCTCTCTCTCCAGCATCTTTAACCTCTTCTTCCCTTTGACCAGTTTTTTTGACCTACCTTTTTCAATATCTCAAGTTTTTCTCAGAAACTAAGACAAGCAATAAACCTTAAACACAATCCTCTTCTAATAATTGCATCTCTCTCCTTCCATTATCATCCAGATTTCTTGAAAGGGTAGTTCACACCCCCACTGTTTTCACGTTATTACCTCATATTCACTTCTCAAGCAACTGTAATCTGACCTCTTACCCACCCACCCCATTTCACTCAAATTGCTCTCATTAAAGTCAGAAATAATGACCTCCTCCTACATGACAAAATCTACAAAGCACTTCCAGGGTTTCTGAGATCTTCCTCTGAATGTATTCACGTCTCACATCTTTGTTGGCGGTGATACACCTCACCACCCCCTCCATCCGGCAACTCCTTCTCCTCCGCTTCTAGGATACCTGCTTTTCTTTTCCAAGTATCATCTTAAAATGTTGGTTCCTTCTGGTTCTACCCTTAGCTCACTTATTTCTCGACATGGTCTCCTTGCAATTTCATCTGTACTCATGTTCTGAAGTCCCGCTTGTATGCTACTAATCCCCAAATCTGTCTCTGGCCCCTGAGTTCCAGACCTACATATCCAACTGTGTGCTGGACAGAGTCACCTGAATGCCTCTCCAGCGCCATATGCTTCACATTCTTTATATCCAACATGGAATTCATCATCTTCATGTCTCATGCTGTTTTCCTCTGAACTCTCTTTCTTGACTTGTAGCATCTGCATCTGCTCAGTTGCCCAGCAGGAACCTGGACTTTTCAATATTCATCTTTCTCCAGAGCTCCTCTTACAATGTCACCACTCCTGGAATCTATTTTAATGCTAATCCCCCTTTTGTCATTCCTGATGCCACTAACTTAGTTTAGCTTCTCTGTAGATCATTCTTAGACTACTACAGTGGTCTCCTATCTGCTCTCCTTACCCCCACTCTGAGCATCCCCTGTCCACCCAACAGATTGAGCATGCTGCTCCCAGGACAGTATTTCCAAAATGTTGAGCTGACTCTGTGAGTGTCCATATTCGATTGGACAAAGCTTAAGCTTTTCCAAGTTACATAGAAAGATTTAATTTATGTGCTGTCGGCACATTCTCCACCTCAGGGCCTACCCTTTCTCTTCCTGTGACATGGGTATCATGCTACTTGCAATTACCCCAGCCTATGATGATTCGGTGTTTCCTACCCTCTGCTCAGAGTGCCCCTTTGCCTACAGCATCCTGCATCCTCTCTCCTCCATCATGTCTTTGGATCCATTAGCTCTTTAATCTGTCCTCTCAGTTGGCTGAGCACAGTCCTTTATAAACAAGCGAATAAATTTGTCAAGTCAAGCCCAGTCTTACAAGTAGATAGGATGGTTGCCTACCCATGTGGTTCAAGTAATGAAGCTTAAGAAAGCTCATAACTAGTTATCTTTCATTGTTTAAAATTATTTCATTACTGGGTCATTCTTTTGATTGCCTGTGTTTTGTTTGTTTGTTTTGCTTTTGGAGAATCCTCTATAGATTTCTGTGGAAGGAGGTTAATCCCATGAACCTTAATAGTTCCACGTATTATGGAAGGGGATCATGGCAGTTAGTTGAGAGTGAGGCTCTTAGTAAAATGGGACACAAGATGAAAAACTGCATCGAGGACGTGGAGGAGTGTTACTTCACAGAGAGCGGAGAACACGTCAATTCAACATCCATATCACAGAACTAACTTGGTTCAATCATGTGGATAATGCCAGTAAGTTAGGAACCAAATTAATGCCCAGGTCACGAAAAAAGAGAAAAGATAAAAAGATTTCTTGCATAATAAGTAATCACCACCCATGGAGCCCTATGTTCATTTCCCTAAAAAACAAACTGTCAAAGAGAGATTGCTTAATGTGATCCTGTGAGATGGGCCAACATACCGTCTGAGCTTTAGAAATAAAACATAAAGATAAGGCACTTAGTATCCTCTAGGTGGTTGAATGTAGAGTGAGGAAGAAATTAGGTTACCATCAAAAGGCTGGGAAGAGGAGGAAGAGAGGCAAGAAGAGAAGGACACATTCAACACACTTGTGTTGAGCATCTACCCAGAGAGTGTTACTCCACTGAGATTATGTTGGACCAGTGTGGGCATGAACACTGCTACGAGTATCCACCTGGCACATGGTAGGTACTCAGTATAAATACTTGTGGAGGGAGGGGATGGAGAAAGGAAGGAAGGAAGGAAGGAAAGAAGAAAGATAGGAAGGAAGGAAGGAGGGAGGGAGGGAGGGAGGAAACAGGTGCCCTATTGTTAGTTGGTCTAGAATAGCTTAAAGCAAATGAGTCTCTATTAAAAATTTACTGTCTAGCTTTTCAGCCTGTGGTATGTTCTTGCCTATGGCATGTTCTTTTAGGAAATTCATACTATGTCTATTCCCCATTAAGGTGAGGGAGCATTTATCAGGTTAAGCTGTGGCCTATACATCAATTCAGCATGTTAAATCTGATGAGATATTAAACCAGACAGCAACTGAGTGGTAGAGCTGGGGTTTAAAACCAGGTACCGAGAACACCCCAGCCAATCGTGCACCTGGGTCCTGTAGCCATGCTGGGGATCAGAGGATGCCTTCCTGCTTGTCTAGACCCCTGGATGGGTGGCCATCTGACACACGCCCAGAAGGGGAGAAGAAAGGTGGTTCCTTGCTCAGGGCTGGGGTAAGCCCAGTCTTTGTTTTCTAATCAGTCTCAGTTATTTACAGGGCCCAGAACAGTGTGGGGAGGGCAAGCTTATAACTTTTGTTAAGAGGGGTTTATGTGCATTCTGGGCCAGTTTTGTAAGACAGCTGCCCCAATAAAGGATTTATCAAGACAATTATAAAGAGAGGAAAGAGCTCTGGTGAGAATAGCCCTTTTATATTATGAGAACCTAAGAGGGAATACAGTACTTTGAACAAATGCCACACTTCACCTGCGCCCACCCCACCCAGCCTTCTCCAGCCCAGGCCAGCACACAGGCAGAAGAGCTCTCGGAACTTCATCTCAGGGTCTAAATACTACAGGCATTTGATAATTCTTTTTGTCTTCTGGCACCCAACCCCAATTCCCTTATCCCAGATGGGTTGTCTCTTTTTATAGTATGGCTTTCCTATTTGGGCTATTCTTGGGGATTTCAAAGATGGTTTGTTCTAGCCAATGAAACAGTTTTTAGTTGAAATTGGTCACCTCAAGCATGTGAAAGTCACAAACATGTAACCACATAATGCACCGCCACCATTTCAGTTCCACTGGGCTCCTTCCTGAGTGTCTACTCTGCACTGTGCATGTGTTGGGTGTGAGGGATGAGAGGCAGATTTCAGGCAGCTCCGGGCTTGTGGAGGTCACCAGGAGCACACACTAGTGCCTGCATACCACCTTGCACAACCAGGAGCTTAGTAAAGGCTTATTTATTGGGTTGGCCAAAAAAGTTCATTTGGGTTTTCCATAAGATCTTATGGAAAAACCCAAATGAACTTTTTTGGCCAACCACCGTAATGATTCAATTACTCAGTTATTCATAATTCATCCATATGACCATCACACTTGTTTTGAGCACCTGCTATGTGCCTTCAATATAGAGATGGATTAGCAACAGTCTCCCTGTCCTTGAGAAGCATTTTAGAGCCTGGTGGAGGAGACAGACAATTGCAATGCAATGGAAAGTGTGTTCCAACAGAACTTCACCTAAGGAGCAAGATTTCCAGACAGAGGGAAGAAACATGTATTCCAGGCAGACAGAACAGCATGTATAAAATGTGAGAAGGGTGGAAGAGAGCATGAGAGTTCCTGTAAGCTGTTAGATCTTAGGTGCAGGGCATCATAGGGTAAGTGTTGACGGAATGTTTGAGGAATCTGGAAGAGGAGATGGTGAGAAATGAGGCTGTGGCCAGTTAAGGCTTGAATTCCTTACTGTAGGCCCAGGAAGTCCTCAAACAGTGTGAAAAGTGGAATCAGCAATATGGAAAGACGTAGTTCTGGAAGTTAGTGGACCAAACAGAGGGCTGTTATATTAATGCAGGAAAGGGATGATGAAGAAATGAACTGGGCCTGGGACCATAGGTATGGAAGGAAAGGAGTGATTTGGAAGGTAATTGGGAGTCAAAGGTGAGCATCATGATAGGTGGTGTGTGTGTGTGGACAGGGCAGGGCCCAGAGGAGGGTAAACTCACCTCAGGACAGAACTTAGGGGGTGCTGATACTCAGTAATAAAGACGAATCTTATTTTGATGCAATATTTTAAGGCATAAAATTGAATGCTAAATAAAAACCCCATGATTAACAACAGATGGAATTTTAAAATAGAAACCGATCATTATTACCAATTTTTCCTTTTGCCTCTGGCTCCAATATGGCTTGACATGGTAACGTACTGATTCTGGCTTTTTGTAAAATTTTAGTAATTTGTTCATGACTTTTTTTTTTGTATGATTTTGAGTTTTTTTTTAAATATTGCATTAAAATATTGCTTATCTCATCTACTATCTTTTAGGGGCACCCTCTTAAATTTTGCGCCAAATCAGGTCCCTCATTCTCCTCACCCTAGTCCTGGCCCTGGAATAGGTCTGGGGTCAGAGAGGGGCAGGCGTCAGGAATGATTGTAAGGTGCTCTTGAGTAGGGTATGCTGATGCCCCACTATGGAGCTTTTCTCCATGGAAGGACTGCACAGTCTGCTTCTAAAAGTGACTTTCTTCCCAGATACCTTTCCTCTGCCCACCAAGCTTGCCATTTTCTGCTAGGAGTTTTCACCAAATGCAGACTTCACACACACCCTGCCTACTGCCCTCCATTTGTGCAAACTGAGTTTGGGTCTCCCATGATGAAATTTACATACAGCTTGTATACAACTTGCCTAAATGCTACACATGCTTTGGAATAAGCATGAAAATTGGTTTCTAAGCTCCAGCAGTTTCTAAAATAGGGGTGGTTTAAAACAAAGCGGTGCTATGAAAGGGATTCCTACAGAGCAGGTTGTGGGAAATAGCAGTGCACCTCTAAAATGGAAAACCTGGGGAAAGAGTCATAAAGGGAAGCCAGCCAGTGCTGGGAAAGGGTGGCACGAGCGGGGAGCGTGGTCTGCCAGGGGGAGCATTCAGCTCCGTCTCCAACTCCTCGGGGCAGTGAAACTCATTTGTATCCATCCCCCGAAGCTTCTCTTCGCTTTATATCCTGGCTTGATGCAGATGTAATATATTCTGTTAGTGCAAAATTTGGCCTAAAATAAGACTGTGGCCATTGGAAATCCAGGAGGGAATCGGGTGGGGGGATTTCCAAATTAATTGCGATGTGCAGCTGGAGTACAGTGGGGATGGTGAGGGGAAGAGGGGAGGGTATGAGCTGTATCATTGTGTACAAGGCAATGCTTGGGTGGAAAAAATGACCGAATGGGCAGGAACGGGCATTAATATAGAGAATTTGATAATGAGGGAGGGTGGATGAAAATTTGAGTGGAGTTGCCTGATAGCTTCAATTTCTTAGAGAAGTAGGAGAAAATATTGCTTTCTGAGAGTATGGGGCTGAGACGAATCATTAGCAGGATAGTAAAGGTTAAGACAAGGGGAGAGAAGATTGACCAAAGACAGTGCATGGATCTGGAGGGGTCCTTGCAGACCTTCTGCACTTGGAGGCCACTTGGAGGCCACGGATGCACATGACTCCAATCTACGCAGTTGTGTTTTTTTGTCTCCGGGCAAAGGCTTGGAGAAGGCAAGCCCTGGGACTGATCCCAGGTTGGGAGTATGTAAGGCAGGTGACGGATGAGCACAGAAGAAGAGGGAGAAGTCTAGACGTAGCCAGCATCAGGGGCAGTGACTGATGGGACCAGTGATGCTGTGGGGAGAGACAAACCATGAAGACTCTCAAGCTTCCAAGTGTTTACGTCACTTGTTGAAAGTACAGGATGTGGCCGTAAGATCTGTGTGTTATAGGGTGCTGCCTCGGCAGGACCAGCCCTGGAACGGCGGAGGCAGCCACAGCACCGGAGCTCTCTAGCAACTGGGGCCCCTTTTGCTATGGTGGTGTGCCTACCATCATGATGACCTCTGCGTCATTACATTACCATCTCTTCTCTTGAAATGCAGCCACAAAGACCCCTCTTAGGCAGAAGAAGGCGTCTTACCTGCTTCTCCGGAGCACCATTTAGGAACAGGCATCCCCGTACGGAAGATTTATTTCCTTAGTAGCACTGTTTGTTTCCCCCCACCCCATACTCAACCTAAAGTTGCTAAAATGTGGAAGTCAATAACGCAGGCACCATCCTCAGGTTGATAATGAAGACAGATGCTGTTAATAGTTCTTAGACTGTGCTGAATACAGCTGTCAGAGCAGGAGGGAATCTGAGAAGGTGGTGTGCAATTAACCTGGTTAAAATTAGGCCAAGGAACCCAAGGTTAATGGCCCTGGGAATGAGAACATTAATGACCACTGCTGGTCAAGCCCCTTTTTGTCTTACTCATTAGAGATGCCTTTTATATTCTATGAGATCCTGACCTTTGTCCCTGGGACCAAGGGTGATGGAGAGCTGCCATTCCCCCAGATGACGTGTTATGCATCCTGACAGCTTCCACCTAGCACTTGATTCCCCATCACAACATCCTGCTACAGTGTGTAGCAGATCCCAAACACGCCCGCCATCTGCTGAGCACCTCTGACGAGAGCTAAGACACACACATGATGCATATTCATGGACCAAAACCACTCCGGGTTTTCATCCAACAGACTGACAAAAGTGTGACATCCCCTTGCTTTCACCTGTTTGGTGCTGGTGTTCCATTTTCTACACACTCCTGGGTGAGCTGGAATAGAATCTTTAACCACTCCGGAATGGGTCCTCAGTCATATTTGACGGTGACAGAGTTATTAACATGTGAATCTTCACGGCCTTCCACCCTGTAGTGATTGACAAAGAGGATGTTATTTCTGTCCATTCTCTATCTCTTTTTCCCCATTTCCTTTTACCCTCCGAAAGAGAAGTCTACCTTTGCTTGAGCTAATCTCCTGTGATAAGCTTTTGTGATGCAAATTTGGGACACTGGGTAGACAGAGACAGAGCTGGAGTAGGGGCGATGAGGCATAGACTTGGGGGAGAGAAGAAAAAAGCCCAGACCCAGCGGAGGAGTGAAAACAGTCCAATTCAGGATGGGAGCGATGTGCCGGGGGAAGCTGAGCCCGGGGCTGGAAAAGAAAGACGTTTCAAGGGAGCTGTGTGGTGTGCATGAGAGAGAAAGCACAAGCAGGGGAAGGTAGATTTTAAGAAGTCTGGTTGCTGTTATCAATCAATCTCTTTGGGCATTTTTAGAGAGATACAAATAAACATTGGTATCAGTTTTAATTCCGTCCAGTTGTTGGAGCGCTTCCTTCCCATGGAGGACACTGGGATTATCCGGATTATCCAGTGGTGTTTAAACTGGAGGTGGAAGGTCGAGGTTCAGACAGCGACAGTGACCTTGCTTCCCCCTCTTGACCTTAGAGTCAGAAACACGTTTTTTGGTGCTCCCTTCGCTAACAGATTTCAACAAAGCAGAGTGTTAAAAATTCCTGAGTACCAAGCCGCTGCCTGCTATCCACAGTAACATGTCTCTAGAAGGCTCTATGGTCACCCATCAGTTTCGTACATTCTTATTTAAGTCTTCTATAAACTCTCAGGAGGAGATATTATCTTCCCATTTCATAAATGTGAAAACTGAGGTACAGGGCCCTAGAATGACACATTAGTCCATAGTTAGGTTACAAGGTTGATAAGAAGCAGCTCCACTTAGGGTTTATGTTTGAATTTTTGAAAAAGGGAAGATGAACAAAGAGGGAAAGATATTGAACGTGGAAACTGAGTTCTTAAAGAGAGGCAGGATTTCAGTAAAAAACCATGAGGCTCCTGGGTTCCACATGCCCAGCTCTCCAGGGTGGTTCTCTTACATCCGGTCACTTTGAGCTTTTTATTGAAAGTGAGGGGGACAAACAGAGGAGCAGAGATGCAGTGTTTCATCCCACATCTCAGCCTCGGATGCCTGGTGGTCCTCCACTCATGGGGCCCTTTCCTTTGGCTCCAACAAAAGGGTGGCGAGGGAAGTGGAGTCTGTCCTCTGCCCTTGGCAGTGAAGGGCTTGGTAGACAGGCAAGGCAAAGATGTCCACAATGTGCTGACAGCCTTGGCATTTCCTCCACAAACCTGCGAGATAATTCAAGCCATTAAATCATCCCAAATCACATGCAGTGACTGTCATTTTGCTGTGTGAACATCTCACTGGCTGAACACCAGCATCTCAATAGCCACGGTGCCCTAATTTTCTTCCTCGGAGACAACAAAACCAAAGGTAATGAGTAGGGGGAGGGACCGAGTCCCAGGGGCACACTCTCTGGGGGAGTCTCTTGGGCTTAAATACATCTAAAGCAGATTCAAAAGAAAGTGGTGATTATAGGCTATTTTTCTGCCTGCATTATGTTGTGTCCCATCATCTACACAAACAGCAATTGCTTTACGCCAGAAATCTTTTGACTGAATTCCTCTTGTTCGTAAATTTTGTATTAAAAAAAGAAAAAAAAAGAGAGTGGCTGAAGGAAGATTTTTCAATTTAAAGGTGAGACTATCAGCATTCCAGTAAAAGACACAAGACTGGCACAGAGCCAGGAGATAAGCTTTTCCTGTTCAAATGCAAATGCTGGAGAAGGAGAAATGGTCCAATGGTCTGGTCCTGCAACTTCGCAGGATAGGGTCTGGGAAGACCACACCTTTAGCTTTAGGAGGACACAGCTCTCTCTGCCTCCTGCAAGCACCTTGGTTTCCTGGCAAGAAAGCTGACAATGGGTTGAGGTGGGGAGCATAGGTGAGGAAAGGCTGGTAAATTTAGCCAAGCCTGAGTCATTCCAGGTGGAAGTGAGGGGAACACATGAGACTCTCCTTTCCCTGCATCAATACTGCCCTTTCCCAGGGACAACAAGGTCAACTCAGAACTGAGTTGCACTGAGACCCTCCTTCTCTTCCAGTCTGGGGCTCAGTCCTAAAGGCATCTAGGGTAGTCGTTCATTCACGCATCATCCATTCTATGGCCATTTCCTAAGCATCTTCTAAGTTGCAGACAGTGGGCCACGCCCAGGGAATTAAAAAACAGTCATGAAAAGGAGGCTGTCAGCATAGCAGTCAAACAGAAATAGAATATGGGCACTGGAATCAGAGAGATCTGAATGGAAATTTTCACCAATGCCTGTCTTGCCTGAGGTAAATAACTTATGATTTCATACTCGTAAGTTGGGGTACAGGGAGGGGATTATTGGTACCTGCTTCGGAGAGTTGTTGAAAGGAGTAATAATGCATGTAAAGCAGTTATCACAGAGCCCATCACCGAATCAGTGCTCAGGAACCATGGGTTGTTCCACCCTCCTTCTGAACTCTCATTTGGTACTTGAACCTTTTTTTCCCAGGGATGCTTCTGACTTACAACCTTCAGGGCATCAACCCCCCGGGCCAACATCACTTACTTGTGCCTGTTAAGATACAAGTCTACGATCCTCTTGACACAAGGAGGCTGGGATAGAGACTGTGCCAGGTACAGTGGAGTAGGGGGGTTTGGGTTCCAAGGGAACAGAGGGCTACAGAGGGGCCCTTCTGTGCCGGGTACACGTTAGGCCTTGTGTATAGATTGTTCTGCAGGCTTGTGGGGTGGGGAAGCGGTAGGAATCCCTGCCCCATCCGACCTCAACCACTCCAGAATGTCTCCAGCGAGGTCAGGAGGACAAATAAGAAATAGGAACTTTCCAGAGCCCCAGAAGAGTGCTAAGCCTTAGTCTTTGATCACCAAGGCATGTCCAGTTCTGAGGACATATGGTAGGATCATGAATTCCTAAATGGAATAAAGATTTGTGCTGCAGTTGAGAATAACCTGTAAATTAGTAATTAATCAAGTTTTTGCAGACAGAGTTTGGAGACCAGGGAAGATCAGCTTACCCTCCAGCCGTCCCTGGGGGGGAACCTGGGACTTAATTTAAACTTATCTCCATGTGTCAAGTACCAGTGCCAAGGTGTGTAATTTAAACTTATCTCCATGTGTCAAGTACCAGTGCCAAGGTGTGTATTTTACTTTTCTTGAACATGTTGACCCCAGGCTCCTGCAGTGCTTTTATTATTATGGAACCTTATAAATGACTAACGACCTCCAAGGTTGAATGCAGCTTCAAGGGCACGGTTGTGAGGGAGAGAAGGAGGGTGTAGGTCTCTATTTCTAGGAGAGCCTCAGAACAGATTGTAATACACATTTTGCCTGTGATGAGTTGTGTGACCTTGGATGAATTACTTTATTTCTCTGAGCATGTCATATCCTCTAGAAAATGGGGATTGTATCATCTGACAGGGTTGTTGTGAGGTTTAATTTAGATAACACATTTTAAACACCAAGCAGAGCAATCGCCATTTACTGGAGGTGCAGTTAATACTGGTTCCCTGCTACAGAAGGCAGGATGAAGGACGCTTGGCCGAGGAGTAGTGTCTGATGACGATGATGACCGTAATCAGAGCATCACTGTGGGTGTTCAGAATGGAGGACAAGCCTGAGACTCCTTTGCCTCCAGAACATGGCGGTGAGTCGGCGGCAAGGAGTGGAAATGGGGATGGAGATGGCTTTGCTGACTCATGCCCCCAGCAGGGCCCTGAAGTCCAATTCCAGGCAGAAGAGTCATCCTCGGCACCCATGGCGACAGGCTGCACGAGGATGTGGATTGCCCCACGGGCTCACTCAACTCTGTCTTCTCCACCTCAGGGTCTCAGGGCCACCCACCAGCTCACCTCCTCTGCCAACCGTGAGATGCTCTCAGATGGGTCCCTTAGCTCCCTGACCTTCGCCACCCAGGTCTACCTCTGAGTAATCCTCTGAAACCTGCCAGAAATGGACCTCCTAGATTGCATCTCACTGCAATTGACAAGGGTTTAAAGGAACTGAGCCCCACACCATCCCTTCTTCCAGATCCACTGGAATCTGGAGGTGGTTTCCTAAGGCATCAGGTTCTCTCACTGTCAAGTTGAGCATCTCCAATCACCCATGGCTGACTGTCACCTCTTTGGCTTTCCTCTTTTCCTTTCTCACCGCGTTCTTTTCCAACTTCTCTTTCTCCCTCATCATCTCATTCAGCCTTGCTCACACTCGCTGAGTCAATGAGCCCTTTTCCTGCTACCCGTCTCAGAAAGCAGACAAATAGCAGGATGCAGCCCTGGATGGGCCATAAATAATGCATAGTGCACAGAAACAGCTGGAGAGGCCCTCTGATTACAAAGAGATCTTTAGATAACAGAGTATCCTAGTTAGTCTTCTTAATGCCACCAGTTCTTCATTCTGAGAGGCACCCACCTGCTTGTTCATCAATAGGGACCCCCAGCGAACGGCGGTGTTTCTCCTGCTGTCTGATCCCAGCTCTACCACCAGGAAGGCCTGTCTGACATCCTCTCCTGATGCCATTCCCTGGACCCCTGGACACCTGCTGTAATGGCGGGCAGGCTAAATCAGTTCAAGCCTCATGTTTCATTATTTTAAACTCTTGTTATGGTTTTGATGTCTTGGTGCTTGCTGAATTCTGGAAGAGATGAAGACCTCTAACTCTGCGCCCTGATGTATTTTAAATATAGTGCCTGACACGTTCCATATCCAGGACTAAGGGCTTGGTGAATACTGGACGCCCCAGTATTTACAGGTTTACAGAAACCTGTAAAGTAGGTTATTATCATTTCCAGTTTCGGTTGAGGAAAGTACAACTCAGATAAGTCAACTGATTGTTTCTAGGTCACTGAGAGCTACAACATTATAAACCTAAGATTGAAATGTAGTAGCTGTGACTTCATCTTCTATATTCATTTTTCTTTCTGCTGATTAGGAGTCAGGAGGAGGAGATTCACATAGGGGAGTATATTAGTCAGGGTAGCAGAAGACAGAATTCCAGTTGGATCAAAGGAAGACGGGGTCAGGAAGAGGGGTTGGACAGAATTTGTAGGCAAGTACAGGAAATCCAGCAGGAATGTTGAGGCTCCCAGTGATCCACGATCAAGGGTAGCTGTTACCACCTCTAGACCTAGAGGGAAAGGGAGCAGAGATGTTGTAGTTGAAGCCAAGTGAGAGATGGAGCCAAGGAAGAGAGTCTGCCTTCCAGGATCTGTGGCTTGGAAGGCTTGGCCACTGTCAAGACTCAGCCTGAAGCACAGAGGAGGAAACAGGAGAAAAGGGCCACCTTCTTGGGGAGGCATTTGCCAAACACAACTGGAAGCAGCCTGCGAAAAAGAAAGTGATGTCTTGGTGGAATCAGCATCCCCTGACACAGAGCAGAGCAGAGAAAGGTAGCGGATGGCCTGTCAGGGGCTGGACCGTGGAGCATCACCAGCACAGAGAGTCAGCACATTTGGCGACTTGTTCTTTATCATATGACATATGCAAGAGTCGTTGCTTCCTGCCCCAGGCTCTTCCCCCATGGTTGGATTTCCCATGAAGCTGATGAAATTAAAGCTTTGAGGTCTATTTCCATTGTGTCTCGCTGTACAATAGACTACCTAGAAACTTGATGGCTTAAAACAAATATTTCTTATTTCCTATATTTCCGTGGGTTGGCCAGGTGGTTCTTCCACTTATCATGGTGTCAGCAGGAGTCACTTGTGCAGCTGATTTCAGCTCCGTGTCAGCTGGGTCTGAAACATACAGGACAGCTCCCCTAGCATGTCTGGGGCTCTCGCTTCTCCTGCATGTAGTCTCTTTCCACGAGATCTCTCATCATTCAATACCTGAACCTCCTTACACGGCAGCTGGCTTCCAGAAGAGCAAAAGCAGGAACCTGGGCCTCATACTATTATTGGTCAAAAAATGTCACTGGGGCTTCCCTGGTGGCGCAGTGGTCGAGAGTCCGCCTGCCGATGCAGGGGACACGGGTTCGTGCCCCAGTCTGGGAAGATCCCACATGCCGCGGAGCGGCTGGGCCCGTGAGACATGGCTGCTGGGCCTGTGTGTCCGGAGCCTGTGCTCCGCAACGGGAGAGGCCACAACAGTGAGAGGCCCACATACCGCAAAAAAAAAAAAAAAAAAAAAAAATGTCACTGATTCAAGCAGAGGGAATACAGACTCTTCTTCAGGTAGAAAAGAGCAGCATGTACGTACAGGGCAGGAAGATTGTCAGGGCCTCGTTTCAGACAATCCGGCACTGTCTGCCTTCTCTCTGCAGCAATTCACATTTCTCTTATATGGAAAATATATTCACCACTCCCAAGACGCCCAACCTTTCATCCACTGTGGCATCAAGTTCAAGTCCAGTATCTCATGATCTGTGATGGGTCGAGATGTTTGTGAGGCTCTGTGGGTTGGGCACATCTCAAGCTAAAGAACCGTGATCTGAAAATACAAGTTCCTCCATGTTCAACAGGTAGCTGTGATATAATGAGAATATAGGAACAGGATAATTGCAATAAACACTCCCATTCAAAAAGGAGAGGAACAGGCCACACTAGCAGTTACTGGTGCATAGCAATTCTGAAATCCAGAGAGGCGTTTGCTGCCCATTCACCCTTCCTAGGGGCAAAGACTTTTCTTTGATTAGGGTCAGGTTCTGCCTCTGAGGGTTTCTGGATCCACTGCTTTTGGTTCTACTGTCTGGACTCCTGGCTTTGCCCTCTGACTCATTCTTCTTTTTTCACAAGATGTAGCCCAGGCTTGCCGCTGAATGACTGAAGCCTGCTTGCTTCAGGAACATGGGAGCTTCACTACCTTTTTCACTTGGAACTTCTCTAGTCCTTTATCCAACCTGGCAGTTCTCTCATCAGGACAAAGCTCTTTAAATATAACGTGTTATCTACCAATCTTATGGGGTTTATTCCACGCACCATACCCCAGCACACTTCCTTCTGGGACTGACCTCTTTCCATGTTGGGAACGCAATGCTGCTGTGGAAGAGCATGGTTCTAGGAGTCCTTCTCTCTTGCTCAGAGTCTAGGGGGCATCGCCTTAAATCTTCCAGGGACTGCAGCAAAGTGTCCTTCAGTCACTGCCTTGATTTGTTCTTTTCTCTAAGGCCCTTACTTTGAGATGCTTTACCCCCCAGACACTATCCGGGGATCCCTGTATTTCCTCCAAATTCTGTTCGGACACAGGTCAGCTCTTCTTTGGCAGCACCTTAACATACTCTGTGGGAAGGAGCCAATTGGCATTGGCAGCATTTTGCCTGGAACTGTCTTGGCCAAGTTTGTGATGTACCCACTAACCTCCCTGCTCTTCCGGCCCCTACGAATGCCTCCCTTCTAGCCTTGCTGCCACATCACCTCAGAGCCAAGCCACGTGTCTACCACAGCATCACACTCCTGGGTGCATTTAGTTGTCTCTTACTCCTTTAGTTATTTATTACTGAACAGAAAACCTTCCCAAATCTTAATGGCTTTACAACAACAACTACTTACTTACTCATGACTTTGAAATTAATTCAAAGCTCAGCAGGGATAACTCACCTGTGCTCCCCAAGGCGATGACAGGGTCATCCGTGTGGCTGCATTCATCTACACTCCTTTGGGATTGGAACATCTAAGAAGAGCTCAACCCACTATGTCTTAAGATAGTCTGTTCTATAGCAATAGATAACAGAAACAGGGCCCTGGGGGAAGAAAATAGTCACCTAGTCAAATATATTTTGTAAACTATAGAAAAGTAAGACAGTTTAGCTGTAATTAATCAGGACTTTTATTACTTCTAATCTGACATAACATTCCTCATACTTTCCCTGTGTCAGGTGCCATTTGAATGGCCATAAGCATTTTGGGACTCCACTTCAGAGGAATTTGAGTTGGGGATACATCTAGTTTGGGTTTAGTCAGATGTACTTTTCACAGTTCCCTGTCACTTCCATGCACATGAGATCCTTGCTAACTGTTCTGATGCAGAGATGGCTCCCAGAGTGCTCTGACTGCTAGCGACACCCAGCTACCCAATGTCACACTGCTATGTGAGTGTGTCCTCAGGGTCTGGCTTGGGAATATGTGGGGAGTGGGGGAGAAACAAGCTTTGAATGGTAAGAAGCTGCAGACTGGACTGTGGGAAATTCTCCCAAATATCACAGCACAAAAATGAAAGAAATTTGATAGATGTGTTTCCAGATTTGGCCCAAATCTTAAGAATTCTCATGACATTAATGATCATGATTTGAGAAGCTGAAATAAACTGTTCTGAACTATCAATTTAAAAAATCATCCATGCTAGAGGACACATTGGATTATCTTTCATTTTTTTCTATAGAAAATATCATAAAATTATTATCATGTGAAGAATTGATAAATATATATAGCTAAGAATGTAGGAAAATATTACTGAAATGTATTGGAAGAGAGTTAATATCAATACATTATTTTTTCTAGATTTTCTATATTTATGGGTATTTTTTAGCTTTAAAATATTTACAACTTGCAATTTCTCATTTTAAATAAATACATCCATAGTTATTTTTTTAAATGTTAAATTTCTTTTCTTTTTTTAATTGAAGTATAGTTGCTGTACAATATCATATAAGTTACAGGTGTACAATATAGTGATTCACAATTTTTAAAGATTACCTCCATACTTATTTTTATATTTTTAATCTCATGTTCTTCTTTTTAAAGACAACCTGAAAACTGTATAAGATTCAGTCCCACTGAATCTGGGCCATGTCTGCACCTAGACCAGGGGCCATAAAAGATGTTCACTAATATCATCTTGGAGCTGGTGCTGTCTCTCAGCATGTAGGAGCCATCCCCAGTGTAAAATGACTTATCTGGGTTGTCTTTCTGGGAAGATAGAGAATCAGAGGATCCCAGAGCAAGATTAGACAAGATGAGCTATGAAAAAAGCAAAGAAGAAAGCTGCCTTACCTGGTGGCTGCCGAGGCAGAGGGGGGAACATTGCCTTGTGACCATGGGACACTTTCAGTCCTGAAGCTCCTTAAGATCTGGGAGCACAGGATAATAATACTGCTAATAACAGTACCAACAACATAGCTCAGCCCACTTATGTAGTTATTGTTTCAGGCATGTTTTGAGCACTTTGTGTATATTAACTCATTTCGCCCTTAACACCGCTGTAAATCTCCATGTCCCCTCCATTTGTAACCTGGGGAAGCAGACACAGAGAGGGGAGGGACACGCCCCCGCCCAGGGCAGGCTGCCTCTGTGTGGTGAGGCTAGGGCTGCTTCCTTACCTACCTAACTACTTGCATCAATCTAGCAACGTGCAGCTGACTAAGCACTTTTACAGAGAGCATCTCACTTGCAATCCTAATAGCCCTGAAAAGTTGGCAGGACAGTTGCTGCTACTCTCATGTTATGGGTGATTAATTGAAATCTAAAACTGCAAAGTGACTTATTCATGATCAGGTAGCCGGTAAGCGGTGGTATTAGAACTGAAAGCAGACTCTTGTGTGCTTTTCATTATATCATGCTGTGGATTAATACATTTCAGCCAGAGTACTTTTCAGTTTCTATAACATCTTTATGTATAACGCTAACGTAATAACATGTACCACTTTATAAAAAGGTATTATTATCCCAATGCTACGATAGAGAAACGACTGAGTCAGAGAGATGGCACACGAGCTGCACTGAGCCCTAGCTTCTTACTCCGGATTCCCAGGCAGCACTCATTCCCTCACAAGTGGTGGTGCTTCCTGTCTGCTTGCCAAATCCTGAGCACAGCTCGGCCCTTCAGATGCTGGGGGAACAGAGGGTAGAACCAACGCCCCAGGACTTGGAAGTGCCTGGTGGGCCCAGGAAACTTTGAGAGGATTGATGTGGCTGGAGCATAGGGTGGATGGATGTCAAATTGAAAAACAATTAAGACCAGAGGGCAGAGGTTTTGACTAGCATGATGTGAGCATTATTTTGCAGGGAGTGAGTATCGGGTACACACAGAAATCTGTACTAACCAGCGGTGAATAAACTAAAGAAATCAAAGTGTGTTCTTTAGCTGCAAACTACAGTCTAGGCTGTGAGTGACAAATGTACATAAGGGAAGGAGGACAAACAACAAGAAAGCAACAACTTAAAAATATTAATGTAGGAATAGGTCAGTCTCTTAACAGAAAATTAGTGTTTATCTGCTGAGTCTTAGGATCACAGAACTATAAATAAAAGGGTAATACAATAACCATAATATTTAAAATGCCCCAGGGAATGCATGGGAACACTGCTTACTAAATATTTTCTGTTTAAAGTTGACCTAGAAGGTGACCCAGGTTGTAGCTTTGCCAGTGGCCATTGATAAGTGGGAGAATTCTCTTCGTCCCATAGTCCATTAGATTAATTTCCCTTAAACTCCTCAATGGGGGTGATGGTGATGATGATGATGGTGATGATGGATGATGATGGTGGTGATGGTGATGATAATGATGATGATGATGTTGATGGTGATCATGATGATGATGATGGTGGTGATGGTGATGGTGATCATGATGATGATGATGGTGGTGATGGTGATGATGATGATGCTGCTGATGATGGTGGTGATGGATGATGGTGGTGATGGTGATGATGATGATGATGGTGGTGATGGTGATGATGATAATGATGATGGTGGTGATGGTGATGATGATAATGGTGATGATGATGGTGATAATGGATGATGATGGTGGTGATGGTGATGATGATAATGATGATGGTGGTGATGGTGATGATGATAATGGTGATGATGATGGTGATAATGGATGATGATGGTGGTGATGGTAATGATGATGGTGATGATGGATGATGATGGTGGTGATGGTGAGGATGATCATGATGATGGTGGTGATGGTGATGATGATGATGATGATGGTGATGGTGATCATGATGATGATGATGGTGGTGATGGTGATGATGATGATGCTGATGGTGATGGTGATCATTATGATGATGTGATGATGATGGTGATGATGATGTTGATGATGGTGATGGTGGCTTCCCTTGTTCATTGCTGGCTATGTTGTAGGTCGTAGGCACTGCCCGTGATTCAAAACTACTCTTCAAGTTAAGTACCAGTCCCCCACTTTACAGATGAGGCAGTGAGGCCCAATAACATAAGTGGTTTCCCAAGGGGTAAACCAGAGCTAAAGTCAGATTAAAAAGGACATAAACCTCAGAACATTTTCCTTGCACTTTACCTCCCCCTTTCTTTGCCCAGAAACCAGTATTGGGATTCTATTTTCTACTGTCAAGGCTGAGCAATTGATTTTCATATTTATGGCATCTACACTTGAGCCTAACCTACATATCCATCCTAACTTTTTCCCCTGTAACCTCTTATTTCAACTTTGTTTTCTTACAAACTTGTAAGCATTTCTCCTCAAA
Organism: Hyperoodon ampullatus; assembly: GCF_949752795.1. Taxonomy (NCBI): domain Eukaryota; kingdom Metazoa; phylum Chordata; class Mammalia; order Artiodactyla; family Ziphiidae; genus Hyperoodon; species Hyperoodon ampullatus. The sequence goes on along the minus strand of NC_136920.1, from coordinate 84,744,114 downwards.
CATCTTTTCCTCTTGTACCCCTAAGTGTCTGTCATTCAATAAGTTCTATTAACCCAGCTTTTTCCAAGTACTTTTCTCAACACGTACACAGCTCTCTCTTTCTCAAATACGCTTCTTTCCAGCTCTATCAAACCCCTATATGTCATTTAAGGTTTTGCTCTCATGTGTCAGGTGCATAGTAAATCTGAATAAATAATCACTACTATCATTACTGCTATTTACATCATTATTATCGACCATCCAATAAATATTTTAGTGCCGACAACCTGTTCAAGCTCTGTGAGGTGTTAGGAATACAATGACAAATAAGACACGACACTGGCCTCAAGGAACCATGGTGAGGTGTGTGTGTGTTGGTGGGGGTGGAAGCCAGTGTGGTGACACACACAGTACAGCATGTTGGAGTGACTAATGGCACTGAGGAAGGATGGAATCCATTTCGGAGTTATCAGAGAAAGCTTTCCAGAGGAGGTACCTCTGAGCCTAATAAACACGTCAAAATTAGCCAAAACACACAGCTTCATGTTAGGATTAGGGGTTTTTTGAGTCACTGGACTTTAAGTGCTAAAACTGGGACAGTCCCAGGCAAACCTGGCAAATATTTTTGAATGAATGAGTAAATCATGCATAAGTCCGTGGGCAGCATAATCCCACACCCAGTGACCTCCCTCTGATATTCGCAAACCCATATCTGCTGAGTCTTTGCAGCTGTCCCTGCAGGGTCCCATCCAGTGATGCTCATTTGGGGTTTGCGTTGATGGCAGGGTTTTAATAACAAAAGATGGAGAAGAAGATGTAACAGTCACCAGAGGTGGGAGAGGATGGCTCTGGGAAATTTCTCTCTCTCCCTCCCAAGCCTGTGCGTTTCATTAAAATATGTATGACAACATTTCTCCTCGTATTATTGTATTACACCAACCTTAATTGCATAATTCAACATTTTCAAGGGTATTTGGAGGAAATTTGGATGGTTCATTGACTGGTATTTGAAGGAAGCCGAGGATTAAATTAAAAAACATGAGGGGAAATTAGTAGTAAAAGAGACTGATTGAAGGGCTGACGTGGCCCGACTCTGAGCTAATCATGCACGCCGTCTGAGGTCTTCGGGTCTCTCACCCTCCACGTAACCCCTCATCCCCAGCCTGGTCACCAGGGCCAGGAGGACGGTACAGCCAGAGGCTGCTGTGGGCGTCTCTCATCCACCCCTGCTGTTGTTTGTGTTGTGATTTCTGACATGCGTTCTGCAGATGGCATGTTTCGCCTGCTCCATTGAATGCATGCGGCTCTCGGGCTGATTGCAATCAGGCTGATTGGGAGCAGCGACGGCCAAGGCCTCCTGATCCTCCTCGTGGCGTGGTGGTGAGGCTCCCGGGCCCCTGCTCTGCCCTGCAGGCTTTCCCGCCCGCCATGTTTCCCTTGAACTTCCTCCCGCCCAGCAGAGGTTCCCCGCACTCCCAATGGCCCTTCTCTCGGGCTGAGATCAGGTCCGTGGCCTGGGCCTGGAGCCAGAAGGAACCGGCCTGGCAAGAGGCTGGGCACGGGGACCGGCTGCCCCAGGGCGGCACCCCCAGAGCCCATGGCAGACATTCCTGCCCCAAAGCCCTGTTCCCACCCTGACAGCAGTCCTACTCCAGGCTCAGCAAAAGCCTCAGGTTCAAGTTTGTCTCCTAGCTGCATTCCCAGACCACCTGCACTTCAACAGAATATCTCATTATCAACCCCCCTCCCCGCCAGATGCTGCATCCCACTTCACTGGCGCCATGGCTTTGTCAACAAAAGAGATCGCCGGAGGGTGGCAGAGGTGTTAGTTTATCAGAATGGATGACAAGATTTTGAAAAGTGATGGCGAGAGATCTGAATGGTCTTCCAATCCCAGCGAGAGGCAAACGTGAGATATTTGGCTGAATCCAAAACTGAACTCCTTAGGGCTGAACACAAGTTGGCATCTGTGGAGGCAAATGTTCAGAATGAAACAGATGCCCCTTCCCCCGTCTGGACATCGGCTTGTCTGGCATAGCCCCCGCAAGAGGCCTGGGGATGCAGGGGCATTCTGGGGTCATTTCCTGTTCTGGGATTTAGAGTTCATGGCTGAGAATAACCTAGGTGATGGTTTTACCCCCTCACACCAAAAAATGGTGCTTTCAAGGTCCTGCTGGCAGCCAGCAGGGGTACGGCCTCAATCTGAGGAAGGGGCGGCCTCCTGGAGGCTCTGAAGCTGTGCTCCTGTCACGTCCCCGGCATCTCTGAGAACTCCTCCTTGCTCTGGCTCTAGGGCACTTGCGTTCACCTTGAAGGGGCCCTACCTGGGACAGCGGCCAAGTCCCTGCCTGCAGACAAAGCAGGGAGCAAACCCCAGCAGGCCAGGGCTGCATAGCCAAGGTCAGGTGGTCAGGGGTGCTGCGGCCTGGGTCACACACATACCCTGTGCCTGTCATCACTCACCTGCGGGACAGGGGGTAGGTGCAGAAGCTCCCGGAAGCTGCATGCCGAGTGGGTAAAGATCAGCCGGTCCCTTTTCGCTGGGGGACATCCTGACCCAGCATCTCCATCAGCTTATCTGGGAGCAGTTAGTTTGTTCCAGTTCAGTACTCCACTCAAGAAAGCTTGGTAGTGCCTGATGGGAATCCCAGATTGGTGTGTAGCTCCAGGCCCGCTGGCCGCCCCTCCTGAGGGCCCGCAGCACCACCAGCCCACAGGCCCCCGCGAGTGAAAACCAGGTGGCGTGAACATCGTAAGCAGGGACCATAGGAGTCACGGCCGCGACTCTGAATGGGCACGGAGGGGCCTTGAGAGGCCTCACCCCGGAGCACAGGCGCCCACACATCCCAGCCCACAGTCACCCCCATGCCCCTACCTCTGGGCACCCCTGGACAGAGATGGGATTTGCTATTACTGAATTCTCAGACTTTGGGCTTTGCCTCACAACAAGGCTGTTCAGGTTTGGGGAAAGAAACATGGCTCTAGGGGATGCTCTGGTCAGGGAGGAGGGTCACCATTTCCACCTCCCCCACCACTAGCCCCTGGTGAGTGGGACCCTATCTCCCACTCCCCATCTCCCGCCCCCCCAACTCCTGCCCGCCATCGCCCACCCCCATCCTTGCATTTGCTGCTGCCTGAGCCGTGTCTGCTATGCTCCAGTGCTCTGGATGGTGCAAAAGAGGGCAGAGGCAGCATTGACTGGACGTTAGGAATACAGGCTCTGCAGTCAGTTGGAGCGAAGCTCAAGTCCTGGCTCTGCCTCACGCTGGTCTCATGACTTGAGACAGACCTGAGCCTCTGTTTCCACGTTCCATGACACTGAGCGAACGCTCCCCGCCTTGTGGAGTGGTTGGGAGGTGTGTGCACTTGCCGCTCTGCAGGTTGCTAAGTGCTGGTTAAGGGTTACTGAAATAACTGTATATTTTGTACTGTTGTTTTATTGATTCTGTTATTGTTATTTTTATTATGGTTATTACAAGGTTCTTCTGACTCCTGCAGACAGCTGTGACCTCTGCCCTGGGGCCAGGACCTTTCCCCTCCTTTCTCTCCAAAATCCATGGCAAGTTATTGCCCATTACTTCTGTCTTTCCCTGTTGTCTAGTCTCATTCAAAATGCTAATTCCCCCAGCCTGCCTTCCCTCCTTGGCCTTTGCATATACATGAGTGGCTCCTTCCCAGGCTGGAGTGGGCTGCGCTGGGCCTGGAAGGGAGCTCCGCTGGGGAGGGCTGGCTGGGATGCCCCGGCCAGGCTGCCAGGAGGGACCACTGCTCAGCTCTCCTCTGGTCTCCTTTTTCTCATGTGCCCTTTTCTGGAGGCACCTGCTCCTGCCACCGATGCTTCTAAGCAGCGTGGTCTTGCCAGCGTCCGGTCCAGACGGGAGATGTGACCTGTGCTCTACTCAGTACAGGAGGCTGGTCCTGGCACTGCCATTCCAAGAGCGGCATCACGTGGCCCAGTGATCCTGGAACATTCCGTTCCAGCACTTGGAGGCCACTCAGAGCCCAGTGCAGCCACACACTAAGCACAATGATTATTGCAGCTCGTGCAGCCTGGAAGGTGTACCCACCGAGCAGGTGTCCGCAATTTCATGGGAGAATCTCGGAACACGGATTCAGTGATTTTACACATTCTTTTTAGAGTGATTGAGTGGTAGACAAAGAAAACATTCTTGGGGTCCATAGATGGGTTCAAATACAACCTTGTCACTTAACAGCTGGGCCACCTAGGTACTCAACTACACTGAGCCTCAGTGTCCTCACCTTTAGAATGGGTCCAGTGGTAACTGCCCCGTGGAGGTAAAGTGGTGTTGAAGCAGGTCCTGGTCTTGCCCACAGAGTGACCACCTGCATCTCCACTGACAGCCCCTGGGCCCGGCTGCTCCTGTCTCCGGCCGGCATCACTTCAACCACCCCTGGAGTCCTCCCACCCACACGTCCCTCTCATTTCTTTCCAATCCCTCCTCCACACCGTTGAGAATGTCCTTTTCAAAACACAAACTGGATCCTGTCATTCACTTGTTTTAAACTCTAAATCGGCTCCCCTTCTCTGGGGGAAAAAGGGTCAAAAATCTCTAACTTGTCCTCTGGGCCCTTCCACTCTTGTTTCACACACTGGCCTATTGCAATTTTTAAAAATATGCCAAATTCCTTCTGCATCAGGGAAAAGTCTCCTGAGCCCCAAACCAGATTAAGTCCCTTTACTGAGCTCTGGGTCTGTCCCATGCTGTTACTGTGTGCCTGTGCGTCATCAGCTATCCACGTAGTTCCCGTGATTCATTTATATTTTATTATTTTGTGACTCATTCACCTTCTTTGAGAAACTGCATCCCTGCGGAGAACCCCCTGGGTGATGTGTGTTCCGGCATGGATCAGGGGTCAAAGAAGTGAGAAGAAGTGCTGCGTGTCCCTGGAAGTCGGGGTGGGGTGGAATTCCCTGGGAGGACTTCGTGTGCTCCCTGCCCTGCCTCCCAGCAGGGGTGCCATCCTGGGGCTCCTAACTCAGCACTGATGGCCCTGGGCTCCAGACCCCACGGTCCTCCCTGCAGCGGCTCTCTCCCCTCATGACCACGGTGGATATTAGAGAAAACAAACCTCCTAAGACGTGAACTGGGTAGGCCTGTCCTGAGAGGGCTCCACGCTTTCTTCTTCTTTCTCTGGCCAGGTTATGCATTTCACTGCCCCAGGGAGCATGTTGCCTCTTCTTTAAATCTTTACCCCAAAGGGGACCATTAGGAGTGAGGGTTTACCTGTTCCACAAATATTTATTGAGAGCATATTCCCATGAAGCTCTGCTCCACATCCTCTAATTTATCTGTTTCTCATCCCTCACAACACGCCCATGAGGCAGACGTTATGTTTACCCTCCCTTTACAGCTGAGACCCCCGAGGCACAGAGAGGTGAAGTCTTGGGCCTAGGACCCCCCCCAGTGAGTAAGAGGTACAGCTGGAAATAATGCAGAGTCTGACCGCAAGCCTGCTTAGAGCGCCTGTGCAGTACAGCCAGACAGGCGGCATCCTGACCTCATGGGGTTTACACTGATGAGAGTAACAGACAACAAATAAGTCAATAAAGACAAGAAGCAAAGGCTGTTTGTCAGGGAGCAATGAGCACTGGGTGGGGGGGTGGTCTGGAGGAGGGAGGGGACATAGTGTGGCTTGGCAGGGGGTAGGGTGGGCAGCGGGGATGGTTGACCAGGGCCTGTTGAGGAGCTGGCTGCCCAGGTATCCCGAGGAAGAAGGTTCCAGGTGGAGGGCAGGGCGGGGGAGGACTTGTCCTGCTTGGGAGTGAGAAGGTACATGGCAGGGGATGAGCCCAGAAGGGGGCGGTAAGGGGAGGGGAGGGGAGGCCACTGGAGGGTCCTTGAGAGAATGATGCTAAGATCTGACCTGCATGTTGAAGAGGCCATAGTGGCTGCTTTTGGGGAATGAACTCAGGAGGATCCATGAGCAGGTTTTTGCCTGTCCAGGTAAGAGATAACGTGGAAGTTCAGTAGACTCAGACCATGTTTTTGAGGCCCTGTTGTGACAGCATTTGCTATAGAACTGAAGGCGGGACAGCAGGTTAGAGAAAGCAGGATCAGTGATGATCACCAGGGTTTTGGCCTGAGCAGCTGGTTGGATGGGAAGAACAAGGGAGGGGCAGGAGTGTGTGTGTGTAGCAGGTCAGCCTCAGTCGAGGGTTCTGCTGTGAACTGTGAGGTTGAAGTTCTCTGTTAGACTTGAGTGGAGATGCCATCAGTGGATCTGTGAGTTTGGAGTTCAAGGTGGGATGGAGGCTGGACACAGCAGCATTAGGACGGCCTTAAAGCGCCAGACAGGGTGAGAGCTCAGAGACAGTGTAGACAGAGAGGGCTGTGGGGAGGAATGAAGCCCTGCAGTCCTGGGGGGTCACGAGGAAGAGGAGAAGCCAGCAAGTGACCTGCGGGGAGGAGATGCAGGCATGTGCACCCAGCACAGCAAAGGGAGGGAGGGATGGTAAGAGGGGTGACAGCCCGTCGGGCAGGATGCTGCCGGGATCTCTGACGCTGGTCCTTTCGCTCCCAGTTCCCCCATTTATTTTTCTCCATCAGTCACCCTCCGCACACAAGGCACCTGTTGGTTCAGGCTGAGGTCAATCTTCCCATAGAGCACAGCCTCATGGGCAGATGGGCAGGGAGTTTTGCCTCTCTGTCCATTTAGAGACGTATCCCTGGTGCTGGGGACAGGCCCAGCACGTCATCAACGTTGAACAAAGTACCCCACTGAGTGAATGTGTCATTTGAGGGAGAGGCCGAGTAAGATAAGGACTGAGAAGTGCCCACTGGCTTTGACGGGTCAGAAGTCACTGTTTTTCGTGACGACCTGAATTCCGGCCAAGGGAAAATGAGGACTGAGGAAGTGCAGATGGGGGAGACAGAGAACTTCTTCGGGGGCTTCAGGGAGACCTTTGGCTGGTTGATGTTTCTTTGTTTTCATTGGGAGACATTGAAGCATGCTGGCCTGGCATCTGCAGGCTGACGGGATTGTCCGGGGCAGGAGAACCCCTGGAGGTGAGGAAACAAAGATGGATAAAGGCAGGAAGCGGCCTAGTGGGGACGCAGAGGGGATGCACGTGGAATCCCGAGCGCAGAGCAGGGCTTGACTTGAGGTGGAAGTGGAAACAGGAGGACACATAGAGCAGACACGTGGGGGTGGGTTTGCCGGGGCAGTGGGTGGGGGAAGATGGCTCGTTTTCTTCTGATTGTGTCCAGCTCCTCACAGGTGTGAGAAGTGAAGTCTCCACCTGGGGAAGGAAGGAGGGTTGGAGAAAGTAGGAGCTGCAAGGTGGTCCCCCTCCAGGGGAAAGGAAAGTGGATTTGCTGGGAAAATGTACAGGGATCATCAGGCAGTTCAAGCCCACTCGGTCTCTGAGGTCATAGGCTTGAATTAGGCCAGGTGGCGTGGCTTTCCTTCTCCTCTGATCCATTCACTTGCTCTGTTAGAGGCAAAGTTACCTGGAGTGGAGATGAACTCAGATGCCAGTGTCAGAAGGGCTGTTCCTGTCTCCAGAGCGGGCCATCCAGTAGGAAGGCCTGGGCCAGGGCCTTCAGAGGGAACCTGTGACCTGGCCCTGAGGCCGACCCCCACCAGCACCAGCCGGCCCAGCGGCCCTCCAGGCCCCTCTTCCGCCCCGTCCGCTGTAGACCCGGCGCTCCTCCCTCCACAGCCAGGCCCAGCTGTGCCCAGCCACCAGCTGCCCCTGCTTCCCCTTCCGCTGTCGCCACAGACCCACCCCACTTCTGACTTCAGAATGTGGGTCCAGAGGCACAAACGGATCTTCCCCTGCCAGGGGATGCCCTCAAATCAGGTGGGGCTGCAGCCGCCCATCACCGCCCCGGTTTAATCCCTCAGAGCTTGACAGGGATGGATTTTTCAGACGGAGGTTTGGGGCAAAAGAGCTTGAAGGGATTGAAAATAGCTGAGCACCAGCATGACGCCCGCTCCCAACTCCAGGTGGGATTTGGGGTTCACTTCACAGGGCGCTGGCGGTCTCTCTCACAGACGGCGTTGCCTGAATCACGTGTGATGCTTCTCTGCCTGTCTCTGGGCTGGACTGTGTCTCCCTAGATTCGCAGCCTTCCACACTCGCCCTGGTCTGTGTGCACCTCCACATAGCTGTGGGCTGCCAGACTCCCCGGATATGCGTCTCTGTATTGATCTGCAGGTTCAATATGCAATGCAGTTCCCTGCCATCGTGCATCCTGTCAGTCTGTCCACCCCTTTCTGCTGCTTCTGTCTGCACATGTGCCCGCATCCCACTCCATCCCGTGGCAGCCACGTCTCTTCCTCTGGCAGTTGGCACTCAAGCCTCAGAATCAACATATGCATGTTGAAATCAACCCACCTCTTCCTCAGCCATATTGTCCCCGGCTGGACAGCAGGCAGAGGGTGCCAGCACGAGTCAGGACACTGCTCTGTACCTACAGCAGGTGGGGTGGGGGGACAGGCATCCGATCTTAGAGCCACTAAGCTGTCTCCTCCTTCCTCTTCTCTCTCAGCCTCACCTGCCCCATCTGAGAAGTAAGGGCCCTGTGCCCTGTCAGACAGGAGTACTTTGAAGTTTAGATAACAAGATGTCACTCTATGTCTAGCTCAGCTTATGGCACATAGTCGGTCTTTTAAATGCTCTTGAAACTATGGTGTATGGTCTAAATCTCAAACGTGTAATACAACAACCGTTTATAGGGTAATTATTCTCACCACGTTAAAGACTTTATATGCTTTGTTGTGTTTAATCTTTTTTTGTGTGTGTGTGGTACGCGGGCCTCTCACTGTTGTGGCCTCTCCTGTTGCGGAGCACAGGCTCCGAATGTGCAGGCTCAGTGGCCATGGCTCATGGGCCCAGCCGCTCCGCGGCATGTGGGATCTTCCCGGATCGGGGCACGAACCCATGTCCCCTGCATCGGCAGGCGGACTCTTAACCACTGCGCCACCAGGGAAGCCCTGTAGTGTTTAATTTTTTACAAAACCCAATGACCTGGATTATCAGTGTGGTCCCAGAAGCAATAGCGTTGATATTACCTGGGAATTTTTAAAATGCAGACAGGGAATGAGGAGACTTCAGTTTAACGAGCTGTGTGATCTTGGGCCTGTTGCTTCACCTCTCTGAGCCTCTGTTGCTTCATTGATAAAGTGGTGATTGAACCTGACACTATGACAATGCCCCTCAGTGGTCATCCTTTTGTTTTTCAGATGACTGTGTTTTGACAGTCTGTGGGCAGGAGAAGTTTGTCGGTGTTTCTGTTCGATGTCAGTTACTGCTCTGGCAATGGTGTGGGGAGTGGCAAAGCGGATGTGAGAGGTTGTAAGAGAGCAGTCGGGTTCTGAAATCTAAACCGGCTTCCCCGAAAACCACTCCCTTTTGAGCACAGACAAATCAGAGGGCCCTGTGTCAGTTACCTTTTCTGATTATTCTGGAGCCTGTTTGTTGGACCAGAGATCCTTTCATACATCTTTCCTAGGACTTTTCTCAAGGGGTTTATGGACCAAGGACATCTGGTGCCTGAGGCTTTATGTCTGTTGGTATGATCATTCCAAAAGGGGGAAGGACCTATAACACTCCAAGTGCTGGTGCCCAAATATCTTTAATTCCTTCCGAAGGGTCGGAATTATTTCTCCATCGGGAGTGCTAATGGGATTCTAATACCCTGGCAAATGGGATTTTTTACAACTGCCATTCTGCAGTTACTGAGATGGCGTGTCGCTGGGACGGCCCTATAAATCCTGCCAGTCACTCTGAGGAGGAGGCGGGGTGGGGAGAGGGACCACAGGGAGGGCTGGCTCACTCTGGGGCACTGACCACGAGTGGGGCAGGGCCCACTGGGGGCACTGCTCTGGATCCAACCCTCAGGATGAGTCACTACCTGCCCTGGAGAGCCCAGCTAAGCTGTGACAATATGGCAGGGTCCACAGCCCCAGGGCCTCAAAGAAACAGAAATTGATGGAAAGGAGGAAGAGGACTGTAAGAAATCCACTTTACTCTTTGCCTCGGTCCCTTTACATTTGCTTCTCTAAGGCCTCTGTTTTGAGGGCTTCTGGATGGAAGACTTAAGGTTCTTTTCCACAGGCAGGTACCCCTGTGCTTTCGAGCTCAGTGGGGCAGGACCCCAAGAACATGGTGGGTATGGTGGAGACGGAACAGCAATGGCCCCATCTTGATGTTGGGTTCAAACAGGTGCCTCAGGGTAAAATCATGATGAAAACCAGATAGATAGACTCTTCACATTCAGGCTAATTACCCTATAAGCACGGGCTCCTTGTGAAGCTGGGTCCCCGTGTCAGCACACCATCTACTGAGAGCCTTCATTAGATCCCTGCCACGGAAGAGAAAGACAGCCGAGCAGATTATGTTCTTCCCACTGTAGAGATGAACAATGAAACTCGAGACCTGAAATAAGTTGTTCCAGGACACACCAGTGTTCAGTTGCTGAGATTGGACTCAACCCCAGATTTTGTGATTTGAACCCAACCTTCCCCCCGCTTGGCCACGTTGCTTTCTCCAGGAAGATGGAGGCAGAAGCCTCCTCCTTGAGGTCAGGCTGTCTCAGAAAGTAAGCGTCAGTAAGGAGGGTGTCGTAAGTTGGGGCGCTGGGTTGCATATGAGTGGGGAGGGGGATGCCTAAGGACCACCTGACCTTGGTGCCGCCATCCACGGGCACCTCCCGAGGGTCCCATTCCGAGCTCCCTTCACGCCATCCATGCGACGCACCTGCAGTTCTCTTTGGTTTGGGGCTCCTTTTCTGAGCTTTGCTTGCCTTCCGTCTTCCCTGCCCCACCACACCCCGACACAGACAGATCACTCGGCAGCTTCACATTGTGTCGTGAGCCTGCTTTGTCCAGACCAAAATGTCAGCTTCCCCGGGGCCAGGCTGTAGCAAGCCTTTACTGAGTAAATACTATTTGCATAACTGGACCCTGTGGAAGAGATGAAGAAATATAAAACCCGGCTCGAGTTTTCAAGGAACTTACAAATGTCCTGGATCGATAGGCTATATCCATCCATAAGTGAAAAATCACAGCAATTTGTTGCCATTGTTTAGCTTCTTCATAGTCTGCAACACGTTTATGACAGCATCTCATCCCAGCCTCCTGTTAGGGAGAGGACATTAGGATTTTAATTCCTTATTTAAAGATAAGGAAAACAGGTAGACTGAGGCTGGTCCAAATTTATGACGTTAGAAAGCTCTTTAGAGTTCCATCTTAGGCCTGTCGTTTCAAGTAGATGGGCTGGCAAATAAGATGCTGCCAGTTTGCAGGATATAGATGCAAATGGCACAGTCATCAGCGGAAGAACGAAATTATCAAGCAAGAAGGAACCGCCTGCACCAAGGCAGGGATGTGTAGGGGGAGACTGTGTTTTCCACTTCTCTGGCTCGATGAGTGAGCACAGCAGAGTCTGTGGAGAGCAGGGCTGTGGGTCCCCTGGGCTGCGGCCACATGGCCTTCATGTCACAGGGACCAGAACTCACAAGTTGCAGGAAGCAACCCAGGATCTCCCACTGAGGGGGACAACTGTGCAGTTCCAGTTCTGGGGTGAGCTCTGTCCCTCAGCACAAGCATCAGGCTCCCCTCCTCCCTGCCTGGTAGGCCAGCACCACAGACCTGCCACCCTCCACCCAGCTCCAAGGTCCTGCAGCTGTAGCCCAGAGAGACAGAGGCTGCCAAGGTGGCCTCTTCCTGGTGGAGGCACCCGGCCCTGCATAGCCCCTCTGTCTGTGTCACTCCCTGGCCTGGATGGAAACGGATGGACCTGCGGTGCATTCTCCCCTCCTGGTTCCTAGCTACCCAAAGAATGCGGCTTGGAGCCAGACAGCTCCAACTCTCAATAGCTGTACAATTGTGTTCAATTTACTAGCTTCCTCTGAGTAATAACTTTAGCCTCAATTTTTTCCAATCTGAATAACAATTCCTACCTGCCATATAACCATTGTTATTGCTGGGTTCTTATTGCATTTATTTTATTATCACTAGACCTTTCTGGAAGGCCCAGGGGCTTGTGGAACTGGAGGATCTGATGCTTAGCCAGGGGGCTGGCACAGAGCTCTGCCTTCTGCTCAACCTGGCTGGGCAGGGTCTGCCATGCCTGCTCGGCTGTGAGAAGAGCTTGCTGCAACAAAGCCTGAGTCCCAATTCCCTGGAGCGAGCCAGGAGCCATCTAGGTGGAAGGAAACTGGCATGCCGCATCCTAACCTAGGTTCTGCCCCCAACTTTCAGTGCGGTTTGGGGAAGTCGTTTAATGTTTCAGAAACTCTAGTTTCTCAGGTTGAAAACCATTTTGAAGAGAATATGACCCCTGTAGGCTATTGGGAGGATGGAGGGAGGGAACCCCCACACTTCATAAGCCGTACAGTCCTGTGCTCTAGGCCAGGCAGTCTCTAAGTGATGCTTTGAGGAGCTCCCCATCCATCCCTCTGACGCCCACACACGTAGATGCATCTGAGCAGGGAGGCCAAGTGGTTGGTGGACACAGGTTCCCGAGACCAGCAGCAGAGGTTTGAAAGGAACCACGCCAGCCCCTCAGGGCCAGAGCCAAGTGGATGAGTCCGGCAGGTGAGGCTGGGACGACAGCCAGTGGGAAGAGCACAGCAGTCCCAGGCCCTAATTGAATCAAAGTGAGATGGAGGCGGCTTGGCTGCAGCAGCCCTTGGTCTGTCTCTGGCCAGGGCATGCGTGATAGTCATACTATTTCCCTACAATCTCTAACCCCCCACCTCATTTCCCTCCAGTCTTAAGGATGATTTGAATACAGCGATGTTGGTGCCAGGCTTCAATCTGAAACCTAAGACCTCATGTCAGCTTGACTTCAGGCCTGCACTTGAGAAACAAACAACTAAACCAAACCAAACCAAAACAAAGATCCCGAGGTTATACATATTACATGACTGCATCCAATCTCTGCTGAGGATTGATTTTTCTCCAACCCCAATTGCAAGAAGCCAGGAGGATGGGATTACTGTCTTGGGCAATCACGAGCTGAGGCCCCTAGCAGCTGAGGGCTCCACCTCCTCTTTCTACACCCTTGTAAACAGGCAACATCTAGCTCCATCCTACCGCCAGAATCCCCAGCTCATATGGCACGAGGCACTTACTCAATCCCATTATAACTGGAAGCACTTTGCAAAGCCAGTCTCCGTGTCATAGGGTGACCTCTCAGAGCAGGAGTGCAGAAGAGCCTGACCCACACCTGGGGCCAAAGGCAGGCGGCCCAGACCTGGGGCCCCGGGTTTCCAGCCACAGGGAAGCCAGACCCACCTACCATCCACACGGATTCCAGGGACATGGGAAGGGGGAAAGAAGAGAGCCAGGGGCCAGAGAGGTACCACCTGCTGAAGTGCAGAGACCTGCCAGTCCCTGGCCTCCTGAGCCCCGGCCGTCTCACCTGGAGCCCTGAGCCACCTGCAGCCTTGCCCCCTCCCTGAAGACTGTGGCTCTGGAGAGCCGGGTAACAGGGCCCGGCTGTGCTTCCTTCCTTCTCCTTGGGGTGAGTTCCAGCTAGACCTGTCCCGGCTCTTCCTGAAGCCAGCCCAGAGCCCCTAAGCTAATGACCGCAGAGGCTGGGACTCACAGGGTGGGCATGAGCTCACGACCAGGCCCAGCGGCGCTGCCCGGCTGCAGGTGATCTGCTTTGCTGTCTGCCCTCTCCCGTTTCCTTAGCCACCAACCAGACCCGGATTCACCACTGGGTGGAAGGAGATGGTCACTTGTGTAGTCCCTGATGGGACAGCCCCACCCCGTCTGCTCGCTCCCTGTGCTGGCCCAGGTGTGCCTTCTGGAAAGTTTCCCCTTCCTTAGTCTTGTTCAATTGGCACTACTGAGGTTGGGGCCTGGTACTGTATGTGCCCTAGAGGCCGGTCCTGGTGTCCTGACTTGTCCCCTCCGGCCCTTTCCTCCAGCGGCGCTCAGTTCCGTGTTCTGTTCCGTGGTCACAGCATTTCTGCCCACGACGCTGCATCCCCTTCACTTCTTCCAGGAAGGCTCCAACGGCCCTCACTCAGGACATCACACAGCAGGCATCACACTCTGCGCGACATTAATGCTGAAGCGGGATCTGGTCCACTGCTGAGGGGGTGAACCCAAACCTCTTTGCTAGAAAGAAGCAGCCTGACTGGTCAGTGCTGTCCCCAGGGAGCGCCCCCCTTCCCAGCGTGTTGGCGGGATGCTGTGCTGAGGCCACAGGGAAGGATTATGGCCTCTGCACCCAGCCTCTGGGGTTTGCATGGTGATAGACTGCGGGGTGAGTGGTGGGGAGCAAGCCCGCCGGACCAGAAACACTGAACTGTCACCAAGAAGGACCGTGGAACACAAGTCAAGGGTTTGCTCATCTGTCAGCTGTGATGTGAGGGGCAGTGTCAGGCGTCTCAGGTTTGTGGGAGATGGGATTAAGGAATACTAGCAGCTTCCTTCCTTAAATCCTCCTCCCACTGTCAGAGGTGGTGATGGTAGAATGAAAGAACCAATATGAAAGTGCTTTGAACTTTTTTTAGGCTCAGAGGAGATTTAAGGATCTAAAGTATTATGATTATCTTTTAACCGTATGATAATATTGATTCTATGGGAGTATGGTGGGCTCTGTGGCTGGCTGGCTGGCTGGAAGCTGAATGTCTTTATAAGTCTTGTTGTGTAAAGGTCCTTGGCAACTGAGATTCGGAGGAAGATTTATGAAGGTGGTGGAGGGCCAGAGGTGAAGTTTTATCTTAATCGTGTGCTGGGAAGCACACGATTTCTGCCAACTCACAGCCCAGGAGGAAGAGAATCAAATGTACCCCCCTTCCCCGCAGCACCATCACCTCCTGATAGACACCACGACTCTGTGCCATTTTAACCGTGGATCCTCCCTCAGGCACGTGGGTTCCCAAGCCATCACCAGGCACCACCAGGAAAAATAGTTATAAATGATAATAATAATAATAAAATAGTGATAAGTCAGCTGACACTCTCACTAAGAAGAGTGTCAGAGGTGTCAGAAGAGAAAGCAGAAGAAACTCACCCCTAACATAAACACTTTGATTTAATTTCCTAAAGTAGGATCCTGCGGCAGCTGATAAAGTAGAAAGATCACACATCTCAGAGTCGGAGCAAATGGGGTGGGAATCCAGTCCTGCTGTGTGCTAGTCGTGGAGTCTTAGGTTCTTTAAGTGTAGATAATATTAGTATCGACCTCATCGTGTTGTTTTAAAATTCAAATGGGAAGGAGCATGTAAAGCATTCAGCTGACTGTCTGGCACATGATAACTCTCAAGTACTGTTAGCTATTATTAACGTTGGTACTATTGCCGGGCTTTGCAAAGTCTCAGAATCACCTCTAGATGTTTTTCAAATGCAGATGTAGGGGCTCATCCCCCAAGACTAATGAATCAGAATCTCCTTCTCACCAAAGATCAGAATCACTGGCCTGACTCACAGTTTTGTGAGGATGAACTCAGATGATGTAGGTCAAGTGGCCAGCACAGTGGCCAGCACACAGTGGGGCCTCAGTATTTGTTTGGGCAGGAACAGGGCTCTCCGCCCATAGATGTGGTGCTTTGCCTTCCTGCAAACATTACTCATCTGCTGAACAATCTGGTGCCTTGCATCCTCGGCCATTGGCACAACCCTTAAATGTTGGGATAATGAAGGCACCACTGAAGACCTGGATAGACTCACCTATTCAGAGAGCAGGTAACAGATGAGGTAGGAGTTCTCCATGAGTTCAAAGTGAGAATCGTGAAGACCATTTTCTGCTGGTGTCAGGCACATTATTTTAGGAATGTGCAATTCTGGCCTTGGAAGCCAAGGTTCAAAATAATAATTCACAGTTAATGAACTTACAGGGTCATGGCCCTAGAATCAGAGCTTTCCTCTTGTTCATTTGGCCAGTTTGCTTGGATCAGGTGCTTAAGCACAGAAATGAGAAACATTTCAGAAAAATTGCACAGATAAAGCTCCCTCTGAATGTCCAGGCTAATTTAGGCCATTTTTGTTTAATTATACTATGTACTGCCATGGTAGGGATGATCAAATTAATATTTTCTACCTAGTTTCCAGGTGGAGAAATAGTCATAAAGAGAAGACTCATATGGAATTTGGGTTTAGAAAATATGGACAACTTCCTAAACTTTGTAGTATTTCCAATGAGTTAAGTAGAACCTATTTGTCCCATTGATAACAATGTGTATTGGTTTGTTTGTTTAATAAACACATTAGATATAGAGAAAGCACCGCTTGATTGAATAGATTTCCTTTAATCAGTGTTCTATTCCTAGAGTGTGCTTGTAATTTCCCAGAGTGCTTTTACATATATTATCTGATTTGGTCTACACCATGGTTTTATGTAGCAGGAAGCAGGCATTATTTCATTTCATATAACAGATGGAGAAATCGAGGCTTGTGCTCCTTAAGCAATTAGGCCAGGGTACATGGTGACCTTGCCAGAGCTGGGACCCCATGCTTCTGAGTCTCCAAGCTGTGCCCTTTCCACACGATGACACAGCACTCTTGAAAAGTCACACCCTGCCTTATGAGAAAATATGTGTTGTATTAACTTGGCTTTGGGGGATGGAGACCTTGAAAACTACCATAGAAGAATTTCTTGTGTCGCTGCCCAGGGAGGTCATCTCTGCTTGTCTCTCTCTATCTCTTCCTCTTCTATAATGTAAAAAGGATTTTTTTTTTACCTCCTCTTGGGCCCTTTAAAGTAGTTTCCACGGAAGTAGATATAGAGCCACTGCAGATTGCATTTCAGGGTTGGTTGCTGGAGCAGGAAAGGTGACCACGGCAGAGCAGGTGGCCATCTATCTTGATATGGTGGTGCAGACTCAGGAGAAGGGTCACCATTGGAGGTAGCTATATGCCTGCCTAGGGGGGATATGCAGGCGGACTGAAGAGTCTTTCCCAGTGTTGGCAGAGACTCGAAAGTTGAGGGTAGTGATCAGAAAGTCTGTCGTCTCATTGCTTATACCGTGGCCAAGGTCTGAACTGCTGACTGGGTCTCATCTACAGAAATCCTAACCACGCCCTTCAAGGGACTTGATTGTGGCTGCACCGAGAATCTTTGTGTAAGATTCTGCACAATGTGTAGAAAAACCAGAATCTGGCTGCCCGAGTCACATGCCAAACAAAGCCTCCAGGGTCGTGGTACCAGGGGGACCCTTCCCTTTCAGGGTCAACTCCACCCTTCCTCTGTGGCCCAGCCTGAATATTAGCACTGGGTGCATCCCAAACACTTAATCACAAGAGTCATTAGTAAGAGGCAAAAATAACATGCAGGTTGGCAAACGGTGGTGCTGGGTGATCTGACTGGGTTCTTCTTCATTCTGCTTACATGTTAAATCCAATGTCTCACATATGCCCTTTCTATATCCTTCCTAACTGGTTGCACAAGCATCACTTATTTTTTTAGCTGAGTGGAGTGGTACCCAGTCTCTTTGGTCTAACTCTTCTTTGTTTCTGCCTCAGGCAGAAGGGCCTTCTACTCCTCGGCAGGTCCCTGGAGAGACTTTACAAGACCCCTGCACCTGTATTCACTGGCTTAGACCTGCCTAGGTCTAATGAGCCTATTTTCTAGCCAAAATCTCCACTCATTTAACTTCTCTTACCAACTTTCTCATTCTCCACCCTCCCTCTAGCCCCAGCCCCTGCTGCTACCCGAGGTCACGTGGCCCATCTGTACCACTCAGTATTCTGGATATCAGTTCAGCCATTCGAATTAGCACTAACACAAACATCCTCATTTACATGGAATGCACAGAAGGTGACATTCTGTCTGTAACAATAGGTTATAATTATCATGTCTCTCATTTGTCTTCCATTTTACAGCTTCTTGAATTGTTTTCACATGCATCACCCCATTTGGTTCTGCTTACAAGGCTGGGATGTAGGCAATTATTAATTCATTCCTTCACTCACCAAATATTGATCGAGGGGCTGGGGAAGCCGAGGTGATTAAGACAGACATGGTTCTGCCCTGGTGCAGCTTACATTCTGGATGTGATAGATGCTACCTTCTGCATTTTACAGCTGAGTAAATGAGGCCCAGAGAAGTTAGAATCTAGTCACTCACATAATAAGTGCAAGAGTGAGGGCTGGAACAGAGATTTGTGGAACTTACTCCTGGGTTGCCTCTCCTTCACCTGGCTGTTTCTCTGAGGATACAGGAAGTCCTCACCACACACAGAGGCTGTGTTTCAGAAGCTGAGTACTTGGAATTCAGGATGCATTCTCCCATAGAGATTATGTTATGAATGGTTACTATGTTTCAAGGCCATTCCACAAAAGCCCAGTTAACCCATTTAACCCATAATGTAGCTGAAGCATGCTCTTAATAGGACAGTCCCTTCCACTGCCACACCATTGAGGAGGACTTTCTCTGGGCTCATTCAAAACTGGTGCTGGATGAATACAATCAATTTTTGGCCTTTGGATTGCCTTCACTGTAGGCAGGGCATCCTCTCAGTGTAACAGGCCTACCTACTTTCCCCCGTTTGTTTATTTTCCTTATATTTTCTGTTCTCTCTAATTTTGTATGTGTTGCAAGGAGCTCATTCATACAAGCACCAAGCTTGGTTTGTGTGGATTGTATGCTATTAAATGAGGAAGTGATTGTCTGGCTTAAGGACAAATGTATGTCTGTTTCCATAGATACCTGATCACAATAACCAATTAGACCAACATGTTTCCCAAAGTCGATTCCAGGGGGCAATTCAGATGTGACATACTCAGAACATCCTATATTGCAAGTGTATTTTTCTTTTTATTTCTCTTTAGTAGCATCCATAAATAACCTCTGAGGCCTTTAATAGAGACTAAATGAATAGAGATCAGGAGTTTTGCCACTTGATGCATTGAAGCAACATTAGGTAAACATCATGTCTCACCCACATGTCTGAACAATAATCCATTGAACTGCTTCCAGGGTTGCTTCATGAGGAAAAGCCTAAACTTCAAAACTGAGACCCAAGGGATGTACCTTTCCTTCCCTTCTTCTGCCCCCGTCTCCTATCTGGGGCTTCATTAGGACCTGAAACCTGCATGGAGGTGGTTATGACGAACCCAACTCTTCTTTACCTGTAGGGCTCGGCATCTTCTGTCTTGTTTCTGCATTAGTACCTGGGAGGTGGTGGATAGAGGCTGCAACCTCTGTCCTGTTCCATAGGTGCATTATGGAATCACCAGAGTATAAAACATCCTAGGGCTTCCCTGGTGGTGCAATGGTTGAGAGTCCACCTGCCAATGCAGGGGACGTGGGTTTGTGCCCCGGTCCAGAAGGATCCCACATGCCGCGGAGCGGCTGGGCCCGTGAGCCATGGCCGCTGAGCCTGCGCGTCCAGAGCCTGTGCTCCGCAACGGGAGAGGCCACAACAGTGAGAGGCCCGCGTACCGCAAAAAAAAAAAAAAACAAAAAAAAGACAAAAAAAACCCATCCTAGAATTCCTATAGTGTTGGTAAAGCAGGAGCTGCCAATGATAATAATAATTATTATTATTGTAATTATTATTATTATCGAGCATCCAACATGTAGAGACACTGTTCTAGATACTTTATAAAGATTCTTTTGAGTCCTCCTGGCAATCAGATATTATCACAGTTTTGAGATAAACTAAGCTTGAAAAGTTTAGGTCATTTGCCTAAAACCATAAAGCTTACAAAGCAGCACTGGGATTTGAAACCAGGAGTCTGTTGATTTCACTACACCAAGAAGTTCAAAGGCCTCTGAGAAACCCCAAGTGTTCATTCTCTTTAGTGTCTGTCCACCATCCTTAGGTAGTGTCCAAGATAGTAGTTTGATTTATGAATGTCCTTAGACCTTGACTCTTTCTTAGACACTCAGGGAGCAGTTTAAGCTTTTTAAAAAATCTTTCCAAATACAAGTGATCTATGATGGTTAACTCCGATTTTATGCTTTATGTGTCTTATGACAGCCCAGTTGCCATTGCCATGCCATGATCCTACCTTTACCTCAATGACTTAATGAGTTAAAAGCTTTATATGTATATTACCTTAAAGGAGAAAAAAATGCCCTGAAATCCACCACTTAGCACCCCTCCATCCAAGTATGTACACCTCCATCCAAGTATGTACTAAAAGGACTCTGCACATGTAGGAAGCTGAAACATGCTTGCTTCTTCTCTGCATGTTATTAAGACACCTGTATCCATACCTCGCTACCTCCTGCTTCCCCTTTGTAATCTCCGAAGATGTCTATGTCTGGATTTTTCATAAATCCATGTTTCTCTCATTTCTAATATAAGTCAAAAGTCTCTTGGAATCATAAGCAAATTAAAATAGAAATTGATGTGATTTACGTGAAAGGACAGCCATGCAGACATATATGAAAAGACAACAGTGAAGGGTGAGTGGCTCTGGTTCCTGGATGAAAGAGATGAGCAATTTTATGGTTGTTAGTCAAGCTCGGGGGTGTATAAGGATTAACAGCTGGGGTCACTCCTGACCCTCTCTCCTTCTGAGTTCATCATCCACGGGCTGGCTTTTGAGCAAGTCTTATTCTTCTTAGGACCATTGATAACTGCAATTACTGGAAGAAGGAGAGAAGATTTGGGAGGACCAAAGTCCAACCTTGTACAAATCAGCTGACTCATGCATTAGGTGACCACGTGCATTGCTAATGATATTTGCAGGCCAACAGAGAAGAGCCCCCTTGTTGATATCTGTGGGGCTTCGTTTTTACTAATGTTAGGTGTAGAAGTAAAACAAGATGATTTGCTGAAATCTCGACTAATATGCATTTCATAACAACTACTGTGCAATTCACAGCTGAATTGATGCGCTATCAGGGTTACGCATTTCTGTAAAACAGAGACCTCTAACTTGGAAAAGCTTTCTCCAGGGAAACAGAGCTATTTGAGCTAAATCAAAACAAGATTAAGGAGTGATTAAAGTGCTGCAAATAAGACCTGTGTGGAAATGTTGGGGAAGTGGGATTATTGAACTTGGGGCAGAAAAGCTGCAGAGATTTCAGGAAAACTTGAAGTGTCCCAAACATTCTCCAACCACTGTTTTCCTCTGTCTCCACAGAGCATAGAGCAGGAGGGATGATCTAAAGCTGTATCATTAGGGATTTAGTTCAGTCAATGGCTCTCAAGCCCCAGCTGCATGTAAAAATCACTCAGTAACTGTGTAAGCCATACTGATGCCTGGGTCTTATCCTAGACTAATGAATCTCCAGAGGTGAGACCGGAGCATTAGCATTTACTTTAAGTTATGTTGGTGATTCTAATGTGTAGCCAGAGTTGAGAACTACTGGGTTGAATAGAGGGGCTGATTTCCTGAAACATGGGTCCCAGAAACAGGTCAGGAAATCATCTATAGATTTTTTTTTTTAATCTAGGTGAGTCATACTTGAGTTGCACTGGTTATGGCTATGCCAGTTGACTCAGTAGACCCGTTTCTGACTTGACCATCTACTTCAGCTACTTAGTGGCCTGGGAACCTCAAGTCACAGAGGATATCTCAGCATATATTTTCAGTCAATATGTGTCGAATGGAGATATGAATGAATGAATGCTAAAGGACCTCAAAGGAGGGCAGTTGGCAGTTTGCAATGCTGGTCTGCAGAGGTGAATTTCAGGAATGGCTTCCCCAAGGCAAGCGATACTTAAAGAAAATGCCACGGGGTTTTGTGATGCAAAAATAACTGCTAAACTTCAAGACTTTCATACCCAAGAGTCAAAGTGATAGAAGTCAGAATAGAAGTCAGAATTCAAAGGACGCCGAGGCAGTGGGTGGTGTAGAAGTGGGTGGTGGGTTGTTGATAAGTCATTTGTGAAGTTTCGAGGTAGAGTGAAGAGACAGTAAGGTACACCTGGGAGTGAAACATCTTCTGTGCAAGTTCAAAGATAGAGAGGAAGGGTAGGTGGGGAGGAGCTAAGGTGCTGGACAGGGTAGCAAAGCTGAGAGAAGTCTCCAGAGGAGACGAGATTGAAGACAGAGGTAGAAGGCTTCTCAGAGCAACTCAGGTGGCCCAGTTAGCTAATCTCTGGCCCAGTTAGCTATGGCTGTGAAACAAACTAACCTAAAACCATCCTGACTTTTGGATCAGGAATTTGGTCAGAACTTGGGTGATTTTCCTGCCCCTCGTGTATCAAATAGAGTCAGTTGGTGGAATTTGGGTGGTGACTACGTTGACCTGGAGGGTCCAAGGCCACTTACTTTGCATGCCTTGTTGCCTTGGAAGGCCGTGCTCACTCAGGCTCCTTTCGCTCTGCTTGTAGACTGAGGACCTTTCTATGTGGTCTCTCCATTGTGTGTGCTGGGCTCCAGTAAGGGTGGTAGCCTAGAGCTCCAGGGCACCCGGATGGAAGCTGCCAGTCTTCTCAGGCTGGGCCTGCGATCCTGGGATGGTATCACTTCTGCTCCAGCCTCCTGGTCTGGCAAGGCTCTGAGACTGGCCCAGATTTGGAGGGAGGGGAAATCCCTCAATGGCAGGGCTGTCAAATAATGGGTGGCCATCATTAATCTGCTGCAGCCACCCCCTAGAAAGAACAGATGATCGTAGAATGAGCAATTTTGAGGCAGAAAATAGTGAAAATTCAGTATTGAAGAGCCTGTACATGTTAGTAAAAGAGGGACTTAGGCAAAAGAGTGTATCTGGGGCTCTAGCTTAAGACTAATCTGGTTTCTATCCCTGGCTATTTATTAGCCAACTCATCTTGGACTCTTTCCTCATCTGTAAAATGTGGTTAATGGTAGGACCTATCTGAGCCTGAAGCTGGGTTCTTCAGGAAGCAGAATCTGGGACAAAATTGAGCAAAAAGTTGTTGGTTGGGGAATGGCCTTGAAATCACTACCTAGAGAAGGGGGGCGTGGGAAAGTAAATAGGACAGAAGAACAGAGGGATAACTCAAACCATGATGCAGGCCTATAACACCTGGGTGGACCACACAGGATGGAACTCTGGAGTGAGGATGGCCCATCCAGCTAATTCTGAGTAGGCTGAGATTGCCAGGTCTCTACTGAGTCATTGGATGTGGCCACCTGGCGAGGGGACCAGGCCCTCGAACAAGATGCTTCTCTCCAGCCGAGGGATCCCTGTAGGGCTGACAGCCAAGGGCAACTGCCAGTAACACTCCTGGCACCTGGAACAACAATCCGTCATTGGAGGGGGATCTGGGTGGGACACCCATTGCCCACTGTGGGGCGTTCATGACCCAGGCACCAGCCCGGCTTTGCGTGCCAACTCTTGTTTGCCAGTAGTGCTTGTAAGCTGGACAAGAGAGGCAATTGCTGAATGGTGATGTGGAGAAGGACCAGAAGATAGCAAGTGAGATGCGCAAGGGCTGCATCAACGTTCAACAGAGTCAAAGGTAGCCAGCAAAAGCTCAGCTAATGGACTGGGCAAATTTGAGAAATTGCTAATACATTCACAGGCCAGTGTCAATAAGGTAGCACTCTCTTCACTTCGCAAATGAATGCAGAGGTCAGGGGACCACGCTTCTTCTCTTTCCTGAGATTACTCAGCATCGCTGGGGCATGAGGTAATGGAAAGATAATGGGCTCTGGGTTCAGATCCCAGCTCCGCTGATCACTAGATGTGTGAACTTCAGCGAGTTAATTAGTCTCTCTGATCCTCAGCTTCCTCATTTTAAAATGGGGATGACAGTGGCCAACTTGCAGGGTTGCTTAGCCGTAATGTATATCTAAATTGCCTGGAATAAAGGCATGTGATCAACAAGCAGGAATGTTTATGATGGATGGGATCACGTGTGAAAGGCTTCCTTTCTCTGTTCAGAAATTACCTAGGATGAACCCCAGAGCGCTTACATTCAACCTAAACATGGATTAAGTGTGCCTCGTGTCAGGCTCTGTACCGCGCGCTTGCACACGTGTGCTCTCACCGGAGCCTCAAAGTGGTGTCAGGCAGCATCATTGCTCCCTTTCACAGATAAGGCAACAGAGGCTCAGGGAAGCTGAGGGCCTAAAGGGTTAAGTAGTTCATGAAGCAGCATCAAAGCCGTGACTTTTGACTCCCAGTCCATCCTTTGTCTGCATCCCCATCACCTGCCCTAAGTTGAGGCACAGCCTCGGGCGAGGGCCTGAGTCTGCAGCCGGGCTCACGCCAGGCTGGCCACATGGGTGTTTCAGGATGGCTGGAACGTGCATCTTTGTCATCAGCTTGGACTGTCAGCTTTCTTCGTAATGATTAAAAGACGGTAAAGGAGGAGGAAAAGGACTAAAGAAATCATCTTTGTACATTTTAATCTGAGCCATTTTTTTGAACAGAATGATAAGGCGGGTTGTGGAAATGTCAGCTTCTCCTTATCTCTAATTGACTTAAGTCAAGGCAGCTCTAATCCTTGTGTGCACAGCAGCCTGGAATGGAGAGATGAGGACAATTGATTCCTACTTTTTAATTAACACGCGAGCTGCTTTAAAACAATTGTATATTGGGGGCAGCTTGGGAGCAGGAAGGAATGTGAGGCAGGGTCGTCTCCATGGGCGGTGACATTTAGAGCAACATGGACAAGTGTCAGCATTTGATTTGAATCAGGGCTGGAGGGGACTGAGTGCGTATCAGGCCTGGGGGTGGTCCCAGAAGGCTGCGGCCAAGGAGACAAAGGAGTTTCTATGTCTCTCCATGCACTAATGAGAGGGCTCTTTAATTTACTAAGTATTGGGTGGGGGGACCCCCAAGGTGCGCATTTATGCAATCAGTCACTCACACTGTCCTCCATGTTCGTGCTTGGCCAGGGGCAGTTAATAAAGTTGGCAGTTCAGTCCTATTTCGTCCCAAGCAGTGAAAACTCAGTCTAATGAGCGTCAGAGGTCTCATCTATACTCATAAACAGAATCTGGAGCATCTGTGTCCCCACTGAGGCTCCTGTGTCTGTATGTAAATCCCCAGCATCTAGGGCTTCTCACCTCATCTCCTCTTCTGTGCCTGGTTTAAACGTATAGGCTTTTGTCTTCGTTCCTGTAACGTTTCCTTATTCTAAACTCCAGCTTGATTGACTGCTGCCAGCATTTTCTACAAAACAACTTCTATTCTCCCACCCATGGGAGCTGGATTTCATATATGGTGCCCTGCTCCCCTTGCTTCATCCCTAGTCTTATATCAGCTTGATCAAGCGTGTGATCACAATTTATCTTCTGCATTCAGTGAGCATCATCACTCCCATCACTCCCTAGATATTCCCATTGCCATGCCCATCCTATTCCCAAAAATAATTCCCCAGCGTACCATTACCTGTTACCTAAGATTTGCTTTATCTCTTGTACATCGACATTTGAACTCTTTTTCAGCCCTTGTTGTGGATATCAAAGGAAGAAGCTTCAATGTCTAATTAGCTTCCCAAGACCCACCTTGCAAGAGCCATTTCTATTACATTTTTTCTTCCTGGGCTATTTTCAAGATTCCAGTACTCTACAGTAGTTCGGGGCCAAATGACCACGGTTCATGGTACTTACAACGTTACTGGAGTGTGCACTAGAGGATAATAGGCTTTTAATTGGTGCTCTTAATATATTAATAGATGGAGACAGGGCCATGGACTAAGTGGCCTCTGAATGTTTTCCTTTCCAGGATTTAAAGATCTGACTGTTCTGTAGGTTTGGAAAGCAATAAATAAAATGGCTATTCATAACACTCTGCCCAGTCCGTCATATTACACTTTCACCTCTCTCTCTTTACTCTTGCTCTCATTTTGTTTATTTTCATGGTTTTTTTAAACTGAAGTATAGTTGATTTATATTGTGTTAGTTTCAGGTGTACAGCAAAGTGATTCCTATATATATATATATATATATATATACACACACACACACATATACATATTCATTTTTAGATTCTTTTCCCTTATAGGTTATTACAAAATACTGAGCACAGTTCCCTGTGCTATACTGTTGGTCCTTATTGTTCATTTTATATATAGTAGTGTGTGTGTGTTAATCCCAACCCCCTAATTTATCCCTCCCCACTCCTTTCCCCTTTGGTAACCATAAGCTTAGCTTCTATGTCTGTGGGTCTGTTTCTGTTTTGTAAATAAGTTCATTTGTATCATTTTTTCTAGATTCCACATATAAGCAATATCATATATTTGTGTGTCTCTGTCTGGCTTACTTCACTTAGTATGATAATCTCTAGGTCCATCCTATTTTCATGTTTTTTATGTCTTCCCCAAAGCTCTGGTATCAGGGAGACACCTTGATCTGAGAATATGCCTTTATCTCCATCAGAATTTATATGTTTCGTGAGGATGGGGACCATATTTTATCCATTGAGGTCGCTCCAAGATAATAATGAAAGTTGACATTTATTAAGCACTTTGTGTCCGAGACTGTGCTCTGCCCTTTACATGTTTACTTCTTTGAATGCTCACATCCACTCTCTGAGGGGGGTGCTCTCAGGACCACATTTTCTAATTGAGGAAAAAGACATTGGGAGATGTTAAGAACCTGGTGCAAGTTCCTGGACCTGAGTGAGCGTCAGAGCCTCTGAGTCAGTGTGCAGTGCAGCTTTTCTGCATCTACCCCAGAGCCTGACATGCAAGAGATTCTTGGTCAGGTTAGTTGAACAAATGATGAATTAAGACAAGAATTCTGGGGTTTTCCTGGTGGCGCAGTGGTTAAGAATCCACCTGCCAATGCAGGGGACACGGGTTCGAGCCCTGGTCCAGGAAAATCCCACATGCTGCAGAGCAACTAAGCCCATGCGCCACAGCTACTGAAGCCTGCGTGCCACAACTACTGAAGCCTGTGTGCCTAGAGCCCATGCTCCACAAGAAAAGAAGCCACCACAGTGAGAAGCCCGCGCAATGCAACTAGAGAAAGCCCACGTGCAGCAACAAAGGCCCAACGCAGCGAAAAATAAATAAATTAAATAAATACATTTATTTAAAAAAAATAGACAAGAATTCTGTTTCCAGTTCTGCTACTAACTTGAACGTTTCCTCTAAATAACTGAGTTTTATTCTCTTATCTACCAAATTCCACAGGACCCAGGACATAGCAAGTGTTCAGTAAATATTTAATAAATGACCACTAACTAAATGGCCGAGTGAATGGTTGATTCTGGAAGTCTTTTCTAGGTCAGCAGTCTGTGAGCACAGCTTGGGTCGATCTCTCTTTGACCACGCACACCACACTCCATGTGTAGGCATTTGATTCTATTCTACCCTTGCTGATTCTAACTGCTCAGCGTGTGTGTTTTGTATTCCTAGTACATTGTATTATATGTCCCTTGCATTCCCTTTGGTGCCTAGTCCGGTGTCCAGGGTATACTGAGTGCTCAGTGAATACAGACTGAAGTGGAATTGAGTATTGCTTCAGCACACGTCAAACCAGAAGGAACACTGAAATAGCAGTAACCTCCTGGTCTGTAGTTGTTTCTTCGCAGAAACTGCCATGTGGTTTCTGCTAAACAGAATTTTTTTTTTTTTTTTTGCATTACGCAGGCCTCTCACTGTTGTGGCCTCTCCCGTTGCGGAGCACAGGCTCCAGACGCGCAGGCTCAGCAGCCATGGCTCACGGGCCCAGCCGCTCCGCCGCATGTAGGATCTTCCCAGACCAGGGCACGAACCCGTGTCCCCTGCATCGGCAGGCGGACTCTCAAACACTGTGCCACCAGGGAAGCCCCCCGGTCCTGAATTTTTAATTCATGAATAATTTACCCTTGGGAGGAATGAGGTCTTATCCTATTCTGCCTGCCTCTTCAGACACTCCCACACCTTCTATGTATATATATATGTTCACCAGACACTCCTTTAGGGCAGGGACCATGTTCCATTGCTCTGGGACCCTCTGGTGCTAGCACAGTGTCTGGTGCACAGTGGGCGTTAATAAACATTTGCTGAATACACGAAGGAAAGAAATTCTACATGGGGTTGAGATATACCCAGATTACCTAGATGGATGCTTTATATCCTGTTCTAATTTATTTTTCCCCTATAAGAAGGTTTAATGTATGAGCGTTCAAGGGCAAAAAGAAAAGAGAAAGAAGTACATTTACCATGGTAGTCATCCAGTAAAGTTTAGTGCTTTTCACAAAGAAAAATTTACTAGTTATTTAATTGGGGGACTTGAAAGTTCACAAAAGAGAAAGGAGGGTGGGAAAACAGGAGGGAGAGGAAAAGTACTTCCCCACTATAGGGAGGGCTGGGACAGGAACAAAAGCGCTGTGCTTCACCCAAGAATAGAAGCTTAAAGGACCACAAATACGTGCCAAGGCGCTCGAGGCCCTGCCAACCTCGGCTCATGTGGGGCGTTTGCCCTTTGATGCAGCCAAGGGAAGGGATTTAAACAGACCAGTGGTGACCTTAGAACAGCTGCGATGAAGGCCATTTTGGAGAGAAGCGCCCGCATCCTAACTTGTTCCCTAATTCTCTCCTTCTAATCGTGAAAGGAAGCAAAATAAAGAGTTAATTATGAGACTAGAAAGAACAAGATTGTGTTGCTGATGGAATGACCTATGCAGAAAAAATGTGGAGGCAATTAAGGAAGAAAGCTGAACTGAGGGTGGGGAGAACGGAGAAAAGCAGTGGGAGGAGAGATGACCCATAAGCAGGGTTCCAAGGTGGGGGCGCCTGCAATCAACAGCACTGCCCACCTGGAGGGACCACCCTGAGCCAGGGGCTTCCCCAGACCAGCTCACCAAATCCTCACCATCAGCATTTACTGAGGACCTGCTCTTCTCACATCCTCCGGGAGGAAGCGAGGTTTCAGCCAGGTTAAGTAACAAGACCAGGACTCCAGGGATTTCACCCCACGAGTTAGATGCCACAGCCATGCTGTTGAAGCAGAGCCTAGGAAGGGCGGAAACTTCCCTTTATCTCCCCCGAGGCTTCTGTTTCCTCCCTGGCCACAATTGTATCAGCTTTCCCTGAGCAGTTAAGAAGGCCTGCCCCCGCCCTGCATAGAGCTAAAACAAAACAAAAACACTTCTAAGACCCACCAGCGTCATTAAATATTCACTGAACTTCTACTATGAGTTAGGCATGCCCCCATGTGCTGGAGACACAAAAATGAGTAAAACATTGTCCCTTACATAGAAAACTCCCATTCCAAGTCAGGAAATCATTGTAAAACAGGGTAGTGATTTAATAAGGCATGTGTAAAAGCTTTAAGAAAACAAGGAGGAAAGCATTAAGATCTCTGATGTCAGGGGAATTGGCTAAGCTTCTGTGGTAAGCTGATATTTTTGAGGGCAGGGTGGGAGAGGCATCAGACAGAGGAGCTGCAGCACAAAGGCCCAGACTATGGCATTTGGGGTACAGAGTCATCCAGGCTGTTTGGTGGGGAGAAAGCAGAGATTACAGTGAGCCATCAAGCTCTGCTGCCTTAACCTTTGTTGGGGAGGGAGTTTGTTTTTTTTTAATTGTGGCAAAATATGCATAAAATAAAACTTACCATCTTACCTGGACCTGGAAAGCATTATGCTAAATGAAGTAAATCAGACAGAGAAAGACAAATACTCTATGATCTCTCCTTTATGTGGAATCTGATAAACAAGCTCATAGATACAGAGCACAGATTGGTGGTTGCCAGAGGTGGGGAGTGGCAGAAATAGGTAACTGTTTTTGTTTTTGCTTAAATAAATTGAAACAAAAAATAAAGCTCACTGTTGTGGCCTCTCCTATTGCGGAGCACAGGTCCCGGACGCGCAGGCTCAGCAGCCATGGCTCACGGGCCCAGCCGCTCCGCGGCATGTGGGATCCTCCCGGACCGGGGCATGAACCCGTGTCCCCTGCATCGGCAGGCGGACTCTCAACCACTGCGCCACCAGGGAAGCCCCTTAACCATTTTTTAATGTACGATTCGTTGACCTTAAGTCCATTCATAACATTGTACAACCATCACCACCATCCATCACCAGAACTTTTTCATCTTCCCAAACAGAAGCTCTTTACCCATTAATCAATTCATATCCCATCTCCCCTTCCCGCCAGCCCCTGGTAACCTATATTCTACTCTCTGTCTCTATGATAATTTGTCAATTCTTCATATAAGTGAAATCATACAATATCTGTCCTTTTGTGTCTGATTACACTTACATAATGTTTTCAAGGTTCATCCAGGTTGTAGCATGCATCATAATTTCTTTTTTGTGTGTGGCTGAATAATATTCCATTGGATGTATGCACCACATTGTGTTTCTCCATTCATGTGTTGATGAACAACTGGGTTGTTTCCATCTTTTGGCAACTGTGAATATTGCTGCTATGAACATTGGTGTGTATGTATCTGCTTGAGTTCCTGCTTTCAATTCCTTAAGGTATATACCTGGAAGTGGAATTGCTGGATTATATGGTGTTTCTATGTTTAAATTTTTGAGGAACCATTAAATTGGTTTCCACAGTGACTGTACCATTTTGCATTCTCATCAGCAGTGCACAAAAGTTCCAATTTCTCCACACCCTCACCAACATTTTTTGTTTTCTGTTTTTTTTTTTTTTTAATTATAGCCATCCTAATGTGAGTGTGAAGTGTCCTGATGGTTTTGATTTGCATTTTCCTTATGATTAGTAATGTGGAGTATCTTTTCATGTGCTTGTTGGCCATACATATCTTCCTTGGAGAAATGTCTATTCAAGTCCTTTGTCCATTTTCGAATTGGGTTGTTTGGTTTTTTGTGGTTGAATATATAAGTTTTGAGTATTTGGGAACTGTGGGACAGGAACTAAATGGAACCAATGATGTTTTAAGGTGTTTAAGGTGTTCTGAGGTGTCAGTCATCCATGGTGAAAGCCATTGGATTAGAAACACATCACCCTTGTCTGACTCCCTAAGGCCCATACATTTCAAGTAAGTTTCAAGTGTGATTGATGTACATCCCTGCATTTAAGGAAACGGGAGAGGGTGATCTGGCCTGGCCTTGAAGCTGCCTCTCTCTGTCCTTAAGTCCAGCCCTGGAGAACAATGCAGTAGGTGTCCTGATCATATCGTGCGGGACCTGGGCCAAGGACGACCTGTGTCCATCAGCTTAGGGGCTTCTCTGCCCGCCCTGGCTGGATCCTGGATGGTCAGGCAGGCCAACCTGCTAGCTCTAATGGATTTAGTCCAGGATTGGCAGGCAGATTTCCTGCCTTCAAATCCTGGTCTGCCCTGTTTCTCAGGTGACCCTGAAGGTCCCTGAACCTTAGGTTTCCCTTCTGCAAAATGGGGAAAGGAATTGCAGCTCTAGGATTGTGATATGATTGATTCCTACGAAACAAAGCATATTCTGCATACAGTTGATCTGACGGGGAACAGGGTTTGAGAGATGCTGTAGAAGAAGGAAAAAGCACAGAGTCAGGCCAGATGGGCTTCGGCAGCAAAGCCCATGTACATAGGAAGCAACTGCAGCCTCGTCCAACCCAAAGAAAGTGTTATCCAGCAGCTGGACTGTTATGTGCCGTGTTTTCCCATAGATTTGAAGGCCACTCTCTATGGTGCAGATCCCCACCCGCACTCCCTTCCCCCTGGGCTTTGGAATTGCCAGGCAGTCCTGCTCTATAAGCACTAATCCCTACAGTTCCTCTTGGAGGGAGGCTTAGCTGCGTTCATGAATTCAGAGTTAAATCCTTCACAGCCCCCAGTCCAAGTGAGCAGCTGGTAGGGGATATTGATAGTGAGGAAAGGAGTCGTCAGTTTCTTGGGTGTTTCCCTGAATAATAAGTGAACTGCCTATGACATTTCTGAAAGCATCTGAAACGCCCGTCACCAAGCCGTACCACCGCTCTGCTGTTGGCAGCGTGGACAGGTTCTCTACAGCTTGAAACTCGGGTAAAGTGCAACCTCTCCTAATGCTCACAGGGAATTTGTGTAAACAGTGACATCGGACCAGAGCCAGGGGCCTATGGACAGCATGGGACACACACACACACACACACACACACACACACACACACACACACAGCCTTTAGAATCAAGTTTTCCCTGTTAGCTCATGACCTTAGGCAAGTTGTAAAGCATCTCTGAATCTTGGTTCCCTCCTCTGTGAAATGGGGCCAATATCTTATCCCAGGTTCCCTGTTGGGATCAAATAGGATGGCAGAGGAGAGGGGCTCTGGCATTTTGTTGGTGCTTAATAAATGTTATTCTTCAGTTCCTAACCCAACATAGAAGCAAATCCTGGGCTTATTTCTTTGCCTAAATAAAAAGCCTTATTATGATATTTTTGGGAGAGGACAGGAGTAGGAAGGAGAAAAGAAACTTTCCCAGTGGTCGCATTGGCATCCCCCTGGGGCACAGGGCCAGGGCTGAGAAGTCACTTAGAGAAATGGGGGCACCGTGGCCGGGACGGGAGGCTGTGCTCACCAGAGCCGGGCTGCCTGAGCGTCTGCAGCCCAAATCCCATCAGACAGTGCTGAGCCCGTGATGATGGGGGTGAACCTCACCGGCCCAACTGCTGCACAACCATGTGGCACAAATCCCTATATTTTTAGTGGAAGGAACCGCTCTGCTGCCCCTGCAGAGAGAAGGAAAAAGACCTTTCCCTGCAAGCATGTTTGCTCTGCGACCACCACTGAGTATAATTTTAAAATTCACATTGGGTTTGCTTCCCAGGGTCCTGATGCTGCTCACGGAGGGAAGGTAGCTGAAGCTCATTTGTCTGTGTGCCCCTGTGGCCAGGGCTGGTCCAGGTGACAGCTGCTGCTCTGAAGCATGACAGGCCCCAGGCGGCAGGAGGACTTAATTAATCAGTGCATTGATTGAGCACCTACTGAGAGCCAGGCACTGTGCTAGGCACTGCGGGGGATAGAAAACAAGGCAGAGTCTTGTCTTCTGGTGACTTAAATTCTAGCCACGGGTGATAATACATAAATGTGTAAAAAGTTAAATAGGAATATAAGAAATAAATAACAACTCAATTCAATATCGGCGATGTCATCTAATACTCCAGCCCATGATGAATTACCCAAAGAGAGGCGCGGACGTGAAGCGCTATGGGAAGAAATCCATCAGTGTGTGTTTATTGACCACCTCCTACAGGCCTACGACCATGAAACAAGCCAGATATTTCTCAGGACCCCTGCCCTGGCCTCCTCATCCAACGTTATTTTGAAGTTCTTGGCAGTGCATTAAGTGCTAGGCAAATGGCTTAAAGGTCCTTATCAGAATCCCTATTGCCTCCAGTTTGTTCCAGGTGCTCAAGGTTGGTGCTTAAGTACCCCAAGGGCAGGAGGCAAGGAAGAGGTTAGCACAACCTCCGTGTGTATCTCCTTAGAGCGCTTATCACAGCCTTGAGACTGTTCATGCACGTGTCTCCCTCCTAAGAGCACAGACCAAAGACAGACTTGTCTCCCCTGTTTTTGTAGCTTCCTCTTTGCCACTGCTTAATATGATGACCGACACACAGAAACCACTCCCAAAGCATGGTTGACTGGGTGTTTATAGAACGCTACTGGCTTAATGCATTGCCACTGCCAAACTTGTCTGAATCTATAACACAACTCTTAGGAGTGGACAGTGCTTTACTGGAAAGAATAACTCTTTGCTTGTCAAAAAGCTTGTAATAAAAGTAGAGGTTGGGGGTTTGGGGGGACTTAGCTTATTTCCTCTTTTACCTGATAGAGAACTTAGAGGAGGGGGTCCTGCTCAATTATATCTTCCCTGAGAAAGTCTCAGGGGCAAATAGGTCATGGGTGCCCCACCCATGGTGGGAACAAGCTGTTTCTCCATCAGGTTGGGGCAGAAGAGATGGGCAGGACCCAAGAGAGTAAGATGCAATGTAGCCTGGTACCCCGACAATTTCCCAAGCCTACTATGTGAATGTTGTCCAACCCTGTCAGCAAATCAGAAGGCAGACACAGCATGGAAGGTGAATCAAGGGCACCTAAGTGGACAGGACTGGCAATCTGCAATTACTGGCTGAGCACCCACTAAATTTTCTCAGCATCACCCGGGTGAGGAGAAGAAAAGTGAACAGAGAGTTCAGAGCCCAGAATGTAGTAGGCACTTCATAGGCAGTTTCTCAAGATTAATGAGTGAAGCAGAAGATAAGAAACTGTTCAATGTTTTTCAACATTTTTATATGAAAGTCATCAAACATACAGAAAAGATGAAAGAATTTTACAGTGAGTACCCACTAACCCATCACTAGATTCTACAATTAACATTTTATTCAGTTTTCTTTATCAGAAGTTCATCTATCTATCTGTTATCCATCCATCAATCTGACACTTTTGATTTTATAAAGGATATGTTCCACTTAAGGAAACAAGGCATGTACACGTGAAACAATTACACAATGTTTTACAGGGCGGTGCTAAATAGTGAGATATAGGCACGCATATGATTGGAGAGAGAAGGTGATCTTTCGTGAGAAATACAGCATTCAGAGACCATTTCATGGAGGCAGGTCTTCAGCTGGGCCTGGAAGAATGTGTAAGATTTGGACAGCTAGAGGGAGAGAGTGTGGTTCTCAGTGGGGTAGGATCCCATTGCTCCGAGGGGTACTACACTATCCCTTTCCTCCTGCCCGATGCTGGCCTGGTGTCATCGTCAGAGCTGAGGACAAAACCTGGATGTGAATGCCTTGGGGGCTTCAGACCCTCAGGAAGCTGGGTATCTTTCTTGTTGAGTGACACATAGGTAGTGGGATTCAAGACATTGGTCCAGAGGGATGAGCCTTTTTCACCCAGAATGAAGTTACAGAACAAAGATCCAACTGGATGTGTGGGAGATGTAGGAACTTGAGGAAATGGTTAGGAAGTAAGTAGGAATTCTGAGGACTCCCCTCTGAAGGGACCTGGTGAAGACCAGAGAGCTTGCCACCTGCCTCCCGGGTAGGGAAGGTCACACAGACCAGCCAGAGGGGAATGTGTTGGCCTCGGGAAGAGCAGCCACCTTCCTGGGTACCAGATGGAGCAGACCCGGCATCAGGTGGAGGTAGGAGCTGCAGACCCACCAAATAAGCAGCCGTCCACCCAGCACCATGTGGGGAAAAGTTTTCTGAAGATCAGCTTCAAAAGGCTCTTATCACGTTGGTTATTACTGGGACCTTTGCTGGTGATGGGAGTCACCTGCGGTCTAGGCTTGTGCTGAAAAGGCAGACAGCGAACGTGCAGAGCAATTATCGAGCAGTCTGCACAGTTTTGAAAGCTGGTTACCTATGCCTTGCCTTGTGTTTCCTCTTTTCCTCCACTCATTCCCCAAACCGCTCTCCCCTTTCCCCTGCATTGTTTCTGTCCCCTTTGAATTGTTTTCCTGGCCTTGGATGCAGTCCACCCCCCCCCTTCACGTGGGGCTCCCTGGTGGTAGAATAAGGCACCCTCCCTCCGCAGTGGTCGCCCTTGCTGTGCTGGCTGCAGCAGGGCCAGGGGGCCTGGCATTTACAGAACAAAGGATACCTGTCCTATGGATGGTCCAGCCACGCTTGCTTGCTCTTGCTCGGGTGGGAGGAATTCATGCAAGTGCAGTGGAGGACAAGCCCATTCATTTTGTGATACGGCGTCTGTGTACTTTGTCAGCAAGATGGAGAATACTCACTATTTTCTCTGGCTTTTAGGATTTCCATATTTATTGCTTGTTTGCTACCACTAGGGAGAAGAGAAGGGGGAAAACAACAACTTCCTCCATTTGAAATTATAAACATGAGCATGTGAGTTTCCCCACCTCCCTGTCCCCCTGCAGTTCTAGCAACGCAGAGAACCGTGGACTGTTAGACCTGGAAACACTCAAGAAATCCAAACAATATTTTCTCATTTTGCACGCAAGGAAAGCCCAGGCAGGGGATATAGGGACTCAGTCATTGCCACTTACCTAGTTAGTGGCAGCCCTGAGACTAGCATTTATGCCCACAGAATCTTAAGTCAATTCCCCATCACTGCACCATGCAGGCTCTTCTCCTATTCAAGTTGCAATCCTACTTTGTGCAGGAGATCCCACTGTGTGTAAGGTGCTGTGTAGCATTTCCTGCTTTATCCCTCACAAAGGTGGGAATTTGTCCCCATCAGTTCATTTGGTCAAGTGCCAGGATCCTGGAGCAGGTGACACAGAGCCAGGGCCTCGGGGTGGAGGGCGAGGCAGGGGGGTGGCTGCTGCCCTCCGGACCCGACCATCTAGTGGAGGTGATGACACAGAACAAACTCGACACGGTAAGGAACGAAGCGAGTTGGGAGATAAAGCACTCAGTGCCTGGCACGCAGTACAAGCTAGATGTTTGTCAATGGACAAGAGGGGGCCGTCCCCCACCAAGGGACCAGGAAAGGCTTTTCAAGTGATCGGCACTGAGTTTCCTGCTGGAAGAATTTCAGCTGACAGCCATGTGGGAAGGCATTTCCAGCAAAAGGCAGAAATGAGCTGGGGTGTGTTCAGGGACCAACATGTACGCAAGTGTGAGTGGAGGTGAGTGTATGCGCAGAGGTGGTGGAAGGCGGGGCTGGAAAGGAGGCTCAGCTATTCACGAGATGGATGTTACCCAGGCACCCTTGTAGGCCTGGGATTTTGCAGCCAGTGAGACAGAGAGGATGAGTGCAGGAGGCACAGACCCACACACAGACTCTGATGCGACAGCGAGGGCCTGGGAGCCTGCTGTGACGTGGGTCATTGGAGGTGATGACAAGGAAAAGCCAGCCGTGGGAAAATCAGGGTCAGGAGAGGCAAAGGAAAAGCAAGGGGAAGACGTGTGGCAAGAACACACTTGGCTCATTGGAGAAAGAGAAAAGAAAAGGCCCGTGTGAAATAAAGTTCGGTGGAGTCCACCAGTGGGAGAGGGGTTTGGGGTCAGATTAGGTAGAACCTTCTAGTCCATGGCCGGGAGACTGAATTTGGTTCTAAGTAGCATGAGAATAAAGTCTAACCTCTTTCCCTGCATTATCTGGCCTTGGCCTCTGTCTCCATGGGAACAACTCATCTTGGTTGGCCGAAGACTTTCCCTGTTTGAGTGCTGAAAGCCCAGTGTTCCATGAAAACCGTCGTTCCCCGGGCAAGTGCGACGGGGGAATCAGTCACCTCACCTCCCACCCTCATTCTTACTTGTGACACTCCTATCACAGTCTGGGGGGGCCGTGTTGTGGGTCCCCTCAAAAACCTTTGGCTGATTCCCTAGAAAATAGATGGCCATTCAAAATTTCTGAGAACAGGAATAACATAATTAAAGCTATTTAAGCATTTTTAAGATACTGAAAAGCTCTAAGGTCATTTGATGTACATAAAGATGGCTTTCTGTTGAAATCTGGGATTCATCTGGGCGTGGAAAGGCTAATGGGCCAATAGGCAGGCCTTCCTTGGGAATAAAAGAAGGTCACCTCCACCCAGATGTTCCTGTCAACACCCCCTCTTGCAGAATTGACTGGACTCTAGTCCTCATTCTTTAAGACTTGAAGGTTTGAACTCAGAATATCTCTATAGTAAGCAAAACTTAAAGGAACAGGCCTTCACATGACGGTCCCAGCTGAGTCTGCACGGTCTCTAGGATTATCTAAAGCTAGCTGTGAGAGAAATACAGTGGCCTCTGTGCTCATCATTTTTGAAATTGTATTTTCTAGCTTCTCATTACTTAGGTGTGAAATCAAAATAGTACTTGGCTCCTTTAAGAATCTTTACCAGGATAATGGAAATTTGTGATCTCACAATTGCATAAATCACTGCCAGCCCCCTTAAGTCAATTCATATTTCTGTAGTTCGTTAGTGGCTCGGGAGGAAATTGCATTTATTATAATTGCCTCTAATTGCACCAGATTAGTGATTACAATTATTGATGGCTGCTGATTATTCATTCGGCGTCAAATCAATTCCCGTGCTTCTTGAGTAACTCTGATGAGGAGAGGTCTAGAGGAGAGGTCTAAAGGATACCACGTCCACCCTCTTCCCAGCATGACAGGAGACCTTCCCGGGCTGTCTCTAAATGAGCACCTGAAAACGATTTAGGACTTAAAGTGACAGAGAGGCAGCCCTCTCCTTCCCCATGGAATGCTAATGCCAAGCCCAGTGCTGACTCATGAAATAGAATCGGTTCAACATCACCAAAGGCTATTTGGAGCCCCCAGAACGCTCAGGACCTGCAAGCTCTTCCAGGGTGCCCTCCTTGATTGCATAGTGGAAACATCAGAGTTCCCTGGCCCAACTCTTCTGGAATATATACAACCCAGAATGTGGAAAGAGAACTGACCTGAGAGCCACACGGACCAGACTTTCAGT
Source organism: Hyperoodon ampullatus (assembly GCF_949752795.1). NCBI lineage: Eukaryota > Metazoa > Chordata > Mammalia > Artiodactyla > Ziphiidae > Hyperoodon > Hyperoodon ampullatus. The sequence continues at coordinate 84,706,068 of NC_136920.1, read as the reverse complement.
TCTGGCTGAACCCTTGGGAGCTACACAGAGCCCAGCAAGACACTTACCTGCCTGAGCTGTAGAATCACCTATGGGTTGTGAGTAAACAGTGATGAGAGCTCCTCGGCTCCTCTTGTTCACAGCTGGACTCTGTCACCCAGAACAGGGCTGGCAGAGAGGAAGAGCGGATGCCCAGGGGAGGAGGGAATACCTGAGGGGGTTGTGCCGACAGCTGAATTGGACAACACGCTTAAAGCCCGTGTCTTGCTCCAGGTGAAGAGTGGCTGCTCAGTGAATGTCACTTCCTCCCCACCCCCACTCCCTCCATACTTTAGCATGTACATTATCTTCAAAAGTTCTCTTCCTTATCTCTTTATGCACTGGTTCAATATTAACTGTAAACGTATCCTCCCTGTAGTATCTGTAATAGGAGAGCCACTTGCTCTGCATGGCGGTTTTCATTCTTTGGCTCACTCATCAGTACCTATAAGCGTGCCAGGCACTGGATAGATAAATAAATCATAGGTATTGACCTTGAACAGCTCACGACCAAATGGGAAAGACTGTCCATTCTGTTTCCACGCTTTGTTTGCCTTCTAGGAGCATACAAGGTCTAATCAACCCACAGAGGCTGGAGAAACCCAGTTCAGATTGGAGGGTCAAGAAGGCTTTGTAGATGTGGAATTTGAGATTGAAACTGCATGTATCTCTTCAAATGCCTAAAGGAGTGGCTAGATTTTCAGCAGAGCAAGTAGGACCTGAAAAAAGGGAGGCAGAAAGGAGCACCATTTCAGAGCAGCACAGCACGAGCACTGCTGTTGGGTAGGTGACCACCGCAGTGATGTTAAGTGCCCTTCCCCAGTTGCCCCTGCAGGCTAAAACCTCCATGACCAAGGGGCCTCCCCTTCCTTAGCCGCTGAGATCTCAGAACTGTGGGGGTGTCTGAGAGTTTTTTCCTGTGGACTCTTAGAGGCCTTTGATGATGCAAAATCCTAACCCTTCCTTTCCCCAAATTTTCAGGTCCCCCATGTCCCCCTACTGCCCCAGTGCTCTCATCCATCAGCCCTCCTATTCTTCACGGTACCCTTACTTCCACCTAGGACTCAGTTCAGAGGGCATAAGTGTCTGCAGGGAACAGAGGCATTCAGGACAGCTGTTGCCTACACAGTTGCAGAACCCTCACACAGCAGAGAGGGAAGGATGGAGGCTGTGGGCAAGGAGGCATGTAGCCTGGCTGCTGGTCGGGTCTTTGTCCACGTGAGAGCTGCTGCTCATTTCCCTGGTTGCTCAGACTTGAGCTCTGCAGTGGGTCTGGCCTGTGCCTAGATCCCATGGGAAAGTAAACAATGGTCCCCACACGACCCAAAACACGGGACCCAGAGCCCGGAGGACATGGCCCTGGTGTCCTTGCCCACGTGGTGGCAAATGTTCTGCCTCTTTCTGGGAAGCTGGAAGGGAACAGGTGACTTCTCTGGGCAGAATGCTCTTCTCTCCTGCCTCAAGGCTCTTGTGTGTCCTACTTCTGAGCCAGTGGAAACGTCTCTGTTCTCTCCTGAGACCTCTGCACATCCCAGTCCGCTTACCCACGCAGGAGGAATCAACCCTCCTCTACCTCCCATCTTCCAAATGTCCCACATGATGGCATTCTCCTCTTGGAAGGCTGATCTTTTAATGGGAGGAAATACGTTAAGTATAGCATCACTTCCAAAGAAACCAAAGAATATTAGTCTTCTATGATAGACCAGAACCCCAAACAATGCTTTCTCTTTCTTGGCAACTGCACCCACCCTTAACATCTTTCCCAAGACCCACTGGAGGTCCGAGTCTCTCATCAAGGGCAGCAGGACCCTCACCCACTGACTTGGAAAGGGAGTTGTGTTCAGCAGGGTTCTGATTGAGGAGAAGGCTGCTGTGACCAGAGCCAGAGGGAAGTTCTATGTGGTGACCAAGAGCCATATTGGTTTGCCTGGGCTGCTCTGGGAAGCTACTGGGAGCCAGCTAGCAGCTCCCACATGAGATAAGCAGGCTCCCTGCTCCCCTCTGCTCTGGCAAAGCTTCCCTGAACTCTACATTTCCAGAGAAATGCGGGTCCAAGCCTCCCACCTCTGGCCAGTCCTCCATCAGCTGGCGCCCATGGTCCTGCATCATCCTGGTAACAGTTGGTAAATGAGCCCCTGTCTAGCTGCCTGTGCATGATGGCTGAGCGGTAAGAGCCTCCATCCTTATGGCAGGCACATTAATGCCAAGTTTGCTCATTCTAATTAATAACAGTCAGTAAACACCGAAGAGAGCTAATGATGATTACAGGCCACAGCTCCTGCCTGTGAGCAAACACACACAGGCAGGTGGCCCCCTCCCTCCCAGGAAGGAGGCTGGGGCTGCTGCTTGCAGAGATGCCAGCCCTCCTCAAAGCCCCACCCCATGTGGAGTAAATCGTGGGTTTTTCCTCACCCCAATTCCTTTCAAATAAGAAGAGAACAAGGCCCGTGAGCCCAGGCACATGGGAAGAATCCTTGGCTTTGAGAAAAAGGGCTGGGAGACAGGTCCTTGGGTCCTTTTGGGTTCTGAGACAGCTTGCCCCAGCACTGGGGATTAAACAAATTTTTCTATTTATTTCCCTTATTTTATTTATTTATTTATTTTTTAACATCTTTATTGGAGTATAATTGTTTTACAATGGTGTGTTAGTTTCTGCTTTATAACAAAGTGAATCAGCTATACATATACATGTATCCCTATATCCCCTCCCTCTTGCATCTCCCTCCCACCCTCCCTATCCTACCTCTCTAGGTGGTCACAAAGCACCGAGCTGATCTCCCTGTGCTATGCGGCTGCTTCCCACTAGCTATCTATTTCACGTTTGGTAGTGTATATATGTCCATGCCACTCTCTCACTTTGTCCCAGCTTACCCTTCCCCCTTCCCACGTTAAGTCCATTCTCTATGTCTATGTCCTTTTTCCTGTCCTGCCCCTAGGTTCTTCAGAACCATTTCTTTTTTTTTTTTTTTAGGTTCCATATATATGTGTTAGCATATGGTATTTGCTTTTCTCCTTCTGACTTACTTCACTCTGTATGACAGACTCTAGGACCATCCGCCTCACTACAAATAACTCAATTTCTTTTCTTTTTATGGCCGAGTAATATTCCATTGTACATATGTGCCACATCTTCTTTATCCATTCATCTGTTGATAGACACCTAGGTTGCTTCCATGTCCTGGCTATTGTAAATAGAGCTGCAATGAACATTGTGGTGCATGATTCTTTTTGGATTATGGTTTTCTCTGGGTATATGCCCAGTAGTGGGATTGCTAGGTTGTATGGTAGTTGTGTTTTTAGTTTTTAAGGAACCTCCATACTGTTCTCCATAGTGGCTGTATCAATTTACATTCCCACCAACAGTGCAAGAGGGTTCCCTTTTCTCCACACCCTCTCCGGCATTTATTGTTTGTAGATTTTTTGATGATGGCCATTCTGACTGGTATGAGGTGATACCTCATTGTAGTTTTGATTTGCATTTCTCTAATGATTAGTTGAGCATCCTTTCATGTGTTTGTTGGCAATCTGTATATCTTCTTTGGAGAAATGTCTATTTAGGTTTTCTGCCCATTTTTGGCTTGGGTTATTTGTTTTTTTGATATTGAGCTGCATGAGCTGCTTGTAAATCTTGGAGAGTAATCCTTTGTCAGTTGCTTCATTTGCAAATATTTTCTCCCATTCCAAGCATTCCTTTTCATCTTGTTTATGGTTTCCTTTGCTGTGCAAAAGCTTTTAAGTTTCACTAGGTCCCATTTGTTTATTTTTGTTTTTATTTCCATTTCTCTAGGAGGTGGGTCAAAAAGGATCTTCTGTGATTTATGTCATAGAGTGTTCTGCCTATGTTTTCCTCTAAGAGTTTTATGGTGTCTGCCCTTTCATTTAGGTCTTTAATCCATTTTGAGTTTATTTTTGTGTATGGTGTTAAGGAGTGTTCTAATTTCATTCTTGTACATGTAGCTGTCCAGTTTTCAAGCACCACTTATTGAAGAGACTGTTCTTTCTCCATTGTATATCCTTGCCTCCTTTGTCATAGATTAGCTGATCATAGGTGCATGGGTTTATCTGCTGGCTTTCTATCCTGTTCCATTGATCTACATTTCCGTTTTTGTGCCAGGACCATATTGTCATGATTACTGTAGCTTTGTAGTCTAGGCTGAAGTCAGGGAGTCTGATTCCTCCAGCTCCGCTTTTTTTCCCTCAAGACCACTTTGGCTATTCGGGGTCTTTTGTGTCTCCACACAAATTTCAAGATTTTTTGTTCTAGTTCTGTAAAAAAGGCCATTGGTAATTTGATAGGGATTGCATTGAATCTGTAGATTGCTTTGGGTAGTAGAGTCATTTTCACAATATTGATTCTTCCAATCCAGGAACATGGTATATCTCTCCATCTATTTGTATCATCTTTAATTTCTTTCATCAGTGTCTTATAGTGTTCTGTATACAGGTCTTTTGTCTCCCTAGGTAGGTTTATTCCTAAGTATTTTATTCTTTTTGTTGCAATGGTAAATGGGAGTGTTTTCTTAATTTCTCTTTGAGAGTTTTTCATCATTAGTGTATAGGAATGCAAGAGATTTCTGTGCATTAATTTTTTATCCCGCTGCTTTACCAAATTCATTGATTAGCTCTAGTAGTTTTCTGGTAGTATCTTTAGGATCCTTTATGTATAGTATCATGTCATCTGCAAACAGTGACATTCCAATTTCCAAAGTAATACAATTTGCTTTGAAAATTAGAATACTACAGAAGTGTGTAAAGAAGGGAGAGCCTCCCTCAGTCCTGCTCCAGGGGTGGGGTTTGTCGCCGGCGGGTCTGCCCACATTCCCTGTCCCTGGGTCCTCCATCTCTCCTCTCACCAGCTCCTACTCTGATTCTGTGCCCTCCTCTGCCTGGTGCACACATGGTTTCATCCAATGACTAAATGATCCCCATCATGAACCCCTGCGCTCCTGGTTCTGCAGGGCTTTTACCGTGCTGTAGCCCTGGTCCTATTTCCCAACTCAAGGGTTCTTCCCATGCTCATATTCTAGGACCAAGAAGGAGAAATGAGGAGCATCCCAGCTCTGTGGGGCCCTGAAGACACCTCATCTTGGAAAGTTTTCTCCTTTGACTTCCAGGGGTCATGGCAATTAAACATAATTACATAAACACCCTTGCATTCAGGCTGAATCTAAATTTGGAGAGAGTCTTGCTTCTCAAAATAGTACCTGACCCCAGGCCTCTGGGTGGATTTGAAAGCTCCTCCTCGGGTAGGCAGTCAGCTCCCTGTTGTGAGCCCCTAAGTGGTCCCACAGCCAAATTGTAAAAACGGATCTTTGGCCACACAACAAAGTGATGATACAGTAGTGGCAGAGGCAGAGGAATAGAGCAGCCATGGTACAATCCAAATCTCATCCATAGTTTGATCTTTTGCTGGAGGACCTGGACCCCTCTCAATCTGTCATGTTTTGCTTTGTTCACTCCATCCTCCTTCTTACAGACACTACTTCATTTGGCTGCAAAGATAAAGTTTCTTTTAGCACCATCACTACAATTCAAACAATACTTTGTTCCTTAAAGGACTGTTCAATCTACTCCACCCAGAAGTGGTTCTCTGATAGTTTAAGAATGAAGAGAATAGAGAGAACTATGAGAAGTGGTCATGTACCATTTCTAAGGGTGTTAATGAACAGATCCAAGTAAATAGTAGGGTGTGAGCAGAGTGCCTTATTGTGCCTTGTTGTCTTTTTAAATGTTTGGGGCCTTTACCTTGTTTCTTTCTTTTTTTTTTTTTCTTTTATTTGTCTCCCTTTCTATAGCTATCAGTCTTTCCTCCATTTGTTTCTCTACCACTTTTTTTCTCTCTCTTCTTTTTCTCTGTGTCTCCCCTCCCATTTTGACAAGAATAAGGAATTTAAGGGCATTTCTAAATTTGGTTCGATACATTGAATGCATTCATTCATCCATCTATTAGCTCGTTCCACCAACACTCCCAGAGCTCTCACTCTTCATCCATCTCTTGGCTGGTTTCTCAGAGCAGAGAGATGCACAAAAAATCTCTGCACTGGAGCAACACTGACTCAGCAAGGGGAGAAAGGCATGAAGTCAGGGCAACTATTAAATACATGCAGGGGATGATGGGACCTTTAAGTTGATGAGCAGGTCGATGGGGTCATATCAGGGAAAACTTCATAGAGAATGTGACATTTGGGGTGAATATTCAACTGTGTTGTGTCACCAAGTAGCAGGTGGGAGCAAGGGCTGGTGGGAGGACAGTTTGCAGGCAGAGGGTGCTGCCTGAGCAAAGCATTGGAGATGAGGAGCCCTGGAACTCTGAGTATCTGAAAGCAACCTGACCTGGCTGGGAGGGCAGCAATGAGAACCAAGTCAGGGGTGGCTTCTGAGTTTGATCATCGGGAATGTGGCAGGATACTGGAAAACGCACACAGTATTTCCACGTGGGTTCTCAGCTGAGGGAGTGGAGAGGGGTTGTTTATATTTCACCAAATACCCTGCTGTGGTGTTTGAACTTTTGGCTTACTTTTATTAAAAAGTGACACTAGTACTTTAGAGCATCATGTGCCAAGTTAAGGCCACAGGTCTCTTGCTAATTGAGAGCTGGGGGCGGGAGGAGTTTAAGCAGGACAGTGGTGTGGTCAGAGTTCTGTAACTGTGCCGTGTTTCCTATCCCTTCACTTTATTTTTTTTCATTTTTTAATATTTTACTGAGGTATAGTTGAGTTATAGTGTTGTGTTACTTTCTGCTATACAGCAAAGTGACTCAGTTATACATATATATATATATTCTTTTTCATATTCTTTTCCATGATGGTTTATCACAGGATTTTGAAAAGAGTTCCCTGTGCTATACAGTAGGAACTTGTTGTTTTCCTATCCCTTCATTTTAAAATAGCTGAGTGTAAGCTTTTCATATATTTCTTAAACAAGCTAAACCAGTCAGTTTTTACCTCTGGGTGGCCATTGGTTTTATTTATTTATTTATTTATTTATTTATTTAACATCTTTATTGGAGTATAATTGCTTTACAGTGGTGTGTTACTTTCTGCTTTTTAACAAAGAGAATCAGTTATACATATACACATGTTCCCATATCTCTTCCCTCTTGCGTCTGCCTCCCTCCCACCTTCCCTATCCCACCCCTCTAGGTGGTCACAAACCACTGAGCTGATCTCCCTGTGCTATGCAGCTGCTTCCCACTAGCTATCTGTTTTACATTTGGTAGTGTATATATGTCCACGCCACTCTCTCACTTTGTCACAGCTTACCCTTCCCCCTCCCCATATCCTCAAGTCCATGCTCTAGTAGGTCTGTGTCTTTATTCCTGCCTTACCCCTAGGTTCTTCATGACCTTTTTTTTTCTTCTTAGATTCCATATATATATGTTAGCATACGGTATTTGTTTTTCTCTTTCTGATTTACTTCACTCTGTATGACAGACTCTAGGTCCATCCACCTCACTACAAATATCTCAGTTTCGTTTCTTTTTATGGCTGAGTATTCCACTGTATATATGTGCCACATCTTCTTTATCCATTCATCCGATGAGGGACAGTTAGGTTGCTTCCATGTCCTGGCTATTGTAAATAGAGCTGCAATGAACAGTTTGGTACATGACGCTTTTTGAATTATGGTTTTCTCAGGGTATATGCCCAGTAGTGGGATAGCTGGGTCGTATGATAGTTCTATTTTTAGTTTTTTTTTTTTTTTTTAGTGTTTATTTTTACTTGTTGACAGTTTGCTTTATTTATTTATTTATTTATGGCTGTGTTGGGCCTTCGTTTCTGTGCGAGGGCTTTCTCCAGTTGTGGCGAGCGGGGGCCACTCTTCATCGCGGTGCGCGGGCCTCTCACCATCGCGGCCCCTCTTGTTGCGGAGCACAGGCTCCAGACGTGCAGATTCAGTAATTTTGGCTCACGGGCCCAGTTGCTCCATGGCATGCGGGATCTTCCCAGACCGGGGCACGAACCCGTGTCCCCTGCATCGGCAGGCAGACTCTCAAGCACTGCGCCACCAGGGAAGCCCTATTTTTAGTTTTTTAAGGAACCTCCATACTGTTCTCCATAGTGGCTGTATCAATTTACATTCCCACCAATAGTGCAAGAGTGTTCCCTTTTCTCCACACCCTCTCCAGCATTTACTGTTTCTAGAGATTTTGATGATGGCCATTCTGACCGGTGTGAGATGATATCTCATTGTAGTTTTGATTTGCATTTCTCTAATTATTAATGATGTTGAGCATTCTTTCATGTGTTTGTTGGCAATCTGTATATCTTCTTTGGAGAAATGTCTATTTAGGTCTTCTGCCCATTTTTGGATTGGGTTTTGTTTTTTTGTTATTGAGCTGCATGAGCTGCTTGTAAATCTTGGAGAGTAATCCTTTGTCAGTTGCTTCATTTGCAAATATTTTCTCGCATTCTGAGGGCTGTGTTTTGGTCTTGTTTATGGTTTCCTTTGCTGTGCAAAAGCTTTTAAGTTTCATTAGGTCCCACTTGTTTATTTTTGTTTTTATTTCCATTTCTCTAGGAGGTGGGTCAAAAAGGATCTTGCTGTGATGTATGTCATAGAGTGTTGTGCCTATGTTTTCCTCTAAAAGTTTGATAGTGTCTGACCTTACATTTAGGTCTTTAATCCATTTTGATTTTATTTTTGTGTATGGTATTAGGGAGTGTTCTAATTTCATTCTTTTACATGAACTGTCCAGTTTTCCCAGCACCACTTAGTGAAGAGGCTGTCTTTTCTCCACTGTATATTCTTGCCTGCTTTATCAAAGATAAGGTGACCATATGTGCGTGGGTTTATCTCTGGGCTTTCTATCCTGTTCCAAAAAAGAAATAAAAGGAATCCAAATCGGAAAAGAAGAAGTAAAGCTGTCACTGTTTGCAGATGACATGATACTCTACATAGAGAATCCTAAAAATGTTACCAGAAAACTACTAGAGCTAATCAATGAATTTGGTAAAGCAGCAGGATACAAAATTAATGCACAGAAATCTCTGGCATTCCTATACACTAATGATGAAAAATCTGAAAGTGAAATTAAGAAAACACTCCCATTTACCATTGCAACAAAAAGAATAAAATATCTAGGAATAAACCTATCTAAGGAGAGAAAAGACCTGTATGCAGAAAATTATAAGACACTGATGAAAGAAATTAAAGATGATACAAATAGATGGAGAGATATACCATGTTCTTGGATTGGAAGAATCAACATTGTGAAAATGACTCTACTACCCAAAGCAATCTACAGATTCAATGCAATCCCTATCAAACTACCACTGGCATATTTCACAGAACTAGAACAAAAAATTTCACAATTTGTATGGAAGCACAGAAGACCCCGAATAGCCAAAGCAATTTTGAGAATGAAAAATGGAGCTGGAGGAATCAGGCTCCCTGACTTCAGACTGTACTACAAAGCTACAGTAATCAAGACAGTATGGTACTGGCACAGAAACTGAAATATAGATCAATGGTTGGTTTTATTTTCTGTCAGTGACCCTCAGCAGAAACAAGGCTCCCTGCTGTTCCATTAGCAATTGCACTCTGCCCAGATTGTCTTCCCATTTCCCTGTCATCCCATTCCTAGACACCTGCCTTTCCTTTTACATTCTGCATAGTGGGATTTCTGCTCAGGCTGAAAAATTACCAATGAATCCCTGGCCGACATAAACCATGCGATGTCTTCCAGAATTGGCAGCCAGCCATGCTCCCTGCACTGGCCGATGCACCACCTCCTCTCACCTGGAAATTTCCCATCTGGCATTACCATGTTCCCCAGTAGCAAGAGAGACCCAGCAGCCTCTGCAGCTGCCACAGCCACTGGGGGAAAGTACGTGAGCAACCACAGAAACCAGGAATGACAGGCACCGTGCTGGCCTCTCTGCAAAGCTGCCCAGTGACCCAAGGCGGGGATGAGGAAGCAGTTGGCCTTGGGGTTGTGAGGAAAGCGGAGGCCCAGAGGCAGTACCTTCCTTCTTTCTTTTCCCTGCTTCTCAATCTGTGCCTTTCTTCTCCTCTGAATCCATCTCCCAGGCCTCAGACCCTTTGTATGGCCCCAGCTCCCCTGGGCTGGCCTTATCTGCCAGGCAGGGCTGCTTTCTCCCTGTCCCTGCAGCCCTAGTCCTGTCCTGGGGCTTCCTGCCATCCTACTGCCTTCCATGATGCTGGTCCCTTGGTGCTCCTGTTCTATGAGTTCCTGCTCCTCCATGAAGACTGTCCTAGGACTATAGTTCTCATTTATCTTCTGTCATCTCATCTCCTGCTGAGCTCACCGTGTGATTTTGTTGCAAGAAAGAAAGTGGGGAAGGAGAGTATGGTCATGTCCTAGGTCTCAGGTGAGTCCCTGGGATGGCTGTTGAGTCTTGGCTTCTCACAGGAAAAAATTGAAGAGCAAGCCATAGTAAAGAGAAGGCAGGTTGATTCAGGGAGATACACACTCCATAGACAGGGTGTGGGTCATCTCAGAAGGCAAGAGGCCCCGAAATATGGGGTGCTTTGTTTACGGGCTGGATAATTTCATAGGCTAATAAGTGGGAGGATTATTCCAACTATCTTGGAGAAGGGGCAGGGATTTCCAGGAATTGGGCCACCACCCACTTTTTGACCTTTTATGGTCAGCCTCGGAACTGCCATGGCTCTGGTGGGTGTGTCACTAATCATATGCTAATATATTACAATGAACGTATAATGAGGCTCAAGGTCTAGTGGAAGTCGACTCATCCGCCATCTTGGACCTAGCTGGTTCTAACCAGGTTATGTTGTGTCCTCATTGGCTGTCATTCTTTTAAAGGTTGTGCTCTGCCCACTTCCTGTCTCATTTTCACACCTAATTCACATCTGTCTTGGATTGGTTGCTCCTGGATTCTGTGCGTCAATCCCATTTCCTCTTTGGAAGATCCTTGGAGGTGGGAGACAGGACTTATAAGTCATCAGTATCTCTCAAACTAGGAGGCATCAGAATAAGGTCTGAAACATGTTTTCAAGATCACACCAAAATAGCAGGAACTTCAGAAAGAGACAGAGAGAGGTTCGAAGTCAGCTTCTACCCCAGATCAGTTGATGTTGGGCAAGGTCCTGGATTTAAAGGCGCTTCTGTTTCTGTAACTATAAAATAGGGACAGTACTACTCCTCTGAGAATTTTAGTGACCGCTGAATTAGAATGTAAAGGAAGTGACTCAGGGTTTGGGTTTCACTAGGTAGTTGATACATCTTTCTTTCTTGTTGAATCTTTGCAAGATTTTTTTTCCTTTGGACACAAACATGTTTTGCCTCCATCACCACCCTCTTCTTCTGCATTATTTCTAAGCCAGTCCCACCCAGGAAAGAAATAGCCCCCAGGCAGTATGTACATCCAGGTGATACCTCAAGGAGTGAGTCAGGAGAAGGCAGAAAAAGAATTTTATAAAAATGTTCTCTGTCTCCCTAGAAGGGAGGGGTGAAGCTTAATCATCTTCTTTTATATTCATGGTGCTTTTTTTCTCCTCAGAGACTCAGTGTATATAAATGTAAAGTTATAATAATTATGATAACATTCAGATTAAATGTGATACTGACAAGGCTTCAGGAGATACAAAAATTTGCTGATTCCCACTGGAATGCTTTCCCACCCGGACTGACTTCTCCATTCTGATCCAGCAGGGCTGCCTGGGGGAGAAGGGGGTGGGGAGATGAGAGACTGACCCGTTGCCTCCAGGCCTCTTAGTATATCTAAATCCAGCAGTTAGTGTGTACATCAAATGAAAAGAAATAAGCCAACAGCACACTTCCACTATGGACCAATCATTTCAAGTCAGTTACCAGATAACTGGGAATTTGGAACACGGATGCAGAAAGGGTAGCAGTAAGAAATCTATAATAATAAAGGAGTTCATAGTCAATGATCTGATTGCCCTCAAAATTGGGGGTACTTGAAGCCAGAATTCATGTCTCATGCATTTTTGTTTCATACATGGCACTTGTGTGTATATGATGGTTAAAAAGAATGAATGGATGAATAAATGACCAAGGGCAGAGAAGCTCCTTATCTTCACCGTTCACTACTCTTCTTAGTGTCCAGAAAGCAATACCAAGAAAGTATGGGCACAGTTCAGAGTCAGCTTAGGGAAGGAAGCTTTCCCCCTTTCTGCAATATCCTCAATCCCATTTGACAGCAGAAGCATGGAAACATGGAAGCACAGAGGTTGGGGCATGTAAGTAGGAAAGAATCTGCATGTATCTGGGATGGTGTGTCAGGATATTGCCATCAGGTGAATAAGGAAATATATGTCTGGGGTCACACCCTACATAGAAGAAACTCCAGGTAGAAAGGGACAGAAGGAAAGAAAATCAAGAGTTCTTACCACCTACAACCTGTCAAGCACTAAGCTGAACCTTTCATATTTATTATCCCACAATGAGCCGTAGAACAGTAATGGCATCCTTCATTTCTCAGGCAAAACAAAACAAAAAGACACAACTGTGATCCAATGATGGGAAATAGTCTTCCCCTAGCCACAAACAGCTGTGTTTTCTGTCCCCAAGCTTTTTGACACCATGTGCTCCTGTGCGTTGGACTCCGAGGAAGGGTTTTCATTCAAGGACAAGCTCTATTGGAAGTAATTCAAAGCCCTTCCATGCAGCCTCTCAAAAATCTTGGTTAGTGAAGAGTAGAGAAGTGATGCTGGTGGGAGGTGGGGTGGGAGGATAACTAGTCACAGAAGGAAATTAAATTCTGCTCCAAAGATGATTAGCATCTAACACTAACAATGAGGTACCATCCTTCAAGTGACAACACACCATTTCAGGGAGTGTCCTTTCCATATGCACCTGTGCCCGTCTTGAGTCATGTTAGTGGAGTCAAACATGTGATGATGTGTGTTTTATGTCCTACAAGGCAGACCCATGAGCACACATGAAATGCTTGCATCGCTCCAGGGGAGCATGGGGCTCTGGATCTGGGGAGTCAGGGATCCACACTAGCAGAAGAAGCAGGGATAATAATAAGATAATCACAAGGACAATTGATGGCTACATTAAATATTTACTATATGCCAAGCTCTGTTCTGAACACATTACATGAAATATATTCACTAAGCCTCAAAAAAAAAGAAAGCCCTATGAAATAGACACTGTTCTGTCTCCTTATTAGACAGGGAAGTTTAGATGTGTAGAGTAGTTTGTTAATGCTACCAGCTGGCAGTGGCGGAGCCTGGGTTCAAACCCAAACCTTTTACTCCACAGCCCTGTCTTTCTTTTCTTTTTTTTTAAATTTTTATTTATTTATTTTATTTATTTGGCTGCACCGGGTCTTAGTTGCAGCAAGCGTGCTCCTTAGTTGTGGCTCGAGGGCTCCTTAGTTGCAGCTTGCCGGTTCCTTAGTTGTGGCATGTGAACTCTTAGTTGCTGCATGCAGGTGAGATCTAGTTCCCTGATCAGGGATTGAGCCTGGGCCCCCTGCATTGGGACCACAGAGTCTTAACTTCTGGGCCACCAGGGAATTCCCTAGAGTGCTGTCTTATAACTGCGTTATCCAGCTTACCCCCTGCCCCTTCATAGAGAGGAGGGATTCGGGGCCACCTTTGGAGATTAGAGTGATAGCCTTAGAGTGAAGATAATGGCTCAGAATGGAAACACTCCTCAGGTAGCCAAGAGTTAGTGAACCTGTCAGAACTATGGAAACAAAAACGAATGGACTTTGAAGGTGAGGGGAACACACCTAGTGTGGAAATACTGTGCAATGCTCCTCAAAAAAAAATAAAAATAAAAATCAATCTGATGATTGATCTCAATGGCCAAAGAAGCTTAAGAACATGGTTTCTACTATTATCACCCTCTTGAAAGCTCCATCCTCAGTGTACATAAAGGCTCCAGGAAGTCCTGCAGCTGAGAAATCAATTTAACTTTGTTAAAACTGGTGTGTTTCAAACCCATAGAACTCTGAGCCAACTCATCCACCATTTTTTCTGTCTTTCATTATCATCCTTGCAGATATTTGAGAATCCTCTATACATGAGACTGCTCTGTTGGAAAGATGTAACTTCCCAAAGTCTCTTTTCTGCCTGATCTGCCCTTGAGAGGACCCACAGATGTCCCTGTGGGGACCTCCTCTGGGTGATTAGAGACAGGGACCAAAGTCAAAAGCTATGGCTATGATAGCAAACCCTGAGCCCTCGGGTAGGGAAAGAAAGCAAGGTGCCACAGCCAGCCAGCTGATAAGGTATAGCACAAAAATAACTAGCTTGTTGTGGGTAAATTCTCACCTCTCACATCAAGACTGCCACACACTGGATGGAGCAGATCAGAGGGTCAGAGCCGCTTTGGCCATCCATCAACATTAAAGAACAGGAAGGGGGATTGAAGTTTTCTGTCGGCTCCAATTGCTGCAAATACCTTTAAAATAAGTGTTCTGCAATTCATGTGTTTTGATCAAAGTCTAAGTTTTTAGACAATCCAGAAGACTCCAGTGAGCAAAAGATTAAACAGGCATTTTATGAAAAGGCACCCAAAAGGCCAATTCAACATCATCAGGTATCAGGGAGAGGTGAATTAAGACCACAGTAAGATGCTAAGGTACACTCACAGAATGGGGACGGAAGGGAAGGAGGCAGGAGGGAGAAGGAGAGGGACAGAGAGGGAGAGGAGAAGGGAGAGGGAGAGCTTGGACAGAAAAGGAACCTGCCAGCACCAAGTGTTGGTGAGACTAGAGTAACGTACGCCTCACGCACAGCCAGTGGGACTGTTAATTGGGGCAGTCACTTTGGAAAAGAGTCTGCCTTTATCTACGAAAGATATGCACACTGTATGACCCAGAAATTACACTCTGAGTTATAAGAAACGTGTGCACGCGTGCATCAGGAACTGTGCAGCAATATTCCTGACAATGTTGTTTAAAATCTCCTCAAGATGGAAACAATGGGAATGTCTATCATGGTGGAATGAAGACATACATTGTGGTCTCTTCGTTCAATGGGATGTCAAACAGCATTGAAAATTAGTCAATTCTAACTGCAGGTAGTGAGGATGACTCACAGAAATCACGCTGACTTGCTGTAGCCAGACACAGAAGGACACACACTGTATGGCATTCCAAAACAGACAACACTAAACTCTTATGTTTCAGGATGCAGACTTAGGTGGTAAAACTAACAAAACTAAACAAAAACAAACAAACAGAACCCCAAGGAAGTGGTCATGATAAAGTTTAGGATGGGGTGACTCTCGGAGTATGGGATGGGCAAAAAGGCACCTGGGTTCTGGGGTGTCGTCTGGGTGGAGGTTACAAGGACATTTAGTGGACAATAATTCATCAAGTTGCACATCTATGTTTTAGGCATTTAGTTTATATTCCACAATTTTTAAAAAGATTTAAAAAATCTAAATGTGAACAGAGACCAATTCTGCACTCCTGAGTGCTAGGTGAATTTACAACAGTCCTCCAGGCAGCTTGACCTGAAGCCCCATAGACAGCCTCAACTCTAGGGACTGGGATTGCAGTCATCACTGGGGTTTCCACTTCTGCCCCTTCTTTTGCATTTCCTGATCTGATGAATGGCAGGGCCATCTTTTCCTAGAAACCTGGGAGTCATCCGGTCTCCTCCTCCCATACTGTTCATACCCAGTTACTTCCTAAACCCAATTTATTTCCAACTCCTACACATTTAAAAAATGTATCTCTACCCTTTATGCCCATGACCACAATCCGAGAACTTCATAATTGCCCACCTATATGATAGTAACATTTCCCAATGTTTTTTGTTTCCATTCTCCCCTCCATATAATTTCATCCACTTCTCTATTCCCGGAGAGATTGTCCTCAAATGTGAATCTTATTAGGTTAGATCATGTTTGAAGGGCTTCACTATTTCTCCACCATCTGTAAAACCAAGTTTTGACCTCTCTGTGTGGCACACACGGTTATCTGAAACCTGACACCTACGTATATTTTCACTCCCATTTCCAGTGAACCTGACCACTTGCTCTTTTAAATCCTCTTAACCCACGTGCCTGTTTCCTCTGCTGCCAATAGCTTATTCCCTTTTTGCCTAGTCAATCCCACTCATTTATCAATTATTCAAAGCCCAAATCAAATGGTGCCTCCTCTATGGATATTCGTCTTCCTGCTGTTAGATCTTGTAAGGGTTATTCTTTCCTCCTTTTTACTGCTCCAATAGCTTGGGCTTAGTTTAATTTTGTAACTTAACATGTTCTGTGGACACTGTGTGTTGACATATCTGTCTCCCTATCTGACCATGTGAACTTCTGAACGGCCTTGTCACATGTATGTCCACAGTTCCTAAGACAGTGCCTGGCACAATGTATGATGTCAAAGTTACTGAATGAATGAGTGAGCAGTAAATGACTTACATGATGACCCTGTGATAGTCTGAGGCTTACGGCACAACGTGAAGAAGATAAGTGCCTTATCTTGGTGTCATAGCCCTTGTTGCCCAAACACAGGATTTAGTCAGTTATGACTTTTGGCAGGCAGGGAAAATCAAGATCTTCAGGGATGTAACAACTTACAAACAAGTGCTACTACAAATACTCTTTTTTTTAATACAGCAGACAAAGTTTACTTAGGTCACCTTCAAACACGCCTACACACACGTACATCTACGAAGGGATAACTCATAAGTACAAAGGAAGGTGGGATATACTTCTTAACACTCTGTTCTAATTTTTCTTGGCTTTCCCATTGCTTTGGACTGCTGTCTTAGTTCACAAGTGAAAAGCAAAATCATCTCTAAGATTAAGTTATATATTAACATTACTTTTCTATGTACCAAGGGCAGTTAAGTTTCAAAAAAGTTTTTTGAATTCACATGGACTTGTTTTCCCCATATTTCTTGGAGAAACCCAACCTTTACCTTGTTGTGCTTTGCTTTTCCTTCAGAAGGGCACTGCCTCCCAGCTTTCCTCCTCCTTGGGGAATGGAGGCTGTTGACAGCATGGCATCTGCCCCAACTGCTCTTTCTAATTAAACCACCCAGGGTGCCTCTGGGTGACCAGACAAAAGAAGCCAGCTCTTCTAAAGGAGTCACACATTTTCTAGGTCACCAATATGTATTTAACCCAGGTAACTCCACATATCCTGAATATAAGGTAGATACAAACTTTTTTCCCAACCTCAGATCAAAGTCAAATTATTCCTTGTGCCATTTTGTTTCTTTGTCTGTTTTGGTTGGTTCTTAGGGGAAGGATGTGATAAACTGAGTAGAATTCCATTAGACAAGTGGTCCCTTTGTCGTTATGACTAAAACTATATTGGAGATAGTCTTCTAAGGGTGAATATCTTTGAAACCCATTGGTAGCTCCCAAGTCTTTTCCTGATGGCATGGATTGTAGAGCAGAATCCCAGTACAGGAGAACTAACTAATGGTCCTGAACTGCCTGTATGTACCCAAATTTCCAGCCTGTGGCAAACCCAATTACAGGTAGATTAACAATGAGTGAAGCATAGAGCCATCTAGAAACATTTCTGAGGGGCTCTTTCCTCACTTTCATCAATCAGTCCCAGCTCAATTGTCAGCTTTGGTTTTCAGATGGTGTCTGGGGAGAGGAGTGTTTCTAGCTCTTGCCCAGGCAGGAAAGGTCCCTGTTCCTGCCTTCTCTTTCCTTTCTGAGGAAGATGACAATCCCATGGGGCACAGAACACACTTTCTCTGCCAGCATCTGCTCCTCAGAGCAGTTGCTGCCCTCGGGGAATGGGCTTAGAAGAATATTTTTAAATGCAAGCAGTGATATTGTACTTTGAGCCCCCAGCCCCGGCCCATGGGTAGCAAGTAATGAAGAATTCCCTACAGCAGAGGGGCAAAGGCCCTGCTCTGTAGTTGCCTGGTGGGCTCCAGCTCTGTACACATGCCTCAGGGGAGGTTAACCAGCCACCAGGGGACCAAAGTGCAAGGAAAGACTCTTGCTTTCACCAGGAAATGATGATTTAGTGTCCTGTGGGGGGAAGTTTGTGTTGTGAGAGCTTCACGGTGGAGAACATGTTCTGGGGCTGAAGGCAACAGGCAGAGATGGAAGACTGGGGACAAGAGTGAAAGCCACACAAGTGCAAGAGGAGAAACAAGGATGCCTCTGATGTCCACCTCTGATTGATGTCCAGCCCCCAAGTCACCTTCCCACATGAAGAATCAGGCCATTGGGACTTCACTGGCAGTCCAGTGGCTAAGATTCTGCACTCCTGGTTGGGGAGCTAAGATCCTACATGCAGCATGGTGTGGCCTTAAAAAAAAAAAAAGAAAAGAAAAGAAAAGAAAAGAAAAGAAAGGAAAAAAAGAATCAGGCCATTAGAACACACACAAAAAGTCACCACCACCTCCCTCCCTGACCCCTAGAGTAAAGGAGGTAGACAGAATATCACCCATCACTATAAATTTGGGAAAACAACCTGATATATGTAGATTACATTAAAGGCAGAGTAGTATCACTTAATACTTCAGATTACACTTTTACTGGAAATGGTATTTAATAATGGATAAGTCAGAGTATCTGGGTTGAAAGTGAGGATCTGCCACTTACAAGTTGTGAATCCTTGGGAAAAGTACTGCAGCTCTCTGTCTCGGCATCCTCCTCTGGGAGAAAAGGCTATAAAAATTGCACCTATTTCGTAGGGAATTTTCAGAATTAAGGGGAAAGCATCTGTATATCTTAGAAGACGATGCTGTAAATGTTAGTGACTGTCATCACTTATTATTATACCATCCTGGGGCAGAGTGCTAATGATGGGATAACTTACATGCTATCTTGTTGTACACATATGTGTGTGTGTGTTCATGTGTATGTGTGCATGTGTGTGTGTGTGTGTGACTGCAAAGGTGAGTTTCAGGTGATTTGCAACTTAGTTTTAAAAAACAGTCTATCACGACAGGCAGGAAAAGCTCGTTCTAGTGTTTCGAAGCAAATACTTTTATTTTTTCTGCGTTTCCCAGGAAGGGAAGCTGGGCATGGCTGGAGCCCTCGGGCTGCGCTTTGTGGCTTCGGGTGTGTGTTTGGTACCTGCAGGTCCAGGAGCGGCAGGGTGAGGCTGGGCTGGGATGCTCTGAGCATCAGGAGAGGCTTCAGAGGACAGAAAACTCTGGCCCCGGATGCCGCTGCTGTGACCACTCTTCTAGAAGCAAATGTGTACATGCATTTTCTCTCCCCAGCTAAGCCACTGACCTTGGGGGAGGAAGAAGGAGGCTTGTTTAGCGTGTAGTAAGTGACTGCCACACAGTCCTTGTGGCTGAGACCTGGGTGCCACAAATGGGTTGCTCCAGGAAGGATGGCCTGGCTCAGAGAAACGGAAAGGAGAGGGGGATCTGAGAACACTTGCTGTCACCTCTGTCTCTGCATGGACTCCTGAGCCCCCGAGAGCTTCCTCACCTCTCTGTGCTTCAGGATCCTCCTTTGAAGGAGGTGAGAATTCTTTTTTACAGACGTGGGAGAGATTTGCCTCCTTCCTTCATCATGACTGAATTACAGTGTCAAGGTCTTCCAAACTTTTCATGCTCATCTACCCTCTTCCTTCTGGAAACCTAGGCTCCCTGACCTAAAACCAGTAGTAGATTTATTTTACTTTATTTTACTTCCACTTGGAAGACACATTTTTAAATTAAGTTGATGATGTTTTATCAGCTCTATTATGTGACACACAGAAGTGTGTGGGTCAGTGCTTTGCACTGTCACCTCCCTGAATGTAGGGGATTCTGTTGTTTATCCAACTGTTTGTCTGACCCATTAGATGCTTCTTGGAGCATTTTGATGATGGAGCTAGTGGAGTAGAGGGCAGGGTAGTGATGGTGGGAGGTGAGGATGGGGGTCAGTGAGTGGTGGTTTATCAAGTCTGTATCTTTGAGCCAATGTTAATGTCAGCATAAGACTGGAATACCGGGCTTCCCTGGTGGCGCGGTGGTTGGGAGTCCGCCTGCCGATGCGGGGGACATGGGTTCGTGCCCCGGTCTGGGAACGTCCTGCGTGCTGTGGAGTGACTGGTCCCGTGAGCCGTGGCCGCTGAGCCTGCGCATCTGGAGCCTGTGCTCCGCGGCAGGAGAGGCCACGGCAGTGAGAGGCCTGCGTGCCGCAAGGAAAAAAAAAAAAAAAAAAAGACTGGAATACCAAAAGAGTTAAGCCCCAGAGCCTAACACATGACTCACTTTGCAGCGTGCAGCTTGGCTTTGGGGCCTGGTACCACTGCTGCTACCTATAGATACTGTCTCAAGGCCACCGAAAAGAAAAAAGTTACCCACCCATGAAGTCCCATCACCTCTTGCCGTTCCTGACATGCTCTGTTTCATCCTGACATACAAACAGTAACCACCCTAAAGAATGGGTCAAGCCTTTTATACCCAGAGATTTTACCCTCTGAGTCTGGCCACTTGAGAACAGAAACCATCCATGTACAGGGATGGGCTGGATAGGAATGATGGTTACCCTCTGTTGTTTAGTTCTCTCTACCTGTGCACTGGGGGAAACAGAGTCTCCGGTGGTCCCCTCTGGTGCTTCCCACCTGGCCCCTGGCTCTGTATAGCCACCTGCACTATGACAGTCCCGTTCTGGAGGGCTTAACACTCAGGGACTGTAAACATACATAACTGTCCCATAGCCCATGATTATTCAGATTTTCAGGGAATCAGAGGACAAGTCTGCTCCCCCATCCTCAGAGTTTTATATAAAAATGCTACTGATTTTTATATAAAAATGTGCTACTTATTCCCAAAGCCTCAGCTGCCTCATTTCTTTTGCCTAGAGCTACCAGTGTGTTTGTTCTCAGGTTATCAGGATTTCCTCCCTTTTTTGTATATATGCCCTTCCTTTTATTAACACAGTTCCAAGAAGATCTCTGGAGATTTTTAGAATATCCTTTGCTAATGGGGTTGGCAATATTCTAATAATCCAAGCAGTTCCTTCCTTGGCCTGAAGAGTAGGGAATTGGAAAGTCAGCCAAGTACCATCAGGATGGCTGGACATAGTTTTCATGTCTTTAAGAGGGAAGTGGTCAATCTGAGGGGAGAGGATGCTGTTCCCTCCCCTCTTTGGATTTCCCTGATTGACTGTGCAAACACTGACTAGAACTGAAGGAGAGAGATTTCCAGTTTCTGGTTTCCCTTGTGCTGTTCTACTTGCACGTGACTCATGCTGGCCTCAAAAAATCGAAAGGAAAAAAAAAAAAAAAAAAGGAAGAAGAAGAGAGAAAGAAACCAAAAAGATAGATAAGCAAAAAACGTGGCAAAATCTGGATAATTTTTTGGTCTGAATGATAGATGTATGGGTTTATTTTGTCATTTTTCTGCAAATGTTTAAATATATTAATAAAAATAAGTTCAAAATATAATTGAAGGGATAATTATGAAGTACATGGTAAGACAAAAATGAAGATTTTTTCTGTTTGCTTTTATTTCATGTAACCAGCACTTCTTCTGGCTGACTTGGATTTCTCTTGATAAGTCAACCTCCATTTTTATACATTTTCAGCCTGTACCCAAAGCCCTGACCTAAAACTTTTCTTCCCTTAAGTGAAACATGTCAGTATTACAAACAATATTCTTCATGTTACAACTACTCCTGGTATTTCAGTGTGGTGTTTCGTCACAGTTCTCTTATAAAGTGATTAACTGGCTTTCTTTTTTACTTCCAAGTATATGGCTTTGTTCTCCTTCCTTTGCTCTGATCCTTCTCCTTAATAGCTATGGGAAGAGCATAATATGTTTGCTTTACAGTCTCAACTTTATTATAGTCCTGACACTTAAGAAGTTTGTGTTTAAAACCCAGAGGTAAATGTGTAAAATAATGTCTTAGTTTCAAAGGCCATTATAATTGAGTTCTGTATTAGTCAAGAAAAAATGCTTTAACAAGGGCAACTCCAAATCCAGTGGCTTAATCAAGGTAGAAATGCATTTATTTCTCTTTCAAGTAGGTAGATGGCCTAGGCCTGGTGGAGTGACCTTGACAGCCACAGCTTTTAACTCCAGTTCCAAAATGGCTGCTTCAGCACTTGCCATCACATCTGTAACCCAGACAGCCCAGAGGAGTAAGGAAACAAGGGAATCACACATTGATTCCTTCTAAAAGCATGACCTAAAAATGGTACACATCACCTCTGCCCTCATCCTATTGGTCAGAACAGTGCCCAATGGAGACCTAACTGAAGCAATGGATGGAAAATGTAGACCAGCTATTAAAATAGGAAGAGAAGATATTGGTGAAAACTAGAATTTTCTGCCACAGCTAGCAAGTGGCCCACCAGGACTCAAATTCAGGTGTTCTGACTCTGTGTATGGTACGATTTAAGACATAAAGGAACAAGTTAAAAAGTGATTTAGCCCCAAAAATGAATGAGCACCATTGCCACACCACATGTGTTTAGAAGACCCTGCAGGTAAATGTCACAGATAAATCCTGTGATTCAGCTAGTCTTTGCAAATCTTAGACCGAAATGATTTTGCTATGCTGTCACCATGTTTGTTTGGTCTCATCTTTCATGGGAGGTTAGGGAGTCTTCCATTTTTCTTCATGGAAAGCCCTAGGTTTTCCTCACTTAGAAATTATATAGTTGCAACTAACATATATCCCTATATGCAAACACAGCTGCAGAAATTTTGATTTGAAAATCCATTATACAGGGTCAGGGCCAGAATATATGTTCCAATATGCCATACATTCTCTAGTAATCATATACTATTTTTTTTCATCAATACTGTGGAGTCAGCCTGTGGTGTAACATCCAAGGAAGGGAACATTTTGTGGAATTTATTTTCCATTCAATTTTTGTCTGGTGGGTGCCCTATATTCCAGAAGGAGTTATCAGCCACTTTCTTCATTATTCTGCTGGTCCCTCCCTTCCCCCTTTCCTCAAGTCGCATCTTTTGAGTACGAAAAGCTAGATTCAATGCTTAATGTATTATTCCCAAGAAACCTTTAAGGCCATCTTCATAAACACTGCCATTTCTTATTTGCCATTTCTTATTTAATAAACAATTGCTGTCTCATTAAATGTAAATGAGTTCTTTATCTTTAGCTGTATTTGTTGAATCTATTACTTACTGTGTTTACCAATTTTGTTTCCTTTGGCTGGAAAGCTTTCTGTAAACTACTCATAAAGTTGAAATGAAGGCATTTTCTCTATGTTGAAGCACCTGTATTAGGCGGCTTTGAATAGCCCTCTCTTTAAAGTCTGCTGTCTTTCCTGTCCCCCCTGCAAATAGCTCAGGATTCCTGCTTCAGCCCATCTGACCCTGGGTCTTTGTCTCTCAGGAATGTCGATGTCCACCTTCCTGGAGTCAGGGGACTTGCTGCAGGTAGAGAACGGGCGGTCATTGAAAAGCACAGCACAGGCTGTCTTTGGCTGGGTGGAAAATGAGTTCTCCATAGTAGCAGCAACATTTGGCACTTTCATGCACTCGTTCCTAGCCTGTCCAAGTTTCCTGGCTTCTAGGGCAGAGTGTAAGGCCCATCTGTTCCAGCAGGCTCTCCCTGATTAGATAGGATGCTTGGCAAACAGAGTCTCAGATAATGGTTATTTGAATATTTTTGTAATTTCCATGCTTGTGCCTAACAGCTTAGCAGTTGGCCCTATGTTTAAAGAAAGTGGGTAATAATCATGAGTAATGTGGCAATTCCCATTCAAAAATTTCAAATGGTGCTTAATTAAATCTTCCAATAACATTTGGAAGCAAAGGTTCAGCCTGCCCATGCTGTAGCCATGAAGAAAAAAACAGTACGAAGAGAGTGGATGGAATCTTCGGGAAGTGGCAGTGGGGAGACGGACCCAAGCACAGGAGTTACGACCACTCACTTAATCGCAACCCCTAGGTCATTCTCCACACCCAGCCCTTCCCGTGGAGCTGACCCTCAGTTGACTCCCTTAGCATAGTCAGGTATTTCCTAGGAGAATGGATGCACCACCACCATGCCCCGCCCTGCTGAACTGCTAGGGGTGTGATGACACAGTCCTAGAAGGCTCTTCTCCTGACCCTGTCTTCATAAAGAGAAGACTTAACCACTGTCCAGATCACTGGGATGACTGCTGGCTGGCCACCTGGGCTCATTCAGAGCTGGTCCTGGATTGTAGAGAATCCCTCATCAAACTCTTCCCACCATGGATGCTTATTTTGATTTTAAAAACCTTCCATTGTAGCAGCATTCCTTACCCCTCCTTGGTAATTTTGAATGTCCATAACCCTGTTAGTAATAAAACCGAAGAATTTAGGATTTGGAAAAGAATTAGAAATCTTCCATTTGGACCTATCTTTTTAGAAACAAGACACTGTATCCCATTCCCCACTCACCAAGAGGCTGAACACTTACCTAAATTCAGGTCAGTAGTTTGCATCCAAGCTTGGCCTGGGCCCTAGGTCTCCCAACTCCCAGTCCAGCGACCTTTGGCTTCAGCATTGTAAATGGATTTTTCTTCTGTTAAAATCTGAATCTATTTTTATTCCTCTACCTCCCGTCGGGGGACAGGCAGGAGGAGGAGTGATAGGACAATTTGTCAGCATCCTACTTATACTCTCCCGTTCCTATCACACAAGGGCGTTACTACACCACCCCTCGTGTACCCTCTCTGGATTCCCTGCTCTTCCATTATACCCTTTCTTCTTCACCTCTTTTTGTTTCATTTTCCCAGCCTGTACAATCAGGCAAATAGGATTTACCTTTCACCCTCTAGGGATGTTTGAAGATTGATAACATGTCAGGGAAAAGACTGGATTTATTAGAATTTCACAATATCCCATTTAAACAGAGAATAGTCCACTGAGAAAATAAATTTAGAAATAACTTTCTCTTACATTATTTTTAAAGTTCATTTTTCCCTCATATTATTAGTAGTATTTTCTATTTTTATTTATTTTTTTGATCTGGCTCTACTACAATTTAAAGTCCTTTATAAAGGTCTTGACTGTTCCCAAGAAAGCAGGCCATGCACTGAAGCGGGACAGAGAGAAGGATGATACAGTGAGCCTGGCCTGGGGACCGACAGCTCTGTCACATTGACTTATGATGGATGAGGGGAAAGTCTATTTCTCATCCATGGTAGGGGGAGGCATAGTGTAAAGAAAGATGCACCAGGAGTCTCTGGGCAATTCATCTTGCAAGAGATGAACTCTCAGAAGCTGCAGAGTTTTGAGGGGAAGAGAGAAAGAACTGAAGAATCAAATTCATTATGTGAAGTATAATCTCACGAGGAAATATCAAAATATGTCAGCAGCACCCAAGACGGGAGGGTAGGAGAGAGGGTGGGAAATTCACTGATGGTGTTTGTCAGCTGCTAAACCAGGCGTGGAGGCCGAGAGGCACTGGGCTGTGGTTCTACCAGCAAACAGCCTTCCCACTCGATTCCAGAGGAGGCCAGGCAGAGCTCAGGGCATCTCATGCAGAATGAAGTCAGGGGATTCAGCAGACACAGGGGACCTCCCTGAAGGCCCTCCTTCTGTCTGCAATTCACCTGCGCCATCCCTTTCTTTGTGCTTCTTGCTTTCAGGCTCTGCATCAAGGTTAGGTATAAATAATCCCATGAAAAGTGTTGCATGGAGCTTTCTCTCTAGAACCTTCTGCAGTCATGACTTCCCTGACCACTCCCTGTTCATTTCCAAATTTTAGCAGAGTGGCTGCCTCGTCACAGCCAGCCTGAATCTTGCGAAGGAAAATTCATAGTTTGGGGAGCCTTTGCTGTCACTTTTAGCGCTTTTAGTTCGTGGGCTGGAATCCTCTTCGTCCTGCACAGACACGAGGCACCAGCCGCCTCCTTCTTCCTCCTCTACAGACCTCCCCACTCCAGCACCCCAGGGGTGGTGGGGGTGGGGGTGGAAGAGGCTCCCCCAACTCTGGGCACGAGGCAGGTTTTGCAATTTCAGTCTCTGTCCCTCTTCTCATTCCCAGAGTGACCTTGGGCAAATCGCTTTCACCTCCCCGAGCCTCAGTTTCCACATCTGGAAAGCTGAGATAATAGCTACCTGCCTCCTGGGGGGGATCTGCAGGGCTTAATTAATTAATGCTTGGCAAAGCTTCCGAGACCTCTGCTTGAAAGAAGCCTTGTGAGCTCAAATTATTATTATATCACAGAAGCCTTAACTCCAATTTTGCTGCTGAGGCTAATGATTATTTCTTTCCTGAAGAAAAAAAATATTAATTTTAACTCTGAGTCATTTATCAGATAGTAGGGAAAAACTTACCATTTGTCAAGGGCAGCCCTGTCTAAATGGAAGTTGCAGCAGCCCCTCTCAGGGGACGTTTGCAAGAGAATCATAATATTTTGCCATCTCCCCTGGGCATCCTCTGTCCGTGCCCTTCTCCTGTCCCTGTTCTTGGCTGTCTCTCCAGGTTGGGGGGCTAGCCTGGGTGAGCCAGAGCAACCCTCTGCTGAGTGTGCTTTTGATTTTCTGGGACATGGGGTCCTCTCCCGGGTCTCCAGCTCCACCCACTGCCCTTTAAGCAGCCATCCCTCCAGCTCTGGATGTTTCCTCTGGCTCAGCATAGAAGCCAAATGCCAAGTGTTTTTAAGAAACAAGACTTCATGCAATACCCTTGGATTAATTTCATATAACCAGGCACCGTCTCTATTAAAAGCATCAGGTTAATTCACGGTGTCAAACCACAACTCCTCCCTCAAGACAATGGCCCCACATTTTCCACGGGGATCAAAGTAGTGTGAGGCGCTGGTAGCTGTTTTCTCACTTTCCTGTCTGTCTGTGAGGCCTGATAGACCAGCCGGCTCCCCAGGCCCAGGTCCTCATCCGCCCCTCCGGCAGACTTCCCGGGCTTCTCCCCTGTTTCTCCGCACAACCTTCCAGGCCTTGCGTGCTGCTTTTCTGCAGGGCAGGGACATTCCTGGTCCCCGTCCTCGCCCTGCCCTGTATCCAACATCACGCAAAGTCAGACCAGTCTGAGCTGCCCCAGGAGCACTGCGATGGGGCACCCAGTGGGCGTTTTGTGCCAGGCTTTTCCTCCCAGACGTGTACATCCCTTGTCGCTGCGTGAGCTTTCCGAATCCGAAGTTTAGTGTTGACTCCATTTTACTGGAAGAAACCAAAACCAAAGAACAAAACATAGCTTTTCACCTGCTCTTTCTTTCATCCTGGTGCAGCCAGTCCTGACACTGCAACCCTGGCCTGCAGTGCTCATTCTCCTGCCTGAGTCTTTACTCCCACTTTCCTCTGTTGAAGAACATTCTCACCACATGTGCGCGTGTGTGCACACACACACACACACACACACAATCTTTTCAACACATACACAACACACACACTCTCATCAACTTACACACACACTGTCTCATCAACTGACACACACACACATTCACACACATACACACAGTCTCATCAACTCACACACACGCACACACACACTCTCATCAACTTACACACACACACATACACACAGTCTCATCAACTCTCTCTCTCTCTCTCACACACACACACACACACACAGTCTTTTCAACTCACACACACGCACACACACACTGTCATCAACTCACAAACACACACATTCACACACATACACACAGTCTCATCAACTCACACACACGCACACACACACAATCTTCTCCTGTAACCTGAACCCTTGGCTTTCTTTAGGATGACTCCATGCATGCATGTATGACCCAGGCCACAGCCATCTGCACTTTGCCGGATTCCTAGTCCCTGTAACGGGTTCCATCACAATCTGCGACACCCTGGAAGACACACACCAACTCTGGTCCTTCTCTGGCCTCACGTGGCCATGAGGTGCCAGCGTGGTGAGAACCGCAGTGAGGCCGAGTGCTCAGCAGACACCTCTCCGATGGCGGCACGCCGGCTGTGGTGACTGTCCCCAGCACTGCTCCGCTGGACGAGGGCAGCCGACCACCTCCCTGGGCTGGCTTCTCATGCTGTCTACAGGTGTTTCTTGACTCCAAGTCGGCCTCCAGCCTCAAGGAGACTCAGGCGTCTTGTGAACATGCCATGTCCTGCTCTTCTGAGCCTCTCTCCCTGCTTGTCCCTGTGCTTGGAATGGCAGTAACTCCACTTTCTGTCCAGAGAAATCCAACCAATAGTCTTGGCCCAGGTCAATCTTCTCCTCAGTGAGGTTTCCAGGTCTGCTCCACGCCCCCCATTCTTCCAGGTATTTGGAGGAGCAGGTCCTTCTCCCTGTGTGCCCCCCTGGACATGGGGGTCCCTCTCCCTGTGTGCCCCCACTGACCTGGGGGTCACTGGATGGTTACCGTGCTCCATGCTGGGCTGAGCATGTGTGTTTTCAGGGCTCCTTCCCCTTCTAATCTAGAAGCATCTTGAGAACAGTGCCTGGGCCTTCCTTGGCACCAAATAAATATTTAATGAATGAATGTGTGAGCAAACAAGTGCCTCTCTGTTCCACATTTTTAAAGCAAAAAGTAATCATACATTTGATGTACTTTGCATACGTGCTAGAAACATATTTAAGGAATCCATGTCAGGCACTGAGTCCCTACCGGCACTCTCGTGTGGCTTCTGATGTGGTCCAGTGCATCTTACCAACATCACCACACTCCCTCTTTCCCAGCAAAATCAGAGGCATGTTGTAGTGCCGGCTTCACTGGTCAGTTCTCAGGGGAGAATCTTGATCCTTTTGCCAACTAATCTACATGCGCAGCAAGTCCTACCTTTGTTCTACCCTCAGTCCTGGGAGCCCCAAGCTAGAACGCACTGCCTTTTCGAGGAGGATGAGTAGTCTGTGTGTACACACCACGGCTGAAGTGGTTGGGAATGGACATGTGATGCCGATAGAAGATGATATTATTAGAAACCTGTTAAATGAGTTCCTGGCACGTGCTTCTAACATCTCTCCCTTCAAGAAAACCGTCCCATACCACGAGTCATTTTGCGCAGTCAATACGATGCTGATAAGACCTATTGCAGCACTCACGGTGCTGGAAGAAATTAAACATCTAGGGGACTTCTCCCGTGCCACACTGATTGAGCTCGAATGATGTCGTTAAACTGACAGAGGCATTTACTTTTCTGCTCTTGCAAGCTAGTAAGCCTTCCTGGCAGAATGTATTACAACTTCCTTAACAGCAAGGAGATAAAAACAAATCAGGAACTCCTTTATTCTACCTTTATGCTGCTTTCTCCAAGAGGCAGTCTTGGTGTGCCTGCGTGTGTGTGTGTGTGTGCACGTGTGTGTGTTGCAAGGGGGGGGCAGCAGGAGAGCCACACTGCTCATCTCATCACACACGCAGTGTGGGTGTCGAGCTCTCCCAGGCTGACCCTCTTTTTCTGGCCATTCTGTTAATTGAACCAACCGTGCCAGCCCCTGAAATGCAAGGACAACCTTGTCAGCAGGGGAAGGCACCTTGCACCTCTCAGCCAAATGCAGCACAACTTTAAACCGATTAATAAAACTCTTAAAAGGATAATATTGTTGGGTAAAGTGCGAAGGGCTCCTGCGCTTGCTCGGGTTGTATTTTTATTAAGCTGTGAGCTACTTTTTCTTTCTTTTTTTTTTTAAAGAGAGAGGGAGAAAAGGAAGCAAGAAAGAGAGACTGTTAGAGCCCACAGCCTCTTGTTTGCAGATTATTTTACGGAGATGCTCAGTGGAATATCAATTGCCTGTGATTAAAAGTCCCGCAGGTACTACCTGGAATGGCAGAGGCTTTAGAAGTGAGAACGGCTCCTCGGAGAAGCCACATATTTTAGATTTGGAAAAATGGTGCAGCTGAAATTTTGCCTTCACGGCAGGCAGAGCGAGGCAGGGGGCCTGGGAAGACAGGGCCAAGCCGGGGCAAGGGGCTGGGTTAGAAACGAAGGCTTCCTGCTTTGCTCTTGTCCATCTGGGTAAGGACGGGGCTGGGTCCTTATGATCTGACGGGGCCTGGGGGCCTGGGGAGGGACAGGCTGGGGAGGAGGATAAGGAAAATCCTGGAATCTGGTCAGAGGCACTGCGCAGACCTCTGGCTCTAGAAGACTCAAAACTCTCATTGGAAGTGCTGCTGTTCAGGCCTGTTCTATGAGTCTTTTCACTTCATGAATAATCAAATTCACCCCAAACATTAAAAATGTGTTCTTTACTTCTTTGGAAATGATAATCATGCTAAATGGAAATGTGGTCCTGCATCAGCTCAGTTGTATAAATGCTAACTCTCTGCCCCAAATCACTTCACAAAGATGCTCCCTCGGTCCCTCCCGTTGGTCCATCACAGTGAGAAGGATGGGACCAGCCATGGCCGGCTGGTGGGGGGTGGAACATCACCCAGGTCCCATGGACCCAAACCTTACAAACGTTTATAGACAGTGGTGTTGTCACAGTGCACGGTCCGAACTCAGGGATCGCCGGTTGGATGACTGCCATGGGGGGTAAGAGTGATGCTAGTCTGGACAGCGCGCATATATGGACTCCACACTATGTGGGCCTCTGTGTCTGGTTCCTTCGCTTAGTGCCACGTTTTCAAGGTCTGTCCGTGTATCTGTGCCTCATTCCTCTTTATCAGACACTCTCTTCTTCTCACCGTCTTTCACTGAACTTTCTTTTTATTTCTACTTACAGATCCAGATTTTTCTCTCTCACTTTTCCAGTCCAGAAACCTGGGTCTTCCTGTCTCAGGCACTGGGTGAACCCTTCCCAGTCTCAGAAATCATTCTCCTTAGAAGCAGCTGAGCTTCTTTTTTTTTTAAATTAATTTTTATTGGAGTATACTTGATTTACAATGTTGTGTTAGTTTCTGTTGTACAGCAAAGTGATTCAGTTACAAATATACATAGATCCCCTCTTTTTAGATTCTATTCCCATATAGGTCATTGCAGAGTATTGAGTAGACTTCCCTGTGCTACATAGTAAGTTCTTATTAGTTATCTATTTTATATAGAGTAGTGTGTATATGTTAATCCCAATCTCCTAACTTATCCCCCCCTCCACCTTTCCCCCTTGGTAACCCTAAGTTTATTTTCTACATCTGTGACTCTATTTCTGTTTTGTAAATAGGTTCGTTTGTACCATTTTTTAAGATTATATACAATGGAATGTTACTCAGCCATAAAAAAGAATGAAATAATGCCATTTGCAGAAACATGGATGCACCGAAAGATTGTCATACTGAGTGACGTCAGTCGGAAAGAGAAAGACAAATACCACATGATGTCACTCATATGTGGAATCTAGAAGCTGAGCTTCTGATGGGGCCTTGGTCCCTGTGCAGGGCAGCTGCAGGGTGCCAGGCCTTAACTTCCCATCTTGGCTTTTTCTTCCGTTAATTCCGGCTTCCTTTCCAGGCGTCACTGAGTCTGTCCACTTACTCCTCCCTTCCCTCTGATTTTTGCTCTCAAACTTCTCCCCCAGGGCTCCTCTAACTGCAGGGTGCAAAGAACCACCCAAAGTTGATTTGAAATGCTGATTCCTGGACCTTAATCTCAAGGACTTTCATTCCTTTCATTGGAATCAGCACTTCCCACAAGGTCTCCAGGAAATTAGTGTGAAGTGGTAGAATTCTTTTACCCTCTCCTGGTCACCGGATCCTCTCCTCACACGGTTTCCAGGAGCCTTTTTATTCCCTGGTTCTATCTCTCGTCACCAACTCCTTTCCAGGGACAGGCATGTCCATTTTCCATGCAGCTCACCACTGCCTTCCCTCCCACCCCACTGCTGAAAAACTCAAAATTTCAGTTATTTGTTCATGCCATACCTGAAGTATCTATTGAACTTAAGGTATGCTCTGTGCAAGGCCGACTGAGATGAATCACCCTTGACCCCTGCCCTCAAGGAGGTTGTCCTGCTGGGAGGGATCCAGGTGTGTAACTCACTCCTCCTTGCCTTCTCCCACCTGGTGTGTGCCTATAAATGCCATACGTGCTCTGAGCATCAAGGCCACAGCAGCACACAAGACAGATGGGGGCGATTAGAAATAAACACACGACACAGAAACGAGGAAGCTATCCTCAGGGTGTTAAGTGCAGCAGGGAAAACTAAGATGGGGTGAGACAGACTTCTCTAGACTAGGAGTCAGGAACGGCCCCTCAGAAGAGGCTTGGAGCTGACCCTCAAAGAAATGAGATCAGGTCTCACAGAAGATCATAGGAAGATGGTCTATGTGAGAGGGACAGGCCAGCGCAAGACCAGAGTGATGTGACAAGGCCACTGGGACAGGGGCATCCTCGCAGGCTGGTGCCCCTTCTTTTGATTGGAGAAGAGCTCGTCTCACTTGCCCTCCTGGGAGCACAGGTCCATGAAGACATCCCCCTGGAGCAGGCAGGGAGGAGAGCTAAGCCAGCCCACGGAGGAGAAAGGGTGCTGGCTGAGGTCTATCCAGATCTTCTGGGTGGAAAGTAGATGCTGAGCAGACAGATGACAGATGCCTATTATGTCTGAAGGGTAGCGTGGGCTGGACTTCTTCACAAACTCTGAAAAATTCCAAAACCCAGAAGCCCTATGTGAACCTTGAAAGAAATGCATTGAGAACACATTTAATGGAGTGACAGTGGGTCATGAATTTGTAGAGTCCTTTAGCCGCAGGAAATAATGCTGGCTAAAGTAATAATTAAAAAATAATAACCATTCACTCAATAAACACCATTGCTTATTATGTGCAGGCACTACAGACTCAGAAATGAACAAAGGCAGTACAATCCCTGCCCTCCCAGAATGAACAGGGTAACAGAGAAGACAGCCACCAAAGAAGTGACTGGGGCCCCGTAGCAGTGCAGTGTGGTGTGTGAGAGCAGTGACTTGCAACCACCCTGGGCTAAATCTAGTTCTGCTGTGTGGCCTTGGGCAGGTT
This sequence comes from Hyperoodon ampullatus, assembly GCF_949752795.1. Classification (NCBI taxonomy): domain Eukaryota; kingdom Metazoa; phylum Chordata; class Mammalia; order Artiodactyla; family Ziphiidae; genus Hyperoodon; species Hyperoodon ampullatus. Next base: position 84,673,369 of record NC_136920.1, on the reverse strand, counting down.
ACCTAACTGCTCTCTGCCTCAAATTTGATGTGCAAATGAGGATAGCAGTAGTGCTTCATTGGTTATTATAAGAAGAAAAGTGCTTCAAAGGATGCCTGGCACACATTAAGTGCTCAGTAAGTATTAACCACTAGGTGATTAATTACCTGAGTTTTGCTGAATGCTCAGAGGGGGAGGTAGAATCCTTGGTGCAGCAGGAGCTCCTTACTTGGGCTGGAAGAGCCTCCTGATGGAGTGACATTGCAGTGGCTCCGAGCATTCTACCGGATGATTTACATATATTAATACAAATCCAAAAAAGTTCTGCAGAGTAGGTATTCTGCCTGTTTTAATTTGCCCGGGAGAAAACTGACATTTTTCGGGACGTTTGAGCAGGTTGCCCAAGGTCATCTAACGGGAAATGGAGCCGAGTCCTGCTCCAAAGACCAGGCACATTCCCTGCACGTCACTCCGGTGAAGATGCAATCGAGGGAGGGAAGCTGCATAATGATTATTGAGAGAACTGAGAGATTTGGGGAACCGTGCCCTCTTACACAAGCCTCTTGGTACCACGGTCAGAGAAGTCTAGGCAGGAGAAGCTGTACTGTGTTCCAGAGAGGGAATTCTGTTCTGTCCCTCCGTGTTCATACTCCTTGTTAAAAAGCACAGTGTGGAAAGACAAAGGGGGGCCTGATCCCCCCATCTGCAGCCGATCCCACAGCACAGGAGGCTGCCGTCTGAGTCATGTACTGTTTAATTAAAGCAACATAGGACCCAGCCTTTCAGAACTAGGTCACAAACACGCCTCCGTGCGGAGACACTCCTTTTTGGTGATACAGGCTTTAGGAGGAAGAGAGCGTGTGAAAAGGTGATGTTTGCCTTCCTATGTGATGTGTCATCCTGCATGCCAGCTTTCTCTCCCATAGAGCACCGCAGGCTGGGCGGACAGTCTTAAAAAGCAATCTGAGACCCTAGTTGGGCCCCTTTGAAATAAATTTGACTGGTACCAATTGGCTTCACAAACACACGTCAGTACGCATCAGGCGCACATGTACAGCCAGACCCAGGGGCTTTGTCTTGCAGGTAAATGGTGCATAGGGCCCCTGATGTGCAGGACCACTGCCTGCAGAAAGGACACTGTGGCCCCAAGATTTCCCCAGAAAGTGGCCAAGTCGGAGGTGCCCTCATGTATCACAGTGGGCATATATCCCAAGGGCCCCCTCTCAGGACCAAGGATCCTTCTGACACTCAGAGCAACTGAATACGTTTGCCCTCAAGGAAAGCTCTAGTCTGTGTCTGTTGTTCTTCTCCAGAGGGGTAAAACCCAAACCTGAAACGTCACCACACCCACCCAACTCTGGAGACCGTCTGGGCATCCCCCCTTCCCCCACCCCTTCCTTCTCTTTGTCTTCCTTTACCTGGCTGTGCTTTCTGATCTCTGGTGTGACAAATTTTGGCTGCCACTAATGTTCATGTAGAGCATGTTTCTCTTTCCCTTTGGATGGATGACTGTGAGCTCAATGAAAGGCTTCTCAGAGACGGCTCCCTGAATAGAAATGCACAGGAGACAAACAAAGCTCGCTGCTCAGACATCCCCACCAAGGCTCGGGACTTTAAAAAGCCCCTGTCTCCCTAGAAATGAGGCTATTAAGGTGTGACATGATTCTCACTTTCAGGCAGAAACTTTTAAAACTGCTATAGAGCCCAATCAAGAGGAGATGAAAACTTCAGTGTTTCAAGATATCTAACTCTTGTGCTGATGAAGGAGGACATGCCGGGATGCAGGCAGAATGGGAAGCAGGCTCCCGGCTCCTTGTCGGCCACGTGATGGAGAGCCTGCAGACTCACTGTCACCTGTGTCTACCCTCTTGTCATCTCCCCTCGGTCTCCCAACCAACAGGAGGGATGGAGAGAGGGGGCTCGGACCCAGCAAAGACATCAGACCACCCCATCTTTGCACCCCTCTACCTCCCGGGGGCCAGGAGATCCTCAACACAACGTGGCAGCAACCAGCCTGGTGACCTGCTGAGACAGGGCTGCAGAAGTTCCCCTGATTCCAACCTTCCGGCTGGAGCGCAAGTGCTTTCTCGTCGTTCTTAGAAGTTAAACTTGACCCATGGGAGTGACTTTGGAACCAGGAAAGTTGGGGTTGACCTCCCATCTCTGTAATTGATCACTGTATCCCTCAGTTTGCTCATTTGCAAAATGTCCGCCTTTTGAAACTGAAGAGAAGAACAGATGAAATGTGTTTCATAAAGTGTCTCGCTGTAGAAAGCCAGTACAAATTAGCCTGGGTGGTGTTTTCAAATGGTAAGAAAACAAAGGCAAGGACTCCCAGCCAGTGGGTTAGGGCTCACTTCAATTGACGGTAACTTCAGTTTCCTCCAATTGTTGACTTGAGACAATTTCTCCTCCTTCCCGAAGGCTTATGGGGGAGACATACCTCTCCCAGGCTGGCCCAGCTTGGCCAAGGTCTCTTCTTCCTAAATAGCTCCCTCTTCTAAGATTGCCAGGGAGAAGCTGAGAGGAAAATGAATGGGGATTATTTTAGCCAGCAGAAGCATTCTTTCCCAACAGCATTTTCCTGCCCACAAATCTCTCCTGAATCTGGGTAATACCCAATAGAATTACTTCAAAGAAAGGTTGGGGAACAATCGTCTTAAAGAATCAGAACCTGAAGACAGCTCCTCCGTCATCTCTGGGGGCTTGGTGATGAGAATGAGGGTTTTTCCTGGAGTGACCGAAGACTTTTCCACCTGGGAACACTCAAGTCCCCAGGGGTTTCTTCTCTGAGCCCCAAGACATGGTCTGTCTGTTGGAGAGCAAGGAGGATTCGGGCTGACTTAGATGATAAAAGCATGTGCCTTCTTCTCCTTCTTTAATGTAACTTCCTTTATTCCCTGCAGTGGCTCCAGGATGGGTGTTAGGGCTGGATTTGGACTTGAGGGTGTGGGAGCTAGAAGTCCAGTGTGTGTGCCTGGGTTTTGCAGAGGTTCTGTAAAGTGCTTGGAGAGACAGACCTAGATCAGCCTTTTAAAAACCAAATGACCTTGAAAAGACAACTTTATTCTTTGTAGCTGCAGGTGAGCCGTTCAGTGGTGGCTGCAATTTAGAAAACAGTATCACTGTACTCCCAACTCTATTTGGTGAAATATGACCCCAAAGCAACCCCAAGCCACACCATACTTTTAACGCCCCTCATGTCCAAGACTCCCTTGAAATTCTTCCGCATCCTAGGGAAAAAAGGATATTCATATTCTCTCTATTTTGCATAACCTGAGACCTGGATAGCAGTGATGTGTTTTGTCCAAGGTTACTCCTGTGAGGGGGGAACTTCAGTCCCCATTGGGCCTCACTGACAGAGCCACAAAATGCAAACCAGAGCCTGTCTGTCGGTGTGTATATGAGTGTGTGTATGCAAACAGGTGCATATTTATACTCACTTAGTGATGCTAGGATCCCTTCTTTTGATGCTGATGGATGCCAGTCAAGGTGAAGGAGACCAGCAGATTTGAAGGAAGAGGAGTGACCTGGACTTGGTCAAAGAAGCAATATGATCTATCTGAGAAGGTCTTCTTCCTCCCCGAGATTTGCACTAGGAGAGGACTCCCCATCACTCAGCCCTGGTCTCACACAGAGAGGGGGGTCTCTCCTCTCCTAGAGCTGCCTCTGGGGGCTGGAGCCGAGATGGGCCATGGGGCTATCTGAACAGCAGCGGGCCTCTCCTGGGCTTTGCCCCTCCCCAAAGAGGCCCCTGCCTGGCTGGTGGTCTGTGTTCTCTCAGGCTTGGAGGATACCTTAGATGGTATCTATTTTAACCTCTGCTTAGTGCAAGAACACCATATTCAGCCGGGTTTCCCAAATTTCCAAAACATCAATCTCTTTGGATGGCTCTTTAAATAAAACGGGGAGAAGGCTGTGTGGTTCACCAGCTTATGAAACTGTTGGACACCCATCTTCCTCTGAAAGATTCACAGTGAAGTTTGGCTTATCAAGGCTCTGAGAAGGTCTGCAACCAGGAATGCATGGTTAAATTACGGTGAGACTAACAGAATTTTATACAGACATGGTTTAAACAGCTTCAGAGATGTGAAGTCCACTATTACAGTAAAATTTGCTCCTAAAGTCGTGTTATAGTATGTGTCTTGAGAGGAGAGACATTTTATCTTCTCTTCCAGTCCAGATGTTTCTTTAACACGAGAACTATATATCATATTATTTATTTCATAGTACAGAACACACAGAGGGGCTCAATACTGCTCTTTCTAATAGGACACATAAGGAAATTGAAATAATACTTTCTAACTGAATAGTGTACTTAATGGAATAACCTTGGTTCATTGTCAGATCACTAGAACTTTTAGAGTTCAGACAATTGATTTGGAACCTGCCTCTCTGTCACTCCCAGCCTGTTCCTCCTGCTTTCCTTCCATTTCTTCCTATGTTTTAGCTGAGTATCTTCAAAAAAACCATTTAATATGACCCAGCAATCCCACTCCTGGGCATATATCCAGAGAAAACCATAATTCAAAAAGACACATGCACCCCAGTGTTCATTGCAGCACTATTTACAATAGTCAGGTCATGGAAGCAACCTAACTGCCCATCAACAAATGAATGGATAAAGAAGATGTGCTACATATATACAATGGAATATTACTCAGCCATAAAAAGAATGAAATTGGGTCAGTTGTAGCAAGGTGACATATTAATGCATATATGTGGAATCTAGAAAAACAGTACAGATAAACTGGTTTGCAAGGCAGAAATAGAGACACAGATGTAGAGAACAAATGTACGGACACCAAGGAGGGAAAGCGGGGTCGGGGATGGTGGTGTGATGAATTAGGAGATTGGGATGGACATATATACACTAATATGTATAAAATGGATAAGTAATAAGAACCTGCTGTATAAAAATAAATTAATTTAATTTAATTTAAATAAAAGAAAACCGTTTAATGGGGTTCAAAAACAATCACTGGGCATTGGTATGGGCAGTGAGGGCTCAACCTCCCCCAATTCTGAAGGAGTCCACGGTGCAGGGGATTTTACACAGACCACCCCTTGGATCCCATTTCTTCTCACTGACTAATATCCTGTCTCTGCTACCTTCATGCTTTTGCTCCCCGGGTCCTCTGTGGATTCCAGCCAAATTATCTCAAGGGGCACATATACTCCAAAAGGAGGAAAAGTGCAAAGCATCTTACATTACCGGTGTTAAAATTTCATTTCTTTCCTTGTCTGATGCGATTCAGGACCATTCTCTTCCTTTGTGCTCAATAAGCAATAGAAATATATATGTCGGCAGAAAGCCAGCCTCTGACACAGTGTCTAGAAAGATGGGCTGGAAGGAGGGAGTCATTGTCATTTGTACTCCCTTCCGCACTCTGCTCCTGCCAATGATGGGGGAGGGAGCCGGCCCCAGACCATAAATAACAGCTACACCCCTGAAATGCCCCTTCTTCCAAGTACGATTCTGTTCGCATCGCCTACAGATTCTACAGGCCTGCATCCTTTCAGCTCTTCTGCAGCACAGTTGGAATAAGACGAGAGGAAACAGCAGGATGTGGTTATTTGAGGGTCTTCTTTCAAAAGAACCAGGATCAGTCTGGAGCTAAATGTGTTGACGATAAAGCCTGCCTTAGTCCCCTCTTCCCTCCCGGTAGGTCTGGAGGTGGTCCAGACCTACCTCCACCCACCCTCTGAGCTTTTGCCCTCTTCTCCACCCCTAAGCCTGTCAAAGCTCACCTGACTGGCTGCCCCCTCGCTTTCCATGTTCTACTCTCAACTGGACATGTCGAGAGGCTCCGCTTCTCACCAAACTTTTAATAACTGATGGAAACTGCTCCCATTTAGACATAAGCCAATGCCTCACTCAAGAGAAAAAAGTAATCTCTAATATTAAATTCACCTAGGAGAGCTCATGGGAACAGACACAGCTTCCAAGACCCCTCAAAGAACAGCCAGTGAGCACCTGCCCGTGTCATTTGAAAAGAAGATGAGCCCTGATTAAACAACGATAGCATGACTGCTGACAGCAGGGTCTCTGGAATCAGGTGATGTGGACTTGAATCTCGGTTCTGCCATTTTCATTCTCTGTGACCCTGGGAAGCTTCTTCATCTGCAAAACTGGGCATCATACCATCACCCACAGTATGGCTATTGTGAGATTAAATGAGATAATCTTTGTAAACATTTAGCATAGTGCCTAGCTCACAGTAAACACTCAAAACTATTAGCTCTTGATTTGCTGATAATGCTATGAGCCTGTGAGATACAAAGGCAAATTTCAAGGACTTTGGGATCAAGCAAACCTGAGTTTGAATTTCGACTCTGATTACTGGCTGTGTGATTATAAACCACTTGTCTAACCTCATTTTAGCATCACCTTCCTCCTCATTGGTAAACAGGAATAATCTTGTCTCCCTCACCAGGATTGTTGCAAAGGTTGAAGAAATCATGTGTTTGAAAATACTTTGAAGCTAGGAGGCATTCAATAAATGTTTGGGGATGGGGAAAACATCCTCTGAGCAGATCGCTGGGAAAAAATGACAAGGATTCTTTTGGGCATTTCAATGTGTGCATTTCAATAAAGGACTTGCTTCGTCGCTCTGTCCTAAGGCTATTTATCAACTCTTATAACACTTCTGTGAGGCACAGAGCAAATGCAGATCATAGTGTCTCGATTTTATTAACAAAGTTATTGTCCAAGGAACCAGTCAATATAGCACAATCAAGTACAACTTTAGACAGAGAGATTGCTTTCTTCCTTTAAAGTAGTAGTTTTCAGAGTGTATTTTGCATCTCACTTTTTCAAGAAGGATCTATAATAGAACATCATTATAACATACAGACTAGTAGAGCTGCTCTGAAAGCAGGGCTGGTTGGTGCCTGCTCCATTTCCCCCCCAAGGCCCTGCAGTAGCCTCTGAACTCCTCTAAGGAAATCTAGGACTCCACGACAGTTCAGAACCCAATGTGCTGAAGGCATAGAATTTTCTTTAGACTCTTACAGCGCACAGTGTGGATTAATAGTGATTTCCTACTGTCTTAGATTTATTAATATTAGGTCACATCAGGCAAGGCTCATTTCCGACTTTGACAGTGTTTTGTGGGGAAATGCAGTAGGCGTGGTGAATCAGTATTTCAGGAATGCATTTTACAAGGCTCTTGTAATAGCTTTGTTGGAATGATGAAGAAATTTAGGCTGAATACTACTAGTAAAATTAGGTGTATTAGTGAGTGGATGAACACCTATAGCCAACAGGTACTGAACAAGTAACTGATCAATGTCAAGCGTGGGTTGCAAGAGACACAGGCTGTGTCCTGTATCATTAAATGTTGCCATCAGCAACTTGGATGAAGACATAGAGATGACACTTATCAAATTTGTGGATGACATGATTGGGAGCCAAAGCAAATGTATCAGGTGATGGCATCCAGATAGATCTTGTCAGGGTGGAGGAATGGGTCAAATCTCAGATGATGAAATTTAACATGGGAAAAAAAATGCCATATCTTATAATTTGGTTGAAAAAGTAAATTATTCAAATATAGATTTTTGTCAAATCTTATATTAGATTCAGGCATGGTCTAGCTAACTGCAGTAACTTCCCCGGGGTTGGGGCTCTTTGGGAGGGTCCTTCGGGTAGACCTAAGCACTGGATGATGCCATTGGGAGAAAGGCCAGTGCATCAGGGACAGTGTGGGTTGTAAAGAGAGTGGCTGCAGGAGAGGGTGGTGGGTCAGAACTGGCAACCATTCCAGGCTGAAGTTCAGGTACAGAAAAGAAGGTTTGCATTCATTTTCTGAATATATTCCTCATGAACCCACAGTGTAGGGTCTTAAGGGTCCAGGCTCTAGACCCAAACTCTGCAGGATTAAATACTTTGCTGGAGTATTTTGCTGGCTTTGCTACCTATCAGCTGCATACTGTAGGCAAGTTATTGGGTTGGCCAAAAATTTCGTTTGGTTTTCCATAAGATGTTGTGGAAAAACCCGAATGAACTTTTTGACCAACCAAATACTTAAATCCTCCGTGCCTCAATGTCTGCCTCTATACAATGGGGATATATGTGTAGCTGCCTACCTTGTAGGGTTCTTGTGAGATCCAGGGCAGGAATGCACATGAATCATTTATTATTTTGACTCCTCTTTACTAGGTGCACAGCTCGGTTGAAGGAGGAAGGGTAAGACACATGATGTCTTTGGAGAAAAGGTTGGGCAATCAAAGCAGAGCGCCCTGTGCTAAAGATCCCTGGAAGCTTACCTAGACAGTCACAAGGAGCCAGTAACCAGAACTGCATAACTAGGAGCAAACTGGGTTTGGGAATTTAAATGGAATTTAAGCAACTGAAAGGAATGCAACGTCCAAGTCAAGCTAGCAATGGATGGCGAGCCTGAGGTATTGGGCTAATACACTTTAAATCTCCTGTGTTTGATCATAGAGACAAAATCAGGGTGGAAGCTGTCATGGACGGTTCCCACGCTGGACCCTGCTCTCAAGAACAGTGGGGCCCAGAGGCAAATAGGTTGAAATTAGGAAGAGGCCAACAGATGGAAGAAGAGTTTGGTGTTAGCAGTGTGGAAAAGGAAGAGGGAAAAAACAATGTAGTGGTCTTCTTGATTGTTAATTTCCTACAAGTTACGGGAGTGCAGCACCTTCCCCTTTTTATATTCTATAAAACAAAACATTCCCGAGCGCTGCATTACTATAAGCCAGTCAGACAATACCCCGAGTGCCTTGGTGACCATCGCACCACAGTTAAAGGTTTGCAATGGCACACGCTGGCCAGGATTGCTAAAGCCATGAGAGCACATGGTGTGTGAACAAAAAGCAATAGAGCTTGCACTGTCCACTGGGGGAACAAAGCCATGTCCACACACGAACATGAGACCTCTTCAAATATTTTCAGTGCTGTCTTGTGAAAGAAGAGTGGCCAATCCTTGTTCAATATGCTGCTAAGGACCAGAGAATGGGTGCTCCAGGGAAAGAACTTTAATTCTGAAATTCAATGTCAGTGAAATGCCAAAGAAGGGAGTCTCTTCCTGGAAAAGGGCATCGTTCCCACAGGCAGAGCCAAGATGCCCAGGGCATTTCAGCATTGCTTTAAGAGGTGGGCTAGACGGGGGTCTTTAAAATCTTTTTCCAAATGTAGTATTCTATATTTTTATGACAACCAAAAGGAGACAGTTGCGTAAATCCCAGGATTTTGTCTGTAGTGCCAAGGCAGCAGTGCCATATTTGGAATGGCGGTGCTGGGCTGCATCTCTTCCTGCTGTCTGTTCAGAAGTTCTTATTAAGTGAGCTGTAGTTCAAGGCCTAGCCAAGAGGTGGAGCCGGTCTGTAAGGTGCCTGGGGACCCCACCAGGAGGGCCTCGGGATGAAGTGAACTCTGGGGCTCCTGTGCATTGGCAACCGTAAAGGAGCCTGAGAGCTAATCAGCCACCATCTGTCTTCATTTTGCTAACCCCCTGTATTGGATGCCCCAAGCAGCTCACTTCCTATATTTATAAACATCCCCAATCAGTCATTTTTCTGCCCGCTGTCACATATTTGTGGCATTAATGCTGGCAGCTTTATCACAGATTGGTCTTCATTTCAGGCATAACTCTCCTATACTGTGGTTCTGAGGTCTTTATGGCCACATTACGCTATATGCCTGAGTTGTGATTACACGTCAGCACTGTAAGGCCCCAGACAGACAGTGACCTGGCCCACACCCACCCACCTGCCACCCCTGCCCTCCACAGACAGCTAGAGCTCAGGCTATAGACAGAGGCAAATCAGGATTTATGAGAAAGAGAGCGAACAAAGGGCCAGGCACTCTCATGTGGACTCAGGGAGGCCAGAGCTGCTCCATAGGGCTGAGCATCACAGGCCTGTCTCCTTTGGCCAAGTGACCTGCCAGAGGGAGAGAGTTAATGGAAGGGAAAGAGAGGTGAGGGGGAGAAGTCTGTACTTGAATGGACCTTTCTCAGGACCCCCCAGATCTCAAGGCTGACAAAGGGGCAATAGATTTTCTTTATCTTGTGTCTGAAATCAGGGACCTAAGTAAACATTTCTTTTTACCCCCTGCATCAGTCTTGCCACATTCGTAAGATTGCTTTTCTTACAGCAATGGAAAAAAAACTTTTTTTTGGTCCCATTGCATTTGGGTTCTTGAGGGTCCTATGAATGAACCCTTGGAACCATAGTCACACAGGAAGGAGCCACAAGTCCCTCTCCTGGAAGACACGGTGGCTGTCAAAAATTAGAAATAAAGTTATACTTTGTGGCTAAACAAAAAAAAAAATGGGTGGGGCGGGCAGTAGCAGTTTAGAGAATTGTAGGAGCCTGAGTTACGGCTAGAAGCATGTAGAATATTGGGGATGTCACATGCATATTCAAAGAAAGTGTTTCTTTTTCATTCTGGAAAACCCCAGCATTTCAGTCTTCTTGGCCATGCTGTCTTCTTTCTGCTCACAGAACCACAGACGCCTGCTTTTCCTTCCCCTTGTTTCTGGTTCTGGGGCTTTTTCCCAGGCCTCCTTGGGTCTCCACCTGCCCGGGCTGCTCAGGGCTCCATCACCCTGCGGGTCTGTCACCTCTTTACTCTGTCCTTCCACCTCTCTCTCCCACTTTATCCCCAAATGTAGGCACTATTCTTTTCCTTCTTCTCCAAAGAGGTGAGACCACATGATGGTAGCCCAGGGAGTTACGTCGGGAAAGAGAAGTCTAATTTGATATCTGACATCACACTTATGACACCTATCACTCCGGCTTTGCCCTGATGTCTTTCCTCTTCTGGAGCCCTGGTCTTCTCTGAATTCCAGGGCCCAACCTCTCCCTTCTCAAGGGAGACAATGAGCTACCTTTGCCATCTTAACTCCCCAGAGTGTTGCCCTGCCCACAAAGAACACAGGGTTTGATGTTATTATGTAGAACCTTTCCACCCTGGTGTGCTCAGTCTCCTTCTAGACGGGGCTCCAACCCTTAACTCTGCAAATCAAAAAGTCTGTTAGGGGCTTCCCTGGTGGCGCAGTGGTTGAGAGTCCGCCTGCCGATGCAGGGGACACGGGTGCGTGCCCCAGTCCGGGAGGATCCCACATGCCGCGGAGCGGCTGGGCCTGTGGGCCATGGCCACTGAGCCTGCGCATCCGGAGCCTGTGCTCCGCAATGGGAGAGGCCACAATGGTGAGAGGCCCGCGTACCGCAAAAAAAAAACACAACCAAAAAAAGTCTGTTAAAGTCCTTACCAACCTAACTCCCAACCTCCACACGCCCCCAAAAGCCAGCTTTACTCAGCATATGAATTCTGCGCCTCTTTCACCCCCAGAATGCAAGAGCGCTGCTGCTTTAAAAGTTACGCCCTTTGGAGGGGTTTCCTGTACTAGCAAAATCTGTTGTAAACGAATATCAAGAATTGCCTTGAGGGGGAAAACAGGACCTGGAATCTACACCAACTGGCACCACCCAGCTTATGAGAAACTTGGAGAAAAAAAGGAGCCCAGCTCTGCTGCCTGTCAGCCATGGGCCCAACCGTATGGAAATGAATCCTTGTCTTTTTTTAGACCCATAGCAGTATCTTCACTTCTAAATTTAAGTGATACACTGCTAAAGTTAACTTAGCCGTTAAGCTATGCTTCGGAGTTAAGCTGCCTGCATTTTAAATCTGAGCTTCACCACTTACTAGTTTTGTTTTTGTTTTGTTTTGACTCTGGACAAGCCTCCATTTTCTCCTCTGAAAAAGGGAATCACAGTTGCCTCAGAGTTGATGGGAGGAAGCCTCAATGAAATCCTCAAAGCACTTGGGCCGGCCCTCGGTACCGAGTTAACACTCAGTAATTTATATCATAGTCAATGTCACATCCCCCCGGCCACTACTTTTCTGTTGGGCAAACACCTCAAAAATCCCAAAGCGGGCTCTTCTCAGATGTCTCCCGCTTAGGGGTGGTGCCCTTGCACCAGAACTGGGCCCCTGTGCGTCCCCCTCCCTGAGCTCTGCCTGCGAAGCTGCCCCCTGTCCCGTCTGGGAATCACGGCCACACTCATCTCGGCTTCTAAAGAAATCGAACGAAAGGCGTTTCCTTTGGGACAACGGCTCCAGATGCCTCTCTGCTGTTACCTGTTCCTCTCCAGTGTGGGCCCGTCTTTCCTGCTCACGTTGTTTACCCCAAACGCATTATAACCTATTTCCACAGTGTGTGGGAGGATGCTCTTCAAGTCCTCAGTTCCAGTAGAACCAGTTATGTTCTCTGGTTTTCCCACTGGATTCAGAACCCTACACTGAATCCTGCTGGCCCTCCAGAGTAGAGAAGATGGTCTCTCAGCGCCTTGAAGCCTTGAATTTAACTCCTTTCAGAGAAATTTGAAACCTCCTAACAGTCCCTCCTCCCCCTGACCTCACACACAGTACATGCTTTCCATCATCTAATTCTTCAAATAGATATTCAAATATTAAATCTGTCTCAGATACCTTCTTCATAAAAAATTAAGGGAAAATGTCTGTGTTAACAACACTTTAACATGAGATAATAAACAAACTGCAGTAATTGGATATTTTTCTTCTGAAGGTCATATGCCTCTGCAAAAATCACCCTGGCAAATGTGCAATTTGGAAGAGTAATCACACCTTACATTCAGACACTGTGCTTTTTCGTGTTCAAAGAACATTCTTTAAATGTTAATTAGTTACTCCACCAAACATCCTAGGAGGTGTGGATTAGTATCTGCTTAATGCAGATGGAGATTCAAAGAGAGAGTAAGGCTGAGTTGGCCTCACATCACACAATGATTCTGAGGCAGGAATTTTTACCTAAATCCACATGAATGGACCAGAAATAAGTCACAAGTGGGGCTGAGAGATCAAAGGTTATTTATCCTAAATTTCTTAGAGATTTATTCTCTTCTTTGATTTGCATGAACCCCATAGATGAACCCCCTGAGAAACACTTTCATCTCCCCCCTTTAAATCAGAAATTCACTTATGCCAAGTCTCCAGTTAAAAGATGTTACAATGGGGGGCTTCCCTGGTGGCTCAGTGGTTGAGAGTCCACGTGCCAATGCAGGAGACACGGGTTCGTGCCCCGGTCCGGGAAGATCCCACGTGCCGCAGAGTGGCTGAGCCTGTGAGCCATGGCCGCTGAGCCTGCGTGTCTGGAGCCTGTGCTCCACAACGGGAGAGGCCACAACAGTGAGATGCCCGCGTACCGCAAAAAAAAAAAAAAAAAAAAAAAAAGATGTTACAATGGGGATCTCCCCCTGCCTAGTAAGATGGGGGCCACTTGGTTTTGAGGGCCATTTCAGCCACGAGTGATTTTGCCTAATTGCCAAAAAGCAGAAGGAGGAGTGCTGCTGTGGGAGAACACAGGACACAGAGGTCCACAGCCTCTCCCGGGTTGCTGCTACCCTACGACTAGGACAGCAAAAAGCCGAGAGTTAACTGGCTGCAAACCCATTTTGCTGACACCCACCCTGAGCTGTGGGAGTATGTTCCTAGGTCCCTGCTCTGTGCTTTTCTTGAGGACTTACGGTGTGCCCATCACATAAAACCCCTTGCAACCATTCCCAATAATTGCAGCCTGAAAAGTGAACTGGTCAGCATCTCACTTTTATGGCCGACTACTAACCCAGCCAGCATTTTCTAATAATACTTTGCCTTTATATCCCAAGATCGCAGAGCAATTTACGAAGATTAATTAGAAGCGCCTCCGAAACTCATCCTTGGTGGAGGCATGGGCGGAGGCCACGAGAGGGGAGTTAAATTAGCCTCCCTGGAGAGTGGGAAGTGAGGATTCTAAGTGAGGGCTTGTCTGGTTGAAGCCAGGACTTTATCTGAGAATAAAATCCTGTGTCCCATTAGTAGGCAAGAGAGAAACGTGTCATCTGATATTCCAAAAGGATTCAATTGGAAGGAAGTAAGGAGGCTGTGTGTGTTTATTTTTTATTTGAAAAATGATGTAAATACCCAAATTTGTTACAGCCCCCCCCCCGGGGTCCTGGCAAGATGCCCAAGATATCTGTAATCTTGCGAGATGACAGTTTGCATCTCACAGGCTGGGTCATTTCGCTTTCTGGTCTTCCCTGCCCCAGAGCTTGCAGTCCCTGCTTCCCTGGGAGGTCAAGGGCATGGTTGGTGTAAATGTGACCCTTTGATGTATGTCAGAATGGGGGCTGCTGGTTCAGGGCTCCCTCCCACCCCGCTTCCAGTGCACCCTGGGCCTGGCAGTGCGAGGATCAGCTCGGCAGAGAATAGGGGATGATGGAAGAGAAAGGAGGCGATCAGGCCATTGAGGAAGCGCAGCTGTGGAGGGGCCTAGGGGAGGGGTGGGAGGAGCTGCGGTGACGTCCTGTTTTGTTCTTGCAACCAAGGCACAAATTAAGGCAAAATTAGAGGCTTTCTTTGGGCGATTGGACGGATGGGAGGAGGAGGAAGACGGGGAAGCAGAGCTTTTAAGGACAGCAATTTGAGAACATCTGAGACAAATCTGCGCTTGATTCTTTTTTTTTGGTGGATTAGTTAGTGACTTTCTTTTTGGATTCCGGAGGGGTTTTTCTCCCCTTCCTTTCCCTTTTTGCACCATGCACATGTAAATGTGATTGAGAATTCTTTCGTCAGATCTGCTGCCTTGGCAGCCTTCCTCCCAGCTGGCCTGGCTGGGGGAACCCATGCTGGTGGCTGACTGCCATTGACAAGTTCTCGCAGGCTTCGTGGGAGGAAGTTTGCCTCGGAGACACTGCCAGACCCTTGTCTGGGCTTTGGTGCCTGGAGGGAAGGAGGGCAGAGGGGACCCCCCAGCAGGACTGGACCCCTCTCTGCCCACGGATGGAGGGTGCCAAGGCCACCACCGCCACCTCACCTTGGTCCACTCAGCAGACAGTGACTAGCGCAGACCGTTCCTCTCCACCATGAGACCACCATCCCGGCAGAATCCCTGGTGCCCAAAGTCCATCTTGAAAGGCCGTGTAAGCCGTACCCGCTTCCTTCCTCTGTTTCTAAGCAGGGCATTTCATCAAAACACCAAGATATACGAGGTGTGAAAACACTGCCCACCTAAATGACTGCAGTTTATGGCCAAGCCAGTCTTTTGCTTCTCTGTTTCCATACATTCTCCTTTTTGTCCCCACCCTGGCTTCAGGCCATAGTCATTTGTTAGTGTTTTTTCTTACCTTCTTTCTTTGTATGTTAACCTCATTCCATGTATGTAAACCTCACTTCTCAGTCATCATACACACCCACATGAGTGGAGTTGTACCTTAAATGCTCCACAGTGCCTGGTACAGAACGATATTCTTTCATGACTATGCATCAGAAACAATGAGAGGAAGGAAGTAGGTCCAACAGGGACAGAGAGAACACGACACTGTAGTTGTCAGTATTAAAGAAAAGATGGCCAGGGACCCCAACAAGTTCAGGGTTAGTAAAATAAGTGAGATAGAGGAAAACCATATCACTATCTTTAGGAAACTGATGAGTGACCCAACATTGAAGATGAAGTAAGACAAGGACTCAGAAGGCAACCTTTATGGGATGCCTGTGACATGCCAGGCACTATGCTGGACAATGATCCTCATGTCACCGTATGGCATGGTCAATAAAAAGGACCCTCATTTCACAGACGAAGAAACCGAGGCATAGATTACTGTTAATCCCAAACCACAATTAGGGAATAGAAGGACCAGGATACAAATCCAAGACAGCCTGAATCCAAAATCCTTCCTATTCACCAATGCACTAAATTTTCTTGGTGATACAGTTTGAAGCAGTGGTACTAGAAAGCCAAGGCTCTGAAGCAGTTTGAAGTGACAAATAGGAATATTTATCTTTTGGTGTCTTCTCTAGGTGGTGGACCCAGGTCGTGCAGGGACAAAAAACCCAAATGCAGCTAGAGGGATCTCACATCTCGGCAACCTGATTCCACCTAGAGTAAGAGCAGACCATCAAAAGGAATCAAAAGGTTGGGGGTAGATGTTCTTCCCTGGTAGAATTTTACCAGGCATCCAACACTTTGTATGTATCATGGGCAAGGGCATATAAGACAAGGTTCTGACCCTGTTTAGGAAGACAGCCCTTACACATCTGTAACTCAGGGTGATGTGTCATCGTGGCTAAATTGGGTGAAAATATTAACCCCATTGGGACCAGTTGGGAGAAACAGCCCACTGTGAGCTGTGATTGGAATTTTGAGCAGGAGATCTTACTGAGTGAGCCAGAGAGAAGGAGAACCGGTGTCAACACAAGAGTGGGGTCGGGGAGAAGGCCGCGCCTGCTCCAAGTTGGGGTGCCTGGGGGACAGAGGCTGGTCTCTGTCCCGCAGGCCCGGGAGCTGCGGGAGGTTTTGAGTTGACAGGTGGGATGACGAAAGCAGTAGTGAAGGGAGGTTAGGAAAGCCGAGTTATACAGGGAGCCACGTGGTGACCCCAAGAAGGAGATCTAGGCTCTGGGTACAGGAAGGACACAGGCTGGAGGGCAGGAGATCCTGTTCCCAGTGACCCCTCTGCGAGACCCAGAGGGCGAGGCGGGCAGGGCTTCCTCTTCAGGACACACGTTTCACCAGGAAGCGAGGGGGCCAGGGCTCACCGGGAAGCGCCTCCACCACCAGTGTGGTCCACAACCTGCTCCCCTGGCTCAGAGGGTGACAGGGCGCTGCTCAGGCCAGCTCCACACACGTGGGAGCACCTCGGCCTCTCCTTCCGCCACAACGGCCCACCAGGCAGCCACAGCCATTCTCTCCTCCCCAAGTGTCCAGTCCCAGGTCACCACGGTTAGCTCAGAGGCTGTGATCAGGACACACACCTGCAGGGAGGCACCGCCCCTTCCTCGGCACACACACACCCCTCACACACACTCTTCACACACCACACACCAGAGACACACTGCACACACAGAGCATACACCCCTCATACCTCTCACACACACCACAGACTCACACACACCACATGCATGCACACCCTTCTCACACACAACTCTTTTTTTTAAATTTAATTTTATTTATTTTTTAAACAACAGGCTCTCATTAGTTGTCTATTTTATACATATTAGTGTATATGTCAGTCCCAATCTCCCAATTCATCCCACCCCCACCCCCACCCTTGCTTTCCCCTCTTAGTGTCCATACGTTTGTTCACTGCATCTATGTTTCTATTTCTGCCTTGCAAACCAGTTCCTCTATATGATTTTTCTAGATTGCACATATATGCATTAATATATGACATTTGTTTTTCTCTTTCTGACTTACTTCACTCTGTACGACAATCTCTAGGTCCATCCATGTCTCTACAAATGACCCAATTTCGTTCCTCTTTATGCCTAATATTGCATTGTATATATGTACCACATCTTCTTTATCCATTTGTCTGTTGATGGGCATTTAGGTTGCATCCATGACCTGGCTATTGTGAATAGTGCTGCGATGAACATTGGGGTGCATGTGTCTTTTTGAATTATGGTTTTCTCTGGGTATATGCCCAGTAGTAGGATTACTAGGTCATATTGTAATTCTATTTTTAGTTCTTTAAGGAACCTCCGTACTGTTCTCCATAGTGGCTGTATCAATTTACATTCCCACCAACAGTGAAAGAGGGTTCCCTTTTCTCCATACCCTTCCCAGCATTTGTTGTTTGTAGATTTTCCAATGATGCCCATTCTAACTGGTGTGAAATGATACCTAACTGTAGTTTTAATTTGCATTTCTCTAATAATTAGTGATGTTGAGAAGCTTTTCATGTGTTTCTTGGCCATCTGTATGTCTTCTTTGGAGAAATGTCTATTTAAGTCTTCTATTCATTTGTTGGTTGGGTTGTTTGTTTTTTTAATATTGAGCTGCATGGGCTCTTTATATATTTTGGAGATTAATCCTTTGTCCGTTGATTCATTTGTAAATATTTTCTCCCATTCTGAGGGCCTTCTTTTCATCTTGTTTGTAGTTTCCTTTGTTTTGCAAAAGCTTTGAAGTTTCATTAGGTCCCATTTGTTTATTTTTGTTTTTATTTCCATTACTCTAGGAGGTGGATCAAAAAAGATCTTGCTGTGATTTATGTCAAAGAGTGTTCTGCCTATGTTTTCCTCTAAGAGTTTTATAGTGTCTGGCCTTACATTTAGGTCTCTCATCCATTTTGAGTTTATTTTTGTGTATGGTGTTAGGAAGTGTTCTAATTTCATTCTTTTACATGTACCCTCCAGTTTTCCCAGCACCACTTATTGAAGAGACTTTCTTTTCTCTATTGTATATCCTTGCCTCCTTTGTCATAGATTAGTTGACCATAGGTACGTGGGTTTATCTCTGGGCTTTCTATCCTGTACCATTGAACTATATTTCTGTTTTTGTGCCAGTACCATATTGTCTTGATTACTGTAGCTTTGTAGTCTAGTCTGAAGTCAGGGAATCTGATTCCTCCAGCTCCGTTTTTTTCCCTCAAGACCACTTTGGCTATTCGGGGTCTTTTGTGTCTCCATACAAATTTTAAGATTTTTTGTTCTAGTTCTGTAAAAAATGCCACTGGTAATTTGATAGGGATTGCATTGAATCTGTAGATTGCTTTGGGTAGTAGAGTCATTTTCACAATGTTGATTATTCCAATCCAAGAACATGGTATATCTCTCCATCTGTTTGTATCATCTTTAATTTCTTTCAACAGTGTCTTTTAGTTTTCTGCATACAGGTCTTTTGTCTCCCTAGGTTGGTTTATTCCTAGGTATTTTTTTCTTTTTGTTGCAATGGTAAATGGGAGTGTTTCTCTAATTTCTCTTTCAGCTTTTTCATCATTAGTGTATAAGAATGCAAGAGATTTCTGTGCATTAATTTTGTATCCTGCTACTTTACCAAATTCATTGATTACCTCTAGTAGTTTTCTGGTGGCTTCTTTAGGATTCTCTCTATATAGTATCATGTCATCTGCAAACAGTGACAGTTTTACTTCTTCTTTTCCAATTTGGATTCCTTTTATTTCTTTTTCTTCTCTGATTGCCATGGCTAGGACTTCCACAACTATGTTGGATAATAGTTGTGAGAGTGGACATCCTTGTCTTATTCCTGATCTTAGAGGAAATGCTTTCAGTTTTTCACCATTGAGAATGATGTTGGCTGTGGGTTTGTCATATATGGCCTTTATTATGTTGAGGTAGGTTCCCTCTATGCCCACTTTCTGGAGAGTTTTAATCATAAATCGGTGTTGAATTTTGTCAAAAGCTTTTTCTGCATCTATTGAGATTATCATATGGTTTTTATTCTTCAATTTGTTAATATGGTATATCACATTGATTGATTTGCATATATTGAAAAATCCTTGCATCCTGGGATAAATCCCACTTGATCATGGTGTATGATCCTTTTAATGTGTTGTTGGATTCCGTTTGCTAGTATTTTGTTTAGGATTTTTGCATCTATATTCATCAGTGATATTGGTCTATAATTTTCTTTTGTTGTAGTATCTTTTTCTGGTTTTGGTATCAGGGTGATAGTGGCCTCATAGAATGAATTTGGGAGTGTTCCTTCCATTGCAGTTTTTTGGAAGAGATCTCTGCTGCAGCGCCGGCCTGTGTTCCCTCTGGTGTTGCTAGGCTGGCGGCCTGGCCTTCATCCCCAGGAAGCAGAAGGTCACTGCTGTCCCTCCCCTGTGACTCACACAACCTTCCTCCCTCCACGGGCACCGGGGATGAGTATGGCTCAGGGTTGGCAGTGCTGCTCCTCAGGACAGGGGCTTGTATTGGTCAAGTCAATGATGAGGTGAAGAAAACTATGTTTCATTGAGCATCTGTGATGCACTCTATTTAATTTAATACTTGATGAAACCAGAGGAGCAGTTTCGACTCTGGAGGACAAACTCCTGGGCTCTTGTAGAGGCTGCTGAGTGCCAGCGGTGGTCCTGGCCAAGTCTCTGCACCCCTAGCACTGGCTGAGAAGACCTGGGCACATAACATCCCCAAGACTCAGTTTTCCCATCTGTAAAATGGGGTGATCATGTCTACCTCTTTCAAGGCAGCTGCTGCCTCCCCTTAATCTAATATTCACACAACCTAGCCTGGGGTCTGGAGTCATAGATGCTCAATAATTACTGCTTTGGTAACAGGTTGATGCTTGAACGATTATAGTACATTTGAAATAGCACATTTGAAATGCTTTACAAGGCTTGCTGTACAGTAGGGTTCTCCAAAAGCTAGTGTGTTTTGCCCTGTAGTGGTGGTGGGGTCATGCAACCAGAGGCTGAAGTTTCCTCTCTCCTGTTCACCTGCATAACTCATGTATGCATGTGCGTGAGTGCACACACATACACTCACGTGCACAAGCACACACTCTCCCTCCTTTGTTCAAAGTTGCCCTCTTGGCGCCCCCCACCCCAGCTTCCCCATCACCTCTTGCTTTATGATCCTCCCGGTCTCCTCGCCAGCCCTCGACACCACAGTTCCCACGTGGCAGCCCCCAGGTCCTCTCTCCCTGCCCTGTCTCCCCACCATCCTGGGCTTGAGGCAGATGTGCAGCAGCCCGCCATCTTCTCCTGTCACTCTGGCCATGCCTGGCAGCTGGATGCGCAATTCGTCTTGTTTACAATGCATTGTAATTGCAGACACAGGCTCTGCTGTCACTTGTAATTTTATCTTGTCCTCTTCTCCCTGCACACTCCCTTGCCTAGGTGTCAAGCAGTTGCTTTTGTGAGAGGTAGTATTGGCAGGGAATGTGCTCCAATATCCAGCAAGAAACCAACTATTATCTCTTCTCTTTCCCTCCCTCTCTGCTCAAGAGAGGAAATAGGCCAAGAACAAACCTGCCGTCCTGCAGCCCTGCCCACCCCATACCTCCTTTCCTGGGTTCCTCAGCTCTTCCAGTCACCTGGGCTTCTGCTTGGACTTTGTTCCAGGAAGTTTGGAGATTAGAGGCGGACATGCTGGGAAGCCATTTACCTCCTTGCTGATCTTTGGAGGGCGGGGCGTGGGAATCTCCTGAAGACAGGCTGCCCTCCCGCAGGGTTAGGAGGCTGAGGTCCAGAGTGCATGGGCTCAAGGTGATTTCATCAGCACATCTGAACAGACGCAGGAGAAAGACCCACCCACCCCATGCCAGTCTACGCAGGCCACCTTACCCAGGCCCCATTATAGCTCTGCAAAGAGGGCATTATTATCCCTGTTCACAGGTGAGGAAACCAAACCTCGGTGCCCAGTGGAAGGTCACCCAGCTAGTTGTGTGTGGGAAAGCTGGGATCTAAACCAACACCATCTAGTCCCCCAATTCCCCGTGTTTTAATTGTTTTGTTTTGCATGTTTATCTGCACTTCTGAGTGCATTCCGTCTCTGCCCTTACCATATTGATTTATGATGACCTGTTCGTCTGTCTGTCTGCTACTAGATGCACAATACTCCAGGGCAGAGCCTATTTCTTCTTTTCCTTACTCCCTTCAGCACCCAGCACAGTGGCCAACGCTGAGTGGATCTTCTACATATATTTGTTAAGAATGAATGTATTCAGAGGATTGGTATTTCATTGGTTGGGTTGCTGTCTGGCAATTGCTAAATTCTGTGCACCAGCCTTATATACACTTGTTTCTGATGAACATGGGAAATTCAAGATGCATAATTTTGATTGTCTTAGACAAAGTTAGAAGGCAGGACAATTTAGAGTATATACCCCATGACAATTATATTCAAGAAAAAAAAATCCATACCGGGCTTCCCTGGTGGCGCAGTGGTTGAGAGTCCGCCTGCCGATGCAGGGGACACGGGTTCGTGCCCTGGTCTGGGAAGATACCACATGCCGCAGAGCGGCCGGGCCCGTGAGCCATGGCCGCTGGGCCTGCACGTCCGGAGGCTGTGCTCCGCAACGGGAGAGGCCACAACAGTGAGAGGCCCGCGTACCGAAAAAAAAAAAAAAAAAAAAAAATCCATACCCATAGTCTCATTTATATGTTGTTTAATTTTTTTTAATATGTTGTTTAATTTGGTACTCAAAAGGGTTTGGGAGAGAAATTCTGGTGTGTCCTGCAGATTTGGGGAATATACATAAAATTGTCCTGTGTCTGTCCAAGTAATAATAATGTTTGTGTTAGGGCGGAGGAATTAGGGGTGGGTGTCCTTGCGGCTCTTTCCCCCCACCCCCAGTCTTACAGAATGTTCTCATGTTATATCCGTAACAAAAAATTACTAATTTAAGAAAGATTGGTAGCAATCTTTTTTCCAAGGAAAATATTGCAGCATCTTGAAGGGATGAAATATGCTCTGGCTTGTGGACCTGCACAAGACCTAGCGCAGTCAGTAGGAAGGAAGGTAGATCATCACATGCTGTAAGTGTGTCACAGCAATCAGTCCTCCCCTCTCCCTCTGCTGGTGCTCTGTCCCTGCTCAGCTAGCTGTGTGGCTTTGAGCCACTTACTCAACCTCTCTGTGCTTCTATTTCCTTATTTGTAAACCTGAGCTAATGATGCCTCTGGCTTATAGAATTTTGTTGGATTTAAATCGATCATAAAGTGTATGAAGAATGCCTAGCACAGTGCCTAATACACAGTAAGCCCTCAATTAAGGAGGCTCTTCATACCATGGCTGTTGTCACGCTTTGCGAGTGAGGACAGTGCCCTGACGGCGGTTGGGTGGCTGCAGCCGAGTCTCAGCGCGAGACTTGCTGCTCTGTGTGGGCTCTACGTGGGGCAGACGGGGCTCACGCAGCCGCCACCCAGGCACGGCCACCAGCAGATCACCTGCTGGCAGCTGCCCCTCCCTCCACATCACGATGGGCCTCCACCAGCTGAAGGCAATGAGAAAGCTTTGATGAGATCCAATTAGGAAAACAGAGTCCTCATTCAAGAGGGCTGAGCAGTTCATACAGAGGGAAGAAAAGACCCTGGAATTAGTCTAAGTGCTCTCCTCAGATATCCTCACAAGCTAAATAGTTAAGAAATATGTATCATTTAGCAGAACTGACCCCCCAGGGTGTTTGCCTCTCATCAGCTGGGACCTTATACGTTATTATTATTCTGCAAATGACATCTCCATCTCCGGTGACTGTGTTCCCCCCTCACTCTAAACGTGCATAAATAAATGATATTTAGAGAGCAGCTGACTGGGGAGGAGGCTTGGCTGAGATGGAGAAACAGAGGCCTGCGTCTCCAGGGACCCCCTTCACGAGCCCCAGGATGGGCTCTAAGAGTGCTTGACCTGACTCCTCCTTCCCTGGATGATGGGATGCTTGATCTAGATGCCTCCAAGTATACTTGGTTCAGTCTAATGTGTATTTTCCGTTTTCAGTCAAATTCAAGATTATTATTTAAGGGAAAGTCCAGTGATCAGCAAACATTTTCTATAAAAAGCCAGATGGTGAGTATTTTAGACTTCGAGGGCCAAATACTGCAAATACCTAACTTGGCCATTTTGGCAACACAGGTAAATGAATGACAGTGGCTGTGTCTCAATAAAACTTAATTTATAAGAATGAGCACAAGGGCCATAGTGGGCTGACCCTCACTTACCCCCTCCAGATTTTCCTCCTCTCCAGCTCCCTCCACTGTGCTCTGCTAGCCAGGATTCCTCTGGGGTTTGTGAGTGTCTGAGGGTGCCCTGGAGGATGAGCCCTCCTCCTAAGCCCTTGCAGATCTTCTACCTGCATCTCTGTGGCGTGGCCCCAGGACTCCATCAGGCTTCCTCTTGGGGTTGAAACTTGATTTATTTTCCCAGTTAATCATCTGAGGCTCAGTTTGGGCCTTCAGGAAACTTAGGGCCCCTTTAATGCCACACAGGATGTTTCAGCCGTCTGCTGTTCTCTCTCCCCTCCCTCTTCCCCTCTCTTTCCACTCCTTTAAGCTCTCAACCTCTTCCCCTCCCCTTTCTCTCCTCCCCTCTTCCGTGTCCAGCCTCCACTTTCACTGCCTACCCTGCATGTGTTGGTGGTGAAACATCTGCAAAGGCTTCCTTCACACTCTAGCCTGAATCACTTCCACATCCAGCCCCCCTATTCACTTCAACTCCTCCAATTCCCAGGCAGGGATCCCCTTTTACCCCAACTGGGCATTCCAGCCCCGAGCTCAGAAGTCCTTTTTCCTACTGCTGTGTGGACTGCACCTGCTCTGCACCCTTGTTCCTGGGGAAGGAATGGGTCATGGTCTAGCCTCCTGAGCTCTGCACTCTGAGGTCGCCACAATAATGATTCCACTTGTCATGTCGCCCCAGATGGAGGGGGATGAGGCAAGCAAGCAGGGGAAACGTTTCATCAGAATGCCTTGTTTCCTAAGGGTGACACCCAGATCAACCTCCTGGCAAAAGTGGCCACATCATTCTTTTTTCTTTTCTTTTTCTTTTTTTTTAAATTACTTTTTATTGGAGTATAGTTGCTTTACAATGTTGTGTTAGTTACATATATCCATTCTTTTTTGGATCTCCTTCCTATTTAGGGAAGGAGAACAAATGTTCCCACAGAACATTGAATAGAGTTCCCTGTGCTATACAGTAGGTTCTCATTAGTTATCTATTTTATACATAGTATCAATAGTGTATATATGTCAATCCCAATCTCCCAATTCATCCCACCCACCCCTTTCCCCCTTGGTATCCATACATTTGTTCTCTACGTCTGTGACTCTATTTCTGCTTCGCAAATAAGATCATTTTGGTGTTCTTTATTATTAGATTTAGGGAAACTACATTTAGAAGAAATCAGAACAGTCCATTCACCCAAGTGAAGAAAAATTTCACAGTTTATCAGGAAATCCCCAAGAAGGACAAGCCGCAAAACTCTAAACATTGCCAGCCTGGGTAGCTCAGGACCTCAAGCTTCCACCCTTTGGCTGTGATCTTGTTCTGTTCCTCCAAGCTCCAAGGATATTCGATTCTGCCACATAGGTCTTTAGCATCTTAGACCTTCTTAACTGCCATTTTAGAGAGAAGCATTTGGTTCACCATATTTTTATATATCTATTCAATCATTCTAAATAATTATTGAGCACCTACCTTGTGCTAAATATATTTCTGGGCATTGTGGTTATAATGGTGAACAGGAGAGATCCCATCCCTCCTTAAATGGCTCACAACAATTAAATAATGTGATGTGACGAATGCTGTAATAGGGAAGACAGAGGGTACCATGCAGGCACCTGGCAGGAGTCAATGTGCTCGAGTTTTCCAGGCAGAGGAAATGGTGGTGGTGGTGGTTGGGTGGTGATGAAAAAACTGAGGTTTCTCCAAATCCGAGCCTATGTCTGTAGCAGAGAGTGAAATCCAGGCTCCCGTCTCTGCAGTCAGAGTTATACCCCCAGGTGGCCATCCTTCTGGAATAAACACAGTTTAGGAATTGAGCGCACAGCCCAGTTGCTATAAAAGTGACTGTCTTAGTCTGATTATCTTCCTAGACTTCTCCCGAATAGTAGGCATCCCCTCTCGGAGCCAGCATACCTCTTGGTGGCCAGAGCTGAGCCACACAGAAGCAGCCACTCAATCTGCACCTCTTATAGATTTGAAATTGTTAATAACCCGAGATGTAGCTATCCATGTCGGGACCCCTCCCCAAGCAGCTTCCTCTGGGGGATTGGTGTGAGGGCTGTGGGGAGACACCTTGCTGTTTAATAAATAATAGAAAAGATTCATAAAGTGTCTGGGAAGCACATTCCTCATGCAGAAATGTTACAGAATAACACAGGATGAATAATAGAAAAGGTTATTGAAAAATTCATAATTTCCAAGTGCCAGTGAAGGGCAGATGCTGTACAGTCTATTTGCCTGTAGAAAAGTGATTAAAATATATATTATTGTCCTGTCTATAGGAAAATGTATTATTAAGTGGATACTAGCGTGACATTTGAAAAATCCATTTCATTCCATTTAGCAGCAAAGGGGTTTTGGCTGCT
This sequence comes from Hyperoodon ampullatus, assembly GCF_949752795.1. Classification (NCBI taxonomy): domain Eukaryota; kingdom Metazoa; phylum Chordata; class Mammalia; order Artiodactyla; family Ziphiidae; genus Hyperoodon; species Hyperoodon ampullatus. Next base: position 84,647,590 of record NC_136920.1, on the reverse strand, counting down.
GCTTTGTGTTCGCAGGTTTCACAAGCATTTTAATAAGCCATTTAAAAAATAAAAAGGGATTTTAATTATGGCCCCCTGCCTCCCAGCCATACTCTTGCTTTGCATTTACAATTCTTTTGCCAAAGAAATTTAAAAACACATAATAGGGACTGTAAATATCCTGCCTACATTTATTATGTCACTTGCCAAGAGAGAAAACTGATCATTGACCAGTATTTATGGGTTGAAAGAACAGAGGGTGGGAAATGGATTTGCTGGTCCAGGCAAAACAAGGGGCAAAGCCTCAGCGTAAAAGGCCTGCAATCCCTGCCAGCCTAAATGTGGCTACTTTTCTAATGGGTGTTCCAGTGTTTTCCCTGTGAAACGAGGAGTTCTTTGAGGTGTGCTTCTAAATGGTGACGTCAGAAGCAGGGATCATCTGATTTATCCATCTGCTACTGAGCAGGGTGTAGCTTCCCAGTTTGAAGATTCTCATTCCCAGTAAAATACAGAACTGGGTTCCGAATAGACTCAGATTTGGGGATTGGGACGGGACAGCTCTCAGGGTGAATTTTCCCCACCAGTTAAGGGAGGGGGTGGAGGAGGATGGACCACATCCTAGCAACCACAAGGTTTTATTCAGCTTGTACAGCCAGTGGTCTGATGGTCTTTCAGTGAGTGTACAGGTAGACAGCAGTGGCCCAGAGGTCATCCAGCAGTTGGTATAGGAATCCAGGTGGAAACTACGTGGTATTACAAATAGCACATCCATAGTCCCTCTCTCTTAGCAACTGGGTAATTTTGCCAGAATCACCTAACCTCTCTGGGTCTCAGTTTAATAATAAAAAATAGGACGCTTTTCATGAGATCATAATTTTTAATATTTTTACTTATTTATCCTATTATAAAAATAGATCGTTAAGCCATTTGTTCTAATGGAATTTCACTTGCAAGCTGATAAAATTGTTTCTCTAGTTAAAGAAGAGTCAGGGGATCAAATTGCCTCCTACCTCAAACCAATTTCCTTCCTGTTTTCCAAGGCAACCCCCAGGAAGACCAGAGCTCTGATTCCATAGGGATTCCTGGAGTACAGGGTAAAAACCAATGTACTCTTTCAATTATAAGTTTCTGCTATTGAACTCTGGCCCATGTATGATTTGTTGAAATGAGAGAATGGCTTCTTCTGGCCTCAGTTTTACTCCCACTTATTTAGAGTCATCATATATTTATCTTTTACTCAACAAGCATTGCACATGCATTGCATGTAGAATACTGGGTTAAGTAATGTTTGAATGTAGAACATGTGTAAGAGATGGAGCAACAGGCACCTAAACAACTTGCTATAGTTCAAAACACAGGAAATAAGGGTGATATTGGAGGTACAAATAATTTTTTTTTTTACAAATAAAAACAGAATTAGGTATAAAATAAACTAAACATCTCTGTCAGAGTAAGGTTGGTCTTATAAAACTAGTTAGGAAGCGCTCCCTCCTCTTCGATTTTTTGGAAAAGTTTGAGAAGGATCAGTATTAAATCTTCTTTGAATGTTTGGTAGAATTCACCAGTGAAGATGTCTGGTTCAGGACTTTTGTTTTTTGGAGGTTTTTGATTACTGTTTCAATTTCCTTACTAGTGATCAATCTATTCAGATTTATTTTCTTCATAATTCAGTATTAGGAAGGTTATGAGTCTAAGAATTTATCCATTCTTCTAGGTTGTCTAATTTGTTGATGTATAGTTGTTCAAAGTATTACTTTATAATCCTTTGTGTTTGTGGTATTCTTGTAATTTCTCCTATTTCATTTCTGATTTTATTTATCTGAGCCTCCTCTCTTTTTCTCTTAGTGAATCTAGCTAAAGGTTTGTCAGTTTTGTTTATTTTTCAAAGAACCGGTGCTTAGTTTCATTGATCTTTTCTATTCTCTTTTTAGCCTTTCATTTATTTCCACTCTGATCTTTATTATTTTCTTCCTTTTACTGACTTTGGGCTTTGTTTGTTCTTTTTTCTAGTTCCTTTAGGTATAAGGTTAGATTGTTTATTTGCTACTTTTCTTGTTTCTTGACATAGGCCTGGACTGGTATAAACCTCCCTCTTAGAACCACTTTTGCTATATCCCATAGATTTGGGTATGTCATGTTTTCATTTATCTTCAGGTAATTTTTGATTCCCACTTTGATTTCTTCAATGACCCAATAGTTGTTCAGTGGCATGCTGTTTAGTCTTCACATATTTGTGATTTTTCATTTTCTTCCTGCAGTTGATTTCTAGTTTCATCCCATTGTGGTCAGAAAAGATGCTTGATGTGATTTCAAACTTCTGAAATGTACTGAAACTTGTTTTGTGTCCCAACATATGGTCTTCCCTTGGGAAAGTTCCATGTGCACTTGAGAAGAACATGTATTCTGCTGCATTTGGATGGAATGTTGTGTATAAATCCATTAAGTCCATCTGATTGAATGTTTCATTAAGGTCAGTGTTTCCTTGTTGACTTTCTGTCTGGATGATCCATCCATTGATGAAAGTGGGGTGTTAAAGTTCCCTATTGTTTGCTGTCAATTTCTCCCTTTAGGTACATTAATAATTGCTTTAGATATTTTGTTGCTTCTATGTTAGGTGCATATATATGAATAACTGTTATATCTCCTTGATGAACTGTCCTCTTTATGACAATATAATGTCCATCATTGTCTCTTGCTACCTTTTTTGGCTAATATGAATGTGGCTACACCCACTTTCTTTTGGCTTCCATGTGCTTCAAGAATTATCTTCAGGGCTTCCCTGGTGGTGCAGTCATTGAGAGTCCACCTGCCGATGCAGGGGACACAGGTTCGTGCCCCAGTCCGGGAAGATCCCACATGCCGCGGAGAGGCTGGGCCCGTGAGCCATGGCCGCTGAGCCTGCGCATCCGGAGCCTGTGCTCCGCAATGGGAGAGGCCGCAACAGTGAGAGGCCTGTGTACCACAAAAAAAAAAAAAGAATTATCTTCCATCCCTTCACTTTGAGCCTATGTTTGTCTTTAGAGCTGAGATGAGTCTCCCGGAGGCAGCATAGAGTTGGGTTCTTCTTTTTTAATCCATCCGGCCGCTCTGTGTCTTTTGAATGGTGAATTCAACCCATTTACACTTAGGGTGATTATTGATAAATGAAGAGTTAGTGCTGACATTTTATCTTTTGTTTTCTGGTTGGTCTATATCTCCATTGTTTCTTTTTCCTTCTGTTTTTGTCTGTCATTTTAACTTGGTAGTTTTCTATGATGTTTTTCTTAGTTTTCCCTTTTTTTTATGTTTTGCATCCATGCTCTAGATTTATGTTTTTTGATTACCATGAGCTTTGTATTAAATGTCTCATAGATAAAACCATCCTTTTTCTGCTAATACGATCTTATCTTCATTTTCCTACATGGGTTCTGTCCTTTCACACTTTTATGTTTTTGTTGTCTCAAATTATCCCTTTTCAGGTTGTGAGTTTGTTACCAAATTGAGGCAGCCATGGTTACTTTTACTTCTTTTTTCCCCTTTAAACGTTATGCTATAATTGTTTAACAACCTATTCTGATCGCAATTTTCTGATTTTGTCTGTTTATTTATCACCTTACTCAAAGTTTGTGTATTTTTGCTTTTTTGTTCCAGGTAGAAGAGCTCCTTTCCATGTTTCTTGTGTGGCAGGTCTAGTGGTGATGAACTCCCTCAGCTTTTGTTTGTCTGGGAAAGGGTTTATTTCTCCCTCATATCTGAAAGATAACTCTGTCAGATAGATATTCGTGGCTGACAGTTTTTAATCTTTCAGTATTTTGTGTCTGTCATTCTACTCTCTCCTAGCCTATAGATTTTCTGCTGAGAAATCTGCTCTTAGCCTAATGGGGTTCCTTTGTAGCTTATTGTCTTTTTTTCCAACTGCCTTTAAAATTCTTTCTTTGTCATTGAGTTTAGACAGTTTTAATATTATGTGTCTTGGAGAAGATCTTTTTGAGTTGAGATAATTAGGTGTTCTCTTAGTTTCATGGACTTGTGTATCCAGTTCCTTCCCAAGTTTGGGACGTTCTCAGCTCTTACTTCTGTAAACAAGCTCTGTGCTCCCTTCCCCTGTCTTTTCCTTCTGGGATGCCCACTGTCCTTCTCTTGCTCTTCCTGATGGAGTTGGATAGCTCTCGTAGGATTTCGTGTTTTTAATCTTAGCTGTCTCTCCTCTCCTACCTGAATCATTTCTAGATTTCCATCTTGGAGCTCACTAATTCTCTCTTCCTTGTGGTCGGCTCTATCCCCATAGCTTTCTAATGCATTTTCCAACTCATTTATTGAGTTCTTCAGCTCCAGGATTTTGGTTTCATTCCTTCTTAGAGTTTCAGTCTCTTGGTAAAGTATTCCTTCTGTTCATTAGTTTTATTCCTGAGCTCATTGAACTGCCTGTCTGACTTTTCTCATAGCTCATCAAGTTTCCTCATGAGAGCTATTTTGAATTCTCCATCAGTTAGATCCCAGTATTCCATGACTTCAAGTTTGGTTTCTGGAGAATTGCCATCTTTTTGTGGTACCATGTGTTACCGTGATTCTGCATGGTGCTTGGTGAGTTGTTCTTCTGCTGGCCCATTTGAAGTAGCCGATACCTTCTTAGGTAAAGCTTTTTTTACTCGATTCTAACAATTCAGTAGGTTGGTAATTATAGGCCTTTCTTTTGGTTTCCAGTAGGTGGCGCTGTATCACACTTTTTTTTGGTTTCTCCACCTGAGCTGCCTTTGGTGGTATTTGAGAACCTGCACTTTCTATTCTCCACTGACTCTGCCAAAGATTTGCCTGGTGCCCTTATTGTTGCTCCTTGTGCCTCTGGGGTTGCCGGTGCCTTGTTGCTGCTGTCCCTGGTGTTGCCTTAGGGGCACTGGGATGGCGGGAGCCTCCACTGCGTCCAGGGTTGCCTGAGTCACGGGCACCACAGTGACAGCAGGGGGTGGGAGCCAGGGCTGTGGACACCTCTGCCCAATCTGGGGTTGTCAGGTTCACGAGTGTCACTGCTGCAGTCAGGGAGGCTGGCGTCATGGGTGCCACCATGGCTGCAGGGACTGAGGTCACTGGCCCCACGACCACTACTGCCTGTTCCCTGTGGCCGTTGACCCTGCTGCAACCAGGAGGCCAAAGTCGTGCGTGCTGCTGCCTCCTTCTCTGGAGCTGTGGGCGCAGCTCCCCAGCTGGGAAGCCAGGCTCATGGGCATGGCCTCCGCTGTTTCCCCAGTCCTCCCACCTCTAGATGTACAGATGTGTGGCATTCTCCAGCATCCTGGTGTGCTGGTCAGGGGCACCTTTGTTGAGTTGCGGATGTTTTACTGGTCGTAGATTGAAGGGGAGACAAGGGTGTGCACTCATACCACCATGACGCTGGCATTCCTCCCTCCTCGGTAATTCTGAACAGCTTGATTGAGGTGTAATTCACACACCTTGCAATTCACAAGTTTAAAGTGTATAATTCGGTGTTGGTTAGTATATTGACAGAGCTGTGTACCCATCACCACAGTCTGTTCTGAAACATTTCAGCAGCCCATAAAGAAACCCTGTACCCACTAACAGGCATCCTGACATCCCCCCTTACCTACAGTCCTAGGCAGACAGTAGTCTACTGCTGTCTCTACAGACATGCCTGTTCTGGGCATTGCATGTAGATGGAATCATGCAACATGTGCTCTTTTGTGACTGACTTCTTTTGCTTGACATAATTTTTTCAAAGTTTATTTATGTTGTTGCATGTATCAATATTTCATTCCTTTTTATGGCCAAATAACATTCCATTACATAGACATACTACACTCCGTCTAGCCATTCATCAGTTGATGGACATATTTTCATGTGCTTGTTGTCCATCTGCACATCTTCTTTGAAGAAATGTCTCCTCGGATCCTTTGTCCATTTTTTAGATTGGATATTTGTCTTTTTGTTGAGTTATAAGAGTTTTATTTCATATTCTGGTTACCAGTCCCTTATCAGATACATGTCTTACAAATATTCTTTCATTCCATGGGTCTCCTTTCACTTTCTTGATGGTGTCCTTTGCATCACAAAATATTTTACTGTTTTTTTTTTTATTTTTTTTTTTACGGTACACGGGCCTCTCACTGTCGCGGCCTCTCCCATTGTGGAGCACAGGCTCCGGACACGCAGGCTCAGTGGCCATGGCTCACAGGCTTAGCCACTCCGCAGCATGTGGGATTTTCCCGGACCGGGGCACGAACCTGTGTCCCCTGCATCGGCAGGTGGACTCTCAACCACTGTGCCACCAGGGAAGCCCTATGTTTTACTTTTGATGAAGTTCAATTTATGTTTTTTCCTTCATCACTCGTATTTTGTTATCATATATAAGAAGCCATTTCTTAGCCCAAGGTTGCAAATACGTGCTCTTATGTTTAGCTATTATGTCTGGGTCCATGATCAGTTTGAGTTAATTTTTACATATGATGTGAGACAGGAGTCCAGATTAATTCTTTTGCATGTGCATATTCAAATGTCCCAGCACCATTTGTTGCAAAGACTACTCTTTGTCCCATTGATTTTTTTTTCGTGAAATTGTCAAAAATCAGTTGATCATAAATGTGAGGGTTTGATTTCTTTACTCTCTACTCTATTCCACTGATTTATATGTCTTTCTTTGTGTCAGTAATAAATTGTTTTCATTACTACAGACTTGTAGTTTTGAAATTAGGAAATGTGAGTCTTGCAACTTTGTTCTTCTTTTTCTAGATTGTTGTGGCTATTCTGGGTGTCTTGTATTTCCATATCAATTTTAGAATCAGCTTGTCAGTCTCTCTAATAAAAATCTGGGATTTTTGTAGGAATTATGTTGAATCTGTTGACAAATATGGAAATTAAACATTTAAACAATATTACGTTCTCCAATCTATGAACATGGAATGACTTTCCATTTACTTGGGTCTTTTAAAATTTCTTTCAGCAATGTTTTGTAGTTTTCAGTGTACACATTTTGCATTTCTTGTATTAAGATTATCCCTGAGTATTTTCTTCTTTTTATTTCTATGGTAAGTGAGATTGTCTTCTTAATTTCACCTTTGGATAGTTCATGGCTGGTGTATAGAAGTACAATTTATTTTTTTATATTTATCCTGTAGCCTGTGACTTTGCTAAATTCCTTTCTTAATTCTGATGGTTTCTCAGTGGTCTCCTTAGGATTAGCTCTATATAAGCTCATGTCCTCTGCAAACAGAGATACTTTTAATTTTCCCCTTTCAATCTACATGCCCTTTATTTTTCTTGTCTAATTGCCCTGATTAGAACCTCTAGTGCAATGTTGAATGTAAGTGGTAAAAGTAAACACCCCTGCCTTGTTCCTGGTCTTGGGGGAAAGCCTTCAGTCTCCTATCAGTAAGGATGATGTTAATTGTGGGTGTTTCGTAGATGCCCTTTATGGGGATGAGGGTGTTCCCATCTATTCCTGGCTTGTAGAATGTTTTTATCACATAAAAGCATCTTCTTCAATTTCAAGTCAGCTTATAACTTCTCTCCTTTGAGAGCCCTGATCCCAGCTCCTTGGACCCCTTCCTGGAGATCATCTAAGTCAGCTTCCCCAGCCCCACTTTATAATCATTGCTTCAGCCTTGTCCTTCTTTTTATATATGACTTATTAAAAATTATAAGCACTTTTCACCTTCCTTGTGTTGTTTTTGTTTTGTTTTATTTCTTTATCCTACCATGTCCATGAAACTCTTCCCAGGAAGGCAGGGACCAAGTTTACCCTGTTCACTGCTGTAGTTTCAGATTCTACCACAGTTCCTCAGAGATAGTAGTTGATCAATCAATAAATATTGTTGAATAATTGAATAAGTGAAGAAATGAATGTGTCCTATATAGGAATACAGATAGTACTGAATGGTCACTCAGGAGATAGAAGCAAAAAAGACTGATGGCCAGTGACTGGACTTGACGTAGAGATGACAAGTAACGAGTCGGGAAAATAGTAGAAAATCTTTTACAATAAAGGATTTCAAACGGTAGCCAAGACTGACTGCAAGAGAAGCTCTGTTGAGGTGGGACACCCTCATACCCCACCCCAAGTCCAGGATATACTTGTTTAAGAGGATGTTTTGTTTCTTTCCAGGGTAACAAAGAACAATAATAGCTATTACTCTCTCCCCAGTGGGCTAGCGTCCTAGGCACGGGGCCAGCCTGCTCTGGGGGCTTCCCTACCCCAGCCTGCTGCATGTCACAAAGGAAAGGCCATGCCAGAGGAGATGGCATAGGGGCCGGGTAAATCAACCTCCAAATGTACCTTTATCATCCGTTTCATCTTATTCCCTTCACCGCCCTGGAGTTAAATCTGCCCGTTTCTCAGCCTCCCCCTCCTGAGCCTTCATCATGATCATCTAAATTAAAATCTGTTATGGGTTTCTGGGTAATCCCCTTTGATGCCCTGAGTACTGCAGGATCTGTTTTGCTCAAACCTAGCATGTACGTGCTGATAGCTTTTGAGCAGCTGAAATGGCTTTGTATATCTCACACAAATGTCTGCATTGCTTGCAAACAGCCTGGACCTGGCAGAAAAGACACATCCATGGCTGGAAGGTTTATGAATCTGTTAGTGGAATTGCCTTTGAGGGCAGCTCAGGAGGGCTCCTTGCAATGGTCTATTCACTTCCTCAGAGAGAGGAGGAAGAGGGTCCCGTGCTTCTCAGCAGTTTTGTTGATAGCACCCTCCCCGTGGTTTATTTTGTTTGTTTGTTTCATCACAGTCTTGTTCTGCTAGGTCATCCTGGTCACTGTAGTGGCCAAATTATACATTTGAAAATTTTGATGAGCAAATGGTAACTTCTCCTGGGCCAATCAACCCCAACCGTAACATGACCCGTGATTTCAATTTTGTTGTTTTCCTATTTCTTTCTTTTCTTGCTAATGCGTTTTCTCTCCTGGGGGAGGAAAGGTGGCTAGTGTATGAAATAGAAAGAGTAGACACTTGGGGTTAGCAGACCTTGGTTTAAATTCTGCCCGTGATGATTCTAGCTGCAAAATGCCAAACAAGGTAAAACTCAGTCTCGTGGTCTGTAAAACGAAGTTCCTAATACTCACATACCACTTATTAAAAGAGATTATAATTGATGATTGCTGTACTGATTTACTTACTGTCATCCTCCCAACATATACTGTAAACTAGACCATAAGCTCCACAAAGGCAGAGGGAGTGATTGTTCTGTTTCATTATTTGGCAAAACTGAGCACACATCACTCACTCAATAAACATTTTTGAATGAATGAATGAGAGGAAACAATAGGAAAGTGCTCCGGGTGACACAGTTGGTATTTATAAAGTTAAGTATTCCTCTCACTAGTTTGAATGTTTCTCAGATTCTGTCTACAGACTGGCAGATTTGAAAATCTCAATGAAGGAGAAAGCGCCTTCTTTTTGAGCCTTCTCTATGCGAGAGTGTCACACCATTTTTCGTAAGTGGGTCTAATACTTCCTAACCTGGGATCTGTGGTTGATCAGATGCAGATGAAGCTTCGTCCTGGTCTCCAGGCCTGTTCCTGGGAACACCTGCAGGAACTCTGTGTGCACCAGCTCCCGTTCCCCTTCCAGCCTGCCAATTATCCCTCCTTTTCTCTTTCCCTTTCTCCTACCCTAAACCCCCTCTTTCCCTCTCCCTCTCTCTTCTTATGCCTTGCTTGGGAATTCTTCTCTGATACCAGCTGGTGGTGGTGCTTCATTTGTTCAACAAGAAAACATTTTCAGAGACATTGGATTCAACCATGTCCCACAAAGTGGGCAGCAAAGTCACGATTAGATTAGATATCAAACCTTTAATCCCTGATCTTTTTGACTCTCCTGTATTTATTCTACCTGTAGTACCTGGAAATATTGATTAAAATAATTATGTAGAACCTTTTTTTTTAAACCAAGGGAACTCCTTTTATCAAAATAAATCTATGTTCATGCCCAATAGTTAAAACCAAGAAAAGTAGATGAGCTCGGGTCAGGGTGTGGACAGGAAACGCATCCACTCAGCTTCCCTCTGAACCCTGGGATGCTGGCTTGTGCCTAGGGTCAGGGTCTCCACGTGCTGGACACAGTGAGGAGCGACCGCCAGGTTCCATCCCTGGGTCAGGCTGGTACGATCTTCCTGACTTGGTCTGTCTCGGCCACGCTGAGAGTGTGGGCCTGGGCTGCTTGGCGTGGTGGGTTATTTCACTGTCTTTGTGCCTGGTTTAATAGTGGGTGTGAGGTGACGGTCAGAGCTGTATTATTCAAGTCATTAAACCCAGACAAGACCAAGTCTGAGAGTGCGCCGTGGGGAAGCCCCCGCCCACACCTGGTAATGGAAGCTTTGACCTAAGCCTCCTCCACCTCCTGTTTCAATCTCCTCGGCATTCCTGCTGTGTGGGTCCCTGACTGTGACTCAGCCTGGGTTTCCATCTACAGCCTCTGACCTAATCCAGAGAAGATCAAAGACTCCGTGATGGGGCGGGGCACTGAGAAAGCAGACTGTGGTTTGCATTTGAGCTGGATTTATGTCTTGGGTTTTTTTGTTTGTTTGTTTTGTTTGAATGGCAGTGGTAGTTCCTGGGTCTGGCACTTAACAGATCCTTATTAACTAGAGGAGGAAATAACTGCTCCCCTTTATTCACTCCTCCCGAAAAGCCAAAACATGCGTCTGTCTTCAACCCTTCTACCCAGTCCCTAGTTTACTTAACATAAATGCTCATTAGGATGTGGGCTTAAGGTCATTGTTCTCTCGAAGGGAGAAGATGCCAAACATAGGCTTTCCTCTTCCAGAGGATGGCGGGTCTCAGGATGCCTATCTTCCTCTTGCCTCCATCCCTTCATCTAGCAAAGGAGGTGGGAGTCTCTGCCCCTGGCAGCAGGAGAAACACATTCCTTTGTTTCAGTCACTTGCACAGTTCTGGCATTATCACCAGGGCAGCGTCTTGTGGAAAACAAACATGTACAAGAACGAATTACTCCAGCTTCCCACAGTGGGTAGTCCTAAATAGGACACTTGCCAGGGGCACCAGAAAAGATCATTAGATTGTCAAACAATAAACAGGGTAAGCTGAGAGATAACATAAGCCCAGTGCAAGCAAACCAACAAGCCTGGGGCGACAGCGATGGCAGAGTAGATGGAATCCCCCTCCAATGCTGGGAGGGGCGGGATGCTGCCACGCCCCTCACTGATGCAGAAGCCAAGGTATGGGGTTTAAACCATGATGGGAAACTCAGCCGTTTCCACCCAAAGTAGCTGTTGAGACAGAAGAGGACGAAAGGAATTCATTAAAAACCTTGTTTCTGGGGCTTTTGTTGGGGTTTTGGCCCAGAGAATTTGTTAGTAAATAAGTACTGAAATCTTCTCCGACATAGAACAGTTGCTCAAGTGTGGAGAAGACCCAGGGTCTAGTCTACAAGGAGACTGTTGTTTAAGGAGCTCTGCCCCCAGAGCAAGAAGAGCTTGACTTTAACACAGATTATATACTGGGGCAAATGGGCAGAGCAGACAATAACTGAGGTTGGAGTTTAAGAAAGGCAAGAGCTTGGGGGGATGGGCAGGGATAGGGCAACACCAGGAATGGAGAACATTCTGCATAGAGGCACTGGTGAAGTTCTCAGGTTGGCGCAAGTGACCTGTACGTTGACATATACTCTGGAATGAATGGTAAGGATCATATATGTCAGGCCAAGGAGTGTAGACTTCATCTGGACATCAGTGGAAAAATACTGGAAGGTTTTTCCAAGGAGAAAAATGAAATGATGAAAGTGGCCTTTAAGAAAAATCGATCTGGTCAAAGCATGCAGCATCTATTGGATTGGGAGCACGAGGGGTGGCCAGACAACTTGGGATACAGGTGCAGATAGCGTGTTGAGAGGTGAACGAAACCAGGACGGAGGTGGTGATAAAAAGGAAAGAGGGATGAGAAGAGAAGCATTTCAGCACTGACCACTGTGTGTAATACAGGGCAAAGGGGGTCATGGCAAGCTAAGCAGACACTGAGGTTTTCAACCTTTGCACCTTTTTAGGTGGAAACATGAGCAGAAAAATGTTAGTCAGGGGGAGAAGCTGACTTTAGGAGGAGGATGAATTTGGCTTTACTTAAATATGCCAAGTATGAGGTAATAGCCCGGCATCCTAGCACAGGTAGGTGGAGAAACACAATGAAAAATTGAACTTCAAGTGGCACCTTGGATCTGTGCAGAACTAAGTCCTGGTGCCCGCACATGAGATAGCATTTTATAATAATATGCTACACTCCGCATATGCATGTGAATTTGGTAATTACAGGATAGATCCTCTAGCTCTTTTCCTCTCCTGCTCCTCAGTGTGGAATCATATTGCTCTGGGACTCAGAGAACAATTGATCAAAGAGGAATCCACTTATGTAAGGAAAGACAAAAAGAACAAGGAACAAAGACAAAAGGTTTGCAATTCAAAAGGAGCTGACCAGACACTAGTCCTGCAGTAGCAACCAGAGAGCTAGGACCAGCAGGGAATGAAGGAGAAAAGACAGGTCTTAGGAAGGAGGGCAGGGCTGGACTCAACTGGAATGGGGTGATGGAACGGAAGCTGGCGGAACCAATGAAACACACTAAAATATGTCAACTGAGACTTTTGCCACTTGGAGATAGAATTGTCTATTTGTGTGTCTGTATGTGAACGTATGCTTCTGAAGATAGTCTAAAAGTAGATTCCAAATAGCTAGTTGTGGTAGCCCACCTCCAAGATGAGCCCCAGTGACCCGCACTTCCTGAATGCACACCCTGTGTAGTCTCTTTTCACAGTGAATCAGGGCTAGCCCAATGCTAGAATATGGAGGAAGGGATGGGATGTGACCTCAGAGGCTTGCTCATAAAAGGCATTGCCCTTTTTGCCTTGATCTCTTGTATCACTTGCTTGGGGGGTAAGCCACCCCCCAAGTCCAAAGCACACCCAACATGCCCCCAACAACAAGCAGCCCCAATGTAGCAGCCACATTAGGGAGTCACCTTGGAAGTGGGTCCTTCAGCCCCAGTCAATCCTATGAATGACTTCAGCCCCACAGGCTTCAGACTTCGATCTCCTAAGTGACCCTGAACCAGAACTTCCCAGTCAAACTGCTCCTGCATTCATTCCTGACCCACAGAAACTGTGAGAGATAATAAAGGATTCTTGTAGTCAACGCCACTAAGATTTGGGCTGATTCATTACACAGTGATGGATAACTAATACACTAGAGTCATAAGAAATGTACAAGAACTGTTTAGAATGTTCCTCTCAATGTTTGATGCGAAAAATATTTTGGCTGCTGTAATGCATCGCCAAGCTATTGAAATGTATGAATAAATGTTTTCAGCCCAAAGTCTATCCAAAAATGTGCAAAGTCTCATGGAGGGAAGCAGAGCTCAGGAAGAGAAATGGATGCATATTAGATGTCAAGCACGTGCTTATTGAGTTAAATTGAATTGCAATTGCAGACAGTTACAGATGAAGCACTTTACATTGTCACCTCACATGTTTATCAAACGCTGAACTACTGACAACAGTGTAGGACGTGAAACACTTCCGTGGCTTATTAGTAGTGGAACTCAAGTTTACCCAGCCACACCAGAGCAAGGCAAGTGGCAGACTCTACGGATAGGACAGCATCTTCTCTGGGCCCAGGACCATGCCCAGAGCAGGAGGAAGCTCAGCCCTATCCTATCCCTGCCGTGTTCCCCCGTGGCCTGGCTGTCACCCCCTCCCTTGGCCTCTGCTGCAGGAGTGTTTCTGTGACACCCCTCCCCACCCAGCTCAGCGTCACCTCAGTCCAGGCAGGTGAAATGAATCATATCTGATGCCATCTCCCTGGGCTGAAGCTTTTGTCCTTGGAACCAGGCCCGTCTGAGGACACAGAGCCTCAGCTGCCCTCAGGGAAGCCTCCTGGTCTGTCCCTCCCCAAGGGGTCTTCATTCAAGCTTCTGTTCCCAGTTCCTGCTTCCTTTACAGGAGCTCTTGCTTTCCCATCTGGTCCACTCCTTGCTGAAAGAATCTGTTTGAGACCTTTCACCTGGGAGCTAGCCATCAGCCCACATATCTGGGTATTGTCCTTGCCCTTGAAGCTCCTAGGTCACTCCTACAATCGGACCCCTGATGACCTCACTCACCATCCCATGAACTGTGGACACAAGCCAGTTCCTAGTTTGCCCACAGCCTGGCATCCTCACAGTGACGTCTCTGAAATAGAATTTTTAATTATAGAAGGTCCCCTGCGAACCCTTGTGAAGAGTATGTTTTTCTTCCAGTAAGTACCATGAAGCTCTCTCGGCCCCTTCCTCAGGCTGCCCTTCTGGGGTGTGCTGTGCTCCCCTTTCTAACGCTGATGCCCAAATGCCAGACTGAAGAGGAATCCATGATTGGTTGGGCACTTCCTTCAGATTTAGTAAAAATTAAAAACATATTGTGACTCAAGTTCAATAGTCTAATCTTAAAATATGAATAGTTACAGCTTCCACTTATAAGGCATGATGAAGAGCCGAGAAGAGTGCGTCCATGGTCACACTGAATGCTCACTGTGCCTCTGAGAGAGATTTTTACCATTCCTGGTTCACAGAAGAAACTGAGACTCAGAGAAGTTAAGTGTTTACCTAAAGCCACACAGCCTGTGGGACCTGAGGTGTTTTCATTTCAGTAGCGTCTCCACCTGGAGATCCCTGGGCGCTCCACTACCACAAGGCTGGAAGGACCTGAGAGAGCATTGCGCACCAGCCTCGAATCTGTGGCTGGGGAAGCAGAGGTGCTCTACCGGGCAATGTCTCGTTTGCCCTGCTTTCTGCCAACCCACCTGCCTGCCTTTACCTGTGAAATGCCATTTCTCCTCTGCAGACATGCATCCCGCGTGTCCCTCCCTGCTTTGAAGAAAACCTCAAAAGTGGTGTCATCACCGGACTTCGAGTGCCTCTTAACACAGGTGCAGGATGTGGAGAGGCTCAGTGCTTGCCAAGTGCCACCAGGATTCTGGGGTGACACCTAGCCCGCCTGGAACCGGGAGGACGCGTGTGGGGAGCTCCCGTCTCATAGGCAGGTCTCTGCAGGGACTGTGGGTCAGTCACAGGGCCCTATTTCTAGACTTGTCCCTAGCGTGACCTGACCGGAGAGCAGTTCCTGTCGATGTCCTGGTGCCCGGAGGGCTGCACAGAGTCGGAAGGAGTTCCTGTCTCTCATCCCCTGGGGCCCCGCTCCCCGCTCCAGCCCTACTATTAGCAATTACAGACCTGCGCTGGAAATAGGCACTTTCCCAAAATGGGTCAGCTTTTTTTTTTTTTTTTTCTCTTTTGATCTCTTGTTCTTCCCAAGGGGGGCAAAGCTGCTGATGTTCCCACAGTGTGGTGCGCGGTGGGGCACGTGGGGCGGGGACCCTCCGAACGCCCTAGGAAGGGACAGCCTCGGAAGAAGGCCCTGGAGCCACGGCCAAGGAGGTGGAAGTTGTCCCCCGAGGCCAAAGCTGGCCTGAAGCTCTTCCGCGAGACTTGGCCCAGTTTTCCTGGCTAGCTCAGGATGACTTTTCACTGAGATTGCCACTGCTTTGTCAGGTCTTGTTTCAAGGTCTCCTGAGTTATAAAACTGCCATTGTCTGTCCCAGGTCTCAGCACAAAAAGCTGTTGCAGCCACAATGACCACCATGACTGTGAAATTGCAGGACACGCTTGGATTTGGAACGTGCTTTGCTGGAAGCACCTGACCTGTGTCTCCGTGGGCCACGCCCCCTTCCAGCTCCTCCCCTCGGATCCCAGCTCTGGGCCACGCCCCTCGTCCTGCCCCGCCTCCCCGCCCCTCCCCTGAGAGGCGGTGGAGCAGGAGGTCTTGCAGCCAGGTGGAGTTTTTTCACCTTGAACCTCTCTCTCCATCACAAGGTGCTGGTGAGCAGATACCCTCCTAGTCACAGCAGTGACCCAGCTTCCCTGAGGCAGCACCCAGGGTGGTTACACACTTGCACGGGGAACTTAGAGTCCGAGCGACCCGCGTTCAAATCCTGGCTCTTCAGAACCTACTCATTCTGCGAACCGGATAAAGTTACTAAGTCGCTCGCGGGCTGGGTTTCCTCGCCGGCAATACGGGGATTACGATCATGCCTGCTTCCCAGGGCCAGGGGGCGCGGGGTTAAAAGCTGAGCACCACACCTGGCTCCCAGGAAGCTCTTGGTAAACCTTGGCCCCAACTGCACACAGGATGCCTAGGCCCTGACCCCTGGGGGCTCCCAGCTCCCAGAAAGCAGGGTTTTGTCCCAGGCTTCTTTTGTGGACCTTCTGGTACCCTGCGTGGTGCTGAAAATGTACATACTCAGGGTCACTGAGTAACTGTTGAATCAGCTGAAGAATGGACAGCCCAGCGCTGGGACAGGCGAGGGAGGTGGGACCTCTGCTGCTTTTGGCCTAACCTGGCTATATATGGCCTGTGTATTCATTCCCCTGCGGGACCCACAAGAACTGAGTTTGAGACTGTCATCTGCACACCCAGCGTCGGTCACCACGAAGAGCAGCGTGTGGCACTTCGATGAGTATATCCAGCAAATTGGCTTTTTCTTCATTTTCTCGCTTGGCCTTCAGTGGAGTCATCACGACAAGCTAACTACGGCTCTTTGCTGCTCTTGATGGCTTCCTCAGTTTCATGCACTTACAGAGCCTATTTCTTCCGTGGGTACAACTCATCTATCAATACAAATAACAATCACCAGCTCTGCTCAGGAGAACGAGGCGAAGAATAGATTGTGTCCATGGCAGGCTGGTGAGACAATGCAGGACGGGGGGCCAAGGCCCACTCCCCTCACACTCCTATCCTGTGCCACGTTCCTGCACCCCATCTCCTCCTCTGACCACGGCAGCGTCTGGACAAACTGCTCAATGCAGGCCTCCACTGCCCAGGAACAGGGTTTGAGAGTTAAAGGACAGAGGGAAAAGAAATATTTCTCAAAACTAGGGGAGAGGAAATGACCTGAGACACAGGGCCGAGGAGCCAGGCCACCACAAAACAGAGGAAACAATTTGACAATGAGGTGAAAATTGCCACTGCCAAACCTCCCTGACACCCTGAGCTTTACTCCTGGGCTCAAAGAAATCTGTCACCGGCTCAGGAAAATGTCTGCAAGGAACTGGTAATAGTTTAGTAATGGCCTGATGACTTGGAATGAGGTGGCAGGCTGAAGCTGTGCCAGGGGACATGGCTCCTGTTTTTAACCCAAGATGATGAGCTGCAGAAACAGTCTTCCTGCCCAGCTCCACTTCTCTGCTGGCTGAACACATCCATTCAGAAAAGCCATAGGGACAGAGAGAATGTGGAGAGGAAACTCAGATCAAGACAGGGTTTTCGAAATACCCAGGTTGTGCGTGTGAGTGTGTGTGTGTGTGTGTAGATTTCCGACAGCCGTTTTAATGACTGGGCCTTCCCTTCCTAAGGCCCTCCTCCTCTCCCTAGCATCTCTCTACTTTATGGCACATGGGTTTTGATTCTGAAGCAAATTGACCTTGAAATAAGCTCCAGGATCTGAGTTCTTACACCTCAGATGCTGGGTTTGGAACGCAGTCTGCTCATTCAGCAGATACGGGCTCCATCACAGGAATCTGGAAGGGGTGGGAGGTGGGAGGCTTGGCATTGCCAGTTGTCAGCCTGATAGCAAAGTTGGAGACTTGAGTTGGAAGCTGCCGCAGGCGAGGGTTGGGAGTGTGACAGATGTCAGTGTTGCCTTGGTTCTGCTTTCTGATTGCATGTGTGTGCGTGTGTGTGTGTACCTGTAATTGAGGCTGTGCTTGTTTTCAGGAATTGTGCAGTGCGGGTTGGGCGGTTGGGACTGCAAATGTCTAGGGTTACAAGGCTGCGAAACTGCTCACCAATGGGCCATGTCACAGGGAAACTGAATCTGCCGTATGGGAAGAGGGTGTGTGTTATGTGCAGGCGCAGCCACACAGGTGGAAGCCAGCATTTATCCACATTTACACCAGGCCTGTGTTTGGTAAGGTTATCTTTGCTTCAGTTTTGCTGAGCTTCTGACCTTTCTGTGTCTTTTGTGTCCATGGGATGTCAGCGTTACTCTATGGAGATTGTAATTTAGGGATTTGATGTAACCAAACCAGAGACAGCATCTGTGCATTGAGCATCTGCCCTGTGCCTGGCCGGGAGCCACTGCCTTAAAGGGAGAACGTGAGCCCGGCGGACTTGCAAAGAAGGAAGAAGTTGTACTCAGCACGCAGTGGTGTGTGCAAGACTGCTGAGTGTTAGACAGTCCTGGTGCCAGCTCTCTGAAGGTGATTTCTGTTGCTTTAATGTGTCCGAGTTCAGCTACATTGTTCATGAACTGAACTAGCAATACAGGGGCTCCTGTCAGCAGAGCTCAGATGTTCTCCCCCCATTTTCACCTTCCACAACACAAAATGTTGTTGAAACCATGGTCTTTCCCCAGGAAGTTTTGTTGTCATTGAGGCTGAAGCAATGAAACAGATCCCTGCAAAGACAGCCAGATGCCTTTTCTAGATGATGGGGGTGAATGTAGACCAGAAGGCAGGTAAGCAGCAGGGGGAAGGGCAGGGGGGCACAGACCCACCCTGTGTGCCATCTGACTTTGAGGCAGGCTGTAATGGAGCCATCATAGGAGCAATAGCGGGCTTTCAACATGCCCTTCTGGGCCAGAGGCAGGCTACTCTGATGTGGCCCAGGACCAAGCTTTTGGGATGAGCCGGGCAGAGAGATGGGTAGGGACTTAGTGCCAAAATAGCAATCCCAGAAAGGCTTGGGGCCTTTCTCTTACAGTAAGGAAGGCCTTTGGGGGTGATTTTTACTGAAGAAGTTACAGTAGAAATTCAGCAGATCCAAGACCTCAAAAGTCCCCCAGAGGTTACTAAGTGCAGCCCCTTCCCCTAAGCAGGTCTTGCCTACAACCATTCCAGAGCAATGGTGTTTCATTTTAAATATTTCTCAGGAAGGATATTTCATAAACTCCCTAATGCACTGGTACCAAAACAAAGCTGAGCAGAAAAAGAACAACATATTCTCTGGACTATAGCCAAACGCAATCCAAGATGGATACAGATATTTCAAAAGCAGTCAGTTAGTCAGCAAATGTGCCAATGTACCTCTTTTCTGTGCCCTATGGCGACATGCCTTCCAAATTAAATTAGCTTGATATGGCTCCATGCTCCTGTTGGACTCTGATTCATTCTGATGGGAACAACATATTCAGTTCAAAGAAAAGAGGTGGGCAGAAGTCTTTGCTCCTGATAGCATCAGGACCTGCTTTAGCCTCCTTGATGTTCAGATGAGATGGAGAAATTGGAATTTAATCGTCGATTACACACAGTCCATAGTCAGCTTGCATTTTTAGCTCATTCAGGTACAAGTGAGTACCAAAAATCAATATGTTCTGGAAACAGAAGGCTTAGAACATCTTCCATGCATGGATACAGAAGAATCTGTTTTAATGAGCTAGAAGTTATGTGCTGTATCTGGTTGGCCATAAGCATTAGTCACCAATTACTTCTGCTACCAATGCAAGATGGTGTTCCTAAGGAAGTGACAGTGAGGAAATAGAGGGAATAATTACCTGGAATGTGTTTAGAGTGAGTGATTAGATAGGACAAAAATCCATGAGTAAAAGCACACTAAGAATGAAAGAATTAATGCTAAGCTAAAGATGTACGCAAAAATGTTTTTAAAAAAGGAAAAGGAAGGAAGATGTTAGAACTTTGCCCATGGAAGTAGGTGGCACTTCTGAGATGCAGTAGCTCCAGATTAAATGAGCTCAAAGGAGTATGCCCAGGCATAGCCCGCTGAGGACGAGAAAAGAAGTGTTTGCAGTGGTGGGTCTTACCTAATAAGGAAAATGGAGGTGATTAGATGGAAACCTGACATGGTTATTTAAGAAGTTTCCTTTCTTCTCGGACTGTATGGTAACATGGAGAGATAGCCAAGACTCACCAATCCCACGATGGCCCCCACTCTGGTTTTATATTAAAACCCTTGATCCAGGCAGGAGAACCTGGAAGAGACATGTCTCTAGTGACAGTGGAGGCTTGGACAAGATACCACGGTGGAAGCACAGATGAGGTTTTCATCCTTTCTAACACTGAAGAGAAGGGCAGGAATAAGATGCAGAAAGGAAAAAATAAAAATTGGTTATACATTTGGTACTACAACCCAGCATTTTGTCTGTGAAACCATAGTTTATCAGACAAAAAGGGTGGGCATAGCAAGGAGGGAGAGGAAGCACACATTTGGCCCGACGATTAAGAGGATCATGAAGCAAAACTTGTGGGAAAAGGAGAAAAATGCCTGATGGCACTGTAGCATCAAATCTTACAGAGAACAGCAGGTGTGATATATTGTAGAAAGAAATGTGGTAGATGAGGTGTCCAGGAAAATAATAGGGGAGAATATAGAAGCAATATTTCTACCTCAAATATCTGTATACTAGAGCACGAATATAGGTAGTAAATAAAAGTAGCATGACATTTCACCCAAGGAGGTACATTCTGTCACTCTAAATTTAGCCCCATCAGGAGTAGCTGAAATGACGTTTTCTTTATACATACTTTCTCTGATTTCTTTGCCCCTTCCTCGCACCAAGGAGCTCCTAATGACACTGTTAAAACCCTTTCAAAGTCCTCATCTTCTTTAAAAACCCCTGACTGATCTTCCTGTTTTGCCCGTCCCTCTCTCTTATTTGCTACTCACGCAGACAGAGTTATCCTTTTGAAAGGTAAATTTTAAACCACTTACTAGTTATATGAACATGCTGTTTCTCCCTGCTTATAATCTCCAGGTGGCTTCTCATCTCATGCAGATAAAATACAAATGCCACAGCCCAATTCACAAGACTTTGACAACCCTTCTACAGCCTCCTGTCCTACCCCCAGTCCATGCCCTCTCAGCCCCAGCTGCATGGGGTTTCCTGATGTTCCCCAAATCCACCAAATATCCACCTGCCTCAGGGCCTTAGCACTGGCTGTTACCTCTGCCTGAAATGTTCTGGGCCCAGATAGTCACAGGGCTACTCGATAATTTCATTCAAGTCTGTGCTCGTATGTTTCCTCCTCATGTCGCACACCCTCCACCACCAGCCCTGCTCTGTCTTCATCACGCATTGCTATCTGACTTTAAATCATGTATTTATGTATTACAGTCTCTCTCTCCTAGGCTAAGATGTAATTTCTGTAATAGCCGCAGTTCTCTCTGTTGGTCCGCTGATAGATCCCCAGTGCCCAGAAGAGTAGTTGGATGTTCAGTAACTATTTGTGAAATGAATGAACTAATAATCAATCATAACTGGGAATGATGCTAACCAATGACACCCGTCACTTCCAGTAACTGGATGCTGCCAGAACACAGAGCTCTAAAACGCGTATGAAGCAAGGATACAGGAGCCCTAAATTATGTCATGTAAGAGAGTATGAAGGGAATTCAGAGCTGATGGAGCCCACTTCCTGTTAAGACAATGAAACCCTACATGTCTTATTCATTGATGTTCATATAACTAGTAAGTGGTGTCCAGACAATAAATTAGGTTTCTATTCACTGGCCAGAGTTTTGCTTGTTTACACTAGTCAGCAAGCTATTTGTCCTCTGAAAAAATATGATTGTAATGGGGAAGACCAGATGTATTCATTAGACAGTAACTGCAGAGCATCTGTGAAGTACCGTAGACAGAGTGGTGGGTGACCAGGAGGTGAGGAGGGAGAGGAGAGGAGCCCCTTGGACACGGTGAGGGAGCTCCATGGGTGCACAGCCGAGGGGCAGTCGTGAGCATATGCAAGGGAGGGTGAGTGTCTGTCCCTAAGCCAGAGCACAGCTCAAGAGTCACCCCTGTGGAAAAGGGAGCTGCAGACGGGAACAGAAAGGACTGTTTCCAGGCGGGACTTTATGAGACATGCAGCCTGTATTGGGGGCCTAAATTGCAAAGAACGATAGAGAGGAACAAAATGTCTGTCCAGTCTCTCACTGGAAGTGTGGGAAACAGCACGTGAGCCAGGAAAGCCGAGTTTCTGAGGAGGGCGTCAATGACTGTGGGCGCAGAAGGGGCCTTGCTCCAGCCATCTGCAGGCATGGACACTAGCAAGGGCCAGGCGTGAGGGCAGGAGGGGGCCTTCTAGGGATCCAAACCAATCAGTGTGGAAGATATGGCCAGTGACTGAGTCCCTGTAGTTATGTAAAAGGTGTGAAAAGCCAGCAAAATTTATTATTAACAGTAATGTGACCTCATGGGTACCCACAGCTGATGAGGACTTCGGAAAGATGAATAGAAATAAAGTAGGTGAACGTGTGTTTTGTTTATCTCACCGTACGCATAACCTCATGTAAAGAATCATCGAGAGCTGAGACTCTGATCCTCAGACATGCTCAGGGAGTTCCTTGGTGGCCTAGTGGTAAGGATTCCAGGTTTTCACTGCCAGGACCCAGGTTCAATCCCTGGTTGGGGAACTGAGATCCTGCAAACTGTGTGGTGTGGCCAGAAAACAAACAAACAAACAAAAAACCCAAGCATATCCAGCTCTGTCAGGAACTACGCTAGGCGGGGACAGCCATTCATTTGTATGCTCAACGTAGGCCAGTATTCAAAAACGGTTCTGGAAAGAATGAACAAATAATTTATTTCTTGCTTGAAAAGTTAATTCATTTATATTAATATTTTGTCAATTATCTCTAAGTTGACCAGATTATTAAATTAACCATTATTAGGTAACCAAACTTTTGCTGCACAAACAGAATACAAACTGATTATATCTATTCTGTGACAATCCAGTTCAGAAAGCCCTGGACATAAAAGGAGTAAACCGGGGCACACAGCTTCGGCTCTGCCTGCAGGCCCCTGTTCCCTGTCTTCTTCAGAAGCAGACAGGATGAAAATGCAGGACAGTGTTCTGACTTCCCCCCAGGGAGTCCACATCCCAGTGACCCACCAGATATTGTCTGTGTTGGACCCTTTAGTTAATAAAAGAGGAAATCAAACTGGCTGATAGTCTGGGGACTGTCAAAGTCAGTTGGCATTTGTCAATTAAATCATGTTTTTGTGTTTGTCACTAAGACACCTTCCACTCAGGAATGCTTGCTGGTACATTGGTTTTCAAATTAGAGCTCTTCAAAAGAAAAAAAAAAAGAAGAAGAAGAAGAAGATGAAGGAGGAGGAGGAGGAGGAGGAGGAGGAAGAAGAAGAAGAAGAAGAAGAAGAAGAAAGTGGGAAATGGCTATCTCAGAAGATTTCAGAAAAGTCACTCACTCAGAGACCTACAGCATGGCAGAGGTGGGGCTCCATGAGTGCACAGTTACCCCTTGAACTGGAATTTTACTGTGTAAGTTCCTTCAAGATGAGCTCACCATGAGGTGAAGGGACCCCATTAGGTGGTGGTGTGGACACAGTGCAGAGTATGAAGTTTGCAATCAGAAGATGGAGGCTGAGTCCTGATACTACCATGTGATAGCTGGGTGACCTTAGCTCAGCCCCTGTATCATCAGTGCAGGTGGTAACACTGCCTCCCAGGACTGTTTTGAGAATCAAATGAAAATACATGTGAGAAGGCTTTATACCTTCTCGTATTTAAAGCTTTATACAAATACTGGTTATCATTAAAATGAGATCCTTTTGGCTGTTCACTATCTAGAAGTGCTTGATTAAAGTCTAAGACAGACCCCATGATGGACACCAAATTCCATTTTATACCAAATCATGTTAGAGAGTCCAAGTGCTTCCATGTTAATATTCCATCTTCCACTGCTTGCATATTTAAGTAGAAATTCATTTGGATGACAGCATGCTTGGAGCAAGAGAGCAGTAACTAAATAAACAAATAATCAGCAGTCGATTAGGCCCTGATACAGATGAGGATGCAGAGCACGTGCAGTGGCCCAGCCTGGGAGTGATCAGAGCCCATGGTCCTCGTGCTTCAGCGTCACCCTCTGGGCCAGGACCACTCTGCCTCCTGCGAGGAAGGCGCACTGCACAGTTAAGCATCTAATGCATATGTAGACAGTGGGGAGAAGTCAATGGTGTGTGTCTGTTTAACGTATCCTTTTTGTGTCCTGCTTTTCCTCAGCCTGTAAAAACCTCACATTGGGGTAGGATAAAATGGAGGGCATGCCCGGGCAGTTCAGCATTTGTGTACAACATACACTCATCCAACAAAGGCAGCTGCTTTGACAAAGGTAGCTGAAGACTCTTAATTCTTCCTGTGAAAAGAGCTGATGGGGCCATGGTGGGATGTTTCTGCCCCAGTCTTTTCTCGGGGCGTCCTGAGTTCTGCTCCCGGGTGAGTCCTCCTGTTTGTGCTTGCAGGGGCAGGTGGACGGCAGGGCTCAGAGCCCATTTTCCCAGTTCACGGGGCGATTCTCTGGTGAGGTCTGATCTGGGCATCCTATCCATCGGTGCCCTGCTCATTTTTCACAGACCAGTTCACCCAACACATCTTCCGGCGACAGCGTGGATTGTGTCTCTGCACTTAGAACACCCCTGACCAGCTCTGCGATCTAAAGCACGTTGCTTTAGGGCTCCTGTCAATAAAATGGACCCAGTGCCATTCACCCACAGAGTAATTCTGAGTATTAAGTGTAGTCATCCAAATACGGAGCCAAGACGGCATCTGCCACCTTGTAAGCCACAGGCGTCATAGAATGTCTCCCCTGTCTGCTCCACCACCCTTGACTACTCTTCCCAAACGACCACAGGGCCCTGCTGCATGTTTGCACCATTTGTGAGCTCTTTGTATTATTTGCTGTTTCACGAGTGTCTGCCTTTGAGGGTAGGAATCATGTCACACATGTAGCACTTAGCACTTTGCTGAGCATGGGATAGACATTTAACAAAAGGTTGGTTTGTTAACACAAGTCTGATTTTCTTCACGCACAGTGGAAGAGCAAAGTCAAACTACGCCTGCCTGCTCACTGTGAAGTTCTCCAAGGCTTGAACAGAGAACAAAGCACTCTGTCTTTGGCCTGAGCTTCGGTTTGCTGGGTGCGGGCCCTGGTTCTCTCACTAACCACATCCCGCTTGCCTCCTGAGAGCCAGGATCTGTGAGGTGGTGAGAAGCAAGGCAGCCAGGGTCCCGACTCCACGAGGCTGCAGAGGAGTGAGTGGGTTCCAGTCGCTGATCTGCTTTAAGTATGTTTGCTCCTTCAAAACAGAAATTAGCCATGATCCAAGGTCCTTAGAGGTCTCCATAACCTAAAAAACTTGATGGTATGTAAATAATAACCTGCGCCTTATTATGTTTACCTGTCATTAAAACTAGAAACAGAGTTGCCAACTCAGACGCTCTGCACTCCCTTTCAACCTCGTCTCTTGCACAGAAGGCAGCAATGTGGAGAACCCACTTCATTTAAAAGAATACTCATGGTCTTTTGTAAGTGTGTTTAATCATCATGTTCTTTGGAAATGACAATGGCCTTTCAAAAGCGTGTGGCTCCATCAGTGGCCAAGATGCAGGTGTGGTTGGTCACCCTAATAGGGTCCTCCCCGGGTTGGTCACAGGGAGCCCTCTGCAGAGGAAGTGACTTTCAGGTTCCATTCCTGTAACTGGCAGAGGAAGGAACAGGAATCTTTAGGATTCAGAGCTGAGCAAGGAACACAAGGTAATGCACTCGCTTCTTGAGATTCATAGAAATGAGTTCTATGGAGATTTTTCCTAGAGAAAGCGACATTGGGGGAAGGAAGGGAGGAAGGAAGGAAGGGAGGGAGGAAGGGAGGAAGGAAGGAAAGAGGGAGGGAGGGAAGGAGGGAGGGAAAGAAGAAAGGCTTCGTATACTCCTTTTTTTTGAAAAACTGTCTTTGAGTATAACATACATACAGCCAAGTTCCCAGAATGCCCGCTCAATGAAGTGTCACCAACTGAACACCCCCAGATGGCCAGCACTCAGTTCAAGGAGTAGGACACAGCACACAAGAATCCCCATACCACTCGCAGTCATGGCTCCCCCCACCCAGGGGAGCTAATCTCATCTCCACTCCTAGCACCAGGGGTGTGTCTGCTCTTCAATTTACATGAACGGGATCTTACAGAATGTTCTCTGCTGAGACTGGCTTCTGTTCAGCATTGTGCTATGAGATTCCTTTGTGCTTCTGTATTCTTGGTTGCCATTCTCAATGCTTGGTAGTATGCTATTCTCAATGCTTGGTAGTATTCTATTCTATTCATATTCACCAATGTGAATATGCTACACATTATGGGAATTGTATCAAAGATTCATAGAGACGTATTTTAAAATTTGCAGACTATAGTAGTGAGAAAGATATCTAATTGTATCAGAGACTATAGTAGTGAGAAAGATAATCTAATTGTATCAAGGCACTATTTCTTTGTAATAATTAGTAATTATTGCAGTACTAATCATTAGTAATACTACAGAAAGGATGTAAACCTAATGCTTGGTTATTTTGGTAAAGAGTTCTATTTTATCACCAAAATGATTGGGGAAGCGTGTGAAAAACATAGTCATAGAACCACAACTCTGGGACACTTAGCTGTTCATCCAGATGGGGCAGCTTACGTCAGTTGCAGGCAGAGTGGTTCTCAAAAAGAAATGACCAGTCTTCAAAATGCTGGTTTGGAAATGTTCTATATGTAAAGTGACAGCAAACATTGCAAACCGTAAGTGGTGGGCAGAGGGAGAGGATGGGCATGACTTGGCAGACAGCTTTCTATCACTTGAATGATCAGGATAGAATCAGAGGATCAGCCAAGTGGTGAGGGTTCCTGGACCACCTGCACTTAGTCTCCACCTGTGAGCGACGAATATCTTTCTTACGTGACACAGTTCTCCTCATGGAAGCCATGTGCATCCTCTGCTTCTGAGTTTGCTGAGAAAGCATAAATAAGTAAATAAATAAAGAGCCCAGCTCTCCTCCTCGAAATTGCTTCCTCCACTTGCCTCTCACCAGGGAAACTGCCCTGTGGATCACAGCTGCCTGGGCAAAAGCCCCCGAGGAATCACTCTGCTTCTCTCTCTGCCCTGCACCAGTGATAAGATAATGAGATGCAAGGCTTGGGCGCGCTTGACAAGCTGGTCTCTCTCCAGCAGAAGAGTTGAGAGGCTCAGGGGCTAGGCTTGGAGATTAATTAATGCTAAAAGACACAGTTTGATGTGGCAATGAAATTTCGATTATAATAATCTCTAATTATCTTGTACCACGAGTGCCCTGTCTCTCCCAGGTGTTTCTTCTTGGTTGGCAATTGCTATTTATGCATGAAATAAAGCAGACTGCATTTTGGGGAGATGGGGGTTGGAGGCGGATGGAAGTGGACATAGTGGGAGTGGGAAGACTGTGCACACTGCCCTGCCGGGAAGCAAGGGGGCGTCCGGAGTACCTCTCTGAGGAAAGTGAACTTGGCATTGGGATTTTATAAGACGTGTGACTGAGGCAAGCTGAAGGAAAAAGTGATCAGCTGAAGTGAACCAGAATTTCTGTTTCTTGGCCACTGGCTGCCAGACTGTGCCACCCCTATGGTTACTGGAGAAAAGGGCCCCTATTGGAGGACAAATTAAGTCTCATCTTCCCGGGTCCTATTAGGGGTCCTTTTCATAATAAGGATTTCCCCTGGGAAAGAAATACAAGTCCTAACGTCAAAGGAAATGTAACCCCCACAGGGGAGGACAGGAACCCCTATTCCCACTGCAGACAGCTTATGCCCTAAGTCCCCAGATGAAGTCCCGGTGTCTATGGCAGTAGCTGTGTGTGTGAAGGATGTATGGACTATCCAAGGTGGGAAACTTTGGTTCTGCTTCAGGATTATTCAGAAAGGTTGGAGGACTCATCAAGCCAGGTGAGGAAATTGACAACTCACCTTCTGGAGGAACATGGAGGGAAGAGGAGACAAAATCCTGACACTCTGGCATCAGCAGGATGTGACGAGAAGACCCCCTAACTTCTGCCTGTTTCTCCTCTGGTGACCCTTTCCACTCGTAGTGACAGTTCAGGCCCCGTTCATTTCACAGCACGAGCTGGGCACACGTGGGACAGTCCCTCAGCGTCCTGACGTCTGTTCTTCCATTTGCAAAATAGGGGGATAATAGTTATTCATAATTCACAAAGAGTATTTTCATGTGAAAATGTGTTTCTCACAGTGTTTGGCATGCAATAAGTGCTTAGTAAACATCTTTGTTAACAAGAATATTTTAAACATTCTTGGATCCTTTGCCTGAGAATATAGACGTTTAAAAAGCTTTTAGGTAGAGTCACAGTGTGTGCATACACACCTCTGCATGTGTGTGTGTGTGTGTGTGTGTGTTTTAGAACTAACTGCTCATCAGTTTTATTTTGGGCATGTCTTGTAGTCAAGAGTCAGGTACCCAAATGGTACACGTGTCTTTCATCCTCATACCTGATGCTAATTATCCAGCTCTCTAAGGAAATTAGTCTCTATCTGAATCTCACTACGTGTCAGAGTGTTGTTGGTCCATGCACATCAAGGGTTATCTGAATTGAAGTCTGGGGAAAGGCCTTTATCACTGGAGACGTAAAGTTAAAAGAGTAAGCTGATGTACTGTCAAAGTTTTACCAAAAGTCAAAATGGGACCCTGAGGAACAGCTGCACCCTTGAAGCAGAGGCCAGTGTCCAACTGGGGTTTGAGCTATGTGCCCAAGAGCCAGGGATGTGGAACAAAGGAAACAGAGTAAAAGGGGATGGGCACAGGTCCTGCAAAGCGTTGGTTGGTGCCTCATTTTGGGGGCATTTAGCACATGGCGTGTGAGGGCTGGGGCCAAGCTGAAGGGAGAAGCCATTGATAGGGCACCGCAGCCTGTGGCTTAGCTGTCTGCTAGGCTTGTTGGTTGGGAGGTGAGCGATCTTGGGCAGTGTCCTTGTGAAGCTTGTAACTGTGAGTTTGGGGAATTTTTCTATCATCCCTTTAAATGAAGATGACAGAGGTCTTCCTTCCCAGGGACTTAATAATGGATTCAATGAAAAGTAAAGCTGTGTGGCTGCAAATACATTAAAGATTTTTTTTTTTTTAAATCTTTAGAACGAGTACAG
Organism: Hyperoodon ampullatus; assembly: GCF_949752795.1. Classification (NCBI taxonomy): domain Eukaryota; kingdom Metazoa; phylum Chordata; class Mammalia; order Artiodactyla; family Ziphiidae; genus Hyperoodon; species Hyperoodon ampullatus. The sequence continues at coordinate 84,618,681 of NC_136920.1, read as the reverse complement.
AATGCGTAAGTCATTTTATACAAGGCTCTTTTAGTCTGATCATTTCTGGTCATGCCTGAATGGAGTCCAGTTTCAACCGAAGCCCAAGGAAGCCCTATCACTCCTCACCCTCCACCACTGCAAGTTTGCATGGCTGCCTGGCCTCTGAAATGGTCTCACACATGGAAAAGATTGGCATCCTTAGCTGAAGGACACCTACTTTCTTTCTTTTTTTTTTTTTAAACATCTTTATTGGAGTATAATTGCTTTACAATGTTGTGTTAGTTTCTGCTGTATAACAAAGTGAATCAGCTATACGTATACATATATCCCCATATCTCCTCCCTCTTGCGTCTCCCTCCCACCCTCCCTATCCCATCCCTCTAGGTGGACACAACACACCGAGCTGATCTCCCTGTGCTATGCGGCTGCTTCCCACTAGCTATTTTATATTTGGTAGTGTATATATGTCAGTGCTACTCTTTCACTTCATCCCAGCTTACCCTTCCCCCTCCACGTGTCCTCAAGTCCATTCTCTCTGCCTGTGTCTTTATTCCTGTCCTGCCCCTAGGTTTTTCAGAAACTTTTTTTTTTTTTAGATTCTATATATATGTGTTAGCATATGGTATTTGTTTTTCTCTTTCTGACTTACTTCACTCTGTATGACAGACTCTAGGTCCATCCACCTCACTACAAATAACTCAATTTCATTTCTTTTGATGGCTGAGTAATATTCCATTGTATATATGTGCCTCATCTTCTTTATCCATTCATCTGTCATGGACACTTACGTTGCTTCCATGTCCTAGCTATTGTCAATAGAGCTGCAATGAACATTGAGGACACCTGCTTTCTGAGCAGAGTTCTGAGAACAGGCAGCTCTGTGACAAGGAAGTGTGCCAGCAACGCTACCCATACATTGAATAATTGGCTGGTTGCAGAGAATGGGATTCTCGGCTGCCTCTTGCTCACACTTGTATGCTTAAAATTGCTTCTACTGAGGGGGGCCCCAGGGAGAAAGCAGCTCGCTTACAAGAAACATTCTGGAGGATGCACAGATACATGCACACAATTGCAAAATGGGAGTATTTACATCGGCTCCTTTGGTTGAACAAAGGACAGAACCTTACTTGCTTTTGTTAGACCCACACTCTGTGTGCAAGAATAAAGTTTGCTTTTGCTAAAGAAGATGTATCGTTTAGCCCCAGGTTCAGCTGCAAGTAATAGAAACCTAGAAAAGAATGGCTTAAATAATATAGAATTCCATTTTTCATATGTAAAATTCTAAAGATAGGCAGTGCAGTGCTGGTTTGATGGCTCTGTGCTCATCCAGGACCAATGCACCCTTCAAGTGTGACACTTGGCTACATGGTCTCAGCTGGAGCTCCAGCCATCATATCATTCACCTTCCAAGCAGCACAGAGGGAAGAAGGAAAGTCAAAGGGCACAAATCAGCTATGTTTTAGGATAATTCTTGTAAGCTTCCACGCAACCCTCCTGCTGGCTAGAACTTAATCATATCTAATTACAAAGGAGTTTGGGCCACATGCTCCACTAAAAATGGATGAGTCTATGAAGGTCAGAATGGATATTGGGATAGAAAGTTAGCAATACCCACCTTGGATCAGGAGAAATTGATTACATCTAATATCCAAAAATCTGATATGTCCAGGAGAAGATGCTTCTCAAATATATATGTATATATTTTAACCCCCCCTATCTTCCAAGCCCCAGCTTAGTCTCTTGTGATTAATCCTAGCTTCAAAGATTTGGGTAAGCCCCTTTAAATTGAATCTAGGGAAAATCTTGTAAATCTTCAGGTTTGTGTGACTCTTCCAAGTTCTCAGCGTTGCCCTTTTCCATACTTTGCTTGAGTTGAATAACAATCTTTGTGTGGTCAGAGTTTACCAGACTGATGATCAGTTCCTCAAATTATCCTCTCACTCCTCAGCGTTATCCTCCACGCATGGACCAGACAGCTCGGTGATAAAAATGAGATCTGCCGTCGGAGAACAAGTCAGGAGTCGAGGACTTTTAATATACGATCCAACAGGCTTTTCTAGAAACTTAGGTTTTATCATTGTTATATTTCTCCCGGGTCAGATCACGATAATAGCTTTCCGCACTGGGATCTCTCGGAGGTTAATTAGTTATCTGGATCGCAGGTTGAGCCTTTTATTGAATATTTTTCTCTCTTTATCTCTGGTACATTACATGAAATTTTAACTAGGGTTTGTTAGGGATTTAGAGTTTTTTCCCTTCAAAACACCTAAAGTTTAATGATGTCGCTGTGACTTTATTCTTCAGAGCAAGAAGCAAGTTTGGATCAAAAACTCTAAAAGTAAAACCATGTTTTCAGAAACCAAAAGCTTGCCCCAATTTTTGTCTTACATGTTCCACAATGGCCAGCCTGCTTTTTAACATCCTTGCGTAAACTTGGTTCTATTGGTCAGAGTGAAATCAGACTGAAGAAGTACAGCATAGTGGTTAAGGACTCGGGGATGTGTTTGGAAATATACTATATGGATTTTAATAGGGCTCTGGCCCCTGCTAACAATTTGCTTAACCTCCCTGATTTTAGATTTTTCACCTGTTCACTCACAATAATAATACCTAGTATGGGATATTGTGAGAAGTTTATGAGACAATGTATGGAGAGTACTTAGCTTACTAAGTGTTCAATAAATTGTATGGGTAATAAGTGAACTTACTACCAAAAGTACCTAGAGAGAGGTCCATGTTGTTACTTTCAAAGCCAAGACGGATTTTTAAAGCACAATGCATATTTTTTTTCTTAAAGTTCCCTCTAATGTTGATAAAAGAGATTAAAATCATTAAGATGTTGGAATAGTTTTTAAAGTTCATGTTTTCACTATAGACAGTAGCAAGTGACTCACAACTAAAAAGGATATGGAAATAAGCACCGTAACACTTCCTCCCATTTTCCTATTAATTATATCATTATTTTTCCATTGTCATTCATTCTTGTTACAACAATTTCCATAATTGTTTGGTCCTAATTGTAAATTTAAATCGAAGTTTCATACCCAAGGAGTCCTTCACCTCCTTTGCTTCACTTTGGCTCACACATTCATACATGTTTGAGAACGTCTGCTAGTGCCTTTGGGGCAACTTGGCTGCATAAAATTTGGGGGTCACATTTCATTTGCCTCAAATTTTGGTAAACACTGCTTTCATATCATCTGGCATTGAATGTTACGTTGGAGAAGTCTGAGATTAGCTTGTATACTTTGTTTTTACTGATGACTTCATTTTTCTTCCCCTGGATGACACAGAATTCGTACTTTATCCTCAATGTTATATGACTAGGATATATTTCAGCACCAATCATTCTGAAACAGTTGTTCAAGGAACACAAAGTGCTTTTTTTCATCTGTAGATTCAGTTATTCTTTTATTTCAGGGTTATTCTGTATTATATACTTGAATACATTTTCAGTGCATTATTCGGTTTTTTGGTTCAGGGAAACCACTTTCTCTTATGTTGGATTCCCTCCATATTCATTATCTTCTGCTTAACTTCTTTAATCACTTTGTCTTTTTTCCTCCATCCTAAGAATATCCCAAGTCTTTCCTCTATGCCAGTAACTGAAATGTCCATTATGTCCTCATTTTTATTAATGGCCCCAACTGATTAGTCCTGAAATGATCTTCAGTTTGGGTCTTAGATCCAAGACCTACTTTTTCATCTCAGTCTACTGTTTTCCAATTTTTCTTGTAATTCTTATTTTGCATTCATGCTCTTATCAAGTCATTGTACAACACAAAGCACTCATGGAGAATGTTCTCATGCATTTCAAATGAGATTTTCTTTCATACAGGGTTCTTCATTTGATGTTTGCAAGCAACATTTCTTTATTTCTAATTTGTTCGTTTTTTCCTTTTTATTTTTTGTAATGTGATTGCAGAGCTGCCATAGCACTCCCTTTCATCTTGATCATTCTTGGGCAGCTTTGTGCAGCCCATCTATTTGTTCTGATGTTCTCATTCCCCCCCCAGACCTGTTCAGAGACAGGACTTCAGCGTTCTACCCCACCATAGCCTGGGGGGGCAGCAAGGGGAGAGGGCAAATGAGTCTGTTTGAAGTATTTCTCAATAACTGAGCTCTGATTTACCCTCTCATATTTTGTTAGCTGTACATTCCCAAGGGGACTGTCCTGAACTCAGGAATATTTCATTTGGGAACATTGCAGACTTCACTCAGTCGATGAGAAGCTAATCCTCTTTGAGAGGCTGTTGTTCCTCTTCACCCATATTTTTCTTTCTTTTCTTAAATTTTTTATTTTATATTGGACTATAGTTGATTTACAATATTGTGTTAGTTTCAGGCATACAGCAAAGTGATTCAGTTCTACATATACAAGTATCTATTCTTTTTCAAATTCTTTTCCCATTTAGGTTATTACAGAATATGGAGCAGATTTCCCTGTGCTCTACAGAAGGCCCTTGTTGGTTAGCTATTTTAAATATAGTAGTGTGTGTATGTCAATCCCAAACTCCCAATTTATTCCTCCTCATCACCCATTTTACCAGCTTGCCTGTCCCATGGACTTCAATCAGAACTTCATGTCTGAGGCATTGTATTAAAAGTGAGGCCCAACACAAATGATTACTATGGCTTGATTCAGTCTCTGAAATGCAGTTTTCTATACATTTTTAAAGGTTGTCCTATCTTCCAAACATTTAAAGGAAGAGTTTAAGTTGGCTGCATATCTTTCTCAGTGTTTCACCCAAGGTTCCCTCTCTCTATCTCTCTCTCTCTCTCTCTCTCTCTCTCTCACACACACACACACACACAAACACACACACACACACACACAACCATGCAATTTAGAAAAGCAAACAGCTGGACATAAACCTGTCTGGGTCTTCCTAATGAATCAGAACCCCTACCATGGAGAGCACTTATAGAATTGCACGGGGAGGAGTTCTGTTCCTCGTGGTGTGAAGTTCAGCCAGTGCACATTAGGAGTAGAAGGAGGAAACAGGCAGCCAGAAGTCATAAATATCCAAAGCAGACCAACTCCTCTCTTCCAGGCTGTGTTAAACTAAAACCCCCCTGGTGAGCTGTTTTGAGTTGCAGATCTGTTTGCAAATGAGCTTGGAGCATACTGGGTAAACGGGAATGGTTGGTAAATTCTATTTCACTTCATCAGTGAGCTGAAAAAGCGTTGGATAGTATCTTAGGAGTTGTAGATCTGTTTGACTGCATTGTTGCAAAGTGGGAATTGTTTTGCAACATAGATTCTTAACCATTGAGGCATCTATGATTGAATGCGTCGAAAATTGGCTGAAATTGAAAGTTAACTATACTGCAGAAGGCTTATTCTGGTGTATAATTGAAAATAAATTCTAATAACTCTTCTCCAAAGGGCTGCTCAGAGGAAATTTGAAGCCCCCTGAAAAAAAAAAAAAAAAAAAAAAAAGCTTTCTCCAAGAGACTCTTCCTCTGCATAATGTAGCAATGAAAACAAGCTCTTTCTAAGCCTAAACTTGTTTTTCTGTGATTTCAATGCACTGACCAAAAGCAGGTTGATACTGAACACTTGTAAACTTATTTTGTAATGTGCTTCCCAAGGCTTTGTGCTGGAGAGGTCTTACCATTGCTCTCTGAGGCCACTTTAGGATCATTTTACACAAGGACAACCCAGCAGGGGGGAAAAAGAAGGTGTGAGGTTTTTTTCTTCAAAGAGCCGAAGTTTGGATCCTTGCTCCAGTCTTTACTGTGTGCCATCGACAATTCATTTTTTGTTTTCTGAGCTTCCGTCTTTATCTCTGTTAAATGGATTTAATAATGTAATCTAATGTTCTCTGCTTTGTGTAGTTATTGTAAACATGAGAAATAATACTTTTACATGAACAGTATCTTGTAGAGAGTTGGCACTCCACACAAGGTAGAAATTACATATGGATATGTGTATACACATGTAAAGTCTATATACTCATTCAGCCATAATTCATGCAGTCATATCTTGCTTAAATATTTACCCAGTCCACACAACCACAGGCAGCAATTCTGTAGGAGAATCAGGAGGTGATATCTAGCCCCACCTGGAAGAGAAGCTTAACTCTCTGGTCCTGGATTTGGAAAGATCGGAGTTCCAGTCATGCCCTGGGTATTAACCTCTCTAAGCCTCAATTCTTCCATCTGTAAAATCGAAATAATAATGTCCTACATTTCATTAGGCTGTGGTAAGTGTTAAATAAAATCATGCAGAACACCTGCCATATATGAAGTTCTTTTTAAATGGGCACCTGTAGTAGCAGCTACAGCAGTAGCAGCGACACAATCTCTGTGCTGTCGCCAAGCTCGGTGGACAAAGAGCAGGCTTCAGTATCAGGCTGATCCAGGCTCTCCCAACTCCTCCCCTCACAACTGCGTAAGCCTGAGCAAGTCCCTGCACATCTTCTGCGAGGCCGCTGTCCCTACGTCACAAGGGATTCTAACCCACGTCAGCTGTCTCCTGAATTCCCCTGCAGTTGGAGTTGGCCCAGTTTGGGACAGAGTTGGACTTTGACATTGCTTTTTTCATAGTGACCTTTGCTCAGGAGTGACCAAAGAAATAATCCCCTGTTCACCTCTCAGCTTCTGCAGGAAACATTTGCTGCTTTTTCCAAGGCAGTGGATGCCAGCATGGAGGCCCAGGCCACCCACTCTGCCTCCTGGTGACCTGCCCGACACTGCAGTGCTCAGTCCCTGCAACAACCAAGTCCAGTCAGGCCTGCCCTGTGCGGCTGGGACACCAGCCTCTGGCCAGCTATGCATGCTGATCCTGAGATTGTTTTCTCCATGGAAAGCCAGAGTCATTTTCCATAGAAAAAAATTAAATGAAATTTTTAAAAGCCAAATAACAGGAGAGGCATCCCACCTGTTAGGGAAGTAATCTGTAAAGTCTCAAAGGAATGTGTGTGGATATTATGGATGTATTCATGGCCTCGCACACACCTATATCACGTCTCCTCCCCTGGTTCCCAAACTGGGTTCATCTGACCCACCTGTATTCTCAGGTCCTCTCCAGCTGGCTCACTGTCCAGGCCATGCTTTCCAGGTCACCCCAGGTCACCCGGGAATTGCAACACCTAACTATTCTGTTAAACCAACAGGTAGAAGAGATTCTTCCCAAAGCACAAGCTTTGCCCCTGCCCACAGGGCAAAGGCCTCTCCTGACACTCTCTTGGGAGAAGTTGGCAGCCTTTCAGAGAGGGGCTGTGGCCAAATCCCCTTTTGGTTCTGTTGTGCCGGGAAGGACGGAGGGTCCACCTGGGAGAGGACAGGACTGGAGCGGAGGAGCCCCAATTCTGAGAATGATTGTGTTTTCTTTCTTCTGTGATTCCGTGCTGGTTCTGTAACCTTCTTGTAGCTGGGAAGAATACAGTCTTCAAAGGGCTTCCTTAGGCCAGGAAAAAGTATGAGGCCAAATCAAAAGAAGCAGTACTTCTTCCTGCTAGAGGGATCAACACAGGCAACTTATTATTGTGACAATAAGACAAAGACTAAAAACAAGAATGGGTTCATGAAAGGCTCAGATCCATGTATCTCAGAGTAGATGATTAGTAGAACGTGAGCTTCTGGTTTGTTCTCATCTTTTAAGGTAACACTTGGGGAGGACAGTTACCCTTCCCAACAGAGGCTGCCCTGCAGGCGCTCATAAGCCATACTTTGGCATTGCCCGAACCATGGGATTCATCTAATTTGCTGTTCCTTGTCTTGTTAATGAGGATAACTATCCCACTGCTTTGGAAAAAACTTTTGAAATTCTAGTTCAGAGGCCAGACAGCAGGATGCCGCCCTGCAGAGGTGACTTCAATTAGGTGCTGGAACTCACAACCCTGTGGCCTTATCCTAGTTCAGTATGGAAATTACCTGCAACGGTTTCTAAAACTGGTAGATGCCCTGGTCCCACCCACCCCAGCACGACTACATCAGAATCTCCAGGAGGGCCCGAAACCTCCGTGTTGTTTAAAATTTTCAGAGGTGATTTTGATGCTCAGCCCAGGTTGAGTATGACTTGGGACTATGACTTCTCATCAGTGACCAAAGGCTGCTAGTGTCTACCTTCTGTTCTCTTGCAGATTATGTTGTTAAACAAGTCACCTGAATTTTCTAGACACTAAGATCAGCACCAAGTGTTTGCTGTCAGTACAGATACAAAGGGGATTATGGGAATGATGTTGCTCAAGAGACTTGAAGTGAGTCTGCACAAGAAAACAGTGTTCTTAGGAGCCGTCCCTCTGTTCTCGTTGGCCACCTTAGGCCAATTAATGTGCGGCCAAGTTGTCATTACTTGCTAACTTCTTGGATCAGACTTATGTTTGGTACCCAGATCAACATGATGTTGATGGTGATGATCGTGATGATGGTGGTGAGGATGATGGTGATGGTGAGGGTGATGTTTCCCCAATTCACTAGGCTGAGCAGTTCTGGGAAATGATGGGCGTAGCTCTGTATGGGGTGTCAAGAGCTGGTCACCACTGTGACCTTGGGCAAGTCACTATCCTTTCTAAGCCTTAGCTTTTTTTCATTTATAAGAAGAGGTGTGATAGACTAAATGGGTTTTCCACAGCTATTTCAGAGGGGAACCCTTCTAAAATAAAGCAGTGTATAGAGGAGTTCCTCTGGCTGCAGCCAGGTGTTAAGAGCTGGGAGCAGAGCTCTGCCTTTGTGAAGTCTCACGGAGCCCAGCATGCACCCTCGTGAGCTCAGGAGGGGCGGGCAGAGCTAAACCTCGTTGACTGAGGCCCCTGTGAGCGTGTGCGCTGTCTGCCTGCCTGCCTTCTCCCAGGGGAACTCTGGGTTGCAGCCCCTCCTTCTTGGGAGAGAACGACACGGATGAGAGTCATTGGTGACCATGAGCAGGACACCAGCTTATAAACTACTGCAGTAGATAATCCCTGAGTTTCATTAAAGCTCCAATATTCTGGATTTTAAGATTTCTGATCCCTAAAATACCTCTTAAATGAAGTGGAGAAAAAAAGAGACGTCTATTTAAATGTTTGATGAGAGAACCGTGTCCTGGCACAACTTTGGAACAACGGATCAGGTTGAATGGAGCCTGGAAAACAGGAAGGGCTGGGAAGAGAGCTCCAGGCTGAAGCCCCCTCAGGAGTCCCCGGCATATGAGAAAGGCAAAGCAGTTTGAAGGGGAGTCAGTATTCCCTTCTAGAAGCTGGAGATATCCAGACAGTTGCTTGTCAAAAGAATGACAGTTTGGGGAAGTGGGAGAACTGACTTTGAAATAGATGAAACAATATAAAACTCCAGTAAACTCAGGTATCACTCTGGAATTAATGGAGGACAAATCGAATCTGCTGTTAACTTAAATACCCATCTGGTCACATCCCTGGAGCCCATAAATTTGTGAGGCTAATTTGTTGTTGCCATCCTGAGAGCAGCAGGGGGTTAACCACGTTCCCTGGAGTTTTGTTACACGCACAGCCCATTCTCCCTGCCTCTTCCAACACCTGAGCTGGAAGGGAAGGGAGAGAGATGGAGATGGCCCTTCCTGGAGAGGTCCAAAGAGCTTGGGTGCAATAGGGATGGTCACCCATGTTCTCATCTTGACCTTCCTGAAAGGTGGACTTGAGAAATCTCCAAACCAGTTTACACTTCCTCTACTATTTTTTCCCATCACTACAACAAACACTGCATTTTCTCATCTATCCAGTTATCATCCTGGCCCCTCCCTCTGTGCCCCTTTGCTACCTGACTTGACTTTTCTAAAAGCAATTCTCTCTGTACCAGAACTGTGAAGTCTTAATGTAGGCTCTTCAGCATAATCACTTCTTAATTAAGTCAGGCTATGGCTCGGTTTCTCAGAATTGTTTCCAGAGGGCTTAATTTTACTTCTGCTTAAAATTAATATTTTACCTTTTCTGCTTAAAAGAAACAAAAAAGCCTGGAAAGGAACTCGAGAAGAGGGGAATGAGAAAATGATCCAGGGAAAAAGAGAGATCATATTTCATCTCCCACTGCTGATGTGTTCAAGCCTCTGTCGCTATTACCAGCAAGCAACACCCAATCTGTGACATTCACTTTAGTAAAACAAAGCATGGATCAAGGTAATTAAGTGGCCCAACTCAGAGTGAATTAAGGGATGGTTCTGTCAGCAGGAGGCACCTGCCATTCTGACGCTTTCCGCGTGCCCGGTTTGTCCTGGCTGTGCCTGCTCTGGCAGGGGGCTGTGAGGAACCTGCTGACTCTTCCAGAGCACGTGTACCTGGGTACACCTGTGAGCTATCACGGTCAGAGGTCTGTGTGCTTGTCAGGAGGTCAGGAGACCCAAGAGACGAATGATGTTAATTCTGTGCCTCTAGAGCTGTCCGACTACTGTCCTGTGCCCCGGCCCAGAAACTCCCTGGGGCTCCGCTCAGCTCTCACCGTTGACTGTGGTGCACAGAGTCTTGTGCTCACACTCACCCTGAGGTTGCAGGGAACCCGCTCTTCCACGGGGAGGTGCAGGGCAGGGCGGCTGGTCCCGCCCAACAACCCTGTCTGTCATCCATCCAGCTATTCACTGACTTCCTACTGTGTCCAGTTGCTGAAACAACAGTACAATGCAGTGAGTGCTGCCTTCATCAACCTGAAGCTTTGTGGGCCACAGAAACTGAGTGGGCCGAGAGTTCACTGGGCCAAACTCGTTATGAGTGTGTGCGTGGACAGCTGTACAGAGGAGACGTGGGGATCCTCCAACAGAGACCTGAGGTGTAGCCTGAAGATAAGTGCTGCCTAAAAAAAATGGGACTGGCTTGGATTTTTGCATTATGGCCATAATCACATGTGCACAGAAATTCTGCACTCCTATCATCCTATCATCATGTGTCATAAGACTACCTCTGCGGAATTTCCCAGAGGTGCTGGCTCTGGCCAGATGTGTGAGAGGTTAGGTGCCGTCTCCCTGGGAGATTCCTTCCTTTTATCCTCAGGCTCCTCTCTCTTTCCCAGCTAAGACCAGTGATGTGGCGGGGGGAGGGGCCGAGGGAGGTGGAAGATGCTTGAAGGCACCAGTTAGACCGAGTACCTAACCGTTTTTCTAGCCACATAGAATGTGTGCATCTGTGTGAACCTAGGTGGTGATCCCTGCATAAGTGATCTATGTGACCACCTGAAACTCTGGTTCCAGTAGAAAGTGGTGGGACGTTGAGAAACTTCATTTGAGGGCCTGTAGCTGACATTGCTGGGAGGTATTTCCTCTTCCAATTCACATGACTGATTACTGGCCAGATGTCCCCTCCATCCCATACTCATGGCCAAAAACAAGCACGAGGCCAGCAGAAGGGGGTCTCTGCTGAGCGGTCTGCTTTTGCTCAGGGGCGGTCCCAATTCGTTCTGCCAATAACGTTATTGTACTAAATACTACGTAAGATCATTGCAGTACACCAGCACTGCTTGGGAAATCCTTTCATATATGGATTTTCTTCATAATCATATATATGTTTTAGGGACAGACTTATTATAAGGGACTTAGTTTACAGCATTTCTCAATTTCTTTCCCTGAATATTTTATCAGCATAAAATATTGGATTAGAAGGGAAATGATTTTTTTTTCCTGAAAAAGAATTTAGGATGGCAATAAGCGCATGTATGTTCAGGTGCTTTATGATGGGAGCCCGTGCCTCATCATTTATTCCATTTTGTGCATTGTTTCCAAACACTTCCTCTGCAGAGGACAGGCTTGAAACATTGTCAAATGAGTACACTGCCAGGGCGTCCCGGGCTCAAGTTTGGGGGTCTCTGTTCTCTTGTCCATACAGAAAGGTGCCAGGAACTGAGCCCTCACTGCATGCCAGGCCTTCCTTCAAGTGCTTCATTTACAGTAAGGAAACTTCACAGTAACCACAGGAGGTAGATGCTATTATTAGCCATTTAACAGTTAGGAAAATTGAAGCACAGAGAGGTTAAGCGACCCCCGAAGGTGATAAGAAAGGGGTGAGAGGTCTAGTTTCAATGACAAGGCCACATACTTGAGATCCCCATCATGCTTTTAGAGATGCCTCCTTTCTCTTCTCAAATGTGCTGATTCTTCTCAGCCTTTCTACAAAGCACCGAGTCCTGCTGCGTCAGAGCCCCATGGCTGGAGAGATGGAAAAGGCAGGAGGCAACCTGGGGAATCTTCTCTACCCTCAAGCCCTGCCTTCCTCTTTGAATACAATCACCGGTTTTAAAACTCACCTCTTCCGTGAAGCGTTCTTCCAATGCTTTATTTTGGCGTTTTTCTAGTTCTTATGCATTTAGGTCTCCATGGCTAGATTTGTAGGTGCTCTTGGAGATATATATATATATTTAGCTCTATATTTTATACATAATTATACATTTGACACTTGAACAACATGGGGGTTCATCTGAATAAAACTTATAATCGGTCCTCTATATCCACAGTATCTCTGTGTTTGTGGTTTCAACCAAGCATTGACTGTGTATTTACTTTTGAAACATATGTGTGTACAAGTGGACCCACGCAGTTCAAACCCGTGTTATTCAAGGACCAACTCTATTACGTCTTTAAAAATATGTACTTATGTTTCTTGTCTCCTCCGTTGGATTGGAGGCTCCCCTTGGGATGGTCAAATATTCTGTTTATTATATGATTCTCCCAATAGGAACTTGGATAGGTCTGTAGATACTAGGTTATATGGGGCACACAGAATGGATGAACAGCTAATTTGGGGGATTGGATCATGGCCTCAACACCATTCTACACCATCAAAAATGTCCATGATGCCTGGCCTTTGCAAGGAGAAATACAAAGCTTAGGTTCTAATGGTTAAGAGCATGAAACCCCAAGACTGAGCTCAACTGCAGATGTGTACTTTACAGAAGCATGTACTAAAAAAGTGTACCTACACAATCAACACAGAGAAATGGACAAGTATGGAAGTTTATTTTATGGATAGGCTTCAAGGGCAGATACACAGCGATTATCTAAGACTGGGCTCAGCAAACTCTGGCCTGTGGGCCAAGTCTGGCCTGTCCACCTGCTTTTACATTGAAGTCTTATAGGAACACAGCCCTGCTCAGCCTCTGGCATGTGATCCAGGGCTGCTTCACACTGCATCAGTGGTGTCCAGGACTGAGGCAGAGACTGTGACCCAAAAGCCTCAATTGTATTACACAGCCCTTTCTGTTTCTACTTTTGACACACACAACTTCTAAACTTCACAGGGAAAAATCTCTGAATATCCAACTTTCTCTCCAGACCTTAAGCCATTTACTTCTCTTTCTACAAATATCAATTTGAAAAGATGTCCAGAACTTACATTCCTGCAAGTCAATTATTTTCTCAGAATATTCAAAGCCATGGTCTACTTAGAAGCGTATTTTAGATGAGGTTCCAGATTTTTTTTATTGTGCTCTACTTTTTTATAAGTACATTTTAGCATAAATGGTACGGAAATTTTTTGTGTATTGTCTCACACTTAGAACCTCTCTGCCAAATCTTGCAATTTGACCAGGAATTTCTGGGGTACGTGTTGATAGCCATCAGAACATCCTTGACACCTCTTGACACCTCCAACCAGAACTGTATGGTGGGAAATTGAAAAGAAATGAATTCGGGGGGGGGGGGGTTTCAATCTCTGCTTTTTCAACATTTGGAGTTTTGTTTCCATTTTAACCTACTATTCCCAATAAGACATATTTCCTAATTTTTGGTATTGATTTTTATATTACAGAAGAAATACAAGGATGTGCTCAGTGTTTCTGGGCCATGTTCACATTACCGTGTGTTCACAAAGGGATGTGTAAAAGCCCTAAGCCCTGAATTATATGGAGCCAGAAAACGTGAAAGGGGACATGTAACCAATGCAACTGCTTGCAGGGCTCCCAGGCCGTAGGCTGTGCATAGGACGTTTAGCCTTCAGACCCATGCAGTACCACCTGAGAACTCTGGGCTAATGCATCTCAAATCTCACACGTTTACTGGTAGGATTATATTCCTCACCAACCTTCCTTAGCTAAAGGTCAAGTGGATCATGGAGAGGGGTCTAGAAATAGCAAGGCATGTCCTTGAGACTCAGAAGCATTTGGTGCAGGGAAAACAGGAGCCCTGGGCAAAGAAAGTAATTCACAGCTTACTGCAAACTTGAGAGTCTCACCATTAAGGGTTTTCTGAAGTGCATGGATGGACCTCAGTGGGTTAGTAAAGAGCATAGGGGTGGCTCAGTGCCTCTCCAGCCTTCGAGAATGGCCTCCCAGAGGGCACCCACCACACTGTGTGCAAGGGCAACAATGTAGAACTCACAGGAAAGATGCCTTTGGGGGTACCGCTCAGCTCTAGTACAGGGAAGCGCAGGCTACAGAAAACACCATGAGGGCTGAGTGATCCCGCAGACAGTGAGGTTCCCAGGCTGCTGAGCATTTGTTATACACAACCTCAGTAGACGTTTGCCAAATTTCTGAATTCTATACATCATCCTCATTAAATGAATGATAAAATTAAGCCCTATTAGAATCAAACAATTTGTTCAAAGGCATATAGTTTTAAATGATGGAACAGGACACAAATTCATATCTGATTTTTCACTATGCCATCCTGGGTAGAAACACTAGTGTCTCAAGCTCTCCTGGGGCCCAAAGCTGGGAGAACACAGTAACTTTTACGTAGCTTATAAATAAGCTTGTTGTTGTTTTTAGCCCACTAGAAATGATGATTTTAATACTTTAGGTAATTTCCTTTAGGCATATTGTGTGTCCTAGGCTAAGTACAGCTCAGGACCTAGTTTCCCATGGTAGCATATACTCTTAGCAGCCCATCTCTTTGTAAAACTAAAGTACCTTAACGATCATACGTGGAGGTGTGGACAGTGGCATGTAAACCCCCGTCACATTCCTGTCCTCTCTCTATATTTTACAGCGTGAGGCATAGAACCCGAGATGTGTGGCCCATTTCTCTTGGAGACGTTCTTAAGGTGAACTACTTTTTGCGGTACGGAAGCAGTTCAGAGACAAAAGGGGCCCATGACGTCTCCGATGTTGGACCAAGTGTTGCTCGTTTCATGGTGTCACATGCCAGGTGCCTGGAGACAGGCTGACAACCTGTGTTCAGATTAGCACTGCCCCTCCCTCTGTGACATTGCAGTGGAAGATGGAAAGATTTCTTTCCCTAAATCCTAATAATGATAGTAATTAAAACACTGTGCATGGCGTCAATTAATGGTAATCAGGGAATGTACTTAAATCAATTAAATCTTAAAGTTATTGCTTTGATAGCCATATCTGAGTATAGGGTGGAGCTTCCAGAAATAGAATGCAGTGTCTGTTTATGGGGGCATGGGGAGGATAAGTATTGAATGGGCTGAGAAGCGGTCTGAGCATTCCCAAGCCCCTTTCAGTACCTGGAGAGAGCTCCATAATTCATAATCTTGAAATGCATAGGCTGATAATTGCCTTAATCACTAGAGAAACATGGCTAAAATGGACTGAAATAAGCCATAAAACTCATTACAAGATAACAAGATTCTATCTACTCTCCAAGGTCATGTTAGAGCTCCATAAGGTCAAGGTGTTAATCACCTCGTTCAGCAGAAGTACCATAGATAAGAAACTGGTGTGTGTGTGTGTGTGTGTGTGTGTGTGTGTGTGTGTGTGTGTGTGTTGTTTAAATCTCCCTAGAATCCAGGACAATAGAGATGCCCAGGTAGGTGAAAGGAAAGTGGACAGCAGTCTCTGAATAACCAGTCATTTGTGCTTTCCTTTTTTAACTTCTGGAGCAAAAGCGTCTGGGGTGTTTGCTTTCCAAAGTTAGCATTCCCTAGACTGAGCCCTTCCCATACAGATCAAGTAAGCTGTCAACAAGTCAACAGTAGAGCCAGGCCATGGCTTTAGAATCTGGACAAACAAACTTCTTTCCCACTGGCCTGATGAAGTGCACCGTAGGCAGTTATACGAGAAGGAGTTTTAGGTATCCCGTGCTCTTACCTCCACGTCTGTCAGATGAGAGAAACAAGGTCCAGGTAGGTGCAGGGCTGTCCAAAGTCCCACGGGTTGTTTCGGGTGTAGCAGAACTGTGAGGTCTTGCAGAGTGCAAAACCTCTCATTTTACTAAGAGATCATGTTCTTGGAGAGGGAAAGGCACAGCCTGAGGGCAGCACATATCTTTTCCTGGAGACGAAATCTCTTCATTCCCCAGTGATGCAAAGAGCAATTTCCTCTTAAAGGTGGAGGTCAGATTCTCACATCCTCACACACCTCAGGTGGGGCCTTAGGGTTACGTCTGTGAAGCCTGACTGGGGAGCTGTTGTTGCTCTTGCCTTTTTGTCCTCATCTGATGACGGTGGCCCTCAGCCTTCTCTCCAGACCCTCAACTTACCCCGGCTCCCCATTCTTCTTCAAAGATGCCAAGAAGCTAGACTTAGATCTACATCGAAGACTAGATCTAGACTTCCTTGTTTTCTCAGTAAAGACTGAAGAACAGCAAAACTAACAGAACTGCCCAAAGGATGTTTATGAAGCTAAAATGAGATTATGGTCCTGATTCATAGAAAGTTCTCAATAAACAGTTATCATCACCATCATCATCATCAGTTTAAGAAGGGTTGTGTTGAGGACTATTAGGAAAAAGTGATTGACTAGTTTTCATCACTGCTGTGGCCTCATTAAAGGAAATGGGCTTACACTGCAGCAGAAAAAATACTTAATTTTTTAAAAATAAAATTACTGGGAAATTCTATTATTCAATTCCAAGGAAATATCTAAAAATCCCTCTGCAATCCTCTTGGGATGATAAATGTTTGGAGCCAAGGGGTGACTCTAGTGCCAGCTCCAAATGTTTTCAGGCATTTAGACACCATTTATTGTCAATAAATTACACGTAAATTTAAATCTACTGAGCAGGAATCCTAGGTTTTTTGTTTGTTTCTTGTTTTTATGGTACAATGTGATTTACAAATCTATAGCTGAAAAAGACCAAGAAAGCTATCATTTTTATAGTTAACCTAATAAGAAACTCTAGTTCCTGGCTTCTGCAACTGCCAATTCCCCTGGAAACGTTTTTCTTTAAGTTTGCTTTGTAAAAACAATTTAAATTAAGCTCCCAAATATGCATTTACTGAGGATTTGCTTTGATAGATTCTGTGTAGGGGGTGATTGCAGAATTAGTCTTCAGTGAATACATTTTTGATAATCAGTTGATTTTCATTTAACACATAGTAACCACCATATAAACTCAAGTCATGTATATCTAGTCAAAAACAAGTTGAATAAATACCGACCAGTTATTAAAACCATTTATTGAGAATTAACTCCGTGTTACTATCTGGATCCAAATCCAGTGGACGCATTTGATAGTTAATGTGTGGGATTCCCTGGTAGAAGCCACGGAATAAAGCTTATTCACTGATATCCAGAGGATTCCTGGATATGCATCCAGCTTGGGGCTAACTAGCAAGTCTCAGTGTTGGCCTCTTAGGCTGAGAATAAATAAAGAGAGTATAAAAACCAAACTGGAGCCCACGAGGAAGGGACACTTAGGGCAGCCGATCTGCTGTGCTGCTCTGAGGAGCTCCATGAGCAGTCGACCACGGGCTTAGAGGTCATCTCCAGTGATGTGGCCCCTGCTGGCAGCCCTCCATCAGAATCCTCAGAATATGGGCACAGAGTCAGGGTCTGCCACTGAGTTCTAGGTCTAGGAGTTAACAGCTTGTGACCTTGGGCAACTGACGGGCTCTCTAACATGTTTCCTCCTTTGTGAAGTGGAAATGGAAAAGAATATTGACGTCATTAGACTTCTTATCTAATGTGACAGTGAGGAGGAGCATGAAAGGACCTTGGATGCTGTACAGCACATGAATAGAGGAGCTATCACTGTGATGGCTTTCCAGGGAGAAAAGCTTTGAGATAATACATTCAGGTTTCTGATGAGGCTTCCTTGGCAACCAGATGTATTCGTTGGGAAGGTAGGTGTCCAGATAATACTCAGATTTCCAGCGGCCACAAACCAAAACTATGCAAGATGGTGGTCCAGTCTCAGTGCCCGGGGCAGGGGCCCCAGGCCCAAGTCCACGCAGAAGGGAGCTTACCTTCCTGAGTGCTTGACACACTCTTGCTGTTGATTTTTTGGGAAGATTGTGCCTCGGTAGTGTTGTCAAATAGGTAGCAGTCCAACTTGGGGCAAGACAGCAGCTGACTCACTTCACTCTGGAAAGAGCCAGAGTAAGTCCTGGGTTGGGAAAGGGTCTATCCTTTACCTCCTTAGGGGCTCCAGGAAGTCAGAAGTCTGGGGCCAGAAGCTCTGGAGCTCGATCCTGTCCAGCCTGCCCTCCCCTGGCTTCTGGGCAGCCAGAAGGGAAGAGGGAAGAGCCATCCCCACTGTGTCATGAATAAACCAGCCAACAAGGGAAGGTGCATCACACTCTGTTCTTCTTCTTCCCTGCAGCCGGGCTGACCTCTTAGCACGTCCAGGGGCTGCTGGTGGCTGTCACTCCACCTTCCCAAATCCAATTAGAATGCAACCTGTGATTTGCCTTCATCTTTTACTGCTCTGCCAGGTTGTTTACTGGGCAGCCTTATTACCAATCTCCTAAAATCCCCATAAACTCCATAGATCATAGGCTATAGCATTAGTACAACTGCCAGCCTGCATGATGAGCCTCTGCAATTACTCACCAGGGGCTGGATTAAGCAGGCCTTTGTCACCAGGTCCCCAGTGATGTACACTGTGTGCAACATTGAACCAGCTCCAGAAACGAGGAGGGGGAAGGAAGGAAGAAAGATCTCAGCAGTCTCTTTTTACACTTTTTCCCTTTTTATGCATTTTTTTGCTGAATGTGTTCTTTTTTTTTTTTTTTTTTTTTCCTCCCTCTGTTCTTTCAGTCTTCCTCTACCTAGTGTCTCTCTTAGCCTCAAGAAGCAGATGTGGGGCGATAGAAAGACAGCTTCATAGCCCTCGCCGCTCCCCCTGGAGGCCTGGCAGCAGCCAGCAGGCCCTGTGGGGTGGGGGGATGGCAAGGCTCAGGCCTGGCTGGCTGCAGCTGTGGGAGAAATCTCGGATGAATTTCAAAACCTGCCTTTGCTTTGGATGTGATCAACAGTCACAGCGGGGCCTCTGTGTTTTACTGTGTGAACAAGCTCAGAAGGAGGGAGGAAATGCAGCCCCTCACTCGCCCCTCCCTTGCTGCAGTGGCCGAGGGGAGGGCATTGGAAACTCCTCTACCTCCCTGCCGTGGGCCGGGGTCTGCCCCGAACAGAGCAGTCCTGGAAGAGGTGGAAACAGGGGCTGTGCACTCAGCAGGCAGCCCGGCTGCTGCTGTCCCCAGATGTTTAGCCAGATGCAGAAGGGGGGTTGCCCTCAGGTCCTGCCAGAATGTCCTGGGCAGAGAGCCTGGGAGCACCCGCATGTGTGGGCTCCTGGAGCAGCTTCCGGTACGAGAACACAGGTGGAGATGGTAGCCAAGAACCCTGTCTTCGGGTTCTGCCCTCTCAGCCTCTTCTAGGCTCTCCTGGGGAACTGGCTTGTGGGTGACGAGAAGCACTGGTGAGAAAATGTTGCTGAAAGAGGGCTGTAAATTACAAAAGTCCAAGCAAATAAAAACCTTGTCTCAGGTTATCACGGCCTCCAGCCTTATCAAAAAGGCGCATGTGGCGCTCACAGAAGGAGTTTATGAAACAGTTGTTGATTGAGCACTTGCCCTACTCTCTGCCAGAAGGCAGTGCGACAACCTCGTGGTTTCCTGCCTGTCTAATGGGTCGTCCACTCACAGACTGACTCAGCAGACATAGAACACATATATCCTTGTGCTCACGGCTGTTCCCGGGGTCATGCTGCAAGACAACCTCCTTCCTGCCTGAGGACGCTACTTGGTTGGCTTGTGCAGCTCCTTCTTAAAGGAGTAAAGTCCATCTCTGGCAGCAGGGGAGGTGGGACAAGGGAACACCGGCCTCCTTCCCTTTCTGCTGGTAAAGCCACTTTCACAGAAATGTTTCTTTCCTGGCACAGCCCTGGGAAGATAAGGACGAGCCAGGTAGACCCCTTTTCTCAGTGGCAGGGCCAGCACCCTTACATCTGTTCCAGAGAAGCCTGGTGGGATGTTCAGGGTCCTCACAGCCCCAGGAACTGCAGTTGTCATGGACAGTAACTCCTCCAGGGCATGTTTCTTTCAAAGAGCCTCAGGGTCTGTCTAATGAGCTCACCCAGGAGCTCCCCCAGAAATGCAGATTCTCAGGCCACACCTCAAACCTGCTCAATCAGAAATGGGGGCTGGAGCCCAGCAGCCTGTCCTTTAACCAGCCCCCTGGGGGCCCTCAGGCCTGCTCTACCGCACTGATTCTCAAACTGCACTGCAGGTTGGGATCACCTGGGCGGTTTTCAAAAACAGTGATGCTAGGTTCCTGCTCCCAGGGATTCTGATTTGATTAGACTGGGACGAAGCTTGGGAACTGGGATTTTTGAATCTGCTCAGGTGATTCTAATGGGCATTGAAAGTGGAGAACCACCAATGTCACAGAAAAGGGAGCCTCGGATCCTTATCCCATCCCAGAATTTTGGCTGCTATGCTTTTTGTTTTCTGGAATACTTAGCAATCTGGGGACGTTTGACCAGTCATTAGGAGAAGATGCTAATTAGTACCATCTAAGCTGGTACCTTTCACCTTCCTTTACAGAGACAGTCACAGGTAAACGGGGACTGTGCGGCCAGGTGAGGTCAGTACCCATTCCTGGGGTTTCCTAGAATGCAGGGGAGTCACTGGTACATCTGGCTTTGCACCGGTGGCTGTCCCCTACCTGTGCCATGAGTGGACTGGGCTGCGTCCCTGCTTATAGTCCCAGACCCCTCTCCTGACATAGTTTCCACCCCAAAGCCCCCCTGAGGAGTGGTGGAGAAAAGAGGCTGGGGCTGGCAGGGAGGAAAATGCAGCTCTCCTGGATGTTGGGCACATGTCTGATTGTAAAAATCAGGAAATATACTCACTGGAAAAAAAAAAAATCTACCCAGCCAAGCTCTGTGTGAGGTAGTGAGGAGGAAGGAAAGGCGTTACCCAGAGGAGCTCTGGTCTCCAGTGGAAGCCTCAGAGAGCATAAAAACAGCTCCCTTCTGATGCTGGGATGAAATGCTTTGCCCGTCTTGGCATCTGTGCCCACCCACCACTGGCCATGCTGCTAGCTCCTGCTTCACCCCAGGAAAGGATGCGAGGACACGTGAGCGACAACCAGACTGGCAGTCAGTTCTCCCCATCCTTCCCTCACTCCCTCTGCATTCACCAGAGTCCAGCTGGCATGTCCCTGGGCCTAGGGTTTCCCACCAATAAAGTATTAGTACCAGTCCTCTGTCTCCAGAGTAGGGAGAGGATGTGGGTAGCAAAAGTGGAGGCTCTTGCATCTCAGCAGTTCTGCTTTGGGGAGAAGGGAACACAGAGATGAGCCCGAGAGATTCTACCCCACCCCCATCCCATTCGGGGGTTGGCTGGAAAAGAGGTTTCAAATCCAACCCACTGCCTTTTAGAACACCTGCCTAAAACTTCTCCATCTCTAGATGATCCCACGTCATTTCCCCACCTCAAAAGACTCAGAAGCAATTCTTATTGCTTTTCTTTCCTGCAGTACAGCACAGGCTGTGGTGTGGTGTCTCTGAATCAAGAGAATAACTGCAGGTCTTTAGGAGTCATTCCTCCTGGTGGGAGTTGGCACAAAGCTGTGATGGATGCCAAGGAGGAGTTGAAGGCTTGGCCATGTGTGGCCTGTTACAGAGATGCTGTTGAAGGATGTGGGATGTGGCTCCTGTGGATGGATTTTCAGATTCCCACTTTGCAGAGTGGGTGTAAGAGCAGGACAGGAGAGGACAGGCATTGCCAGCTCTGGACCTGGGCCCTTGCCTTTTCATCCTGTCTCCCTCTCCCTTCCCTTGAGGCCCAAAGGCCATCAGAGGGAGGACTTGAGAAGAGCTAGTCTTGGCTCAAGTTTGGAATAAGTATGTAACTGTCAGTATAAACACTTCTATGTCAGAAGACCCATTTCCAGGGAGAGCACTTGAACTACCTTTGGAATGTGTACATTCCAGTTTGCCTGAGTCCTTGGTGCTCGGTGAGTCACCCTGGGGGTCAGGCATTCTTTCTTAACTCTCAAAGGCTAAGGAGCGTCCTGGCTGTGGGACCCAATGGGTTAACAGAGCCGCCTTGACACTCAGGTTAAAATGAGGAATGGAGGTCTGCAGAAGACCGTCTGCAGTTGAGAAACTATTGTGAACAGTCAGGCTGTCACCACTTGTGGTTTTACGATGGCCCTATAAAGAGCAGACAGGAAAATCACTGAAATGGGTTGGGCTTGCAGTGCCTTGAGCAGAGACAATGTCAGGCGAGCCTGTCTGCAGAGGTAGCTCCTGTCTGCATCCCAAGCCCTTCAGAAAGGCAGCATCCGAGCCCCACCTTAGATTCGGAGACAGGTCAGTGGGGAATTCCTTCGCAGAAGAATGATGTAGGGCAGGAGACAGAAAACGAAGGTGAGCGTGACCTTGCTGTGGAGGGATGGAGGACCCAGGGTGAGCAGCGGATTTTTAATGCAGCTTTGCAGCTGGAGCTGCTCGAAAAAGGCCAGCCTCTTCTTTGAAGTTTTCCCTGATCCTCTCCACTGAATTCCAGTTTATCTGTTTCCCTTTTTATTCTTCTCAGCACCCAAGGGAAAGACGTGGGTGCTCGGTCCTCTCGTGGCACCCCGTGCCTGCCCCGTCGTGTCAGCCCTGATGCCGGCTTGTAATTCAGCGCTTCCTAATCCACTCTCCCTCTAGACTCCAAGCAGGCAGGGGTCACATCTTTCATCTCTGCAGCCCCAGAGCTTTCACAGTATCTGGTGTATATAGATCCACAGTCCCTTACTTGCAATTCCGAATTCAAAATTTCTGAAAACCTAAAGTTTTCTTAGAACTCATTTTGCAGTAAGATCTGGGCCAGGTGTTGGCAGGTTTGCAGAGTCAAGATGTAGCAGCAGAGTGGAGACAACATACTCTAACCAATGACATTGTGGAAGAAACACTAAAAGCTAGTGCAAGCAGTAGCTGCAGGGCTCCGAGGAAGGGCTAATACTTCTGGGGGCGTGGACAGGACAGCCTCAGAGACCTCCCGGCACTTGAGCTGGGTTTAAATCGTAGGTCCGATTCCCAAAGATGAGGGGATGGTGGGGAGATAAACTTGGAACATCATGTAACAGGATTTCCCGAACTTTCTGTATTCTTCTCTTCCCATGGAGTTTCCAAGCTCCCCCAGGGCTGGGACGTTGCCCCATTTTTTCCCATTCTTTCCACGTGGCCCAGTAAAAGGCATTCTGAGGACTATCCAGAATTTTCCTATTCTGCAGGAAAGAATTCTGGGCCTTGCACATAGATTGTGACCAAGAATACAGTTGACCCTTAAACAACACAGGTTTAAACTGTGCAGGGTCATTTACACTGGATGTTTTTCAGTAGTAAATATTACAGTACCACACAATCTGTGGGTTGGTTGAATCCCCGGATGTGGAACCCGCAGACAAGGAGGGTCGACTCTAAGTTACGCGAGGGTTTTTGACTGCGGGGAGGGTCGGCGTTCCTAACCCCTGTGTTGTTCGAGGGTCCACTGTATTTTCTTGAATAAGTGAAACCTTAGAACGTGTGACTTTTTACATTAATGAGCTTTATTTTTTATTTGTATTAGAGCAGTTTTAGATTCCAGCAAAATGAAGCAGAAAATACAGACATTTCGCACACACACCCCCTTACACAAGCCTCCCCGGTTATCAACAGCCCCACCAGAGTGGAACATTCCTTGCATCCACGTACCTACACTAAAACGTCATTATTATTATTATTAATTTTTACATCTTTATTGGAGTATAATTGCTTTACAATGGTGTGTTAGTTTCTGCTTTATAACAAAGTGAATCAGTTATACATACACATATGTTCCTATATCTCTTCCCTCTTGCGTCTCCCTGCCTCCCACCCTCCCTATCCCACCCCTCTAGGGGGTCACAAAGCACCTAGCTGATCTCCCTGTGCTATCCGGCTGCTTCCCACTAGCTACCTATTTTACGTTTGGTAGTGTGTATATGTCCATGCCACTCTCTCACTTCGTCCCAGCTTACCCTTGCCCCTCCCCATATCCTCAAGTCCATTCTCTAGTAGTTCTGTGTCTTTATTCCCGTCTAACCCCTAGGTTCTTCATGACACTTTTTTTTCTTAAATTCCATATATATGTGTTAGCATACGGTATTTGTCTTTCTCTTTCTGACTTACTTCACTCTGTGTGACAGACTCTAGGTCCATCCACCTCATTACAAATAGCTCAATTTCGTGGAACGTCATTATTTTAATGCCCGTTTGTCCTCACGTAAGAGAAATAATGGAGGCAGATGAGGCATTGCTCCCCCTGATCTGATTCAGCACCTCTCTCTACTTCCCCCACCTAGAGGTTCTTGGCCTACTGAGAAACCTGCCCGGCTGCAATGCCACAGAGCAGAGAGGGGACAGGATGACAAGCTTTGAAAGGTGTAAACACGGAGAAGGCAGAGAAATCATTCTTGTGCAACAGAGGGAAACTCATAGGCATAGATATTAAAGATGGAGAAACACCTATGGGATCAGTTCCCTCCCTTGGGGAGCAGAGTTGGGGAAGTAAGCAAGGCCCAGCAGTCCAGACCTCTCACTCACTGGGAGTGCAAAAGCCGTGTTCTTCACCATCTCCCTGGGGCAGCTGGAGCCCAGTGTTGTCTGTCTTTTGCCAGGAGTGCAGCCGAAAGACACCAGTACTGGACACCAAGCCCTGAAAACCATTTGCTCTTTACAGTTTACAGAGCACGTTTAAAGAATCATAACAGCCTCATCACATCCTGGTGGAATTTACAGGGTGTGTAGAAACCTCTCCACCTCTCAGATGAGGGCGCTGAGGCCAAGCAAGCTGGTGGACGTCTCACACTGGGTGAGGGATGGAGCCAGAGCCTGGGATGCAGGTCCTGGGCTGTGCTTCCTACAGGGCATGGAGGGAGGGGGCATTGCTCTCTTGGTCCCTGGCCACAGCCTGTGATAAAACCTGATCAGTTATTTGTAGTGTAACACCCATAAAAGACATCAACATAACCATCCTTCTGAAGCAGAGAAGAAGGTTTTAATTTGTGTGTAGGAAGAAAAGTTTCTGAGTCACATACTTTTAGGAAAAGCTTAAGCGTGGTTCTTCACTATGGACCTTCTCCAAGCCTTTAATATACTGATGTGGTCATGAATCTCCAAGGCAAAGGGGACACAGCATGTCCATATTCAACCACGATTCTGAACTTAGAGCTTCTTGAGTGGAAAACTCTTTGGGGAATGAATGCAACCTTAGAGCTGGTCAAACGGGGAATAAGTGGTAACCTTTCTATTCAACCTTCAGCTCTGGGGTGTCCTCTGTAGAGGTTCTCAGAGAAGCTTGGAGGGGAAAAAACAGAAAACGAAATCTCTAAGAAGAGGCTCAAAAGAACTGAGTTATTCAGGCATAATAAGAAAAAGACACTAGCAGACCACTAAAATCAACTTTAAACTATTGAGCACGGGAGGGGATTTGGGACCTGGCATGGTGAGGGGCTGTTCTTGGAAGAACACGGGACTGAGCCAGGCGTCCTGGTAGCAGAGTGAGGGGTTGGGGGTTTGCTCAGCTGTGAGGAACCTGCGGTGTGAAGGGTGGGCGCCTTGGAGCCCAGGGGCCAGACAAGGGCCCCAGAATCCCTAGTTCATAGACAGAGGGTCTCCTAGGATGTGGATGGACCAGGCTGGATCCTGCTTGGAGGGAGCGGACCAGAGAAAATCACCCATGCAGGTCTCAGCTGGCCTCACGGCACTGAGATAACTAGCGATTTCTGTAGAAACAGGTGTGAACCCTGGGCACAAAAGTGACCCTTGGATGCTGTGTGATGTAGGCAGCTGTGGGGAGGATAGAGACCTTGGGTGAGTTCGTCCCAGCTGGGAGGAGAGAGGGGGAGGTGGGCGAGGGAGAGAGAGAAAGACTCAGAGCCAGAGTCATCCGAGAGGCCCCAGAGCCTCCAAGGAAAGTCACCCTGTGGGAGCTGCCACCCTGTTCCCGGGCAGGCACTGGCCAGCACTGACCCCAGGTCCCGGTGCGCCCCTCTTCCCTCCCCCGAGAGGAGAGGCTCCACACACTGTCCAAGCTCAGTGCCCACATCCAAGCCCCTTGGTCTCCATGGTGCCTGGTCCTCCTTCATCCTCCTGCCCTTTTCTCTGTGAAGAGAGGGAACAGGCAGCACGGGGCCAGGGTGGCAGGGAGGGACAAGCAGCCGCCACAAAACAAAAGGAAATCATGAGGGGAGGCTGGGCCCTGGGGATGGGCTTCTTGCAGAATCCCGAGTTTCATTAAATATAGAAAGGTAGGATGAGAAAATAATATCCACTCATTGTTAAAGTTTCAAAGTCGGAAGTTGGCCTTGATTTCAAAGAGCTTGTGTGTAATGTGATGCACGGCTTTCTCTTCTGTTTCTCTTTTTATAGGTAAGTGACATTTCATTCTGCTCATCCCCAAGGCAAAGTTGGATGGTTTTAAAGTGGAAATAAAATGATCGGAAAAGAAACGGGGAAGGTGGGAAGAGGTGGCCGTCGAGGGCGGTGCAGGTAGGTGCCCATGAGATCGGCATCCTTTGCGCAGGCAGGGAGGGGGAGGCGCCCCCGAGTGGATGTGAATGCCTTGCCCCAGACTAGAGGTCCGAGTCGTGGCTGTGGCTTTTGACATGTAGCGCCTTTGCTCCTGGGAGTAGGTCTATTCTCAGCACTGGATGCCCAGGGCTGTTGTCAAGAAGTCTTACCCTGGTGAGGTTTCCATCCTGAAACGTGTCGGGTTTTGCATCCCGGTGCTGTGCATCAGCTACGTTGCTGTGGTTTGCTGGTAGAGGAGATAGAGGTGAATGTGTTTGCATCTGGAGAGGTGGAACAAACATCTCGAGGAGGAGAATTAGGCAAGTGGAAGGTGAACATTCCTGTTGTGATAGGACTGCAAATGTAACGGAAATTTCTGGACAGAAGGGAGGTTTGTGGTGAAACTGGGATCTTCTGGTACATTAAGAATCATTTACTTAACTTCAAGGTCTGTCTAGTTACTATGGATATA
The DNA here is from genome assembly GCF_949752795.1 of Hyperoodon ampullatus. Taxonomy (NCBI): domain Eukaryota; kingdom Metazoa; phylum Chordata; class Mammalia; order Artiodactyla; family Ziphiidae; genus Hyperoodon; species Hyperoodon ampullatus. The sequence goes on along the minus strand of NC_136920.1, from coordinate 84,591,637 downwards.
TTTTTCTATTCCTGCCTGGGTGCTGCAGCTAAGACACCACTTATTTTCTCCTTGGCCTGCAGCAAAGCGGCATCTAAAGCTGGAGGCTGATTTGTCATTATAGCCGCCTTACCTCTTCTTGGTCATTCAGGGAAGGTATTTTGAAGTTCAAGATGAGTTTGGGCTTTCTACTCTTCTTAAATTCATTGCTCTCCCCTAAGATTAAAGCGGAATGACTTTTATTTTTCCTATAACTTGTGAACGATCCACTAAAATAATTGGCTGATGGTTCTGCCCACGTGTATTTGCTATTTTCTTTGAGAGAAAGAAAGAAATGTAAAGCATTCTATTTAATAGTCTGTAAATCTAGGTGGGGAACATACAACTCAACTCAATAAAAATATTTAAAATGCAGGGTCCTACCATGTCCCATTAAGAGAGATAAACAGAATTGATTGAGGGATGTGTTGGGAGGAAGGAGAGAAAGGTATAAACCACTTCAGTCAGTGGTCCTCAGAGGGGAAATTCTCATCCACACCCAGGAGACAAATCTGCAGACATTAGAAATGTTAGAAAGAGGCAAAAATACAAGAATTTGTTGTTTAAGATATTTAATTCCATTTCTAAATTTTGGCTACATGGTTGCTTTTTTAAATTCTCTTTTCCTCAATTTCAACACAGAGGGGGGGAAAAAAGCTCAAAATGCAATGACCTCCTCTGAAATGTGAAAAGTTTCATTGTATCCAGAAAATGGCCATGCATCTCTTTTTATGACATCATATCCCAATCTTGTGTTCTTTTATTATATTTTCACTGAGGCATGGTGACTCAGGTTGCATTTTCATGGCTGTAGACAGGCCTGAGAATGCTTCTTGGTATTTGCCCTGCAAAATGGGGAAAATTAGGCTGCATCTATTGGGATCCTAGTCCAAGAGGGAGCTCTGTACACCCTGAACCTGTTTTGAAAATGCAGAAAAACTGCACCAAAGAAGCAACCCTAGAATCTTGCCCGACAGGGCAATACAAAGATGGGGTTCTTAGCCATAAGGCTTTCTGTAGCCCCTTTGTCACAAAATGCAGATTTCTCTTTGCTACCTATGGATCAAGGTTGATTGAGTCATTGACTTTGTTGGAAAGTTCATCTCTTTTTGGAATTTGTCAACAGAATAAGGGCTGCAACATAATTTCTTCTTTGTCTTGATATTCTGCCTTTTCTGCAGATGGCAGGTGTTGTGTTGGGGGGGAGGGGCAGCATTCACCCCCTGGCTTCCCCTTTGGACTTGCTGGTTTGCCTTGTTGGTCAGAGGCAGGGGTACTGAAAAGCCAGTCTGCTGGAATGGATGAAGTCAGTGCCTTGGAATTTCCTATTAATAAGGAGATAATAGAGTATATGTGAATTTCACAAGAAAAATTTCCACAGGGTTTATAAGAACAATGGATATATTTGAATAGTTTCCATACTCTGTGACTCTCAGAACTATGAGAATAAAATTCCTTTTGCGTTATAAACAGCACATCCACAGCATTATTGTGTCCTGTGGAATCAGAGGATGAACAGGCAGGGCTTGCACACACATACATCCCCAAACACACCAACACTTGCACATACAACACACAAATGCATATTTTTAGATGCAAACACACAAAGCTGTGATTTTTGCCTTTGAAAGGGGACAAGGAGCAAAGACCTTTTTCAGAACCAGCTCGGTCCTCTCATTGTTGTTTCCCAAGACAGCTTAACCTTGCTGTTTCACTGCCCCATCACCTCCCCATCGCCCGGCCCAGTCACCGTATTTACTTCACAGCTTGGTCACCAAAAGCCAGTTTCTTTTTTTTTTTAAGAAGGTCATTTTTTTTTTTTTTGATGTTGGGGGTAGGAGTTTATTAATTTATTTTTTTGCCGTGTTGGGTCTTCGTTTCTGTGTGAGGGCTTTCTCCAGTTGTGGCAAGCAGGGGCCACTCTTCATCGCGGTGCACGGGCCTCTATCGCGGCCTTTCTTGTCGCGGAGCACAGGCTCCAGACGCGCAGGCTCAGTAGTTGTGGCTCACGGGCCCAGCCGCTCTGCGGCATGTGGGATCCTCCCAGACCAGGGCTCGAACCCATGTCCCCTGCATCAGCAGGCAGGTTCTCAACCACTGCGCCACCAGGGAAGCCCAAAAACCAGTTTCTTCATCTGCTTTGGAATCCATTGACCCGTCCCCCTGCCCACCTCAGTCCCCCTGGTGGGCACAGTTAACCACCAGGGTCTAGCACTGATCTCCCTCCCTGATCTTCTCTCCACTCTCAGCTCTGTGGCCTTCCTTGCTCCCTCTGTCCGTCTGCACCAGTTCTGGCTGGGAAGGAGGGCCAGGCAGTCCAATGGAGTTTGTGCTTCTCGGGCCCTGGGTTCTCTGGGTGTCCAGAGGCAGCAGTGAGTGTGAGGTGGTCAGATTCCACAAGCCGCTCCTCTGCCACCTTTGCAAGGCCTGCTTCGGGGGCGGCAGGAAGCCCCACACTTCTGACAAGGGCCATTCTGTTACATTTCTTTAAAGCGAACCTTCCTGAAGTGCAGACACCATGCTAAGCCATGCAGACGCACACACTCACACACATCTCTCTCTCTCTCACATAGTTTATTTTCAAAACAATCCTATCATGTTGGCGTTATCATCTTCTTTTTACAAACAGGGAAATCAAGGCATAAAGTGATGAGATAATTTGCCCAAGGTCATGTGACCTTGAAGGCTGAATTTGAATCTGCCCCTCTCTCATTATTATATCCATGCTCTTAACTGCTGTATCCCACTTAGAGCACCTATACTGTCCCAGAAGAGGACAGGGTGACAGGGAGGGGAAGTCTTTAAGTCACACAGGGCTTGCTCCTTTCTAGCTGTTTAGATCAGCCCAACTCTGGACCAAGTAGACACCCTCTGGACAGGGTCTTGGAGGCACCATCCCAGGGAGGTGGAAATGAACTGGGCTCAGGCTTAAGATTCAAACTCAAGTTTGAGGTCTGAATCTACCATCAATTTACTGTGTGACTCCAGGCAATTTATTTAATTCTCTTAGCCTCTTCCATCATGAAAAAGGCATATGAAGTATAGTTCTATTTTATAAGCCTAATAGGAGACCACATCAGAGAACAGTACCTATGTAAGGATGATCTAACAATACCTACTAATTATCATTACCTGAACAATCCCCTTTCATCCTGGCTCCCCAAATCTCTAAGCCTAGTTCTTAATGTTTCTGATGAGGTCTAGAATTTTTGCCAAAAGCAAAGAACAGTTCTTGGCAGGTTTCTGAGCCTTCACTTCCTTTCAATACCAGGCCTAGTGGAGAGCAAAATTAGCCTGCCAATCACTCAGAAAAGTGTGGGTCCCAGGAAATTAAATTCCCCCTTTCTCCAGCTGTCTCCCCACAAGTGCCAGGTACCAAATGAATACGCAGGCCAGGCGTTTCCATTCCCGTCTCTTCCTCCTATACGTTCATTTGATCATTTGAGTAGAACAGAACAAACCTAGTGGATTTGAGATGTAGTTCATTATCCCCCAAAGCCAAAGGTTATAGGACGGAGTTAGTGGGAAGGTGGGTATGCCTCTCTTACATCATTCTTTTGGATTTGAACATTTTCTTTTTCCAGAACTATTTAAAAGCCTCTTTTTACACTGGTCACCATCCTTTCATGGCCAACTGAAAGCAGAGACCTGAACAAGGGACTAGGCCCACTCAGCACACCCTCAGAGCTTGTGTGGCTGACTCGGTTCTCCTGAGCTGATGCCTTTGTGCATCTATTTGGCGCCCGGGACAGAACCCACGCAGCTGCTCTCTGCAGATGACGGACGGGTACCATGCATGAAGTTGGGGGAACTAGGCTGTCTGTCAGTGCTTCTTGTGTTTGCCAGTTGTATTCACACATTCCCTCCCACCCCTCTGGAAGATTAACAGAGGATCTCCTCTGAAGACTGACCGCTGGGGCAGCTACTTGCTTACCCAAGCTTTCCATACCTCAGGTCTGGAGTAAGGGGTCTTCATCCTGATGTTGGCCTAACCATTCAGAGGAAAAGCCTCTTTAGCACTACGGGGCGAAAAATATTTTAGATACACAGTCACTGTGTTGATATGAAAAGCCATGGTGAGTGAAGGACACAGAGCTTTATCTGGACTATGTGGTCACTGTTATGGGGTAACTTGTGTCCCCTCCAAAATTCATATGTTGATAGCCTACACCCTTGTACCTCAGAATGTGACTGTCTTCAGAGATAGAGCCTTTAAAGGGGTAATTAAGGTAAACCGAGGTCACATGAATGGGCCATTGTCCAATCTGACTGGTGTCCTTGCAAGAAGAGATAAGTACACAGACACACACAGATGAGAGATCATCTAAGGACACAGGGAGAACATGGCCATCTCTAAGCCAAGGAAAGAGGCCCCCAGAATGAAATCGACCCACCAGACACCCTGATCTTGGACTTCTCACCTCCAGAACTGTAAGGAAGTAAATTTCTGTTGTTTAAACCACCCAGTCTGTGGTGCTTTCTTATGGCAGCCCAGGCAAACTAACACAGTCACTGAATGAATTAATCAAGATTCAGCACAAGGGCTTCCCTGGTGGCGCAGTGGCTGATAGTCTGCCTGCCGATGCAGGGGACGCGGGTTCGTGCCCCGGTCCGGGAAGATCCCACATGCCGCGGAGCGACTAGGCCCGTTAACCATGGCTGCTGAGCCTGCTCGTCCGGAGCCTGTGCTCCACAATGGGAGAGGCCACAACAGTGAGAGGCCCACGTACCACAAAAAAAAAAAAAAAAAAAAAGATTCAGCACAAGTGTCTGGGAACAACAGAGGCTCCCGTGGATCAAAAAAAAAATAGGCAGGCTTGCAAGTCAAATCCCTGCCCTACCATATTCTCCTGACCTTTGGCAAGTTACCATTTTGATCCTCACTTTTCTTATCTGTATAATGGGTATGATATATATCTCACTGCTGCGTTGAGAATTAATTGAGATAGTGAGTAACAAATATTGTAACATAGTGCTACATATCAAGTTCTCTAACTCTTATTTCTCTTAATAGTGATAGGAATAAAAACTAACTGTATGTATACTATTGTGACTTTCAGTGTGTGCTAGGCATCATGCTAAACGTTCACCCAGGGTACTTCATTTAATCTGGACTTTTTCTCCCCTCATAATTGAAAACAACAAGTCTGGTCTCAGGGCACTTTGCCTGGGATCATTGAATTCATCTACCGGTAGACCAGGCTCTGAATGGGGGCCTCTGAACTTTCTACTCTTCACCTCATTGATTGACACCCATCAGATCTCAGCCTTCCTGGCTTGGGGAGAAGGACTGCCTTGGTCACAGGTCATGACAGGTCCACACCCCTGTCCCTGGCCTGCCTCCTCTCTTACCATCTCCAGATGTTCCTCTATTTAAATGAAAGTTACAATCACAGACAGTGTGGCCAGACTTGAAGGATTCACTTATAATTATTTACATCACTGAGGATGAGATTACTGGCTGTGAACACATCATGAACCACAAACACACGGGCACTGAAAGGGATGGGGGTCAACCGTTTTGCCAATGTCCTGGTCTTTTTGGATATGGAGCCTTGCCTGCAACACGCCCTCCCAGATCAGTGGGTCTCAGAATGAAGAAACATACTCAGTGAACACACACAACTCTGACATCCTGACATGAGAGAAGCCCGTGACCTCCGGGCAGAGGCTGATTGAAAGCCATGAAGTCCCAGTTGACGGTCCCACTGTGCACTCACCAATATGACATGGTCCTCAGCCTTTCAAGTCCACAAACGGGTGAATCAGTCCACCAGACATGGCCAGACTCCTAGTGACAGACTCACAGAGCTACCGTCACAGACAGGTGATGGACATACCAGAATTCCAAATGAATAATTTACCATGGGGAGAACAAGGCTTTCTAGAGGTTGCTGGTATCAACACTTCTGGAAGCTGAGTTGTTGGTCCATTTCTTGGTGGGTAAAGATCTAGAGCAGATGTTCTCTGATATTTTCTCTCCTGCATGTCTGAGAGATACAGCCCCACCCACTAGGGAGCATATCAGGACCACCGTGATTCCCATAAGGGGCTGACCAGAGGGTCTCAGCGCAGGGAGTGGGGTGGGGGAGTGTTTACCTGGCCTCGCCGTCATGCCATCACCTTGACCCTCAGGACCATAGGCCAGGAAGTGAGTGTGCTTGAGGAACTGCTTATTCCATCCTGCCATCCCATCTGTTTGCCCCACTTAAAATACCTCAACTTAAGAGCATCCCTTTGCCCTTATGAAGGAGGACCAAAACCCTCAACCAAACCTTCAGGCCCTGCACGTCCTGGTCTCTGCTCTCTCCAGCTTATCTCTTCCCCCGCTTTTCTTGCTCTGGCCATATGGGCTTTGCACTGGTCCTTGATTCTTCTGCCTGGAGAGCACTCCTGCTCTTTCCCTAGGAGCTCCTAGGCATCCTTTATAACTCAATCCAATGCCTTTCCTTGGGAAAGCCTTCCTGGTCCCTAGGCTGGGTCACGGCCCTGGGATCAGCCTGCTCCCCTTGGCGTGTTTGTGCTGATTTGTACTTAAGTTTATCCATTGGTGAGTTGGCTCCAGTTCCCCGAGAGACTGGCAGCCCCAGGACATGAGGTGCTGGGGCTGCTTTTGCTTCCTGTGGTCCGCCCAGCTCCTGGAACCACGTCGGTCCTAATCGTGCCCATGGAGCCACCCAGGGAAATATCCCAGTCCTACAGCAGTGAACTCCTTCTGGGAGTAGAACATCTCTGGGCAGCCCTTTCAAAAAGACGCAATGGGGTTATTACTGTCTGCTTGACCGAGGTTGAAGCAGCTCCCTGCAGACCTCAAGAGGTTGAGTCATCCTCAACCCTGACCTTAGAACAAACGAGCAGCTTATAAAAGCACTGGCGCTCTCATCATGTGCCTGGGGATGCCCAGTCAAATAGTCTGGGTGGCCCTGGGCGTCCTCGGACATTTCCATGTGCACTAGCTCTGGAGCTCTGCTGGAAGACGTTTCCTCTTCCCATTGCCTGAGTCTTGATTAGTTTAACTCCAAGTGCATCTTTCCTCCAAGTTCTTAAGAGTCCTGGCACACTGCGAGAACTGCTTCTGGTGCCTCATGTTGCTTGATCCTCATAATAACAAAAGATAGCTATTGACATTCCTGTTTCATGGGTGAGAAAGTACAGCTCAGAGAGATTAAGCATCTGGAGTAAAGACACACAGCGCCCACATGAACTTATGTCTCTAACTCCAGAGCCCAGCCTATAGATACTGTATCACATCACCTTACATGCCATGCCTATGGTAGAGGACTCTGGGGACACTGTGTATCATTCCTATGTGTGTGTGTGTGTGTGTGTGTGTATACGTGTATATATATAATATGTAATATATAATATATAATACATATACAAATATGTGTATATATTATCATTTACTGCTGGGGGTGATGCTTGGGTATTCTTAAGGGTTCCCAGGTAGTACTACAAATTGAGACTAGAGGTTAAAAAAATCTCAGCACCTCAATTATATGTTACAAGTGCCTAAACCCTTGGGCTATGTCCCCTCACCTACCACTTAACAGCCTTTTTTTTTTTTTTTTTTTGAGGTACGTGGGCCTCTCACTGTTGTGGTCTCTCCCGTTGCGGAGCACAGGCTCCGGACGCGCAGGCTTAGCGGCCATGGCTCACTGGCCCAGCTGCTCCGCGGCACGTGGGATACTCCCGGACTGGGGCACGAACCCGTGTCCCCTGCATCGGCAGGCGGACTCTCAACCACTGCGCCACCAGGGAAGCCCCACTTAACAGCTTTGAGTTGAGTGGCCTATGTGGCCACTGCTCTGAGCTGTCCTGGCCTTTTTCTTGTTGAACAGGGAAAAAGTGGAAGGTATAATGAGACAGAAGCAAAGACTTGAGACAACCAATGTTTCCCCCTTCTAAACACCAATTTCGGACAAACATGGGACCCAGAATGAGTGAGGGAATTAAATTAACGAAGACAATTTCTCCCCGTCATTGAACTCTGACTAATGAGTCTATTTCTGGGTAATAAGAAGGACCAGGAAGTGACAAGGCAGTGTAATGAATTAGTGGCCCAGAACCTTGTTAGTCAGAATAATCTTTCCACGAAAGATAAATGATGCAAACATTAATTATAAAGCCAGAGCGGAAATGCATCCCATTATTTGCCTTCCTAAGAAATCTCTCCCAGTTTTCACAAGGCATTTCAACTAGCAATAATAATAATAATAATAATAAAGTAAAGGTTCAGTGAGATCCCTAATCCCGGGGAGACTGGCTGTTGGTGGGAGCTGTGAGGACCAGCCCTGCTTTCTAAAGGGGCAGATTCTCGAATCTCCTGGAATCTCAGGGTTTTGTCCCAGGACCTGATTCCCTAGCCCAGCCTCTCTGTGACCTGCAGCCCTTGTGTCTCTGCAGCTTGGCTATTCAGAGCCATCCACTTGGGGCCATTAGACCCAGGTGAGGCCAGGATTTCAGCGGGAACATTCTCCCACATCAGAGCAGGAGTTGGGGGCAAGGTCAGGGTTTTTCCAGTGACTCCAGTGCACGAAAAAGAGGGTCAGAGATCAAAACTGTGCAGGAAATAGAGAGTCGGGGGTTAGCTAAGTTCCAATCCCGGCTCTGTGTGTTTGAAAAAGTTACTTAGCCTGTTTTTTTGTTTGTTTGTTTGTTTGTTTGTTTTATCAGAGAACTGGTGATAGTGGAGGTGTCTGGTTAGGAGGGCTGTCTGTGGGGATTAAGTCAGGTTGGCACCGATCGAGCATTGGGTGGATGCCATCAGCACATGTTCTGATGTCAGTATAAGGCTGCAGAGCCGGCAGGGGTGCGGGGCTTTGCGGGTGGTTCCCTTGGGGCAGGGATGTGGGCAGCAGGATAGGGGAGAGAGAGGTACTGTCCAGCCACTGTCCCCGGGGGGTGAGCGCCAGCCTCCTGAAGGGCTGTCATCTCAGGCTGGCTGTCGCCTAGATTTTTGGTAGGATCCGAGAAGGGAAGGTGGAGGGGAGACGGAGGGGGCCTTTGCTCAGAGCCACAGCAGAGACTGAGTCAGTAATAAATTGTGCTTGCTGAGGCCATTACTCCCAAGGGTAAATAAACCGGAATTAAAAACTATAAAAAAGTACTCGGCAGTGTCCTGGTAATAAACGCGTCCGTGACTTCACAGCTTAGAGGTTCCTCAGCTTCTAAGGATGTCCTCTCAGTCCTGCCCACGGAGGGGTTGGGAAGTCATTTGCTGAACCCCAGAGGCTAGAGGGCTCCGAGCCTCCTTCCAGGTGGCACCATTGAAGTGGAGGCTGCTGGCTGCTTTGATTCTAAGGCTTTGTTGTTATCTGACTGGCAACTCTTGGTAATGAAAGAAGAAAAAACCCAATTAATTGGGAATGAATCTTAATTGTCTCCGACTTCTCATTTGTAGGCTATTAAAATGAGTCCCTGTTAAGCGATTGCTTTGGGTTGCATCATCCTAAGGAGATGGAAGCCCCCCACCACCACCAAAGTGGTCGTCCACTTCCAGCCTCCATGCCATCCTCCCCTTTGGGCAAAAACTCGGTTCTTGGGTTTTAAGCAAAAAGAACCAATTAGGAAAAAAATAGAAAAAAATTCTTGCTGCCGAAATCTCCGCCTCCCTCCCCCCCACCCCCAAAGAACAAATGCCTGCATTTGTTTGTGATTGTGTGGTTGTTCTCTTCTTGAGCATTTTGGGAGCTGTAGGAGGGGTGCAGAGAGTCAGGGCTCAGCGGGGTTTGGGCAGCTTCTCGGTCAGCTCTTCATTGCGGCTTTGCCGGGTGGGAGACTACGCAAGTTTCCCAGAATCAGCCCGGCTGGGCAGAAGGAGAGGAGGGGGCTTGGGAAAGGACCACCGGGGCCACTTTCCCCTCTTCCTATCCCCATCCCACCCACCTCTTATCGCTCCAAAGTGAACTGGGTTTTTAAAACTTTACTGCGGTATAATTGGCAGGTACAATTTGTACGTGTTGAAGGCGTACAACATGGTGCTTTGAGGTATGGATACATTGTGAGATGATCCCCACCATCAAGCTAACTTAGGCATCCCACAGCTACCACGTTTTGTGTGATGAGGACACTTCAGATCTACTCTCTTAGCAAATTCCAAGTGTAGAATACAGTAGCGTTAACTATAGACGCCTTGCTGTACATTAGATCCCCAGAGCTCACTCATCCTGACGACCGAAACTTTGCGCCCTCTGGCCAGCATCTCCCCACGTCCGCCTCCCCGTGAGCTCCACTAGTTTAGATCCCACATGTAAGAGAGACAGCACAGTAGTCATCTCTCTGTGTCTGGCTTATTTCACTTAGTATAATATTCATGGGAGAATTATTCACAGTAGCCAAGATGTGGTAACAACCTAAGTGTCCACAGATGGATTAATGGGTACAGAAGACATAGTATATCCATACAGTGGAATATTACTCAGCCGTAAGAAGGAAGGAACCCTGCCATTTGGGACATCATGGATGGGCCTCCAGGGTCAGGGAGGTCTCCTTGCTCTGACACAGAGCTGGGAGGCGTAGGGATATTGGATACTTGAGCCACTTGGGACATGGCAGGTCACTAGATGTTTCTGAATAAGCCTAGGCAGTGGGGAGAGTGGAGATTGCAGCCCCTCTCTGAGGGGTTATGCAGGTGTCCAGCTAGATGCTAACCCTGAGGGCCGGGGAGGGGTGGGGCCCGGGAGTGCTGGTACCCCAGCCCCTTACCTTTCAGCTCTCCCTCGTCAGCCCTCCTCCGCACTCATCTTATCTTTCCCTGTCCTCAACTTCCTGTGCTCCCATCACCCTTCTCATCTCCCCTCCCCCTGCTCTCGCTCTACACAAAAGGGCCAGGGATTCCTCCACAGAAGGCTCAGCTCAAGAATTTGCTGTGTAGCTCTTGGCTCCCTGCCTTTCTAGGTAAGCTCTGCACTCAGCAACTTTATGGCTGTCAAGGTGGAGCTGTCTCTGCCCCCTCGCGCAAGGAGTAATCAGCCTGGAAGGCCGGTCCCGCCCCCTCTGCCCCCTGGGGCCTTCTCTGGCTTCTGTCCTCGCCCCACTCCGCCCCCTGGCTGCACAATATTTATGAAGCACCTGTCCTCTTCCACCTCCTTCCATCTAAATGACCTGCATATTCAGGGGACTAATTCACAGCTCCTGCTTGCACTCGCCTTGTCAGCTCTGGGCTTTGCAGAGAATGCGGTAGAATCAGCACAGACTCTGGGTCTGGTGGGGTACTGGGTGGTGCCAGCAGGACCCTCACCCTCCTCAGGAGCCCACGCTGGACAGGGCATCTCTGTGACCTGGTGGAGCTAGCAAGTGGCTTAGCTAGTGAGGACTGGCCAGGACTCAGAGGCGTAAAAAGTTAAGGCTGCTAAAGTCTGCAGGTCACCAGAGGGTGACAAAGTGCCAATCGACAATAGTTGATCAAAAAGATGACCTCAAAAATGCAGAGAGAACTGTGTCCCCCAAGCACAGTCCAGAATGAGGCCCTGGGAGGCTGGCTGAGGCAATGCTACTTCTTGGTTTGGGGACTGAGGCCCCGTTGAAGGTCAAGTCGAGGTCCGGAGACTCTAGAAAGTGGCGCCTTTGACAGAGGAAGCTACTGGGCTTAGGAGCTGGCCCACCCAGCCCCAGCGCATGACCCTGGGTCCTGGCTCCCCCCGGGCTGGTCTCCACTCGGCAACAGGTGGTGAGGGCCTGCGATGGGCACTGTACAGGCTCATCTCAGTGTGACCCAACCCTCTTCCTCTTGCCAAACAACCTGTCTGTTTTGGGAATGGACTGGACTTTCTGACACCCTGGGTCCTTGTAGACAGGCCTTCTCAGCAGAGGCAGGAGAACAGTTCTGAGTGGTGCTGGCACAAGCATCCCTCCCTTCCTATCCGCAGCCCCAGGACCGTTATATCCAGAGGTGCTCCATTTGGGAGGCTTAAAACAGAACTTGCAGTCCCAAGTGCCTTCAGGGGTCAGGCGGGGGGTGGCAGGGGGCTACAGACTAGAGGGAACGCACCTCATCTAAAGGATCACCTGCGGGCATTCAGAGCTGACTTTAAACCCTGACACCACTAAACAAGGCATATGTGTGGGGAGGATTTGGGCCAAGTGCCCCACGGCTTTGCCACCTGGAGAAACCTCACTGGGCATACTGATCACCCTGGACAGCTTGCGTCCCCTCCTGGCCCCAAGCACTGCAGACCCTCCTGTGACACAACTTTGCTCAGGAGGTCCCATCTTCCTGTGATTCCTGTTCCTTCTCCTCTGACTGGATGCTTCCCATTCATCCTTCAAGACCCTGGTCAAGCCTCCTCTCCAGCCCCCATCTTTGTTCCCATAGCTCTAGGATGGCTTTAATGGGATGGCGGTATTGGTATTTATTTTTCTTTCCCAGTAGATTCCTAGTACTTTCAGGAAATGGACATGATCTTATTTAGGTTTTAGTTCTGCTGGTACCTACTAGGAACTTAGTAGAGGTTTATGGAATTGAAATACTCATGGACGCACCCAGACCTCTTCTTCCCAGCCCCCAAATTAAGGCTTTGTGATGAGCTTTTCCCTTAGAACAGAGAAGATCACCGTGCATTGGAGTAAGAAGTTACTGTGTTGTTTGAAGCCTAAAAATATCAAAATAGATCTAGACTGATGAGAGGGCTGGGCAGGGTCAGAAACCCACTGGCATTTCTGCGATGAACTGTGGGGACAGTGATGGGACCAGAAGTGATCCCCCCACCCACTGGCTGCCCACTGCTGTACTGCTTGCTGGTAAACCAGGGCATACACTTGCCCAGGGCTGGCGTAGGGGTCCTGACTGAGCCAGTGGGGCTTGCAGTTGACCCACAGGATCCCTACTGCCTTAGACACACGGAAGCCAGTGGCCCTCTCTGAGCACCAGAAATGGCAGCCCTGAAAGGAGCACGTGGCCTTTGGACCACATGCAACTCAGGTGTCTGCCAGGCTCCAGGTCTGCACTTGGGAAGAGCTGTAAGCTGTTGCCCGGTTGCGTGTGTGAGGGTGTGTGTGTGTGTGTGAACACGCGTGTTCTTTCCTCACACCCTCTCACCATCCCGGCCACCCGGCTCTGGACAAAGCCTCCATTGAAATACGGCACCAGGTATCGACACAGTTCAGTCTGGGGGGTGTCTGCTCACTGCCCTCATTTTGTCCTCTGTCGGGGCCTCTCCATGAATGCTGCTCCATCCTTCGCCAGGAGGGGCGCCAGAGAAATGGTGCTGGAGGCCCTGTGCCCGTGGGGGGCAGGGGAGGTTCCCAGCTGACACCCAACCCCTCCCAGGCAGCATCACAGCCCTAGCCGTCTCTAGTCTCCCCGCCACGGGGCTGAAGAACAGAGGCCTTACACCTGCAGACTGCCATTTAAAACAAAACGCCAGAACAGGGAGACAGTCAGGGAAAAAGTTGCTTTTTTTCTCTCCTCCCAGCGACCCGCCCACCCCCCAATTCTCAGTCTATTGGTGTCAGACTCTGATGTGTTGAAAGGCAGCTCAGAGAGAAAGGGGGCGGGGAGAACAGCGTCTCAGGGAGATAATTGACTTCAGAAAAGCTATGTCTGAGATGTAGGAATAAAACAAGTGAAAATATGTTATTTTACAACCTTGATCCTCCTGACCTCATTGAAAATAAATATATACACGCTGTATGGGCAATCAGGTAGGGAAGAGGGTCCTAGCACGGGGCACTGGCGCCGTCTTGTGGCCATCCCACGTTCTGTTTCCCAGAGAAGCCGGCAGCACCGCCTGAATTAAAGCCAGAAAGTGTCCCTGATTCAAAAGGAAAGCAGTTCCTAAAAGCCTCCCTTCTCCACACAAGACATTTTATCACTCCCAGGATGGCTGGCATTCTCCAAGAGAAGAGGACGCTATAGTAGGAAGGCAAGTCCATCCAGAGCTTGGTTTGGCCTTTGTGACTTACAGCTCCATATCCTTTGCGGGTCTGAGTCCCATCACCTGCAAAATGATAAACTCGAAATGGACAGTGCTTCTGGTTCCTTCCAGCTGGGAGCGTCTGTCAGGTCTCAGCAGCCCTTGAGAAATGCCGAGACATCAGAGACCTGGTGAGTCACTGATGTCAGTCTCGGGGGGGGGGGCTCTTTGTACGGGGTTCCTTCATTGCAGTAAACTCATTCAGTGCTATTAGGACAGCCTTTCGCCGATGAATCCCCTGTTAGCTCAGTGTAACAGAACCAGCCCCATTGTTCCCCCTGCTGCTACAAGAATGTCACCATTGTCATGATGGAGCCTGACTTCCCTGTCTGTGACTTGTAATGCTGCCTCTGAAACTGGAGAGAGAGGGAACCTTCCCTGGGGGCTATGGTTTATCAGATACCTAAACTCACTCCAGCCGCAGACGTGCGCACCCACAGAAGGCTGGTGGGTGGGTGGTACCCTGAGCTCTGAATTGGGGGTCACAGTTAGCAGTATTTGCTCTTACATTTTTCCCTTTCATCTGCATCTTAACACAGTTCACTCACTTACTGCCTGACAAGAAAGCTCCCCAGTGCGCACTGTGTCAAGAAAAGTTACCATTTTCTGCATTAATCCCTCTGTACCGAAAGCCTCCCTCTTTTTTCAGACGTTTAGCCCGTGTGAGCTGAGCAAATGTCAACCCTCACCCGCCGCCCTTACCTCCTGGTCCTGAGCAGGACCAGCTCACACAGACCTTACTTCTTGAATAAGGCGGACAGGGTCATTTATCTTTTCTGTTTAAACCCTTGGGATATTTCGGTTTGGTAAGACAGCACTTTCAGGAAGCTACACTGTTTTATTAAGTGTATTAAACAGCACAGAAGCTCATCTGTTTGGCCACAACAGTTTGTCTACTGGTTGTCTTGGCTTTATCCCAATATATCATGGCTTGTTTTCCCAACACATTTTTAAAATTCTTATTACTGACTATGATGTGCTTTCACTGATGTTATTCTCATAATTAACTTGTTTCTTACATAGCCGAAAACACAGAGTAGACCTTTGCCAAATTTGCATCATGTGTAACCTTTCTGGAACGGTGACCACATCCATAAATAATTCATACTTGTAGAGTGCCTTCTTAGGGCCACATAGCTTTGCCTTATTTCTTCTATTTTTTGTTACAGCCCTGGAAGGGAGACAATGTTATCTCATTGTTGCAGGTGAGGACATTGAGGCGTCGGGTGGTGGCTAAGTTGCTTCCTCAGTTCTCACAGCTACTGTAACCTGGAGGAGAAAAGACCTACACCCAGATCTGGCTCCAAAGCCCATGCATTGTTCACACTCACCCTCCACCCATAGTCCCGCCTCTGCTGAAATTCCATCTGGGCCTTGATTCAGTGGCAGGTCCACCGGTCAGCAGTTAGGCCATGGCTTCATGTGGCCTCTCCTGTGAAGGTGACTCGGAATTCGAACAGAGTGCATTTTCAGTCCTACTGACATCCCAGGAATGGCCCTGCCCTTGGAGGGAAAAGCTCAGACCTCGGTTTAGCTCCTAATGAGCAGGAATCTGGGCCCAGACACGTAACCTGAGAGGGTTTTTATTGTTCTAATATTTAGTGCTGGCGGTGAGAGCGCCAGCAGAGAAATGTGGTCCATTGGTTTGACTCTTAGGAACTTACTGAGCTGGTTTGTATCTCTCAGTCTGAGAACACTGATGCCTGCAAAGTTTGTAATAAGAGCCTTGGGCTTGAACCACTGTCTTTCTCTTCTGGCAAATTTGAGTTTTGACAGGAGACTCTGGGAAGGCTCCAAGGTCCATGTTGGCTCTAAAATATGCAAAACTACAGAGAGGAACTGAGAAAGAGGAGACTCTGAGAACCCGTAGCTGTTTTCAAATACTTAAGTGCTAGAATGAGATGTTTTCTATAGGATCACGTCAAGCAAAGCCAAGACCAGTAGGCTTACATTATATGGGAACCGTCAGACCAATATAAAATAAATGTAACGGTCAGAGGTGCCCAAAGAGGTAAAGGGCTGCCTTGGAGTTTTTCTAGCACTGGGTGTGAATGTGCGTGTGCGTGAAAGCATGTATGTGCGTGCACGTGAACATGCATGCACATTTTCATGCCCACACAGGAAGGGGCAACCAGATCTGATCAGATGACTTTCACGACTCCATGTGTTAGAATTACAGAATTATTTCTATAATTCAATTTTAAGATGGGCCTTCAGGCAGCACACTCTTTATCAGAGACATGTATTTACTCAAGAAACCTGCCTGTTGCACATTTTTAAAAATTTTCAAACCTTTAAAAAAGTAACATAAATAGCATACGAGCAGCTCTCACCCATATTTGCTCTAGCACCTCCTAGGAACCACGCATTCTCTTACGTAATCACAAAGTAATGATCAAATTCAGGAAATTTAACACAGATACGGGGCTGCTGTCTGCTGTCACCTCACACAGTCACACAGTCACACCTCCTACATCACACTGTCCCACCACTGACTGTCCATGCCACTGGATGTGATCTCATGTCTCCTTAGCCTTCGTCTGTCCTGACACTGATGTTTTTGCAGAGGACAGACAGACTGGTAGTACCTGGTGCTTTTCAAACGTTGCTCAGGTGCCCAGCAGACAGCTCCGTGTCTGATGGCCCCGGCGCCCTGGTCATCCTGGCCGGCAGGGCAGGGATGGCCAAGGTGTGAACTCTGAGCTTGTGCCCGTGCCCCGCCTCCCATGACCCTCAGCTCCCTCACCTCCCGGCAGTCATGAGAATTAAGTGGTATATTGTAGGGAAAAGTGCTTTTAGTAAACTACTGCAAAGAGCTAGACCCACGCAGTACAATATAATTTATTATTAACACACCAGCGAGGCAGCCTGAAGCTAGACTCTCATGGTGAGATTGAAAAGTCTGTAAAACGCTGTGGACAAAAGCAAAAGCAGGTTGACCGGACGGGGCTGCTGGCCCGGTGGCTGGACCTGGCGTCCCGGCTCGTCCTGGGGCTCAGTGGCGCCTCCTCTCTGCTCGACCTTCCAACGCTCGTGCAGGAGAAGTGGCTGCGGGGACTGAGCCTCCACCAAGAGCCAAATGCTTTGCCAAGAGAAGCCCCCGAAGCGCGTGGAACCCGAAAGGTCTTAGGATCCCTCTGTTAAAATGCAGAGCTTCAGAAGATGATGTTATTGCCTCAAAGTCACACAGTCAGGGCAGCGGAGGCAGGAAGCACATTTCCAACCCCTCCTGCAGAGGCATCGTTGTGTGCGTGTGTGTATGTGTGTGTGTGGGGGGGATGACTGTGTTTCCTACACTCTTCCCAATACATGCTGGGTGGCCCAGTGACAAACTGTTAGTAAATAACAGTTTACTTGAATCTGTAAATTACTGGCTCTAAAGCAGGACCTGGCTCCTTCCTGATATGCAGATTATGCTAATAAGCTCTGGCTCTACAATCACTCCTGACCTTCTCAGTTTCTTTATTTGTTGACTCTGTGAAGTGATGTGAGTGTACAGAACTCTCTAAGGAATCCTAAGCATCCCAGCTTCCTGGGGCCCCTGGGAAGGCACCTCCTCTCTCTTTCCCTGCCTGGGGGCTGGCCCAGGATTTGGGGCAGCAGAAAACAGATGTTCTGGATCGCTCTAAGACTGGGGTCCTGGACACCCGTCTGCAGAGCACACCCCAGGCTCTCACCAGTTGTCCCCATGCTGCTTTCAATGGGGTGATCCTCCATCAAAGCTTATGGAATGGACATCAGACATTAAAGTTGGAAACATCCGGCCGTGCAGCTGGCTGAGAGACTGCCTGACGTCACAGGGTGGGCGGCCCAGTCCTCAGGCCGTGTGCACCTTTAGGTGGCATGGCCCCGTCGGGGACAGCACGGGTCACTCAGAATGCTGCTCCCCGTTTTTCCTGCCCTAGCCGCACACAGAGGCCGGCGAGGCAGGCTGGATCTGTGCGTCCTGTGTGAGCAGACAGAGGAGGCACGTGCTAGGGATGCTGTAACCCCTCCCATCCTCACCCGTGCTGAGCCCCACGTGCTCAGGAAAGGCCTGGCCGCTGGGTTTGGCTTTTGGACATGTTATTGCCCCGACGCCTCTTCCTGTCACCGCTCTGCCACGCCACTGCTCGCCCTTTCCTTCTCTCTCTCTGCCTCTTTCTTCAGCAAGAGCCCTTTGATTTCCTGGGTCTTTTCCAGATTGGCTCTGTTGGCCTTCCATGGCTGACCTTTTGTCTCTGACCTCTGCCCCTCCCTACAGCCTGCACCACTGGCACAGGGGGCGTGAATACATTTCCAGGGCCCCAGGACCACCTGCGCAAATGCCTTGCTACTTCAGGCAAGCGTCCTCCGACCTCCATTTTGTCATGGTCACTGCAGCTAGCATGGCACATAATCACTTTCAAAAGGGGAAATAGTCCATTTCTGGAGAAAGTGCTCTAGGAATGCAGCCACTGTTCCTGGCCCCCTCCTGTATGCTCTGCGTCCCTCGGGCCTGGGTCCCCCGAGGGCATGCTGGTTGGCTCTATGACTGGCCACCCAGTCCCTTCCCGTCCTCCGGTCTGTCCCTCTCACATTAGGTCACGCTCCCCCCATGGCTATTCCTCTGTCTCCGCTTTTGTTCTCGGGTCCAGATGGCCCTCTTGCTCAAAGTCAGCGGGGAGTATTAAGCAACAGAGAAGGACTGAGTGATGGGGAGGGTGTCTGGAATAGTGTGGTCCGGTCTCTCAGTCAAATACAGTGCAGGGTTGTCATCTGGCCTGCTGTTTCCAGTCAGTTTTAGCAGGTTTCTGGACCAGTAGGTGGAGAAGGATTCTGAAGCCAAGTCTGGCTCAACAAGAAGGAAGGCCGTGATTGATTAGTAATGCCTGCCGTGGGCACAGACAGAGGGAGCTGGTGTTTGGTCATCCAGGAGCTGATGTCATACTTCTGAGTATGCTGCCCGCTATCTCTTTTGTTCTCTGGGTCCAGTTTCTCCCATTTTCTTCTGACAGTTTCTGGGGCAGTGAGTTTCCTCTAATAAGGTAGTAAGAAATATAAAAATGTTACAGCATCAGTATCACCTGAAACTTCCTGGAAATGCAAAATCTTGGGCCCCAGCACAAATGTACTGACTTTAAAACTCTAGAGGTTGGACCCAGAAATCTGTGAAATCTGTGACCAGCTCCTCAGGCCCCCTGACACAGGAGAGCACGTGAGAACCAGTGAGTAACAGGACAGGAGGGACACGGGATGTGGGACTGAAATGGAAAGGCTGGTGCTGGCTTGTGACTAAGTCCTTCCTTCTCACAAAGTCATGGAAGGTGAATCTACAGGTTTAGGATTCTCTGGGTGAAGTGTATTTTATAGCAATATTCAGCAGCAGATTTTATCAGCTTCAGTAAATCCCTCCTGGATGTGAACCCAGATGAAGACATTCCAGGAGGGCCTTGACCCCATGCTTCTCAGGTTCATGCCGCTGTCCCAGCCATCACATCACCAGGCCTGCCCTCCCTTGGGTCATGCCTGCTCATGAAATTGGCATTTTGGATTTCATCGGAATGAACCAGAGAAGATACCAGGCTTGGGCTTTTTGGGGGAAGTGGA
Organism: Hyperoodon ampullatus; assembly: GCF_949752795.1. Lineage (NCBI taxonomy): Eukaryota > Metazoa > Chordata > Mammalia > Artiodactyla > Ziphiidae > Hyperoodon > Hyperoodon ampullatus. Next base: position 84,572,135 of record NC_136920.1, on the reverse strand, counting down.
GTATCTATCGACATGAATACTTGTGTGCATTTGTGCACATGTGTGTGTCTGTGTGTGTCTGCATGTGTGTGTATGTGTTTCCCCTCCTTGGACACTACAGCTGGAGGATCAAGGTCAATGAACTCAGAGGTTAAGCTCACCCACCTGATCTCAGGTGACATCTCTGGGAAGACCACATCCAGGGTCCAGACCCGAGGGCCGAAGGCAAACCTCCACACTAGGTGGCCCCTCTTACCGGCCTCAATGTCTGCACCATGGCTGAGACACGTCACAGGCCACGAGGGCCACTGGGCTGAATTCTGACTCCATCTACAGGTTTCTGATTTCAAGTCCTTCGTCAGCTACTAAGAGAAGGGTGCATTACTGCTGGCCTGCCATACGTCTGGCCAGCCTGTTTTCTCACCTGGAAATGGGGTGATACCTGATACCAACTTTGAGTTGGTGATACCAACTCAAAGGTTGTTGTGAGGAACAAATCTAAGGATCTGTGGCCATAAAATCGCCACTGCAGTTCAAGGAGCTTTGAGCTCCACCTCTGGGGACATACTGCAGGTCCCGTGGAGGACCGGGTCCCAGTTGCTTCCTCTGTATGCTCTTTTTTTTTTTTTTTTTTAACATCTTTATTGGAGTATAATTGCTTTACAGTGGTGTGTTAGTTGCTGCTTTATAACAAAGTGAATCAGCTATATGTATACATATATCCCCATATCTCCTCCCTCTTGTGTTTCCCTCCCTCCAGCCCTCCCTATCCCACCCCTCTAGGTGGTCGCAAAGCACTGAACTGATCTCCCTGTGCTATGTGGCTGCTTCCCACTAGCTATTTCACATTTGGTAGTGTGTATATGTCCATGTCACTCTCTCACTTTGTCCCAGCTTACCCTTCCCCCTCCCCGTGTCCTCAAGTCCTCTGTGTGCTCTTGCTTCCTTAACTCCGCAGAGGCCAGGCGTGCAAGGAACTGAGGCCGCCTGTGGTCCCTTCTCCTCTTCTCAGTCCGTCTCTGGGCCCACAGTTTGAACACAGCTGCAGAGTAAGAGCAGGACACCCTGTACTGTCTCGGTGCGGAGGGCTGCGCCCCCTGGTGGCGGCTGGGGATGCTGCAGGCCCTCAGCATCACTGGGCAAGGAGGGAGGACCCGCCACCAGCTTCTGGAGGCCCCTAGGCAGGGGCCGGTCCTTTCTTCTCACTCCACGCTGGGTGCATCTTTGCTCCAGTCCACAGAGTATCTACAAATGAAAGTTACCCCAGTTCAGTCCCGTTCTAACAGCTGTATCTGAAACTGGCTCCCTCCCGCATCAGGAGTGTCATCTTCTGGCTTTGCACTCACCTCCTCTTGGGGTTTGGGTCCCTCCTGGCTCCTGGTGGCCCAGAGAGGGGCGGGTCCAGCACCCGCGCACTGTGTGTGAGGACGTCTCTGTGCTCACGGCTCATGTGCATGTTACCTGCCAGCCAGGCCTGCCTGTGACATAGAACCCGATTTAACGGCACGTGAGTGTTAGAGACAGGACAGCAGCTTCCCCTCTCTCAACCACACATATGCACACATACACGTGCACACACACACAGACACACACAGAGAGAAACACACACGGACACTGGCCCGTAGAGCTTTCCAGAAGCTCTGCTGGTGTAAATAACCACTCAGTCATCTGCATGTCTCTCCTTTGTTATTATAACTGAACTTTCCTTTAAAGTACAGCTTCTCCTCCTTCCTACTGAGCCCGGCCGGCCTGCAGGTCTGCATGTTTTATTCCTGATCAATGTCCCACCAGCCAAGCATCGCTTTCCTGACTTCACCCCCTCGTCTTTGCTCCTCCGACGTAAGACAGGAAAGGGTCCGAGGGTGCGTGTGTTACACGAGACGCTTCCGCAGATGAGTCCGTGTCCCGGGTGCTGTGCAGGATGCACAGGGAGGAGGGGGAATAAGCCTGGCCTGAGCCCCAGGGGACAGTCCCTCCTGGGAAGCCATGAAACCATACGATTGGCTCCAGAGTCTGACAAGGTAGATGCAAAGGCCAGAGGTGAGAGGGGTGAGGGTGTCAGAGGTCAGAGAACGCGGTTCTGTGTGGCAGCCTGGCCCTCAAACCTCTGTGATCCCTGTGGAAATGCGCTACAGACGTGTCAGCAGCAAACCTGTGTGACTCAGCCAATCAGCATCACCGCTGTGAAAGGGGCTGGGCTCCTGGGGAGGCACAACCACCTCCAAGGCGCAGACCATGTTCCCAGTTGGGGGTCAGAGGGAGAGATGCCACAGAGCAGGCAGCTGGACGGCTCAGGAAGGTCCCGTGCGTGGGAACCTCTGGAGTCCCCATGTCACATGTCACGGGCCCGATGGTGCCCAGGCTGACTACGCCTCTGACCTTCCCGACTGTGCTGCCATGCTGCTTGTAAGGAGAGGGTTCCCTGGGAGGCCAAGGGGCTTAGAAGGGCCACTGAGGAAGGGCAGGCTGTGGAAAGAGGAGGTTCTCAAGAACGAACAAATTCTCTCTTGCCCTGAAGTTCAACAGAATTGGGTTCTAACTGCAACTCTATGACTTGCTGGTGGTGTTTAACTTAATCTTGCCCAGCTTCATTTTTTCCCATCAGTAAAATGGGGATATTCACCCCTGGACTTGGTTGTGGGAATGAAGTGATCCCGTGACTGCACTGACCCAATTGCGGGGCATAGAGAGAGGGAAGGGGTGATGGATGTGTTGATGCAAACTGACACGAGGATGGCAGCTCCCTCTGGCTCACCCACCCTTCCAGAGCGGTCCACGGAGGGTCACCCTGCATGGGTGACTGGTGACGTCTTGGATCATAGGACGGTAGCCTGACCCCACTCACCACCTACAAACTGTGGGAAGGTGGTTCTCCCTGTGCTTCCAGGGCAAATGCAGCATGGGTTTGGGTCCCTGCGTGGAAAACCTCTCAACAGCCTCTGAACGCTTCACAGCATCCTCCTTCTCATGCCCTCTCCCGCCCTGGGCTGCAGCTTACAGGGTGCTGATGGGGAGGCAGTTGGTGGGCACAGCCTCCACTCCCGGGCTCGGTCCAGGCCAGTCTCCTGTCCTCTGGCCAGGGCACTGGCTTTCTTTACACTGTTTGTTTAGCTCTGGGTTTGAAGCTGGACAGCTGGGCTTAGTCCAGGTTGGGGCTCTGTGGCCTCCACACTCAGGCCTCTTGCACCTGCCTCCTGCCTCCCATTCCTCGTCCCTCTGTGGGCCCCCTTTGTCCCAACATCCCACATTCCTAGAGACCAGGGAGGTGTCTGGAGGCTGTGGTTTGAATCCCAGCCCAGGTGATGCCCTGAGAGAGATAACATCCCTCTGGGACTCAGCGTCCCTCGCTGAAGCGGGGGTGGAGAGACGGAGGTGGAGAGACGAGCAGAGCCTGGAGGGGAGGAAACTCCAGAAAGACCCTCAGAGGGTTGTTGAGCTTCCCAGAGCGAGGGCTGAAAGAAAGCTGGTGTCTGCGGAACCTCGGTAGAGACCAGACGGGGGCTTGCTTGGTGTTGCTCGGGGGCCAGAACTCTGACCCATCCAGATGGAAAGCTCAGGCTAAGAGAGAGCTCTCTAGAAATTACAAGGTAGGGGTTGGCTTTCCTTTGGTGCCTTCCACAGGCATTTCACTTAATTCTTACAGCACCCCTGTGTGGAGGCATTTAAGATGCCAGTTTTAGAGACGAGGAAGCAGAAGCCGGACAGCTGGGTAACCTGACGAGGTCCCCCAGCTTGGGGAGGGGCTAGGACGTCCCGGCCAAACAAGTCCCTTCATGCCCACTGTCCCCAGGACATTCACACTGAGGCTGGGGGGCTTGGCCAGCCTCTGGAGGAGACACGTGGGGTCTGATGGGAGAGCTGGGCTGGCAGGTGCAGACCCAGCCAAGCTGTAACTCTGTTCTCTTGCCTTTGGATGATGTGCCTCTGATCTCAGCCTTGTCCTCTAGTCACTCGCTGATCTCCCAGCTGTTCCTCGAAAACACCAAACACACTCTCACCCCGGGACCTTGGCACTTGCTGGTTCTCTGCCTGCAGCGCTCCCCCCGTATGTCAGGTGGGCTGTTCCTCATTCCCCCCGTCTCATCAATGACATCTTATTAGAAACGCTTCCCCATCTCCACAACGCAGTTTATCACTTTTCTTAGCTGTTTCTAGCACCTGGCATGTTATGAATGTACTTGTTTATCCATTGTGTCAGTCTCTCTCTGCTAGAATTAAAGTTCCAAATGCTCAGAGACATTGCCATGTCTCCATCTGCAGTGTCTGGAATGTTGACAGAAGAAGGCTTAGAAAGTAAATTTGGGGAATCTACTCACAGTAACCGAGGGACTTCTCTGACTCTGAGTTGACCTTACGCTGCGTAAGCAGTGCTGAACTTGGCACTGAATGTTTGCAAAGTCTAGACTTGGCCCTGCTCCCAGGATTTATCTTCCCAAAGGAGATGGTGGGGGGTTGGGAGGGAAGCAGAGGTGAAGCGTTACGCCAGCAGGCGCCCATGAGAGACCCAATGGAGAGAGAGCCACAGGGAAGGGGGCCACACAGCTGCCTGGGAGGGGCTGAGAGTAGGACAGGGCTGGGCACCAGCTCACTTTCCTGTCAGGGATTATCTGATTCAGAGACACCCTCTCTGCACCTCTAAAGGCTGGGCCCTCCCTGGGTGCCACAGCGAGGCTGGCCCAGATACACCCATGGGAATAGGCTAATTTCCTTTGATGTTTTCAAAGGTAGAATATAATTTCTGTGCTTTTCTGAGAACCACTTAGCTGTAGGCTGGGGGTTGGGGAATGTTCCATCTGTGGGAAATGCTAATTAGAGACCATTACACCCCAGACGTGACTTGCCAGCGCACCTCAGTGAAGCAGCCTGAGCTAAACGCCCTTGTCCTAGGGCTGAGGGGGCCTTGGAGCCAGGCCCGCAGGCTGCGTCCTCCAAGGCCAGGACAGACAGCCCAAGGGCAGCTGCATTTGGAGGCAGCAGGGACCCTGAACCCGGAGTGGCACTCAGGGCGGGCGGGGCCCAGTCTCAAAGTGCTCCTGCTTCATTAATTACCCCTCACCGCCTCCTGCCGCTTCCCTGCTTGCTTGCTGTCAGGTAACAGACAATTGAACTAACCAATGTTCCTGGGAAAGTAACAGTGCAGCTGCATCAAGTGTGAAACACATGTTATACGGTCGGTAGTGAACAAGGACGAATCACAGCTGCCAGGAGCACGGCGTCTCCCAGGGTCGCCTCCACCCCAATTGTGTGAATGTGGGGTTTCTGCCCCCAGAGATGTCTGCCCCTTTCAGCTTGGGTCCCCAGCAGCGTCCAGCCTGCTCAACCACTCAGTGACCCTAATGAGGGCAGCACGAGGGCGAGAGCTTGCCTTCTGCTGCGGCCTGGGGCTTCCAGGGTCCCTACCCCGTCACCAGGCTGGTCCCACGGTGAGGGGACCTTCCTGGGCATCCAGCCTGGAATCCCACCGATCTGTGTACCCTGTCTCCTGGGTTGAGGACAGAACCCAGCAACCGCAGTTCCCTGAATTGATGTTCCCCCGGCTCCTGCACAGACCGTGCCAGGCACTGCGGTGAGGGTGGGGCATGGGGCCAGTGGATATAGGACCCTTCTCCCCAGGGAGCAAAACGACCCCACCTCTTGTCGCCAGGGAGAGAGGGACAAAGGATCACAGGAGGGGAACGGCACCGAGAATCGGGCATCAGGAGGGCTGTGAACTGACACTTCCTGGCCTCCGCTGCTGCTGCCCCTCGAGTGGTCCCCAGCCCCCGTGGGCCCTGCGCCCCAGACACGTCCCCTGGTGCCAGAATGAGCTCTAGCAAGGCAATCAAGTGAATGTATTTTTAAAAGAAAACTCATTTACCAAGCAGGCCTCTGGAGTAGTTGATGGAATAGCCCTCTTCTGGATGAAAACAGTGGTGCAGTGGCCTCCCCGGGACTATTATTGCGTTGACATTACGGCGGGCTAAACCCCACGGGGTGCGGCAAGGCCCGCCGGTTCGCACATCTGAATCCGGGAGCCTGCGGAGGCCGGGGGCGGGGCGCGCCTGCAGCTCCAGGGACGGCCACCGGAGGGCGCGCCTGCGCTCCCCACGCCCCTGCTTGCGCTCCCGGCTCGCGGACCCCTGAAACCTTAAACTTGGGCGTGGGGCGCTTCTCTGAGGGCTCCGCGGAGGGAGGGCAGCCTGCCCTGCTCTCTAACTCCCCGCGCCCCTGGCTTTGTGTCCAAACAATGGTTTGCAAAGCCAACCACACAGGTACAGTTGGAGGAGGTTGGGGAGCACACATCACTAAATCAGATAGCAGCACGTGCATGATGATTTTTAAAGCGCCCGAAAAATCCTTTCAGATCACATCCAAATGTGATTGAATGTATCCTTTTCTTTGGGAGAAGTCTGTGAGGTGAGTCCCAAAGTCCAGACTGGTCTCCAACTCCCACACCTCCATCTGCTTCCCTTGGGGCACACGTGACCCAGGCATCCCAAGGGCACGCCCTCAGCCACACCCCGCTCCCCTGGGGGCTCCTGGCAGGGACAGAGCCTGGATTATCCACCTTGCATCCCCAGCGCCTGGCCATGATGCTGATAGCAATTCATGTTGAGTTGAACCTGACACTGCTTCTTGTGGGGTGGAGTGATGCTTGTGTGGAAGATCCCAGCCGCTCCCTGAGGTCTGAGCACCAAATCCTTGATCCTGCCCTCAGGCTATGTGACACCATTTGGGATTGGAAAGTGCAGTCCTCAGTCTCACAGACCAAAGGACAGACATCCAGTCACCCTCTGAGATGGTCTCACCCAATCCCAGAGGCCCACGGACCCCAGCACACCTTAGAGGTGCTGCCTTAGGACTTCTAGACCACTTGCAAGACGGCAAGGTTTATTTTAGTTGTTTTTTTTTTTAAAGTGTGTTCAGTTAGTTTTAATTTTCCATGGGTGTACTCTTCAGGAAGAGCAAACACTAGCAAACGAGTTGGATGTTTGTTAAGGAAAATGACCACAGGCCCTTGGGGGCCAAGGAAGGAAGGAAGCCATGGGGCAGGATTGCTCTTTCTCCTGGGACCTCTGCCACCACCTGTGGGTCTGTGCCGGGAGCCAGGGAGAGCCAGGACAGAGGCAGGCAAGTTGGGGGGGGGGGGGTGGGGTAGTGGTCTTGACCTGCCTCAACCTCCCCAGTGCGACCCCACCCTCGGGAACCCAGGAGCTCCTGGCAGGATCGCCCAGGAGGGGCTGGGAGGACAGGAGAAGGAAGGAAGGGATGAAGGAACAGGTGGAGGTGAATTCATGCCCTTTGGGTCCCAGGGCCGGACGATAGCTCTTTAACTTTCAGGCCTTAATTCAAAGGCTGGCTCAGTCCCTAGGCCAGACTTAATGACATTCATCCTGTGGAATTCAGTTTCCCCAAAGTGCTGCTTTTAGCCCCGTTCCCCAGAAGCACTGGTTCTTTCTGAGGTGAAGTCCATGAGGAGGGGTGGGATTGGGGTGTCCTTGTGCAAGGAGGGGATGGAGGCTTCAGCGTCAGGAGACGTCAGTTCCTCTGCTGCTTTCTGTCTGCCTCTGGGAAGGTCATGGGTCCACCTGCATGCATTTTGGGAAGGCTGATTCAGAAAGAATTCCCTCCTCTTTAGTTACCATGTTCATCTTTTCCTAGGTACTCGACTGTCATTTCTGCCTTCCTGCAGTGTCCCACTGCCTCTGAGGAGGTGGTACTATTGTTACCGTTACAGCACCTGATGCTATTCCATTTCGTATCAGAGGAGATAGCACAGAGCACGACTGCTAAGTATACCTGCCGCAGGTTGAGTACCAGTGCTGTGTGGGCAGGGTGCTAAAAACCTCCCCTGTGTTCATCCTTTAATCCCTGTCTCGTGACAACCCTCAGGAATGGGTGCTGTCATCACCCCATTCTGTAGATGAGAAAGTGAGACCTGGGGAAGTTGTGGGTGGTCTCCGGTCTCATGTCCAGCCCCTCCTCCTGACCATAAAGGGCAAAAGGGATACAGCGCCTGCCTCTGATGAGCCTCGTCAGGGATAAGACAGCTCTTGGAGGGGACACACTCAGATATACCCCGGGGAGGGGAGGGGCTGATGACCCAGCAGACGGCCTCTCACTTTGTAGGAGGGTGTGCAGGGCTGGAGCGCAGCTGCGGGGCTCGGGCCGGCAGAGGAGAGGAGTCCGTCCCATCCCCACACGGGCCCTGCGTCTCCTCGAGCAGCTGCTCGGAGGATTCAGGTACCAGAGTCAGGGCCCTGCCTGAGGATGTGTGGGATGCACCCCTGCTCTGGATGCAGCGCTGCCTCTTCTCCCGTCAGTGCGGGAGGGAGCGCTTTTCCCTCATCTTCAACCTTTACAGACTCCAGTTCACAGGGGAAGGCAGCGACAGCCCCTCTGTGGAGTGGCCTGGGGGTAAGAAGGGGGCATGCGGTCTGCTCTGCCTCTGCGGGTGGGTTTTCTTCTTGCCTCCTGTTCAAACCTCTCCTGCCCGCATTTATGGTGCTGCCTCAGCAGCATCGTCTGTGGCTGCCCCTGCCCTGCTGCAGGGTCCACCAGGAGGTCTCTTGGCAGGAACCCTGGGGCCCAGCCTGGCTGAGCTGAGGCATCAGGGCCAGAGTCGGGGGCGCGCCTGAGCAGGCCCTGCCCCTCCCTCCTCTTCCCGTGTCCCGTCCAGGGAACTCTGTGGGCGCCGACCTCTGATAGATTCCCTCTGCCTTCTTTTCCCTGAGAGCCTGTCCCCAGCCTTCTTCCCATCTCTTTCCTTTTCTCCTCTTCTCTTTTTCCTCTTTTGTTTCTTCCTCCCCTTTAATGTAAACCTCTAAAGCGGGGACAGTATGCTGACCACACTCCAGAGGCTCAGGCTCCTCAGCGGTGACCTTGCTGAGCTCAGTTCCCTCCACTGGGTGGAGCTCGTTAAGCATTAGTATTTTCAGTGTTAACTTGGCGGAGATTAACAAGCTGCCGGAGGCTACAGGTGGGGAGAACCAACATCCACTGAGCTTTTACTGTTTCTTAGGAGCTTGTCATATGCAACCTCACTCATTACTCAGTATATGCACATACACACACACACACACACACACTATGGTACAAGATAGATACCTTTAACTTTTCTTTTCAAATGAAGAAACTGAAGATAAGATGCTCAGTGATCATGTCAGATACTGAAAATGATAAAAATGATGGTAGCGTGGCTATGGCCATGTCACCTGGTCAAGAAAGAAAGGCACTCTGGCTGGAGCACCTGTGGGTGGCCCTGCAGGTGGGGTGGGAACAGCAACCAAGGAGACAGGAGGCTCAGGACGGGAGGGGGGAAGACAAAGCGAGGGGTGGGAACCACAGGCTCACACTTCTGCACTGACAACCTCCACGGCCTTTTCCCTCCCTGCTGGCCCCCAACACCTTCCCCAGGTTTACCTGGACCCCTCCTGGAGGTGATGTGAGAACCACCTTCCCCGCAGAGACCTCTGGGTGGTGCTGAGACCAGGCTGGCTCCTCTTTAAAGAAAGGAGAGAAACAGGAGAGGGGGAGAGAGACAGAGAATGAGAGAGAAGTGTGGGGGGGGGGAGAGGGAAGGGGGAGATAGAAAAGAGAAGAGAAGGTGGGAGAGAAGGAAGCAGGGAGGGGAGAGAGAGAGGGAGAGAGAGAGATTCCATTTTGGCACCTGGGCCAAGAAACAGGGACAATGGAGCCCTTGCCCGAGCGCCGATGTAGTATCAGGGCAGAAGGTGTCTTCCCAAACTTCATAAAGGAAGTCAGGTAAGTGCAGGAGAATTGGGCAGGAAACCTGGTCACCCCACCTCATGAGCCTCCTTCAGGGGTAAAGACACTGAGAATAAAATCGTAGGGAAAGAAAGGGTTCAAACAGAACCATGATTAAGGTTTCCTGATTCCAGGAAGAAATCAAAGGGAAGAATGTCATGAACATTCTGGGTTAGTTTTCGATGCTTTAGCCAAGAAAGAGCCTGGCAGGTCATTAATGAACCTAGCTGGGATTCTGGGTTTTCATACTGTGGTTAATTAATCTATGTAAGTATTTATAATGGTAATAGCAGAACGACTGTCAGCCAAGACAAGTCGTTGTAAGGTGAAATCAGGCCATGCCCGGGACTGGGTTTGGGAGGGGCGTGGGTCTGGGGCTTGGCTTTACAGGAATCACTGTGTTTTAAGTGTTCTGGGACAGGGCAGAGGTGACCCAGAGGAAGGGAGCGACAGTCTCGGAGCCAAAGGTCAACAGCCCTGGCCAGGGTGGCGTAAGTGGGATGGAGGCTTGTTCAGGGGCTGCTTTCTAGTTCTGAGCTGTTCTGTCTCTGTGAGGGATGGGAAAAAAAATCTCCAGCTGAAAAATGTCACCTTCAACCTGACACTGGAGCCAGGGCATTTACAAATCTGCCTGTCGCTGTGACAGCCTGACGGATCACAGCCTCAGCCAGGACTGAGTTAAATCGCCACTATACGTCTTGCAAAAAGTTTGGGCTCTTAAGATTTTTATCATCGAGACAGGTTAAGGGATGGGGGTGGGCACAGCTTCCAAACAGGAAGGGGACCGAGGCTGTGAACCTGCCTTCCCTGGCACTCCAGCAGCTGCAGGATTATCTATTACCAGAGGGGAGGTGACAGGAGAAAATTACCCAGCATCAGCCCCATCTGTTGCTGAGAACCGTTTGTTTCACCTTCACTAATTCACTTGGTTGGTCATTTTTCCTTTGTCTCCGTGTCATGCACCAAACCCTACATCTCTTTGCCCTGGTGTCCCAGCCGGGCAGTGTAGCTGCAGAAACAAAGCCTCGGGAATCTTTTCAATCAACTGCAGTCAGTCTGAGTCTCTCTCTCCTCTGCCTCATTGTCATTTCCTCCATAATTGATTAGGAACTGGAGGCAAGAGAGAAGCTGTGATTGCTTTTACAGCCTGAGTCTGCAGGCAAAGCACATTTCTGTGTTTGGCTTTGCCTCCTGGGACCTGCCTCTTTCAGGAAGGGGTGGCAGAGTGATAACAGGGGCTAGCAGACTCGTGTCACAGGGAGAGAGGTTGCACGCCTACGCGAAAGCCCTGGCTCTCCACTTATCCTTGGATGCTTGACCATCAACCTCTCCCAGCTTTGTCTTCTCATCCGTAATAGATCTGATGCTGGCTGTCCTCTACCAGCCAGGGTTGTTGTAAAGATTAAATGAGATAGTATAATAGACTGTGCCTTAGATAGACTGTGCCTATTTAATGAGAAAGTGAATTTAAAGCACTTAACACAGCCTTGCAGATAACAAATGTTCCATAACTACCATTCTATTATTATGCAAATGGAAGTAGCAGAGATTATTTTCTACCCTTGCAGCATCTGCCATTCTTCTGGTTCCCGAGCTAGATAGGGCTGCTCATTCAACATTTACTGAGCGAGTTCTATGTGCCAGATGCTGTATATGTCCTGGGGCTGTGGAGATTTTTTAAATGAAGCAGAGATGGTAGCTCCTGGGTCTGGGAGCACAGAATCTGGTGGGAAGTCCTGTCCCGGAGGAGCTGAGAACAGGATGCTTAGGTATGTACTTCACTTGGAGGGGGGGTGGGATTGCTAGAGAAGGTCCTGATTGAGAAAGTGACATTCGAGTTGGGTTTTGTAAGGGTTGGCCTGTTGAAGTTGGGGTCAGGATAGGGCATTCAAGTGGGAATTGCATTCAGTAACACTTCTGGGCAGGGCAGCGATCAGGGGTCTCTGGGAGAAGCCCAGGGCCCAAGGTACCCCTGAAGGGTGCCCCACTGCCACATCTGGGACTAGACATATAAACAGGGAGATATTGCAGAAGGAGCATGTTTATTTGATGCTGAGGATTCTGAGCTTCGCTAGAGGGCACTGAAGACCATCAAAGGCTTTTTTTTTTTAAACATCTTTATTGGAGTATAATTGCTTTACAATGGTGTGTTAGTTTCTGCTTTATAACAAAGTGAATCAGTTATACATATACATATGTCCCCATATCTCTTGCATCTCCCTCCCTCCCACCCTCCCTAACCCACCCCTCTAGGTGGTCACAAAGCACCGAGCTGATCTCCCTGTGCTATGCAGCTGCTTCCCACTAGCTATCTATTTTAGATTTGGTAGTGTATATATGTCCATACAACTCTCTCACTTTTTCCCAGCTTCCCCTTCCCCTTCCCCATATCCTCAAGTCCATTCTCTAGTAGGTCTGCATCTTTATTCCCGTCTTACCCCTAGGCTCTTCTGATCTTTTGGTTTTCTTTTTCTTTTTTTTTTTCCTTAGATTCCATATATATGTGTTAGCATACGGTATTTGTTTTTCTCTTTCTGACTTACTTCACTCTGTATGACAGTCTCTAGGTCCATCCACCTCACTACAAATAACTCAGTTTCGTTCCTTTTTATGGCTGAGTAATATTCCATTGTATATATGTGCCACATCTTCTTTATCCATTCATCTGTTGATGGACACTTAGGTTGCTTCCATGTCCTGGCTGTTGTAAATAGAGCTGCAATGAACACTGTGGTACATGACTCTTTTTGAATTATGGTTTTCTCAGGGTATATGCCCAGTAGTGGGATTTCTGGGTCATATGGTAATTCTATTTGTAGTTTTTTAAGGAACCTCCACACTGTTCGCCGTAGTGGCTGTATCAGTTTACATTGATATACCACCAACAGTCATCAAAGGCTTTTAAACGAAGCACCGCAGTCCTGTCCACAAGGAGTAAGGTTAGCTTAGAAGATCACTCAGGACTGGATGGGACCAGGATGGAGAGAAAAGATCAGCTAGGCTGACAATACAGAGATCCAGAAGCTGCCTGCCTTAGGGAGGGGTGAGAGAGCAAATCTTACACCACACCCTAGTGAAGCTGTCAGCACCCAGGGGCTGCCCCCAGAGTAGGCAGCCTGGCAGGGCCTAGGGCTGGAAGGGAAGCCCCCCCACCCCAGGGTTCCAGAAGAGCCATGGCATTACAAGCTGCAGCCACCAGAGGGCAGTGGCGGGAGGGCCTAGATGCAGGCAGTGCAGGCCTAGAGGCAGGCAGTGCCGCTAGGTCCAGGTGCAGCCACAGGGAGGGTGGGCAGAGAGCTCTCTATTGGGGGAGTGCTGATGTGATATCCAGGACATTTTCACCTTAAATTGTTCTGGGGCACGGTCAGGCCAAGGATTCAATTTGAAAAAATCTCTGTGCTCCGCTGACAAGATGCACAGCAGGCTTGTATGTGAAGCCGGGACGCCTGTGGTCCAGACCCCCGGTTTGATGCTTATTGCATTACCTGGCGCATCTATCAGCTCCCCCAGGACGGTGCTGGAGATGGGAGGGGCTTGCCCGGAGACTTCCAAGAGGATGAGTTCACGTGTCCAGTGTGCTTTCACACGTGCTGTCTCCTTGAAGCCTCGGGGTAACCCTTAGAGGTGCAGGTTAACACTTCACAAATGCAGTTCAGACGAGTTACCTGATCTGCCAGGAAATGAGGCAGTGCTGTGGACTCAAGGGCTTCCTGCCATGTCACTTTGAATCCTCTCAATCTCCTTTGTCCTTTGAAACAGGGTGTGTTTCTATGTTGTAAGTGGCAAATCTGCGGATTGTGTCTCAGAGAAGATTATCTGCTTCCTGAGGGCCGGGGAGGGTATAATGAAGCAGATTGGAACGGAGAGCCCCAGATGTCAGGCGTTGTTTGTAGCTGAGACGCTTATGGGGACACTTCCCACTTGATCTTTGAGGCAACCGCATGGGAAGGATTACGTCACGGTTTTCAAATGGGGAAACTGAGGCTCAGGGAGGTTCCTGTCCCAAGCCAGCACAGCCAGTGGGCGACCGAGGTCTGTGAACCCGCACTGCTGGGGTCTGTGAGCCCCCTGGGCCAGGTGGGGCTGAGGGAGGCTGAATTTGTGTCCCAGAAATGTACATACCTGTTTAACATTTCAGTAGTAGTTTCCCAAAAGAAAGTGCAGTTGATACAGTAGACCTGTGACAATCCAAGGCCAAGGAGAGAGCAGGCTAATTCCATTTGGGACCAAAAGAGCTATTATTGTCCTCAGAGGGAACAGACATGTTTCCTCAGCAGAATCGCCTATCGGGACCATAGCAGATGGTCCCTGTCACTGTGTGGACTGGGACAAGGATGACACGGTCCAGGACCTGCCAGGAGAGATCACAGGCAGAGAGGAAGGAGAGTGCGAAGCAAGCCCAGGACACAGAGCTGACCACACAGCTGGACGCACGCAGCCTCAGCGGTTCTGGACGGAGTCTCCACATATCCTGGGTTAAGGGGTTGGGCCAGCACGGTGACTCGCTTCCTCTGTGGGCCCTGCAGAGAACATCACTCCCTGTTAGATGGACCCACTTTCCCCGCAAGCCCGCATCAGACCACACACTGCTGTGTTTCCATTTACTTGTGGATTCTGGGTTCCTTGCAGCATGTGGCTCTCTCTCTATCTTGTTGGTCTCCTTTTTTTTCTACAGAACTAGACGCTTAGCTATGTGACCCTTCCCTGTTCCTTAACTTCTCTGAGCCTCATTGTCCTCTTGTGATAAATGAGCACTACTATCCCGTACCTGCCCTGAGGATGCAAAGAATCGGTGTATATGTTAGCAATTAGTTCAGGGGATGGAATAGATTAAAGCTAAATAAATATCGGTTTTCTCTCTTCCTTCACCTTTGTGTCTGAAACATGGCACGCGTGTGCACACACACACAGGGCAAACCACAAACCTCACCAATAAATCTATGCGAAGTCAGAGTTAACTTAGAGAATCGACCTGGTGCAGAGGCTTTTAGAGGACTGACATTCCTCAGGTGATGGAAAACAATGATAATAAATCTTAAGGAATGTCACCTTGCCCCTGGCACTGAAAACAAGAACCTGAAATGTTAGTGGACTAGCCTTGAGTGTGTGGAGGAAGGCAGCAGAGACAGCCTTCTCCCCACAGGAGGGGCAGCGGGGCCTGCAGGGAGCCCACTGGGGCACAGAGACTGGCCCGTGAGTTGTCAGACTCTGCGCTTGTTAATTTCCCAGATTTTGTTTCAGGATGAGGATGCAGGGAAGGATGGCCCTGCGTGTGGTACACACAAAGATCACGGTCAGTGAAATTTGGGGATGAGCTTGCAAATGTGGATGCATCAGTCCAGAGCTGTGCAGACTGTACTTCTCAGAGTCCTGGACATCCCCAGAGGCTTGTGCTGTGCCTGTTGGCATGGTGTCCGTTCTGATAGTTGTGCTGGGGTGGCCACTGCAGCCTAGTCCAGAATACTTCACGTTTGATGGTTTGACATATTGGCTGATTACTTGCAATACTTAGGTCCTTTAATAATTTTGGAGAATTATTAATCTTCCATTGTCTCTTCCAATATTATTTCTCAGCTCTCACTTTCTGAAGCTTCTGTGAGGCATGTGTTGGGTCCTCTCACTGTTAACTGCTATTTCATATTTTTCATTTCTATGTATCTGGATGACTTCCAGGTTTATCTTCCACTTTGGTAATTTTATCTTCTCAGATAATGCTTAGCCATTCATTGAGATTTTAAAATTTTCATGACTTCAATTTTTACTTCCTACAGCTCTTTAAGGCTTTACTTTTTTTATGTCTTCATTTCATATGTGTTTGATGCCTGCTTTTAAAGCTGAACGATTCCAGTCTCGATTTAGTCTTTTGATTACTGAAGTTCACAGGGGCCTCAGAGGATGTGGCTACATCCTCGTGTGTTTGGTGATTTGGGATCAGGAGTACATCCTCAGCAGGCGAGTGTGTGGCCTGGAATGCCTGTGCAGCCTGGAACGCCTGTGTGGCCTGGGGTGAGAGCATGTCTCTCCCTCTTTGTTTACCTCGGCGGGGACAGCGGGAGTCAATCAGCACAGGAAGCATAAATTGGACCCCCGAACCTCTCACCACACAAATTCCCTGCAATTACAAATTCCCTGGGGAGACACAGCTGCTCCGTCCAGAGCCAGGTCAGGACAGACAAGGTTCCTTGCTGTCCTCGTGTTAATTTGGGGACCTTTTCCTAATCCAACACTTGGAGGCTCTCAAGGGCTCCATCCTCCTGTGGAAATGTCCTCCAGTCCTGGCCTTGCTCTCCAAGTTCCTGTGAGGTCGTGGCCCCTTGACTTATGTCACCACAAGTTGGCTCTCCCGCCCCCGGCCCCAGGCAGCTGAAGCACCAGTTCATGCCCCGGCCACTCTATTTTATACCGTCTTTAGTGTTAGTCTTGGAGAATTCCTTTATTTTCTCACCATCATTATCATCATCCTTAGCAGCAGCCTTATCATGGCCAACATTTCCTGAGCCCTTTTGCTACGTGCCGGCCCTGCTCTAATTGCTTTATATGAATTAACTCATTTACACTCATAACACTACGAGGCAGATGCTATAATTATCCCCATTCTCCAGATGATAAAATTTGAATTTTCTTTAAAGAACAAGCACTCCCCATTGGAAGAAAAAAATACATCCTAAAGATGTAGGTAATAGTTTTATAGCAGAGGGGAAAGAATCAGGTTCATAAAGGAAAATGATTTTCCCAGGTTCTCATAGTTAGTTCACAGCAGAGTCAGAACCAGACCCTCAGCCCAGAGCCAGATTTCCCTGTTAAAGAGTCTTCCTTTGATGAAGTTCTACTCATTTCTTATATTGTAGTCAAAGTCGTACCTGTGGAGGGAAATCGGAGAGAATGTTTATGGCACCATCTTCATAAAGGTGGGCTTGCTCACCTGTTTCAGGTGTCTCTATATTACGGCTAATCTTTCTAACCAACCTTGGTACTAGGGAAGATACCAAAAGGACTGTATCAACTGATCACAAAATTGTTATAAGAGGTTGGCTGTTAAATTTTGTCTTCCACAAAGGGTGTTTCTTACAAACCCAGAGAGATTTATAAATACAGATAGAACATCTCTAAATGAGAGGCTTAAAGGTGATGTGGACTCCCTCCCTTAATGTGAGTCATTTTGAAAACAAAAATCTATCTGCTGAAATCAATTAGTCTCTGGATTATGCTTTGAAATTATATTTCTATTTCTACAGAGAATGATGGTTAAAAATTAAAAGGAACAGAGAAACAGAGGCTCCTTCTGTTACCTTTTAGCCCAAAGGTTTCTCTCTCTTCGTTCATCAAGAAGACTGGGCTTTGAAAGCCAGGTAGGGCGAGTAAGAAAGGGTGGGATGGGGAGTCATCCCTGCCTGGGATCTGCCAGGTCTGATAAGGCAGGAAAGAGTAGGAAGAGGCCAGGAACAGCAGCCCTCTGAGTTGAAGAAGGCAAAGAATCAGCCAGAGCAGCCGAGTGACTTCACATCTCAGGAGAAAGCTCTTGGGTCCCTGTGCTGCTTTGTGTGTCCTACAGCTTGTAAGAGTCCAGTGCCCACAAGTGATCTTACCCTGCCCAGGCAAGGGCAGACGCCAGCGAGGTCATGAGACGCCTCCAACCTTCCCCGCTTGTGTGGAAACCTGCATTCCTACCCCAAACAATTCTTGTCTCATCACTGAGTTGCTTCCTCCTGACCCAAAACCTCTGCTCTAAACTACCCTAGGTTCAACTTCCTGCTTTCCTGACTTTGCCAGGATGCTTTCCACCTGTGATTTTTTTTTCACCTTTTCTTTGAGCCAAACCATGTATTTCACCTCCTAAATAACAGCAGTCGTTCTGATCTGCAGTCATTCATTCCCTTCATAAAACCTGAGGTCGACTCATCCCCATCTATTCTATGCATTAAGCATCCATCTTGCAGGCTGCTTCTTGGGATGATGGGCAGAAACATACAAGCGATGAAAATGATCTTCATCTGGATTATGGTGGTGGTGACACAAGTATATACACTTGTTAAAATTCATTGACTGGTATACTTAAAATCTGTGTAAATTTTACCTCAACAAAGTTGACTGCCCACATGCCCACCAAAACCCTCCCATGTTGGACAAAGAGGGGCCCGGGTCACTGATACTGTCACATATTCTCTAAGTCTAATATAGGAACAAAACTGGGCTGGACTACAGAGAAGTTGCTGAAATTAAAAGTGCACTTTCCAGGAATAAATTTTTTAAGTGTGAGTATTTGAGCACCTATGATAGGGAGGTCCTGGGTCTATGAATAAAACTATCCCTGATATAAGCTTATATAGTCTAATATGGAAGACAGAAAATTCGAAAGTTCCAATAAAGTGGGTAATTGCTAAGATAGAGGCAAGAGTAAGGAACTAGGGAGGTGATCAAACCCAGCTGAAGCACAAAAGTCTTTCTGCAGGAAGCCCGTAATGAGCCCTAGGGATCAGGAGGGGTCACCCAGCATCACTAGTCAAAGCAGCAACCAGAAAGTACTGGACACGTGTGTGCATGTGTGCCTGTGTGTGTGTGTGTGTGTGCGTGCACGCACACACGCGCACATGTTCAGTGTCTTGAACTGGACCACAGCTCTGAAGTCCTGGGACTCTTCACCATATAGAAGCTTGGGTATCACATTTGGGTTGGAAGCTGATTTAGGGACTGGAAAATTATCAGTGTGTGCAAACTCATGATCATTCTGTTCGGGGGGCTAAACAGAGCAGCCAGGATAGCTGTGGTCCCTTTTCTCTAGGAGTTTGGTTTCATCTAATTTCATTTGTTATTTCTGATTCTTTTGACTGATTCAGTCAAGGAATAATCTTCCTTGGTCAGAGACTCAATGCTTTATTGCAAATATAAAGAAAGATTTCTCTTTTGCTGAAACTTCAGAAATGGCTTTCTAATGTCCAGCCTTTATCCAATTTCTCAAAGACAATTTGTGTATCTCTCAAGATGCTTGTCCTAAGGATATCTTCTCACTCCATCCTTTCTCCTTTTCTCCCATGACTTCAGTTACCATCTACACGTTCAGAATTCCTGATTTTGCATCTCTTCTTAGTTCCATTCGACCCAGTTGCTTACTGGGTCATAATAATCTTCTTAGCTCCACAATGACCCAGTTGTTTACTGGGCCATAATAATAACAAACACTTCTGTAGCACTCACTCTGTGCCAGGCACCATTCTGAGCACTTTCATGAACTAACTCATTCAATCTTTGCAGCAACCCTTTAAGGAAGGTGCCATCATTGTAGCTCATCCTCCTGGATGCCTTCCAGACACCTCAAACTCAGCATGCCCACAAATGATGTCACAATCACTCCCCTAAACCCTGCACCTCATCCTTATACAGTTCACATTTCATTAAATGACACCATCTTCCCACTGGGTGCTCAACCATGAAACCTGGAAATCTTCCTTGACCTTTTCTATATTCAATCTATATTCAGTCACCAAATTTGCTCTGCTATCCCAGTTTTTCTTAGGAGAGGCAGCATCAGGTCATGGTTAAAGCTTTGTCTTTGGAGCCAGACAGTTTAGGTTTGAATCCGGTTCTGCCACTTCACAACTGCAAGTCCTTATAGAAGTTACTTAAACTCTCTGAGCCCCAGTTTCACTGTGAGAATTAAAGGAGTTAAAACATAGAAAGCATTTAGTATGGTGCTTGGAATATAGTAATGAAGTATGTCTTCATCTGTCTCAATTTCACTAAAAAGAACAAGGCAAATGGTGACAACAGACCTGGGATTATACCCTTTTTTGCCCTTTACCGTCTGTGTGACTTGGTCCAGGTTGGTTGATTCACTGGGCCCAGCTTCTTTATCTGTAACATGGAGATGCTACAACCCACTCACATGGCCATTGTGAGGAATAAAGGAGAAACTGGGTGTAAAGTCCCCAGCAAAATGCCTGGCATAAAATAGTCACACAATAAATGTTATTCCTCTTCTCCCCCATTCATGGCAGTTACTCACCCCATCCACATCTAAGAAGAAAATAGTTAGTTGCCAGAGAAGCATCTGGAATGGGAAGGAGAGAGGGAGCAAATCAGCAGATTTGTCAGCTTTGTCATTAACTACGGGGTTTAGAATCCTGGGCAAGAATTGTGCCTGACATTCCCATCTCTCTTGCATTTTATCCTCTATTTTTTTTTTAAGAGAGCTGAGTATCCAGTTAGCTTGTAAATCACGACCTATGTTCTGACTGTGCACTGATGTCCAATACTCACATTTCTGAAAAAGCACAAGCTCCAGCTCCAGCTGCTTCACAACAAGTGCACTGCTGAGCGCCTTTTCATTTCCTAATTTAATGGTGTGTCAGTGGGGTTTTGGGGGAGAAGGGCGTAGAGGGACACAGGGCCGTCCTTACCCCATCAGCTGGAAGGCCGGGCCCACCGTGGAAGCAGTGGGCACGGGTTAGCACATCGTGTGTGGTCCCAGTGAAAAATGAAGATGCAGGACGCTTGTTCAAAAATTATTAAGCATTTCAGGGTGGCATTAGCAGAGCATGAAACCAAACTCAGAGCCCTTGTGAGCCGGGACCCTGTGGGACTTCCCGGGGCACCCACCTATGCAGTGGCCCCGGTAGGGAGGACCCAGCTCTCTTTTCCACATGCTCCTTGTGGCCTCCCCTTAATGCTCGTAAATCACCCCAAACTTTCTTCCTCAGCCCTGGCTTCATCTTTTCACCCACTGCCCAACTCAAACCTCAGAAAAGCTGACCTTAAGAAGCAGAGTCCTGACATCAGATCTCAGATCTCTGCTCCTCCAGTGACGTTCACTCCTTCTCTTTATAAAAAGCAAAGATTGTAACAATAAAGACGTGCTGATTTTTTTTTTTTAGCTTTTTATTTTATATTGGAGTTGAGTTGATTAACAGTGTTGTGTTAGTGTCAGGTGTACAGCCGAGTGATTCAGTTATACATATACATGTATCTATTCTTTTTCAAATGCTTTTCCCATTTAGGTTGTTACAGAATATTGAACCTCGTTCCCTGTGCTATACAGTAGGCCCTTGTTGGTTAGCTATTTTATTTATTTATTAGAGTATAGTTGTTTTACAACGCTGTGTTAGTTTCTACCATACAGTGGAGTGAAGACGTGGTGATTTTTGAAAGTCAATATTTAGTGGGTGATTTTTAGTTCCAGACAAAGGGCTTTCAACATAATTTTCCTGTTTAATCTTTAAGACCATCTCACCAGTAGTTACTGCTTTACCTCCATATTATGGAGTAAGTTATAGATTTAGAAAGATCAAATATTCTGTCCAAGGTCACACAGTGAGCAGGTGGAAGAGCTGGGGTTAGAACCCAAGTTCTCTGATTCCAGAGCAAGCGAAGAGCTTTCAGAGTCTGGAGAGATGTGTAATAGGACAGAATCAACAACAGGAAACCGAAAGAGAGAGAGAGAGAGAGAGAGAGAGAGAGAGAGAGAGAGAGAGAGAGAGAGAGAGAAAGAGAGAGAAACAAACTATATTTGTGACAAGAAGATTGAAGGCTATTAAGATGTCAGTTTTTCCCAAGTGACTGTATAGTTTTAAGGCAATTCTAAGCAAAATGCTAATAGTTTTGTTTTGTTTTGTTGGAATAGCTCTCAGGGGAGGATAGTGTTTACTTTTAGCTTTAGCCAAGAAAACCCCCAAAGAGAAACCAACTGGAGGGTGGGAGGAAGAGCCCTGCCTATTTTAAGTCATTCCACAAACTATAGTAATATAAACTGTGGGCTTCTGGCATAGGAATCAATAGATGGGTCTATGTAACAGAATCAATTGCCCAGAAATACTTTTATGAAATATAAGATTTGGGGATATGAATATGACAATTTCAGAAATAAGTTAGGAAAGAAAGGGATGTTCCATAAGTGATGCAGATTTTTCTCATAGTGAGAAATCTATATGGAGTCCAACTCCAGAATACATTACAGATTACAGAGAAGAAAGTAAAATACAACACCATTAAAACTAGAAGTAAATATAAGTAAGTTTACAGGTCTATCTGTGTCCCAAAGCAATGGCATAATAAGGGCAGAAAGACTGATGAATTTGGCAACATTAGAATTATTGAGTTGGCCAAAAGATTCGTTCAGTTTTTTCTGTAGGATGGCTCTAGTAGCACTTAGTTGTCTTTAACTTCGAAACAATTTTGTTAGATGGTATGTGACAGCTGTCATATCAGCATGCATTAAAAAAAACCTATCAGGGCTTCCCTGGTGGCGCAGTGGTTGAGAGTCCGCCTGCCGATGCGGGGGAGGCGGGTTCGTGCCCCGGTCTGGGAGGATCCCACATGCCGCGGAGCGGCTGGGCCCGTGAGCCATGGCCGCTGGGCCTGTGCGTCCGGAGCCTGTGCTCCGCAACGGGAGAGGCCACGACAGTGAGAGGCCCACATACCGCAAAAAAAAAAAAAAAAAAAAAAAAAAAAAAAAAAAACCTATCAAAATTGGCGAATTTTAGTGTAGCCATTTTTATGTTGAAGATAGAAGAAAAAAGCAACATTTTCATCATATTATGCTTCATTATTTCAAGAAAGGTAAAAACACAACTGAAACACAAAAAAAGATTTGTGCAGTGTATGGAGAAGGTGCTGTGACTGATGGAACATGTCAAAAGTGGTTTCTGAAGTTTTGTGCTGGAGATTTCTCACTGGACGATGCTCCACAGTCGGGTAGGACAGTTGAATTTGATAGCCATCAAATCGAGGCAGTAATTGAGAACAATCAATGTTATACCACGCAGGAGATAGCCGACATACTCAAAATATCCAAATCGAGCATTGAAAATCATTTGCACCAGGTTGGTTATGTGAATCGCTTTGATGTTTGGTTTCCATTTAAGTTAAGCAAAACAAAACCCTTCTTGACCATATTTCCACATGAGATTCTCTACTTAAACGTAATGAAAACGTTCCTTTTTTAAAACAAATTGTGATGGGCGATGAAAAGTGGATACTGTACAACAATGTGGAACAGAAGAGATTGTGGGGCAAGCAAAATGGGCCACCACCAACCACATCAAAGGCCAGTCTTCATCCAGAGAAGGTGATGTTGTGTATATGGTGGGATTGGAAGCCAGTCCTCTATTATGAGCTCCTTCCGGGAAACCAAATGATTAATTCCAACAAGTACTGCTCCCAATGAGACCAACTGAAAGCAGCACTCAACGAAAAGCGTCTGGAATCAGTCAACAGAAAACGCATCATCTTCCATCAGGATAATGCAAGACCGCACGTTTCTTTGATGACCAGGCAAAAACTGTTACAGCTTGGCTGGGAAGTTCAGATTCATCCACCGTATTGCACCTTCATATTTCCGCTTATTTGGGTCTTTACAAAATTCTCTAAATGGAAAAAATTTCGATTCCCTGAAAAACTGTAAAAGGCATCTGGAACAGTTCTCTGCTCAAAAAGGTAAAAAGTTTTGGGAAGATGAACTATGAAGTTGATTGAAAAATGGCAGAAGGTAGTGGAACAAAAGGGTGAATACGTTGTTCAATAAAGTTCTTGGTGAAAATGAAAAATCTGTCTTTTATTTTTACTTAAGAGCCAAAGGCACTTTTTGGCCACCCCAATAAATCCTTCTGAATGGAAGGATAAAATTTAAAAATAATCAATATGAGTATGTATTTTTAACAATATGACAAACTTAATATTTTTAATACATAAAGAACTTCAAAAATCAATAAGAAAAACATGAATATTTCAGTAGCAAAATAAGCAAAGGAACTGAAGAGCTAGTTAAGAAGATTTTAACGTGTAAGAAAAAACAAAAACTTCAAATCACTTTGCATCAAAGAAACTCAAATTCATGGAAGATTGAGATGTGCCTCTTTTTGCCTGACAAATTGGCAAAGGTAAGAAAAATGCTAACTCTGCCTTAGTAGTGGGTATTCTCAAACAGTTGGAAAATTAAACTGAAAAGCAGTTTGGCTGCATGCGACAAAGGTATTAAAATACCTACGTCATTTTACCTGGTGTTCCCATTTATGGGATTATATCCTTGGGTGGTTAAAATGGAACTAATAAATGTTTTTTATAAAAGGCTATTTGTTGCAGTGTTCTATAAAACACCAAAATAGTGGAAAGGACCTAAACGCCCAGCCTTAGGAGAATGGTTATATACAGTGAATATGATGCAAATTATGAAGTCACATTCATTCATTAAAAATTCTATTGAGGACTTTCTATGTGTTTGAAATGATTCTAAATCCTGGAAATGCATCAATGAACCAAACAACAAAAATCCTTTGGGGAGCTTACATTTTTGTGGGGAGAAGACAGATTTAAAAAATAACATAAATTAAAGCAAAGGCTGGAAGATGTAAGTGCTAAGAAGAAAAATATAAATGGGTAGGAGATGGGGAGAGACAAAGCATGAGGTGGTGGGTTGCACTTTTCAAGTGGATTATCAAAGTTGCTCTCACTGGGAAGGTGTTATTTGAACAAACGCATGACAGTAACAAATGCAGTAAGTGTTGTGGACGTTTGTGTGGAAAGCAGATGCATTCCACGGAGGGAAAAGAGGCTGCAAAGGCCCTGAGATGGGAGCTTGTCTGCTGTATTCAAGTAAGGAAGACAGTATGGCTAGAACAGAGTGAGATGGGGTGGGGTGGGAGATGCCAGGACAGGGGGATGGGTAAGGCAGGGGAGGAGAGGCCAGAGAGGCACTACTTCGGAGCAGAGGTTTTTGTTGTTGTTGTTTGTTTGTTTTAGTGAAGTATGGTTGACTTACAATATTGTGTTGGTTTTAGGTGTACAGCCTCGTGAGTCAGTATTTTTGCAGATTATACTCCATTATAGGTTATTACAAGATAATGGGTATCATTGCCTGTGCTGTACAGTATATCTTTGTTGCCTATATATCTTATATCTAGTAGCGTGTACCTGTTAATCCTCTACCCCTAATTCATCCCTCCCTCCTTCCCTCTCCCCTTTGGTAACCACAAGTTTGTTTTCTGCAGCAACATGGATGGACCTAGAGAATATGACGCTCAGTGAAATAAGTCAGACAGAGAAAGACAAATACCATATGATCTCCTTTATATGTGGAATCTAAAAAATACAACAAATGAATGTATATGCAAACAGGGTAGAGTTTTGTAGGTCGAGGGAGAAACTTCTGCTTTTACTGTAGGTCAATGGAAATCCATTGGCAACTTCTGAGCAGAGGAGTGGAATGGAAGGACTCGTGATTTCAAAGGATCACCGGCTTCTCTGTTGTGTTTCGACTGCAGGTGGCAAGAGTAGAACAGGGAGACTTGTTGGGAGACTATTTTGCAATAATTTAGGAAAGAGATGACAGTAGAAGCAGTAGAAATGGTAAGATAGATGTAGATGTGGTAGGTTTAAAAGCAAAAGCAATGGGATTCCCTAAAGGATCGGTTGACAGTTGTAGGTGAAAGACAGGAGTTAAACTGAACTAAAGGATTTTGGCTCCAGCATCTGGAAGGACAGCACTGCCACTAACATAGAATGGGGGGACCCTTGATTAGGCAAGACCGGCAGTCACTCTTCAAGGTGTTCACTTTGAGACATCCGTTAGCGGTTCAAGTAGAGATGTGGGATGGGCAGTTGGCTGCGTGAGTCTGAGGTTTAGAGCAGAAGTCTTGCAGGATTGACGCATTTGGGAGTCATCAGCATGTAAATGATATTTAAAGCTAAAAACCTGGATGAGATCACAAAAAGCTGCAGAAGTGCAAAAAAGAAGGTGTCCAAAGTGTGAGCCTCAGGCACTGCACCAGGCATGGGCAGGGGAACCAGCAAAAGAGGGTAAGGAGGGCCAGCCTTGTAATAGGAGGAGAAAACCAAGCCCAAAACAGGACGACGTGGTGTCCTGGAGGCTGAGGGAAGAAAGTGTGCTAGAATCTGCGTGAATCCCAAGTGTGGTGGAGACTTACACTGGATGGAACATTGGATCAGAAGTGTGGAGGCCACTGGTGACCTTGAGGCATGGGGTGGGTGTGATGGTGGGGGCAGACAGGGTTGCAGAGGAGGCAGCTGGAGAGAGAAAACCTGCACTAACCCACCCACCTGTGCACAGACCCGGGTCCTTCTCCTCCAAGAAAACCCTCCACCCTCTCTCCCACACCATCACTCTCCTCCTGGATCATCCCCATCAGCATATGAAGGTCCTGCAATGCCTCAATCTGGTTTTTAAAACTACTTAATGGCATCGGAAAATGCTCAGGATCCCGTCCCGAAGGACGTAAATGACACCAAATAAAATACCCAGTGTGATGCCACCACCTACCCAAACATAGGCTTCAGTCTCTTTTCCTTAATTCGCTAATCCAGTGGCTCTCAAAGTGGGACCCCCAGACCGCACCATGAACAGCATCTGGGAAGTGGTAAAAAATGCAAATTCACCAGGCCCCAATTCTCCAGATTAAAGGAATCAGAAACTCTGGGGCAGGACCCAGCAATCTGTGGTCACAGGCCGTCCAGGCCACTCGGAGGCCCTATCCCAGAGCCTCAGCACGGTCAAGGCTGTGGTCCATGGGGAATGTGATGAAGGCCCCCGTGCGTTACCTGGAAGGCTCTCATCACACGCCACACTGCAAACTGCACAAAAATGACGAATAGGTATTTCTCTTGCTAGAAATCCCTCTGCCCGCCCCACATCATGGGGTGTTTCCAGTTACCTCACTGGTTCCCTTCTCTTCAGGGCTCCTTTCTTCCCCTTCTTCTTGCCTCTCCTCACTCTCTTAGGGATAAAAGCAGTGCTTCCAGGTGTCTTTTGCAGAGCAGTTCAGCTGCATGTAACTTGTGTTGTCTTTTCTCTTCTCAACATTTGTACCTTCAAAATAGCCTCCCAAATAAAGACAAATAGTCTCCCTTAAGGAGAGAGATTCTGCTGTCAACTATTAGGACATCATATATTTGCATGTGTGTGTTTATAAATGTGTATGTGTGTTTGTAGATATACACACACATATATAAATATACACATTTTACAAATAGATAGGGACCATCATTCATATATCTGTGTATCAACACAATAAAATGTGGACAATTATCCAGAATTGGCAGGACAGTAAATGGCTTTCTTCTCCTTCTTCTTCTCCTTCTTCTTCCTCAGTAGTTCCTCCTCCTCCTTCTTTTACATTTTCCAAAATTTCTGCTGTCAACATATTTCAGTGGACATATTCACTTGTATGGTAAAATGCAGTGGACATATTTCACTTGTATGATAAAATGAGTGAAAACTGTAAAGAAACAAAGGAAGAAAGAAATAATAATGAATGAAAGAAATAATAATGAATGAGTCAATGAAGGAAGGGAGGGAAAAGGGAAGGGAGGGAGGGAGGGAGGAAGGGAGGAGAAAGGAAAGGACAGGATAGACTCACCAGCCCCTCCATGGAATGTAGGGGTTGGTGTGCTCTGACTGCAGTGGGGAGCCCGTGGAGGGTCAGAGGGAGGCTAAGCCTGGTCCAGGTGAGGTTTGTGGAGGTCTAAGCAGTTCGTGGTGATGTGTATGCCCCTGGAACTCCATCTCGGCCACTCTAGCAGCTGCCCAGCACCTCTGTAGAGCAGCGTGAAACTAGGAATGGAGCCTGCCTTTGTGTGGGAAAACAAGGACATCATGCTACCCACTGGGTTTGTAATTATAAAGAAATGGAAATTTTTGGAACAACAAAATAGAAAATAGTTGAGTACATGTTCTAAATATAAACTCCACAATGCCATACACGCAAGTAAAAGAGAGAGAGGGAAGATAACAATCCACTGCTCAGAAAAGGGTATTGTTGTCACTTCACTGTGATAAGGTTCTGTTTCTCACCATTTACTATCCTCCTATCTACATGGTTCAGCCTAGTCTGTCTCAGCGTAGCCTCTGCTATTAAGCAAAGTCCAAATGCTAAATGCCTCATTCACACCTCTTGCCACCAGGAGCAGCTGTGTCTCCAGTGATTTTTCTCAGCTTCTCTAAGTCCAGTTCATTCTTCTCCATGTTTTAAAGAGCTAGTCTCTGAAAGATTTTCCTCTCCTCTTTTCTGCATGTTTTCCTTTTCTCTTAATCCCCAAGAAAGTGTGTTTTACACTACAGGTCGGTGACCATATCCTCTTCTTTTTTGTTTCCAAAGAGGCCCGCTCCCCTCTTTTAAGAATTAATTTAAATGTGCTTTGTCGTAGATGAAGCAAATGCCATCATTAGCAGCAGCCCACGTGGAAGGCATACGTCCTGTCTTCACAGTGACATGTCCTTCTCGAGTCCACTCTAGTCCACTACCAACCCTCTGATGTCTGTGACATTAGATACGACTTGCAGCTGGCCCTCTGCAGAGACATGGCCAAATCCCCCAGCCTTTGCTGTTTCCCAGGGCCGAGAAATGAGGGATTGTGGCTTGAGTGATGCTATTTCACCTGATTTATGCTCATTGACATTTATTGAAATGGCCTCCAAGATATTGCAAGCTGAAGCAGTCCTAGACTCACGCTTGCTTAATAAATGCTTTTCTAATGACAATAGAAAGAAGCAAGAACTGTTTGCACATGGAATTGTGCCTGGTGCTTCAGGATGATTCACAACAAGCACTAGCTTCTAGAAGCTTATGATGCAAGACGGAGGAAGAGATGGTTATTGGACACATGGTTATTAGGTGGGGAACAGGTCACCCCCCAATATGGTGGCTAAACAAAGATAGGATTCCACTGCCTCTCACCTGACAGTCAAGGCAAAGGGGGCTTAGGGCTGCATGAGGGCCCTGGAATCACCATTTCCCAGTTAGTAAGGAGGAGGGAAGAATGCAAGACAAGCGATTTGCACCTTTATTGCTTGTATGCCGCTGTGGGCTCGAACCCGTCATATGAAGACCCCCGCAGGAAGCCTGGGGACTGTGGTCTGTAACTGCATAGCTAGATGCCCAGACGAAACTGGAGAAGGGGAGAAGCAGCTTGGAAGCAAACATGGTTTCCAGGAGGCTGTGTCAGTTCTAGAGCGGCCATCACAAATTACTGCAAACTGGGTCACTTAAGCACCAGAAATGTATTCTCTCACAGATCTGGAAGCCAGAAGTCCAAAATCAAAGTGCCGGCATGTTTGGTTACTTCTAGAGGTTGTGAGGGAGATTCTGTTCTGATCTCTCCTCTTCCTTCTGGGGGTGGCCAGCAATGCCTGCTGTTCCTTGGCTTGTAGACATGACATTCCAGTATCCGCCTCCATCTCCATGTGGTGTTCTCTCCCCATGTCAATACCCAGACCCCCCTCTTTTTCCTCTGTAAAGATACCAGCCATTGGCTGTCAGGACCAACCTGACCCCGTGGGACCACCTGTAATCGTCTGTCAGGGCTGCTGTTATAAAATACCAGACCAGCTGGCTTAAACAAGCAACAGAAGTTTGTCTTCTCACAGTTCTGGAGGGTAGAAGTCAAAGATTAATGTGGCAGAAGGTTGGTTTTTTCCTGAGGTCTCTCTCCTCGGCTTGTAGACGGCCACCTTCTCACTGTGGCTGTGTCCTCACATGGCACTTCCTCTGTGTGCTTACCTCTGGGCTCTCTCTGTGTGGTCAAATTTCCTCTTCTTATAAGGACACCAATCAGATTGCCTTAGGACTCACCCTTATGGCCTCATTTTAATTTAATCGCCCATTTAAGGGCCCTATCTCCATAACAGTTACATTATGTTATGTAGTGATAAATGCAACCACATGCATAAATCTCAAAATAATTATGCTGAGCAAAAGAAGTCAGACAAAAGTAAATATATAATGTGTGATTTCAAACATAATAAACTCTGGAAAAATGCAAATTCTGAGATACTAGGGATTAGGGCTTTAACATATGAATTTTCTGGGAACATAATGCAGCTCATTACACCACACCTTAACTTGATTACACCTGAAAAGACCCTATACCCAAAGAAGGTCACATAAACAGATACCAGGGGTTAGGACTTTTTTGTGGGAATCCAATGCAACTCACCACAGAGCCTATTAGAAGTATTCTGCATATTATGTCAGTAGTAAACACAGTTGTGTTTAAAGAATGGTGTCACACCAGCAAAAGAGGCATTGCAAAGAGGGAGCCGGTTATAGAATTCCTATTACTATGCACAGCAAAACCAAACCACGGAAACCCTAAGTTCCCTGTGTAATGAAGCCAGCAACACTTCCCAGAGGCAAGTTAGTTTGCAGAGACTGGAATACTCCAGACTGAAGGAGCGTATGGGACAAATAAGTGAAAGGTTTTTTGTTTTGTTTTGTTTTAGCATTTCAGACTCTTTCCTCCACCAATTTTTTTTTTTTTTTTTTGCGGTACACGGGCCTCTCACTGTTGTGGCCTCTCCCATTGCAGAGCACAGGCTCTGGACGCACAGGCTCAGCGGCCATGGCTCACAGGCCCAGCCGCTCCACGGCATGTGGGATCTTCCCGGACCGGGGCACGAACCTGTGTCCCCTGCATCGGCAGGCGGACTCTCAACCACTGTGCCACCAGGGAAGCCCCCTCCACCAATTTTTATTTGCTATTTTTACATATATTTCATAGCTTTATGATATCAAGTATAATTGATACACAATGAACAACACATATTTCAATGTGCAATGTGGTAAGTTTTGATATGTCTGCACACATGAATTCTCTTGAGGTCCCCTCATCACAATGAAGGTAGTGAGCAGATCCATCATGTCAAAAGTTCCCTTGTTCCTTTCTGTAATCCTCCCTCCTGCCATCCCCTCCCCGACCAGGCAACCACTGATCTCCTTTCTGTCACCATAAATTAATTTGTACTTTCCAGAGTTTAATGTATCTGAAATCACACATTATGTATTCACTTTTTTTCTGACTTCTTTTGCTCAGCATAATTATTTTGAGGTTTATGCATGTGGTTGCATTTATCAACAGTTCATTCTTTTAAATTGTAGAACAGTATTTCATTGTATGAATAAACCACGAGTTCTTTATCCATTCACATATTGATGAATATCTGGGTTGTTTCTAGTTTGTGTTTGGCAGAAATAAGACTACTAGGAGGATTCATAAACAAGTCTTTGTATGGTCATATGGTTTTATTTCTCTTGAGTAGATACCTAGGAGTGGAATTGCTGGATCATATTATTAAGTGTATGTTTAGCGTTTTTTGAAGCTGCCAAACTCTTTTCCAAAACAGTTCCACCATTTTACATTCCACGGGTAGTTTAAGAGAAGTTTTAGTTCCTCCATACCCTTGTCAACATTTGGGATTTTAAGTACAGTCATTTTAACACGGGTGTAATGGTATTTCATTAGGGTTTTAAGTTGAATTTCCTTAATGACTAATAATGTTCGGCATCTTATTGTGTGCTTATTTGCTAATTGTATATATTCGTTGGTGAAATGTCTGTTAAAATCTTCTGAAAATTTGTATTGGATTGTTTTATTTCTTCTTATTGCATTTGAAAGTTTATTGTATATTCTGAATATAAGCTTTTTATCAAGTATATAATTATTTTCTTACATCTTTATTGGAGTATAATTGCTTTACAATGGTGTGTTAGTTTCTGCTTTATAACAAAGTGAATCAGTTATGCATATACATCTGTTCCCATATCCCTTTCCTCTTGCGTCTCCCTCCCTCCCACCCTCCCTAACCCACCCCTCCAGGTGGTCACAAAGCACCGAGCTGATCTCCCTGTGCTATGCGGCTGCTTCCCACTAGCTATCTACCTTAGGTTTTGTAGTGTATATATGTCCATGCCTCTCTCTCGCTTTGTCACAGCTTACGCTTCCCCCTCCCCATATCCTCAAGTCCATTCTCAAGTAGGTCTGTGTCTTTATTCCTGTTTTACCCCTAGCTTCTTCATGACATTTTTTTCTTAAATTCCATATATATGTGTTAGCATACGGTATTTGTCTTTCACTTTCTGACTTACGTCACTCTGTATGACAGACTCTAGGTCTATCCACCTCATTACAAATAGCTCAATTTCATTTCTTTTTATGGCTGAGTAATATTCCATTGTATATATGTGCCACATGTTCTTTATCCATTCATCCGATGATAGATACTTAGGTTGTTTCCATCTCCGGGCTATTGTAAATAGAGCTGCAATGCACATTTTGGTACATGACTCTTTTTGAATTATGGTTTTCTCAGGGTATATGCCCAGTAGTGGGATTGCTGGGTCATATGGTAGTTCTATTTGTAGTTTTTTAAGGAACCTCCATACTGTTCTCCATAGTGGCTGTACCAAATCACATGCCCACCAGCAGTGCAAGAGTGTTCCCTTTTCTCCACACCCTCTCCAGCATTTATTGTTTCTAGATTTTTTGATGAGGGCCATTCTGACTGTTGTGACATGATATCTCATTGTAGTTTTGATTTCCATTTCTCTAATGATTAATGATGTTGAGCATTCTTTCATGTGTTTGTTGGCAGTCTGTATATCTTCTTTGGAGAAATGTCTATTTAGGTCTTCTGCCCATTTTTGGATTGGGTTGTTTGTTTTTTGTTATTGAGCTGCATGACCTGCTTATAAATTTTGGAGATTAATCCTTTGTCAGTTGCTTCATTTGCAAATATTTTCTCCCATTCTGAGGGTTGTCTTTTGGTATTGTTTATGGTTTCCTTTGCTGTGCAAAAGCTTTGAAGTTTCATTAGGTCCCATTTGTTTATTTTTGTTTTTATTTCCATTTCTCTAGGAGGTGGGTCCAAAAGGATCTTGCTGTGATTTATGTCATAGAGTGTTCTGCCTATGTTTTCCTCTAAGAGTTTGATAGTTTCTGGCCTTACATTTAGGTCTTTAATCCATTTTGAGCTTTTGTGTATGGTGTTAGGGAGTGATCTAATCTAATACTTACATGTCCTTGTCCAGTTTTCCCAGCACCACTTATTGAAGAGGCTGTCCTTTCTCCACTGTACATTCCTGCCTCCTTTATCAAAGATAAGGTGACCATATGTGCATGGGTTTATCTCTGGGCTTTCTATCCTGTTCCATTGATCTATCTTTCTGTTTTTGTGCCAGTACCATACTGTCTTGATTACTGTAGCTTTGTAGTATAGTCTGAAGTCAGGGAGCCTGATTCCTCCAGCTCCGTTTTTTGTTCTCAAGACTGTTATTTGGCTATTCGGGGCCTTTTGTGTTTCCATACAAATTGTGAAATTTTTTGTTCTAGTTTTGTGAAAAATGCCAGTGGTAGTTTGATAGGGATTGCATTGAATATGTAGATTGCTTTGGGTAGTAGAGTCATTTTCACAATGTTGATTCTACCAATCCAAGAACATGGTATATCTCTCCATCTATTTGTATCATCTTTAATTTCTTTCATCAGCATCTTATAATTTTCTGCATACAGGTCTTTTGTCTCCCTAGGTAGGTTTATTCCTAGATATTTTATTCTTTCTGTTGCAATGGTAAATGGGAATGTTTTCTTGATTTTGCTTTCAGATTTTTCATCATTAGTGTATAGGAATGCCAGAGATTTCTGTGCATTAATTTTGTATCCTGCTACTTTACCAAATTCATTGATTAGCTCTAGTAGTTTTCTGGTAGCATCTTTAGGATTCTCTATGTATAGTATCATGTCACCTGCAAACAGTGACAGCTTTACTTCTTGTTTTCTGATTTGGATTCCTTTTATTTCCTTTTCTTCTCTGATTGCTGTGGCTAAAACTTCCAAAACTATGTTGAATAAGAATGATGAGAGTGGGCAACCTTGTCTTGTTCCTGATCTTAGTGGAAATGGTTTCAGTTTTTCACCATTGAGGATGATGTTTACTGTGGGTTTGTCATATATGGCCTTTATTATGTTGAGGAAAGTTCCCTCTATGCCTACTTTCTGCAGGGTTTTTATCATAAATGGGTGTTGAATTTTGTCGAAAGCTTTCTCTGCATCTATTGAGATGATCATATGGTTTTTCTCCTTCAATTTGTTAATATGGTGTATCACATTGATTGATTTGTGTATATTGAAGAATCCTTGCATTCCTGGAATAAACCCCATTTGATCATGGTGTATGATCCTTTTAATGTGCTGTTGGATTCTGTTTGCTAGTATTTTGTTGAGGATTTTTGCATGTGTGTTCATCAGTGATATTGGCCTGTCGTTTTCTTTCTTTGTGACATCCTTGTCTGGTCTTGGTATCAAGGTGATGGTGGCCTCGTAGAATGAGTTTGGGAGTTTTCCTCCCTCTGCTATATTTTGGAAGAGTTTGAGAAGGATAGGTCTTAGCTCTTCTCTAAATGTTTGATAGAATTCGCCTGTGAAGACATCTTGTCCTGGGCTTTTGTTCGTTGGAAGATTTTTAATCACAGTTTCAATTTCAGTGCTTGTGATTGGTCTGTTCATATTTTCTATTTCTTCCTGATTCAGTCTTGGCAGGTTGTGCGTTTCTAAGAATTTGTCCATTTCTTCCAGGTTGTCCAATTTATCTATATAGTTGCTTGTACTAATCTCTCATGATCCTTTGTATTTCTGCAGTGTCAGTTGTTCCTTCTCCTTTTTCATTTCTAATTCTATTGATTTGAGTCTTCTCCCTTTTTTTCTTGATGAGTCTGGCTAATGGTTTATCAATTTTGTTTATCTTCTCAAAGAACCTGCTTTTAGTTTTATTAATCTTTGCTATCATTTCCTTCATTTCTTTTTCATTTATTTCTGATCTGATCTTTATGATTTCTTTCCTTCTGCTAACTTTGGGGGTTTTTTGTTCTTGTTTCTCTAATGATTTAGGTGTAAGGTCAGGTTGTTTACTCGAGATGTTTTCTGTTTCTTAACGTGGGATGGTATTGCTATAAACTTCCCTCTAGAACTGCTTTTGATGCATCCCATAGGTTTTGGGCCATTGTGTCTCCATTGTCATTTGTTTCTAGGTATTTTTTTATTTCCTCTTTGATTTCTTCAGTGATCACTTCGTTATTAAGTAGTGTATTGTTTAGCCTCCATGTGTTTTTATTTTTTACAGATCTTTTCCTGTAATTGATATCTAGTCTCATAGCATTGTGGTTGGAAAAGATACTTGATACAATTTCAATTTTCTTAAATTTACCAAGGCTTGATTTATGACCCAAGATATGATCTATCCTGGAGAGTGTTCCATGAGCACTTGAGAAAAATGTGTATTCTGTTGTTTTTGGATGGAGTGTCCTACAAATATCAATTAAGTCCATCTTGTTTAATGTATCATTTAAAGCTTTTGTTTCCTTATTTATTTTCATTTTGGATGAACTCTCCATTGGTGAAAGTGGCATGTTAAATTCCCCTACTATGAATGTGTTACTGTTGATTTCCCCTTTTATGGCTGTTAGTATTTGCCTTATGTATTGAGGTGCTCCTATGTTGGGTGCATAAATATTTACAATTGTTATATCTTCTTCTTGGATTGATCCCTTGATCATTATGTAGTGTCCTTCTTTGTCTCTTCTAATAGTCTTTATTTTAAAGTCTATTTTGTCTGATATGAGAATTGCTACTCCAGCTTTCTTTTGGTTTCCATTTGCATGGAATATCTTTTTCCATTCCTTTACTTTCAGTCTGTGTGTGTCTCTAGGTCTGAAGTGGGTCTTTTGTAGACAGCATATAT
Source organism: Hyperoodon ampullatus (assembly GCF_949752795.1). Taxonomy (NCBI): domain Eukaryota; kingdom Metazoa; phylum Chordata; class Mammalia; order Artiodactyla; family Ziphiidae; genus Hyperoodon; species Hyperoodon ampullatus. Next base: position 84,536,899 of record NC_136920.1, on the reverse strand, counting down.
ATGGGTTTTGTTTTTGTATCCATTCAGCCAATTTGTATCTTTTGGTGGGAGCATTTAGTCCATTTACATTTAAGGTAATTATTGATATGTATGTTCCTATTCCCATTTTCTTAATTGTTTTGGGTTTGTTATTGTAGGTCTTTTCCTTCTCTTGTGTTTCCTGCCTAGAGAAGTTCCTTTAGCATTTGTTGTAAAGCTGGTTTGGTGGTGCTGAGCTCTCTCAGCTTTTGCTTGTCTGTGAAGGTTTTAATTTCTCCATCAAATCTGAATGAGATCCTTGCTGGGTAGATTAATCTTGGTTGCAGGTTTTTCTCCTTCATCACTTTAAATATGTCCTGCCAGTCCCTTCTGGCTTGCAGAGTTTCTGCTGAAATATCAGCTGTTAACCTTATGGGGATCCCCTTGTGTGTTGTTTCTTGTTTTTCCCTTGCTGTTTTTAATATGTTTTCTTTGTATTTAATTTTTGACAGTTTGATTAATATGTGTCTTGGCATGTTTCTCCTTGGATTTATTCTGTATGGGACTCTCTGTGCCTCCTGGACTTGATTAACTATTTCCTTTCCCATATTAGGGAAGTTTTCAACTATAATCTGTCAAATATTTTCTCAGTCCCTTTCTTTTTCTCTTCTTCTTCTGGAACCCCTATAATTCGAATGTTGGTGTGTTTAATCTTGCCCCAGAGGTCTCTGAGACTGTCCTCAGTTCTTTTCATTCTTTTTTCTTTATTCTGCTCTGCAGTAGTTATTTCCACTATTTTATCTTCCACATCACTTATCCATTCTTCTGCCTCAGTTATTCTGCTATTGATCCCATCTAGAGTATTTTTAATTTTGTGTTGTTCATCATTACTTGTTTGCTCTTTATTTCTTCTAGGTCCTAGTTAAATGTTTCTTGTATTTTCTTCATTCTATTTCCAAGATTTTGCATCATCTTTACTATCATTATTCTGAATTCTTTTTCCGGTAGACTGCCTATTTCCTGTTCATTTGTTAGGTCTCGTGGGTTTTTATCTTGCTCCTTCACCTGCTGTGTGTTTTTCTGTCTTTTCATTTTGCTTATCTTACTGTGTTTGGGGTCTCCTTTTTGCAGGCTGCAGGTTCATAGTTCCCATTGTTTTTGGTGTCTGTCCCCAGTGGCTAAGGTTGGTTCAGTGGGTTGTGTAGGCTTCCTGGTGGAGGGGACTAGTGCCTGTGTTCTGGTGGATGAAGCTGGATCTTGTCTTTCTGGTGGGCAGGTCCACATCTGGTGGTGTGTTTTGGGGTGTCTGTGGACTTATTATTATTTTAGGCAGCCTCTCTGCTAATGGATGGGGTTGCGTTCCTGTCTTGCTAGTTGTTTGGCATAGGGTGTCCAGCACTGTAGCTTGCTGGTCGTTGAGTGAAGCTGGGTCTTGGCACTGAGATGGAGATCTCTGGGAAATTTTCGCCATTTGATATTACGTGGAGCTGGGAGGTCTCTTGTGGACCAGTGTTCTGAAGTTGGCTCTCCCACCTCAGAGGCACAGCACTGACTCCTGGCTGCAGCATCAAGAGCCTTTCATCCACACAGCTCAGAAGAAAAAGTAGAAAAAGTAGAAAGAAAGAATTAGTAGAAGTTGAAAGAAAGAAAGAAAGGAGGGAGGGAGGGAGGGACGAAGGAGGGAAGGAAGGAGGGAAAGAAGGAAAAAAAGAAAGAAGATGAAGTAAAATAAAATAAAGTATGATAAAATATAATAAAGTTATTAAAATAAAAAATAATTATTAAGAAAAAAAAAAAAAACGGATGGATAGAACCCTGGGACAAATGGTGGAAGCAAAGCTATGCAGACAAAATCTCACACAGAAGCATACACATACACACTCACAAAAAGAGGAAAAGGGGAAAAAAATCATAAATCTTGCTCTCAAAGTCCACCTCCTCAATTTGGGATGATTCGTTGTCTATTCATGTATTCCACAGATGCAGCATACATCAAGTTGATTGTGGAGCTTTAATCTGCTGCTCCTGAGGCTGCTGGGAGAGATTTCCCTTTCTCTCCTTTGTTCGGCCAGCTCCCGGGGCTCAGCTTTGGATTTGGCCCCGCCTCTGGGTGTAGGTCGCCAGAGCGCGTCTGTTCTTCCCTCAGACAGGACGGGGTTAAAGGAGCCGCTGCTTTGGGGGCTCTGGCTCACTCAAGCCTGGGGGAAGGAGGGGTACGGAGGTGGGGCGAGCCTGCGGTGGCAGAGGCTGCCACGACGTTGCACCAGCCCGAGGCACGCTGTGCGTTCTCCCGGGGAAGCCGTCCCTGGATCACGGGACCCTGGCAGTGGCGGGCTGCACAGGCTCCCCAGAAGGGGGGCATGGACAGTGACCTGCGCTCGCACACAGGCCTCTTGGCGGCAGCAGCAGCAGCCCCAGCATCCCACGTCCGTCTCTGGGGTCCGCGCTTTTAGCCGCGGCTCGCGCCCGTCTCTGAAGCTCCTTTAAGCAGCGCTCTTAATGCCCTCTCCTCGCGCACCAGGAAACAAAAGGGAAGAAAAAGTCTCTTACCTCTTCGGCAGCTCCAGACTTTTTCCCGGACTCCCTCCCTGCCAGCCGTGGCGCACTAACCCCCTGCAGGCTGTGTTCACTCCGCCAACCCCAGTCCTCTCCCTGGGATCTGACCTCCGAAGCCCGAGCCTCAGCTCCCAGCTCTGCCCGCCCCGGCGGGTGAGCAGAGAAGCCTCTCGGGCTGGTGAGCGCTGGTCGGCACCGCTCCTCTGTGCGGGAATCTCTCCGCTTTGCCCTCCACACCCCTGTGGCTTCGCTCTCCTCCGTGGCTCTGAAGCTCCCCCCATCTGCCACCCGCAGTCTCCGCCTGCGAAGGGGGGCTTCTAGTGTGTGGAAACCTTTCCTCCTTCACGGCTCCCTCCCACTGGTGCAGGTCCCGTCCCTATCCTTTTGTCTCTGTTTATTCTTTTTTCTTTTGCCCTACCCAGGTACGTGGGGGAGTTTCTTGCCTTTTGGAAGGTCTGAGGTCTTCTGCCAGCGTTCAGTAGGTGTTCTGTAGGAGTTGTTCCACGTGTAGATGTATTTCTGGTGTATCTGTGGGGAGGAAGGTGATCTCCGCGTCTTACTCTTCCGCCATCTTCCCCGGAAGTTCCCTCAACCTACTCAAGTATATAATTTGAAATATTTTTCCCAATCTGTAGCTTATTTTTTTAAATTTTCCTAACAGTGCTCATAAAAGAGGAGACATTTTAAGTTTTTCTGAAGTCCAGTGTAGTATTATTTTTTCATTTATAGATTGTGCTCTTGGTGTCACATCTAAGAAATCATTGCCTAATCCAAAGTCACAAAGGTTTCCTCTTATGCTTTTTTCAAGAAAGGTTTATATTTAGGTCTTTGATCCATTTTGAGTTGATTTTTGTCTATGGTGCAAAGCATGGATGGAAACTCTTTTTTTTAAACTGATTGATATCTAATTGTTCCAGCACCATTTGTGGAAAAAATTATATATTTTTCTACATTGAATTCCTTTAGCACTTAAAAAATTTAGGCCTCATAACTGTGGGTCAACTTTTGGACTCTATTTTGTTTCATTGATCTATTTTTCTATCTTTATGCTACACTGTTCTGTTTACTGTAGCTTTATAGCAAATCTTCAAATCAGGCAACATTCAGCCTCCAATTTTTTTTTTCCTAAATTGTTTTGGTTATTGTGTGTGTTTTACATATCCTTATGGGTTTTAAAATCAGTTTGTCAATTTAAACTAAAAAGAACTACTAGTATTTGGATTGAGATTGTATTAAATGTATGGACTAATTTTGAGAGAAATGCAGTTTTAACAATAATGAGTCTTGTGACTGATTAGCTGAGTATATATCTCTATCTAGGTCTTCTTTAATTTACTTCAGTTATGTTTTGTAGTCTTCAAGGTACAGGTCTTCAACATACTTTGATAGATTTAACCTTAAGTATTCATATTTAAATTTGGAATGCTTTTTAAATGGAATTATTTTTTAATTTAAATTTCAGATTATTCTTTGCTAGTATATAGAAATTCAATTGATTTTACATAAAATATTTTATCTGGAAAATTTGCTACACTCATTAGTTGTTACTTTTTGATATATTTCATCAGATATTCTATAATGACAATCATTTCACCTACAGATACCTGTTTTATTACTTCTTTCCAATCTGGATGCTTTTTGTTTCCTCTTCTTGCCTTAGTGCATTGGCTAGAACCTCCAGTACAATGTTTAGTAGAAATCATGTAAACAGACTTCCTTTTCCTGTTTCTTATTTTTTTAGGGGAAGCATTCAGTTTTTTACTTTTAGATATGCTGATAGCTATAGGTTTTGCAGATTGAGGAATTTCTCACCTTAATTTGCTGACAGTTGTTTTTTGTTTTTCCTTAATCAGGAATTGATGTTAGATTTTGTCAAGAGTCTTTTTTTTCTCTACCTATTGAGATAATCATATGCTTTTCTTATTTTAGCTTGTTAATATTATGAACTACATCGTTTTGATTTTTTTACTATTGAACCAACCTTGGTTTCCTAGAGTAAAAGATACATGGTCCTGATGTATCTTTTTTATATATTGTTGGATTCAATTTGCTTAAATTTTGCTTAGCATTTTTGTATATATGTTCATGAAGAATATTGGTCTGTAGTTTTATTTATTTACTTATTGATTGATTGATTGGTTGATGGATATTTGTAATGTCTCTTTACAATTTTGGTGTCAGGATAATGCAGAGCTCATAGAATGAGTTGGGAATCATTTCCCCCTCTTCAGTTTTCTGAGTTTATTTATAATTGATATTATTTCTTCCTTAAATGTTTGGTGGAATTTACCAATGAAGCCATCTGGGCTTGCATGTTTCTTTGTGGTGGGATTTTATCTACAAATTCAATTTCTTTTGGGTCTTACTTTTGTAAGATTTGTTTGGTGAAATCAATGCAATGTTTAGTGTTGGGACCAGCTACTGAGGTGAGATGCTTATGAATGTCATGAGTCACAGGTTTTCCAGTCTGACTGGTAGGTACAGAGAGTATTCCTGACCCTGCATGTGGACTGGGCAGTGTGCCCTCCAATCCTCTAGAGGGTTCTTTCCCTAGACTTTGGCAGTTTCATTGCATATATGAACTAACTATTCTGCTGAATACTCAAAGGGACCTCAACAGATCTCTGGAGTTCTCTCTGTGCAGGTCTCTCCTGCCTGGTATTCTATCCTGAGAACTCTGACTGCCGCCATCTCCCTGGTTCCTCAGAAGCTCAATTATGAGAGTCCTCTGGGCTCTGCCTGGCCCCCTCCACCCACCCTGCACATGTTGGGGAGCTCTCTCCATGCAGCAAGTTGGGACAAGAGCAGGGTGCACCTCATCTGTTTTCCATCTCTCAGGGATCACTATCTTTCCCTGTCTGATGTCTAGTGTCTTGGAAACTACTGTTTCATATATTTTGTCTTTCTTGTTGCTGTTTTTGTTTCAGATAGGAGGGTAGTCTTGTGCCTGTCACTCTGTCTTGGCCAGAAGCAGAAGTTGGCAGTTAGCTTTTGAATCTGTGGGAAACAATGCAGTGTCATCCTGGAGAGGCAGCGTTTGGCTGTGCCAGCTCCATGATGTCAGAGAAAACTTTCAGGGAGAGGAAGACAGATAGAGCTACTAATAACCCGTAGCAGTGAAAGCTGCAATAAAGTAGGCAGAGGTCACATGGGGGTGCTCAGAACAGAAGCAGGAGGCCCCATAGCTTTGGAGGCTTAATATAGTGAAGGGAGAATGCCTCAGGAGGGCAGAGTCAGGGAAATGATGAGTTCCCAGATGGCCCTCTGAGTGCCGTAGGAACTTGACAACAAGCCGTTCCATGCCTGTGATTCCAAGCTGAACGTGCTACTTACTTGGTAAGTGTGGAGGCATTTATGGAGGCCAAGGGGACCCTGTTTATTTGCAGCATCCTGTTGTGCTCCATCAACGTTAATGGGAGCTGAGCAGCCAAAGCATCACGTGTTACGCCCACTGGGAAATTCACTCTCTGAGATCTAAGTGGAAGAGTAACAACAGCTTCAACTTTAGGCCACACTCATAAGGGGGGGAGTTGAAAATAATGGGAAATTACTTTGTGTGCCCAAATGGTGGACTTCCTTTTTTCACAAGGTGTCATTCTCACACTGATGTTCATTCTCACTTTTTGTATATTTTGCGTCCTTGAAAACCTTTGTGGGAGGAAACATAGGGCTAACTGCCCTGGTGTTTCAGTGGGTGCTTCCTTAGAGCAAAGAAGCACCACAATTCAAAAAGCACCAGGCTACAGATACTATTGCTTCAGTTGACATGCTTTTTAGAAAGGCAGTTGAGAAGTGACCAATTACTATATGACTACATTGTGCCAGGAGAGTGCTAGGTGCTTGACATAAGTTAATTCTCATGACAAGCACATGTGACAACATGTTCTCAAATTTATGGAGAAGTAAGTGGAGACTCAGAGAAGCCATACACCATGTTAAATGCAGTGTGTCCGTCTTCGAATCTCAAGCTCTTTGCTTATGCTGCCAGGAGAACCCTCAGCTTTGGACAGCTCTATATGAATGTATTCTGTGAGGTAGTCCTGGAAAACAGAAAGCTCTTGGACTTTGGACTCAAACATGTGTAATTTCAAAGGCTGGCTCAACCCACCCAAAATCATTCATTCATTCAATAGATATATAGGGTAGGTGATGAAGGTGCTCAGGGGAGATTAATCAGATAGTCCAATAAAGCTGGCAGCCTAGTGATGGTGGCAATGTTGAGATTCAAACCCAACTTTTTCTGTCACCTAGACTTGAAATCTTTCCACAGCTCCCTGCATTCCCAATACAATTTAGTACCATGTTGACTCCCGTTAGGCTAATGAACTATTTTGACCCCAGAAGCAATATATTATAGTAGTGAAAAGCGTGGACTGTGAAATAGGCTGCCTGAGTTCATGACCCATCTCTGCTACTTACTGTCTATAAGATCTCATGTAAATTACTTAACCTCCCTTTGCCTCAGTCGTCTTATTGATAAAATAGTGATGATAGAGGTGTCTACTTTGTAGGGATTTTGTAAGGGTTAAATGAGTAGAGCACATATAGGTTTGGTCCATTCTAAGTACTTAAATGATCATTATTGTCATCTTTTTCTTCCTGGTTTGTACATAGAAACACTTTCCTTTTTAGAGTTAATGGAAAATGTTTATCTTTCCTGTGGAAAAAATTAATGCCCTTTAAATTAATACTTTTAGAACTAGAAAGAACAATAGAAAATATCTTTTAAAATACATAATGTGTTACCCTTCCAAAAAACCCTCCTGCCCAATTAGAATAAGTGACAGTGGGGAACCAGAATAACCCAGCTAATAGCGTCAGAATTACTGCTGGAGCCCAGGAGACTACAGGCTTTCTCTTTCCTTTATACTGTTATGCTCCCCTTGCCTCTCTCAAATTTTGTCTTAGCACAGTGGCTTTGGGGGCAAAGGGACAAGGGATAGATTCCTGGCACCTCTATTTACTGGTTGAATGGCCTTGGGCAAGTTACCTAAACTTTCTGAGCCTCGGTTTTCTCATCTATGACATGGAGATAATAATGCTTCCCTCATTAGACCTCTGTGTCATAAAATGTGATAATGTTTGTGATAGATTTAGAACATTAGCTGGCATCATAAGTGCTTAATAAATACTAAATATGCATAATGGCTAAGAGCACAGAGTGTGGAGTCAGATATGCCTGGATTTGAGTTCCCCCTCCTCCCGCCAGAGTTGTGTGACCCCCTGAAGGTAATGACCTTCCCTAGACTTCCCCTCAGTCCCTTGATCTGTACAGTAAGGATTGAATTGTCTTTCTCTTAGGGTTGATGTGAAGATTCAAGCAAATAATGCTTGTAAAGCACCAGGCACAATGTCTGGTGTACAGTCAGTGTCCAATAAATAATAACAGATGCAAGTACAACTGTAATTACTCTCATTATTATTTTTTCAATCATCTGGTTTCCACTGTATCAAAACCTCTATGTGCTTAAAATATTTTTCTTCAAGGTTAAGTCTCATAGTTTGTTAATGGAGAGGAGGGAAGAGATTCCAACTCTTTGGCCACAATTTACATTATTACTCTCTTAACCCAATATTTAGTGCATTCATGACTATTTTCTAATTTTTCAAAAGAGGAACCTTTCTGCCCGGAGGTGAAGTGACAAGCCATCTAGGGTCATGTAGTTATTTAATGCCCCATCTGAACCTGGAATCCAGTTCTTCTGATCCTCAGTTTTCTATTCTTTCCACTATATAAAATGGAAAACCCCAAATCCTCTTTTCAGACTCTGGCTGTTGAAAGTTACAAAACATTACTTCTGCTTTTCATATCACCCAGTAGTGTTTTAAGCCTTCTTGCCATGGCAACCATCAAAATATTAAGCCCCTGAAAGCAGGATTGGAAAGTCACCTAGAGCTCTGCTATTGATCCTGGTGATGGAGGGAATAGTGCAGAGTCAAGAATCAGTTACCAGTGGTCCTTTTCCACTCAAGTGATGGAGATCACACAGCCACTGGACCAGAATTCAGTCACCTCTAAGATGGCTTTGCCGTATGGGATCTATCCTGTGATACGTTCATATTAAACATATTGCAAACAAAGACAGGAATAAACATGGTAGGTTACAGAAGACCACTTCTACCCTTCCTTCCTTTTTCCTCCCTTCCTCCTTCCCTCTCTTTGTTCCTTCCGTTCTTCCTCTCTTTCTTTCTACGAGAGTGGTAACACAGCCTCAAATCCATGTCAAGTTTGAAATGGTATCAGCCAAGCAGATAAATTCCAGTGATCATATTCCAAGCTTCTAAGAGACCATACACTAGAGTGATGAGAAATATAGTAAAAATATATCCAGATCATTTGCTTATTGTTACCCTCCTTCTTTTTCTTATTTCCCCACTATTGATATCTTCAGCAAGGGATATATGTGTATGAAACTATGTGTTTGTGTTAGAGAGAAAGAGATTTGTGAGGATACTGAGAGTATCTGCTACAGACAGGTGATGCTTCAAAGGTGATTTGCTCTTCACTGACCCTGAGGTGACAGAAACCAGCAAGGGGAAGGGGAGATGCAGAGGTGGTGGTAGCCAGCACCAAGAAGGCCTAAGGGCCGATGCAATTTCTTTAAACCAAATAAAAAAATCATGAACATGTGATATTTCAAAATAATTTCCCAGTTTGACATTATTTATCAAGTAGTGCATCTTTTAAAAGAGGTCATTTCAAACAAGTCAGCAGAGGGAGGGGCTATAACTTTTAGAGCCAGGATTATAAGCCAGTACTTTGATTAGCGCTAAGTGGACCAGTGTATGGGGGGCGGGGTGCAGGTATCCAGGCCATTGTTTTGTTCTCCCGTCCAGATGTTGTGCCAGCTGCAGGGTCACCAGGGAACTCATGGACCCCACCTTCTCTACTTGTCTGATACATAAATGGAGGCTTCTCTCTTCAGCTGCCCATCTGGCTCCTGGCACCAGGAAGTAAAACTATTATTATTTTTCCTAATGAAAGGCTTGGAATCACAGCTGTTAATTACCAGATGATTATTAAAAACACATATTTCCTACTGAGGTTTGAGAAGACAACTCATGCGTGCCGACTGGCCCCCTTGCAGAGATTCTTAGCCTCGAACCATGTACGTGTTTCTTCAAAGAGCAAAATGTGATTTTACTATACATTCAGGCAAATGCATATAAGAAGGGTGGTGAAGAGATTCCAGGGCACTATTTAAAGTAATAAGGATGTTTATCCCCCTGCACAGCATGTTCCAGAGTCTCTAATTGCTTATCTTAGCCCAATACTTGACTCAAATTACCTTCATTCAGGGGCCTTTCAAACACCTGCAGCCCCTCTGATGGTGCTGATTCAACCCTGGGTACCAGTGATGCAAGGAAGGAAGGAAGGAAGGAGGGAAGGGAGGAAGGAAGAAAGAAAAGGCCCAGCAGAAGGGCTTTAATAAATTATGGATCTCGGCTGTCACGCTGGGTCACTGGAACGCGGCTGAGGGACAGATGGAGGCTGCCTGAGCAGGGAGAGCCTGGGGGCAGGGACAGCAGCCAGTGAGAGTGGACTCTTTACATATCAGGGGAAAGGACTGGGAATCATGGCTGGACGAGGAAGAGGAAGCAGGCTGGGAGCTTTGAGCAGTGATCTGGAGAGAGTGGAGAGGAGGGAGCTCCAGATGAATATGGGGCATCGCACGGGCTTTCTGTCTTGAACCCCAAGTCCAGCGGACAATGTGGTCAGACCTATAATTAAGAAGTATCATGTGCTTTCTAATTTCTCAGCATGGTGCTGGGCGTGGTGGGGAAGAAGGGCATCCAAGATGGGTTATCTCTACCATGGAGCTTACAAACTAGTTAACCACAAAGACTACAATGGATGGGGTAGCTCCTGAACAGGGCAGACAGGAAATAAGTGCTAAATTCACACATTGCGCAAACACGTATTGAATATTCATCACCACATGAGTCAGGTACTATTTCAATGAACAAAATAGGAAAACATGAAGTAAGATCTCTGGTCTCTTAGCTAACACTCTAGCAGAGTGAGACAAACAATGAAAAATTTGAGGAAGCAAAATATACACAACGTTATATACAGATAAATGTGATGGAGAAAAATCAGAAAACAGGAATGAGTCGTCTTGATGGGGGTGAACGTAATTACAAGCAGTATGACCAAGGCAGACGTCACAAAAGAAAGGACTTGCAGGAGGGGAGGGACTGAGCCATGCAGACATTGGGGGAGCATGTGACAGGCTCAGGAAGCCACCCCCGCGAAGGCGTTGGGGCAGATGCAAGCCTGGTACATTCTCCAGTCACTGGCCTCCATGACTGAGGTGGAGTGAGTGACAGGGACAGTGGTAGGTGGGGCAAATGTGGTCAGGCAGGTAAAGGTGAACAAGGGTACGTGTAGGACCTTGGAGGCTGTTACAAATACTTTGGGTTTTGCTAGGAGTGAGATGGGAATCTGTTGGATGGTGTTGTGCTGAAGAGAGATGATCTGACTGCCACTCTGATGTCTCTGGCCCCTGGGTTGGTTCTCCAACTTTGGTGCATCAGGATCATCTGCGGGGCTTGCTAAGGTATGTGTTGCTGACCCCCACCCCTAGATCCAGTGGGTCTGGGGTAGGGACTGAGACTTTGCCTCACTCACAAGTTCTCAAGTCGTGCTGCTGCCTCTGATCTGGAGGAGTTCACATCGAGAACTGCTTGGAGAGACCGTAGGAAGAAATGAGAGACAAAGCACGGTGGGAGGTAGACTGGTCTTGGGCCTTGCAGAACAGGTAGGGTTTGGGAGAGTGAAAGGCGGAATCATTCAAGAAATGAGGAATTACATGAGCAAACACAGAGTGGTGTGCTTTTTCTTTTCCATTTTATCTTCTGCTAAAAGGTGGAGGGCAGTTTATAAAATGTGGAACAGGATTATCTATGTGGAGCTCTCTCTATAGACCATATCTGTTTTTTTTTTAATTGAAGTATAGTTGATTTAAGATATTGTGTTAGTTTCAGGGATACAGCAAAGTGCTTCAGTTATATATATACATATATATTTCAGATTATTTCCCATTATGGGTTATTACAAGATCCTGAATATCGTTCCCTGTGTTATACAGTAACTTATCTACTTTATATACAGTAGTGTGTATTTGTTAATCCCGACCTCCTAATTTATCCCACCCCCTCCTTTCCCCTTTGGTAACCATAAGTTTGTTTTCTATATGTCTGTGAGTCTGTTTCTGTTTTGTATATAGATTCATTTGTATTATTTTATAGATTCCACATATAAGTGATATCATAATATTTGTCTTTGTCTGACTTTCCTCACTTTGTATGGTATTCTCCATCCACGTTGCCGCAAATGACAATATTTCTTTCTTTTTTTACAGCTGAGTAATATTTATATATATATATATATATATATATATATATATATATATATATATATATATACACACACACCCCACATCTCCCTTATCCATTATCTGTTGATGGTCATTTAGGTTGTTTCCATGTCTTGGCTATTGTAAATAATGCTGCTATGAACATTGGGGTGCATGTATCTTTTGAATTATGGTTTTCTCCAGATATATGCCCTGGAGTGGGATTGCAGGGTCATAAGGTAGCTCTATTTTTAGTTTTTTAAGGAACCTCCATCCTGTTTTCCACAGTGACTGCACCTATTTACATTCCCACCAACAATGTAGAAGAGTTCCCTTTTCTCCACACCCTCTAAAACATTTATTAATTGTAGACTTTTTGATGATGGCCATTCTGACCATTGTGAGATGGTACCTCATTGTAGTTTTGATTTGCATTTCTCTATTAGTGATGTTGAGCATCTATCTTTCCATATGCCTGTTGGCCATCTATATGTCTTGTTTAGAGAAATGTCTATTTAGGTCTTCTGCCCATTTTTTGAATGGGTTGCTTGTTTATTTGATCTTGAACGGTATGAGCTGCTTGTATGTTTTGGAAATTAACACTTTGTTAGTTGCATAATTTGGAAATATTTTCTCCCAGTTTGTCTTTTTGTTTTGTTTATGCTTTCCTTTGCTGTGCAAAAGTCTTTAAGTTTGATTGGGTCCCATTTGTTTATTTTTGCTTTTATTTCTTTTGCCTTGGGAGACTGATCTAAGAAAATATTGCTATGATTTATGTATATAGACCTTATCTTTGTTGTGGCAACTTCTAGTCTGCCTGGTGCCCCTTTTTAAAGTTCTCCTTCCTGTATTATGTCTAAAGGAAAAGGGAGATCTCCAATCAGTATCAGCCTTAGTCTACCCTGCAGCCCACTGCTCTCACTGTCCTCTAGTACCTCTCACCTCTGGGGTCTATGGCAGCCACCTCCCTTCCACACACCCCCCGCCAGCCCTATTTGGCATCACTTTTCTTCTGCAGGAATCCACTTTGCTCTCTTGCCCAAATCACCCCCAGCCCAGGACTGCTGAGTATGACAGGCTTTTACGGAAGGCTTGCTGAGTCTGGAGAGTCATAAGAGCACAGAACAGAAAGCAACTTAAAACTGAGCACCAAACTTCACAGTCCTAAACATTACTCAGCATCCCTGACTCTGGAAATTTCTTGTTGATCGTCCTTCCCAAGCCTTTGTCTGCTGCTTTGTAATGAGGCCCACTTCTCTCTCCCAAGAATGCACTGCCCCCTGCTCTTGAAACTGATTCCCATGAGGCCTGGCCGACTCCTAAATTCTTCTTACCCTGTTACACAGAGCAACGACTGCTGTCTTCTTACTCTTCCTCCAGTCATGTCTTCGGGACCTTGAACTGTCATCACCCCAAAGAGCCTGGAAAGGCCTTTTCCTAAAGAAAAACAGAGGTCTCTTAAGAAGACAAATTCCATGGTCCTCCTGGGGCATCTGGTTTCCAAAGCAGCCAATTTATATAAGAACACCTTTACCCACACCTCCTAGTTACACAGGATCAAATATACCTTAAATAGCGCAGAAACAGTGAGGGGAACCAAAACAAGAATAGGAAATTAATGTGAAGCCAGTACACAAAACACATGCTTTTCCATCCTAAGAGTTGCTAGAAGACAGTTACAAACTTGGCTTTTTGTGGCTTTCAAAATAAGAGAGCATAAAACTATGGGGACCTGTTTGTGAAGTAGTGAGAACAGCTTCGTGCAGCAGCAGGAGTAATTTGAATCAGGCAAGTTAGAGGGGCCCCCTTCTAAACACGCCAGGGAGAGGCGGTTAGATTCATCATGAAGGAAAAGGGCCCCCTTTTAAGGTTTTCATTAAAAAAAAGACAGGTTTTAAACAACATCTAAAGAAAAACAGTCTGGCAAAAGTTTGTAATATAGACTGTAGGGTAGAGAGTCTGGAAGCAGGAAAGCCAACTTGAGGCTCAGGCTCCGGCAGATCAGGTGAAGGCTCCCAGTGCCCCTAGACCCATTCTCCAGCCTACCTGCTGACACACAGACCCCAAGCCAAGCCCAGCGTCCACGTTTGTTAGAAAATAAGCTTTATGAAAGCAGGGGCCATCTCTTATACCACTTTGCCTAAGGTAGACTAGAGTGTAGTCATAATAACAAAAACAATAGTCATAGAACCAAATGCTTACTGAACCATTAACCACTCAGCTAGGCTTGCTTGCCAGGTATACACCTGGAGGGTAGTGGATAATATAGGTGTAGGATAATGTAGTATAGGGTTGGATAATAGTATGTAATGATAAAAAGTATCAATTTAGAACTCAGACTTTATGGATTTGAAATCTGAAATGCCCTGACATTTACAAGCAGTGTGATCTTAGGCAATTACATAGTCTCTCTGCCCTGAGTTTTTCATCTGCTGGAAGGGGTCATTGTGACAATTAAATGAGTTAATCTATGTAAAGTACATCAAAGAACACCTGGGATGGGCTGAGTGGTCAGTAAGTGCTAGCTGTTAGGGCCAGGACACACAATGGACACCCAGTAAATACTGCTGGGGTGAATGCAGGCACCTGGGTGCTTGAGGTGACAGGGTCTCACCAATGAAAATGGGATATTGAGATGAGGGTTGTTTTGTGAAAACAAGTTAGTTTTCACAGTATATTAGTTTGTTTGTAGTTGAGATATAATTCACATACTATAAAATGTACGCTTTTGAAGTATACAATTCAGTGGGTTTTAGTATATTCATGAAATTGTGCAGTCATTACCACTATCTGCAAAACCTGTTTTAATCGTTCCAAAAAGAAACCCGTACCCATTAGCCATCACCGCCCCTCCCCCTCCTCCCAGCCCCTGGCATAGTGTTTACTAATTTCTTTCTCTATGGATTTGTCTATTCTGGGCATTTAAGGTACATGGGATTATTCAATATGTGGCTTTTTGTATATGACTTCTTTCATTTAGCATAATGTTTCCAAGGTTCATCCATGTTGTAGCATGAATCAGTGCTTCATTCTCTTTCATGGTTAAATAATACTCTGTTGTGTAGATATACCACATTTTATTTATCCATTCATTAATTGATAGAAAATTGGGATATTTCCCCTCTTTGGCTATCATTAATAATGCTATTATGAGACAAACCAATAAGTATACCTCAACCTAAGCCCTATACCTTATACAAAAAGTTAACTCAAAATGCACCAGAAATCTAAAATCTACAATTACAAAACTTTTAAAAATAAACATGGGAGAAAATATTTGTAACCTAGGGTTAATCAAAGAGTTCTTATTCACACCAGAGCATGATCCATAAACACCTTCTACCTTTAGTTAGTATAGCACAATCCAAGTGTTTTGTGTATTTGTTGTTTGGGTGGTAGGGGAAGGCTAATGAGTCTCCAGCTTCACGGTTTTCTTTGATCCTATAGCACCCTGAAATTGCCTTCTTAGTTTTCTTTTCCTCTACACAATTCTATTGCCAAAGAGTATTTCTACCTTCCTTTTTGGCCTTTTTTCTCTGCTAGAGGCAAAGCGTTTTGAAAGTCCCCTTTGAAATCACACCTGCCACTTTCAACAGTGCTCCTTCTTTGGATCATATATCTACTTAAAAATCTCTTCTCTGTAGATTATGCCCTGATCTGCCCAGACACTTTTCCAGTATTTTCAGACTTAAGATGGATTTAATATTTTTGGTGCCCATCGCAAATAAAATAAAAATGCTGCTATGAACATTCATATATAAGTTTTTCATGGACATATGTCATCATTTCTCTTGGGTATATATCCAGGATTCCCTGCTCAGGGAAGAGTAAAAGGGGAGAAAGGGAAGAAGAAAAAAAAAGGATCTGCAAAAGTCAGGAATGGATCTAGGGTGCCTCTTGGAAAGCAAAATTCAAATTTCAAGGAATTCTATTAGGATCAGCAAACTGCCGGAGGTCAGTGGTTTCGCTCTGAAACAGACCAGTCCACAGGAAGATCCTTACCAGTTCTGGAATCCAGTCAGTAACATCTCATCAGGTTTTGTTATAAAAAAAATAATTATCTGTAGGACATTCCCCAATACTTCTTACATCAGACTGCTGGGCTGCTTTTATTAAAATCAATGAAATACTTTAGAGATTCAGAGTATAGAATTGTTTTCCCTTACATTTCTCAGGCCAGAAAAAATTTTTTAGTTTAATGGGAGGCCTGACTGTTGGCTCTAAACTTTTTAAGGGCCCACAACTTCATTCCCCTAACATGTGCTTTCTCTTTGTACCTTCATGTCCAATTTCTCGACCTTAATTTTGCTCTATTTAGAGGACTCCAAAGAAAATCACAAGTGTTGCGGATCTTTCTGGACTTTATGCTTATCTGGTTTCTTTAGATCAAGGATATGTAGATCAGCTCCCATTTTCATGTTGCTTAAAATAACTCAGGCTGGCTGGGCAGGTCAGTGCTTGGTTTTGATGTCGACTTTCCATTTGTGTCTGATCAGAGCATCTCCTTGTATACGATGTTATCTAATCAACTCCAAATTCCTCTGAAAAAGGCTCTTAACTGTTCCCGTTTATCCCTCTTATTTCAGTTCACTTTATGCAGCTTCAAACACAACTGACACTCACCCAGGTCCATTAATGGAAAATAAAGGTCATGGCTGGGGCACCAATCATCGCCTTTCCAGACTTCCACACAGGCTCATGTGTGTTTATGTCAATCTTTTCAATTTTCTTCCTGATTTAGTGGAAGCAATCATAACAGAATTGGCCCTGAACGTAGGCTGCTAAGATTCCCTTAAAAAATTCACCAGTGGGCAGGCAGCTGGCTGGCTGGACCTCATGACTGAATTCATCGAAATGTATTTACAGAGGCGAGGGCCAGACCCACACAGCCTCAGCGGTGGAGAATTGCTCTTCTCTGCAAAATGCTTCTTGGGCTGTGTGTGCTGGTGGTTGCCGGCATCTGTTCTGTGCTTTTGTGATCCCTCTGCACCATCTCCTCACCCTCCACCCCAGCAAGTGCCTCTGTCTGTACATATGCTTGTCCATCTGATGTCCTACTGTGTGTGGAGTAACATAAAGGTCTGGAAAAGGCACGCACTTTCCAATTTCACTATCTCGGCCACTTCTTAATTGGGCGATTTTAGGCATATTTTATGTAAACATTCTGGGCCTCTGCTTTATTCTTCTGTAAAGTGAGGATAATTAAGGAACCTGTTTCATAGGGCTGTCATGAGAATTAATGAGAGAAGCTATAGCAAGTTCTCAGTACAATAGAAAGTACAAAAATCCATCGTGCGTTTTGTTATTTATTAGCCCAGTTGGTTATTTATTCACCCAAATGTCCAAGCTGGAAACTTCTGAGTCTTTATAAATATCCACTTCTCTCCTCATCCTCACTCGTATCTAACTGGCTGCCTTTTCCTCTTCATGGTGTCACAGACAATCTCCAGCTCCGTCACCTCTTCGGTTCCCTGTTCCCACTGCCGCACCTTCACTCAGGCCCTCACCGTCTCCGTGGCTCTGCCGTTCACCCTCCACTGCCCTGTTCCTTTTCTCTTTCCAGTGTCATCACACTTGTTCTCCTTAAACACAGAGTTGGCCATGTCAGACTGAGCACTGACTTTCTCACTGTGAGATTGCCTTAGTGGAAATTTTAAGGCAATATATCAATTGTAATTATAATCAAATCCCCCTGCACCGCCCCGCCCCTGCCGCTTTTGATTTTCATGGGTCTTTTTGTCACACAAAGTCTCATAATCTCCAGCCTGGTGCTATATTCTTCCGTCCTGTTTGCATCTTAGGTTTATGTATTCGTGGATGATGCCTATTTGTGTGGACATTTTTCTTTTGCCAGGATTCATG
The DNA here is from genome assembly GCF_949752795.1 of Hyperoodon ampullatus. Taxonomy (NCBI): domain Eukaryota; kingdom Metazoa; phylum Chordata; class Mammalia; order Artiodactyla; family Ziphiidae; genus Hyperoodon; species Hyperoodon ampullatus. The sequence continues at coordinate 84,519,164 of NC_136920.1, read as the reverse complement.
GTCCAGGTCTGTAGATAACATATATTTTTCCATATGCATTTCTTACCTTTGAAATATTATTTTATTTATACTCCCATATGAAACAAGGGCCATACTATCATAATTACATACATATCATTACATGATGATGAATCACATGTCAATTTTATAAAGAACATACTAACATTAAAACACTGATTTGCTATAGAAAGTAGAGTGGGAGAAAAAAATGAGCTATAATTTTCATTTTTATTAAAGAGCTGCACCCTCTGAGAAGAATCAAATCAATTAATAATATCCATTACTATTACATCCTGCAAAATAAAATATACCTGGAAAAGTTAAAGTCTCATGTGCTTTAGTCATTTGTTCCTAATTATAAGTTTTGGTTTCTTTTTTGATTGATTCTGTTGATATAATATACTGCTTTACATTAACATTATTATGATGATAATCATTTATTAATTTATAGCATTAGCATGATGAATATAATTATTAACCAAATATTGAAGCCTTGCTTTAATGAAAAATGACAGCTATGTTATTCTTTTACAAAGAAATTTTGCTGCTTCCCCATCTCAATGAGTTAAATCCAAATCCCTATAGCATGGTATTCAAGGTATGTTAGAATCTACTAATCCAACTTCCTCTTTCCTTTTGCTCCACTAACCAGCACCTTGCCCTCTAGTTTTCTTTCCTGGCTTTTTTACCCATTTAACACCATCATATTTTCCCTGCCTTTAAAAGTACTCTTTTAATAGCTGCATAATAATCTATCATATCATTTGGCCACAATTTATGTAACATCCTCATATTGTTGACCATTAAGATAATTCCCAATTATCTGGTATTATGAATAATGTTATAAAAAACATCATTGTTCATAATTTTTTTGTCTACATCAATAGACAGTTTTTTGGAATAACTGATTGACAACCTGAAAGTGTATTTAAAATAGCGACGGGTGGCGACTCCTGCCCAACATAGACACCTGACAACAAAGGACGCACACAGGGGCAGTACAGGGAGGGAGACATGGGAAGATGGGCACAAACCTGTTAGTCAATGATTTCCCATCTGTCATTCTACCACCTCATCCCCCAGCTTGGAAGCTGACTTGTCCTTTGAACAGTCACTCTGGAAATAAGCCTGGTTTTGGAGTGGCTGAATCACCACCATAATGCTGTTGAATATTTGATAAAGCCCAGCTATGGATCCAGTACCTCCCCCTTGTTCCTTTCTGACTTTGATTGATACCTTTCTACTTTCGTGAGTCCTTCCTTCCTTCTTCCTACCTCCCTTCCTTCCATCCTTTCAGCAAGCATAAATTGTGGGCTAAATACGTGTTTGCTAGTGTGCTAGAGGGACCCAGAAGTGAATGAGACAAGACCCCATGCTAAAGGAGTCATCAGTCGTAGGACACAGAGTCAAGAATCTTTAGTCTTGTCCCTCCTTTCACTGTTCGTGTCAGGGACTCCCAGCTCTTTCTTGTGCTTGTGTTGCCCTGTCTTCTCTTACTTTAGGGTAGAGACATTGTTAATACCCAGACTCCTCCCCTTTGCTCTACCCCAAGATATGCAAGTGTGCACAAGTTAATATTTCTCTAACGTGCTCTGAGCTTCTAGATGCAAACTACTTTCATTATTGCCACGACTAGTATCATTATTAATAATCCAATAACAATATCAGTATGACCAGGAGCACAATATCCCTTGTGCCTCTACTCACAATAGTTATTATTTTACCTCTTTTTATTATTTTTCTACCATCACCCAGGGGCTGTTCAGAAAATTAAAATCCAATAATAAGAATGAAGAATAATTAAAATAACACCAAGAACAATAGAAATGAGATGACAAAAACGGAGAGAGCCAAGAAAACACAACCAAGAGGCTAACTTCCCTGTGACAGGTGCTAATAGGATCAGCTTGGAATATGTGACAAAATCCTCCCTGAGAGCTTGAAAGTTCTCTCCTTCTTACTCAGTAGCCTTTTTGCCACTGAGGTCTCAAGAGGTACTAGATTGTATAACACTTATTTAGCTGATCCTGCCAAAAATATGCTGCAAGGGGGGAAAGATATCGAGAAAAGGAAAGACGACTCTTTGATTATGAGAACCACACTGAAGAATGTTTCCCCTGTGGCTAGACGCTGGCCAGGCTCCCAGGCACTCCTCACAGCTCTCCAGGTCCTGTGAATGCTTTGCAGGGCTTAAGGGAAACTTCACACTTCATTCCCCACCCGCCGTGTTCTATGCATCTTTGTCGGTTTGGACTCTCAGTTTCTCCATCCGAGAAATGGATATAATTCCCAGGCGTACAACTCATGAGAAAAGCCAGGGAAAATGGCTGTTTCTAAACAAAATTTATACAATAGCAGCACAACAGTCATTTTGATGAAGCACATGGGTATTAGAAGTCAGAGGGGATGGCAATTTACTGTCTGAAACAAAATCAGGAGGAAAAAAATAAACAGCTAGAATAGGCAAGTTCTGTTTCACGTATCCCTTGGCAAGGTGTTTGGCTTTGAACAAGAGCTACAGCCTGAGTTTTACCTTTAATCAGCCCTGTTGTGGCCTGTGTTTACCTGATGCTTGGCAGTTTCTTTGAGTGCTTTTTTTGTTCTGTAACTCGGTTGCTCCTTCTGTTAATTTTATGACAGAGATGAACATTGCCAGGCCATGCACATGTTGGCGAAAGAGCACTAGAGTGGGAGTTGGAGACCTTGGCCCCTCCTTAGTTTTCCATTCAAGACATAAATATACTTGGGTATGGTTGAGCCATTCTGTGTAAACACTCAAAGCAGTAGAATCCTCCACAAATTCCACTTCCCTATGTCTCAGTTTTCTCACATAAAAGAAAAACAGGGGGGCATTGGGCAAGCTGTCCCTCCCAGCTCTGACATTATTCCCACTCTTTCAAAGATCTAGGAAACGTGACTTTTCCTAGGTCAGATGCCTCAATGGATGCTGGAAATCTAGACCCCTGTAGAGCCAGTCCTAGATGCCAGAGTTATTTCCACATTACTGAAGCTCCTTTGTGTCCAACATGCCATGGAAATAGTTACATCTCCCCTTTACAGATTCACACACCTTTACCTGTCCTCACCTGTCTGCCATCTCTATTCTACTGCCCACAAGGTTCAAAAGTCCTCAGCAGATGCAATCCTCTAGGCAGCTCTGGAAGTGGCATCATCTGCCTGAAACATAAACTCTGCTCTGCTAAATGTTCATTGCAGCTCTATTTACAATAGCCAGGAGATGGAAGCAACCTAAGTGTCCATCAACAGATGAATGGATAAAGAAGATGTGGCACATATATACAATGGAATATTACTCAGCCATAAAAAGAAATGAAATCGAGTTATTTGTAGTGAGGTGGATGGACCTAGAGTCTGTCATACAGAGTGAAGTAAGTCAGAAAGAGAAAAACAAATACCATATGCTAACACATATATATGGAATCTAAGAAAAAAAAGGAAAAAAAAAGGTCATGAAGAACCTAGGGGTAGGACGGGAATAAAGATACAGACCTACTAGAGAATGGACTTGAAGATATGGGGAGGGGGAAGGGTAAGCTGGGACAAAGTGAGAGAGTGGCATGGACATATATACACTACCAAACGTAAAATAGATAGCTAGTAGGAAGCGGCCGCATAGCACAGGGAGATCAGCTCGGTGCTTTGTGACCACCTAGAGGGGTGGGGTAGGGAGGGTGGGAGGGAGGGAGACGCAAGAGGGAAGAGATATGGGAACATATGTATGTGTATAACCGATTCACTTTGTTATAAAGCAGAAACTGACACACCATTGTAAAGCAATTATACTCCAATAAAGATGTAAAAAAAAAAAAAAAGCACTGAGGCACCCGTGGGAAGGGACAGGGAAGCCCCGCCCACCGCCTCTCCCCTCTCTCCTCCTCCCATCGGTCAGCCCAGTGTCGGCGGCTACTCAAATGGATCTCACTTTCTGTTCCATCTCATTTGACATTTTATCAGCTGGAGATGATGGGGAGATGGTATTCTGTCAGCTCCCCAGATATCTGCTGAAAACTGCTCACCCCCTGGCAAGAAAGCCCAAGACACAACAAAGGAGAGAGAAAGTGGTAGATGATCAGCTTAACTCAAGTTTGTTAAAGTCGTGCGAAAACTCCCCTGGCTTCTCTTAGGGTTGCACAGGAGAGGAGGGAAGGAGGAGGAAGAGGATGAGGGAGGAGAGAATTGCCATCCCTGCTTCTGTCCTGGAAGGAGGTAGGTTTGTCCGTCTTAGCTGAGAATTTAGTGTTGCTCCATCACATTCTCATGTTTTATTGAGGCCTGTGTTTACTTTATAAATAAGCCATTATTCTTATGCGGGGAGCAGTGCCATTGCAAGATCCCTGCACAAAATAACTATCCTCGGGGAGCTTAAAATCACATCGGCTCCTTCAAATGCATGAGAGTGCTGTACTTTTAGTATTTAGAAAGCTGCTTCTTCTGGATGTCAAGCTGTCAGGCTAATGGTGTCAAGGGGAGGGGGGAATGGACACTCACTGGTTTCTGATGTATCTGGCATTGGGTAAGGCATCCCCTTAAATATGGCAACTCACTTAAAAGGGGACAAGTGGGCACGTGAGATCAGCCGCACCCGGTCAGTGCAATGAGGACTAAGAAAAGGCACATTGTGGTTGGGAGGATTCTAAGTGAGTTGGCAGGGGAGGGGCATAGTGCAGGAGCGGGACTGGGGGATTGCATCCCTTCGTCTTAGTCTTAGGACCCACCTCAGTCTGACCACAAACGGCCCACATCAAGGAGAACCTCTGTTCTGAAGTTCAGTGAGCACACTCGCTCCACACCACTTCTCAGTAGAAGAGGAACCATTCATGCTATTTGTTTTACTGCGCCTCTATTTTTATCTGGTATAAACTGTGTTGATTTTTCAGCATTTTGTTATTTGTTATTTCATTTGCCCTCCAGAACTCAGAAAAGAGCATCAAACATCATTTTCCTTCTCCCTTCCTGATCCTGGGGGAAGATGAATAGATATGGTTTTATGACGTCTGCGCTCTCTGCTCCCTCTCCCTTTTCTCCTTCTCCTTTATGCACCTCCTTCCCCTCCCCTCCCCTCGCTTCCACAAATATCTTCCACTTCGAATCTGATTCTTGGTTTTTGCCCTCGAGTGAGGAAGGGAGGTATGGGGGGAGTTCCCATTCTTCTCAAACTCTGTCGGAAATATTAATGCCCAGTACAAGGCTGACACCCCAGACCCCAGGTTGCCATCCTCGGCATTTTCTCTCCCTTGTCCAATTCAGTTTTAGGAGTAAAATGGTTTATTTTTTGATATGAAAATTAATTTCTGGACAAGAAGAAATATGCCTGCACAGGGGCCAAATTTGTGTTGTCTCACAGCACGGCTGTAATTACACTGTAGATTAAACTGACTTCCTCATCTTCAGGGCTTTTTTCCCCTCTCTGCGGTCCTGAGGCTGCCAGGATAACCAGCAGCTGTGGCACAAGGGGATGGCAATGCATGGGCTGGGCTAGCCATCATTCCCAGGTCCCTCTCCTCAAATTCCTTTTCTGGATGGACATATCCAATCCAGACAAATGCAGATGGACCCAGGGCTCAGGTCTCCGGCCACAGCGTGAGGGTGAAGGGTGGTGAGGATGGAGGCGCTCTTTGCCCTGTTGATTGTAAGCACTACAACCAACATCTCTTGTGCTTCGAAATGTCATCAACAAGAAGGCTTTGACACATATCCCGTGGTCTCTACACACTTCCCATTACCACCCTGCCTTCCAGAAGCCCGTGTTCACCTGCTAAAAATGGTCACTGTGAATTAATCAAGGTAAGAAGTTGTGAAATAGGGCAGAACCAATGAGAAATTTTCCAGAGTACTGAAAAGGAAGTGGCTTTTATGCTGTATTCAGTATTGTGAATTCTAGAGGAATTTCCAGGAAAATCATGGCTTCTCTTTATATCCCAACTGCCATAACTCATTCTAAATTGCTTTTGTATATGTAGCTGCACCACTGTTTGGTATAATTAGACACCAAGATCTATGGTCCTCAAGTGGGCATCTACTCTTTGCCAATAAGCTATGCATCACTCCCCAAAGAAACCTATTTGATTCTGACACCTATAAAGTGGATACAAACTAGTTATTCACAAATGTGACTAGCATTCCCCCAATTTCCCCATAATATGTTGGGTCCACATGATTTGTGTGTGGAGAGGGGTTTGCTCGGACATAATTTATACATTAGAAAGTCAACTCAGGAGGTGTGGACAACTCCTATCAAAGGAGCCAAAGCTCAAGAATGAGATTATTTGTTCGCTCAGATTGAACTGGGGTCCAAGGGATGTGGGCTCTGATCCCTGAAGCTGTGTCACTGGCCCAGAGTGGCTATTGATCTGGGTTTTCCACCTGCCAAGTGAGGTACCAGGCCCTCCCCCGGCCACACTCACAGCAACATTTTAAAGATGATTGAGCTTCAGTGCCTCTCAAGAGGAAAAGTTCTTTCTCACACCCCTACCCCCATCATTGTTTTCAAAGGAATCAATATTAACAGGGTTGGATGGCTTTTGATAAGTCAAAAAGGTTCATTGTCAGAACGGAATAAACAAAAAAGATGGGTTTTGGAATCAAGCAATTTAAGGTTTGTATTCCAAACTCACCACTTGCTACACTCACAGGCAAGTTACTCAGTCTCTTGGGACTTTATTTTCCCAAACTAAAAAGGGGGGACATCAATGTTTCCCATGGAAAGCTGAAGGGATAATTAACCGTCTTTATTACATCAGTACTCTTTCAACACTGAGAGAAAGAATTTTGTGTCTACGCTGCCTTATAACCACGACGAACCTCTCACCATCACTCACGGATCACAGCATGCCTGCCTGTGCCTCTTCCCCTGTCCTTTCCAATGCCTGCAGAAGCTTCCAGAACCCAGCAAGCTCAGCGCCATGTAACTGAGAAACACCCTGTGCTGGACCCTGTCCTATGCTTCCCAGTCCAGGGTGGGCAGGCACTGCTGTCACATGAGGACTCCTGGTTCTAGTTGCAGTGTTTGCTCCCCTCCCAGGAGAGGAGGACCATCACAATGTTGCAATAAGTCCCAGACAAGAAACTGAAGTTGCCCAAGGCTGCCTGAGGTTCTGGCTTCTCTTCAGTCCTCAGATACAGACAGACACCCAGCAGCCAGCTGAAGGTGAAGACCTTGCAAAAGCCCCTAGTGAGGGGCACAAATGAAGGGGAAACAATTGTAATGAGGAGGGAGCTAAATGCTCAGCCCTGAGACCCAGGTATGCAATTATCTGACATCTTGGTTTAATGGAAGAATCGATGGTTTCAGAGTCAAGTCTGGGTTTGAAGCTTCCCTCTGACACTCTCCTGGCAGAATGCTGAGTCAACAGCTTTCTTCACTGACTCAAGTTTCCTTCTTTATGAGACCAGAGTAATAGCTCCCTCACAGGGCTACAGAGTTAAGTGTTCAAATCTCAGCCCCACCAATGACACCTCCAGGTCTCCAGGAAAGCTGCTTACGTCTGTACGCCTCCATTCCCACATCTGTGAAACAAGGAAAATAATTCTTGTCTGTCTCAAAGGGCATCGTGGGGATTAAACAATATGATGTACCCAAGAATCCTAAGGTGCCCAGTGCCTGACATAATGAACAGTCCACGAATATACCCCTCTTTCCTAGTAAGTGGCCATTATTGATGCTATTATTTTATTGATTTTAGCTTATTATACACAAGGCAAGATAGTTCTTACCCACTAATTGGTCTAGACTAGGATGCCTGTTAAACCATGTGTATGCTTTTAAAGGGCTTATACTAATTAAAATCCCTAGAAAATTTTTGTTTTCTGAATTTTTTTTCTTGAATCTGGAGTTTCCTTCCTTTTTTTTTTTTTTTTTTTTAATGTGTGGTACGCAGGCCTGTCACTGTTGTGGCCTCTCCCGTTGCGGAGCACAGGCTCCGGACGCACAGGCTCAGCGGCCATGGCTCACGGGCCTAGCCGCTCCGCGGCATGTGGGATCTTCCCGGACGTGGGCACGAACCCGCGTCCCCTAGCATTGGCAAGCGGACTCTCAACCACTGCGCCACCAGGGAAGCCCAGAGTTTCCTTCCTTTAATCCATGATTCTCTCTCTCTTTCTCCCTCTCTGTCCTCCATGCAGTAAAACAGAGCTGCAGGCAGTCATTTTCGAGCCAGTGGGCTATGAAAAGCAGTTACAATAATAGTTTATTGACCCTGAATGTGGCAGCTGGAACTGAGGGCAGGCTAGGCTTGGGCACAGTGTAATTGTCACAAGGGAAGTATGATCATCTTTGATCGTGCCAGTGACCTTTAAGAGACAGGATGTTGCAAGCAACCTGGCGAGCACGCCAGAGTCCAGGGAGACAGCGTCCCCAGAGAAGGGGAGGCCTGGGTGGAGAGGAGGCAGGTGGACCACAGGTGAGAGCCTGCCCTCTGCACTCACCTGTGGGCGTGACTCTGCATCCCCTGACCCAGGTGACTGAGTGCCTAGAAATGACTGAGTTCCACTGGTGATACAGACCCCCAGTTTCAAGTGTGTCAGAGCCACAGAAAAACACTCTGTTTTTCAGATCATCTTTGGCAACTGGGTATTTTTCCTAAAAACTGACTTGCCTTCTTCATTCACTGAGATGATTATGGACTTTCTGATGGAAACATAATTAGGAAGTAAAATATATATATGCTAATTTAATATTTCAATATTATAAACAACTTGCTTGCAAGTGGAATTGCAAATAAACAAGGTAGTTGAAAGGTGAGACTAAAGAAGAAACTCAAAGAAAAGGAGAATATGAGTAAATGAATGAATAAATGATGGCCTATATTTTGCATAATTTGTGAATTATCTAATGAAATAAGAAAACAGGACTCTATAGTCATTGAATACCATATATTTAATAAAGAAACTCAAAATGTATGAGTTCTGGGCAAAATTTGTTGTGGCCTTTAGAAAATATTTCTAAATAATATGTTACCTCATTCTATAAGTGACATTTTTACTTCATTGGTTGTGCTTACACTTATTCCTTTTGTAATCCTTGAGTTCAACTATTTATATTGAAAAAAACACCATGTAAATGGTTTTTTTTCCTTTTTAAAAGAAAGCGCCAATACAACTAAAGAGCACACGAGTCTCTTTTTGGTATCTGTAATCTGCCTTGTGGCTGGAGAAAAAACCTATGTGTATTACATAGAAACTGTGATTTTAGCGAAGGAGTTTCCAATATTAGATAAATGGACACTTATGTCAGGTGAAAGATGTTGTGAGCTCTGAGTGAAATATATGAGAAGAGGAGCATAAGCTATTTCTTTTCTTTTAATTTCTTTCAACTAAGAGCAGGAGAAGTCCTTGTAAACAAGCTGGTCAGGTTAAAAACCAATGTAAGTAGAATTGATTGCTCTGGGAGAAACATACAAAAAGGCCATGTATTCAAGTAGAATAGAATCTAGGTGAAGGGCGAGAACACAGAAATGAAATAATAGTTTGTTTTTCATAGCAACAATCTAGCAAGTGCACAAATTAAATTTGTATGAGTTGAATGCCTTAGTGCTGACTGTCTCTGAAGAAATTTGTGAAGAGGCATCTCTGAAGTTTGACACGAGAGGCTGATAGATTCAACTTCACTTTTTTCAACTTTATGCATTTATATGAACCATCTGAGGTCGTTATGCTTGATTGTTCAGTCAATTATTTCAAGAAGGGATTTCAGAAAAACCATCTCTGTCTTTTTTCCCCTGCTCATGAAGTGTGCAATTGTTTCTACAAGAGCTGAGACTTGGTGGTAACCATGCAGGCCTGGGTACATGTACAAGTCTTAACAAGTTGTTTCTTTTTATTATTAACTTTTCCTAATTGTGTGTTTCACTGGCTACTGTTAACATTGGTGTGTTTTTTTCACATTTTAAAAATTATAATTCTTGGTTAGGATAGATCCATTTCTGGTATCTGGTAATAATTTAAGAAATAATTTTGCAGAGATAGAATGGAAGTGAAGATAAAATGTGTTATGGGATTCACATTTACAAAATTTCCTTTAAAAAAATCATCACCCTGTTTTCTAGAAACCAGATATGGCAAGTTTCTGCACAAACTGTGAAACAAAATAAAACCAAACAAAATATAATGCTAGGACCTTCTTAGTACTCCTCCTCAGAGGGGTAATTTGCTATGTGGATTTTAAATGCGTTCAGGATCATGAATTCAACGAACCTTAGTTGCCAGATGCAGTGTCCCTACTAAGTGCTTGACCACAATAAAGGTATCCCCGGAAGAATGAGGACATCCCACATCCCAAATGTATTTGCAAGCCACTGTCCCGTTGAGCGTTATTTCCACATCTCAAGAAAAACAGGCAAAAAGCAATAAGGATGGGAAGTCATGTGAAACAGTGGAATTAGATGTTCTTATTTTTCTGAAAATGTGTACACTCTTCAGCATGAAACAGATAAAATAGAATTTTACCTAGAGTTTTTAACTCAGGTCAGTGCTGTCATATCAAGGACAATCCCCAGTTCTTAGATACCATCTAGTCTGCTCATTTCCTGCACCCACACCAAATATAGCCTTGGTGGTCATTTCTATTTTCCTCAAGTTATCTTCTGACTTTGATAATCTGACAGCATTTGATTGGTTCTCAGGATGAAACCTAAATGTCTTTTTATACTAGAAGCTCTTGATGTTCCAAACTTAGCCCATTTTTGAGAAGCAAGTCCTATTCTGCTTCCTATGTTTGGACTTAATTGACTTTCTCTGTAACTTGAATGAAGACTTTTAAGCTTTCCTGATTTCCCCATCTTTGAATCAGTGGTAATTATTCCTAACTTTAAGGACTGATAAGAGGACTAGTATGTTAATATTTGTAAAGTACTTTAGATACATAAAGTGCTAAGTATTATTAAATTCCATACAAATAAATTGCAATCTAGACTCTAAAGGGGCTAAATAATTGACTTTATTCTTGTGAGTTTATACCAAAAAGTGGGTTTTTTTCCATCTAACATTTGTACAGAGATTACTATTGTGTGTAATACAGAACATGCAAATCCACTCCTTCCTCCTCAAGTTCATAAAAATGTAAAAGAAATGACTGTCATTAGATGCAAAGTGAGTGTCCCATGGGAAAAACCTCCCAATTTCAAACATTGCTGGCAATTTCCTCTTCCAGCCATCTGCAGAAAACCTGCTGGGAGAAGGTAAGAGGAACAGAGAAGTCTATTAAGGAATTGGATATGGATTAGATGATGTTAAAATGTTAAAAAATCAAGAATTTCCTAATTGTGGTGCTTTCTAGACTCCGAAACAATTTTGGTAAATAAGCATAGGGTGCTTGCCCTCAAGCCCAACATCTTCAAGACACAGGAATAGACTAGGGGACAGGCTGGACTTCCTTTAACCCCAGGGATGCTCAGCCCCTGGTTACTGCATGCCCCGCTGACATCATCACACTGCAATGGTGCATCAGCCCTGCCGCGTGTCATGCCTGGGTCACTGGTGACTCACTGAATATTAGGCCATCGGGGCTAATGGCTGCATGTGTGTTCATCTCCAGGGCAAATGCAAGCACTGCCCACTGACACGGTCCCCCAGTGAGGATTCAGCTGAAGCCGTCTCTGGCATTTATAAAGGGGTGATGTTCTTTAAACAAACCCTGGCACATGCAGCAGGGGCTTTCGCTGGGGTTGTGATGACTTAACTAATTGATGGGGCTCCCAGATACCACTCTGTGGAGTTAGAGCCTTGGGTGAAAACGCTGACTGCTCGCATCGCTGGGGCTGTTTCCTGGAGCTGTCCCTGTGGGCTGTGCAGGACTCCTCAAGAGACCGGAGTGTCTGTGTCCTGCAGTGGGAACTGGGAGGCCCCATTAAGAACCTGGACCAGGCCAGGGAAAGGGCTCTTCCCCTCAGTCTCCTCATCTTTCAAATTGGGAGGGTTATTAAAGCTACTTTCCACCTTCCAGTAGGAGGACAACATGGTACAATAACTGTGAAGGCATCGGAAAGCATAAACGCCCTATGCAAATACATAGGTGCTCTGATGCTCCGGGGAACCGCCATTTTTACTAGGAGCAGAGCCTTCTCCCTGGTTTAACAATGCCTCGGGCTCCATCACTGCGTCCTCCTCTGCTGTGGTTCACTCTTGGGGAACCTCACATCCTGACAGAGCATAAGTGAGGTTTTAGCACTGAAATAAATCCCTCTCGTTGGGCATAAGAAACCCTGTTTTATTTGTTTCTTTTAATTTCACCAAAGGAAGCATTTCAAGGGAATATGTTCCCTCTCTAACTGGTAACCCTCTTTCACCTGGGCTGCTGGGTGGTCCAGGGCAGAGGACAGGGCACTGAGAGGGGACCCAGATGATTCCAGCCCCCCAGCCTGTGTCATCACCCACCAGGGGATGTTTCACTTGCTCTCTTGGGGAGTCTTTATACCCTCCTGCTCCCATGGATAATTAGAAGGACAGGTAAGTAGATATGGTGGAGAGCAGGAAAACATCTTCCTTCTGAAGGTGACTTTCAGGTTTGGCGAGATGTAATTTATTTCTCTGTGGCAACCACTGGGGATGGCAGCTGTTTGCAGAGCTGGTTGGGTAATTTCCTGCCTGCTGGTGGGATTGGGGCACATGCTGCTCTTTTCCAACCCTGGAAAAGTGGAGCATCGCCCAACGAGGAGCTCTGCATTGACTTCTGTAGCCAAATCGGTGTGGTGGAAGTCTCACAGACAGGAAAGGAGGAGGATGCAAAGGAAAAGAAGACAGTTGCTCAGAAATTCCTTTCTTTGCTATGCACCCAGGGTCTAAGTTTGCCTTTCTTGATCTTTACAACGTAATTTTCCACATCAAGATAAGCATTAAGCATGTTGTCTGTCTCCTCCTGTCAATTTGCAGTTTCAGGTTGTGCTCAGATGAATAGAACTATGAGTTTGCAGAGACATTAGTAAGCCTATGCATTTAAATAACCTTTATCTTCCAAGGAGCTCAGAGTGTTATAAATGATGGGACATTGCTTTTATTTTTTTTCCTTCTTCAGACACTTAGTGTTCTTATAAAACTTTGAATATCAGTATCATCCTTCATGAGTCTACTGTACCATCAAGGAAAAAAAAAGATAACAATGAAGTTAACAAATTATTGTAACAAAAACTCAATGACACATATAGAAAAGAAGCAGAAGACTAGAGATTAAATCCCTACTAAGTCACAGATGTGCTGTAGTATTTTTATCCAAGTCACATCATCTTAGACACTCAATCTTATTACCTGTAAAATTGGGGTAAAAATATTTTACCTGTAGGGTTGTGTAAGGAAAAAAAATAAGATAACCTATTTCTTTGTAAAACATTATACAAATGTAAGATGATTGTTATAAACATTTCTTAGAAGTTACTGGTCCCCTTAGGAACAGTTTCCTTTTTATGTAAATACACCAGAGGGAAACTAAGGCACAGATGAAAAATGTACTTTTTCCTACTGCAAACTATAAACTCACAATTCCCAAAACTATTACTGCAGCCACAACTCCTATGAGCTTAAAACTGACTTCAAGATGTCAGCTGAATAACTTAAAGCACCCAACTAGAGCATATTTTCTGAATTTCCCCTGCAAACCTGTGCCGCCTTCTGGGTTCCTTCTTTTTTAACTTTAAATTTTAAAAAAATGTTATTTATTTATTTATTTACTTGTTTATTTATTTATTTATTTTATCCAGCATTTTTTTAAACATCTTTATTGGACTATAATTGCTTAACATTGTTGTGCTAGTTTCTGCTGTATAACAAAGTGAATCAGCTATACATATATATATATCCCCATATCCCCTCCCTCTTGTGTCTCTCGCCCACCTTCCCTATCCCAGCCCTCTAGGTGGTCACAAAGCACTGAGCTGATCTCCCTGTGCTGTGAGGCTGTTTCCCATTAGCTATCTATTTTACGTTTAATGGTGTATATATGTTAATGCTACTATCTCACTTTGTCCCAGCTTACACTTCCCCCTCCCCGTGTCCTCAAGTCTATTCTCTACGTCTGTGTCTTTATTCCTGTCCTACCCCTAGGTCCTTCAGAACCATTTATTTTTTTTAGAATCCATATATATATGTTAGCATATGGTATTTGTTTTTCTCTTTCTGACTTACTTAACTCTGTATGACAGACTCTATGTCCATCAACTTCAATACAAATAACTCAATTTCGATTTATTTTATGGCAGAGTAATATTCCATTGTATATATGTGCCGCATTTTCTGTATCCATTCAACTGTCGATGGAAACTTAGGTTGCTTCCATGTCCTGGCTATTGCAAATAGTGCTGCAATGAACATGGTGGTACATGACTGATATTTGAATTCTGGTTTACTCAAGGTATATGCCCAGTTGTGGTATTGCTGGGTCATATGGTAGTTCTATTTTTAGTTTTTAAAGGAACCTCCATACTGTTCTCCATTGTGGCTGTATCAATTTACATTCCCACCAACAGTGCAAGAGGGTTCCCTTTTCTCCACACCCTCTCCAGCATTTATTGTTTGAGATTTTTTTGATGATGGCCATTCTGACCGGTGTGAGGTGATACCTCATGGTAGTTTTCATTTGCATTTCTCTAATGATTAGTGATGTTGAGCATCCTTTCATGTGTTTGTTGGCAATCTGTATATCTTCTTTGGGGAAATGTCTATTTAGGTCTTCTTCCTGTTTTTGGATTGGGTTTTTTAATGATATTAAGCTGAATGAGTTGCTTGTATATTTTGGAGATTAATCCTTTGTCAGTTGCTTTGTATGCAAATAGTTTCTCCCATTCTGAGGGATGTTGCCTTGTCTTGTTTATAGATTCCTTTGCTGTGCAAAAACTTTTAAGTTTCATTAGGTCCCTTATGTTCATTTTTGTTTTTATTTCCATTTCTCTAGGAGGTGTGTCGAAAAGAATCTTTCTGTGATTTATGTCATAGAGTGTTCTGCCTATGTTTTCCTCTAAGAGTTTTATAGTGTCTGGCCTTACATTTATGTCTTTAATCCATTTTTAGTTTATTTTGGTGTATGATGTTAGGGAGTGTTCTAATTTCATTCTTTTACATGTAGCTGTCCAGTTTTCCCAGCACCACTTATTGAAGAGGCTGTCTTTTCTCCATTGTACATTCTTGCCTCCTTTATCAAAGATAAGGTGACCATATGTGTGTGGTTTATCTCTGTGTTTTCTATCCTGTTCCATTGACCTATATTTCTGTTTGTATGCCAGAACCATTCTGTCTTGATTATTGTAGCTTTATAGTATAGTCTGAAGTCAGGAAGTCTGATTCCTCCAGCTCCATTTTGCTTTCTCAAGATTGCTTTGGCTATTCAGGGTCTTTTGTGTTTCCATACAAACTATAAAATTTTTTGTTCTAGTTCTGTGAAAAATGCCATTGGTAGTTTGATAGGGATTGCTTTGAATCTGTAGATTGCTTTGGGCAGTATAGTCATTTTCACAATGTTGATTCTTCCAATCCAAGAACATGGTATATCTCTCCATCTGTTTGTATCATCTTTAATTTCTTTCATCAGTGTCTTATCGTTTTCTGCATACAGGTCTTTTTTTTCCTTCGGTAGGTTTATTCCTAGGTATTTTATTCTTTTTGTTGCAATGGTAAATGGGGGTGTTTCCTTAATTTCTCTTTCAGATTTTTCATCAATAGTGTATAGGAATGCAAGAGATTTCTGTACATTAATTTTGTATCTTGCTACTTTACCTAATGCATTGATTAGTTCTAGTAGTTTTCTGGTAGTATCTTTAGGATTCTCTGTGTATAGTATCATGTCATCTGCAAACAGTGACAGTTTTACTTCCTCTTTTTCCATTTGGATTCCTTTTATTTCTTTTTCTTCTGTGATTTCTGTGGCTAAAACTTCCAAAACTATGTTGAATAATAGTGGTGAGAGTGGGCATCCTTGTCTTGTTCCTGATCTGAGTGGAAATGGTATCAGTTTTTCACCATTGAGAACAATGTTGGCTGTGGGTTTGTCATATATTGCCTTTATTATGTTGAGGTAAATTCCCTCTATGCCTACTTCTGGAGGGTTTTTATCATAAATGGGTGTTGAATTTTCTTGAAAGCATTTTCTGTATCTATTGAGATTATCATATGGGTTTTCTCCTTCAATTTGTTAGTATGGTTTATCACATTGATTTATTTGCATATATTGAAGAATCCTTGCATTCCTGGGATTAACTCCACTTGATCATGTTGTATAATCCTTATAATGTGCTGTTGGATTCTGTTTGCTAGTATTTTGTTGAGGATTTTTGCATCTATGTTCATCAGTGATATTGGTCTGTAGTTTTCTTTCTTTGTGACATCTTTGTCTGGTTTTGGTATCGGGGTGATGGTGGCCTCATAGAATGAGTTTTGGAGTGTTCTTCCCTCTGCTATATTTTGGAAGAACTTGAGAAGGGCAGATGTTAGCTTTTCTCTAAATGTTTGATAGAATTCGCCTGTGAAGCCATCTGGTCCTGGGCTTTTGTTTGTTGGAAGATTTTCAATCACAGTCTCAATTTCAGTGCTTGTGATTGGTCTGTTCATATTTTCTATTTCTTCCTGGTTCAGTCTCGGAAGGTTGTGCTTTTCTAGGAATTCGTCCATTTTTTTTCAGGTTGTCCAATTTATGTATATAGTTGCTTGTACTAATCTCTCATGATCCTTTGTATTTCTGCAGTGTCAGTTGTTACTTCTCCTTTTTCCTTTCTAATTCTGTTGATTTGAGGCTTTCCTCATTTTTTCTTGATGAGTCCTTCTAAAGGTTTATCAATTTTGTTTATCTTCTCAAAGAACCAGCTTTTAGTTTTATTGATCTTTGCTATTTTTTCTTTCATTTCTTTTTCATTTGTTTCTGATCAGATCTTTATGATTTAATTCCTTCTGCTAACTTTGGGTTTTTTTTTATTGTTCTTCTTCTTTCTCTAATTGCTTTAGGTGTAAGGTTAGTTGTTTATTTGAGATGTTTCTTTTTTCTTGAGGTAGGATTGTATTGCTGTAAATTTCCCTCTTAGAACTGCTTTTGCTGCATCCCATAAGTTTTGGGTTGTTGTGTTTTCATTGTCATTTGTTTCTAAGTTTTGTTTGATTAACTCTTTGTTTTCTTCAGTGAACTCTTGGTTATTTAATAGTGTATTGTTTAGCCTCCATGTTATTGTATTTTTTTTTTTTTTGAGGTATGCGGGCCTCTCACTTCTGTGGCCTCTCCCATTACGGAGCACAGGCTCCAGACGTGCAGGCTCAGCGACCATTGCTCACGGGCCTAGCCTCTCCACAGCATGTGGGATCTTCCTGGACCTGGGCATGAACCCGTGTCCCCTGCATCGGCAGGCGGACTCTCAACCACTGCACCACCAGGGAAGCCCTATGTGTTTTTTACAGTTGTTTTCCTGTAATTGATATCTAGTCTCATAGTGTTGTGTTCGGAAAAGATACTTGACATGATTATAATTTTCTTTAATTTACCGAGGCTTGATTTGTGACCCAAGATATGATCTCTCCTGGAGAATCTTCCATGAACACTTGAGAGAAAGTGTATAATGATGTTTTTGGATGGAATGTCTTATAAATACCAATTAAGTCTATCTTGTTTAATGTGTCATTTAAAGCTTGTGTTTCCTTATTTGTTTTCCTTTTGGATGATCTGTCTATTGGTGAAAGTGGAGTGTTAAAGCCTTCTACTATGATTGTGTTACTGTCAATTTCCCCTTTTATGGCTGCTAGCTTTTGCCTTACATATTGAGGTGCTCCTATTTTGGGTGCATAAATATTTACAATTATTATATCTTCTTCTTGGATTGATCCCTTGATCATTATGTAGTGTCATTCTTTGTCTCTTGTAATAAATAGTCTTTATTTTAAAGGCTATTTTATGTGATATGAGTATTGCTACTCCAGCTTTCTTTTGATTTCCATTTTCATGGAGTATCTTTTTCCATCCCCCCACTTTCAGTCTGTATGTGTCCCTAGGTCTGAAGTGGGCCTCTTGTAGACAGCACATATATATATATAGGTTTTGTTTTTGTATCCATTCAGCAAGCTTGTGTCTTTTGGTTGGAGCATTTAATCCATTCACGTTTAAGGTAGTTATCGATATGTATATTCCTATTGACATTTTCTTAATTGATTTGAGTTTGTTTTTGTAGGTCCTTTTCTTCTCTTACATTTCCCACTTAGAGAAGTTCCTTTAGCATTTGTTGTAGAGCTGGTTTGGTGGTGCTGAATTCTCTTAGCTTTTGCTTGTCTGTAGAGCTTTTGATTTCTCCATCGAATCTGAATGAGATCCTTGCCGGTTAGAGTAATCTTGGTTGTAGGTTCTTCCCTTTCATCACTTTAAGTATATCATGCCACTCCCTTCTGGCTTGTAGAGTTTCTGCTGAGAAATCAGCTGTTAACCTTATGGAAGTTCCCTTGTATGTTATTTGTCTTTTTTCCTTCCTGCTTTCAATAAGTATTCTTTGTCTTTCATTTTTACCAATTTGATTACTATGTGTCTTGGTGTGTTTCTCCTTGAGTTTATCCTGTATGGTTCTCTCTGTGCTTCCTGGACTTGGGTGGCTATTTCCTTTCCCATGTTAGGGAAGTTTTCGACTATAATCTCTTCAAATATTTTCTCAGGTCCCTTCTCTCTCTCTTCTCCTTCTGGGACCCCTATAATACAAATGTGGTTGCATTTAATGTTGCCCCAGAGGTCTCTTAGGCTGTCTTCATTTCTTTTCATTCTTTTTTCTTTATTCTGTTCCGCAGCAGTGAATTCCACCATTCTGTCTTCCAGGTCACTTATCCGTTCTTCTGCCTCAGTTATTCTGCTATTGATTCCTTCTAGTGTATTTTTCATTTCAGTTATTGTATTCTTCATCTCTGTGTGTTTGTTCTTTAATTCTTTTCGATCTTTGTTAAACATTTCTTGCCTCTTTTCAATCTCTGCCTCCATTCTTTTTCCAAGGTCCTGGATCATTTTCACTATCATTATTCTGAATTCTTTTTCTGGAAGATTGCCTATCTCCATTTCATTTAGTTGTTTTTCTGGGCTTTTATCTTGTTCCTTCATCTGGTATATAGCCCTTTGCCTTTTCATCTTGTCTACCTTTCTGTGAATGTGGTTTTTGTTCCACAGGCTGCAGGATTGTTGTTCTTCTTGCTTCTGCTGTCTGTCCTCTGGTCTAAGGTAATTATTGATATGTATGTTCCTTTTACCATTTTCATAATTGGTTTGGATTTGTTTTTGTAGGTCCTTTTCTTCTCTGTGTTTCCTACTTAGAGAAGTTCCTTTAGCATTTGTTGTAGAGCTGGTTTGGTGATGCTGAATCCTCTTACCTTTTGCTTCTCTGTAAATCTTTTGATTTCTCCATCAAATCTGAATGAGATCCTTGCCAGGTAATCTTGGTTGTAGGTTCTTCTCTTTCATCACTTTAAATATATCTTGCCACTCCCATCTGACTTGTAGAGTTTCTGCTGAAAAATCAGCTGTTAGCCATATGGGTTCCCTTGTATGTTATTTGTCATTTTTCCCTTATTGCTTTTAATAATTTTTCTTTGTCTTTAATTTTTGTTAATTTGATAACTATGTGTCTCAGCATGTTTCTCCTTGGGTTTTTCCTGCCTGGGACTGTCTGTACTTCCTGGACTTGTGAGGCTATTTCCTTTCCCATGTTAGGGAATTTTTCGACTATAATCTCTTGAAATATTTTCTCGGGTCCTTTCTCTTCTCCTTCTGGGACACCTGTAAGTTGAATGTTGGTGCATTAAATGTTGTCCCAGAGGTCTCTTAGGCTGTCTTAGTTTCTTTTCATTCTGTTTCTTTATTCTTTTCCATGGCAGTGAATTCCACCATTCTGTCTTCCAGGTCTCTCATCCGTTTTTCTGCCTCAGTTATTCTGCTATTGATTCCTTTCAGTGAATTTTTCTTTTCAGTTATTGTATTGTTCACCTCTGTTTTTTGTTCTTTAATTCTTATAGGTCTTTGTTAAACTTTTATTTATCTTCGTGATCTTTGCCTCCATTCTCTTTCCAAGGTCCTGGATCATCTTCCCTATCCTTATTCTGAATTCTTTTTCTGTAAGGTTGCCTATCTCCACTTCATTTAGTTGTTTTTCTGGGGTTTTATCTTGTTTCTTCATCTGGTACATAGCCCTCTGCCTTTTCATTTTGTGTATCTTTCTGTGAATGTGGTTTTCGTTCCACAGGCTCCATGACTGTAGTTCTTCTAGCTTCTGCTGTCTGCCCTCTGGTGGATGAAGCTATCTAAGAGGCTTGTGCAAGCTTCCTGATAGGAGGGACTGGTGGTGGGTAGAGCTGGGTGTTGCTCTGCTGAGCAGAGCTCAGTAAAACTTTAATCCACTTGTCGGCTGATGGGTGGGGCTGAGTTCCCTCCCTGTTGGTTGTTTGGCCTGAGGTGACCCAGCACTGTAGCCTACAGGCTCTTTGGTGGGGCTAATTTCGGTCTCTGGGAGGGCTCACGCCAAGGAGTACTTTCCATAACCTCTGCTGCCAGTGTCCTTGTCCCCAGGGTGAGCCACAGCCACCTCCCTACCTCTGCAGGAGACCCTCCAACACTAGCAGGTAGGTCTGGTTCAGTCTCCTATGGGGTCACTGTTCCTTCCCCTGGGTCCCAATGCACACACTACTTCGAGTGTGCCCTCCAAGAGTGGAGTCTCTCTTTCCCCCAGTCCTGTCAAAATCCTGCAATCAAATCCCGCTAGCCTTCAAAGTCTGATTCTCTGGGAATTCCTCCTCCTGTTACCAGAGCCCCAGGTTGGGAAGCCTGACGTGGGGCTCAGAACCTTCATTCCAGTGGGTGGGCTTCTGTGGTATAAGTGTTCTCCAGTTTGTGAGTCACCCACCCAGCAGTTATGAGACTTGATGTTATTGTAATTGTGCCCCTCCTCCTATCTTTGTCTTTGGATGTGGGGTATCTTTTTTGGTGAGTTCCAGTGTCTTCCTGTCGATGATTGTTCAGCAGTTAGTTGCGATTCCAGTGCTCTCACAAGAGAGAGTGAACGCATGTCCTTCTACTCCACTACCTTGAACCAATCTACTGGATTCCTTCTTGCAGTCTGAGCCACATCCTGGCCTCGCTTCTGTAGAGCAGACGGGCCTGGCCTAGACCTTTAAATTATACCACCAAGGCCTTCTTCCTATCAGTCTCTTCCTTGTTATTCCTATACTGACATCTCAGTGAAGTGCCTCTTGTGTTTCTACTAAATGCAATAGCTTTGTAGTGGGGCTTTCTGCTTCTTCTCAACCCTGAAACTGTCTTCCACAATCTCGATGGAGCTTTGTAAGTAAAGTGCAAGAAAACCAGATCAATCCTAAATGTAACCCCTCTCCCCTCCTGGGGTCCCCATGGACCATAAAATAATCTCAAGCTTTTCATCAGGATGAATAGGGCTCTTTATCACATGGCCTCCTAAACACAGACACCACCAGACCTTCCTCCCACTGGAATTTCCAGCAGCACCACGTCTCTTTCCTGAAAGCCCTATGCACCTGTCCTGCCTGATGCTCTGTTCCCCTGCACGGAATTCCCTTCCCCCTCCTCCTTTGTCTGGTAAGCTCCTCATCGTTCTGTGACCTCAGGTGTGCCTGCTCCAAGGCACAGCCACCCCGTCACCATTGTGTCACAGGGCACCCCATGGCACCTGTCACCTCTCACAGTGACTTTAGTTTTATCTGACACATCTTTCTTAGCAGAATCCATTGATGGGGTTCAAGGGGTTTCAATGTTACTCTTCATACGAGATTAAGGTACCAAGGGCCAAATATTCTCAATTTTACAGTACTGCTGT
The DNA here is from genome assembly GCF_949752795.1 of Hyperoodon ampullatus. NCBI lineage: Eukaryota > Metazoa > Chordata > Mammalia > Artiodactyla > Ziphiidae > Hyperoodon > Hyperoodon ampullatus. Next base: position 84,497,379 of record NC_136920.1, on the reverse strand, counting down.
GTGTGTTTGGTCATGCAGTCACTCAGCCAGCTTTGTTAAGGGCTTACTATTTGCGAGGTACTGGAATACATTCCAGGTCACACAGTGTGACGGGGTTCTGGGGTGGATGTCCAGGGTGTCCAGGTAATATATAAGCATGGACGTAGTCTTCCCCCTTGGTCCCTGGAACCACTGAAAGTTCTGAAAATTAGGGACCAGAGCAGCAGAGAGTGATTCCTACCAGCAGGGGTCACTGCAGCCAATCAGACACCCAGACATCCATCATCCAGGGGATGGAACTCTGCCTTGAATTAATAACATTCTAAACGTTTTCTATTTATATATGAACATTCACATTTCTTTGCCTTTTGAGACCAGACTGGATCTATTCATTCTCCTTAATGGCTTTGTAAACAGTGTGGCTTCTGTGACCCACTCTTCTCCTCCCTCGCTCCCTAGCTGTCTACTGCCTCTTACTACACCGAGTGAGGAGTGATTTTGATTTTGATTGTATTCATTTCCTATAAGGAGAGAGGCTGTGAGTGAATCGTACATCAGTTCAAATGACTTTCTGTTTTGAGAGTGTTCCCACGGGGGTGCGATTCTTTTAATTTATTTAATCTGATGTGCTTTTTCAGAATCCCTCTCTCTTCTGCAGAACAGATGGGAGGGGACTGCATGGCAGGCACCAGCTCTCTCTCTGCTCCCCGTGGAGACCTGGGCTCTGTACACAAAGCCTGGGGGCCGCGTGAGGCTATGTGCTGCTGCAGGGGATGCAGAGGTGCTTCTCCAGCAGCGTGGGGTCCTTGACATCTGAGGGGCTTGTGTGGCCTTGCTCTTGGGCTCACCCCTGTGGCCAGCCACCTGTTTGGTCTGGCTGGAGATAAAAAGGGCACAGAGCAGTCCATGTCCTCAGCACTTAGGTCCAGGAATCCTAAACCCTTTTTGGGTTATATCAGGTCAACCGCTGAAGCATCAGTGAGTGCTGGAGAAGATGTAGTAGATGCTGCCAACCTCATCCCCCTGCAAAAAAAAATCTGTTCTGAATATATTCAACATTGACAGCCAACAGCCATCGTCATCAGGAACAGGGCTTCTGAGTCACATGGACCTGAGTGTAAATCCCCGTTTGGCTACTTCCTAAGAATGTGATTCTGGGCAAATGAAGCCACAGATTCCTAGCACTTAATAGAGGAATGACAGTAACACCCACCACCCAGGGCTACCCTGAAGAGTAAATGCACAGAACTTGCCAAGTGCTCAGCCCTGTGTCTGCACAGAGCAAGCATCCAAAAGTAGCAATGAGCCTGGCAGTTATTATTATTAAACATACAGAGCTAACGCTATAGGGAAGGCTTTCTTTTCCTTTTTCCAATTGAAGGAATTTGGCTTATTCAATAGAGGTCCTGCTTTGATACCTTAGGCCTGAGGACACAGGTCTGTTCCTGAACTTATACCCCTGTGTTGTCATCATTTTATGCGTTGTCATGGTTTTACATGCAGGGCCACTGGACTTCCTCCTATCAGCTGTACAGGTGGAGGCTGAGTCTTCTGCTGTGTTTAGGCAGTGTTCTGTCATAGAAGAGCGGCCCCATGGATGCCCAGCTGAGGAAAGCAGGGCACTTGCTCCTTGGTGTGTTTACTTAAGGTCCCACTTAGGAGACCTCTGGTGACAAGCCATTAGGTGCCTGCTTACATGTGACAGAGAAAAAGCACCAATTACCCTAATGTCCCCATTTCTCTCTACAGTTGTCTTTTAGAATACCTGCCTTGCTTTTCCTTTTGAGAAACATCTTTTTTTTTTTCTGTTCATAAGACTAGGTATTGCCAAGGTTGTCCAGGGCTATTGTACATGGTTGTTCAAGCTGGACCAGGTACAATCTGCACATCCATGGGGTAGCCACGAATCTCCCCAGTTAGACAGTGTCTAGTTAGAGAGAGACCCTAAGACATTACATGAAGTCACAGGCATGTTGCCACGTGCTCGTGTATTTTTACTGTCTTTATTTTTGCAGTCAGGAAAAATGTTACTCTGGTAACAAGATTATCACCTCCTTCCCTGTAGCCTCGCTCGTTGCCATACAAGTTCCTGCAATAACTGCAGGGTTCCTTGTTCTGCCCCCTGTCTTCCTAACTCTCTACAGGGTACCTCACCAACCTACCTGCTCAAGGCAGAGACCCAGTGGCCTGTTGACCCTCCCTTTCCTACAGTCCTGTCATCTAGGTCATCACCAAATCCTGTTGATTTCACCTCCAAAATTCATCTTGGACTCCCACATCTCCCCTCTCTCCACCACGGTCCATGCCTCTGTCATCTGCTTAAACTATAGCAATAGCCACTGACCAACATCTCACCCCCAGCCTCACTCGGATCCCTCTGCTCTCTGGAGTCTGGAAGGGAGTTTGAAGGCATGAATTAGCTTTTGTTACTCCCATTCACCCTGCGGTGAATTTCCACTCCACTTCAGATGAGATCCTAAATGCTTTCCAGCCCCTGGAAAACTCCCCGGCCTCCGGGCTCGCCCAGGTCTGCCGCGTCTTCACACTGCCCTCTCCCCACCTCTGGCCCCTCACAGTGTTCTCCGCCACAGGGGCCTCCATTCAGTCCTGAGGAGAAGACATCCAGCTCGACCATCTGCTGCATCTTTCCCTCCATCTGAAAGACGCCTCCTCTGCCCTCACCCTCACTGCCGCCCTGTCCCATAATTACCCTCCAGGCTGCTCCACTGTGCTTCTTCCAGAGGGCTAACCTCTCACCTCCTGGTCTCAGTTGGGTGGTTTCTGTTATCCTCTCTCCATGTGAATTATTTCTTCCTAATGATAATTATTAGCATTTGTAGGTATGTATTTATCTACGTGTAACTATTTTGCTTCACATCTGCCTCACTAGACTATAAATAAGCCTCACGTATGGCAGGGATCATGTCCCTTATTTGACATTTTAAACTCAGTGTCTGTAGCCTGATACCTGCCAGAGGGATAGATGCTCGAAAATTGCTTAATGAGTGCAGAAACCAACATTTAATTTATTTTTCTGGGTGTTTTAAAACTCAATTGACCTCAGGGAAAAGTAAAGCGCAACTAGTGTAAGACATCACTACACACCTATTATAATGACTAATATATTAAAAGACTGACCACAATAACCAGGTGTTAGCCAAGATGTGGGGCAGCTGGCACAAGCAGGCATGATGGTGGAGATACAAATTGCTAGAATGACTCGAGAAACAGGAAGACAGTTCCTTAAAAAGTTAAACATACACCTGCTGTAGGACCCAGCCATTTCACCCCTAGGTATTTTTCTAAGGTAAATAAAATCATATATCTGTACAAAGACTTGTGCCCACATGTTAATAGTAGCTTTACTTAAATTAGCCAAATTTGGGAACAATCCATGTCCATCAATGGATACATGGATAAACCAATGATGGTAAATCCGTATACGGAATATGAGTCAGCAATCAATAGGGAGGAACTATTGATAGAGGCAACTATAGAGATGGATCTCAAACCATTATGCTGAGTGAAAGAAAGCAGATACAGAACAGCACAGATGGTACAACTCTATTGATTCCATTCTATGGACTCCAAGGAAAAGCAAAACTAACCTATAGTGACAAAAGCAGAGCAGTGGTTTTCTGGGGCTGGTTGGGGTGTGGGGATTGATTGCAAAGGATATAAGGTAAATTTTGGGGGTGAGGAAAACATTCTGTATCTTGGTGGTTATATAGATGTATACATACATGCATCAAAGCTCATAGAACCACACTCCTAAATGGATACATTCTACTTTCTACTGTGTGTGTATAGAGTATCATATATATATATATATATATATATATATATATATATATATATATATATATATATATATATATGTATATATATGGTATGTGTGTATATATGCATATATATGTATGATACCTTGATAAAGTTGATTTAAAAAGCTCCACTGGGCACATCTGGGAACATCAGTTTTAAATGGTCATACATAGGAGGAATCCCAGCGCTCCAGGGAGTGGAGACCAGTGATGATGCAGGGGAGAGTTAGATTATTTTTTCCTTGATGGTATTTTCAGTTTGTCACGGCAAAGTGAAGCTAGAGTCTCAAGGCATTAAGATACAGATGGACTACTTTTAGGGTTGCCAGGAAAAATACAGGATGACCATCCAAATTCAATTTATGATACATGACAAATATTTTTACTATAAGTATGTCTCATGCAGTATTTGGGACACACTTTTACTAAAAAACAACACAAAAATTGTTGTGCATCTGGAATTCAAATGTAACTGAGTGTCCTGTATTTTTATTTGCTAAAGCTGGCAACTCTTCCAGTGTACCATATCATCACCAGAATGTTTGAATTCACGTGTGGAAAGATTTTCTTTACAACACATTTTTCATTTTATGATGCTGCTCACATGGAAAATTGGCATCAATATTATACGGTGAAAATAATGTGGGTTTTGTAGTGACTCAGACCTGATTCTCATCCCAATTTTTCTTCCTAACTCACTCTGAGAGTTAGGCCAATTTGTTTAACATCTCTGCAAAGTGAGGATAATAACATCCAACTCAGAGTTTGATTTGAGGAGTGCCAGTAGAAGGACCAGGTATTTGTCATCCCTAATCTGGGGAACTGCTTCTTTTCCGTGGCTGCAATGCTTTGGCCAGTAGAGCTTAGGGTCTCAAATTTCAGAAACCGTAACATTGTGGTGAGAGGAGGAGCTCACTGTTGGCAATAACCTTGGCAATGACCCTGATTCTGAAAGCGGCGCTGGGCTGCCATCTTGGTTACAGCATTAGTATCCCTCAGACTCACTGGTGTTCGTGGACAGGTAAGTATTGCAGCGGTGGTGTTAAGAATGGGACTGAAATGCCATTTCCACTGTCTGCTGATGCTTCTTAAAGGAAAGGAAGGGCGTGTAAAATTGAGGAAGAATAAAGAAAGGTCTTGATCTACTCTGGAGAAATTGGAGGGAGTCTCCTCCTGTTAAAGTTTTGCTACAAAAGGGAATTATTTTATCTCAGGAAGAAAAAGGAAAAAAAAAAAAAAAAAAAACATGTTCAAGGGGAATAGTGAAAACTGCTTACTCCCATGACTTACTTTACCTGTCAACAACGCATAGACCTGAGGGCACTCCGTGAAATTTATGGCCAGTGAATTCCAGCCATTAAAAGGAAATGCTTCTTTATCTGCTCTGCATTTGGCTGCCATGGGAGGTCACCGAAGTAGAACCAGGGGCTATGTTTAGAAAGGGGATCCAACTTTTTTTTTTTTTTTTTTTTTTTTTTTTTTTGCGGTACGCGGGCCTCTCACTGTTGTGGCCTCTCCCATTGCGGAGCACAGGCTCAGGACGCACAGGCTCAGCGGCCATGGCTCACGGGCCTAGCCGCTCCGTGGCATGTGGGATCTTCCCGGACCGGGGACCAACTATTTTATGAGCCATAAAATCTTAGCTGGTTAGGCAGCTTGGAGCAGAGCATCAGGTGCCACCTGGAAGCCCAGAGTGACAGCTTCTGCCTTCAGGAGTGCAGGCCGGTCTTTGGGCCACTTCTCCTGGTCCAGTACATTCCTGAGCAGCTCTTGGCACTGGGAACATCACTTTTTTCTTGGCCCTTCAGTCCTAGGCCTGGTAGAGAGTTCCTCTGGCTGCTGATTTATAGGTGGCCGTATCATTGCCTCCTTCACTTTTTCCAACAACTTTATAACTAGTTCCCAGTGTGAAATTCCTTCTGTTGGAGGCCTGTCATGCATGCCCTCTGTCTGACTGGCCCCTGACGGATGCACCTGGACATGCCATTTCCCCCAGGGTATTTCTGCCAGTCTTTAATAGGATGGATAGGTTAGGAAGGGTCTCTGTAGCTGCATAGTCAGGGCAAACTTGGATGGAAGCAGATATGGGAACTGACTCTCTTCCTGCTCTTCTAGAGTCCAACTGCAGGGGTGGACCAGTTCCACAGTCAGTGCTATGTGACTGAAGATGTCCCATTAACTCAGGGGGGATGACAGCGGTGCCAGGACTTGAAGTTCCGGATTCTACTTGTGTGACTTGAAGTTAAATCATTAGTTGGCTATTGTTGTTGTACTTGATGTTTTATTTTCTTACAGGGAGGTTATCCCTAAGGTATTCATACAAAATCAGGATTCAGGGTAATTTAATTATCTTACAGAGGAACTTAACCAGAGCAGAGGCAGTAGGACAAAGATTAGTAAAATGTACCCAGCTGAGGAAAGAAACCCATCCCAAATTAAAATGCAGGGAACGTTTAAAAAAACACAGTTATGAAAAGTGTATTCTAGGGATAAAATGTGGATTAAGGACTTAAGGTTTAGCTATTATTCTACTAGCTATAAATTTTAAACAGACCTCCATTGAATAGTCTATGGGATTAAATGGGTCATGTTTCAAAGAGCCCCCAGTGACCACTGGGCATTGCAGGTTTCTGCTGAGAGCAAGTGGCCTCAAGTAACAAGTAGAAAAGTCCAAGATGTTAAGTCCAATATAGACTACTTTATACAGTTCCATGTTGTTCTAGTTGGTGGTTCATTTAAATTTATAGCTACAAATGGTACCATTCTTTTCACTTTCATCTTTGATCCCATAATCCAACTTCTGCTTTTTGTTTTTTTTTTTCCTACCTACTTACATCAGCAAACTCTGATGTGGGCTCATAATATAGGAATGCTTCATTTCTGGACATTTATGGCAAATTGAATGTTATTAACATTTGAAAAAATTGAGTCATACTTCACATTTGCTACAAAATACTGTCTTTGAAGTGACATACTCAGAGCTCTTGGAGGGAGGGAGGGAGGAAGAGAGAGATGGAGAGAGAGAGAGAAAAAAAAGAGAGAGAAAGATTGATTCTTTTTTTTAGTAGAAGATTATTATCCCCAAACTTACCAGTTTGGTATACTCAGAGTTTTTCGAATGATATATTCTTAAAACATTTACCTGCCTAGATAGGTCCTAATAGAAGCAGTGACTGTAGGAACATGAGCAGATCACCCAACTCCACTGACATAAGGAGACAACCTTAACCACTCCAAGCACTTCATCTTTGAAAAGTTTAGTTTAGTATAATCCAAAGAGAAGAGGAGGGCTGCACCTCTATAGCTACTGTTTGCAATACATTCTTTGAAAACCTTCACACCTCTATGATTCCACGGAGAACATGGCAGCCATAATGAGAAGGTTCACAGCTGTGCAAGGGAAAGCTTGAAAGCATACCATCTTACTGTGTTCCTTTTTTGCTAGTACTGCTCATTGCCATGTTTATAAGTCCTCTAAAAAGTGCTTCAGTCTTTTTAGAGAATGAGAAAATAATTCCAGGTTCATGGTTCCAAGTGAAGTATTCCTGGGGCTGCAAAACCAATACTAGAGAGGCTAAGATTGCAGAGCATTCTGGAACTTGAGAGCAAACAGAAGACAATATTCAATTTACACAGCCCTGCAGATCTTACTCAAATATGTATTGGAACATGGACATTTTCATTGGCTGAACAACTGGTCTTTCATCACCTTCTTTTCCTAGCTCTTATCTCTTTCTCTTTTTATTTCTAACTCATTTGTTCAGAGAATGCACACCTATGTTTATAACAACGGTTCTGTTTGCATATAGTAACAAATTCATAACCATATAAAACAAATTTGTAAGAGATTAGAAAGAAGGCCACTCTTCCATAGGAGACTAGTTGCCTGAAAGTGTTTAAGACCTTTCTCATGATGTTAATACTTGGGCTTGTTAGGGCTTATTTTCATAGCTGCTACCAAAATTTGCAGGGAAGAATAGACTTCATCCACGTCACTAATTTACCTTCCTGAAATTGATAAGATAAGAAGCAAGAATCCATTGAAACTTGGATCCCAGATGGATTTCTCTCTCCAGGAAGGAATCCAAGTTTCATTTTATCTTTAGTGCTTTTTTAGGTATTCTTCATAGGAGGGAGAGTGTGACATCAGAGTGTTAATGAAAAAACTAAATAACTCTCTGAACATGAACCCATCATCTGAAAAACAGAAGCTAATTTTGAATTATTAAAGGAGGCTGGATCACAACTCACCACTGAGAAACAGAGGGAGGGAAAATGGTGTTTGGAAAGTCCAATTATTTCTGAACCAGAGACAGTCTTATTAAGTTGGGAAGAAAATTAATTAGGCTAATTAGAAAACCTCATTGGAATTCAGCAAGGAGTTATGAGAGGCAACATGACAACACTGGCTGTGGTGGGAGAGGGAGAAGGTTCTGGGGGAGAGTGAAATGAGTTTTTCAGGAAGCAATTGGAGGGTGATTCACGCTCAGTGCAGTTGATCACTGGGTCACTTCAGAGGGAAGCAGCCGCATTTTTATAGACTTTTTCTTCCCAGTGGTGGGTCTTCACTGAGTATTAAAAATGATATCTGGTGTATGTTATAAGAGAAAAAAGAGGGAAAAAAAACCCTAAGATTTATTCTGAGACTCCAGTGGGATTTTTTATTTATTTTGGTATTTCCGATATGCTGGTTCATCCGCATGACACATTGTTAAAAAGTGCTGAGTGGGTGGGTTTTTATCTTCTCGGATTTATGGAGTCCTTAAAACATCTGTTCCGTTCTGATTCCCCTGCTCAGGACAAAGACGTCAGTCAGGGGAAGTGTCGATCACTGGGCTGTGTCGATGCACTGACATTGGCTGCAACTGATGGAGATAATGCTGATGAGAGAGTCAGCGGTGATGGGCTGTGGAGTAAAGGCCAGGGATTCCTCCTCTGGAAACTGGGCTCTGCAACAGGACTTGGTGCTGCAGACACTGGGAGTCTGAAGTGAGGCAGGAGGGGCCCCAGAAGGAGATGCACAGGACAGTCGGGGGGCTGGGAAGCCCTGCTCCCAGAGGTCAGAGCACATGCACAGGACTCTGCCCATGACCTCCCTGTCTCTCCAAAGGTCCTCTTAACGTGACCCCTCCTTCAGTGGGGCTCCAGGAGAGGAGGAGCTATTCCAGCTCCTAGGGGATAATTCTTACTGCTCTTGTCGTTTTCCGAGAATGTAAGGTACAACCCAGCCCAATTCAGCAGGATGGAGAGAATCACCAAAGAAGAGACCTTTTCCATGTGGGGTAGGGTTAGGGTGAAACCTCTGATGAAAATAGATGCTACCATGGATCAGAGACTCCTTGAAGGAAGCAAGAGGGATGGGACGGGACGGACAGTTTTCATACCTCGTATGTGTCAGAGGCTTTCTCTATGTGAACTCATCTTACCCCTCAGGGCAGTCCAATGTACTAGGTGGTGTTAGACACGTTATACGGGTGAGGTAACTGATATTCTGGGAACTGAAGTCCTATGGGATCCACACCTAATAAGAAGAGGAAGCTGAAATCAAACCCAGGTATTATATGGACTGAACGTGTCTCCCCAAATCCATATGTTGAAGCCCTACTCCCTCCCCTCCGTATGATGGTTTTTGAGATGGGGCCTTAAGGAGGTAACTAGGGTTAGCTAAGGTCAAGAGGATGGGGCCCTCCTGATGAGATGAGCATCCTTAGCAGTAGAAGAAGAGAGACATTTCTTCTCTCTCTGTCTCTCTTCAAGTCAGGGAGGAAAAGCCATGTGAGGACACAGTGAGAAGTCAGCCACAAGCAAGCCAGGAAGGGGGCCTCACTAGCCCCTGACCCCACTGGCACCCTGACCTCACACTCCAGCCTCCAGAACTTGAGAAAATACATTTCTACTCTTCAAGTCACCCAGTCTCTTTGTTAGAGCAGTCAGGGCTAATCCATGTCCAACAGTCATCAACATCAAGGCTGCAAAGAATAATGAGCTTTATTTGGGGTCTTAAGAATCAGTTCATCACACCCCCACCCCGACCCTGGTGGAGTGGGATGAATTGGGAGATTTGGATTGACATGTATACACTAATATGTCTAAAATAGATAACTAATAAGAACTTGCTGTATAAAAAAAAAAAAAAAAAAAAAAAAAGAATCACAGTTCAGGAGACACAGATTAAACCAAAAGAGTATTCTGGGGAAGGGAAAGCATCAGGCAGGGGCTGTTGAAGTTGCCCGGCGAGAATTGAGATGGACACAAGTCGGTCCCTAAGGACTCGTGAAGTGTTTTGGGGGTCGTGTTCGATAAGTATCTTGAGTTTCTGGCAGGTGTTCTGGATGCCTTTCTTAGGACAATGGGTGGTCTAAAGGTCAGATTCCATCCCAGGTGAGATGTGCGTAAGTCACACTTCCTCAATGGCTCCCGGCTCCATTCCTGAGAGCTCTCTTAGCAGCACTGCCTCCATTTCAATTTTCCTTTCACATGCACCAGGTTTGCTTTTCCCAAAGCCGATGACCTTCAGCAGCATTGTAGTGCCCCCGGGAGCTCCCTCAATGGTAATGGGAAACTGGACATCCTCTGCCTAAGTTCCCATGTGGCTCAATGTAACAGTGGGTAAGGAAGCCCTTGGATGGTGGAAATCCGTCCTGCTTACCTGGAGAAGGACCTTACTTTCATCTTCCTCTTGGGGAGGGTAAAAACAATCTTAATAACAAGATTTAAGATATTGGGGCCTGGGTTCAAAATGAGGCCAAGGGGTCTGAATTCTGAGCGCTCTTCTTCATTGTAGCTCAGAGACACAGGCAGATGCCCAGTGTGGTGTCCCTGTCGGCCGGGGCCAAGTCAGAGCTGCATACTGGACAGTTACAGCCAGAATCTGTGGGACTGACACTGGGCAGTGCGTCCACAGCCCCTCAGGCCCAGCAGGTGCCTTTGCCTCTTGGCCTTTCCCTGGTGCAGGCCTCCTCCGAGGCTGTCCTCTGCAATCACGAGGTCTGCCTGTCAAGCTGAACCAAGTAATGACACATGTGTCAATTCGTTCTCCCCAATAGACTGCTCCCCTGTCGATTCCCAGCCTCCCAGCTGACCCCATTATGATAATGGCCCGGCCTGGCTACTCTCAGAACAGGTCTGATGGAGAAGTGAACGCCTCCTTGAAACATGCATTATGGAGAGGCTGGCAGATATGGCTCTGTCCCTGCTGGCTCTGGACAGGAGCCTTCTGCCTCCCCATTGTCACCACTGAGTGATGCCATGTGCTGATTCATGCCACATGCTGCTGGCATTCCAGGGACACCCATCGTGCCATCCCCTCCAACAATGGGCTCGATCTGCCAACACTGAGGGAGACGGGTGGATTCGGAAGGCAAAATGTTGCTGTCACTCCGGCATCCCCACCTGAACTCAATCTTTAAAGCAGGTGCCCATTTTCATATCTTCAGGTGTATGATGGTGTCCCTCCCTCTGGACCTTGAAGAACACACCTTTCTATAAAATCTAGGCAGCCTGACTGCAAAACTTTGGGGTAAAAAGTTCTCAAGTCAGTCATCTGGAGATTTGATTTAACATCAAACATCTTAGTCTTTCCAAATATTTGAGAATGCTAATATTGTGATAACACAGCCAGAGAAACATCGTGAGGGTGATTGTTTCAATAAAATCTCAAATAATTTCCCAAAGAGTATCATTCTCAACCTCTGGCAAGCATTCCATCCTTGGTGCACACGCTAGTCACCGACTCAGTGCAGGTAGCTGTAGAGTAGTGATATGATATTTAGCCGAGATTAAAGCTACATTTTGAGATACTTTAAAACACAGAGATTAAATGTATGTCACAGGTGATAAGCCATTCAGTTAAGGGGATTATATTATCTGAATGATTTATAGCCATAGACAAATTACTTTGTGTTCTGGAGGTAAGATCCACACACATGTCTGAATCTAGAATGAGAACATATTACAAACCCCAGGCTCCTCTTCCTAGGCCCATGTTGCTTTGCTTTGGATCCACAGGCAAATTTTTTTTTTTTTTTTGGTATCCCTTCACAATTTCCTTTTCTCCTCCATTCTGCGAGCTGCTTTATATAATGCACGTCCCTGTAGTTCTGTGATAATTTATTATTTAATTATGTAACCATTACATAATTCTTCAGCTTCAGCCTTCAGTGTTTCTATCGTTGTTAATGTAACTGTTATGGAAGCATGTAAGTTTTATTTATTGTTTCTGTCACAGTGCGATAATTATGTAACTCTGCAATTCTGCAGCTATTATTTCTCTTTGTTTAATTACATAACTATAAGGCTATTAGACCTCTAAAACATTTGGTGATATATTTATGAGGAAGATGCTAGGAGACAGCAATAATAGTGATATATCAGAGCAACAGGAAAACTAAATAATAGTATTAATATTAATGGCAATAACAGTAATAAGCAGCAACATTACCATTTGCTTTTCCTTCGTGCTGTATTTGGTCCCTTTAATGGGTTCCTTCCCAAATCTCTGTGGTTAATTAGCTATAGAGCATTTGGTTCTCAGCAGTGGGTACAACCTCATTTCCAGACTTTACCTGGCAAGGCTGTGCTTTATAGAATACCAGATGGAACAGATCTGTTCTGTCCTTTATTATAAGGCTTGGAGTAGACAGATTTCTTTCTTCCCTGTGTCATCTGGGGACCTTCCACAGTTAGGATACCCTGTGCTGAGATCCACAGATTGCTCAGAATCCTAAGAACCTGAGATGTGTCTGGGGTACAGGTGTGTGCCCTGGAGAAGCTGTTATGGGGGGAAGAGCATGGGCTTTGGAAAGAGACAGATCTGTACTGAATTCTGGCCCTGCCACTAGCTAGGTGAACTTGAGCTAGTTGCCTGACTCCTTTGAACCACAATTTCCTCAATTCTAGAATGGGGGTAATAATGTCTAACAGCTGTGAGACTATTGTGAGGATGAAATGAAAATAATGGGTGCAGATGACAAGGCCTGCAGTGGATGCCTGTGGACAGCTACTGTTTTGGAGCTACTCATGGATGAGAGTCAGTGGGAGAGCACGGATTGAATTTCTCCTTCCCATGGATCACCCTGCTCTAACCTTCTCAACTCAACTCCCGCCCTCCCAGGCCCCTAAACGTCATCATAATAGTTAAATAGCTAATATGTGGCCAGCAATTGACACACGCCAGATTCCTTGCACACATTCTCTGGTTAAACATCACAACCACCCTAAAAGGTAATTACGATTATTGTCACCGAGTTGAGGAAATGGAGGTACAGGGAGGTTAAGGAACTGACCAAAGTCCTCCCAGCTCATTGGTGGTGGTGCCTGGGAGAAGCCCATCCAGGCTGTCTCCATGGCAGGTGTTCTTATGCTACACTGTGCACCTCCCAGCAGCTACATCTAGAAGTAGCCAAATGAGTGCCTACGCCTTCTGAGGAGTCAGCTCCCTCCTCCCTGTCTTCCCCATTCCAGTCCATTCCCCGCAGAAGAGCCTGTGTAATCACCTTAAAATGTAAATCAGAAGCCGTAATTGCTCCTTTTCGACCCTCCAGTGGCTTTCCCATTACTCTTAAGATAAAACTTAATTTCGTTTCTTTTTATGGCTGAGTAATATTCCATTGTATATATGTGCCACATCTTCTTTATCCATTCATCCGATGATGGACACTTAGGTTGTTTCCATCTCCTGGCTATTGTAAATAGAGCTGAAATGAACATTTTGGTACATGACTCTTTTTGAATTATGGTTTTCTCAGGGTATATGCCCAGTAGTGGGTTTGCTGGGTCATATGGTAGTTCTATTTGTAGTTTTTTAAGGAACCTCCATACTGTTCTCCATAGTGGCTGTACCAATTCACATTCACTTTGTTATAAAGGAGAAACTAACACACCATTGTAAAGAAATTATACTCCAATAAAGATGTAAAAAAAAAAAAAACCTAAAACTTAACGCCTTGCCAGGGTCTGCATCTAAGCATCTCCATGATGTGACCCCTGCTTGCTGCTCCATCACTTGCCAGGCCCCGGACCTTTCTCGACCATGCCAACCAAGCTCCACCCCTGTCTTGCTCAGGCTGTTGCACTCAGTTTCCTACACCTGGAATGCTTTCTACCTTCTCATCCTGTACATCTCAGCTTATAATCTCTTCTAAGAAGTTTCCCCCAAAAGCCTTACCTAAATTAACCCCGGAACCATGTCCTGCTGTTCATTAATAAACAGCTTATTCGTTTCATGTGTAACATGTACTGTCGCTGCAGTTGTTTTATTTTTCGGATCCTATGTGTTCTTCAGGGCATCCTCCACTAGGATATAACTTCATGAGGCCAGGCACTGTGTCCAGCTTGTTCACAGTCCGACCCTGGCACAGAGCTCAGGGCCTGGACCTCGGTGAACATTCATTCATGGAAGGAATGACTGCCTTTTTGTGGCTGTAGATGCCCTTGGGCTTTAAATTGTTCATGTGTAATCGGAAGAAGAGAGGCTGTATTTTCTCATGTGGGGCATTGATTCACACCTGAGACATGACACAGCACCCAGCTTCAAAAGCTTAGACCTGGATGAGAGTATGTTAGGTCTGGGATCTTGGAGCACAGTGGACGGTAATGCAGTCATCCAGGGGGCAGAGGGTGTGGGGAGAAGGCAGCTGAATCAGAGGCACTGGGAGGCTGAGGGGAGAGCGCCTCCTTGTCCCATAAAAGTGAAGGCAGTCAGGCTTGTTGTTCTAAACTGACATTGGAGTGGAAACTCTGGGACTTGGAACAGCTGCGTTTCCAGGGGTCACACGCCAGACCCCTCTTCTGCCAAGAATATCCCTTGTTTGTATAATTGCCACCAAAGAACTCAGTCCGACCAACCTCCATTATTCCACCTGTCCTCTTATTATAATTTTATTGAAGCATTTTCCTTCCTTGGGTTATATATCTATCTGTGATCTTAAAAGTATAAGTGATATTATTTATAGCAATGTGGTCTTTCTCATTTCCACTATTTTCCTTTTCAATCAGACAATTTATTCTTACCCATCACATTTCAGTCACTGCCGCGTGAATAAGAGGGAGCATAAATATTCAGATCTGGCCCACTTTGTTCCCTTTCTAATCCCCATTTTTCTTTTAAGTTCATCTTCAAGAGGATGCTCCTCTCCCTTTTTCCCAATGGCTTTGCTACCATAACTCTATCTTCTTCAATTGTCATCACCCTTGTTTATTTTATTTTTATATTATTCACTGATGGGACCGAGAAGGAATCACTTAATTAGTTTATGTCATCTCTGTGTTTTCTTTTACAGCCAGAACTTGTAGGCAAGGAAATAACTATCACATAAGTGTGAATAATTCAAGCTCTGAAATCAGTTGGCCAGGCTCCTAATCTCAGGTCAAAGGCACCTTAACATTTTTGGACCTTGGTTCCTTCTTCTCCTAAGAGAGTTCAACAATCTTACCTCACTCACAAAGGTTTTAAGAATTAAACAAGGCAATCCGTATAAAGTGCTTAGCGGTTTCTCAATACATCATTAATAGTAGTAGTAGTAGTAGTAGTATTTGTAATAATGAAAGCATTTATGGTCCTAATAGCACCAGTAGAGAGTTATTTCTAATAATGAAAGCATTTATGGTCTTAATAGCACCAGTAGAGAGTAAGTCCTTGTTCCCAATCTGTGGTACCCAGACCCCAGGGCAGTGCAGGCTGGATAAATGATACAACCTAGATATGTTTAAATTATTATTTTTATTAAAGCACAGTTGATTTACAATATTGTGTTAGTTTCAGGTGTATAGCAAAGTGATTCAGTTATTTATATATGTATTTTTTCAGATTCTTTTTCATTATAGGTTATTACAAGATATTGAATTTAGTTCCCTGTGCTATGCAGTAAATCCTTGTTGTTTATCTGTTTTATATATAGTAGTTTGTACCTGCTAATCCCATACTCCTAATTTATTCCTCCCCTACCCGCTATCCCTTTGGTAACCATAAGTTTGTATTCTATGTCTATGAGTCTGCTTCTGTTTTGTAAGTAAGTTCATTTGTATCATTTTTTAGATTCCACATATGAGTGATATCATATATTTGCCTTTCTCTGACTTACTTCACTTAGTATTATAATGTCTGGGTCCATCCATGTTACTGCAAATGGCAGTTTTCTTTTTCTTTTGTATGACTGAGTAGCATTCCATATATATATATATATATATGTATGCATATCTAGCTGTCTATATATATATACATACATACATATATATATATGGAATATCTTCTTAAACCAATCATCTGTTGATGGGCACTTGGGTTGTTTCCATGTCTTAGCTACTGTAGAAAAGTGCACAGTTGCTGTTATGTTTAATAACAAACTCATTTAAATGCTATTGATTTTATTAACTAAAAGTAACCCTGAGCAGGGGAGGTGGAGGGTCTTGATAGGGTCTTGATATCTGAACAAGTTGTTAAGCGTCGGCATAAGGTGCTGAGTCTGATTCCATGTGTGTGTTACATGTTCCAGGTGATTTTATCACAGCAATAACAATTGTTTTAGTGGCTTCTGTCCTGTAGCTGATGTTCTTATCTCACAGAGATTCTCCTCAAGTTTCCTCGATTTAAATTTTCACACCTAGTTCTGAATCCCCTATACTTTTTTCCATTCTATCAATTCTTATTTTATTCTACAATGATTTGGTATTTTTAGTTTTTTAAGGCAAAAATCTTCTGCTGAAACTATTCTTTCAATTAGGAAGGAAACGCCCTCAAACCCTCTTCAAGCTTCAAGCCTCTGTGAAAATGCCAGCAGAGAAACTCTGCGTAAAAACAAGAGGAGATCTTCTCTGTGGTTCATCCTTCACCTTGGTTTTATCTCCTTTAACATCCCCTTCAGCCTTTCTCTTGGGCATGGTGGCGACGGCGGTGGGACGTAGGCACTGGACATGGGGATGCAGTGGCATGTGGCTTTGGCCAGTCCAGGGGTCACTCTCGCAACCAAGGTGAAGGGTGAACCACAGAGAAGATCTGCAAGGTTATCTGCTAAACCTCTTCCTCCAAAGCCAGAGCTCAAGCCTAAAAAGTCCCCTGCAAAGAAGGGAGAGAAGGTACCCAAAGGGAAAAAGGGCAAAGCTGATGCTGGCAAGGATGGGAATAACCCTGCAGAAAACAGAGATGCCAAAACAGACCAGGCACAGAAAGCTGAAGGTGCTGGAGATGCCAAGTGAAGCGTGCATTTTTGATAACTGTGTACTTCTGGTGACTGTATGGTTTGAAATACTATTTTTTATCAAGTTTTGTAAAAATGCAGAATTTTGTTTTACTTTTTTTTTTTTTAAGCTATGTTGTTAACATACAGAACACTTTATTGTTGTTTTTGGGGGGAAGAGCACATGTCACTAATAGATTGTCTCTGAAGCTGGATTGACGTGGGGAAAAAAATACCTTTCCCATCTGGCTTTGAGAGACTTCCTCTTGGTTCCCAGGAAGGAGGGGTTCCTTGATATTGACACACAGTAGCCACCTTGGCACAAACGCCTTGTGGTGTGGAAAAACTAAAATTAGTTTTTTTTTTTTGTTTTTTTTTTTTTGCGGTACGCGGGCCTCTCACTGTTGTGGCCTCTCCCGTTGCGGAGCACAGGCTCCGGACACGCAGGCTCAGCGGCCATGGCTCACGGGCCCAGCCGCTCCGCGGCATGTGGGATGTTCCCAGACCGGGGCACGAACCCATGTCCCCTGCATCGGCAGGTGGACTCTCAACCACTGCGCCACCAGGGAAGCCCAGTTTTGTTTATTTTATTATTAGTTTCTGCTTTATAACAAAGTGAATCAGTCATACATATACATCTGTTCCCATATCCCCTCCCTCTTGTGTCTCCCTCCCTCCCACCCTCTCTATCCCACCCCTCCAGGCAGTCACAAAGCACCGAGCTGATTTATATCCTCTTCTCCCTCTCCACCCTCAGCTTAGACTTGACTCCCTTAAACCCAGGGACCTGTTGGAACCTGACCCCCAAAAATTGGTTACCAGTATGTCAGGCAATCTGGACTTTGCATTGTCACCATTGAGATGGCGTCCCTCAAAAGAGCAGCGGTTCCTTTTTTAGACTGTGGATCTTCAGATTGATACTTTTGCCATTTTCATTTCCACTTCCTGAAAGTCAGGGTCGGCTTGTGAAAAGTTGTTAAACAACATACTAAATGTGAAATGTCAACCCTCACTCTAAACTTTCCCTCTTCAGAGCATCACATGAAGACTTCATGGGGTTTTATAGTGGCTTTCTGATTTTGGTAGTCCATTGCAAAAGGGAGTTTGAAAGTTGTTGTATACTGTTAACGATTGCCTGCCCATGTCCTGCCTGAAATACCATGATTGCTTATGAAAAGTATCTTTAATAAAGCTGGATACAGTTTGACTTGGGAAAAAAAAAAAAACAAGAGGAGAAAAGAAGCAGAAAAGAAGGAAATTAAAGAACAAAGAAGAAAACTAAGTGCCCATCAGTAGCTAGCTTCTGGTATCTATAAAGCATTTACTGTTTCCTTTTTTTTGGGGAGATCAAAATAAGTTAAGTTCATTAACTGCCAGCATTTGGATCATGCTGTCCTATCTAGATAAGCTCTGTACAACCCTGTCTGTGGAGCTAATTTCATTGACTCTTTTTTACAAATGAACAGAGATTCAGAGTGTTGGTGAGAAGTGCTCAAGGTGACAGCCAGTGACTTGAATCAAGGCCCTGGTTTCCAAATGCTGTGCTCTTCCCACTTGTCCACGAGGGGAGCATCAATCACATCATTGTCCTTCGAATCCTGACCGATTGAGAAATAGACCAAGAAGTCAGATGACAGTATCAGCTTTGTCCCTGGTGCTAAATGCCGTGCAGTCCCAGGCAGACTAGCAACGCCGTTGCAGGGCCCCTGCTGGTTGGCACTGTTCACGGCATGGTGGGGGGTCACCCAGGGGCACCTGTCGAGCCAGAGCACATGAGCTCAGGACCTCTCCCAGGCAGACCAGGCAATAGGGCTCTCCTCTCCTCAGGGGAGAGTGAGTGGGAGTGAGCTGTGGTGGAGGTGCTCAGAAGCATGGTTCCAACTCAAGTTTCCTCTTGGAAATGAGAGGATGAGGCGAATAGTCCATGTCACTGCTTTGTTTGCTCATTTATTTTTCATTAAATCCTTTACCCGGGTCACCAGACAGCACGATTCACATCCCCAATCACCTGTTTTACCCCTCCACCAACGGGGGAGACCAGGTGGACAGAGCTGAGCAGCTCAGACTTTTGCTTCCCTCCTCTGTCTGCACAGAAGGTGCAAAAGGGCATTAAGGTCAGAGGGATAATGAGGGGATGTGGCTCTAAACTCAGCCTCGCTTTAGAGAACTGATGGGGTCCTCACAGTGGGAACTCTCCCATCAGCAGCAAAAGTACCCAAGTTCCAAACGATAAAACAAGAAGTCTCAGGCTTCCATTGACAGTGCAGCTTTCTTTGCCTGAGTTCTTAGGCAAGTCTGGTTGGATTAGGTGTTTACTTTATGGGCTCCAGAGTTATGATTACTTCTGAGCCCTGGCTTCATAAGTCATCAGATTTTCCTAATAAGAAATAAGTCTGCTAAATTAGCTTGAGGGTGGGAATGATAGTTTTTGCATGCAGAAATCCCCAGATTCTGAGCTGCATGAAACTGAACTGGGGCTTCCTGAAGTCTCCTATGCACTGTCTCTGTTCCAGTGCTTTGCCTTTGATCCCTGGAAGGACTGGGGACACTAGCCTTTCACAACTTTGTTCCGCAACTTCTCAGGTGGTGTGATGAGTGTCCCTGCTTGCAGCCTCATCTCAGAGTCAGACTGAGGTCAGAAAGGCCCGTCATTGAGGAAACAGTGTCTATGTTTGTCCCCATAGACAAAGCCCAGAGCTTTTTGTTCTTTCTGCTGCTGGTCTGTGCACTGCACACTGGTTTTTGCAGATGCACAGACTTGGGATGATGCTCTGTTTCACGTTTGTTGTAGCCATGGCAACTCGAATGGTGAGGTCCTCTGAGCATGTGCCCAGTGAACAGGAGACCCCACATCTCCAAATGAGCTGTGAACATTGATCACCACCAGCTGTAAAACTTATACAAGTCTGGCAATAAAAAAATGTCGTTTCTTGATATATCATGGAAATTCTCAAAATGCTGCTTCTATCGGACTGTAAAGTTTTTATAAAGTGTGTTACTCTGGGTCATGATGGCAGTAAAAGGCAGCTTGATCTCCATGTGATTGTGCAAGCCTGCTGCTGTGCGTGAAGGTCTCAGCGTTTGTGCTCTAAGCGGCGTCCCTTACATAGGTAACGAGGTGGGAATGAAGATGCCAGGGCTTTAGTCCTGATAGCCCCAGAATCCGACTAGGCTGAGACCACAGTCTGTTCCGGTAATGAGTCAGGACTTCTTGGGGTATGTTATGAGCCTTAATTGTCTTCATCACCCAGTGAAACCTGCTAGAAGTTGAAAGTAAAGTTACTAAGGCTTTTGTGGACCCCAGGCCACACTGTTTCATAATTTCCTTATAATCCAGTTATAAAGATCAGTGTTTTCAAGAAAGTGGGGCTGGGGTACTCCTTGTTCGACTGTCCGTGTGCTGGGCAGCTGGGCTCTTCAGCTGTCAATGGGGCTTTTTCCTACCAAGGCGACTGTCCCAGACGTAGCCACCTCCACCACCAGCTGCACCTCCACCCCCAGCTGCACGCAGCCTTGAGCTCAGAGGTCCTCCTCCTGCTCTGCACCTGGGCCTGCACCTTCCTTCCAGCCCCAGCTCTTCCCCCGGGAAGTGCCGCCCAGCTCTGGGACTAGGAGAGAATGCAGACCATGCTCCCTGCCCTGAGGTGGTCATGTTGTTTCTCTTTGATGTTACAAATATCTGAAAACATAGTGACACTTCTGCCGGGAGTGGTATAAAGTAGCACATGCTTTGCTCAGATGCCTGGAGTGAAACATGCAGGCTGGGTTGGCCACGTTGCTGGAGGCTATCTTCCATGTTCTCCAGGAAATGCTCTTCTCCTTTCCATTCTCTACCTTCCTATGCCATTTCCAAATCTATTTCTCATTATTTCCCCCAAAGCCCATCCCAGGTTTGGCTGTTGTTGTTGTTATATGTTGTTTTTCTATTGGCATTGACCTTAAGAGAAGTTATTGAATGTTTACTGTATTTTTAGCATCACACTAGTTGCTGAGGATGCCGATTTGAAAGAGGCATGGTCTCAGCTCTAGGGGTGCTTACACGCAAGAGATTGTGTTATAGCTCTATGGATCTATCTATCTGTCTGTCTATCTATCTGTCTATTTATCTATCTCTATCCCTATCTATCTATCTAACTACCTATCTATCCTAGTCACACTATAATAGTATGTATGACTAGGCTACCACAAGTGGCTGTTGTACAGCACAGCAGGCAGAGTGCCAGGAGGGTGCCCAAGTCTCTCCTCCAGGTCACATACACACCCTGTAGAATCTCCTTCCCTTGAGTGTGGGTGAGGGCCAGTGAATGTGACGAGACATTGCTCCTGTGATCAGGTTGCTCATCAGTTGACTCTGAGTTCATCAAAAGGAGATAATCCCGGGCGGGCAGACCTAATCAGGTCAGCCCTGTTAAAACAAGGTGGAGAGGCAGAGAGACGTTCTCCTGCAGGCCTGGAAGAATGCAGCCTGTGGCAGGACCACAGGCCTAGAACCCGAGGACAGCCTCCAGGATCCGAGGGAGATCCCTGGCTGACAGCCAACAGGAAACAGGACTCAGCCTTTCACTTCCTAGCAAATAATTCCCCCAGGAACCTGAGGGAGACTGAAAGTGGATCTTTCCCCATTGGAGCCTGCAGATGACTGTACAGCTGGCTGACACCCCCATTTCAGCCTGTGAGATCCTGAGCAGACCACCCAGCTAAAGAGTAAGGGCTCCTGACCCATGGAGACCGTGAATTAGTAAATGCATGCTGTTTTATGATGCTAAATTTATGGTCATTAGTTCTGCAACAAGAGGAAACTGACACATGTCACTTGTAGCAAATACCAGGGGATCAGAGAGGCGGGAACAGTTAATTCTATCTGAGAAGGAGTGGAATATTATAGAGACTAAGGATATTTGAGATGAGACTTAATGGAAGATAGATAGAGATTTGCAGAGAGATGAAGGGGAGAGAGGTTTATGGCTGTGACATCCTCCAAGATGTGTCTGCAGAGCAGCTGGTGGGCAGGTGTAACTAAGCGGGGGATGTCTGTGCTCACTTTCCTTCCATCCTAATACAGCCATTCAACAATCATACTCATGGACTTTCCATGGGCAGAGAGGTGCAGTTACTGCCATCTGAGTTTCCCACGTCACTGATGTCCCACATACGTCACTGCTCAGAATTTTCTGTATCCCTCTTCTCAGCATTAGCCTCACATCAGTACATTTTAAAATCAGAAATGCATGATTAACCCCTGTAGCAAATAGTTGGGAGGGCACCTTGACCTTGTCTCCTGTCTGTGTCTCTCCTTTCTGAGGACCCTCATCCTCATGTGGCTAATGTGTGACCTCAAACTCATAATGTTAGCATCTCAAAGCCACCCACTGTCTTGTTTTATCCAAGAATGCTGGGTAACCTGATTATGTCCCAACTTCGCGTGTTCCGCTCTTCACTTTCGGTGACTAAGCAGTGCGTGCTCTTCCTTTATTACAAGGTCTGGGTCCTCATGTATCATTCTGTCAGCTACGACGGCTGGACTCACCATACAATCCCCACAAGGGTTTTAAAGCCTGAATTCAATAGTGTGAAGGACCTCCGATTCCTGACATCTTCTGTCCTGCCATTTTTAAACAAAAGAGTCAATAGCCTTGGTGTCATTGACTTTGCCTCCTTCTGTTTTCCTAAAATTGCTCTGAAACCTTCCACCAAGCTCAGTGTACTTAATCGACAGTGAATTCTTCATAAATGTCAGTGGGAAACCCATCTGTTCCAAGAGCTTTCCTTTATCTCAGTAGCTTTTATTAAGCTTCCTACCCCTTAGGCACTGGTTTTTGCCCCTTACAACCTCAATTTCTTCTTCCAAAGCAGCATCCTAGGGAGGCCACGGATACACATCTTATTTCTTCCCCCTCCCCATTCTGTCTTCCCCCTGGGGATGTTCATTCTTAGCACTCACACTAGCCTTTGACTTCTCACACAATTGCACACACTTTCTTAATGAGCTAGAGAAGTCATTTTTGACAGTTGCCTAACCATCCTTCTTTTTGGCAGAATGATATACATTTCCCCACCTTCTGCTTTCTGGAATAGTCTTCTCTATCTGTATCATTCCAGCCAGGCTGATAGAACATCTACTTGCCACAGATGTATTCCTGGCATGTGGAATAAATTAAGAGGTCATATTTTTGGCTCCAGATATAATTTTCTATCTCTGGTTTAGGTAATTGTCTAGGTGCCAAGAATTGTAGCAAGAATTTTTTTTTTCTATCACCTGCCATTAAGGGACATTCTTCAGAGCGGTTCTCCTTGTGGTTTCCAGGAATGCATTAAACTTCAGGTGAAAATAATTGCATCTCAGCATTCAATAGAAGTGTATCATTGATGATCTGAGTGCTACAGTGGGCTCCTTTCCCTCCTAAGATGCCTGTAGCTTTTGGGGGAGACTCAGATTTCAAAACTGCTGAGAGAAATCCCTTGATGTCTCATGAGAAAAGGGTACGTATGTTCCCTTCCCTTTTATCTTCCTCTCCCTTCCCTGTACACATTCATAGGGCTCAGCAACGCTCATCTCTCAGGGAATTTTGTTTGTATGGGAGTTAGAAATAACCACTCCAAAGGTGCATGCTTGCCCAGTTTACAGTCAGTCTCAGCACTGCTTTTGTTCCATGTCCCTGGACTGGAGCTCACCACAGAGTCCCTCTGGGGGAGGGCTACACCTCCAGCTAATCTGTAGCTTACAAAACACAGTCAGCTACATCTTAGAAAAATATGTGGCCACACTTTGCATGGGGCCAGTCCCCTGAAAATACTAGCTAGGGAGCATTACTCCTCAGCTGCGGTTGGCACCTTTATTTATTAGTTCCCTTGGTTAGTAGTTTAATATCAGGTCACTTTTTGCTGTGTACAGCACTTGCTTAACAAGAAAAATGGTCCTGTGTTTCCTCCCTGGA
Organism: Hyperoodon ampullatus; assembly: GCF_949752795.1. NCBI lineage: Eukaryota > Metazoa > Chordata > Mammalia > Artiodactyla > Ziphiidae > Hyperoodon > Hyperoodon ampullatus. The sequence goes on along the minus strand of NC_136920.1, from coordinate 84,473,472 downwards.
GGTGGGCTTCTTTACCAGGCAAAGATGAGATGAAATTTTGATGATTTTTAGATGATAGGAATCCACACAACTGAAAATTTTATCATTTTAGTTTTCATTACTTGATAAATCCCCAAAGGAAAACATCTGACCCATGATTTCCTTCCTCCCTCCCCTGATAGCACCTGAAGGTTTGCATTTAGGGAACATCTCTTCCAGATACCAGCTTTGATCATCTCTTCCATCCAAAAGGAATGGTCATTGAGAAATTCCTGGTACGTGACACAAGTGACTTAGGCACACCATGAAAATAATTGCTTGTACTTGGTCTATTTCCTCTAGGAGCCTTTAGTTTAGAATACACAGGAATATAAGAAACTCAGTCAACATGATGTCTATGGCCAAATGAAGGCTTCTGTGCCAAGTAAGCAACGGTGATGTGACATGGATGTGAGCTAGTGCAAGCTGCCAGGGGAGTCGCGCATAACAAGTTGGTGACTCTTTGGGACAGTGTGTTGGTTAGGACAGAATAAGCGCTTTGACAAACATAACCCTCACTGCTCACCGTTTCCAGCCAGCGTCATGGCAACTCACACTATTTTTTCTGAAAAAATACCTGTGCCTGCTTTATTTCTCTGCTCACCCCTCACCCTCTATGCCCCTTTCTGTTAAGGTAATGGTAGGTAATTTGAGGCTATCTGGAACAACAGTCTTGGGTGGACGGCTTAATCTGGTTTTAGCTGCAGGGCTGTGTCACTATGTTTAATTGAGAAGTCTTAATGGGTCTTGGGGGCTCAAAGATTTAGCCTTCTTTCACATTGTTTGTCCTGTAGAAGCAGTTTCAAACCTGTGCAACTCCAAATTTCCGAGACTTTATTTTTTCTGTTCCTTTTCGTCTGCAAACCAGCTCATTCCTTCTTGAAATACTCTGCCAAACACAGCAAGGGAAGATCAGCATATGCTAGCATCTGGCTCTTTCCAAGCACTTTTCCAAGATGCACAGACTCAGTGGGCACCGGGTCTGCCTTCCACGCTAACAAGGGTGACCGTTTTACCAAATGTTTCACTGCAGCAGAGCAGGGGTTTCCAGCTTGCTTGATCTGTTTCCTTCCTGCCTACTGCAGAACTGCTAAACTCCTGTCAGATATTTTAGATGTATTATGGCAGCAACTACTTCAAGTCCTTGATGTCCGTATTGTTTCAAGTAATGCTAGCAGCTGCAAGAATCAAATCCTCACCTTTTAGTGGCATAACTAAGTAAAAGTTATTTTTGCATACAAATTCCAGGGCAGATGTTTCTGGGTCATGAAAGGCTGGCTCTTCTCCACACGGTGATGCAGGGATCCATGTTCCTTCTGTCCTGTCCCAGGGCCTCCACTTCTTCAGCCTCCAGCCAGGAGAGAGGACTGGGGCCTTTGTGGAGCAGCCTTGGGAGTGGGGCTAATTACTTGTTCTCAGACTTCACTTCACTAACACTCAGTGAGTGGCTGCACTGATGTGTGAGGGGGCTGGCACGTGTGGTCTCTGTCTGGGCAGCCACTTCCCAGCAACAACAGTACACTACAAAAGGTTACAGCACACGTTCTGCTGGCCGGAAGCTGCTTCTGCCATAGATGGAAAAAAGTTTCTGAAGAAATTATTGAGTTCTACTACAGAAGGGAAATAAATATTCAGTAATACTTGTACATATATTATGTGTACATATGGATACTATGTATATAAATACTATATATATATATATATATATATATATATATATATATATATATATATATATATGGAATATAACATTTTCACCAATACCCTCTAGAGGCAGGGTTGCCTCTCTTTGCAGGCCTGAGTTACACAACTTGGTCTGGGAAGAGTGACTGTCAAGGAGAAACACGAGGCTCCATGCAGAAAACACACACCTTAACACACACACACCACACACTGTAAGTGAAGATCTTTTTGTGAACAATAGGATTCCAATTCATCTTTATGCTTCAAGGGCTGTTTTTGTTTTGTTTTGTTTTGAAATATATAAGCCATGAATTTCCATGCTCGATTCTTTATGAGTAAATGCTCCGCCATATGGAATCCTGGTGTTAGTTGCACTGAAGCATCTACATCAGATTCTCCTCTCCTGCAAAACAGTAATATTCTTAGGAGGAATTTGAAGTTGAACAGAGTGTGTTCTCAGAGTCTGTGCTTTTGCTTCAAAGTATGGGATTCAAAAAACCAAAGAACTTCACTCTCATTTTTGCAAAAAATGGCTCCCAAAAATATAGCTTGTCATGCTGGTAGTTCACTCTAATTTCCTGGCAAATTGATATGCTCAGAAATTACAGGTGCTACCAAGTTTCTGGTTGCTTCAGGAATTTTTACATTCTTTTAATGTAATGACAAAATTTATCTCCAGTATGTGACTGTGAATATCCCAGCATGCACTTCCATTAATAGAAACACCACAGTTTTTACATTAATCATAAAGGGAATTGATAATTGCCTATGGGAGTTCTACCTATGAGCAAAAATATTTGACCCAGTTATGCTGGCTTGGTGTGGGATGAATATATTGAATCATGATAATATATCATCAGTGGATTCCAGGGGAAGAGAGGAACTATCCCAGGGGAATAAGCCATGAGTGAGCAAGTGTTAAAAAATTTAAAAACTGATAATACTGTCATTACATCACCTGTCACAGCTCAGAAGTTTAATCCCACTCAGTGCAGGAGATGAAAAGGTAAACCAGTCTGTTCAGTAACATTAAGTGCCTGTCATTCAAATCCCAGGATCCAGATGGATTTGTAGAAAAGCAACAGACACCTTCCACAAGGAGCTGAAACCTGCAATCCTGGCTGGTGCCTGGCTTTCTAGGAGGTTAAGCAGAAGCTAATGCAGCTGCCTCCGTGCACTTATGCTTTGCAAAAAGATAAGCTGCCAGTCTTAGTTCAAAAGCCATCAACTACATTGTTTTAAACTTGAAATTTAAGGTTTGCTTTAGAGTTGATAATTTGAACAAGAAACTTAAGAGTGGCTGATCAGACTTTATTCCACAGTAAAGTCCCTTTTCACACATGTAGCTACACAAAGGCTGAGGGATTTTTGTTTGTTTTTTGGCAATGAATTGGAGTAGAAGGCAATCATAAGGTAGAAGAAAGATCGTTTGAATAGCAGTCAGGAATGCTGCTTCTACCACAAAGTACAAGTTCTTCAAATTTTATGTCATTTATAAAAAGAAGAATTGAACAACGTATTAAAGAAAACAGCTCTAGCATATCATAATGGTAAATCTCATATCTTGATCATATAGATAGATCTCATTTTATCTTCCTCTTCAATACTGACTCCTCTTCCCATTTTCCCAAACTTGACATGAGCCCCTCAAGTTTTCCTGTTAACTATTGGGGTAGGGAGAATTCAAAGATGCCCCCAGATTCTCACCCTGCTGTCCATGCCCACGGAACCCTCCACGAGTGAGGGCAGGGCCGTGAATGTGATGAGATCGTCTATCATCGCCCCCTTGGCTAGGTTATGCTATATGGCCATGTGGTTAGGTTAGGTTCATAAAGTTCCCATCATAGCAGACCGGAGAGGGATGGAGTCAGACAGGTGTGTCCCTGTTGGTCTGGAAGAAAGTGACAGTACTGTTGTGAACAGCCTGTTCAGACCATGTACTGAAGATTTCCACAGTCCGGCTGTAGGAGCTGGGAGTGGAACCAGCCCACAGGTAGCAAGAACGCAAGTCCCTCAGCCTGACAGCACAGGAAGAGTGTCTGTCCCAGCCTATGAGCTGGAGGAGAATTTGGAGCCTCAGATGAGATCACAGCACCATGCTTTCAGCCTGGGCAGGCTCTGAGCAGAGGACTCAGGGACTTCTGACCCATGAAAATAGTGAGATAATAAATTTTTTGTTGTTTTAAAGTGCTAAATCTGTGATAATTTACTATGCAGCTAAAGAAAACGAATATAACTATATGCAACATTTCAAATGAATGTTCAATTCATTCTACCGTTTCATTTTATATTCATTCGTTCTTACAAAAGGTATTTATTAGGTAGCTGCAAAACGACAGATGGCATGCTATGTACCGGTGATATGACACGGTCCCTGACCTTGAAGTATTGCAGACTAGTAAAGAAAATAGGTATAGAAACAAAATCTGTTAAGAATGGGTAACATGTGCCCTAAGAATAGCTGGCTCATACCTAGTACAGCCAGGACACAAAGAGGAAGTAAATAAGTCTACTTATGAGATAAGGGAGATACAAGGAAAGATTGTATTATAAAATGCAACATGAGAAAATTGTGAGAGAGGAGTAGCTATTCTCGAGTGGGAAGGGGAGAGAAGAGCAGTCTGAACAGAGAAGCTACATGACTTAATCACAGAGATGTTTTTCTAGGCACTTTAAGTAGGTAAGTGGGTGAAAAGGCCTGCAGTGGAAGGGACAGAAAAGAAAGATGATTGAAGAGAGAGGTGTGAAGCCCTATTTTAGCAACGTGCTTTTCGAAGTGTGGTCCAAGGAGTAGCAACATGGGCATCACCTGGGAACTTGTTAGACGTGCAGAATCTCAGGCCCCACTTCCATCTACCAAATCAGAATCTACACTTTTACTATCTCCTCAGGTGATTCACAGGCACTTTCGTGTTTTAGAGCATATTGATGCTGGTGAATGTGGATGTTATCCTTTAGGTAAGGGGGAGATATTGAAATGTTTTAAGGCAGGTAGTAACACAATCAGACCTATCTTTTTGAAAAAGCATTGGAAGAAAGGAGAAGGACTGATGGGAGGAGAATAATACAGAAGGAAGAAAAATCAGTTAGAATATTATTCGAATAGTCTAGCCAAATGAAAACAGCAGGAGCAGTGAGCACAGAAAGAAGTGGAGAAATAAGACAGATTTTTAAGGAGGAAGACGCTATAGAATTTGCACAGACCAAGTGCGCTAACTGAGGGACACCAGGTTGTTTAAAAAGAACCTCGGGTGTCTGGTTAACGTGACTATGTGGATGGTCATTTTCGAATGTAGGAAATGTAGGAGGAATGATAAGTTTCATCCTGGACACACTGCGTTTGAGATGCCTGGGGCTGAGGTGAAGATATCTGGTAGGAAGGGGATACATGCATCCAAGGTCCCTAGGAATGTCTGGGTCATTAATTTGGAGGCCAAGGATTTGCAGGGTACATCTGAAGTCATGAGAGTGAGTGAGTGCTTCCAAGCTGATATATCCTGTTCAGTGTTCTGTTCTAAATATTTTGAAACTTCTATACTCAAGATTTCCACTGGTACTTGATTTCCTCTCTTCCGCCTTGTTGAAAGAACACTTATGAAATACAAGCATATGTCCAATATCAAAAGGTTTGAAATGGGATAAGCATATCCAGAAGCACCTTAGATTCTGATGAGAGAGGATTCTGACCGCTCGGAGCTCAGAAGTGATGCTGGCATGGAGGAAAATCCACCTACCCATCCATTTCCATATACCTTCTTGTTCAAGGATAAATGCAAAGAAATAAGTAATCACCATAAGAGACCTGTTAAAAGACTTGGCAGAGCCTTTGTTGTAATTACGAGATGAATATCATTACACCCAAGATACAAGGAAGGAAATACAATTTTTAAAATAGTTACACTGCAGAATTCAAAAGACAACTTTAGAGAGTAACATATATAATTTCCATAAAGCCAAAAAAATTCTGTGAACAGGGTGATAGAATAGAAGATGATGTAATAGCAGACTGAGTTAAAAGAGTGTTCCATTATATCAAGAAATATTTAAGGAAACTAAAATTCAAGAGAAGGGGGATAGGATGGAAATAGCTATCTAAAATTTAATCAGTGATGCAGAGAACACATTTGAGAATTCTTTTTCCAAATTAAAAGGTGAAGAACAAAGAAATGAAAGAATTAAAATAGAAAGAAGTAAGAGAGAAAAACAAATATCGTATATTAACGCATATATGTGCAATCTAGAAAAATGGTACAGGTGAACCAGTTTGCAAGGCAGAAATAGAGACACAGATGTAGAGGACAAACGTATGGACACCAAGGGGGGAAAGCAGGGTGGGTGGGGGCGTGGGATGAATTGGGAGACTGGGATTGACATATATACACTAATATGTATAAAATAGACAACTGATGAGAACCTGCTGTATAAAAAATAAATAAATAAATAAAATTCAAAAAATTTTAAAAAGTAGAAAGAAAAACAATTCTTACCAAAGGAGAATTTGTGTCCTCTGAGAACATAGCTTGCCAATTGAGAACAACATACGTACAATAAACATTTATAAATAAGTAAACACTTTAATTTACAGAAAAAAATCCATTTAGCAAACACCAGGTGAAATAAGTGAAAAAAAAAAAAAGAACATAGGGATCTATATGAACCCAGTCTAAATGTTATATTATATATTAATTTATAATTGTTAAATGCTTGGCACTATAGCAAATGCTAAATAAGATTCTGTTGAATTAATTAATAAAATATTGAAAGAAATCCCACAAACATCAAAAAGTTGATAGTGAGGCTTCCAGAATTTTGCTTCTGGCCATAAAAGATTAACTGGTGCCAGAATTTCCTTCTGCTATAACAAAAACTAGAAAATGGTACATACCATATGAATCAATGTTTTTCAGACATTGGACAACGATCAGTGATGAGGACTGTGATCACTGAAAACATGAAAGCAGATGAGGTGAACCCTAGGATTCACTTTGATTTTGGCTTAGAAGCATTTTCTAGAAGCACATCAGTTTTGCTGAGTTGAATAGAGATAAGTGTCCAGCGAGGTTGGGGAGCCTGGGAAGAGGGAAGTGCATGGACAAAGAGCCTCAGAAATCGAGAGGGTGTCCCCATAATTTTGTTGGTGAATACTAAGGGACTCGTGCAAAAAGTGGACCTGCACACAGACAGGAAAAGAACTGTCAGGGATTTCTCAGTGGTCTAATTTCTGGAATTGGAAAAGGACTGGGAGATCCTCGAGTTCTGACCACCTAGCATGGAGCGACATTATCAGACATGAGGGGTATTCAGGGAAGAGAGCAGAAGAAGACAACAATTATCAAAAGAGAGATGGAAAGAGGGGTATTACTACAGCTTCTACAGACAACAAAATGATGATAAGGATGTATAATATGCCAATAAATTTGACAACCTAGATGAACTGGAAAATTCCTTGAAAAACAAAAATGATACATATATATTAACAAGATATTACTATATATATAATATAGTAAAGGAATTAAATGCATAGTTTAAAATGGTCCCACAAATAAAACTCAAGACCTATATGGCTTCCTTGGTTAATTATATCAAATAGTTAAGAAAGAAATAATACCAAACCTATGAAAACAATTTCAGGAAATAGAGAAGTATAAAATACTTCTCAGTCAGTTTTATCAGGCCAGCATTACATTGATATCAGAACCAAAGAAATTACCAAAGATTAAAATAATTAAAAACCAAAATCACATATAATCATAGACACAAAAATCCTTGACAACATATTAGCAAATTGAATCCAGAAATATATGAAAGTGATAATTCTTTATGACCATTGGATTTTATCCTAGGAATACAAGGTTGATTTAACATTTGAAAATCAATCAATATAACTTTCCATAGTAACAAAATAAAGAGGAAAAAACTCAATAGATACAGAAAAAGCATTGAAAAATTCAACATCTATGCATGATAAACACTCAGCAAACTCAGACAAGAAGATAACTTTCTCAATCTGACATGGGCATCTACAGAATGCTATCATCATACTTTGTGGGAAAAGACAGAGTGTTTTCCCCCCAAGACTGAAAGAAGGAAAGAATGTCTGCTCTCACTACTATTTATTATTGAACTGGATGTCCAAGCTAGTGAAATAATGTAAGAAAAAGAATAAAATTTATAGATTGGAAAGAAAGGTGTTAAATTGTCTGAATTCATAGATGACATGATTGCATACTTGGAAAATCTGAAGGAATCTAAAAAAAAAATACTCGTATAAATAAGTGTATTAAGCAAGGCTGGATGATACAGGATCAATATATAGAAATCAAATTTATTTCTCTATGCTAGTAATGAATTGGAAAATTCAATTTAAAAAATCCCATTTACATTAGCATCAAAAACATGAAATATTTAGGACTGAATATTTTCCACCTTTATTGTGATATAATTGACACATAACATTTTGTAAGTTTAAGGTGTACAGTGTTATGATTTGATACACATATGTATTGAGAAATGTTTACCACCATAAGGTTAGTTAATACATATTTCACCACACATATTACCATTTTGTTGTTGTTCTTGTTGTTGTTGTTATAGTGAGACCATTAAAGCTCTACTTTTATAGCAACTTTCACATATACAATATGGTATTGTTAACTATATTTACGATGCTGTACATGAGGTTTCCAGAACTTATTCATCTTATAGATGAAAGTTTACACACTTTGACCAACAACTCCCCATTTACTCCACCCTTGAGTCTCTGGAAATCATCATTCTGTTCTCTGTTTCTAGAGGCCTATGTGTTTACATTCCACATATAAGTGAGATCATACTGTATTTGTCTTTCTCTGTCAGACTTATTTCACTTAACATAATGCCTTCAAGGTCCATCCATGTATCTCAAATGGCAGGACTTCTTTCTTTCTCAGGGCTGAATAATATACCATTATAAATATATATGTGTGTGTATACACACACACACACACACACACACATATATATATGTCACATCTTCTGTATCAACTCACTCCTTGGTGGATACTTGGGATGTTTTTATAGCTTGGCTATTGTGAATAAGGTTGCAGTGAACATGGGGGTACAGATATCTCTTCAACACAGTGATTTCATCTCCTTCAGATATAGAACCCAAAGTGAGAATGCTGGGTCATATGGTAATTCTATTTTTAATTTTTTGGGAAATCTCCATACTGTTCTCCATAGTGGCTGCACCAGTTTACATTCCCACCCACAATGCATGAGGGTCCCCTTTTCTCCAAACCCTCTGCATCATGTTGTTTTTGATAACAGCCATTCTAACAGGTGTAAGGTCATATCTCATTGTGGTTTTGATTTGCATTTCCTTGAAGACTAGTGATGTTAAGCACCTTTTCACATACTTCTTGGCCATTTGTATGTCTTCCTTGGAAAAATATCCAAGTCCTCTGCCTGTTTTTAAATCTAATTTTGTAGGGGTTTTTGGTTTGTTTTTTGTTATTGAGTTGTATGAGTTCCTTGTATATTTTAAATATTAACCCCTTATCAGATATATCATTATGAAATATTTTCTCCTATTATGTACATTGTCTGTTTTTAAATTTTGTTGATTGTTTCCTTAGCTGTACAGAAGCTTTTTAGTTTGATATAGTTCTATTTGTTGATTTCTGCTTTTGTTGCTTTTGCTTTGGGTGTCATATCGAAAATTCGTTGCCAAGATCAATGTCAAGGACATTTTCCCTAGGCTTTCTTCTGGGAATATTATTGTTTCAGGTCTTACATTTAAGTCCTTAATTCATCTTGAGTTAATTTTTGTGGGTGGTATAATATTGGGGTCTCATTTCATTCTTTAACATGTGGATATTCAGTTTTCCAGTAACATTTATTAAAGAGATTGTCATTTCTCCACTGAGTATTCTTAGTTCCCATGTCAATACTAATTGACTGTATATGCATGAGTTTATTTCTTGGCTCTTGATTCTCTTCCATTGGTCTATATGTCTATTTTTTATTCTAGTACCGTACTGCTTGAATTCCTTTAGCTTTACAGTATAGTTTGAAATCAAGTAGTATGATGCTTGCAGCTTTGTTCTTCTTTCTCAGGATTGCTTTGGATATATGGGGTCTTCTGTCATTCTGTACAAATTTTAGGAAAGTTTTTCTGTTTTCATGAACAATGACATTGTAATTTTGATAGGGATTGCATTGAATCTATAGATGACTTTGGGTAATATGGACATTTTAACAATATTAACTCAATCCATGAACACAGGATATCTTTCCATTTATTGTTGTCTTCTTCAATTTTTTAAATCAATGTTTTATAGTTTTCTGTGTATAGAAATTTCTCTTTCTGGTTAAATTTATTTCTAAGTATTTTATTGTTTTTGATCATATTGTAAATAATATATTTTCCTTTATTTGTTTTTCAGATAGCTCATTGTTATTGTATGGAAATGCAACTAATTTTTAAATTTATTTTTTAACATCTTTATTGGAGTATAATTGCTTTACATTGTTGGGTTAGTTGCTGCTGTATAACAAAGTGAATCAGCTATACGTATACATATTTCCCCATATCCCTTCCCTCTTGCATCTTTCCCTCCCACCTTCCTTATCCCACTCCTCTAGGTCACAAAGCAACGAGTTGATCTCCCTGGGCTATGTGGCTGCTTCCCTCTAGCTCTCGATTTTACGTTTGGTAGTGTATATATGTCAATGCCACTCTCTCACTTCGTCTCAGCTTACCCTTCCCACCCCTCAAAGTCCTCAAGTCCATTCTCTATGTCTGTGTCTTTATTCCTGTCCTGCCCTTAAGTTCTTCAGAACTGTTTTTTTTAAATTCCATGTATATGTGTTACTATACAGTATTTGTTTTTCTCTTTCTGACTTACTTCACTCTGTATGACAGACTCTAGGTCCCTCCACCTCACTACAAATAACTCAATTTCATTTCTTTTTATGGCTGAGTAATATTCCATTGTATATATGTGCCATGTCTTTATCCATTCATCTGTCGATGGACACTTAGGTTGCTTCCATGTCCTGGCTATTGTAAATAGTACTGCAGTGAACATTGTGGTACACAACTCTTTTTGAATTATGGTTTTCTCAGGGTATATGCCCAGTAGTGGGATTGCTGGGTCATACAGTAGTTGTATTTTTAGTTTTTTAAGGAACCTCCATAGTGGCTGTATCAATTTACATTCCAACAAACAGTGTAAGAGGTTTCCCTTTTCTCCACACCCTCTCCAGCATTTATTGTTTGTAGATTTTTTGATGATGGCCATTCTGACTTGTGTGAGGGGATACCTTACTGTAGTTTTGATTTGCATTTGTGATTAGTGATGTTGAACATCCTTTCATGTGTTTGTTGGCAATCTGTATATTTTCTTTGAGAAATGTCTATTCAGGTCTTCTGCCCATTTTTGGATTGTGTTGTTTGTATTTTTGACATTGAGCTACATGAGCTGCTTGTATATTTTGGAGATTAATCCTTTGTCAGTTGTTTCATTTGCAAATATTTTCTCCCATTCTGAAGGTTGTTGCTTCATCTTGTTTGTGGCTTCCTTTGCCATGCAAAAGCTTTTAAGTTTCATTAGGTCTCATTTGTTTATTTTTGTTTTTATTTCTATTTCTCTAGGAGGTGGGTCAAAAAAGATCTTGCTGTGATTTATGTCATAGAGTGTTCTGCCTATATTTTCCACTAAGAGTTTTATAGTGTCTGGCCTTACATTTAGGTCTTTAATCCATTTTGAGGTTATTTTTGTGTTTAGTGTTAAGGAGTGTTCGAATTTCATTCTTCTACATGTAGCTGTCCAGTTTTCCCAGGACTGCAGATTGAAAAGGCTGTCTTTTCTCCATTGTATATTCTTGCCTTCTTTATGAAAGATAAGGTATGTGTGGGTTAATCTGTGGGCTTTCTATCCTGTTCCATTGATCTATATTTCTGTTTTTGTGCCAGTACCATACTGTCTTGATTACTGAAGCTTTGTAATATAGTCTGAAGTCAGGGAGCCTGATTCCTCCAGCTCCATTTTGCTTTCTCAAGATTGCTTTGGCTATTCGGGGTCTTTTGTGTTTCTATTCAAACTGTAAGATTTTTTGTTCTAGTTCTGTGAAAAATGCCATTGGTAGTTTGATAAGGATTGCATTGAATCTGTAGATGGAAATGCAACTAATTTTTGTACGTTGATTTTGTATCCTGAACTTTTACTGAATCTGTTTATTAGGTCTAACAGTTTGTTTTGTTTTGTTTTGTTTTTGTGGAGTCTTTAGGATTTTTTTATACACAAGATCATGTCATCAGCAAACAGGCAATTTTACTACTTCCTTTCTGATTTGGATGCCTTTTGTTTCTTTTTCTTGCTTAATTGCTCTGGCTAGGACTTCTTTTATCATGTTGAATAGGAGTGGTGAAAATAGACACCCTTGTCTTTTTTCTGATCTTAGAAGGAGAGCTTCCAGCCTTTCACAGTTGCATATGTTGTTATCCGTGGGTTTGTCTTATATGGCCTTTATTATGTTGAGGTATTGTCCCTCTATACCCAATTTGTTTAGAACTTTTATCATGATTGGAGGTTGAATTTGTCAAATACTTTTCTGCAATTATTGAAATGCCCTATGATTTTTGTCTTTCATTCTATTAATGTGGCATATCACATTTATTGATTTGTATATGTTGTACTATTCTTGAATCCAGGGGTAAACTCCATTCGATTATAGTGTATGATTCTTTTAATGTTCTATTAAATTTGGTTTGCTTGTATTTTGTTGAAAATTTTGCATTCATCAGGGATATTGCCCTATTGTTTTCTTGTAATATCCTTATCTGGCTTTAGTATTAGGGTAATTCTGGCCTCATAAAATGATTTTAAGAATATCCCTCCTCTTCATTTTTTGGGAAGATTTTAAGAAGAATTGGTATTAATTCTTTATATGTTTGGTACAATTCACCGGTGAAAATATCTGGTCGTGGGCTTTTCTTTGTTGGGAAATTTTTGGTTACTGATTCAATCTGCTTGCTTGTTATTGTTCTGTCCAGACTTCTAATCCTTCATGATTCATACATGGGAGGTAGTGTTTTTCTAGGAATTTATCCATTTCTTCTAAGTTGTCCATTTTTTCCGCAGATAATTGCTCATAGTAGTCTCATCATTTTAAAAAATATTTCTGTGGTATCAGTTGTAATGTCTTTTATTTCTGATTTTATTTATTTGAGTTCTTGTCTCTCTCTCTCTCTCGCTCTCTCTTTGTAAGTCTAGCTAAAGTTTTGTCAGTTTGACTTAAACCTATTTGATTAATTTTTCCTGATATAAATATAGCTACCCTTGGTTTCTTATGGTTTTCTTTTTTTTTTTTTTTTTTTTTTGGGGGGGTACGCGGGCCTCTCACTGTTGTGGCCTCTCCCGTTGCGGAGCACAGGCTCCAGACGCACAGGCTCAGCGGCCATGGCTCACGGGCCCAGCCGCTCCACGGCATGTGTGATCTTCCCAGACCGGGGCCCGAACCCGTGTCCCCTGCATCGGCAGGCAGATTCTCAACCACTGCGCCACCAGGGAAGCCCCTTATGGTTTTCTTTAATGTGGAATCTTTTTTCATCCCTCACTTTGAGCCTAAGAATTTAGAAAGGTTGTATAATACAGGGTCAATGTACAGAAACCAAGTTTATTTCTGTACAGTAATAATGAATTGGAAAATTCTATTCTAAAAAGTCTCATTTACAGTAGCATCAAAATAAACATGAAATATTTAGATGTGGATTTTTAAAAACATGTAGTTTTACATACATATGCTGATTCACTTGAAACTACAAAACATTGCTGAGAGAAATTAAAGAAAACTTGAATAAAAGAGAAGAGATGTACCATACACATGAATTGGAAGACAGTACACTTAAGATGTCAATACTTCCCAAATTTTACATATATATATATACATATATATATATATATATATATATATGTATATATGTATAGGTTCACCAAAATTCCAATCAAAATCTCTGCATGATTTTTTATTGAAATTGATAAGCTGATTTAGAATAGCCATATACATGTAATCAGCTGATTTTTAACAAGGGTGCTATGAAAATTAAGTGAGGGGAAATGATTGCCTTTTCAATGCATAGTACTAAAAAAAACTGTATACCAATATGGAAAAAAAAAATCCATCCTTACCTCGTATCTTGCACAAAACTCAACTCAATGAACCACAGATCTAAATGTAAAAATGAAAACTAAAAAATTTCTAGAAAAAAGTTGGAGGAAATTTTTATGACCTTGTGGGTAGGTAAATAGTCTTTAGATTGACACATAAAGTGTAAACCAAAAGAAAAAAAAACTAATAAGTTGAATTTGATCAAAATTGTAATATTTTACTCTTTAGAAGTGTAAGAATATAGCAAGGCAAGCCACAGAATGGAGGAAAATATTCTTAGTGCATGTATCTGACAAATAATTTATATTCATAATTTATAAACCAATCTTACAATTTAATAGTAAGTGGTCAAATAACATAATTTTTGATGGCCCAATGTTTAAAAAATCCTTCACAAAAGAAGATTTATGAAATGTCAATAATCAAATGAAGAGATTCGCAGCATCAAACAAGCCATCAAGCAAATGCAAATTAAAACAGCAAAGAGTACAACTTCCCACCTTCTCGAATGGATAAAATTTAAAAGACCAAAAAAGAAAGTGTTAATAAGATGTGAGAAAAGTAGCACTCTTGTATATTGCTGGTAGGAATGTAAATTATACAATCACCTCGGAAAATAATTTTGTAGTTTCTTATAAAAGTAAATATACACGTAATATATGACCTATCAATCCCTAGGTATCTACCTAAGATAAATGAAAATTGTCCACACAAAGACTTGCACTCCAATGTTCATAACAGTTTCATTCATAATAGCCCCAAACTGGTAATAATTCAAATGTCCATCAAAAAGTGCATGGATAAAACATTTGTATTATAGCTGTAAGTTGGAATTCTATTGAGTACTGAAATACTGATACACAAAACAGAATGAATGAATCCCAAAGCATCATGCTGAGCCAGAGAAGCTAGATGCAAAGAAGAACATATTATTGGATTTCAATCCCATGACGTTCTAGAAATGGCAGAACCAAGCTATAGTGAGAGGAAAGCAGAGTGAGATGCCTGGCATCAGAGTCGGAGTGGGGGAAGTAGAGGGAGGGTTGGTGAAATACACTGGAAAGGGACATGAGCTAATTTGGAGAGGTTTTGGAAATGTTCTAAAGCCTGATTTTGGTGGTACTTATATGGGTGTATATAATTGTCAAAAGTCGTTGAACTGTGCACTTTTAAATGGTTGCATTTTATCATATGTAAAATATACCTTAATAAAGTTGACAAGAGTGAGTTTACAGATGGTTTTAAATTTCTCTTTTTGGCCTTTCTGTATTTGCTAAATTATCTCTCTCTGAACTCATGTATTCAAATTTTCATCAAAATTAACTAATTAAAATATTAGTTTTATCCACTTTTATTGCCCTTGCAGTAGTATGTAAGTACTCTTTACGAGCAACCTAGTCAACTCTACCAAATATAATCAGAATCTACAAAGACTACAGTCCTAAATCTTCCTGACTGTATATATACATATGTAGGATTCCTTTTACCAAAGATACTGGATTTGTCATTAAAAACAAAACAGACAAATGAACAAAAAACAGCAAAGGATGATCAGCCTGTGCATTGGAATTAAGATTTACAATTTTCTTTATCTGTCTTGCTGGAGCTGAACTGTACAGCCCTCTGGTCTTGTTATATAAGAGCATGAGCCATAGGAGGGGGCCAGGCAAGCCCGCCAGAATGAAAGCACCTGAGCTGTGGTGAAGCCAAAGCCAGAGCAGAAGCAAAAATCAAGATTATATGAATTTTAACAAGTTAAACATAGTGTGCAATGAAAGAGAGATTTAAAAAAGATCAGAAAAAGTCTCAGAAATGAAAGAGTCGATTCTTCCAGATACCCAGGAAAGCTAATTTTACAATTGAGCCTTTGGCAGCTAAAGCTAACAAAGAAATTATGTAGTATTACTTAATTATCCTTTTCCACTGAAAGAAAGCATGACAATTTTCTGATAGAAAATGTGTTTCCAGAGCAGAACTCAAGACAGACTTTATTATGGGGACAGTGAACTTTTGGTAATGAGGTAAATGGTATCTTGAAGAGGGTTTTTTAAAAAGTCAAAAACTCTGCTCATAGAAACTGTCCTTGTGCCCAAGAGGGCAGAGGAGGTGATGCCAAGATGGAGACCTGATTAAAAAATGGTCAGTTTGGGGCACAAGGTTAAGGCATCGCTTTCTGATCATCTAACTTAATACAGAGGTAGTAGCACTAGAAGGGAATAAAGGGAAAAAATAGTTTATATGCCTATTAAACTGTCTTCCTCATATCAGATGTATTAAGAGAGCCTCTGTCTGATGCTGAAACTGACAATTTATGATTGCATCCTTTAACAAGTGCCTGGAGTGCAAGCATCCTATGTTTCTGGGATGGCCATATGCTTCCCATACCAGATGGGGAGGAAGATGTCATTCTGTTGTGAAAGGTGAGGAACCAGACAGAAGGCGATCTCGCTTTAGAACAGGTGGGGACAGCAGGGTTTCTTTCAGGTAGAGCCAGCATTTTCTTCAGGGAAGAGCTTTCTGTCTTCTAAAGTATTTAAGCATGGGCTTGGTTAAGACCTCAAAGTTTTACACAACCTGGAAAAAATGTCTTTAGCTTGAAAATATTTAAGAGAAGTCTTATAGCTGACCTCATTGTTCATCAAAGTGACTTGAGCACTAACAATGTGGCATGTCTAGCTTTTAGACAGCCTAATTCTTGATGTGTTTGCCAACATGAGTACGCTATAAGGTGAGCTGAAAGCTTCACCTGTGCCTTGGGGTTAAGGATGTTTGAACATATTTGTGCTCATGAATGCCTTGCAAGTGCAGTGTTTGCAATTTTGGTAAAAGTGATGCTGAGATGCCCAGGTTTGGATGCTTTTTGAGATTTTTCATTATTAAAGTCAAACAGAGACTCGAGGAAGGCACGCTTTAGTTCAACATAATTTAATGTCCCAGATGATTTCTGAGCACCCGCAAGAAACCAAGGAGATCAAGAAACAGTAATGGGCACTGGGAATTTTGAAAAAATAAGTAAAGCACTCTTAAAGAGCTCAATAAGTACAAAGATGCGATTGATCTTTTTGATTTATCATGTTATTTAAATATGAAAGGAGAATCCCAAACTGTGTTAAGGTACAGCTCTAATTGGTAACATTTAAATTAGAGATTGCACCTGCAGGAGACTATTCCATCATAAGTGCTGGCTACCAAGAGAAGTTAGATACAGGTCTGGAGAGGCATACATAGAGGTCCATCCAATCTGTTGTCCATAGACTATTCCTGTCCATTGAGCTTTGTCATGTGCTTTTCTCTTTAAAGTGATGGAAGGACACAAATAGAATTATATAAACTCTGTGTTTCTGTAAACATCCATGCATATGTCATTTTATGAGCAATAATATTACTAAATCTGCACTCACTATTGTCTTTGAGAGCTAAAACCAAACCTCTAATAACTACAGAAACTACACTCGTTAAGGTAGAGAGATTATTTTTCAAAGGTCCTAAGCTGAAATTGCTGCTCTCAACCAATTATAATTTCCAGTAATCTCTTGATTCTATTAGAGTTTTACTTGGAGTACCTCTGGCCCCAGGAGAAAGCCATACTTTATTACAATATAATATTTTTTAGTTAATTGCTCAATTCTGTTAATATTTTAATAATTGTGCCTATATGCAAGAGTGAAATGGATTTCTAATATTTTTATTAGGTTTTGGTATTAATGTAATACTGGATTTATAAAACAAATTTGGAAATTTTTTTTCTTTTTTTCCTGTAACCTGGAATATTTCAAATACCATTGGAATTTAAAGGTTAGTTAAACTTCAACTGTGAACCCATCTGGTCCTGATTCCTATTAAAACTAGCAGGTGTTTAATTTGATCTGTTCAGGGTTTCCACTTCTGAGGTGAATTTTCTGTAAACTTGGATTTCGCTAGGATGTACATCTTGTCCATGTTGCTGTTGAGTTTCATGTACTGCTCTCTTAAAATGCTTTAATTTGTATGGATTCAGTATTTTTCTCTTCTTTCTAGGTCCTCACTCTTAATTATGCCTATATTTGCTTTTACCACTTTCTTCTTAATCAGGCTCACAAAGGACTTTTCAATGAGCTAACTTTGGATTTTTTCCCTTTCCTTTTTTTATTTGTTTTCTTTAAATTAATTTATGATTGCATCCATGTTAATCCCTTCTTCCTAGGCATGTTTGCTTATTTTGTTGTTCTTTCTCTAATTTCTTAAGACAATTATTTAGTTCATCCATTTTTCATTTCTCTTCATTAATAATAAAGACAATTAAGGATACATTTTTCCTGGTGTTCCATAGACTTGATGTGAGATATTTTAATTTGTCTTGCTTTTTGATAACTTGCAATTACCTTTTCTGACCCAAAGATGATCTGAGATATGTTTTTTATTTTCTAAGTAAAGGTTTTCCATCATGCTTTCATTATTTATCTCTAACTTAAGGAATTTTTTTTTTTTTTTTTTTTTTTTGGTGGTACGCGGGCCTCTCACTGTTGTGGCCTCTCCCGTTACAGAACACAGGCTCCGGATGCGCAGGCTCAGCGGCCATGGCTCATGGGCCCAGTCGCTCCGTGGCATGTGGGATCTTCCCGGACCGGGGCACGAACCCTCGTCCCCTGCATTGGCAGGCCAACTCTCAACCACTGTGCCACCAGGGAAGCCCTAATTTAAGGAATTTTGATTAGAGAATGCTGCCTGTAAAATCTTTTATTTTTAAAATTTCTTGAAGTTTCCTTGTAGTCCAGTGCAAGATTAGTTTTTTAAATGATACCTTGTACGTATATAAATTAATACTCTCCAAATATAACTATAAGAATGTAAGAGTACATCTGAGGTCAATTTTTTTTTTTTTTTTTTTTTTGTGGTACGCCTGCCTCTCACTGTTGTGGCCTCTCCCTTTGTGGAGCACAGGCTCCGGACGTGCAGGCTCAGCGGCCATGGCTCACAGGCCTAGCCGCTCTGCGGCATGTGGGATCTTCGTGGACCGGGGCATGAACCTGTGTCCCCTGCATCGGCAGGCAGACTCTCAACCACTGCGCCACAGGGAAGCCCCTGAGGTCAATTTTATTGACTATATTCTTCAATTCTTCTGTCTTTTTATCACTTTTTGTCTACGAAGTGTGCCAAATTCTAGGAAAGTTGTATTAGTCTTTCCTATTATACCTATTTTTATCAAGTGTTTCTTGCATCATGGATAATTTTGTTTTATACAATTGACTGTATTGTATAAGGCAGACAGATGATAGATAGATGATAGATAATAGATACATACATAGATACATAGATACATAGATGATAGAGAGATAATAGATACACACATACATAGATACAAGATAGATACATAGACACATTGATAGATACATAGATACATAGATATACACCTATTACATCTTAATCATTATTCATCCTACGTTTCCCCTTTTGTATTTTTAAAAGTTCCATTCTATATTATTAACAGTTATAGTCTTCTTTGCTGACACAATCAGACACATATTTGTTCCCTATTATTTGAAAACAATGTAAAATATAAACTCTACACTAGGACTGACTCTCATCTAGAAAAATGCTCTTTTTCCTCCAATCCTCCCCGACTAGACATGATGCTTTGAAAACGTCTCTTCCTCTTCCCCCTTTACCACACGTCGAATCTTTGCTATTCTTTGCTTACTTCTCCCACTTTCTTTCCTCCCAACCTGAAATTCTAGGTTTTGATGCAGCATTCTGGACAATTTTTATCTTTTGTTATGTGTGTGGGTGGAGTGTACTTGCCTTCCTTGTCGAGGATGGGTTTAAACACACTGCAGGGCAAGCTCTCCTCATCAGCTCAGCTCTGGGAGGAACCAGAGAAGTGCTGATTTCTTTCTCCCGTTCTTCTCTCATCTTTCCCCTGAAGCCTCTGTTGCACCTCATTCCTTGTTTGCTCCGAGCTGCTCTTGGCATTTCCTTCAGATCGGCCGTATGCATTAAGCAGTCCCTGAGTTACTGCCTCGTCTCAACTAGTTTCTTTTGCTCTGACAGGTGAATGATACCTTGAGGGAGCACAGGGTTCTCACACTGTTGTCCTTTGCTCTCAGTTATCTGTGGGTCTTACATCCTTGTCTTCTACTCCCTGCATTACCCATGAGTTCAAAGCCAGTCTGATTATTTCCCTCTGTAAGCTACTCTCTATGTAGTAGTTTACATGATTGTATATTTACATAGGATTCCAGAATTTTACTGCGATATGCTGATCCAAGTGTTTTCTTACCAATCCAGTCTGGAGTAGAGTGAACCCATTCAGTATTCAGATTCAGGGCTATCCTCAGCTCCCCCAAAATTTCTTCCATTATTTGCTCAGATTTTGCCTCTCTCTTCTCAGTTTTTTTTTTCTATATGAAACAAGCTTTTTTTTTTTTTGCATATTAAACTCCTGTGTCTATCCTCATGACTGTCATCTTTTAATCCTTTTAATCTGTGCTTTGAGATATACGTTTCCCCTGATATTCTAGGCAACTAATTTGAGTCTCAACGGTGGCATTCTCTCTTTCTGTTCAACAATAGAATTTTTTGGTTAAGAAATTATGCAAGTTTTTAAACTTCAGATATACTTGTGTGCTGCACTTGAATCTCTCTTTGTGTATATATTATATTATATATATAATATGTATCTATATTTAATTCACTTTGTCATCTCTAGCAGCTCTACTTCACTGAGCATATGATTCTCTAACTTCTGGTGCTCCTTGAATAGATTATTTTTCTTTTTCAGTAGACTGGGATTCAGGTCTTGTTCAGAAATTACGAGTTAGGTGCTGGAGGGTGAAGCAGTCTCTCCTCCTGGGGATCACTTCCTCTTCCCCTCCTGACCTCAGGAGCAAGGAGGACTCAGCCCACCTGTTCAGCTCCTCCAAGGCTTCCTGAGGACCTGGGAGAACCAGGCCGTTCAAACCAGGCAGATGCTGAGATTCGATCTTCCACCTAGAATCCTGCAGTTTGCTGTGGGACAGGTTTGTCCCAAGGTCCAGCAGTTTCTAGTCTGGACAAAGACTCCCTGCAGATGATTTCTAGCTCTTTTCCAGCTCACAGGAGAGAAAGTCTGATAGAAATTCTCTTCATAGCAATTCCAACAGAGTTGCTCGCATCAGCCTTCCCTTTGGCCTCAGACATGGCTCAAGAAAGACAGATTAAAGTTGGAAGTAAGGAGAAAAGAGAAGCATTCAGGTCACCACTTTGCCAGGTCTGTTTGAATCACTCAAAAATATCTTTGGAGAGGTCTCTAGTGGAACTGAGAATGCAAGCAGCAACAACGACTACTAATTAGTAGTAGCACTTTAAGGTTTACTAAACACATGTGATCCTTGAAATCAGCCTGTATTGTGGGTGTTATTATGAGAAATCAGGTTAAAAGTGTTTAGGGCAATGCCTGAATGTACAGGTTAGTAAAGAACAGCAACAGAGCCCAGACTTTCTCTCTCCAAGTCCAATGATTTTTGCACAATTGTCTGAACAAGCAAGAGGGAGTCAAGGCTAGTTTGGTCCTAACTCCTTCAAGCTAAGTACGTATAAAGTAGAGCAAAGTATACAGAAAAGTAAGCAACACCTGACATCAATATGAATAGAGTACCTTCAGACATTCTGGTATGGAAGAGTGATTTTTTAAAAAAAATCTGTACAGCATTAGCTTTCTAAAGCCAAAGACAGTATCTTTTTTCCTTGTTTATTTATTTTTGTGTGTGTTTACAATTTCACTGTGTCATTTGTGTATGTGTGTGCATATACCTACATAGATATGTACATACAGAAAAGTCCATGTAACATAAAAATGTATAACTTCATGCATTTTCCAAGCTGATCACATCTATGTAACTAACACCAAGATCGAGCAACAGGACACTATGAACATCTGAGAACCCCCTCGTGCCCCTTCCCAGTCATTGTCCACCCCTTGAAAGATGGCCACCACCATGACTTCCACAGCCTAGGTGGCTTTTACAAGAATAACCTGGTTTACCACGCTACATCCAGCATTTAATACCGAAAGTTTGCTGTGCTTAGTAAATATCTGTGGGTTGAGTGAATGAATGAAGGCATCAGTGAATAACTGAGTGAGTAGGAATTTAGTGAAAAGACCCTTAGAAGGTGAAAGACAGCCAGGTATGACTCTGGAGCTAAAGACTGAAGTGAAGATACAAGTTTAATCGGTTGTGTGATTTGAAGCAAGTTATTTAATCTCACTGAACCTCAGGTTACTCAGCTAAAGATAGAAACAGCAAAGTCTATTTCCTAGGGCTTTTTGCAGTAAGCCTTAAAGTTAATGGATGTAGAACCGGTGTCTGGCACCTAATAGGCTGTTTATTACTGGTACCTAATAACTGTTAAAGCAAAAAAAGGATTCTGCTGTCTGTATTTGGGACATGACTAATCCCCTTACCTTGATCTTTATCTCTTAAATAACATTCAAATCCTTTTAAGGAATGAGATTTTAATACAGTGGAAAAGGTTTCTCCATACTCAGCATCCCAGCAAAAAACAAAAAGAGGTCAACAAATAGAGAGTGTCGTGGGCATAATGTGGCTTGTGTCCTCGAATAAGTTCAGGTCCTGATCGGGATTCCTGCTCCCCTGCTTGCAGCGTCCTCTGATCAGAGTGTGTTCTCATGGATTTCTGACCCTCCAAGCCTTGGCTTATTCCTGGTGGTAGATCGCCTGCCTGACTGGACTTAAGCCCAAGTTCCAACTCTACACCTTGATGGTTTCAGTCTCATTCTAGCCCAGCCTCTCACGGCCCCCCACCAGGAGAGCTCCTCTCTCCATGGCTACACAATGCTGCCACCACCTCCACATAAAGTTCTCTCTCTGACCATCACCTCCAAACTCATTGCTTATTCCATCAGAGGCAGCAAAGGATGCAGATTAGATGTCCCTAACAAATGGACATGGCCTCTCCACACCATTCCTCCCAAAATGCCGTACACGGCCCTTGCTCTTTGAATTGGTATTGCTTTCATTTTGTTTTCCAGTTAAAAAGAGTAAACATAAAGGTAGTTGTTTTGATATATAGGAAGAATGCTTAGGCTGTAAAAATGGTTTGTTGTCTGCATAACTTGTTCAATATCTGTTTATAAGTATCAACACATACTTGTGGAATGAATGATACCTACTTTAGTTAGGCTGCTTAATTTCTCTTAGTAGCAGTTATCTCTCTTATAAAATGGAAGAGTCTGGGTCAGATTCCCCAGAATGCAGGTGGGCAAATGCACATCTGGAAGTTGAGTGGAGACAGTCCCATTTAAATGCAGGCCGTGGGACCTCTCCTTAGCCGGAGTTGCCGCTGTTTAGAAGGACTTTTCAGTTTTCCATTATTCATCTCCATCACTAAAATTGCAAAACACTGAGCTCCACCTGGAGATGTGGTCTGAGAGGCTTATATGGAGCCAGCTATATTTGCAGAATAATTTTCAACGCAATAATAATGGAAATGCTACTACTATGTGGCTGCTATGACTTCTCTCATTGTTATCATTTTTAATGACACTGATGATAATGCTATATGCTGAACCTCATGTATACACTAACCTCAGAACTTCATACCGGGCACAGACTCAATATATATTGGTTAATGATTGAATAAAGGCATGCCAGATACCATGACCAATATTTTGCTGTGTTATCTCCTTTAACTTGAAGCAGCCCTATCAACTAGGAAGCATTATCTCCATCTAATAGACATGAAAACTGAGTAGCAGAGATGTTGAACCACTTTCTGAAGCCAAAGCACCTGAGTATTTCCCTCCCGGTAGTCTGACTGGAATCTGTACAGCCCCTTCCATAGCCCTGTAATAGTGCCGGCTTTCGGAACCAGGGGCAGAATCTTATTTTAGACCATTTTAAATCCCTCTATTCTGCAAACCTGACATGTCATGTTTCCCTCTTCCCACTCTTTTTTTTTTCCCCCCAAAACGGGAATCAGTGTGCTAGGAAGAGATCCTGGTGGAAGTTTCCTAAAGCAGAGATGCAAAGTCTGGGGGCTTCTGCTTCAGTCTGAGCATCAGAACATGGAGATGGGGTCCAGCGCTACGTTCCAGCTGCTGTGCTGGGCTCTGCTTCTTGTCATTTCTGTGTCAGAGAGAGGTAGACAAATGGAAATGTTGTCACCACAGAGCAACAAGAATGATTAGAGAGCTGGAGAGATTGATTTGTGAGATAAGATTAAAAGACCTCAGAATTTACCATTTGTCTGAGCTGTTACTGTGGGACAGACAGAATACCCATCTACAGATATCTGCTGGGTGGGATCACCTCAGACCACTGGACTCTCCAAGCAAGCGGATGCTGGTTGTCAGAAAGGAAAGGGGTTTGGGAGGGTGTGAAACACGATGCCATCCTCAGCCTGCTGAGCGCCTCGGTGCCCCTCTCTCACCTCACAACCCCGTGTTCTCTGCTGCACCACTGGCCAGGGAGCTAACTCCATCTCTACATTGGACCCCTGGGCAGTCACACTGGCATTTGGTGTATAAGCCAGTCTTTAGCACCCGGGTGATCATTTTGTCATGACCTGCTTTAAACTAAGGCAGCAGAGGAAAAGGGCACTCCTTTAACTCAGTGATACTCAGAACTCAGATAATATATCTGCAGTAGCCATTAGCCAGACAAGTCACCTGATGTCTCCATGGTCTCTAGTTTCAGGTACAAAAGAATACTATAACATAAGTAGTCTGTGTTTATTTCTCATCCACAGTTTACTACTTTATTCCTTGGTAGTTTTCCTCAGGCAGATAGAATTTCTCTCCTTGCTAATTTTTTTTCTGATTAATTCATTGAACTCCAAAAGTACTTGAATAAAGAATGGTAATAGACTGAATACAAAATAGGTGTTCAGTGGCTATTATTTGAACAAATGGATGTATGAATGAATGAATAAGTAGTACATATAAAGTCAAAACTGCACCTTTTAGCCCTAACATGCATGGCATCTAAAACCAGAGATAGACTGAGTAGAGTTTAAAGAAAGTTCCATATGACATGTGAAAATCATTCATGTCCTTTGAAAGCCCCTACCTGGATCACACTCCATTGAGCACAGAAAGCTACAGTAAGCGGTGCCTTCTACAGATAAATGTCATGGTCACCCTGGCCATATAGTAAGCAGTAGATGAGTAAAGGTTTGGAGTTGGGGAGCCTGAATTTGCACTTCTGCTCCACATCTCACTGGCTGTGAAATCTTGTGCATGTTTCAGAAGCAGTGCTGCCATATCAGAGCCCGAGGACAAAGGAAAAATCAGCAACACTTACTTGATCTTTGCCTGAATTTTTCGTATCTTGTTTATCATTTATTTTTATATTCATTTTGACTTTTTAAAAATATTGTAAAAATATTGTATTAACATATGTGTGTTGATTACTGAGTTTTTTTGTTGCTTCCTTAGATTTTGCTCCTAAGGAGGTCTCCCTCATATCACCCGAGTCCCATCCTTTCAGTATCATTTTTTTCTTCATCATAAGATAGTGAATGATTTCTTTTTGCAAAAAAGGATTTTTGCAAAGTAGGTTAGTGATTTGTCCTTCATAGGGTCATTGTTAGAATTCAATGAGATAGTTCAGTGTCCAGGTGCTTGTGAGCAACAAGCAGTAGATTTTTTTTTTTTCAGTACACAGGCCTATCACTGCTCTGGTCTCTCCCATTGTGGAGCACAGGCTCTGGACGCGCAGGCTCAGCGGCCATGGCTCACGGGCCCAGCTGCTCCATGGCATGTGGGATCCTCCCGGACCGGGGCACAAACCCACGTCCCCTGCATCGGCAGGTGGACTCTCAATCACTGCGCCACCAGAGAAGCCCAGCAGTGGATATTTTTATCAACTATTTGCTTAGCATCACTTAAGAAAGGACTAGTGGTGTTTCAGGACTGTCCTTAAATAGACTACTCTTCTAAGATCAAATACTTAATACATAACTTGAGGAAATGATACCCAGTCACCACTAAGCTGACTTTTATCCTCCTATCCTATGATTCTTTCTGATGGCAAAACAGTGTCCTGTCAGAATACAGTGAGGCCATTTTCACCCGGTGTTTCCCCTGTGAGAATCCTGGTCCCACAACTGTAGAGGCCCAGGATCCTCTTAGGAATTCAGTTCACATTTTGGCCAGTAGGGGGCTAGTGCACGTTAGTTCAGGACGAACTGTACAAATTTGTGATATTTATTCTAGATGCTGGGTGTGGTCGGAAGTATGGGAGAGGTAGTGACCCATGTTGTAACACTGTCTTGGGGACGATTGACTGGGGAGAAAGGACCGTAGAAACACCTGAGTGATGGAGTAAGGTACACAGTCACAAAGATGTACAGGGCACTCTGGGATGTAGAAAAGATGTGCAGGCCAGCATGGAGGGTGACATTCTGGGAGCAGGTGATGCCTGAGCTGAACCACGACAGCAGATCAGACATTCTGCAGGTGAGGAAGAGGAAAGATGTTTCTGATGGAGAGGACGTCATGAGCTGTGAATGGGCACTTGTGTGTAGAGGTGTAACATCTGTGCCAGGCAGGAAGATGCAACCTGCACTAGTTATTTCACCCGAGAGCATCTAATAGAGGGAATCAGGCAACAAGGTGCTGGAAGACTGAACAGACAAAAGGAAACACTGGAGTCCATTTGGGGCTGGGGAACAAGGGGAAGAAGTTAGGATTGTCAGAAACCAGCACTTGTGGGATCTATACAAAGGCCCTGCGAGCTGGGACCAGCCCTAGGAGGAGAGGGAGGGTCTCAGGAGCACGGAGGACGGGCTATGCGGGGCTGGGAGCAGACTCGGGGTGGCGGGGCACTTGGCCACTGCCCATGCTGGTCCTCCTGACGGGAACAAGTAGCTGAGTTGGGGAGTGTGGAAAGAAGCTGGAAACCGACCAGCTGTTCCTGGAACTAAGTACTGCTGCCAGGGTGAAAGGCCATTGCTGGGGTGAGGCTGATGGAACAGCCACCAGCAGAAAGGACCACTAGTCCCTGTCCCCTTTCCTGCCTTCCATCCTTCCTGTCCCCTGCTAAAAAGCCAGCAGGAAGCCAGGTGGCACAGAAGAAATTAGTCTGCAGAATCCCAGCCGCATCATCACCAGGCAGAATATAAAGGGTGCATTTGGAGCTGAGAGACCCAGGGCGTATAAGCAATGCGGACACCCTTGGCATTAATGGCTGAGGTGAGAGGCCGGAGTTGGAGGTCGGTGGAGCCCCCGCGTGGGAGGGAGCAAAGGCTCGGTAACACCCAGTCCCCTGTAACGCATGGCCCAGGGTAGAGAGTGCCTTCTGGGGAGGATGAAACCCTCCCTTCCTTCTTCCTAGAGAGGGAGGCAGTAACAAGTCAATGTAGGAGGGGTTGAATTTATTACACTTACAAGTATTTGGAAGTGATCCTTAGCAAGTCATGGAAATATTTAGCAAAAGATTAAATAGAAATCTCTTTCTTCCTTTTGTTTTATCTTAGTAAAGCACTTCATTGTTTAATGAATAAATAAAGAAAATACTTAGTAGGATCTAATAATGTAATTCTAATTAAATGCTTTAAAAAAATTTTTTTAAAGATTAGGAATAATGTGTTCAGTAAGTAATGGTATTCCTGGGTAATCTTTACACCAAGTGTTTAAATGACTTAAGACCATTTATTAGAAACTAGTGAGATCATTTTTACATTGTTTTTTTTTAATCTTTATTGGAGTATAATTGCTTTACAATGGTGTGTTAGTTTCTGCTTTATAACAAAGTGAATCAGTTATACATATACATCTGTTCCCATATCCCTTCCCTCTTGCATCTCCCTCCTTCCCACCCTCCCTATCCCACCCCTCTAGGTGGTCACAAAGCACCGAGCTGATCTCCCTGTGCTATGCGGCTGCTTCCCACTATCTATCTACCTTACGTTTGGTACTGTATATATGTCCATGCCACTCTCTCACTTTGTCACAGCTTACCCTTCCCCCTCCCCATATCCTCAAGTCCATTCTCTAGTAGGTCTGTGTCTTTACATTGTTTTTCCTCTGCGGTGTCCAAGGGCGAGCAAAAGAACATCAACAAAACAATGAAAGGCATTTTGTGAAGGACTGTCTCAGTTCCACAGCTTCATCCAAACTTCTTTATAGAACATTTACTCTAGGTGTGGTCCCAGAAGGGAGGATGTGATTCAGTGAGCCTGAGAAAAAAGGCCCGATTCCCACCATCCAGGCATTCATCATTGAACTGAAGAGATGCGTGGACAAACAGCGCTGTGTACGCCTGTAGCAACATATCTGTTCATCCTGGGGAGAGAGTCTAAGGACATAGAAGGCACGTGGGGCCAGTTCACATATATGTCTTTTCCTGTAGCTGATGGTCCACTCTGGGTGTTGTTACTTACTTTTTTGTTCTTTTGCTGATGTAGGCAAGAATCCCTCAAAGATTGAAAAGTAATAACACAGCATGGCAATGTGCATAAATCAATAATGCATTTTAGAACAATTACTAATATAAGCCCCAGGTGTCTTTTCTCATGGATGGATTTTTGTATTTGTTGGAAAATAACAATCACTTTAGTATGTATCACTAATTAAAAACTATTGTATAATTTCCAACAGATATTAAGTAATTATTGGCAATTCCATGTCAGCCCCAGTAAATAATTATCTTACCTTGTAACACATAATTAAAATGACAATGCCCCCCCAACAGATATTAAACAATCATAAATGATTCCAATTGTGCACAAGTAGCAACAGTGTATTCAACTCGGTTATGTTTATAATTTAAAATGACATTTTTCATTTGACTGCTGATTTATGAAATTTAAAAAAAATCAATTTACCTTTCTTAATGGGCTAATGCCTTTTGGGGATACACCAGATGTTCTTCTGCCCAAGGATGGCAGCTGGGCAGAAAAAAATTAGCCAAGCATATTGATACAAGACCTGAACAAGAAAAGGGTAGTAATAATGGGAGACAGGATAAAATAAATTAACTGGAGATGTGCTATGAAGTGGCTCTTGTGATCTTCGTCTTGAGGATGTGTGTGGATGTTCAGCCTGCAGTCTGCAGGTTCCCCTGGGCACCGTTTCCTAGTTGCCGTTGTTATCACGGAGATGTCAGAGGACCCACACGTGATGCCATGTCCTTCTCTTCTTCCGCTGAGGATCAGCATCTACATGCAGGGAGCAGAGGGAGGCTCTTCCAAATGCTTCCATGCATCTGCCCTCCTACAGCCTGCCTCCCACCAGGACAAGGATGTGGTAGGAAGGTTGGCAGGAAGGAGGGGTCCAAAGCCTGATCACTTTAGAGCAGATCTTTTGATTGATTCACTTAACAAATATCGAATGAGCGCTTATTATGGGTTAGGTACTACGGTTGGTGCTGATTTTAAGGTTTCCTAACTTCTAGAAAGAAGGACAATCCACTTCCTATGTTCTTTCATCTTCAACAGTTAAAGGTCTGTTGATCTATATTTATCGAAAAGTATGTTGTAATTGTCCATTTCTACTAATGTGTGAATATCAGATATGCTGTAGCTAGATCATTTCCAATTTTATGGATTCTGAGATATTATCTTGGGCCATTGAGGGTACTGCAGTCTCCTTCCATGTAGATGGGAAAGGACCGTCTGTCCCTGCACCTGCTTTGGGTTCTTTAGGTGATTTCAGGAAGCAGAGGGTAACAACCAGTGAAATTCTAACTGCTTGTTCAATGATCTTTCCCCTACTAGACCATTAAGTTCCATGAGAGCAGACTTCATGTCTATCTTAATCAATAATACATTCCCTGCAATTAGACCAGTGTAAATATTTGTTTAATTAATCGTTGATTAAAATTCTAAAACAGTAAAAAGAACAGGAAGCAAAATTGCCAATGCCTCTCACCCTTTATAATCAATTCAGAATATCCTTCTTGAAAGATAAATGTGACTCTATACTCTATAGACCACTCCCAAACCCCAGTATGACCCCAATCCTGAGTAGCATCCTATATGACAGTGGAGAGGCTGCTTCAAACCATCCCATGTAATTCACAGAGTCAGGCTGGGGTGTGGTACTTGGCACAGAACACTGGAGAGGCTCCAGGGACCTAGTTAGGAATAGTCTGTTCAGGGCTAACAGGTATCCTTGACTCTTGCATCAGGAAGAAACCCTGCAGGTGTACAGATCAAACCAAAAGGACTGCATTTATTTGTTCTACATCCTCAGGTAACGTGTGGGCCACCCATAGGGTAGGATTCATTCAGAAGTCTAAGTTGGAGGGGAGGAGTGGTGATTAAAGGCTCCTGAAGACAGGAGTGAAATCGGGTTGTCTTCAGCTTTGGAGTCCAGCCTGATCCATCCTGGCTCAGTGGAGATTCAGTTTCCGTCTGTTTGCCAGAAGTGGGGAGGCGGGTTCTGGAGCTTTGAATCCAGTGACAGCTGATCAAGGCAGTAGTTACAAGAGCCAGTGACTTCTTCTCTGAGGCAGACACAGGGGAGTAGCTCTGAGAGGGAGGAGAAAGTAAATAGAGAGTTGGCACATTTATGAGTCTGGCTCAGTTCCTGGGTGGGCAGAGTATATTCTGATGTTCTTAGGAACATATTTGATCCATATAGAAAGTCACTTCTGAAGGCTTGGTTTGAATCGGTAAAGTCGAAGGTTCAGGAGGACAGGGAACAGCACAGAAAAGTTTCAAAATTATGGTTGAGGTAGATTCTATTAAATATCCAGGTTGGACATATTCATGTGAGGAGACAGTGCTGCAAGATAAAAATGTAGTGTTGTTGTAAAACAGTAGATTCATGTGGGTGGGACCCAGGTTCTCAAATATCTTCGATTTGGGGTACCAGATTGGTTCCATTAAAACCTAGTGACATACCCAGAAGATGATGCTTAATGAATCTCCACATCTGTGAAATTCCCAAAGGATGCAGTACAGGGATTTTGGCAGGTGGCAGAAGGATGCATTGCACCCCGTGTCCCTAAGAGCTCTTCCACTATCTCCTCATGTCTCCTCAAGACAGCCACTTACCAATCAATTTTTCTCTTTAAAGGAGGCTGATTTGATGACTGCTTCATATAATGCTAAATTCCAGTCATCTAAATCATGTACCATTTTCATCTGCTCTTTATACTGACTCTGTCCTTCAAGCTCTGATGCTTTCATCAAGGACGGAACCCGTCCTGTACTACTGACTCAGTGTGGCCTCTTTCCCACCAGAGCCCTTACAGCCCACCTGCATCGCCTGTGGCAGCAGCCCCGTGGGATGGACTGAGTAGGACTTTGGCCTCAGGCAATTCTAGTTTACATCCTAGTCTACCTCTTGTCACTTACAAGAACATGGCATGTTTCTTTAACTCTTATGAAACTGATGACCTTTAATTTAAAATGAAGAACCAGTAGCCACCTCCAAGATTGTGAGTGGATTTAATGTGGGGCGGTGCACATAAAGCCCCAAGTGTGGATCTTGGCACTTTCCAGATCCTCAATAAATCTCAATTCCCTGTGCCCTTGGCACGGGGCCAGGCAGAAAAGGCACTCGTGAAGGAGTCTGAGCACTCCTGGGAGTGCTCATACTTAGGAAGCAAACAGATTTACCCACAACAAGGGTTTGCGACTTTTGGAATTTAGAGGTCATTACAGTCCCCATCGCCTTATCGGTGGAGCTGACCTACACAAGTGTTGTTTCCCATTTATTTATGATGAAACAAGCAGACGAGGAGGTTTGACGGTCAGTTGGCCCATCATTCTGTGTTTGTGCTGGGAGAACGTGCTTTAAAGGATGAGGTTCAGCTTCTGTGCCTCCCAGGCCCTACGCTCCCAGTCGGAATTCTGAAAGATGGGACCACAGGTGTCCCCAAAGGAGGTTACACATCTTTCTTTCTTCCTGAAAAAGATTCACGTGGGCTAAAGAAATCGGATGGGTACATTTTGCTTTGTTTAAATAATATTTGGTTTTGCTGCTTTTAATCATTGTTTCCCCTGAGCCTGGCACACTTTCCACAGCACACACTGGCTGCATACCTAACATATTTTGAATGCAACAGCTTGACTCCCCCGCTGCTTGGATGCTAGCAATTGGCTAGGTGTTCCATCCTCTTCCTTCTCCCTCCTCTATGGATGCAAGGAGATTTCAAGTGCAATTTGGCCTTGTACATCAAATAGCAATTCTCCTGCAGAAACCACAACCTCCAAAAACTCTACCCTAATCAAATCTATCAAGCCCAATTTAGGGGCGAGCTTGTGTCTGTTTATCAAGGAAATGGAGTTGAAATTGCCCCCTTTAACGGAATCACAGCTGCCCGCCATAATCTTTCACATGGATGTTTGAGTTAATGCCAGGTCATGGCCCCTGCTCTCCAACCTTGGAATTTGATTCCAGTGTAGGAAATTGCTATAATTTCTGTCCTGGGATTCTCAGGGGTATTGGGGCATTTTATGTTGGAGTTAGAATTAATGTGTCAGGGGAATTAAAGAATTTGGAAATGGTTGGGGGAAGATTAGCCTTTTTACACAACACGCAACGGGTCACTTCTGCATCAAATCAAACCCAGTATGACTCGTCTGAACTACTTTTACCAGGTCAAGGAGAAAAAAAGAAACAGTTCAAAAACTCTTTTTGAAGTTGAGATTTTAAATCAGAACACAGCAGATACAGGTAGAATGTATTTGTCCTGAATATAGGGCAGCTCGCTGGGTTCAGTTGCCTATTAAGAGTTACCACGTTGGGTGGGCAAAGAACCCAGCTGAGATGTCTGGGCCCCCTGAGCCAGGGAGCAGGCCAGCAGCTTCTCCTCCTGTTCACTCCTGCAGCAGCCTTGGGCCACTCGATTTCCCGCTGAAGCCCCAGGTCCCCTTAGAGAGGGTGCTCCATCCAGCACGTGGAGATGGGCAGTTGCTGTGGCCGTTTTGCACCAGGACAGAGACCCTTCATTTTTAAAAAATGTCCTTACCAGGAGACATTTTTTTTTTCCTTCTTTCAAGTGTATTCGCATCTTGTATTTATACAGAACAATTGTAACCATTTTTTTTTCTGGCACATTTTCATGTTTTCATCCCATTTTCTTCTCACAGTACAGAAGGGAGGTGAACTATTTATAATGCAGTGTTGTAAATGAGGAAACCGAAGTTAAATGACACACCCAATTAGGTGGCACTGGAACCAGGCCTCCTTCCCACAAACCCCGTGCTCTTCCCATGTCACTCTCTGATGTCTTTGAATCCTCTCCCACTCCGTCTGTTTGACTGAGGGGGGCACAGCCTTCCTGCCGCCCCCCAGGCCCCAGGCCCGCCATACCCCCTTCTCCCTCAGGGAAGTTTCTCCTCATTTTTCCATTTCCTGAAGAAATAATTCTGGGCATTTTACAGTAAATAGGTAATAGAGATCCTCTTTTTGTGAAATGTACCTGAATTTTATCCTGTTTCCATTGAAAATAAAGGACTCCTAAATAAGAGAATCATAGAAATTTAATAAATGTGGGGAGAAAGCCTGTTTATTTCCTTCAAGAGCGGCTAATGGCTCTCTGAAAAACCTCCCATTTAGAATTAACTCCGGTTTTCTCTTACATCCTTTTCTCATTCCTTTCCCTCCTCCCAGGCCAGCCTCTTTGCATTTCACTTAGGGCCATTTGCATGAAAACAGCATTTCAGCTACTTGGGGTTTTATCTGCTGCTGTTTCTTCTCCCTCAGAGTTCATAATGCCCCATGGAGCCTCCTTGTCTGCACCCACCAAGTGTGGGTGCCTTCAGGCAGGAGGTTATGTCCTCTGTCTGGTACAAATGGGCACCCCGGGGGCCTGGGTGGCGCTGAGGTGTGGG
This sequence comes from Hyperoodon ampullatus, assembly GCF_949752795.1. Taxonomy (NCBI): domain Eukaryota; kingdom Metazoa; phylum Chordata; class Mammalia; order Artiodactyla; family Ziphiidae; genus Hyperoodon; species Hyperoodon ampullatus. The sequence continues at coordinate 84,439,851 of NC_136920.1, read as the reverse complement.
GTCAGGGCAGCGTCACGAGGGTGGGCTGCCAGCAAGGTGTCTCTCCTGGGACGTCGCGCTTCTGCTCCTGAGCTGCTGATTAATCCTTGATTGTTGGTCTGTGATGGGAGTGCAGAAGGCAGAGCTGGTCTCCTGTGTGGCCAGAGTGCTGCCCTCATGTTCCTTCCTGCACTTCAGAAGACAGCTAATAGCTGGAACCACTGCGGGGGAAAAGCAAAAACACAGTGCTGTTTTCCCCACTTTATAAAATTGCTCGTCGGATTATTGATTGAGGCTTATCCCTCCTGCTGTGCAATATCCCTGCTGCTGTTGAGAAAGACTGCCTCTTCCTTAGGATCAGATGTGCTGCCCCAGGGGTGGGGGGTGGGAGCTTTAGGCAGATGCTGACCCCAGTGCTCTGCCTGGTCAGGGACGGTGCCACTCACGGGCACACGCACTTAATTCTAACACTTGGTAGGCCCGGCACCCTGAGTTTCCAAACATTTCACAGAGATGCAAACAGCAGATCAGGCAAGTGTAAATAATGTGTCCCCACGGCAGGGGGGTGAGCTTAATTCTGCAGGGTGTTCGCCTTCCTTTCACATTGAGAACATCCAGCACTTAGTGTTGTCTGTCATCTTTATGCTCCTGTTTTCTCCTCATAACGCTCTTTCCCAATTCATCTCTGAAAGTTTGTCACCGACTTATTAACCATCACATAATTGTCTGAATCTCACCACCCCCCACTCCCTTCTGCAACATTTCCCCGGGCGTCCACTGCTCCTCTGGAGACTGGCTTTGCCGTCCTTCCCCTATCTCTGGAACCACTTGTCCCCCGCCCCCTTGCCTTTCTCTACCTCCCGAGCAAAGGAATTCTCTAGGGTTTGGTCCCTGGCTTTTTTTCCCTTTCTTTTCTGTACTCTCCTCCTTGGCGTTCTTCTCCCCTCTCACTGTCCAATTAACACCTCTGCGGGGATGATGCCTAAATCTGTCTCCAACCTTGACTCCTCTCTTGAAATCTAATCCTACATTTATAATTGCCTGAGGACTGTCACCAGCCCTCTCTCCCTTGCCCCTACCCAAAGTCTGTCTCTCAGGTCTGTTGATCTGTTGATTCTAACTTTATAATATCCCACCCCTCTTTTTCATCTCAGCGACCTCCATCCTGGTTTATCATTTCATTACTTCTCACTTGAACTATCGGGACAACCACTTAATCACTCCCCCTTCATGTCTCTGCTCTATTAATCTTCCCAAAGAAGAGCTGAACCATCCCTTATCAGAAACAATGCATAGTATCAATACCTTCTTTGTCAGGAATATTAAGTCCAAATTGTTTTCAGGCACAGGTGAGGGGATCAGGCTTGATGCTCAGGGTTCCCCACGCATGTGCCGGTCCACCCCAAGCCTTCTCCTTCTTCCTCTGCATGGACCAACCATTCCAAGCCACACCAGGCATCCCCACTGGATGACATGTCTGAATTTGATCACGCTGTTCCTTCTGCCAGATTATCGTTCCCTCCCGCACCCCACCAAACTCACCCCATCTCCTCCATCTTGACAAACTCTTTATTATCTTTCAAAACTCAGTGCAAAGATTATGTTCTCTGCAAAGACTCTTCCACCTTACGTGACATTAGTCATGTCCTTCTCTATTCTCACTGTGCCTTGTGTATTTCTGTGTTACAGTATCTGCTTTTATGAGGGTGGGACCACCTTGACCATCTTATTCATCTTTATAGCTGTAGCACCCAACGTAGAATAGACATGAGATCAATGACCAGCCTCACCTCTAAACAGTCTGGAAGGTTTGTTATTACATGATCATCCCTACAAGTTCCTGTCTCCTGGCTTTTGCTCTGGTCCTTCCTTCTAGCTGGAATCCCTCCTTTATTATTCACTCACCAAAATTCTACCCATTCCAGTAAAGCTCAGCGTAAAAGCTTCTCCCACAAGAAGACGTCTTTGATCTCTTTACCAAGTAAACTTTTCTGTGTGTATGTGAACTCCAAAACATAGAAAGAACATGATTTGTAGTTATCCGGCTTGTGGTAGATTTGGACTCAGACTAACAGAACTTTATTCCTTCGTTTTCTAAAAGTTTACTCTGTATGACTCTAGCAGTACAACTCTCTTCTCAAGGGCAATAATACTTATGGATGATAAAACCTGGAACACAGCAAATGATCGATAAATGTTAATTCATGTTCTTCCTTCTTTAAGGCATTTATCATTCTACGACTTTTAGCACCGATATTCACGTCATTTTCTTCTTGTCAATAATAGAACAAAGCTCCCAGTGGAAGAAAACTATCTTCCTCACATTTCTCTTCCCAGCAGAGACTATCAGAGCTCCTTGCATAATTTAGTTGCTTAGAATATTTGTTGAATTTAATGGGTCAAACTGATTTTAAAAGCTTTCTGCTTTACAAAGAATAGAGTTTTATCATTTGCACAAAATTAAGTATGATGTTGATCGTCATGCCTATAAAATGTTGGCCATCACTCTTTGGGTGAATAATGTAACCTACATGATAACATATTTCTATGGGAAAATCAGATTAGACATCATGAATTCATTTCAGTATCTTTAACGGAAATGTTCCTTGTTCCCTCTGTGAGGACTGCCTCTTATATCTTTATGAGCATGAAAAAATGAAACAATGTTGACTTGACAACATCTTTTCCAAAGTGGTCAATGAGGTAAATTAGATTACCTGGTAAATTCCATATAGTAGTTAAGTGTTTCTATAAACTTAAGTGAAAAATCTTTGAAGAACTTTGTTCTCAACGGTGGGGAAAGTTATAAAGAATTGTTTATATGCCTTCAGTGACTATGCCTCAGAACATAAAGGCACTAAGAGAATCTAATAATCACCAGATCTCCAAACTTTAGTTTTCTCTTTTGATAAAGAAAGTGTGGTCAATAGGGCCACCTGGCTTGGATCACAAATTTGATATGAGAACTGCATGTAAGGTTCTTGATTCCAGAGTCTGTCTGCTTCCACACCCCTAAAGCCTAATAAAGTGCCTCGAATAGAAAAGATGCTCAGTAAATATTTACCGAATAGGTGACGCATACGAGGAAGATTTCTGAGGATTTTATAGTGTAACATAGTGGAATTCATATTATCTAGTGCCACCCTCTTATTTTAGATGTGATAATGGGATGGCACATGACAAGCTCCGGGCAGAACAAACAGCTCATTCCAGATTTCGTGTTTCCTGGTCTAATGCTCTTCACACACCTCACACCATACCAGCCATTTCCCAGATGTGATAATACACTCTTTCATAATAGAAAGACCAAATTCAGTTCAACTAATATTTATTAAGCTCTTGTTATATTCCAGGCATGGTGCTCAGCACTGCAGAGATTACAAGATGAATTACACAGTCTCTGCTTTTAACTTCACAAATTTTGATGGAGGAGAAAAACACATAAACCGTTACTAAATACTTATTAGGAAATAAACACCATAATGGAGACATAGGGAAAGTGCTGGTGGGCTCACCGTGAATGGAGTTAATACATTGGCTTATAGGATGGGTAGAGTTGAAGGCTGTGGAGTGGTATTCACGGAAAAAGTGATAGTTTATCTGATTTTGGAAAGAAACATGGGGCAGGCATAAGCTAAGAGGAGAAGGGAACGGCCTGGGTGTAGGAAAAGTCTGGGAGAGCAAAGGAGGCAGCACGTGGTTGTCCTGCAGCTCCCAAGGCTGTTATTTGAAGGAGCCATGGTAGGAATGTGGAATGCAGTCTGGATGTGTAAATGTGGCCGATCTTTGAGGACCATGCTTGGGAATCGGGCCTTTCTTTGCTCTGTCCTGGAGAGCTTTGAAGGTGCCTGAAGGTGGGCACTACCCTTTTTGGAAAACCGTTGTGGCTGGCATATGATCAGAGTGGACAGACTGGCGGCAGGGAAAGCAGTGAAAGAGCTGCTTCAAAATCCAGAAAAAGTTCCCTCCAAAAAGGAAAATGGTGCTGAGAGCAGGGAGAATTTCTCCACATAGGAGAAACATTATGGAGAAGAACTAGCAACCTGGGTGGGCGCTGGATTCAGACTGGCTGTCCCTTTTGTGTCCCCATACAGGCTCCTTAAATTCTCTGCCCCCAGTGTTTAATCTGCAAAGTGCCCACTCCTGCTGTTGCAGGAATAAAGTGCTAATGAGGGTTCCTGGCTCACAGAAAGTCCCCAGTAAACACTGGTGGTTGCTGGTGGTATAAAGATGTTATGTGGAGTGCAGATCTCCTGAGAACAGGCACTTTTTTCACTCACCGGCATACTCCCTGTGCTAGAAAAGTGTCTGACACATACTAGGCATTTAATAACTATTTGTTATTGCTGTTGCTGTTATTATCAAAGTTTTCTCTTTGTACCTTCTCTCCCTTTATACCCTTCTGATAGGACTGTACAGGAATTATTTCCATAACGATGGTAACTGGTGTTCAGGCACTGTGTATTGATATGTGGAAGATTATTCACGATGTCACGCTCTTTTCTAAAACTGACTGACACTTTCAGTGTATTCAGCAGAGGGCTTGGGAAGCTTTAAGCTGAACATGAACACTTTGGAAGCATCATTCCTTGAATTTGATTTAGAAGAGCAGGGAGCTAAGGTTAAGCTGTAATCATTCAAAAGTCCAGGGTCATGTTGGGCCATTCAGCTGACTCACTGGGTCATGAGGGCCCAGCCATGGTCTCTCTATGACTCACTTTACTTATCTCTGGAATGGGATTTATGAGCTGACCTCATAGACGTTTCTGTGTTGATGAGCAGATACATGTGGATGGCTAAAGAATGAAGGCAGTCGGTGGGGAGGGCACCTGGAGAATACATAGATTCCTGATGACAGGCAGGGATTGGCAGTCCGGTTATAAGTCTTCCGGGACTGGAGTTCTCAGCAAGACCTAATTTGGGTCACACACTCTGCTAAGCAAGATGTAAATAAGTGTAAAGAAGCCCTAGTCCCTGAAAGCTGCGAACACAAAGAAATCATACCTGTAAAAAGATGGATTCAATGAAGAGCAAAGAGTGCTCTGGGGCTTCCCTGGTGGTGCAGTGGTTGAGAATCTGCCTGCTAATGCAGGGGACACAGGTTCGAGCCCTGGTCTGGGAGGATCCCAGATGCCGCAGAGCAACTAGGCCCGTGAGCCACAACTACTGAGCCTGAGCATCTGGAGCCTGTGCTCCACAACAAGAGAGGCCGCGATAGGGAGAGGCCCGCACACCGCGATGAAGAGTGGCCCCCACTTGCCGCAACTAGAGAAAGCCCTCGCACAGAAATGAAGACCCAACACAGCAAAAGTAAATAAATAAATTAATAAACTCCTACCCCCAACATCTAAAAAAAAAAAAAAAAAGAGTGCTCTGATGGAGATACTTACAAGGTAGAAAACAAGGAAGAATTCACTGTGTTGAGTGGAGCTGGTGTTGTCCAGTGAAGGTGCTGTGTCATGAGCTGGGTGTCCAAGCGCGAGTCCAATCAGGGAGGGTGTCCCAGTGTGAAACATCACATGCAAGGCTTGTACTAAGTTATCCCCGTGAAGCAGCCCACACGGGAGGAGTGCACTAGGAACTAGATTGGAAAGGAGGAAGGGAGTCAGGTCTGTAGAAGGATGCACGTGTACACACACACACACACACACACACACACACACACACACCAAGAGGCTGGTGGGATAGAAGAAAAGCCCAGCCAGTGAGGTCAGACAGGTCAGGACTGGAATCCTGGCTTCTTGATCCCTTTGAATCTCAATTTTCTCATCAGTAATATGGGATTCATTGCACCTACTTAGCAGTGCTACTGTGACTGGAGATGTCTATTCGTGTCCTAGAAAATAAAGGCATTAGTAGATGCATATATGGTAAGTGAATATATCTGCTTTGGTGGCTACACATACGCAGTACCACATGTATAAAATGCTTGCAGACACTGATTGATTTGATGGTGGACACTCAGTGCTTCACTTCTTTAGTTCCTTCCCCGATTTCTATAAAAGTCTCTGGAAGAACAACATAGTTCCTTCCTCGATTTCTATAAAAGTCTTTGGAAAAACAGAATATGCCTGCTTTGGTGGCTACACATACACAATCCCACATGTATAAAATGCTTGCAGACGCTGATTGAGTTGACGGTGGACACTCAGTGCTTCACTTCTTTAGTTCCTTCCCCGATTTCTATAAAAGTCTCTGGGAGAACAGTATAGTCAGTACATCACTAGGCAACACCAACACCGGCTGGTTAGCAAGTGAGTGGTGTCTTTCCCACACGCCAGCTTTCCTGGGATATCTTGTAGCTGATTAATACTGTGTCTGATTGGATTCACATTTTCAAGTTGCAGTGCTGTTCTGCACATCCACACTCCCCTGCCCAGGGCATCCTCTGTTTTTAGTTCATGACCACGCCTTCCCAGGCCTCCAGTCATCGTCATGATCTTGTGGTGGGAGAGGGGTGTTGGTACAGAACAGGGGACCGCAGAGGGGGAGAAACCAAAATGATCCATTGGCACCAACAGGGAGGATTTCTGAGTTTCCTCCAGCACTTAAATTGTGTTTGCACACGGCTCTCAGAATTTCCTAGATGTGCCCCATTCTGCTTTTTGTCAGCCGCCATCTCAGTTTTGTTGCTGTGAAATCTCCTTTCTCCTTTGCGCAGAGCTCTTCCTGATGTTGATCTGAGGCATCTGTCCTCAGGTAACAACCGGCGACTCCTGTTAATGGCACTAATATAAATCCTCGGCTTCCCCTCGGTTCTCGTGAGAATCATGGGGGCCTGGGGTGCCGAGTGAGACAGCAGCTTCTCTGACTGTGTCCCAAGGAAGGTGAGCTATGGGCCCCCAGTGGCTGTCCTTACACGTCACCTACCAGATTTGTTACCAAACCCTACCTTGACGCCGATGTATGTTTTGATAGAAGGTTAATGCATACGTGAATACACAACTTTTTGATTTATTGTTGTCGTGAGCTCATCACTCTTTCCTCTAAATTAAAACTCCCTCCAGATGGGGATGTGTGAAGCAGATTTATCGATCTGCAATAAAACCTCACTCATAATCTCTACAGCTGCCCATTTGTCTTCTCCAGAAAGAGGGTTCATTACTCTGGATGTCCCAAGAATGAAAGCAAGAAGCGAACTTTCTCCTTTGTTCCCTTCCTGCCCCTCCCTTGCTTTCTGCTTCTCTCCTCCCTCCTGTTCTCTGCCCAGCCCTTCCTTTTACTTCACGAGACCAGCTGAATCCCCCAAGCAGAATCCCTCCCATTCCCCATCTCCGTCCTGTTCCCTTATATTTCTCTTTGCTCTCCTACCACCCACCTTCAACATGTTCTTTTTTTTTTTGTGGGCATCCTGCAAGGGTCGTGACATTGAATAGGATTTGTGGCTGAAATCAACAGCACAGCTCTCCACTCTGCTCCTTCCAGATGGGTTTGTCCTCCCTAGTTTGGACAAACGACTATGGACTCAAGAGATGAATGAGTGAGTGGCCAGACTGACAGAAATCAGAGCAAGCGGTAGGTGGGTAGGTGCTAGGTCTGTGGCCGAAGCGGGGTACACGTGGATAAAGAATGTTTACCACTGAGTGTTTTATTGGGTCCGAAGAGCCTTCTGATTGATTGCCTAGGAGATATTCTGGAGTGCACACATGATCGAGGCTGCTTCCACTGGTCAGCAGATGGCCTGGCCAGTGTGCCAGGAAGCAGAAGAAGTAGCTGTTATCTCGGACTAAACAGAAGGAAGGGCGAAAGGACTTCTGGAGTGATCAGATGAATTGCCTAGTCAGTTCAGTGGAGTATCTCTTCATGTTACTAAAATTCTCATGGCTTTTCCTGCTGGAAAAAAAAAGCATCATCTAGTCTAGCAGATTTCAGCTGGAGCGTCATGATACCCTGGCGTGTTGCAATCAACCGTACTGTGTGACGCAACTTCCCTTCACATTACACGTAATGTGTTACTTCTAATAAAGACCTGGTTTGCAAATGAACTACTTACAAACATCAGTTAGAACACATTCTAGGTTATACTTATAATAGCGTCAATTCACTCACATTATTTCTGATATGATCTCTTGGACAGGCCTTGGATGTAGTGAGAGATGACCTGGCAGAAATTACACATTCTTTGCAGGGGGATGATGGGCATGTGGCTGGCATCCATCACGAGGAGGTGAGAATCACTGCCCTGGTGTTTCTCTTCCAGGCAGGAGAGCTGTCTTTAGAAGAACTCTGAACACCCATCCCTTGTGTCCTTGTAGTATGACAAAGGATGCAGCCCCTCCTCCTCATTTTAAAATAACAAAGTCGTAACCCAGAGCCAAGCAGTGATGGTCCAAGTACGGATTTGAACGCGAATGCACAAATTCACACTCAGTGCACACTTTCCCCTGGCCCCTACTTCCTCCAACAGGCAGGCATGAAGAGCTTGGGACAGAGACTGGGGACGCTTGGAGGAAGAACAAGGAGGAAATGAATTGCCATTTATCACTGGAGTCAGGAGGCAACCCCAAGCAGGTTTAATCACCCCGTGCAGAGAGGGATGCAGAGCAAGTTTATAGTTTACAGTGAGCAGGCTGACACAGCTGATTGATGTCAAATATGCCATGATGTATATTGTAAAGAAGGGATATTTAATGGTGTGACTCTATGGCAGGCTTAGAAGTGAGTTGCTGCAAAGTAAAGAGTGATGGATAGGCTCATTTACATGTAAAATTGCCAATGGCACTGACAATCCTGGTATGTGAGGGGAAGATAAGAGGCACATAGCAAGATCCACTTTTGTCCTAGTACTGGAATATTAAAATACAGCTGTGCAAGCATCTGGAGTTTGCAATGGACTTTAAAGATATAATTATTTTTCACCTTTCAGCCCTGAGATAATCTACATATTTTATGAGGTTTTCTATAAAGTCACCATAACATCCCGGGTTCAAGTATTTGCAGTAGATGGTGGTGCTGATATGAAATTCAGTTGTATGGAGATGGTCAAAAAATAAAAACACTCCATGGTTTTTATCTGTCCCCAGCCTATCAATCTCAAAATGCTTATAGAGTAACAATGTGAATGACTGGTACCTTGACTTTTTTTTTTTCAATTACATAGGTACTTTACTTATTAAATGGAACTATCTCTATAGTCGTGATGTTTGAGATATTTCCAATTTATTTTTTTTAATTTATTTTATTGAAGTATAGTTGATTTATAATGTTGTGTTAATTCCTACCATACAGCAAAGTGGTTCAGTTATACATGTATATATACATATATATACACATTCTTTTTCATATTCTTTTCCATTAGAGTTTATCACAGGATATTGAACGTAGTTCCCTGTGCTATACTGTAGGGCCTAGCTGTTTATCCGGTCTCCATATAATAGTTTGCATCTGCTAATTAATCCCAAACTCCCAACCCATCCCTCCCCCACATCCCCCTCCCCCTTGGCAACCACAAGTCTGTTCTCTATGTCTGTGAGTCTGTTTCTGTTTCATAGACAAGTTGTTTCTGTCATATTTTAGATTCCACGTATAAGTGGTATCATATGGGTACCTTGACTTTAAAACTCCATTTGCCTCTCCGAAACTGTTGCCTTCTACTGGTTTTCTCTGCCCTATTCCAGGAAAAGAATCAGTCTCTCTCTTCTCCCTCTCCCTCTCTGCATGTGTGTGTGTGTGTGTGCGTGCGTGCACTTCTGTCTTATTCTCCCCTTCCTTTCTCCTCTAATAAGGATGCCATTATCATGTGTGGGCTGATGTCTATTACATATGAGAGTAGGGGAAATTGACTTATCCTCTCAACAAATCATGATGTTTGGATCAATGCCAGCTAAATATTCAGCCATGAGGACAGACTCCAGACCTGAATTGGATGGCTGAGGAGCACTTCATATTTGTCCCCAACATTAGAAAATGACAGGATGGCACTAGAGTCAGCCTCCCCTTCCTCTATTTATCCACCCCTCCCTCTTTTCCTCCCTACCCAGTGCGCACCGGGCCTCAAGCTAGGTCCTGGAGACACAGGAGTGAAAGAGACAGAGGTTAGCATGTGGAACACAGAGGAGGAAAGAACCTCAGGACAGCTCTTCACAAAGGCTGCTCTAAAATGTCAGGGATGCACAGGAGTATCTCCATGAGACCAAGGAAGAGGGGTGGCTGTCTGATAAAGAGCGAGGACTTCCCTGAGGAATCAGCATTGAGCCAAGGCTGAAGGCAGCAAGGCAAAGTGGGAAGGGGGATTTTACCAAGGAAAAATATGCTGCCCATGTATCCAGAGCAAGAAAACGTTTAGCAGATTTAAGGACCTGCATCTACAGTGATGCAAGAGAAACAGACACTTGAGAAGGGACGGAAAGAGATAAAACTAAAGAAACCATTCTTGTCCCGAAGAGCCTGGCTACGCCTGCTTAAAAGGTGTGGATAAGGACACACAAAGGGTCCCATGGTACACAGGAATGTTTCAGATTTGCTCTATTTATGTATTTGCCTCTAATAAGCTGGGTCTTATTCTGAATATGATTGCCAATTGTGTGGTAAGAAAGACAAGTTGACAATAATAAAATGTATCATCAAAACCATGCCTTTGGGGGTGCTCATTGCTTGTAATTAAGCACGTAATATTTAGAACTAAGGATTTGCCAAACATATTTGTCAATTCAGTTTAATGTGTTTTATGTACTTCTTCAATAACTAGATGATTGTTATCGTGACAGCAAATTAATTTTATACATTAGTTAATAGCATCTGTGCTTTATCATCCCACCATTCTTTTACTCCTTCAAAACATACTTACTGAGAATTTACTGAGTTCAAGGCACTTTCCTAGGTGATAGAGACACAAAGATGAATAAGTTGAGTCCTTCTCATAAGCTAATGAGGAAGACGCATCATAAGCTGAGCTACTGTGAAGAGTGGACTGGGTAAAGAATGGAGAGTAGAGGGATTTATGGCCTTTGCTGGTATCTGGGATTCTCAGCAAAAGAGATATCTGTGCTTTATCTTTGGGCCTCTCACTGTTGTGGCCTCTCCCGTTGTGGAGCACAGGCTCCAGATGCACAGGCTCAGCGGCCATGGCTCACGGGCCCAGCCACTCCACGGCATGTGGTATCTTCCCGGACCAGGGCACAAACCCGTGTCCCCTGCATCGTCAGGCAGACTCTCAACCACTGCGCCACCAGGGAAGCCCATCTGTGCTTTGTCTTAAAGAATGTTTTGGAGTTTCCCACAGGCAATGTTTGCTGATGAGGGAGCGAGGGAGTTTTGATGCAAATAGCAATAGCTGATCCGCACAGAGTTTCATTGAATTTCACTACTAAAATTAAAATGATGCTATCATTATTAGGTTTATTCAGCTTTACCCATAATCTCTTATTCTTCTAAGGACTTGGCTGTAACATTACTTCTGTGATGCAGTTGGCAGTAAGGTTGTGGTTAGGACCAGAACCTCTGGAATCACAAAGACCTGGGTTCCAATTTGCCGCTTAACCATCATGAGATCTTGTACGAGTCGCTTAAAGTTTCTAACCTTCATTCTCCTTTGTAATAGGGCTCATAGAATATTAAAAGAGGTAACGTGTTGAGCTTGGGGTCAAGCACAGAGTAAGAGTTAAATAAAAGTTAGCCGTGTATGGTTAACACCATTACCATAATCTGTCATTTAACGCCTAATGAAACTTTGAATGAACCACAACACAGTAGCTTTCTGGGGCCAATGTACCTCCTAGAAGCCTTAATACAGCCCTCTTCTCATCTGTCTTCAGGAGGAACGTGGCTGCACTGTAATAAATCACCAGCACAAAGTGGGCGCACATGGTCCCTAGTCTCTGCTTGCCCCCTGGGTTTTCCTCCAGTTATTGTGCTATTTTCCCTGGTGTTTCCTTTTTCTGCTCCTCAGCTGAAAACTTCCTGCTTGTGCAGTTGGCTTGCTCTTTCTGATCATTAACAAGGCTGCTGTGCACATTTGCACCTGGGACCCCTCCTCAGCACCCCTCTCCCTCTGGGTGCCTCCTCGGCTCATTTTCTGCAGCACCAGATTGTGAGTCCACACAAACACGTTCTTCTCACACATCTGAATTGTCGCGTGAAAACAAAGTCTCAGGGACATTTTCATGCAGTGCATTTTCACTCCTCCCCACTCCCAGCTTTTTAAAAATGTTTCATCAATAGCTTGGATCCTAACAGGCTTTCCTAAACATGCCCTGTTCTTAATCCAGTGAAAAGAAAATGTGAAAAAAACGAAAACAAAACAAAATTCAAAAGACAGAAGAATGGGGTCATACAGAGTGAAGTAAGTCAGAAAGAGAAAAACACATATCGTATATTAATGCATATATGTGGAATCTGAAAAAATTAGTATAGACGATCCTATTTACAAAGCAGAAATAGAGACACAGATGTAGAGAACAAACGTATGGACACCAAGGGGGAAAGCGGGGAGGTGGGATGAACTGGGAGATTGGGATTGACAAGTATACACTATTGATACTATGTATAAAATAGATAACTAATGAGAACCCACTGTATAGCACAGGGAACTCTACTCAGTACTCTGTGGTGACCTAAATGGGAAGGAAATCCAAAAAAGAGGGGATATATGTATACGTATAGCTGATTCACTTTGCCGTACAGCAGAAACTAACACAACATTGTAAAGCAACTCTAATAAAAATTTTTTGAAAAATAAAATAAATATTCTAAGTGGTCATAAAAAAAGGACAGAATGGGGCAGTGAGAGGCACCCCACTGAAACCCCCCCGAGGTCTGGCTGCTTGCCGTGCACTGTGCCTCCATGGTGCCCTGCACTGCTCTTCATCTCTGCATGGTTTCCACAGCTGCCCTTTGTTCTGAGTTGCTGCACCCGCCCTGGTGCCCAGTCTAGAAACCTGGACTTTCCTCTTGATTCCTTCTTCTTCCTCAGCCATCCATTCCAGACCGTCGCTGGGTGAGCCTGGCGATGCCGCCTCTGCTGTGTCTCTCACAACCAGCCACCTCTCTGTGCCTCCACTGCCATCTCCTGTACCAGCACACTGCAGGCGATGCCTTTGGATGGTCCCCCTCCTTTTCTCCAGTCCTTTCTCTACTCAGGAATCAGACATCTGTTAAAACGCAATAGGATCTTGGTGGTTTCCACTTGAAAATACTTCCATGGCTTTCTGTCACTCTCAGGATGAGATCAAGCTTGGACTCTGTACTTGGCTGAGAAGGATCTTCTTAACCCCCATGACTCTTTATCCCAATGCTGGCTTTGTTACTTGTAGCTACTCCCCTGCCTTCCCACCCCTGTCTTTGCTGGCACTTTCTATCTACAATTTATCTGTTGATTTAGGAGCTTAAATATGACTTCTTCTGGGAAGCTTTCCAACCCAACTATGCTCTGCTTCATGGCCGTTTATGAGCATCCATGGCTTTCCAAACCCTGCATCATGGCACGTACCGCATCACTGTTGCAGCTGCCTATCCGACCAGCTGTCTCCTTTGCAGGACTGTGCTCAGTGAGAACAGGCATTACCTCTCCTGCTCACAGCAACTGGGCTAGCCCAGTTCCTGGAACACAGTAGGTGCTCCATATATATGGGGAGAATACTTTCAGAATCCTTTGAGGGGGAAGACAAAGCCAATCAGGGATGAAACCAAAACCACCCCAGGGGTGGGAACAGGAACGCCTCTCTGCACAAGAAGGGGATGGTTGAACAGTCTCCCCACCACCTGTCTCTCTCCCCAGCCTGTCTTGATCGGGATCCAGCCTCTCACTTCTCTCAACTCAACAGTCAGCAGAAGGGCCTAAATTGGGATATTTTCCAGGGGCAAGTTGAGTGAGTGCTCACTGACTGAGCTGACCCTGATAGAAACGCTTAAGGAGCTTTGCAGGAGGATTAAGCAGCTGCCTTTAATCTTGCTTCCTTCCAGGTGGTGGGAGAAGATTCCGGCATGTGGGCAGGGCTGGGCTGCAGAGTGTCTGAGCCCTGAGTTGCAGTCTGTGGGTGGCTGTGCACTGGGGAATCCAGGAGCTGGGAATGGGGAGAGAGATCTGGCAAAGAGGCAATCGTTTCCATTTCAACATTTTAACAACCCGACTGAATTATCTGCTCTTTCTTCTCCTTTACATACAATTCAGAAAGCTCTCCTATTTCTAAATGTGAAGTGCTCTCATTAGTGGCTGGAAAATTCTACATTTGTGGATTATATAACAATGAAGACTAAACCCGGAGACACAGAAGCAGAGAAGATTTATTCTGGATCACACCAAGTGAATCCGTGGAGGGAAACAGCTAAGGCTCATCACTCATCATGGGTGCATCTCAGATGTGTTGATCCCAAATCATCTGCTATTTTCACCAGTGTCATGTGGTATAGCCTGGGGTACAGTGTCCCTCAGCCCCCAGGACTCCCCAGATAGTAGCCAGTTGCCCCCAAGATTACTTAGCATGATTGATTCTGAAAAGCCCTGAAAAGGGAGAGTTGACATTTTTACAACATTTTGGGTATGTCCCTTCTTGGATACTGCATATTTTAGAGGCTTTGTTAATATGATTAAAGACAAAAGCAATTGACTTCTGTATGGGGAAGTAATAATGGAATAATAATAATAATTCCATTGGATATTAAAGCTGGAAAAGGAGTTTAAAGTCCAAGTCCTCGTGGACAGGTGAAGAACCTGAGTCTGGGAGTCTTTCCCCCAAATCATACAACCCTCTATTGACTGAGGTGGCTTAGAATTAGCTGGCTTGCTTTTTGCCAGACCACATTAGAGGCTTTGGAGATGGAGGGCATTTCAGGGCTGTGTCTTTGACAGGAGCTGTATGCAGAGTGACATCAGGGCATGCATGCCCCACGCAAGCTCCTTGCATCTTGAACACTTAGAGTTGGGTCTCTAGGCCAAGGGTCCGTTATTAGCACAGCCTAAATCATAGCAGGCACTCAATGAACATTGACTGGATTAATGTTGAATATGGGCTCTCTAGTTTCACAGACTCTGACTGGGTTTCGGAGTGTCTGAAACTTCCAAATATTTCACCTAACCTTCCTTGAGATCTTTAACTGTGGCACAGAACCTATTTCCAAATATTTCTTACTTGGGCTGCAGGCTGTGTGAGCATTTGGAAACCCAGGGGCACATGAGGACACATCACTTAATTTTGGTTTAGCTGGGTCTATTGTTTGAGGTTTTAATTTCAGCGTGTTAAGGTGTATCTCTCCCTGAATTTCTCAGGCTTTCTTTGCATTCACATCCAGGCTGTTCTAAGCACCCTGCATACCTGCATGAATTTCCCTGAAAGACCCCAGTGTGTCATTGTACTTGTGTATTAATAATGTATCTGATTCATTACTACTGCACCCCAAGCATTACAGCCTCAGGGTATGTGCGACATTTAAGACCAAGAATTATTTCACATAGAACAGATCTGCTTAAAAAATAAAATCATCTTTAGGGATTTAGGGAGAGTGAGAATTTAATGGCTGGTGATGATTTTAACAAAACATAGCTGACCCTAAAACTGCTTCTCTCAGTCTTTTCTATTAGTAGGAATAGGAACCTGGCCTCAGCCTGACCTTGAACTAGCCCGGTCTCTCACTGGACGTCTCAGTAGCAGCTCTCCCGGCAGATGTGCCAGCCTCAAATCTGCCACTGCTCTGTCATCTCTCAACCAGTGACATAAAGAAGCAGAGGCCAATGCAAATGCCCTGGGAACCTTCGTGTTTTACGTGCACTTGGGTCCCTTCAAAGGCTGCCCTGGAAGCAGGTATTGAGCTTCCTTGCTGGTGGTCTGCCCAGCCCTCCCCTCTGGCCCTGCTTTTCTGGGTTAACCTATTGTGCAGCACCAGGGCCTTGGCCACAACATTCCAATGAATCATCACCAGTGCGAGCACTGACCTGAGACTCACCACTGCCCCTTTACGTCACTGGTTTATACCGAGTGACTTCTGGATCCTTTTCTAACCTCCCAGGGGCTGAGAAGTAGACGGAACTGGTGCCAGCTGCTATTGCTGGGTTTGAACTGTACCACTTACTGTCTTTGCAAATAAGGGAGAATCCAGCTGACTACTTCCTTCCAAAGAGATATTGCACCACTGAAAGCGACAGGCTCAGGGAGGGCCTCAGGGGCTGGTGACCGTCTCACACATTAGTAGGTTTTTGCACCCAGCAGTCATCAGCTGAAGGAGTCTGAGAGGGACAATGACCTGAAATCTCCCTCCTCGCTCCCGAACCACCTTCACGCTGCAGTGCATCCTTCACAATGATTTCCAGGGAATTAATTTAAAATGGCTTTCTACTATCCTGCCAGTATCCCAGACCTGCCTGATTTCAACCCAGACTCTCCTACTGACTTTAGTAAATGGATAAAACACATTTAAATATAAGGGAAGACTATTTTTCAAGGAGTTATAAAGATCTCTACCTAGTGACAAAGACTAAAATCTCACTGGGTGCAAATGCATCCTTCCTGGAGGAGAAGCCTTATCCCTCTTGGCTCCAAAGCCATACATTTGTATATTGATGGAATCCATGGACTTGCGTAGCTGGGTTGAGATATTAGAAGCCATCAAGCACAATTCAGGGCAGCCGTCCTCTTGGAAATTTGTGGAGAAGGTGATTATTTAATACCTAGTGAGAGAGAAATACTCCATTTCCAAAGACAAACCACACTTTGATCTACCCATGAGAGGCACCATTCATTCATTCACCCATTCCGTCAGTCATTCAACCGATAGCTATTGAACCCCTTCTATGTCAGGCGTTGTCCATAATCGGAGATACTGGAGGGAAATGATCACAGTGTCAAATGCTCTAGCACTTGTCTATACTGCTTATCTACACTTACCAATTGTCTATCTTTCTACCCAACATCTACGCTGAGTAAACCAGGATGTATAGGGTCCTCTCTCTGCCCCTTGTTAGAAAACGTCTTTGATCTCCCCTCAGAGATTTAGAACACAGAAAATGCACCCAGTAAATATTTGTGCTGGAGGTTCTACACAAGTTCTGGGTTATGGAGTTTCAAGGTCAGAGAGCTGTCAAACCCAAAGGGATCTAGTAATCAAATCCCACTTTTTTTAATGGATGAAGACACTGAGACTTGGAGAGTTTAGGTTACTTGCCAAAAGTCACAAAGCTAGTTATTGGTGGAGGTGAGATCACATCCCACTCATCCTAATTGTCTTCTGGCTACTCTGTCTACTGCATAAGTTCATGACAAAAACCTTTACATCCAGCTGAAGGACGCTGTAAGGGACCATTTGGTCCAAAGGTTCTCAGCTTTGGCCCTGCAGAGTCACCAGGAGGAACACATCAAACCACTGAGGATGGGGTCCCACCCCCCAGAAAATGTTAACTTACTTGACTTGGGTCAGATCTGGGCTACTGAATTTTTACACGTCCTAGGTGATTCTTATGTGTTGCTTTTAGGGAAACTCAAGTGGACCATTCACCCATGCATTCTACTGCTGTGTTCATTCATTCATTCACTTCAAGTCATATATTTCCTTAAATATTAGTTTAGCAAGAGACATGCACATAGGAAATCTCCAAAGCAGTCCACGTCCCGTGTCAGGAAGCTTCTGCTAGGCTCCCAGCACACCACAGGACTTTGCAATCCCTCACCAGGTACCTAAATGTCACTTACAAGCAGGATTGGCTGGCAAGCCCCTGAAGGCTTCCCGCTTCCCAAGCCTCCTTACTCGGGAGCCACGTGGGAGGCCTGCCACTGTCTGCTGGGACCACACTCGTGCTCAGGGCCCTGACAGGGGCACCAGGGGCTTGTTTCCCATTATTTACTTTTAATTATCATTTTCCTGTGTGGCTCTGCCCTCCCGTGAGTGCGGCAGCCCTCTGTTAATAGGATTATGTGGTGGGGATGCTGCCGTGTGCAGGTCTGAGTCTCCTGTCTCTGAGTCTCTCCCAGATAATTGATTTTGGTCTGTTCCTGACACTTGCCTTTATGGCACAAGGTGTTATTAGGGCCTTTGTTTCATTTTTGAGTGACAAAGCCTTTACAAGCCAGCCAAGCAAAAGCAGTTGTTGCATCTCTCACTTTTCTTATTAACTAACAGAGAATTGCAGGCAGCTTGAAACCCGCTGAGAGAAATAATAACATGAGCGGCTGCTTGGGAGCAAAGTGGGTCCTTTCAACCACAACAGCCTGGCAGGATTAACAAGGGCCCCTCCTCTCACTCACCCAATGGATCCCAGTTCCCCGTCTTCCCTCTTCCACCCCCTCTTCCTCCCCCAACACATCTCTATCTGGTTCTGGACCGTCTCCCACCACCCAAGCAACACAGCGGTCTAGGCAAAAGCTTCCCCCCACCTGGACCCTGGGCCTGCTCTTAGCCTCTGGGGAGTGGAATTACCTATCCCAATGATTGTTGCCCGTTGGTGTTTAGGACTTTCTCTGCTTGTTTTTATATATTTTTCAATTAAAAATATTTACTATGAAAGCTTTTAAACATACAAAAGAGAAAGAGGGAAAATGAACATAAGTGTATATACTACCCAGATTAACAAAAAATATGTCACCTGTACAACTGAGATCTCCTGAGGACCATCCTCTGACCGCCTCCACCTCTCTGCCTCCCCAGAGGATTCCATACTATTCCAAATTTCATACTTATCATTCCCAGGCCTTCACCGATATTTCTACCACGCGTGCGTGTCACTAAACAATGTAAAATACTGTTGGCATGTTTTTAAATGCACACACATGTTATCATAGCATGTGTATTCAACAACCTGAAAGTTCTACATGTGACATTCTTCTATTTGATACATGAGCTGAAGTTCCTTCATTTTTCCCAGCCAGCACTATACTTTGTCATATGATACATCACAGCGTTGCACTCACCTGTTCCTTTGTTGGAAGCAGTTTAGCTGCTTCCTTACATTTTGCTGTCGCACAGGTTGCTGCCATGGTGTCTGGGGTCACATCTCCTGGGCTCTGACCAAGCCCTTCCTTAGGCACAAGCCCAGACATGGGATTGCCGAGTTGTAAGAGCTGCTCCTTCAGTGGGTAACACTTATGTGTCTCGAGAGGGATTTTCTCCTAAAAGTGTAAGGAAATGAAACGTACGGATTATTAGTTCTATCTCACATGTAAGTTCAGAGAAACGCTTTCTACCTTTGCTTGACGGGGCAGACAGTAGCACCAGGGAAGGAAAACCACTCACCCCCCAAAGTTCTCCTTCTTGCTCTCCCACCGTCCGGTGTATTTTAGTTGAACAGAATCATCACCATCCTCCTAATGGAACTGGAGACTCGACCCTTCCTCCCGTTCTCCTTGGTGACCAATCTCAGTCCTAAGCCATCAAGAGGAAGGGTCCATAGTCACAGACATACTCTTTCTGGTGGCCCAGGCAGGGTGTCCCCATCCTGTGAGAGACTCTCTGCTCAATTACCTGGACCTTCGAGCCGATCGGCACTCTCTCCTCTGTTTCCCTGGAAACTTCAGCGAGTCAAGTGGGCACACTGGCAAAAACCTGGGTTTTGTCGTAAGAATCTGTCTTGAGTTTGTGTTCTCACCCTCACAGATTTTGTGATTGCAAACCAATACTTAACTTGTCAGGCTCTGTTACCTTATCTGTAAAATGCTGACCTCACAAAAGCACCGTGCTTGGCGCTCGGTGGTCAGCCAGGAAGTGGCAGGCATGGCTTTAAGCGTGCGTCTGGCTTGGAGTGTCCTGAGTGCCCCGCGGCAGGGGGGTGGGGAATGGGCTCCCCCCGCCACCTCCCTTCCTTCAGACTCCAGTTCCTGGGGCTTCTGGCTTCCTGGACTGAGCCCTGGGAGTTTAGGGAGGAGCCACTCCTCAGAGACCTTTCCAGACCTGCCCAAGGACACTGGTAGAGCCAGTTTCTGTGTGGACAAAGTCTCAGACTTGTGCACGCAGGCTTGTGTTGACCTTCTTCCTCACCTTTTCCTAACTGTCCTTTGGGAAGGTGCAGGAGCGTTTCCTTCCTCTCTCAGTAAAAACTCAGTAACGTCAAGACACAGCAGAGATCCCTTTGGCGGGGGGAGAGAGCACGGGCTCAGAGTCCAGTGCCTGCTCTCGGGTGCACAGCTGTGGTATTTTTATGTTGTTTTCTTCTCCACGATCCTCATTGTTTTCTCATGCAGTTGTCACCCCACTTAATTATCCTTCTGTCTTTGTTTCTGTCTCCAGCCCCTCGTGCTCTTTCTCCTCACCCTCTTCTGGTGTTTTCTTCCTGGTTCTCTTGGCTTTCGGGCACTGCCACAATTCACCCATCATGTCCCCCAAGACTCTCATGTGGTCCCCTTGTATGAATGATTACTGAAAGGAATGGAATTGTTAAACACAACAACGTTTTCTGTGCACCACTGTGTAAAACGTACAATAATAAAGCAGAACGGCACTAAATGAATTATGGTTTTTTAAAGAAACAAATTACCGACCTGTCAAATACTATTAACGCTCAAATCAGTGGGAAGAATAAGAGTATGTGTACAGAGGGAGCTTCTTTTCTTTTGCAAAGCAAATATCAGTCCCTCATAACAGCTGGTTTCAGTGTCTTCAATGAGTATCTGATAAAGAAAAGGAAAGCAGGAAACTCCGATGAATCGTTTCTCCCGGTGTCAACGTAATGTGTATTTTGGTGTGGAGTTCATATCATTCCTATATTTGAGTGAAGGGCTCGTTGCCTCTCCACTGGGTTTATGATATCTCGTTCCATAGGACAAGGCAGATGGTAAAGGGGAAATTATGAAAAGTAAAGTGGGGTGGAGGTGAGTTTTCAATGTTCAAGGACTGATCTGCTTCTCAAAAGAGGCAGGTCTAGGGCTTCCCTGGTGGTGCAGTGGTTGAGAGTCCACCTGCCGATGCAGGGGACGCGGGCTCGTGCCCCGGTCCGGGAGGATCCCACATGCCGCGGAGCGGCTGGGCCCGTGAGCCATGGCCGCTGAGCCTGCGCGTCCGGAGCCTGTGCGTCCGGAGCCTGTGCTCTGCAACGGGAGAGGCCACAATAGTGAGAGGCCCGCGTACTGAAAAAAAAAAAAAAAAAGAGACAGGTCTAAAAGGAAAACCAAATACACAAAAAAATACCTTGTCTCTGCGAACAGACTACAAGGCAACATCCATTTGGGCAGAGAGCAGAAATTTTCTTGTTTTCAATGCTGAAAGTTAGAAGACTAGGGAGCTGGACCTTTAATCTAATAGGAGTCTAGCGTTCATAGAGACACCTCAAAGTCAGTGTCAGGAATGGGGAAGAATATATATTATTTGGGAGATAAGTTGCACTAGCAGTGATACTCAAAGGGCATCTCTAGACCATGCAAAGCCCTCATTGACCCTTAGAGGGTTATTTTCTTCTCCAGTGTTGGATAAGAGAAAACTTGGCCACTGGAAGCAGAGCAGAGTCCAAACACAATCTCACCCTGCAGTCACTCACTTCTTTGAATTCGTCCAAATCTTTTGATTTTGTCCTTCAGAGGAAGATTAAATGGCCAAGGCACTAGTTGAGTATGAAATTAGAAATGGGAGAAACTATATTATAAACAGATTTAGCTCATCTGGCCCACAGGAGATGCATATGGCATCTCGGTTGAATGAAGGAATGTGCTATGAACCACCTGGATGACCCGTGACCAGAGTGCTAATCAGCAAGTGTCTGGTTTTCATTCTCTGCTGACTGTACCTAATACTTCTTGCTTGACCTTAATGTACTAGAATACAGTCTTTAAAAGCACCTTGGGAAACTTGGATACAAAAAATATAAAAATATACCTTATTATTAATGTTATCATTGCTTAATTGAAAAGAGCATTTTCCTATCATATTGCTATATTTATAAGATTTCTATACTTCTTCAAATGGCCCTGACATACACTGCTTAAAATAAAAAGCAAACAACTTTGAGTTAGAGAAGTAATTGCGGTTATATTGTTTCAACTGGAGCTAAATGGATTTCCACTGCTAACCCCAAAGGTAGAAGGCTGTTACTTTGGCCTGGATTTATATTTAAAGTGTCCAAATACAAGAGTGTAAGTTGGGAAGATGTGAGAGTAAGTGGAAGACTTTCCCATTTCTGTTTGTTCTCTGTGCAGCTTAAGGCTGCGTATGATTACAGTGTTAGTTGCACTTAAGTGCTTTGTTTTCCCTTGGGTTACAAACATCGAAGGGAGGAGGGAGGATAAGAGGATCGAGAGAATTGAAAAGAATTCTCAGAAGGCACTGTGAGCACATCCACTGAGGAGTGAGTTATAAATGAATGTGAGGAAGAGACATTTAATTTCCTTCCACAGAAGCTGGAGGCTGGATGGAGGAACTTACTGAGCATAGCTTTACTTACCAGGAGTAGCACACTTAAGCCCTGCTCAGTGCAGGGAAAAATAATTCAAGTCATTTGGTAATAATTATCCCTTACATATCTGCATAGTGCAGTCCCTCGTGCCCTACAATTGCTACACGATTCACTTCCACACATATTTGTTGGGTGCCCACTAGGTTCCAGATTAGCGCCAGGTTTGGGAACTTAAGGTTCAAGGAAGTCACAGCCCCTGTTCTCAAAGGGGTGACATTGTGTGACATGATACATGCACAGAAGGTAATGTGGCGAATTCTGTAATTGTGGATAGCAGAAATCACCAGGGGAGCACAGATGAGTGAGCAATTAATTTTGCCTAGACTTGCATTTCAATCAGCCCAGAATATGTACTTATGTGAGCATTCATTTATTCATTCAAATGATTTTTTTGCTTGCCTACACTGTGACAGATATTACACTCGTCAAAGAATGGCATGAATGTTACACAATTATAAACTGAAACAAGTCAAATGATAAATGAACCTTCGTTAGGCTGGTCTTCCTCAGGAATGCTTTTCCTCAGCTGGTCATGGAACTGGAGAAGAGTCAGAGTTAAAGCGAAAGAGAGAGAGGAGTTTGCATTTCCAGACAGAAGGAAGGGCACCTGTAAAGTTCTGTTGTGGGTGGAACGCAAGTTGCAGGCAGAGAAGGGAGGCCAGTGTGACGGTCTCTCACAGACCAAGGAGGAATGTGGTATGTGTATTCATTTACGAGGGATGCTGTAATAAAGGACCACAAACTGGGTGGTTTAGAACAACAGAAATTGTGTTTTAAGATTTTTTTTTTGATGTGGACCATTTTATTAAAACTATTTATTGAATTTGTTACAATATTGCTTCTGTTTTATGTTTTGGTTTCTTTGGCCCTGAGGCATGTGGGATCTTAGCTCCCCGACCAGGGATGAAACCCTCACCCACTGCATTGAAAGACAGAGTCTTAACCACTGGACCGCCAGGGGAGTCCCTAGAACAACAGAAATTTATTGTCTCTTACTTCTGGAAGCTAGAAGTCTGAGATCACATGTCAGCAGGATTGGCTCCTTCTAAGGGCTCTGAGAGAGATGTCTCTCTTCTAGTTTCTGGTGGTTTTCTGGCCATCTTTGGTGTCCCTTCATTGTAGAAGCATCATACTGATCTCTGCCTTTATCTGCAGGTGACATTCTCCCTGTGGATATGTCTCTGTCTAAATCTTCCCTTTTTGTGACATCAATCAAATTGGATTAGGGGTCCACCCTACTCTAGCATGACCTCATCCTAACTTAACTAATCACATCTGCCATGACCCTATTTCCAAATGAGGACACATTCCAAGGTATTGGGGTGAGGACTTCAGCATATGACGTTGTTGGGAAAGGGACATGACTCAACCCACAACATGACGGAATGAGGCTGGGAGTGAGGCTGCCGCCTTATGACTTTGACTTCTTTGAGGACTGATAAGGCATGTTAGGAAGTAGGTTCTTTATCCTAAGATTTTTGAGCAGAGGATGCTGTAGTCAGATTTGCATTTTTAAAAGGTATCCCTGACTCTTCACTGTAGGATTCATTATGGAGAAGTTGTGTGTGGACCGATATCTTGGAGAATATTGCAGTCATCTGGGTGAGAAAAGATGGACTAGGGTATACCAGGGTGGAGAAAATAGAAATGGAGATAAATTAACAGATTAGGGAGATGTTTAAAAGATAAAGTCAATAGACCAAGTGATGGATTTGGGTGGTAAAAAGGAGATAGGGTCAAGGATGAGAACTGAATGAAAGATGGTATTATTTAGGGACTCAGGACAAGATTTACCAAGGAAAATCTTGAATTTAGCCTTGGATGTATAGAGTCGGAAGTACTGATACCTTTTAAATATCCTAGAGGAAATGTGTGTATGATGCTGGAACATCTTGGAGCTCAGGAAAAAGATCTGGGCTAGAGATATAGATTTGGGGATGATTGTCATATATGTTAACTCCTAAATTAAACTCTGCCTATGAATGGAGTGTCTTAGGGAGAAGGTAGTATACAGTGAAGAAGGCCTGGATGTATGCTTTGATTCACTCCAACTCTAATGACCAGTGAGAGAGGTATAAGCCTGCAGAAGATAAGTGGCTAGAGAGACAGGAGAAAAATAGCCAAACAAACCAAGGAAGAAATTAGTTCACCAAGGGGAAGTGGTTAACAATGTACAGCATTGATGATTGAGGGAATGTGATGGGGGCAGAAGAGGGGACATTGGATTCATAACATGAAAGTCTTGAAGCCTTAGCATGTTGCCATAAGACAGTAGGTACAGCAATAGGATGAGGAGTAATAGGGAGAAGAGGAAATAATACAATATATACAACTATTTTGAGAATAAGTTTGACTGTGAAAGTAAGAAGAAAAATGGGGCTATGGATGGAGAGAGATAAGGAGTCAAGGGAAAGATTCTGAAGATAGATTGAGCTTGTTTAAATGTAGTTGTAGGAACTAACCACCTATACAGAAGAATAAAAAGGAAAATCAGCACTATCAGGTTCTGGAGAAGGCTGGAGGGGATAAGACCCAAGTGAAATATTGAGAGAGAGAGAGTTTAGCTAGGAGAAGTAGTAACTCCTATATTCTAGTGATAGGAGGAAGAGAGAATGAATTCCAATATAGATGTGATAGTGGACGTACACAGTTTGAATATAAACACAGAATGCTTTTCTAATAACTTCTGTCAACCTTTATGAAAAATAGAATCCCCTTTCCCCATGGCCAGTAGGGATTCCCAATAACATCTATTTAATTCCATAACTAGTCAATTGATTAACTGTTTAAAACTTGACCAGCCTGGTTTAATATTGTAATTTCATATTTTATTCAAATCTGCCTCCCCAAAAGGACTCAGATTTTTATTTGAATGGCTTGATATGTAGATGGGGCTGTGGTATGGTCTTCTCACTCAGTGCTTAAACTCACCTGCATTCCATGGATAAATGATATTCATGCAAATAAGGAAGAAAATGGAAAAGGAAAGTCCTTGATTCATGTAAATTTTAAGGACATACAGAGGTTCAAGGTGAAGGAATGGAGAAAGATATTCCATGAAAATGGAAATGAAAAGAGTACAATGGTAGCTATACTTGTAACAGAAAAAATAGACTTTATGCCCAAAACGATAAAACGAGAAAAAGAAGATCATTATATAATGATAAAAGAGTCAATTCCTGAAGAAGATATAATAATCATAAATAAATATGCATCCAACATTTTAGCACCTACATATACTAAGCAAATACTAGCATATCTGAAGGGAAAAAATAGACAACAATACAATAATACTAGGGAAGTTTAATAGCCCATTTTCAACAATGGGTAGATCATCCAGACAGAAAAAAATAAAAAGAAACTTTGGACATGAATCATATTTTAGGCCAAATGGACCTAAGAAGCATATAGAGAACGTTCCATCTAGCAGCAGCAGAAAACACATTCTTTTCAAGTGCACATGGAACATTCTCCAAGATAGATCTTATAATAGTTCACAAAACAAGTCTTAGAAAATTTCAGAAGATTGAAATCATACCAAGTATCTTTTCCAAGCACAACGACATGAAACTAGAAATCAGTAACAGGAAGAAAGCTAAAATATTCACAAATAGGTGGAAAGTACACAACACACTCCTGATCAACAATGGGCCAAAGAAGAAATAAAATCATATCTTGAAACAAATGAAAATGGAAACACAACAAACCAAAACCCATGGGAGGCTGCAAAAAAGGTTCTAAAGGGAAAATTTATAGGGTTAACAGACTTTTGGTTCATGCCAAAAGGTCCTTGATATTTGATCTTGTCCAAAACGTCCATATGACATTTGGTCCACATCAAAAATAACCAATGATTCTTGGTCATTTGGTCCTGTCCAAAATGTCCATGGAGACATTTGGTTCATGCCATAAGGTTCTTAATATTTGGTCCCGTCCAAAACCATTTGGCATGGGCCAAATATGCTCATGGACCTTTTGGCATGAACCAAGTGTCCTATGGTTTAAATGCCTTATGGACATCTTGGACAGGACCAAATGTCCTGCAAGGGTATATATCATTAAATGCCTACATTAAGAAAAAAGAAAAATCTGAAATAAACAACCTAACTTTACACCAGAAGAAAAAGAACAAACTTAGCCCAAACTTATTAGAAGGAAGGAAATAACAAAGATGAAATAACAAAGATTAGAGCAGATATGAATTAGAAAAACAATAGAAAAGCAACTTTCAAGTAGATAACACAGTATTATTAACTGTAATCACCATGTTGTACATTAGATCCACAGAACTTGTTGATCTTATAAGTAGAATTTTGTACTTTTGAACAATATATCCACATTCCCACCATTTCCCAGTCCCTGGTAAACACCATTCTACTCTCTGGTTTTATGATTTTGCCTTTTTTATATTCCACATATAAGTGACATCATACAGTACTTACAGTACTTGTCTTTCTCTGACTTATCTCACTTAGCAAGTGTCTTCAAGGTCCATCCATCCTGCCACAAAATACAGGATTTTCCTTTCTCAGAACTAAAAAAAAAAATCCCATTGCATTTATATACCACATCTTATGACAGGTACTTATGTTGCTTCTATATCATGACTATAATGCAAATAATGTGAATAATGCTCCAATGAACATGGGAGTACAGCTATCTCTTTGAAATTCTGTTTTCATTTGCTTTGAATATATACCCAGGAATGAGATTGATGGATCATATGGTAGTTATATTTTTAATTATTTGAGGAACCTGCATACCATTTTCAATAGTGGCTGTGCTAATTTACATTCCCACAACAGTACACAATGCCCTTTTATCCAGAACCTCACCAATACCTGTTATCTCTTGTCTTTTGATGATAGCCATTCTAACAGGTGATGTGTCACTATGGTTTTGATTTGGATTTCCCTGATGATTGGTGATGTCCAATACCTTTTCATGTATGTGTTGGTTATTTATATGTCTTCTTTGGAATAACGTCTATTCCAGTTACTCTGCCCATTTTTTCATCAGATTGTTTGAGTTTTGCTGTTGAGTTGTATGAGTTCTTTATATATTTTGGATATTAACTCCTTATCAGATACATGGTTTGCAAATATTTTCTCCCATTTCATAGGTTGCCTTTTTATTTTGTTGAGTGTTTCTTTTCCCAAAGCTTTTTAGTTTGATGTAGTCCCACCTACTAATTTTGCTTTTTTTACTTGTGCTTTTTGTGCTTTACCCCAAAAAATTGTTGCCAAAACCAAGGTCAAGGAGATTTTCTGCTGTGTTTTCTTTCAGAAGTTTTACTGTATCCGTTCTTATGTTTTAGTCTTTAATCCATTTCAAGATAATTTTTTTGAGTGGTGTAAGATAGGGGTCTACTGTCATTCTTCTGCATGTGGTTATCCAGTTTTCTCAACACCAGTTATTAAAGAAACTATCCTTTCCCCATTGTGTATTCTTGGCTCCCTTGTCACATATTACTTGGTTGTATATTCAAGGGTTGATTTCTGGGATTTTGATTCTGTTCCATTGGTCTATATAACTATTATTAGCCATGTTCTTTTGATTACTATAGCTTTGTAGTAGAGTTTGAAGTCAGGAAGTGTGATGCTCCAGCCTTCTTCTTTCTCAAGGTTGTTTTGGCTATTGAGGCTCTTTTGTGATTCCATAAAAATTTTAGGATTTTTTTTTCTATTTCTGTGAACAATGATGTGGAATTTTGATGTGGATGGCATTGAATCTATAAATGGCTTTGAGCAGTATGGACATTTTAACCATATTAACTCTTTCAATCATGAACATAGGATATCTATTAGTTTGTGTCTTCTTCAGTTTCCTTCATTACAGTCTGTGGTTTTCAGTGTACAGATGTTTCACCTCCCTGGTTAAATTTATTCCTAAGTATTTTATTGTTTTATTGTTTTTGATGCTATTGTAAATGGGATTTTTTTTTCAGGTATCTTGTTGTTAGTGTACAGAAGCACAGCTGATTTCTGTATGTTAATTTTGTGTCTTGTAACTTTAATAAATCATTTATTAGTTTTAACATGTTTTTGGTGGAGTCTTTAGAATTTTTATTTATAAGCACACACCATCTGCAAGCAAAGGCAATCTTAATTCTTCCTTTCTGATTTGGATATCTTTTATTTCTCTTTCTTGCCTAATTGTTCTGGCTAAGACTTACAGTACTATGTTGAATTTGAGTGGTGACAATAAGCTTACTTGTCTTGTTCTGAACTTAAAGGAAAACTTTCAACCTTTCACCACTGAGTGTGATGTTAGATGTGGGTTTGTCATATATGGCCTTTATTATGTTGAGATATGTTCCTTTTACACCCAATTTGTTAAATTATTCTTTTATCATGAAAGGATGTTGTATTTTTTCAAGTGATTTTTCTGCATCTATTGAGGTGCTCATATCATTTTATCTTTTATTCTATTAATGTGGTATATCACATTTATTGATTTGCATATGTTAAACCATTCTTACATTCCAGGAATAAATCCTACTTGATCAAGGTGCATGAAACTTTAAATGTACTCTTGAATTCAGTTTGCTAGTATTTTGCTGGGAATTTTTGTGTTTATATTCATTAGTCATATTGGTCTGTAGTTTTGTTTTCCTGTAGTGTCCTTATCTGTCTTTGGTAACAGGGTAATTCTAGCCTCATGACATGAGTTTGGGAGTGTTCACTCCTCCTCAAATTTTTGGAAGGAAAAATTGGTATTAATAATTTAAATTTTTGGTAGAATTCACCAGTGACCCATCTGGCCCTGGGCTTTTCCTTGTTGGAAGATCTTTGATTACTGATTCAATTTCCTTACTCATTCTCTGTCTGTTCAGAATTTCTGTTTCATGATTCGCTCTTGGTAGGTTGTATGTTTTTAAGAATTTATCTATTTCTTCTAGGTTATCCAATTTGTGGGCATATAATTATCCACAGTAGTATTTCATGGCCCCTTGTATTTTTTGGGTATCACTTGTAATGTCTCCTCTTTCATTTCTGATTTTATTTATTTGAGTCTTCTCTGTTTTTTCCTTAATTTCTCTAGCTAAAGTTTTGTCAATTTTGTTCATCTTTTCAAAAAATAGTGCTTATTTTCAATGATTTTTTCTATCATTTTTCTGGTCTGTATTAATTCATATCTGCTCTAATTATTGTGATTAGTTGGAGGTGTTAGCTAAAACTGTGGTGGTAATCATTTTGCAATATATAAATGTATCAAATCAACACATTGTATACCTTAAACATACAGAATGTTATATGTCAATCATATCTCAATAAAGTTGGAAAAAAAAGGAAAGGACTATCTCTGCCCAAAGAGTGTTGGTTACACTCTAAGCTCTGGGTCTAAGCTAGTCATCTAGCTTATTGTCCAGCTGATCCTCAGCTGGTGTGAAGTCATCACTTTATTCAGATGCTCTAGACTCTCTGTTCCAGTCTGATGAAGTCCTCAGTAATCCTCAAACCCACAACCTTATCCACTCCCACACGTTCATGGCCCACAAACACTGTTAGATACATCATGCATAAGTCTACAGGACTATTGGAACTCCAGGGAATAGTATGGATCTCCTTCTGTGGTTATACACCATCCCATTTCTTTCTAGTGCTCATCTCTTCACTTTAATAATACAACTCAGGTCAGTAGGCCTTGCAGCTCAACAACTATTAACTGGATGGCAATTACCTTATTATTACAGGCAGCCATCAACTTCATGAGACATTTTTGCAGCAATCCAGTTCCATTCCACTTTAGAAAGGAGAATAAATCAGAGACATCCCCCTCTCTTCTCCTCTCCCTCACAAAGAGGATTTCCCTCAAGAATGTTCCTTTCTATCTTTCTATATTAGGTCAGGACAGAGGGGCTGCAAGGCAGAAACCTTCTAGTCAAACACTTGAGGAGGTGATTCCTTTGAACTGAGAATGGGTAAGCAGTGGTTGATAAATTCAGAAAAATTTGAAGTGGTCTACTATCACTTCATCCCATCTTATTATGTGGATAAGGTAGCAGGAAGTTAAGGATGGCAGAGAGTTGGAATACTAGTTGGACAGAGTTACAGAGAAGGATTTCCAAACATTAATGTGGATTCATTAGAGGTTATTGATAATGAATTTGTAGAGGGATCAATCTGACCTCCTGTCTGACATTCTTGGCTGCTCATAAGCTTGGATAAAGCATATGTTTGGATTCCTACCCAGTTCAAGAAAGGTGCAAAGGAAACACAAGAGGGTCAAGGTAGTTTGACATTGGCAAGACTGTAATTGAAATGAAGTGTCATGAAAACTAAACAATTTAGGAGAAATTGTGGAAAGGATGTTAATTTGGGGGGGAAAAGAGGGATCTCAATACAATAAAATATTGAGGGATCTCAATACAATACAATATCTCAATACAATACTGAGATATCAATGAATTTGAAGAATGTTTCTAGTGGAAGTTGGAAAAGAAGATTGGAAAGTAGGATGTTATGGCAGGAAAGTGGAAGGTTAAGTCAATAATTTTACAATTAGATCAGTTACAGGTTATGACAGAGGTTGTGATATCTACGGGAATAGATCCTTGAGATAGAATAGGGGAAAGGGTTATTGATTGTTAGGTCAATAATTAAGTCAGGGTTTGGGGTAAGTTATGTAGATTCCAAAGTCCTTGATGAATAATGGAAGTAACAAGGAGGTTAGTAAGATGGAAACAAGGAGAGATGGAGGTGGGATTGACAAAGGACATGGGCCTCAAGAAGCAATTTTAACAAGAAGATGAGTGAGTAGTTGTATGGAAAGGGTGATAATCAACAGGAAGGACACCTCTACACCTGCAGACTCTGAAGCAGGTGTCGGTTTGAGAGAATATAAGGCTAAAGTTCCAAGGAGCAGTGTGCTCAGTAGATATCCAGATTTCGGCAGTCAGCTAATTTAAGGAAATGAGCATAACACCTTGAAAAGCTTATGGAGTAAATACTCTAGATGGCACAGTGGAAACCCTGGTGGATGAGAGAAGAATAGGAGACAGAGGAGCAAAGGCCAGGGGTAGAAGAGATGGGTGGGGGTGGATATCGACAGAGGTACAAAGGAACAAGACCCAGGCTTGTTAGTGGTTCATTCTCAATAGTTCTTTTGAGCAGGATGTAGTCTAGTTCCAAACAGCAAGAGAGTTGACTTCTAAAGCTTTTGTGATATAAGCCCCTGAATCTGCAGTCTCTGCCTCCCAGGAGCAGTGTGGTCACAAACACAGGTGTACAGTTTCTGCACTTACACAGCATGGGATAGTGACATTTCAACTAGCACACATACATAAGAAGTCTGAGAGTCTCTGCCCCTCTAGTTCATGGTTGGAGATGGCAGTGCTCACAGGCAGTACTTTCATTCTCTCACTTATGCATACATCTGTTAGTTTCTCTATTCATCCAACAAACATTGTTGAGTACCTATTTTGTACCAGGCTCTAGGTATACATTGATGGATGAAAGATGTTATTTCCACCCTCATGGTCCCTACTGTCTACTTGGGAAAGATAGATAATGAATAGCAAACAAAACCAACAAATGTAAATCTAATCATATGTTGCATATAAAGGTAAAAGGTAAGATGCTGTGATAGAAAAGAGGAGAGACTTACTTACAAAGAGGCTTTGGGTCTATATAGACAGAGAGTTTGGGGAATTAGCTGTCCCTGGCCATGCAGAGCACTGGGATGAAGCGTTCCTGGCAGAGGTGGGAAACAACGATGGGGAGTCATCATGGGTTGCACACAGTGAGATGACAAAGGATCACTGTGTATTGTGGAGGCAGGATTGTAGAATCCATGCCTCTCAGGTGAGAACAACCTGCCTGTCATTTTGTCCCTAATGCACCCATTTTCTATGGCCTATGTTTTCCAGGAGGCCTCATGGCTTGTGTAGCTGGTAACGTTCCCTGGAAAAGCCACCCTTTGAACTGCAGAGGAGAGCGTTCCTGAATTGCATTCATACTATGGCTTTTCAGTAAAAATTAGGTCTCAGATATTCTAGACCTAAATTAAAGAGAATGAATTCTGCTCTCAGACCAGCCCCGTGTTCAGATTAACTCATGGTTTATAGGAGTCCCTTAAATATTCATGAAAGCACAAAGGATCCCAAAGTTAATCTACATACTGAAGGTGGAGAGCAGAGAGGTCTGATTACCTGTACACATATATGTGAAAAGCCAATATTAGTCAATTCTCCTACACGGGAAGATTCGTCTGCATACAGATAGATGAACAAAGGGAAAGGATTTGTTGCAAAACATACTCAAACTCCTAAACCACCCATCCAAACAAGCCACACACACTCAAACACAAACATAAGCACTCAGGTCGAATTCTAGATGTAAGAGGAGGAAAAAGCAGAGGTCATATGTATGCATGATGCTTCTCCCTTTCACTCATCAGTTCAGAGTAATTTCTTCACCTGCTAACTCAATGTCAGAGTCTGCGGGACCAAATTCAGAAGCAACAGCCAGGGAACTGAGCATGTGATGTTTGGCAAAGCAATCATTACAGAGAAACCTCACTTCTGAGAAAAAAAACATGATGCCCTGAGGAGGATTTGACCTGTGTATTTGTTCTTTCATGGTAAAAAGAATCATGACTGTATAGACTCACTGGTAGTAAAGAATTGACTATGAGCTTTGTTTTTAATCCCAATATAGGGCAAATGTGGACCTATGAATGGTCTATGAAATAGTCTATGACAATTAATCTTGACTTCACACTCAGCTTGGATATGAGGCAATCCAGTGCAGGGAAACCTGGAGTAAGATCTGATATCAAAATTCTGGACCCATCACTTACTAATTCTGTGGCTTCAGATGAGTTACTAAGACTTTTCAAGCTCCAGCTTCCCTGGCTGTAAAGCAAGGAAAATACTAGTAACCCGTTCTCAGGATTGCTTTTGGATCAACTGAGGGAAGTGTATGCCTGTATGTATGTGTGCATGTAAAAACACACACACATACACAGCACACATATATATACTTACATACATATATCATGCATACATACATGCATACACATATGAGAACACTCTTTGAAGACTGTTAAGTGCTTTCCAAATGATAAAGTAATTTAAAAATATAATTTAGGCTGCTCTGTTGTAAGATATTTGTTGTAATGAGGTCTTTCCTTTAGTAATTACAGACTGATTTGCTATTGTTCATAGCGTGAACAAAATATTTATGAAATAGCAGGATTAGAACTGTAGTTAATACCCACAAAATAAAGTTTTCCTCTGTAATAGTAACTAGCCCAGAAGATATTAAGCTCACAAAATATATCCTGTTGGCTGTATCTTGAACAGAAATTTATAAATATAAGTATTACCAAATAGACTACACCTGTCTGCATGTTTTCCTTAGATATCTTTCTTGATTTGGGTATCTAAGAATTGTAGCACAGTGGAAAGGATGTGGGTTTTGAGTCAGATAGACCTGAGTTTGTCTACCTAGCCAGCATTTCCTAGCTGTGTCAGCACCAGCAATTCACTCTCCATTTCTGTCATTTTTATCAATAGCTAACATTAGCTGACATATAATATGCTCCAGGAAATGTGTTTCATATACCTCATCTCATTTATTCCTCAAAGTACCCGAAGAAGTAGGTACTAATATTATCCCCATTTTACAAGAAAGCGAGCTAAAGAGCAGAGAGGTTTCTATGACTTGCCCAAGGTCACACAGCTAGTAAGAGGCAGAGGGATGTTTTGGACCCCATCTGATTCCAGACTTATGCTCCTAATTGGGGGAGAAGGTCTTAGAGTGCCATGTGGTACTCTGATGGATCATTAGCAGTCACCACCATTTGTGAGAGCTGCCTACACCGAGGCACTTAATTGGGTGCTTTAAATATAGTATATTGGGGCTTCCCTGGTGGCACAGTGGTTGAGAGTCTGCCTGACAATGCAGGGGACAGGGGTTCGAGCCCTGGTCTGGGAAGATCCCACATGCCGCGGAGCAACTGGGCCCGTGAGCCACAACTACTGAGCCTGCACGTCTGGAGCCTGTGCTCCGCAACAAGAGAGGCCGCGACAGTGAGAGGCCTGAGCACCGCGATGAAGAGTGGCCCCCACTCGCCACAACTAGAGAAAGCCCTCACACAGAAACGAAAACCCAACACAGCCAAAAAAAATAATTAATTTAAAAAATAATAAAATAATTAAAAAATAAATACAATATATCATTTTTGATTCTTACATAAATTTCATGAAATAAATTTAATTTTATTTGTTTTACAGATGAGACAATGGAGAGGTAGTAGGTTACTGTCAAAAAAGTCATTCAGGTCCCATAGGCCACAAAAGATGAATCAAGATCTGTGCCCAGATCTGCCAGCCTCCAGGCTTTTCCAATAGGCTTCACTTACTAGGAAAGCACTTACCTCTCAGCTTCTCCACCTGGTTTCTGGGTAAGCTGTATCTGGAGCCAGGCCCAGGGGTGGTGGAGAGACAGGGCTGGCTATGCACTGCAGAACAGAGCAGGACATGAAGACAGCACACAAGGGGAAAGGCTGGGTGTAAAAAGAGATAGTCTGAAGGAAGAAAAACTCCAAAGAAGATGGCAGAATGCTAATGTCAATCTCAGATGCACAACCCAGGTCTACCAAACAGAGCTTCTGTTATCATCTTCATCATCAACATCAGTGTCATCACCACCAAAATCATCACCATCACTAGTACTTAGTGAGCTCTTACCACAGACCAAGTTTCCTTGAAATAGTTCACATACATTAATTTTTTTCATCTGCACGGCAACACAATGAGATAAATGATATTATTATGTGTACTTTACACATGAGGAATCTGAGGCACAGAGAGGTTAGATAACTTAACCAGGTCACACAGCTACTTAGCACTAGTGCCAGGATCCAAACCTAGGTGTTTTTGCTCTATAGGGCATGATTTAAATCACCCTGCTCTAGTGCTTCCCATTGGCTATATGACCTAAAATGCTTGCTTCCTTAATAGCTAACAAGTAAGATGGGGTTTATGATCATTATTGGTGTGTATAAGGCAGTTAAAATCCTCTGAGACAGGTCATTGATATGTGACCCTAGTCATCATTTCATTCAATAAATGTCTTTGGCATCCTTCTTACGTGCTCAGTAGTGTTCTCAACTCCGAGGAACACAGCAGCAAACCGGATCTGCAAAGGTCCCCACCCTCATGGGGCTTACTAACCTGTAGAGTAAATGTATGGTAAGAAGAATAATAGATTTTAGGGGATGGTAGATACTTGTTCTTTGTTTTTTACTTAGACTTTCTTTATCTTTTGGAGCTCAGATCTGGAGCCATTTCTCTGTTTTTAAGGTCTAAGTGGTAGTGCAAAGTTTAATGCACAAATCCAACTCTAACCATTCAAAATGTCAAATGAAAATTGCCAAATATGTTTGTATATTATGTGTGTTTAAAGGCTATGACATATGCTATGACATATGACCCAGTAACAGGGGATTGAATTCAAGCTCCTGATCTGAGCAATTGGGATATTCACCTAACTGACAAAAGACATACCTAGAATGTATAAACAACTCTTACAAATCAAAAATAAAAAGACAGACATCCAATAGAAATGACCCAATGATTTAAATAGGCAATTCACAAAATGACTAATATTTGTAAAGGAACTTGACCTCACTAATTATTAGGGACATTTAAATTAAAACCACAACAATATATTACCTGTGAATTCATCAGAATGGCTAAAATTAAAAGACTAACAATGCCAAGTGCTGGTGAAAGTGTAGAGCAACTAGAACCCCCTTATGCTGCTGCTGGGGGTCTAAGTGGGTACAAACCCTTTAGAAAATTATTTAGAACTACCAGCTACAGAATTGCATGTTATTCTTCCAAGTGAAGATTCCCCAAGCATAGATATATACATGCCCCAACATATATTTTACAAAAATGTTCATAGCTGTACTATTTGTTTTACCCTCAAACTGGAAGTAACTCATATGAATAGTCTAATAGATTGGGATATATTCATCCAATGGAATAGTATAAACACTAAGACTGACAAACTGTATATAATATGGAAGAATGTTGAGCAAAGATAGCCAGATGCTGAGGAATTCACCGCAAGGGATCCTGTGTATATAGCATATGAAACAGACAGAATTAACCTGTTGATAGAGGTCAGGATAGTGTTACTTTTGGAAAGCAGAGGTAGGGAGGGGTCAAGAGAGGGGCTTCTGAATAAGGGTGATATTCTATTTCTTCAACCAATGATGGCACTAAAGCAGTTCTGTCTTCTGTGGGAATACTGCTCATGCTGCCCACTGTATATGTATTTATATTCCAATAAAAGCTTTTCTTCAAAATAATCAGGATATCTACCACCTTGCATTTCCTAGTTCTTCCTCTGTTTTTCAAGGTTTCTCATGGAATTTTAATTCTGTAAAATAGTTTAAAAGCTTCTCCAGGGCAGAGCTCTTGCTTTTTTATTTTTGTAAATCTCCCTTAAACCTTTATGGACTGAAGTAGTGAGTGAATTAAAATTATTGTTAAGGGAATTCTCATTTTTATATTCCAGAGCACAGCACAATGCCTGCAACACAGAAAGGAGACAATTAGTGCTGTGTGTGAGCGAAGGGTGGATCCATGTTTCTAAATCACATTAACACGTCTTTTTTAGTATCTATACTGGTATCTGAGGCTGGAAATTCAAGCTCATTTAAAATGGTTTTCCAATAAGCATGACGTCCCTTGTAGAGTTCTCTCCATTTTATGAGTGTCTAGACCTTTACTGAGTCTCTGCAGAAGTCAGTTACCCATTAAGGGATGCTTTATTTACTTTAAATATGTGAAAAATTGTTTCATTCCTCAGGGGATTATTAAATTACTGGTTTACTAATTACTCTGGAACTGGGTTTTTTTGTTTTGTTTTGTTTTGTTTTGTTTTGTTTTTTTCTGAAAAAGAAGCCTAGGCAGTTGCTTGAATGAATTCTTATTTAAGTGAGTAATTAGTTAGATCAAAATAATTGACTAAATTAAGAAATTCTTTATTAGACATTATTTAGGTGTCAGTTCGATTTTGCTACTGGTGATGTGTAACAAATTCATTGTGTGATTAGTAATAAATCTGTCACTCCTGAGGGGATTCATTTTAAAACAAAAGGGAAGTCTCTTGTGAGGCCTGTGGAGAACCTCAGTATTCCCTACATGTAAGTTATGAAATACTTTGCATTTTGTCTTTAAACTTTACTGACAAAACTCAAAACATAAAAGTCAGGCTATAGAAGAAAGTACATCTATGTTAACCTGAAAAACCTTTGCTGGAGAAGGAATAAATACTTTTTTATTATTAATTTTTATTGGTGTATAATGCTTTACAGTGTTGTGTTAGTTTCTTGCTGTATGGCAAAGTGAATCAGTCATAGGTATACATATTTCCACCCTTTTTTAGATTTTGGGGGGAAGGAATAAATATTTTTTGAGCGATGTTGGTGTCAAGACCAGGGCAGGCAGGGGTCCTTTGTAGATAAGCATTTCTTTCAAGTTTCCCATGAAGTTCACCCCATCTTCAAGATCCTTTGAAAAGGTACTTCCTCTGTCATGTCTTCTCTAACCCTCACCTCTCAATTACGTGGTTAGTGACTCTGTAAATTGCGTTTTTCTAACAGATTGTGCAAATCCTCAAACCCTGTTCTCATTATAATGTAGATGTTCACTGATAGCCGGTAACCTGCTCCAGTAATTGTCTCTGTAATATAAGAAATCGGCTATTAAAGAGTGAATCAGCAATGCATGAATGAGTTAATATTTAGGAGAGTCACATTCAATTGGGTCCTTGCTAAGAGCCCTTGTTCTGTTTCATGACTGATATGGTTTTTCTAATGATGAAACGGAAGTCATGCTAATTCTACCACCTTCGCCCAGGATGGTCCTTAATCATAAGTTTGAAGGCCAACCTAGAACAAGACCAACAAAGGATGTTTAAGCTCCTCAGCTCCCGGATGGAGAAAGTTACTGTGCGCCCAAGTCTATGTATAACGTCTTGTGAGACCCAGCATCATTACCTGCCCTGATGTAGGGCTCCACATAGGGAAGGGTAATCACCGGTTCTAGGTGGGTGGTAGGACTCCTGGTGGTAGGCTCCCTGACATGTTCTAACTGAGGATGACTTTAGCTGCCTGAGGTAGAAAGGGGTCTTGTATCATACCAGGTTTTATATTAAACAAAAATAAATTTTCTCCAAAGCGAGTTTTCAGACAGGTTGTCCTAATATATTAACTTCTGTCTGTGTTTTGAATAGACAATTTCACGGTGAAATGACTTCTTAATAATATATTTACCACCTGGGAGAAATCTCCTAGCCATCTGGAAAGGAGAGGGGATTTAGTGCCTCCAAACAGAGATTGGATTTTTTGGCACGGTTATTTATTTTTACATCAGGTAGAGGAAAGATGACCTGGTTCCTGGCTTGCGGCTGCTGTGGCCGGGGAGGGGAACCACGCTGGA
Organism: Hyperoodon ampullatus; assembly: GCF_949752795.1. Classification (NCBI taxonomy): domain Eukaryota; kingdom Metazoa; phylum Chordata; class Mammalia; order Artiodactyla; family Ziphiidae; genus Hyperoodon; species Hyperoodon ampullatus. The sequence goes on along the minus strand of NC_136920.1, from coordinate 84,401,110 downwards.
CCGTGCGCATGCTCAGTGCCTGCTGGTCCAGGAGGGCGGGTCCTGTCTCCTGTGTCTGGAGTCTACCCATTTAGGATGTCACAGACCTGAAGGAGCTCCTGGTGAGAAAGACAGAAATAGTACCGTTTAGTGAGTGTCTGGCCTTGTTTGTATTCTGCATTCCTATGTGAGGGCTAACAATCAGAGCAGCAGGCTGTATTCAAACCCCGACTCTGTGATCTAATAGTTGTGTTACAAATTAAGAAATTCCCCTGGGCTTCGTTTTCTGCATATTTAAAGTAAATATAGGTATATCTCCCTTTTTGCATTGTTGTGGGGAGTGTAGGGAAAGTCCATAGTTCAATGGTCAATAAAAAATTGTCAATGCAAAAATATGGAACATGCGAAAGAAAGTTAAAAATATATGACCGTGTGTGTATATGTACATGTGTGTGCACAGACACATATCTCAATAAAATATGCACTCAAAATGATCAGATGGAAGATAGTGAAACTGGATGAATAAAAAAGAGAGGCTTAAGTTTTAAAAAAGAATTTTCTAGAATTAAAACAATCCATTATTCATTCACTCAACAAATATCTACTGAGCACCTACTATGTACTTACACTCTTCTAGGTGCCTTGTATATGTCCACGAATAAAAGAAATATTCTCACCTTCTTTGAGTTTAGATTCTCAAGGTAGAAAGTGGATTGAACAATCAATGGTAATGTAATAAGTAAATGAATCATGCTGTAGGTTTTACGGTAATAGAAGATAGAAAAGAACAGAAAAGGATTAAAGATTGGTGTTTCAGGGCTGGGGAAGGTGGCACTTTTAACAGGGTCATCAGGGTAGACCCTGACATCAGAGCAAATATTTGAAGGAGATGAGGAAATGAAGCATGTGGACATCAGGGGAAAGAATAATCCAGGCGAAGAATCAGCCGGTGCAAAAGCCCTAAGGAGACTGTGGGGCAGGCTCAGTGAGTAGCAAGGTAGTCAGTGTCTGAAGCTAAGTGAGAGGGATGTGGTGGGAGTGAAGGTAATAAAGATAACAGGAAGCTCAAAAGGGAGAGACTTATAGGTCATTGTAAGGACATAGGCTTTTACTCGGAGAGAAAATGACAGCTACTGCTGGGCTTTGCCCAGAACTTACATTTGAAAAGAATCACGACTTTTTCAGCTGCAATGTTGAGACTAGACTTGGCTGGGCATGGGCAAATGTAAATGTGGGGAGAAAGATAAGGAAAACTATTGTAGTAACCCAGGAAGAGAGAGCAGTGGTGTAGACCAAGGTAGTAGCAGGGCAGCCATTAAGAAGGGATGAGTGTTTGGATACACATCTATGGTAGAGAAACATGATTTCCTGAAGGACTGAATTTGGAGTGTGAGAAAAAGGAAGAGGCATGTAGGCATGTATGACTGCAAGGCATTTGGCCTGGACCACTGGAAGGATGAATTTGCCTTCAGCAGAGACAGTAAAGACTGTGAGGGGATCACGCCTGGGAGGTCAGGTCAGGAGCTCCGTTTTGAAGATGCTGAGTTTAGTGTGTCTATTTGACATGGGTGGAGGTGAAGAGTCTGCAATTGCATATTCATTTATCTAGTTCAGATTTGAACCAGAGGTTTGAACTTGGACTTTGTTGGCATATGGATGTTACTTAAAGCCATGATTGCAAATGAGATCCCCAAGGAAGTGAATAGGAATGGAGAGAGAGCTTTGGATTGAGCCCTTGAGCCCTCCAATATTAAGGAGCCTGTAAAAGAACAACCAAGAACATGGATGCCATGTGAAGAAGGTGTATCACGGAGGGTGGAGTGATTAAATGCTGTTAATAGGTCGCGTTAGATGAGGCTGAGAAGTGACCTTTAGATTTGGAGGCAGGGAGTTCAACAGCAGCCTTCAGAACTTCTTCAGCTGGGAGCAGAAGCCTGAAGATAATTTAAGAGAGAACATGAAGAGATGCATAGAAAACAGACAACTTTTTTGAGACATCTTTTACTAGGAGGGGGGCAAAAAATGACAGGAGAAGTAAGGTCAAATAAGAGTTTTGTTTTGTTTTGTTTTAAATGAAATACACAACAACATGTTAGTATGTTGATGGAAATGATCCAGAAAGAAGAGAAAAAATGACCTGTAGGAGAGAGTGTGAAGTATGGTTGAATGATGTCTTTGAGTCCAGTTAGCCCTCTATATCCACAAGTTCCACATTCGTGGATTCAACTAGCAGCATATTGAAACTATTCAGGAAAAAAATATCCAGAAATTTCCAATATACAAAACTTGAATTTGCCCCACACTGGCAACTATTTACATTGTATTTACAACTATTTATACAGCTTTTACATTGTATTCAATATCATAAATAATCTAGAGATGATGTAAAGTATATGGTAGGATGTGCATATGTTATATGAACATGTTGCATCATTTTACAGAGGGAGTTGAGCATCCTTGGATTTCAGTATTCACGGGGGGTCCTGGAACCTATCTCTCTTGGGTACTGTGGGATGACTGTCCATTAGATGGAGTGGGATCTGGTGTTCACTGTGGGTATGGATACTGGCAGGTGGATAAAGGGGTGGTAAGTCTAACAAATGCTCTTCTGAACAGTTTAATTTTCTGAGTGATTTAGGAAGTGAGGTCATGAGGTGAATATGAGGATGCTGGATGGAGGTTTAAGGCTGAAGAAGAGAGAACTCGTGAAATGGTCATCGTAGGGAGTTGGACACTGAATGAACCAGTGGGATGCTAAGGTTGTCCAATAATAGAAGCCCTTTTGAGGCTTTTGATGACTAACTAAACTGAGGTTATACAATTTATGGTCAGTTAAATAAGTTAAGTACAAGTTTTTGAGAAATTTTATAGGCCATGAACTGTCCTTGGCCCTGGAGGTATACAATGAATAGGATGTGGTCCCTCCCCTCAAAGAACTCAGTCCCACAGCAAGAGAGACTGAAATATGAAATCAATAACCCTAATGAATTGTGATAATTCTATAATTGAGTAATACTCATTGACTTGGGAATTACTGCCAAGTGCTGTGGCCAAATATAGTGACACATCAAGTTGGCGGGGTATTTCGCATCAGAATCAGAATGTGACTCTCCGTAAATACCTTCTTTTACTCAATAAGCATTTATTAAGACTCCAGTACTGTGCTAGGTGTTCATGCTACAATGGCAAATAAGAGAACTTCTTCACTCAAAGAGCTTGCCAGTACTGCAGTGATTTCTAATCTTAGCTGCACATTAGAATCACCTCAGTGTTTTTAAAAATCCAGATATCCAGACAGTGCCCCATAATAATAAGTCAAATATTTCAAGTTCCTGAGTGTTTCCAACATGCAGTCAAGGAAGAGGACTACTGATCTCAGGGGAGTGACATATAGGAACACAGAAAATGGAAATACAGGTGTGAAAAATGCTGTAAGGTAGGGAAGATACTAGGATTCAGCACCTTGGGAGGAAGAGCCACCGGGGCTGAGTAAAGAATGAGTGAGGACCAGGGCTCTTTGGTGGGGTTAATGGCAGACTCTGGGAGGGCTCACACCAAGGAGCACTTCCTCGAACTTCTGCTGTTAGTTTCCTTGTCCCTGTAGTGAGCCACAGCCACCCCATGCCTCTGCAGGAAACCCTCCAATACTAGCAGGCATTACTTATCCTTCTTATATTGTGCCATTTATTTTGAATGACCACATACATTCCTGTCTTCAATTGTGAGTAACAAGTTACCAAAATTTCAGAAATAAATAGGAGACTTGGAAACTCAAGGAATAAAATAGATTCCAGCCAGGGCTGAGTTAAGGATTCAGACAATGTCATCAGGGTCTGCGTGCTCCAGCTGGGTGTCAGGCCTGAACCTCTGAGGTGGGAGAGCCGAGTTCAGGACATTGGTCCACCAGAGACCTCCTGGCCCCATGTAATATCAAGCGGTGAGAGCTCTCCCAGAGATCTCTGTCTCATCGCTAAGACCCAGCTCCACTCAATGACCAGCAAGGTACAGTGCTGGACACCCTATGCCAAACAACTAGCAAGACGGGAACACAACCCCGCCTATTAGCAGAGAGCCTGCCTAAAATCATAATAAGTTCACAGACACTCAAAGACACACCACTGGACACAATCCTGCCCACCAGAAAGATGAGATCCTGTCTCATCCACCAGAATACAATAACCAGCCCCCTCCACCAGGAGGCCTACACAACCCACTGAACCAACCTTACCCACTGGGGTCAGATACCAAAAACAATGGGAATTACAAACCTGCAGGCTGTGAAAAGGAGATCCTAAACACAGTAAGTTAAGCAAAATGAGAAATACACAGCAGCTGAAGGAGCAAGGTAAAAACCCACCAGACCAAACAAATGAAGAGGAAATAGGTAGTCAACCTGAAAAAGAATTTAGAGTAATGATAGTAAAGATGATCCAAAATCTTGGAAATAGAATGAAGAAAATACAAGAACATTTAACAAGGACCTAGAAGAAATAAAGAGCAAACAAATAATGATGAACAACCCAATAAATGAAATTAAAAATTCTCTAGAAGTAATCAATAGCAGAATAACTGAGGCAGAAGAATGGATAAGTGACCTGGAAGATAAAATAGTGGAAATAACTACCACAGAGCAGAATAAAGAAAAAAGAATGAAAAGCTTTGAGGACAGTCTCAGAGACTTCTGGGACAACATTAAATGCACCAACTTTTGAATTATAGGGGTCCCAGAAGAAGAAGAGAGAAAGAAAGGGACTGAGAAAATATTTGAAGAGATTATAGTTGAAAACTTCCCTAATACGGGAAAGGAAATAGTCAATCAAGTCCAAGAAGTACAGAAAGTCCCATACAGGATAAATCCATGGAGAAACATAGCAAGACACATATTAATCCAACTATCAAAGGTTAAATACAAAGAAAAAATATTAAAAGCAGCAAGGGAAGAGCAACAAGTAGCATACAAGGGAATCCCCATAAGGTTAACAGCTGATCTTTCAGCAGAAACTCTGCAAGCCAGAAGAGACAGGACATATTTAAAGTGATGAAAAGGAAAATCCTACAACCAAGATTACTCTGCCAAGCAAGGATCTCATTCAGATTTGACAGATAAATTAAAACCCTTACAGACAAACAAAAGCTAAGGGAATTCAGCACCATGAAACCAGCTTTACAACAAATGTTAGAGGAACTTCTCTAGGCAGGAAACACAAAAGAAGGAAAAGACCTACAATAACAAACCCCAAACAATTAAGAAAATGGTAGTAGGAACATGCATATCAATAATTACCTAAATGTAAATGGATTAAATGCTACAACCAAAAGACATACACTGGCTGAATGGATACAAACACAAGACCCGTATATATGCTGTCTACAAGAGACTCACTTCAGACCTAGGGACACATACAGATTGAAAGTGAGGGGATGGAAAAAGATATTCCATGCAAATGGAAATCAAAAGAAAGCTGGAGTAGCAATACTCATATCAGACAAAATAGACTTTAAAATAAAGACTATTACAAGAGACAAAGAAGGACACTACAGAATGATCAAGGGATCAATCCAAGAAGATTGATATTATAAATTGTAATATTTATGCACCCAACATAGGGGCATCTCAATACATAAGGCAAATGCTAACAGCCACAAAAGGGGAAATCGACAGTAACACAATAATAGTAGGGGACTTTAACACCCCACTTTCGCCAATGGAAAGATCATCCAAAATGAAAAGAAATAAGGAAACACAAGTTTTAAATGACACATTAAACAAGGTAGACCTAATTGATATTTATAGGACATTCCATCCAAAAACAACAGAATACACTTTCTTCTCAAGTGCTCATGGAATATTCTCCAGGATAGATCATAACTTGGGTCACAAATCAAGCCTTGGTAAATTTAAGAAAATTGAAATCGTATCAAGTATCTTTTCCAACCACAACGCTATGAGACTAGATATCAATTATAGGGAAAAATCTGTAAAAAGTACAAACACATGGAGGCTAAACAATACACTACTGAATAACCAAGAGATCACTGAAGAAATCAAAGAGGAAATCAAAAACTACCTAGAAACAAATGACAGTGAAAACACGACGACCCAAAACATATGGGATGCAGCAAAAGCAGTTTTAAGAGGGAAGTTTATAGCAATACAATCCTACCTCAAGAAACAAGAAACAGCTCAGATACACAACCTAACGTTACAGCTAAAGCAGTTAGAGAAAGAAGAACAAAAAATCCCCAAAGTTAGCAGAAGGAAAGAAATCATAAAAGTCAGATCAGAAATAAATGAAAAAGAAATGAAGGAAATGTTAGCAAAGATCAATAAAACTAAAAGCTGGTTCTTTGAGAAGATGAACAAAATTGTTAAACCTTTAGACAGACTGATCAAGAAGAAAAGGGAGAAGACTCAAATCAATAGAATTAGAAATGAAAAAGGAGAAGTAACAACTGACACTGCAGAAATACAAAGGATCGTGAGAGATAACTACAAGAAACTGTATGCCAATAAAATGGAAAACCTAGAAGAAATGGACAAATTCTTAGAAAACCACCACCTTCCAAGACTGAACCAGGAAGAAATAGAAAACATGAACAGACCAATCACAAGCATTGAAATTGAGACTGTGACTAAAAATCTTCCAACAAACAGAAGTCCAGGACAAGATGGCTTCACAGGTGACTTCTATCAAACAATTAGAGAAGAGCTAACAGCTATCCTTCTCACACTCTTCCAAAATAAAGCAGAGGGAGGAACACTCCCAAACTCATTCTATGAGGCCACCATCACCCTGATACCAAAACCAGACAAAGATGTTACAAAGAAAGAAAACTACAGGCTAATATTGCTGATGAACATAGATGCAAAAGTCCTCAACAGAATACTGGCAAACAGAATCCAACAGCAAATTAAAAGGATCATACACCATGATCAAGTGGGGTTTATTCCAGGAATGCAAAGATTCTTCAATATATGCAAATCAATCAATATGATAAACCATATTAACAAGTTGAAGGAGGAAAACCATATGATAATCTCAATAGATGCAGAAAAAGCTTTAGACAAAATTCAACACCCACCTATGATAAAAACCTCCAGAAAGTAGGCATAGAGGGAACTTACCTCAACATAATAAAGGCTATATATGTCAAACCCATGGCCAGCATTGTTCTCAATGGTGAAAAACTGAAACCATTTCCACTAAGACCAGGAACAAGACAAGTTTGCCCACTATTAGTCAACGTAGTTTTGGAAGTTTTAGCCACAGCAATCAGAGAAGAAAAAGAAATAAAAGGAATCCAAATTGGAAAAGAAGTAAAACTGTCACTGTTTGCAGATGACATGATACTATACATAGAGAATCCTAAAGATGCTCCCAGAAAATGACTAGAGCTAATCAATGAATTTGGTAAAGTAGCAGGATACAAAATTAATGCACAGAAATCTCTGGCATTCCTATACACTAATGATGAAAAATCTGAATGACAAATTAAGGAAACACTCCCATTTACTATTGTAACGAAAAGAATAAAATACCTTGGAATAAACCTACCTAAGGAGACAAAAGAGCTGTATGCAGAAAACTATAAGACACTGATGAAAGTAATTAAAAATGATACAAACAAATGGAGAGATATACCATGTTCTTGGATTGGAAGAATCAACATTGTGAAAATGATTATACAACCCCAAACAATCTACAGATTCAATGCAATCCCTATCAAACTACCTATGGCATTTTTCACAGAACTAGAACAAAATTTTTCATAATTTGTATGGAAACACAAAAGACCCCGAATAGCCAAAGCAATCTTGAGAAAGAAAAATGGAGCTGGAGGAATCAGGCTCCCTGACATCAGACTATACTACAAAGCTAGTAGTAATCAAGACAATATGGTACTGGCACAAAAACAGAAATATAGATCAATGGAACAGGATAGAAGGCTCAGAGATAAACCCACCACATATGGTCACCTTATCTTTGATAAAGGAAGCAAGAATATTCAATGGAGAAAAGACCACCTCTTCAGTAAGTGGTGCTGGGAAAAACTGGACAGCTACATGTAAAAGAATGAAATTAGAGAACTCCCTAACACCGTACACAAAAATAAACTCAAAATGGATTAAAGACCTAAATGTAAGGCCAGACACTATCAAACTCTTAGAGGAAAACACAGGTAGAATTCTCTATGACATAAATCACAGCAAGATCCTTTTTGACCCACCTCCTAGAGTAGTGGAAATAAAACCAAAAATAAACAAATGGGACCTAATGAAACTTAAAACCTTTTGCACAGCAAAGGAAACCATAAACAAGATGAAAAGACACCCCTCAGTATGGTAGAAAATATTTGCAAACGAAGCAACTGACAGAGGATTAATCTCCAAAATATACAAGCAGCTCATGCAGCTCAATATCAAAAAAACAAAGAACCCAATCCAAAAATGGGCAGAAGACCTAAATAGACATCTCTCCAAAGAAGATATACAGATTGCCAACAAACACATGAAAGGATGCTCAATATCACTAATCATTAGAGAAATGCAAATCAAAACTACAATGAGGTATCCCCTCACACCAGTCAGAATGGCCATCATCAAAAAATCTACGAACAATAAATGCTGGAGAGGGTGTAGAGAAAAGGGAACCCTCTTGCACTGTTGGTGGGAATGTAAATTGATACAGCCACTATGGAGAACAGTATGGAGGTTCCTTAAAAAACTAAGAATAGAACTGCCATATGACCCAGCAACCCCACTACTGGACATATACCCTGAGAAAACCATAATTCAAAAAGAGTCATGTACCACAGTGTTCATTGCAGGTCTCTTTACAATAGCCAGGACATGGAAGCAACCTAAGTGTCCATCGACAGATGAATGAATAAAGAAGATGTGGCACATATATACAATGGAATATTACTCAGCCATAAAAAGAAACGAAATTGAGTTATTTGTAGTGAGGTGGATGGACCGAGAGTCTGTCATACAGAGTGAAGTAAGTCAGAAAGAGAAAAGTAAATTTAAGAGACACTGTAGAAGAAGTACATTGACTATATCAACCACTGAGTAAGGAAATTTGCATATGTTTTTATGCAAACACTATTAAAATTAAAATCAATGTTTATAATTAGTTTTCCAAATATATAGAAAAAAGGATGAATAATAAAACACAAAAATATGCACCAACTACCTATTTTTCTGACATCTTAACATTTTTACCATGTTTACCTCAGATCTCTTTGTTAGTGAAATAAAGCATTATAGTCACGCTGAATTCCCCTGTTTATTTTACTTCAATTCCATTCTCCTCACTAGTTTCTTCTCTCCCCATAGGTAGCCATAATTATGAATTTAGTGAATTTTTTCCTAATTGTAATGCATTTGTGTAGATAAAATATTATGTTGTTCTCCATGATTTTGAACTTTTATAAACAATCTCTGTCTGTTGATATCCTTTTAGTTATTTGCCTTGCTTATGTGACTTTGTTTCTGAGATTTGATTTTTTCTCATTGATATATACATATATATGTAACCATATATATGATATATAAAACCACATATATGATGTATATATGAAATATGTACTTAGTCCATCTTAATTGCAGTACAGTGTTCCATTTTATAAATATAACACTGCTTCAGCTCTCTGATGTTGCAAGACAATTGGGTTTTTTCCAATTATCACAAACAATGCTGCAATAAACAATCTTGTACTTGGCTCATTGAGAGAGAATTACTGGGTAAGAGAGAATTACTGGGTTTGTATAAGCACACCTTCAAAATTTCTAGATATTGCCAAATTGCTTGATAAAATGGTTTTACTAGTTTAAATTCTCACTTGGGTGCATGAGAGTAGGCAATTTCCTGAATGTGTAATGATATCTTAGTGTTGTTTTAATTTGTATTTTCCTGATTACTAGTGTTGTTGAGCATCATTTTTTTTTTTTTTTTTTTTTGTGGTATGCGGGCCTCTCGCTGTTGTGGTCTCTCCCGTTGCGGAGCACAGGCTCCGGACGCACAGGCTCCGGACGCACAGGCTCAGCGGTCATGGCCCACAGGCCCAGCCGCTCCGCGGCATGTGGGATCTTCCTGGACCGGGGCACGAACCCGTGTCTCCTGCATCGGCAGGCAGACTCTCAACCACTGCGCCACCAGGGAAGCCCTGTTGAGCATCTTTTAAAATACTTATTGACCATTTGGTTTTCCTCTATCTGAATTTTACCTATTGTTTTCTTTCTTTCTTTTTATCACACTTGGGATACTAATTCTTTTATATTTATATGCATTGCAATTGCAGATTTCTTTCCCAGTCTGTGACTTGTATGTCACTTTACTTTTTGGGGAGGCAAGCGGGAGGTAGAAAAGGGTTTTCTGGTTTTGTTTCAGTTTTAATTAAGTAAAACTATATTTTTCTTTGTTTGTGTATGTGTGCTTGTGTGTTTGCGTAAAAAAAATCATTTCCTACCAGAAGCACATAAAAATGCTACCTTATATTTGTATTCTAAAAATGACAAAGCTTTGCTTTTCGTGTTTAGCTGTTCTATCTGTCTGCAATCGATTTTTGTGTATGGTTGAGAAAAGGATCCAGCGACATTTATTGATTTCCCAAGAACCTGCAATGTCATTTCTTTCCTAAACCCAATTTCCGTATATTGTGGTCTGTTTGGGGGCTTGTATCCTGTTCCACTGGTCCAATTGTCTATTCTTAGACCCATACCACAATGTCTTAATTATTGCAGCTCTAAAATACATCTCGCTATCTGGTAGAATGAGTCTTCCCATCTTGCTTTTCAAATTCATCTTAGTTATTCCTGACCCTTTGTTCATCTTCCTAAAATTAATGTATAACACTGTGCAAAACTCTCTTGGGATTTATACTGGAGTTGTATTAAATATATAGAATAATTTGGTGTGAATTGACCTATTTATGATGTTGAGCTTTTCCACCCAGGAACATACAATGTGCTTCCATTTACTAAGGAATAATTTTTTAGTTTTCAATAAAAGATAATTATTTTTGCTGTAAATCTCTTACATGTTTTATACAGTAAGTCCCACAAACCCTATTTCATTGCCATCATAAATAGTGCCTCCCCTAATTAATTTTTTATGTGTGTGCAGTTTGTGTTTAAAGTTTTAATTAATATTTCTATATTGATCTTAGATTCAGCAACTTCTCTATACTTGCATATTAATACTAATTATTCTTTTGATTTACTTGGATTTTCTACACAGGCAGTCATATCATTAGAAACATTACAATGCACTTCATTGTCTTCTTTCCTAATTCTTTTTTTTTTTTATCTCTTTGTGCTGTCTCTCTGTGACTCTGACTTCCAACTTGCTGCTGAAATGAAGCAGTGAAAAAGGGCATCCCTACTTTGTCCCTGACCCTAAAGTTACTGCTTCTAATAGTTTCAATATTAAGTATGATGTTTGTCTTGAATTTCTTTTTTTAAGTGAAGGAAGTCTCTTATATTTGTAGTTTTCTTTGAGTTTCTATCATGAATATATCACATTTTATTAAATAGTTGTTCTGTGTTTATTGAAGGGAATAATAGTTTTGGGTTTTTTTCTCCTTTAAAGTGACCAACCATTCCAGAAGTTTGATAAATAAATCTACTAGTTGTAACCCGGAGCCTAGCTCAAGGAAAATACATGAGTAAAAATAAATAGGAATTGGATGGGCTGGTGTTCATATTCTAGAAGGTGGGTGGGGAGAGATTTCTGACTAAAATGGAAATCTACTCCTCCAAAATTGGTCATCTACATCATGGCTTCTCCAAGTGTAGTCGACAGACCGGCGGCATCAGCATCACCAGGGAGCTTGTTAGAAAGAGTGTCAGGCCCACCCCAGCCCTACTAACTCAGAATCTGCATTCATTGAGATTCCAGATGCACTGTATGCCCGTTATAGCTTGACAAGCCTTGTTAGACAGCACACTTCAGCACCAGAGGCACATCCATTCAGGTAAACTGGTATATTAACATGTTTTCTAAAATTACACCATATGTGTTTTCCTAAGATAAAACCACTTGGCCATTAAAAAAAAAAAAAAAAGTATCTCTGGATTTTGTATCTCTATAGGTGAAAATGACCTCAATTTTCCTTTTCTGGTGTTATCCTTTTCTGGCTTGGTATCAAGACCATTCTGGCTCATCAAGTGGTCTGGAGAGTGTTTCACCTCTTATTCTCTCTGAAACACATTAATTTTGGAGTTATCCACATCTTGTAATTTTGTTAGACCTTATCTGTAAATTATTCTGTGCTTAATGGTGGTTATTAAATTTTTTAACTTCTGGTAACATTTTGATTTAAATATCACATGTATAATTTGATTTTCATTTTTTAGTCAGTTCTTTATCTATATTTATTTTCAAATTTACCAGTTAATGTTATTCCTTTTAATTAAAAGTTTCTTCTGAATTCATTATCATATACTGACTTTTATTCCTAGTATTGCATATTTGCGCCTTTTTTCTCATGTTTCTTAACCTATAGTAACAGAGGCTTAAGAGTTTTGTTGGTCTTTTTAGAGAACTACTTCTCGACTTTTATCAATCCTCTAGGATTTTCATTTGTTTTAAAATTCGATAATTTCTTCACTTATTTTTATTATTTTCTTTATTTTATATATTCTTTGGGTTTATTCTGTTCTTTTCTAACTACATTAGTTAGATGATTAGCTTGTTTATTTTTGATGTTTTTTAAAGTTTAAATATCTTGTAAGTATTGTGCTGTTTTAGCTGTATCTTACACATTTTTTCATTTAATATTTTATTATCATTTAGTTCTAAATATTTTTGAATTTTTTCTCATATTTCTTATTTGATCCATGAAAGTTTTATATCATATGTATTTACATATATATTTATATTAGTGGTGACTTGCTCTGTGGTATAAATAATAAATATTATTTACTTATTTAAATATTCCATGTGTGCCTGAAAAGAATGTGTATTCTCTAATCATTCTCTAAGTTGTTAGGAACCGGGTTCTATAAGCATCCAGCCAGGCAACGGGCAGAGTCTCTGAAGAGCCTGGGGACAAGTCAGGATCTGAGGCTGGGCTGAGGAGGCAGACACTATGGAAAGGGCCCAAGTCATTTGTTTGGGTCTGAACTGAAACCTGGTTATTTTGATGGGAAGATAATAAAGGAAGGTAGAAAATGGGGTAAAAAAGGGCAAGGCATGGATTAGAGTTGGAGCAACCAGGAACTAGACAGTTAAGCAAAACATGTCTTAGAAAAGGGCTAGGGACTCAGTCGTGAGAGTCTGTCATAAATCCATTGGAGCAGGAACTTGATTTTGAGTGATGGTTAAGGATTCTGATTCTGCGATCATAGATTTAACTTCAAAACTACATCTGTCATTTGGTTGTATGTCATTGCAGTGCTCAAGGTTAGAGCTTTCTTTCCTATAAAACAGGAATAATAATCATGTTTATCATATTGAGTTATTGTGAGAGTTAAATAATAAAGTGGTTAGTTTGGTCTCTGAAATCTGGTGGCTACTCAATGAATATTAGCTATTATTACATATTAAATTATTTTGATTACATAATTTTGTAATATAAATACCTGCAATTGCTAATAATAATAATAAGGAAAAAAAGATGACTTGCTCTCAAAACTTAGGCTGCAGACAGACCTGCAAGGAGGATTCAAGAAGGTATGCCTCATTTGGGGGCAGAGCCAGTGTGTAGGAATCATGCGGTTCCTTCAGGAATGGAGGAATCATCTTTGCTTCCCATATATCAATACTTGAAATCCAGTAATATTCTGTCCCCTTCTATACATCTGATGTGAGAGTAACCTCAGATCAGACGTCAGTCTAGACTAGACCAACCATTTCTTAGCCCAAGAATGATCCTCTCATTGTGCCTCGGGGCCTGGTACTAGGAAAATGCTTGAGATCAAAAACCGAAATTGGGGGTGGGGAGTGGTGTTAATATTCTGTGATGGGGGAAGGTCCCATTGTTTCAGCACCAGCCCTTTACATCTAGATCACCCCCCAAAAGCCCAAAGCAAACATATGCAGGCTTCTGCTGTAACTGTATTTCAGTCCAGTTGATGAGACTTAAAATTATTTTGAATAATACTTTCTATTTTCATTGCCTTTTCACTCGGCAGGAGATATTTTCCTATTCTCACCACTATTATTTGTATCTTTTAGGTAAGAGTTTTGCTGTTGCCTGTGCTACTCCAACTTTCTACCAAAGGCAGTAAGCTCTGTGTCCTGCCTTTGTTGGTTTCCACAGGGAGGCTGCCATATGCATGGGACATGTGCATTTAGACTGTCATTTCTGTAAACTGGGAAGAGTAGTCTAGACCTCATTTGTCAGGTTGCATCTAGTTCTAAAAATATAACACTTACTTGTCTTATTGGTCAGGATGTTGGATATATTGCCAGGGTCCAATTCATACCTACCATCTACAAGGCAATAACCCATATAAGGAAACAGATATGGTCATTGTTGACCCCAAGTCATAAGTCTCCCATATCAAAGAACAATGATTGAGACTCCCTATCACAGTTGAGTTAGCCAACCAGTGGAATAAGAATGCCTGAGTAGAGCTTCCTGACTGAGCAGTTCTCCTAGGACCCAATAGAAAATCTGTGGTCTAAACAGCTTTTCTGGTAGGAGAACAGACTAACTCATCTGTAAATTGTCTAGTTGCAAATCATGTTGCAATTTCTTCTCTCTGCACTGTAGTCATAGCCCCAACCCAAACATTATCCACAGTGAGCTTTAGTGTTAGTTCAATGCCTTTGCTTGGGATTGTATTTAATACACTCTAAATATTCTTAGTGAGGTTCCATCTGTCCCTTTATTTATCTTCCCAGGATGTGTTCTATCACATCTGCACTGTGATAGATGCTAAGGTTAAAGGATGAATGAGACATAGACGCATTCTCTAGGAGCTAAGAGTTGAAGCACAGAGACAGACAGAGGCATATAGCTTCTATAAATGCAGTGCATGAAATGACACCAATAAGCTCCAGGTTGTATGGGCACCTAGAGGACTGCCACCTCACCCATCTTCCCTGAGGATCAGAGCAGACATCTTGGAGAAGCTAGTGCCCTATAAGCTCCCTAATGGATGCATAAACTTTCTTTATATAGAGATGAAGATCAGGATAGGGATAAAGAAAAACCAGCTGGACAGAAGATTCAGAGAGAGGACATGGATTTGGAAAAAATGTCTTGTTGTACATGGGAGCACAGGCAGGTCAATGTTGCTGGATCAATGTGTTTGTGGATGGAGCTGGAGAGCAAGGTTGGAGACAGGCATGGCCAGCTTTGCGGTATGGTGATGGTTTTGGATATTGTTCTGTGGATGATGGAGTGCCTCTGGGTGGGTTCTGAGCAAGGAACTAGGCATTGGCAGATTTGTGTATAATAGAAGCTTTGCCATAAATTTAGGACAATATCAGTTAAGAAAAAAACATTAGGAAACGTTCATGCTTTATATCAGCTTCCCCTTCCATGCTTCTTAAAGAGATCCGCTTGTCTCTGACCTTTGATAATAGCATTAATGTGTGTGCTCACTTTCAAAATACTATTAATAACTAACATTTAGACCATCTTTACATTTTACAAAAAACTGTTATATCTGGCATCGCCCTTGGTTCTCATCCTAACTCTGGAAGGTATCACATTGGCCTCAAATCATACTTCTAGAAATATCAGAGCCAGAACTAGGACCCAGATCTTCTCCCTTGAATCTCTGCTCTTTTAATTACATCACAACTCATTATGAAGTACCAACACTGTTTTTTTTTATCCATAAATTAAAGTGTGTTATTTGAGTCACTAACTTACTCTGCTTTTCAATGTTTCCAGGAAAGACTGCCTTAAGTAATTCCTTGCCAAATAGCTGACTTTTCTCATACAAGTTGTTTCATTGCTTAGAAAACTTGTTATCTATAAAACAGCTGTATAATCATTTCTCCTAATAATTATTATTATATGAGACTAAATGAACTTAAGCTAGTTAGTTTTTTAAAATATTTTATTTATTTATTTATTAATTTATTTTTTAATAAACTAGTTAGGTTTTTAAGCTTAGTTGTTTTGGCTACCAATGGCATATTTCAAACAAAGCCCAGTGCTAGACAAATAAAGAATTTAGAGGGAGATGGAGACCCAGCTCCTCTGCTCGGGAAGTTTTTCCTACTATGTTTTGGATCGAGTAGTTGTTTGGGTCCCTTAAGGACTATAGCCGTTCCCTGAAAAATTCCCACGGACAAAAGAAATATTGCATAGAATTTCAGGGGCAATTATAGATTAGCTAAAGCTCATCTTTTGATGCTAGTGAAGACCTCTGATCTTGAGGCACGTGGTCTGCACTCAGGATGCTAAGTGTTGGTTACAGTGTCCATTAACAGTAGGCTGATGCCCGGGGTTAGTTTTAATGGCTTGCTAATATTAGTGAAAACATAAAGATGGGAAATCACCCTCTTGAAAGGTAACACACACTTTCATTTCACATTCACATCCTTGGATATTTGGGTTCGCAGTCAAACTGTTTGAGGTGAAAGATTTCTGCACAATTCATAGTAGACAATGAATATTCATTTTCTCCATTCATTAGATTAAATCTGCACCTTAGCAGCTGTTGAAGGACATTAACCCCTTGTAGCCACAAGAAAAATAAAGATAGCACTATTTCCTGGCCTTCCCTTCTTCACTTGGCTCTGAGGTTTCCAAGGCTGCTGCACACCAGCAAGTCACCTTTCCTTCTTGATCCCGAGGAGCGTGCATTTCTTAGGGAGATTCAGAGCAGGGAAAGTGAGCTAGGTTTCCTTTCCTTGGTAGGAAAGTTCTGCTTGTCCTTCAAAGTAGGAGGTCATTGCTCTCAATTTGCTTAAAGAAAACCCAGAAACAAGCAAAAAGAGGGGATAGCTAAAATTCTTTTGGGTGAGCACCGGATTCTCAGGAGAATGGTCTAATGAGGGGAACAGCAACAATCAATGTTCAAACGGGGGTCAGCAGGTCAGGCCGTGCCATTGGATTTGGCTGGGATTGTTCAGTCGATAACTGACCTGGCAGGAAATTACTATAAACAAAGCTCACCATCTTTAATTCAGGTGTGGAGCCGAGGAGAGGGTGCTGACCCATGGGATTCCTTGATTAGAAGAATTGACAGTGGGTTATTTCCCAGATTTCTTTCGATACGCCTACCGAGCTGAGTTGTGATCACGGAGCTGTGCTCTCTGCCCTTCTGCTTGTTTGCCCATCTTTGCAGGCTGCCATCCATACCACAGCCGTCTTGGTACTGTCACTGGGTGAGCATGTGACCTCCTGAGTGTCCACATCTAACCTAGATTGTTAATTGCTTTAATCCATGGGGAACCAAATTTTACTTGGTCAGTAGACTGCTTTGCCAAGTCCAAAGGAGAGTATTTTGATTTCCATTTGTATGAAATTAGTGATGTCAAGCAGATCTAAATAAAGGATCAAATGAAAGTAAAAACTACAGCAGAGATCCTGATGTTCAAAGTCTTTGGTTCCATATAGCCATAGCATCCTTAGGGTCATAGACCTGTCCAATATTGGGCAGCAAAAGGACTTGGAGGATACAGAGTCCAGAACCTGCATTTCACAGACATAAAACTAGAACCCTAAGTGATTACATGATGTGCTGTTCACAAGTCAGTGGTCTTTCTAATGAAAAAATATATTACTATTTGTATTTTTTGGCTAATGTTTCCTTTCAACATGGCTTTATCCTTCAGTAAACTTAAAGAATGACATTTCTCTCCAAATTCAGGGGAGATGGCTGGGTTTTCCTATGATTATCACTAGAATTGCTTGTGTCCCCCAAACTACCTTGCTGAGTTAAAAAACCATTCAAACCACAGCTGGAGTACAAGCTCCATGGTCTGGGAGGAATGTGTGCTGTGTGTCCAATGTCTGGGATGGGGAGTTCAGGGCAAAGCCTTTCTGCTTCTGTGAAGCTCCCCCTTGTGCTTTGCAACACGGCTCAGCATCCCTCTTCTGTGCCTCTTCAGAATACACATCTCTAGGAGCAGCTTGTAGGACATATCATCCTTCTTGTCCTATCAGGCAGTGAACTGCTTGAGGGCAGGAACCATCCCCAGCATGGAACAGCCATAAATTAATAATTAAAAATAACAGTCAAATGACAGATGCAAGAATAGCCCGTACATTATTCAAAACTTTGGTAAAATGAAAGGGAAACAATAAAGAGGGATAGAGAATAAGAAGGAGAGAGAAGCAAAGAGGAGAAGAAAAACCTCGTTTGGGTGGGAGTTCTAAGGAAGGGTTAGGTCACTTTCCATTTCATCTTCTAAATCAATTTCCCTGTTGGAGCCAGGCTAGGGATGCTCACCATGCTGGGTATGGCTTGGCTATATTACCAGCTGCTGGACTTGCTGATAGAATTGTCCTTGATGTTCTGGAATGCAGAGAAAGGCAGACACCAACAGAGGGGGTGTAGGGATGGCTCCTGCAGGGTTGACACCCCGTGGAGCCCTGAGCTCTGTGCAGATGGCAGTCGGTGTGTGCTTTGAAGCGTCCAGCCTTGAGAACTTCAAACAAGGAGAAGACAGACCATGTATGGGAAATTAATATCTAATGGGGCTCAAAACTGCTCTTCCTGCCACCTTAATCTGCTGTCTGCTCATGGACAGTATTTACTTTCTGAACATACTGAACATTTAATACAACAGAGACTCCCACACCCTTAATTTTCCTAAGACAAAACCTTACATTTCAATACCACCCACTTTGACTATTTCTTTTTTTGCTTCACTCTGAATCATTCCTTTCTCTAGGTTTTGGAAGGTTCCCTAGTGAGTAAACAAGGCTTGAGGAGAGCTAGGCTAGCAAAGTCAATCCACTGTCCTGGCCTGTCCTGTGATGTTCATGGAATCACATTCAGAGACAGTGATCACTGGGTCAGGAGCAGGTCTTCTCTCCCTAACTGGACAGAAACCCACACACCCCAGGACCTTTGCCCTGATTTGATTGCTGAAATGGACAAGCTTACTTTGGACTATCCTGAGAAAGAGATATGGTTTGCCTCCATCCATCTATACATCCATCCATCCAACCATCTATCCAGCCATCCAACCATCCATCCATCCACCCATCCATCATCTATCCATCCATCCATCCATCCAACCATCCATCGATCCATCCATCCATCCATCCTTCTATCCAGCCATCCAACCATCCATCCATCCATCCAACCATCCATCCATCCAGCCAGCCAGCCAGCCAGCCAACCAACCATCCATCCATCCATCCATCCATCCATCCATCCATCCATCTATCCATCCATCCATCCATCCATCCATCCCTCCATCCATCCATCCAACCATCCATCCATCTAGCCATCCAACCATCCATCCATCCATCCATCCCTCCATCCATCCATCCAACCAACCATCCATCCATCCATCCATCCATCCATCCATCCATCCATCCATCCATCCAACCATCCATCCATCCATCTAACCAGCCAGCCAGCCAGACAGCCAACCAACCATCCATCCATCCATCCATCCATCCGTCCATCCATCTATCCATCCAACCATCCAACCAACCATCCATTCATCCAGCCAACCAACCATCCATCTCCCCACCCATTCACCTATCTCCCCACCCACAACTCCATCCATTCACTTGAACGTGCAGGCAGATAGTCCATTTTTAGTTCACCTACTATATACCCAAAGCTATGCTAGATGCTGGCAATGAGAGGAGAATAGTATGTGGCCCTGCCCTATGGAGCGTGTAATCCACACAGGGAAAGACCCACAAGCAGACCACTTGTTTACGCCACCCTCTTGCCTGTGATGTGCTGGTTAACCTGTCTGTCAAGTTCCCCTTGAGGACCGCCACCCCCATAGAGTCCTGTTTTCACACCACTTAGGTTGACCTATCATCCAGGTGTGCCCAGCACGGCCCAGGACTTCCTGGGTTTTAGCACTGAAAACTCTCATTTCCTAGGAAATTCCTCAGTCTCAGGCAAACTGGGATGGCTGGTCACCTTACTGTCACCATTTCAGATTCTCAACGAGTAATTCTCAAAGTGTACCCAGCCCTCTCATCCAATCTGCAACCCCCATGCACCCAGGAAGCCTCGGCATCACCTGGGGACTTGTCAGAAATGCAAATTCCTGGGTTCTGCCCCTGACCCACTGAATCAGAAACTGGAGGAGTCACAACCCGTACACGATATACAATCTGTATTTTCACAGACTCTCAAGATGATTCTGAGTCACGTGAAAGTTTAGGAACCACGGTACTAAACTGGTTGTGACTTCTGACCCACCAGTATTTTTCTGTCTTAAGAGATTCCCAGAATCCTGTAGGGGAGTGACTAGCTGATTTGATAAACTAGCTATAGCCAGGTGGTCATGGTGATAGTATATTCCCTGAACTAATAATCATTAATATAGAAGTAAGCAAGCACACAATTAAGTAAATTAGATAGGATGGTTGAAGTATACTTGGGCAGCAGCGGAAAGCTGAGAAGCCACATCTGGCAACCACGGGAAGTTTCCCCTTGAAAGGGCAACTTGCATGAGAGATCACAGTAATGCCAAGCCTGTGTGGGCTGCCTGGAAAATTGTCCCCCTCTCTAGGTCATATTTTTACAGAGTCAGTTCTATAATGCTTTTATAGAAAGTCTCTATGGTATTTTCCCGACTGTATTTGGAGAGAGTATTTGGAACACTGTCTACATTGTCTATATATAAAGCCAGTTCTAAGAACCATGCTGGGAGTCAGAGAACCTGGCCTGTCATCTCAGCCCGGGCACTAAGGGACTTTGCACAAGCAATTTAGCCATTCTGACTTGACTTCTTTCATCCATTAATAGATGTAATAACTCTTTGCCCTTCCTCAAAGATATTACAAAGCGGATTCTTTTGAAAACTATGTCATTGCAAATGGTTTTTTCTGTGATGATTGTTTTATATATTCCCATGTTGTATATAATGATACAGTATGTGACTGAGTTATACACTCTCCTGTTGAATAAATTATTTTTTCTGGAATTACGTAGAAATGGAAGTAGTGGAAATTATAGAATGGAAGGATCTGGGGCAGAGGCATGTCAGCAAGTTAGGGAAGCACCCCAGATGCAGTGTGACCCTTTGTGGTAAGGCTATTTCTTCAGCTCACAAAGAAAGCATTAATAATAAGAAACGAATCTCACCACTGAAGTCTCAGCATAGGATATATGTTTTCTAAAGTTGCTCCCGAGCATAGAGACTGGAAGGGTCCCAGCCGTAGGTACAGAGAGGGCCTCTGACCTGTGTTCCTGATGTGACAGGTGCCCAAAACACAGAGATAACACACACCAGGCGCTTCCCACAGGGAACTACCATTGAGTGAAAAGGTACGATAATAAAACCCAAATTTAGAAAAAAACATTTTTTTTTTCTGTCACTCATGGGCACTTAGAGGCATTGAAGTTAGGGATACAATTTCTGGGGGAGGGGATTGCTACCTGTGGATGGTTGGGGGAGGAAAGGCCTTTCTGAGCAGGCAGCATTTGAGTTGATATCTGAAAGAAGAGAGAAGGCTGGTACCCAAAATGCAGAAGGAACAGTACTCTAGGCAGAGGAACATCAAGGGCTCAGATATTGATATCAGTGTGGGCTGAGTGTGTTGGGGAAACAGCGTGGGGTCTGAGCCCAGTGAGGGATGGGGAGGGTGGAGAGAACTCAGGGAGGTAGAGACAGGGAAGTTCCAGCCAGGGTCTTTGGAGTTGCGTTTTTGTTTTAATAACAATGGGAAGACACTGGAGGTTTTTAAGTAGGGTGAACATTTAATATATTGTCCAAATAAGGCTGCTTTTGAAAGTGAAAGGGGCACTCTTCATAAGTACCCCTGGACATTGGGTGTCACAGGTAAATTGGGACTTGCATTTTCCCTAGTCTGGAGCAATGTGGTGACCTGATTTCTGATCGCAAAGGATCGTTGCAGCTGCCATGTTGAGATTCCATAGTAGGAGAGCGGCTAGAGTGGAAATACGAGCAGTGGAGCCAATGTGAAGCCCGTGGTCCAGGAAGGAGGCCCCAGAGAGGGACCGAGGCTCAGCTGGTCACAATGCCGGGCAGGGGACAAAGATGGCAATTCTAGATTATCAGAACCAAGGGGCACCACATGCAGCTTAGAAAGGGTAAATTTAGAGCAATTAAAATGAAGTGCTTCTTTACCCAGCAGGGAGTAAGTACAGGCAACTTGTTACTCCAAGACATGGTATAGGCTGACAGTCTAAAGAGGTTAAAAGAAAGTGAATGCAATGAGTTGCTAAGGGAAACTAGGTCATTTTGGATACATCCATAATGTTAAGATATTAATTGGAAGGAAAGTAACGATGGCCTCTCCATACCAACTTCAATAGAGGACTGAAAATCTTCCGTTGTTACCCTGGTTGGCAGTTTTCATATTTCAAATTTCCCACTCACTCCTTACAAACTCAGATCCTCCTAATCCTAACAAAAAATAAACAAAATAAAACAAAACCAAACATGAAAAAAAGCAAACCTTTCTTTTGACACGGGCATTTTTCAAACTACTAAACCTTTTTTCTTTTTCCTGTTACCGCCAAACCCCTTTAAACAGTTAGATAAAATGACTGGTCTTCATATTCTTGCCTTCTGCTATAGCTTAAATGAATGGCTTTGATTTTTCATCCTAACAACCCTATTGAAATATCTGTCTAAAGGATTTTTAGGTCAATATCCCCTAAGACCAAATACAATGGGGTCTCTCTTCTGATTCCTTCTTTCCTGTTTGCAGCACTGGGAGACCTCTGTGCTCCCTACAGATTTGAGACCGCCACCTCCTCAATAAATTTTGACCTTCTTGGGGGTGGGGACTGTGCTTTATTTATCCTAGCATCCTTAGAAACTGGCCTAGTGCCTAACACATAATAGATGCTCATGAAATATCATTTAATTGGGTTACATATAAAGTGGTCTGTGGTGTTCACTACCAGATCCCCATGCCTGACAGATGATGGATGCCCAGTAAATGTTTGTTGAGTGAATGAAAGAAGGACCTGTTTGGCTGATGAGACGATCAAAGCCTATCCATTGCACTCCCCTGTGATACAGCACTCTGTTAGGTGCACTGGTGTTATCTCTGAATAATATCCCTGTAAATCTATAATCCTGACCAGTAGGAAAGATAAAACAGTTGAAAATTAAGGTGTCAAGAAAGCTCTCATTTCTTTCAAATTACATAGAGGACTGAAAATCTGGAGCTAATAAACCATATCCTTGGTATCTTGGATGGCTTTCCCCACACGTACCGTAAGGAACTCAGGTGTGTTAAAGGACAATCAGAGGTAAGACTGTCTCTTGTCCCTGTCAAAAGGTCTCCTTGGGGTCACGCTCTGTTTTATCATCCCCTTTTCAACCGTATTTTGCAAGTCTAAAAATATCGAGCGAAAGGGCTTCTCTATGTCTGAGACTTGTCTTCTTGAAGAACACAACTGGATGGGATCTTGACTGCATCACTTACCAGTTTTGTGACTTGGGCACATCATTTAAACTCTCTGTCCCTTACTTTCATCATCTAAAAATAGGAATAATATCGCCCATTACCTACTGCACCACATTACGAATTTTTAGCTGAAACCCACGTATAGAAAGGGCTTTGCACATGCCTGATGCACTGTAAGTGCTCAACTAGCAACACTGAAGAGGACGATGTTGCTGATCATGATAGTGAAGATAGATTGAGACAATGTGTGTTTCCATTTTAGATGTCCCCCACCTTTTTTCCTCTTTCTCCCTTTCAGAGACTATTAAAGGTTGTTCTCATCAGTAAGGACATTTTCCCCTCCTCTCTCACTTCCTCCCCACTCCCCCTAGCTCTGTGGGTCCCTGGGTAAGCAGAAACACGTGTTTCTTATATATGAGTAACTGAACATCTATTCAAGTCCTCTGGGTGCTGGGAGAGCTTAGTCACTGCTGGGGGTGAGGCGTCTATATTGGGCCACAGCGCGTATGGGTAGCCGCCATCAGCATCAAAAATAAATCTCAGAAGCAGCTGTGGGATTCAGGTTGAGGTTAGGACAAGAACCAGCTGGAGAGTTTTCCCTGAGAGAAGATGTGTGGAGGGTCCCCCAGACTACCTCCTAGGAGGACTCACGGGACTTTGCGTGCAATGTATTCCTAAGTACACTGCAGCACGGAGACAGTACGGACTCACAAAGATGCAGAAGTCAGGAAGCATCCTCCCTCCCTTGAGGGGCCACACAGAGCTCACTCTTCCCCCAGAAACACGCGTGTGAGGTTTCAGTCCAGGGACGCCCAGGAGAGACTCAGAGCTCGGGGCTGTATCCGGGGGCTGCCCATGTGGATGCCCTCCGCCTGGCACACGCCAACATGCCAGACTCCCGGAAGGAAAGCCAGCGTCCACTATAAACTACAGGGTCTGTGCAGACAGTCTAGGCGCGGAAAACCAGCCTTGTCAGTTCACTGGTGACGGGGACACCCTGAGAGCCGAGGTCCCAGACAACAGCCAAGGGCCAGCCATGCCATAAGGTGTCTCTAAGGACAGCGGCCTCGGGCCTGCTGTGTTCCCTTCTTTCTGTGCCAAGGACCATCCCTTCTCTAGAAAACACGATTGTTTCCACATGCTGGCTTGGTCCGCGTGACTTCTGAACCGGTCCTGCCTCCCGGGGAGGGGAGTTAATCGGGAACCCTGGGGTCCAGGCCGTGCCTCTTGCTACTGATGACCCAACAGGAGCCCCAGGGGGCTATGCCTTCCCCATGTGCTGGCTCAGCCTCAGCGCCCTCTCCACACACACCTGTTCTCCATCAGGCTTGGATCTCTGCCTCAGGTCGCCCACCTCCTGAGTCCTTACCTGCTTCTCCTCAGGCAATGATAGGCCTGCATCCTTTCCCTGATTTTCATACCCTTCATGGACACACATCTCTCTGCCCAGCTCTTCCTGGCTTTGTACTGGGTGCCAGAGGCCATGCTAATGCCAGTGGTAACTAAGCTGATGTGGACTGGTTCCGATGCCCCGCGCTGGGCCACCCCTAACACACTGGCCACCTCCCTCTGACTTGACCATGACTAGAGTTGAGCCCAGCTTGCCATGGGCTTTGCCACCCTGTCCATTGCCCGCCAGCCCTTCCACGAGGGTGCCATCTTAGTACCGAGGAGCGCTTCAGTCCCACTCCTGGCTTCTTGGCTTCCCCAGAGGTACCTTGATACTGAGACTGAACGTGTCTTTTGGTGAAAGGGGCAAGAGCATCCGAAAGAAGCCCCCTGTCAGCTGCCAGAGAAGACGCCCTTGTATTCCATAACAGCACTCGAGACATTCTAAACATCAAATATTAATAAAGGGAGGACTGCACTGTCCTATGCTCAAGTGTTGGAAACACACTGAGACCAATGTGACCTGTGGCTTGACTGAAAATTCTCAACAGCCTTTGTAAATTAAAACGTAACCCCCAGCAACAGGGACGTGTGTCACTCCCCTCCCTCTCCCAGCCTCCCTTTTCTCTCACTCTCTCATCCCATCTTGCCCTGGTTTTTTTTTTTTTTTTTTTTTTTTTAGCAGTTTGCGAGCCTCTCACTGTTGTGGCCTCTCCCGTTGCGGAGCGCAGGCTCCGGACGCACAGGCTCAGCAGCCATGGCTCACGGGCCCAGCCACTCCGCGGCACGTGGGATCCTCCCAGACCGGGGCACGAACCCCTGTCCCCTGCATCGGCAGGCGGACTCCCAAACACTGCGCCACCAGGGAAGCCCTGCCCTGGTTTTAAATCTCTCCCCTTTTGCCTCTCTGTCTGTTCCTCCTTCTATGTCCTCTATCTATCTTTCCTTTCTTGATGAAAATTAAGGAAAAACAACTTGATAGATTTTCCGATAACCTTCCAGAAAGTCTCACCGGGTTACATTCTGCTTTAATAGCATTTAAGCCAATCTGCCTGATGTTGCTGTGAAGGTCAATTAAATTCACCCTAAAAATTTCACTTCTGGCTCATTATACAATTGGAAAATGAATTAGAAGCACGTGCTGCCCCTGAGGTTTCTGATATTTCGCTAATGAATATGTCTGAGAAGGCAAAAAAAAAAAAAAAAAAAAGGTGTTGTAGGCCACCCAGCTGCTTGCAGGGTTACTGGCCAGCTTCAGATCATTGCCACAGGCAGTGGCTTGAAACAAGTGTACAGTGGTTAGTCCTGTCTCCACTTCGATTTTAGAGATGCTCACGCTTCTTGAATGCCTCGGGGATGGTCTGTGTCCCCCCTGCACATCTGGAGCCCATTCTTAAACCCCAGGTGAGACATTTAGCTCCCCTTTCTCCCCGCTGGCTCCTCTCAGTGTGGGTTCAAGGACTACACGTTCAGTTTAATATCAGCCTAAATAAAATATGCCTCTGAAGGTAAATCTATAAGGAACTTGGCCGGGGGTGTGGGCATGCATTGCAAAGCCAGTGATCAGTTGATCTGGGGACCTGATAATGTGTGGGGATGTGGTGGCTGTCAGGCAGAGAACAGTGTGTGGAGGGTGAGCAGGCACTTCTGCCTTAACTGGGGCCAGCAGTGCAGGGAGCACAAAGTCAAATTGGCCCCTGACTTAGGGAGGTCATTTTTTCTTTCTTTTTTTTTTTTTTAGAAGATGTTGGGTGTAGGAGTTTATTTATTTATTTATTTATTTATTTTTGGCTGTGTTAGGTCTTCGTTTCTGTGTGAGGGCTGTCTCTGGTTGCGGCAAGCGGGGTAACTCTTCATCGCAGTGCACGGGCCTCTCACTATCACGGCCTCTCTTGTTGCGAAGCACAGGCTCCAGACACGCAGGCTCAGTAGTTGTGGCTCACGGGCCTAGTTGCTCCGCGGCATGTGCGATCTTCCCAGACCAGGGCTCGAACCCGTGTCCCCTGCATTGGCAGGCAGATTCTCAACCACTGCACCACCAGGGAAGCCCGGGAGGTCATTTTTTAACTGACCTTTGTCCCCACTAAAAAATAAGCCACCAGATAAGACAGTGCTTCCTTGTCCCTGAGGGGGGTCTTCAATAGAGCAGAGTGACCCTGGGGAGACTTCCATCCAAGGTTTTTGTTTCAGGTAGAAGGCTCATTTATTTGTTTATTCAGCATATTTTTTGATGTGTCATAGACAGAACTAACCTTAGGAACCCGCATTCTGAACTCTACAGCCTCCTTCTTATGTATTGAGGTTTCCTTTATGCAAGGAAAGTTGTTTTTAAAAGAAGTTTCCATATCTAAGTATCTAGTTTCAAAACAGGTCCTGACATCCAAGTTTTGCTTACGTTGGGGTTTTGGACAGACAGCCAAAACACTGGTTTTCTATTTCAGGGCAAGATGGCTCCAAATCCAGCAATGTGAGTTATTGGACATCTGCCTTAAGGTTTAAGTATAAACTGAGCTGAATTAACTAAAATATATGGAGACAATCTCTCAAGTCCTTCAAGGAGAAGGGAAACCTACAGTGGTCATCCTATAGGTGTCACAAGCATCCATGTAAGAGCTTAGAATTTCAAATCTGGAAAGTACATGCAGGGCATCACATGAAGTTATCCTTCCAAAATGGGGAAACGGAGGAGGCTTTGCTCAAGTAGTTAGTATAAGAGCAAGCCTCCTTCCCCAGGGTCTCTGGAGTCCGAACCAGTGCTCTCCCTTCTCTCCCATCTTGGCTTCCTCTGTCTGTAAACTTGTGTTTCTCTCATGAATGGTGCTCTGGAAGACAGAGGCCACCATGATGTGTATCGAGGTGGCCGGTCAGGCAGTAAGGAAAGGGGGGCATGGACAGGCAGAGTTGTCTCTGAATCCCAGATGGTGCTGTCCCCTTGCTGACGTGGGCTCCTCCAAACCCACCGCCACTAGGACCTCATTCACGTCTCTCCGTGTTTCCATCTTCATGTCCTGGTGCTTGGACCTCCTTGTCCTTTATCTCAAACCTACACTAGTCGATCCTCTCGTAGTCCTATTGATGCCGTGGGACAGTGACCTGAGCCTCTTCAGAGTGTCCCCAAGAAGGGACGATGGAAGTCACCCAGCCACCACGTCCCTTCCCTGACTCCCAGCCATTCAACCTGGGAGCTGCAGAAACAGGAACCGAAGTGAACACCAGGGCTGGTGGCTGATGAAGGCATGAGGGGAAAGTCCCCTTTCCTTCTGTCTAAGCCCAGCCTGCAAACCGTAACTGTGGAGGCACCAAGCCTTACCACCCAACTTCCACCAAAAACCAGGGCACAGGGCACTGGGAGAACAGGCTCCTTCCCCCTTCCAGTCCACCTCCTCTTCCCTAAAATGACACCCATGACCTCAGGGTCTCCTCTTCTCCATGACCATGAGTCCAGGCTGCCACAGGGCCTGGAGGTCTGGTCCGAACTCCTGGGACTGGTTAAATTTAGGAAGCATTCCAATGCATTCTTAGTTGAAAACCAGAGGTATTTATTTATACCAATATGACCCAATGCAACCAAATTTTGGATACACAAGTGCAGGTCCTGAGAGTGAACCTGATGAATTCAGGGCACCTGTAGGAAGGGGCTAGGTGAAACCAGGAATGAAATGAATGGGGTGACTTGATTTGTGATGCTGAACCCAGCCTGGGACGTCAGGAGTCAGAGAAGAAAGAAAGGAAGGGGAAAGAAGGAAGGGAAAGGACAGTTGAAGAGTTAGATCAGCCAATCACAGAATTACCCAGAATTCAAGAAATGGAAGGACTGTATCCTTTGGAATGTTATGCATCCTTCTTGAAGTGCAAGCAGTTAGAAAATAAAAGGATGGAGGGAGAAAAGCAATTCAATGAAAGACAAAACACATCAATGAGGACAGAGCACATCAGGAGAGAAAGCGTCAGATTACTCCTTTGCCCAATGCAGGGCTTCTGGCCACTCGGGCTTTGAGGCCATTTTTCCACCGCTGCTGGTGAGCGGGGTGGGCAGGGTTGACCCAAGAGATCCTCTCTTTGGACTAAGCAGTTTCAATTAAGGCTGTAACAGAGGCTAATTATTATTTTAAAACTTCCTCCCAGACTCACTCTCCCTCTTGCTCTGAACGGATTGCTTAATGGTCTCAGTGCGAGGCTCTGAAACTCTGGAGGTTTCCTATTATTTCTTTGCCTCCAGCAGGGACCAGGGACTTGCAGAGTGTTGGGTTTCAAGGGAAAATAGGAGCAGCAATTCTCTCTTTCTCTTTCACAGAAACAAAGACTTAGCATTGGGAGAACATTCAATTTTGATTTTGATAGAGTTGGACCTTCTACTACATAGAAGGCTCTCCCTCCATGCCATCTCTGACCGGAATTACCTGGCTTTGTTTGAACACAACCAGTGACAGGGAGCTTGTTACCTCTGGGTCCTTTGTTGGATAGCTCTCGTAGTCAGAACATCTCTCCTAAGGTTGAGCTGACATCTGCCTCTTGCTAATTTCCATGCTTTAGTCTCAGTTCTGCCTTGTTCTAAAGGTTTCTGGGTTTCAACAACCCAAGGTCATCTGATGCCAGCAGTACCTGCACTTGGAGAACAGGAAAACTGGTCCCTTTCATTGCCTTCTCCCCTGGGGACATCTGCCGCCTGGAATGCCCATCTGCATTGAGGATGACGTTCTGAGACTCTTCCTCCTGTCACCCAGCATTTGCTAGGTGGCCAGGGAGACAGATAGTCACAGACTTCATTTACTGTGCTTTGTGACAGACTCTACCGTGAGACGATGTGTAAGTTCCCTGGAAGGTAGGCATTAATGTCTACATTTTCCAATAACACTGAGGCTTAGAAAAAGATTAGGTAGGGTTACTCAAGGTCACACAGCTAGTACATGGCAAAAGCCAATGTTCATGCAAGTATCTGCTAGACTCCAAAGCAAGTTTTCCTGCGTCACACCAAACAGAAGTTTGGAATACATGCTTTACCAAGTAGGAATGTGCCTCTGAGTATCCTACAAATAGCTACTTAAAGTTGAGAATATCCAGAAGAATCCAGAATATGTTGTGTTTATATAGACTAAATGGTCGATTAGCACCTAAGCTATTCCATAGAGAGTCCCTACACTTTGCTTAACCAGCCTAACTGCTCTGTACTTGAGAGCTGGCTAAAACAAACAAACAAGCAAAAATAATGCTAGCAGACCCTGAGTATACTCATACCCATATGCTTGACCTGGCCTGGGGGCCTAGATCCCTGTCCTACACACATGCACACACACACACACACTTCTGTCTTTTCATCCTCTTTTTCTTTTCAGTCTTGTCCCAAATTTACCTGGGCAAAAACAACACAAAACAAAAACAGGAATGCCTTTTGAGGGCGAGGGACAGGGCACCTCAGTATGACCAGTAGGCTGCTGGCTGGTACTTGGGAACCTCCAGGCAAGTCAGTTGTGATGGGCGGGGCCTGTTTCTCAGTGGGAGCCACTGGGGGCCAGGGAGCTGGCACTAACCCAGGGAACAGGGTACCAGGGACCTGGACCCACCCATCTGCAGGCACAGGCCGCCTAGTCTCCTTGGATCTCCAAATCCCAACGGAATGAATATTCAGAACTTAGAACCGCCCTTGCATTAATTTGGTGCATGTATGTATATTCTCCCCGCGCCACCCCACAAATCTGTGCGGACTAAAAATACCTGTGCGCTCCATGGCTCCGGAGACCGCTGACAAAAGAATTTGCATTTGTAGTCAGAAACACCCGCAGATGACTTTTGAAATCACCTCCCTTACATTTTAAACAGGTTGGTGGATTCGTCATTTAGGCTACCGCCAGGAGGTAGCTATTAAGAGATGTAGCAGGGAATGGCATTTTTCTTAAAAGGTTAAAAAAAAGTGGTTATTTTCATTATGGTGTCATGATTTTTCTGGTTTAAAAATAAAATCCGGGCTTCCCTGGTGGCACAGTGGTTGAGAGTCTGCCTGCCGATGCAGGGACACGGGTTCGTGCCCCGGTCCGGGAAGATCCCACATGCCGCGGAGCGGCTGGGCCCGTGAGCCATGGCCGCTGAGCCTGCGCGCCCGGAGCCTGTGCTCTGCAATGGGAGAGGCCCACGTACTGCAAAAAAAAAAATAAATAAATAAATAAAATAAAATCCATTTGAACCTGGGATTCTTTAGACACACCGATATCTTTCGGGAAAGGGGGTTAATAGGAAATGTGTGTGTAGGAACCAGGTTGTCTTCCGGGTTCTTCTAGAATGAGCAGGGCATGGTGTGCGCAGTTGCCAGGATGGAGTGCAGGACGCAGATGGGCAGGAAGAGGGACCATCCTCTCTCCTTCCAGGCCTCTTGGACTGGGGAGCAGAGGGTCGGAGGGAATTACAGGATCCATTAGCAGTCTGCAAGCAAATTAACCAGCAGATTAACTTTTCAGATGTCCAACTGTTTGTCCTCTCAAATCCTGCAGTCCTACCCGTCTGCTGTTTCCACTTTTCAGTAGTGCTGGGGAAAGAGTGGGATTCCACTTCAATTCCAGGTCCTGCTCGAGAGCAGCCCTCAGAGGATGGAGAGCACAGAGAAGAGGGAAAAGCGGGACGCCAGGTGGGCTGGAGTGGGAATCTGTGCATTTGCAGCCAGGGCGCGAAAGAGGGAAAGAGCCGGGCTTGTGTGCGCGTGTGTCTACATGTGTGTGTCTGTGTGTGCATCTGTGTCTGTTCTGTCTGTGTGTGTCTGTTTGTATGTGCATCTCTGTTTGTATGTGTGTCTGTGTCTGTGGCTCTTTAGGTGCATCTGTGTGTGTGTATATATGTTTGTGTTGGTCTGTGTGCACATCTGTGTCTGTGTGTGTCTGTGGCTCTGTGTATGAGGTGTGGGGTGAGATGGGCAGGGGATGGGTGTGGTGGATGAGGGAGTGTTGAGGGCACAAAATGAAGATTTTACACATGCCCAGAGGCCACAGGATCCCACACCAGCAGATGGTGCTGTAGGTACAAGTTTGAAGGAGGCGAGGCCATGGGCTGCTGGAGACCTGGAAGCAATGATGCTGTTGAACGCAGGAGTTAAGGAAAGATCACACCCCATCTGCATGGAGAGCATGGAGCACAAGGAAGACTTGAACACACGTAGCAGTGCTGTTTCTCCACTAAGGAGCCCATGTGGTTTGACTCGCTGATTGAATTGCCTGCACGAAGTGACCTCCTTTTGTTCCGACCTCACCGGCCCTGCTCGACCACCTAGAATGAGGACCTTACAGCCTGAGAGCACCTTGGAGTGTAGGGTGCCCATGGCTTCACAGATGAGGTCATGGGGATGCATTACCTGGACTCCTTCTCTCTCACCCTTCCCCTCTAGTCCTTTTCTCAGCCAGGTTTCATCAAAGCATCTCTCCCATCTCTTCCTCCCTCCCCTCCGGGAAAGTCCTTCATTACCTTCTGGAACCTCATCTAATTCTCTCCGAGTGGGGTCTCTGCCCACAGTCTCTCCCACTCCCCTCCATCTTGCCAGGAGGCTAATCTTCCCCAGGCACAGCTCGGATTCTATCTGTGGCCCTGGCACCTCAGCCGTCTCCCCTGCCAGGCAGCCTCAGCCTGGAAACATGTCTTCTCAGCCGGCTGCTGCCACCGCTTCACCCTGCTCATTCCAGAGCCAGGCTGAGCCCTTCCTCCTATTCCTGTGCTCACCTGAGCTCTGTCAGTCTCTCCATCATCTCACTGTGTATGTTTAAATTTGTCCTTTTACTGATATTTCATTTCCAGATGCCCCAATCTTCTCACATCTTCCCCTTCATGAGCCGCCTGCTCCATGAAGCATCCCATCCGTTCCCGGCTCGGACCTCCCCAGGCCACCTTCTGGCCCCCTCTGCTGTAACTTGCCCTCTTCGCACATTGTGTGTGGTTCCTTGCCAAACTCACCCCTGCCGTGAAGGACACTCACCTCCTGTTCCCACAGCTGTTCTACATGGGAACTCAGTAGAGCTTATGGACAGATTAATACAAACATTTGCCCATTGATATGCTTTTCCTTAGCTAAGCTTTGATTTGAGGCGGTTGATGGAGGTCTTTCCTCCAGCCTGGAAACAGGAGACAAGAGACCCCAGTCTTTTCCACTGACTAGCTCCCCTCTGCCTTCAGTTCCCTCAGTTCCCCACTAAGGGTATTTGTGGGGCTCAGTCGTTTGTGTTTTAAACTTCACCCTGTCCCCTCATGGCCGACAAGTCTTCCTCGCCCTCCCTCTCTCATCAGCAGTGACTGAAAGAGGAAAGATGGGCTTCGGCTCCTGGCACAAGCTCTCACTACCTCCCCTCTCCTCCAGCTCACATGAAAACCATTGCTTAGGAGGAAGAAAGTCCTTTCCAGGTCTATCCCTCATTGTGTAATTCTAGGATGACTCTTTCTACCCTTCCTAGTCTGATGATTTTTCTCTTCCCCTTCAGATGGGTGTAGAAGCAAACCAGGACCTGAGCTGACATCTGTTAATGTTCATGAGCTTCCCAGGAAACTGGTCTATCCTTTCCTTGCTCATCTTTTGAACCAAATAAAATTTAAAATCATTTCATATGGCTTAGTTGGTGCCAGCTTTCAGGCTCCCAAATGCTATTTCTGAAAATTTATGCTCTCATTTATTTTATTCTTAGTAAGATTATAGACTTTTGGAAACAGAAGGATCCTTCAGTGGTAATTTAGAAGACTTAATTGGGGATCTCAAGTCAGCTGCCACTGTCACATCCCTTCTTTCTTGTCCATGTCCTTTCTCATCCAGGATAGCTCCTGGAATTCCTTTTGGGATGAGGGTGAACTCCAAGGCCTTGCCTTGGCCATCCGGCTCTGAACCATCACTAGAATATGAGCACTGCCATCCACTCTCACTGATCTCCCCTAAACCTGAAGTATCTTTGTCATTGCTACAGCTTGAGATCAGCTGGTATTTGCTGATTACTATATGCTGTGCAGAAGTCACATTTGATTCACACCACAACTCTGCAAAGTAGATACCAATCTCACAAGAAGAGAGAACTGAGACATGCAGAGTTTAAGTAACTTGGCTCATGTCCCCAGTCTTCAAGAGATGAGACTAAGACATAAGCCTAGGAATTCTGACTATAGAAACTTTGCTTTTAACAAGTCCGTGTTACTGCACTCTGGTGGAGCAAAATCCCAGAGGAGGGAAATATTTCCACAGTGAACCACAGCAGAAAGGGAGGGCATGGGCCTTGGGTGTAGACTGAGCTGAGTTGAATTCTGGTTTTACCAATTACTTGTTGTGTGATCTTGAGATGGTTATTTTAACTTTTCTGAGCCTGTTTTCTTTTAATAGCAAAATGGGCTAATCATGCTATTTCCAAAAAAGTAGCACATTAACCAAAGTTCTCAGTGAGGAATGTCTGGCAATGGTGCCTGGTGAAAACTAGGTATTCTCTGAGTGTCAATTTCTTCCCTTTGAGTAGGAAGTTCAGAAGTCCTTGCTTTGCTTAGTGGATGCACCTGTCCTGGTTGGTGCTTCTCTGGAACTTAGCCCAGGATCTGACACCAGGCTGTGAGCCGGAGGGGGCTCCTCTTTAAGTAAAGCCCCTTTGTAGCTTTGAGCAGGACCTCACCATCCCCTCCCCACTTGTGTATGAGATACATTACCATCTCCAAGGTTCAAGCCCTTCTAGTTCCCTTGAACTTTCAAGGTGAGAAAGTGCTGATAGAAAGACACCAACTTGCAAAATTTAGAAGCTGATTCTCAGAGAGAAAATGATTGAAATAAAACCCTTTCAGCCCAGAGAATAGTATTTCTCTATCAGGAATGAACATCAGAAATGACCTGTGTGTACTGCACAATATTTGTATATATATATATATTTTAATGTTTTTTATTTTTATTTATTTATTTATTTATTTTTGGCTGCGTTCGGTCTTCGTTTCTGTGCGTGGGCTTTCTCTAGTTGAGGCGAGCAGGGGCCACTCTTCATCGCGGTGCACGGGCCTCTCACTGTCGCGGCCTCTCTTGTCGCGGAGCACAAGCTCCAGACACCCAGGCTCAGTAGTTGTGGCTCACAGGCCTAGTTGCTCCGTGGCATGTGGGATCTTCCCAGACCAGGGCTCGAACCCGTGTCCCCTGCATTGGCAGGCAGATTCTCAACCACTGTGCCACCAGGGAAGCCCTATATATATTTTAAAGATACCTTTGAGTCCCCACCCCACCGAATGCTACTCAATCATAATATTTGATGGAAACTCAGATCTACAGTTTAAAATATCCCTGTTTCAGAACCACTGTCCTGGGCCGGTAGAAGGTGCTATGATGGGGCAATTTAAGTACCTGACCCACCTAAATACAGGATCTGCAAGCTGCCATCTACAGGGAGCAGATATAAGAAAGCCCATGAGAAGGCATGTTATATATGTTATAAATCTGTAGCTAGAGTCAGTTTATTATCTGTTACTGCACGTGACAAACGGTACCAAGAAAGAGTGTAGGTGATCATGTGAGCTGATTCCCTTATGTTTCAATCAGTGAGGACATTCGAACCAATATACGTGTCCGTCTCCGTCTTGGCACCCCCAGAGCTACGTTTGAAGTTCACACTTGCTCTCGTTTGCCCAATCCAGGTGGTGCTGGATACGTTTCCTCCCTTGTTCATTTTTACTGGTTTGTGTTCCCGTTTTCATTTTTAGCTTTTCTGCTTTCGATATATTTTAACATCACAAGCTGTCTCAGACCCTTTTTCTAAGTAGGTGGAATATAAATCATGAGTAAATAAATAAAGCTACTGAGGCAATGAGTGACTTCTGAGAATGGGGAGGTATCATAGGCAGGCAGACACAGCAGGACTGGATAGCATTATAATGGGCTTTTATACTTTGATGATAAAACTATAGCTATCAGCTATGAAATATGGCTTACACATTGTCACCTCTTGTATGTTTATTAATTGATTTGTATAATCTTACATAAATAGCTTATCAATATGAATCCTTTGCATCTATGGGCTTGTTTTCTTGCAATCAATCCAAGGAGAAAGGGGCTAACAATATTGCATCCTTGGTCTATTCATCCCACCCTCCCCTCTGGCTCTTGGCCCACACTGTGCTAGTCCTGTGGGGTATCCCACCCTGGGCTCCCTGGGGGAGGCTTTCTCCTTTCTCTCACTGCGTTTTCAACTATTTGTCCCCTAGGTCCTTCCTTTCTTATCATATACCCTGTCTTCTTCCTCTTGTTACTCTGCAGCTTTGGCAGTTTCTCGCAATTAAGAATGAAGAGGTTCGGCCAATTTCAGTCCTAAAGCTGGGAAAAACTGTCAGTGCCTTTAAGGGATTTCAAGGCTCCTCGTGGGGGCACGTCGTGTACACCTCCATAACTCCCTTGGCACTTTCCCAAGCTTCAGTCATTCTTCGGTGCCACCGGATTGTGTTAGTGCACCTGACATCTTATTACCAAATCCTTCTCCACTGGGCACCCTTCCACCAAATCCCAGACCCCCTCCATCAAGAGTAGAGTAGATTCAGCATATCTGGTGCAAATTATTCACAAACAGGTCAGAAAGCAAAGCTCAGGCACTTGCGCCAGCCCTCAATCAGCCCTGAGCCAGTCCTCCCTTAAATTTTCCTGGGACTCCACAGGATCTGCTTTCAGGTGGGAAGATTCAGAAAGATGATGCACAAGGAGAAATAGATATTGACATACTTAGGAATGTCCAGATTTGTCAGTCTCTCAATGTCCTTCTTCCTTGTTTCATTTGTCTTGATTCCCTGAAAGGGCCAATGACCTTCCCACATATTGGCTGGCTCCACAAAGATCTATGCTCATCAGTCCTCCTTTTCACGACAGCCCTCCTATTCGTACTGTCAAATGGCTACTTACTGTTTTCTGGTTTTCCTTGTTAAATTTTGATAAATTTGAAAATAACTCAATAAAGTTGCTATGCCTATGGGCCTGTGTGCAGGTGTAGTTGGAAGGATGGGGGTGATGCATATAATGAGTACAGAATACAACTGCAGTATTTTAGAATATATCCTATTTATATTCTTCCGTCAGTGGATAGTGGCTCTATTGAAAGCCGGGACCATGAAGATCTTATTAATGAATTATGCTTGGGGATTGGGCCAGATTTAAAGCGGGCAGGAGTGGCACTCAAAACCATAACAGAATGTTGAGCGTGATGTCTTGGCGGTTGCTTCAGTGTGAAGAGATTTCAGAGACAAAGGCCTTCTTGGTCTTACCTAGGCTCCCACAGTTTATGTAAGTTGGGGCAGATGGGATCCATCATATGCTCCTTCTGCAAACAAATGGTGCCAATGGCTTTGACTGACCATCCAGCAAGACGAAGAATGGGAGCTGTGAACCCGTGGCAGGTGGCCTGCTATGTAGAATCGTGCTTTCCATCCTGATTTTAAGGGAGTCTTCTGAGATAAATCATTTTCATCATGACATTTAGTTTTCAAATCACCATTACTAAAAGCAAAAACGACAGTATCAGCAGTAAAATAACAGTAAGCTATTCTCCATTAAATAAATAGTGCTAAGCATTATAGGAAGAAAATTAAATCTAGAGTTCTATATAATTAATTGTTCAAGTTTCTTAGTTATAACATTCAAATCTTATAGGCCCTGATTTTGAGAGTTGTAGCTATCGTTACTACTTTGCTACTTCTTGTGCATTCTGTTTGTTGCGTAAATCTTTCTCCATTCCTTCTAAAACTGCCTACGTTATAGTATAATACTCTAAACTAGTTTATATAAATATAAGGAATACTTAGGATCTTTTTGGTTTGGCCTATCAAAGTCACCAAATGATTGATCAAGGCCTTAATTCTTGCCAAAATTCTCCTTCTGATCCAGGAAAAGGATTACAACATCTCTTCCCAATCCCAGTTTGGATTTTATCTACCAGAAAACTTTTGCAACTGTTAATTCTGCAAAGGATGAACTCAGTGGGCAAGAGCTGGTTCCCTTTCCTGATGTCCCTTTGTATTTTAGGACCCAGTGGGGCAGCATGAGCAAGACTTTGAGCTCCAGCAGAATCCATGCCTCACCCTGTGTCCTCTACTGGTTATCAGTGGGTTAGAAAAATTACCAAACCTCCCTGAGGTTTTTTCATGATGCATAAAATGGGATTGATACTTTCTCCTTTACAAGTTTTCTCATTACCATCTACTCTTTCCCACTGAACGAAAAACCCTGATTTCTTAGTCTCATATGTTGGCCTTCCTAGAAACATTTTATGTAAGAAAAAAAATTGAATATAATAGCTTATAGCATCTGTTAGGTCCTTGAGGGCAGAATCTCTGATTTGTCCCTTAGCTGTGTCTTACCAAGCCAAGGACCTGGTATATAAGACAGAGGCCCTGAATTGATTTTGGAATGAATAATAATACAAATATAATAATACAAAAACTCTCCTGTCCCGTGTCTCAGCCAAGCACCGTTGTGGTTGCTGTTATAACAGAAGTAGAAAGGATAGTAAATCAGGGATGCTTTTTGTAGGACTGTGAAACATGGGATGGATTTTAAGTTACAAAAAGGCAGAAGCATCCCTATATAGTTTCCTATTTACAGTGGCCTGTACATAACCTTGCACAATTAATCACATAATAAAATCTTTGGATAATGATGGCACTGAAAATGATGATAAACCTCTCCTATGTGGTCTCCGATGGACAGTGTCCCAGAGATGGATATAGCCAGCTGTCTGAGAAAGATCTCTTACCCACTTCTTTGTCCTTTTGTTTATTATCTATTATTCCCTTTAGTGAAAGGCTTTCCAAGGGCTATTTTTTGGTTCATCCTCCTTTGGAGGCCAGAGAAGTGACTTCTTAAGAGGTCTGGAGGCAGAGGCAGGAAGGCAGCTGATAGGCAGAAGAGGAGCCCTGTGTGAAGAGAGAATCAGGCCAAGGGATGACACTTGACAATTTTGTTTTGAACTTCTCTGTTATTTCCGGTAAAGCGATATCCTTGACATTTTCTTGTGGCATTTTAAAGGAGGAAGAAAGCAGATTTTTTTCTTTATCCTCTTTTTTCCTTTTCTCCCTCTCCAAAGTGATTTATCTTGTCTTTCTCCAAAAGCCAACACTCCTCAATGTCTAGCAAACAGTGTGAGTGTTGTAGAAAGATGCACATGGGTGCCCCTCTGTGTGGGAGGGGTGTGTGTGTGTGTGTGTGTGTGTGTGTGTGTGTGTGTAGGCAACAGCTGGGACTCATAAGGCTGAGTACTTTCACATAAAGCTTGTGACAAAGATCCCAGTCACTAAGCAAGCCACGGGGGTGCACGGTTAGAGGCCCACCCAGGTATGCTCCCCTTACCTGCCACCTCGTTCAGACCACCTGGTCTGTGGATGACCCACAGCCAATCCTGATGCTCTGGCTTGTCCTCAGGTGTCTTGACCTGTGATCATGAAATGACCAATTCATTTTAATCTTAGCCCAAACAAAACAGAATTAGAGAAATCTGCTAGAGGAATAACACATGAGTCTTTCCAAAGCCAGAAGCAGGTCAAATCCTGCCAAGAGGAATGTCGGGACATGGCCTGTTTTCATCCTCTCTCCGTGAACTAGAACCACTTTAAAGAGATATTACTAGGAATGAAGCATCAGCAGGAGCTGAGAAAGGCCTGGTTGTGTGAGTGAGACATCCTCCTGTGCTCTGTCTATAGGATGAAAACCTCTATGGCGATGCCAGAGGGGCCGTGTTAAGATGCAATGAAACAACATGTAAACTGTAAAGTGCTGTATGAACACAAAGCTCAATGTTGATTGAACATCAGCTCTCCAGACTGGGATTGTGCCTCACTACCTGGTCTTCAGTGGCCGCTCTTCCGGAGAGTTCACGTCCTGCCTCCCCTGTTAATGATCTGTATTCGTCAGGGCTGCCTGCCAGCACTCACATGGACCCTCGCCACCTCGCTTTTCTCTTTTCTTGGTCTGGGGCTTGGAAGGGGCAGGCTGTCTTCAAGCTCACCTCCAGAAGGAATCTGGCCAGAATTCCTGACTCGCAAAAACCTCATAGGAAGGTTCTCAGATTCCAAAGCCTGCACTCAGAGTCCCAGAGAGACGGCAGCTGGTACCTGCTGGCCCTGAGAGGGCTCTTCTGTGCTTCTCCTGGGGATGCGGCAGCCACACAGCAGTAATGAAATACTCCCATCCCAGGCATGCTTAAATCTCTTGCATCTCCACCTTCTTCTTTAAACGCTGTGGAATAAATGGAATTTATAACCAGAAACCATAAAATGTCTGATTTATTTCTCATCTTGATGACAATATTTAATAACTCGTGCATATTTTGTCACCTCTTTCTAATGCTCTATTGTGGAATTTTACTTAAAGGGATGATTCCGTCCTCTATATCAAACTGTCTTCTGCACCAAAAGGGAAGAGCATCCTTTTGAGTAATGGGTACAGAGGTGATGGGGGGATGTTCAGCTCTCTTCCAGGTGGTCTGGGGAATCTCAGGTTCCCAGGGCAGGGCTAGCCTCTTCTCAAGCGGCAAGATTCTTACGACACCTGTGGTGAGAGACAAGTCAGAGCTTCATCATCCACTTACAGTGCTGGAGATTCTATGTTTAGAGATTGATTCCTTTGGGCCTTGGAGGCATTTCCTTTTCGAGTGTTCCCTATTCAAATTCTGATATCCTCAGAAAGAAGACTTGTTATCAGGGAGACTGGGGATTATGTAATAGGCAAACTGAAAGGAGCATCTTGTGAGGAGGAGATACAGGGTAGTGGCTAGAGATGGGGAGAGGAAAAGGTCTCAAGAGGAAAAAAGCAGAAGGTAGGACCAGAGTGGAATTGGCATAGTTGGCCGTTTTGCTTGGTGGAATAGACTTATCCGGCTCCTCTGTTCCTGGGCCCAGAGTCTCCTGAAAGAGAGAAAGATGTGCCTGATAATGTGGCCCCATGACCCCTAATGACTCCAGCGTTTACCTCCCCCAGGCAAGAATTCTATCTTCCTTTCCAGTATGTACCCTCCCCATCAGGAGCTCAGCATGATGCCCACGTAAACGTCCCATCCAGGGAACCCCTTCACATGTTGCCAGTTGCCATAACAGTGTCTCTTGTTCCTTTCCTGCCCAGGATCTCCTCCAGGAACGCACATTAAACTCAGTTGCCATCACTTACAGCCTTCTTCAGTCTGAAGCAGTTGCTTGTCCTTCCGTCTCTCGTGGCCTTATCAGACATCAAGTGTATCCAGACCTTGCCTTCTGAAGCTCCCTGAACTGGCTCTGTCCCCCCCTTTCTTTCTGACCAGTCCCAGGTGGTACATTCTTGGGAGGAATGTCACAGAAAAAATGTTGCATTCTCAGAGCAACAGGTCAGGAAGCATGAGTCTACCGTGTCCTACCTGAAGAGGCTAAACATGATTCCTTGTCAAATTGGTACCTTCCAGGGTTCTCCACTGTGTCAAAACCTTCCCTGGAAATAACACGAGAAAGACCACACTTAACTCATCTTGACACCACACCCTACTCCCCCACTCCAGTCTTCAACACTCTTGCGCTTACACTGAAGTAAGTGCAATGAGGTTAATTCAGTTACATGTTTGCAAAATAGAGAGTTCCAGCAAGGTGGGAACGGGAACTATTCTTACCGGTCAGTTTAGTATCCTTGTGATATCTTAGGAGGACATGACAGGTTTTGATCTCAAAATATGTTCAATTTTATTTTTCAAAAATATCTATTTGAAAAATAGTTATTTATTTTTCATCTTCTGAATCATAGAAAGAGGTGACTCCAGCTACGTGAAGTCTAAACTTTCCCCCAAAATCCTTGGCTCAAGGCATAGCTCTTCTCTTGCAGACTTTTAAATAATCCTCCCAAATTCTTTTCTTCCTTTTAGACTCTATATATAGTCTTCTTCATGTTTCAGTGGTCTTTTAAATAATCCTCCCAAATTCTTTTCTTCCCTTTAGATTCCATATATAGTCTTCTTCATGTTTCAATGGTCTGTGGCCTCAAAATCTTGAAAAGCTGAAAGAATCATCTATGTTACAAAGGGCTCTTTTAGGATTTTTGTGTCTAGTGTTTGAGATTGTTTATTTTTTTGGTTTTTGTTTGCTTTTTGCTTTTGCCACCTTTAAGAATTACAATAGAGGAGAAGAACAAAAGGACCAGAGAGCTAGAGACTGGAGATACAGGAAAACCAATTCCCTCTTTCTACTCTGCTTTCCCATCCTCCTGCATCACACACACACACACACACACACACACACATAGATGCACACAGACATCTGGGCAAATCTCTAAATCTCTTCTAACCCAACAGACAAACCACAAAACTCTCACTAAAGAGAACCAAGAGGACCAACTCTGAGAGTGACGCTTTCCCCCTTTCCTGAACCACTGCTGAAGCCTTAATGAGGCTTCAGCCCTTCCAGGCACCAGCTCTGGCAGCAGAACCCCCCGGCTGTGCTCAGTTCCACAGTCAGCAGACCTGGGTCTGATGCTAAATTATAGTCTAAAGAGGGAGAGGGCTCAGGGGGCAGATGATCACAGGCTATAAATACCTCCAAGGCAGCAATGCAAATAAGGGAAGGGGGTTATTCATTTGCTCAGCAGGTGCTGGACCAGGAGCGGTGGCTTGGAGCTGAGGACGAGAAAGTGTAGGCTGGCGATGAGGAGAGAAGCTCCTCATGCAGAGGGGTCTAGGTCTGTTGGCTCTCCAGATCCCAACACCTCTGAGAGCTGACTTAGCACAGACACTTTGGGCCAGCCCTCTACCTTGTGATGACTCTCAGGGCACACAACGGACACATAACCCAAAGCTACTCAGCTTAGACCCTAACTCCACGTAACAGGCATAAAACCTACACATGTCTCTCTTAGTTACAACACTTTTCATCTGAAAGCCACTCTCCACCCTCTTATCCTGGTCCTGATTCAGCCAGGTGTTTCTCTCTGGCATCCAAAGGACACTTTAATCACTGGTAGAAATTGGTCATCTACAGCCACCTGGCAGCCCAAACTAGTTCACTTCCCCGTGGGACTCCATACTCATAATCTATTCATTGTGGCCTTTTCCTGAGACTGCTTTCTGCCCTAGGAAGTGTGCAGCCATAAAAGGCATCCATTAGTCATGAACTGGGTTTCCTGAGCCTCCATGGAACTTGTCAGGAATCTCCTTATTGAAAGGAATCAGTATATCTCCATGTGATCTGCTTTCCTATGCAGATATCCTGTATTTTTCCACTCTGATTTCATTAGTTTCTCATCTCCTATGAAGGCCCTCATTCAGCTGTCCAACTGAATTAAGTCTCTGTTGTTGGTTATCTGCTTTCCATCCAATTGTCCACATTAACACACACTGAGCACATGACAAGTTAAAACAATCCAAACATAGACAAATGTAATTTATTTTTAACCATCCTTGCTCTCAAGAGTTTCAGGAGGCACTGCAGTCATGGAAAGTACCTGGATTGGGGGTC
The DNA here is from genome assembly GCF_949752795.1 of Hyperoodon ampullatus. NCBI lineage: Eukaryota > Metazoa > Chordata > Mammalia > Artiodactyla > Ziphiidae > Hyperoodon > Hyperoodon ampullatus. Next base: position 84,357,823 of record NC_136920.1, on the reverse strand, counting down.
AGGATCAGAGACCAGCCAGTTATTAACTCTATGATCCCGGATAATTTACTTGATTCTGCTGAATTTCAGTTTTTGGATTAAAAAAAATACCTAAAGAATAATTGTGAGATCTCGTTACACATGTGTGCACACACATGCACATACATGCACATACACACACGCCCAGCCTCTGACATGGGGCAGCCATCTTATTACACATGTGTGCACACACACGCACATACACATGCACATACACATACACACAGCCTCTGACACGGGGCAGCCAATAAGCAGCAGACACCAGCGTTGAAGGCATGTTGGCTATAGTGTACAAACAGCTAGTGTGCAACAGCATTTTCCTCCCCATCTAAGAAAAAATGTATGTATAGTGATTCACTTGGTTATAAAGCAGAAACTAACACACCATTGTAAAGCAATTATACTCCAATAAAGATGTTAAAAAAAATAAAAAAGAAAAAAAAAGAAAAATTGGAAAAAAAAGAAAGAAAAATTGAAAAAAGGCACTGAGCAAGTTTAGAGGAGAGAAAGATTAGCCCCAGACTTCTTTTAGGGAGGACCAAGAAGGCTTTAGGATAGTTCTGTTTTCAACCTATGATTCATTTCTTACCAATCACTGAATACCTGGTCTCTGTACTGTTCAATGCCAGTGAAGGGGTGATACAACCGGTGAAAGGTAGGACCCACTTACACCCTCAAAGAGACAGGTCTGTGAGATAAATGGCTATTCAAAGGGCATACGCTACACTGTGCAGGGCGGGCAGCTGTGGGGTGTGGCCGAATGGGGTGCTACCCCCATCTCCATCACTAGCAGAGAACAATTTCACATAGTTTTCTTTTTTTTTATTTTACTTTATTTTTTTCTATTTTATTATTTATTTTATTTTATTTTAGTTTTTTAGCAATGACTTTTTTTTTTTTACAACTTTATTGGAGTATAATTGTTTCACAATGGTGTATTAGTTTCTGCTTTATAACAAAGTGAATCAGTTATACATATACATCTGTTCCCATATCCCTTCCCTCTTGCGTCTCCCTCCCTCCCACCCTTCCTATCCCACCCCTCCAAGCAGTCACAAAGCACCGAGCTGATCTCCCTGTGCTATGTGGCTGCTTTCTTACCGTCACCTAACATGAATTATTTGGGATTTAGAAAATTGGATGAGATCCAGGAAAACTTCACAGAGGAAGGGTACATCCCAGCAAAGTGCCTGAGAGAACATCTTGCCTGTAGGGGAAGCATAACATTACATTACGCTACACATAAGGGTTCTCTGGAAAAACAGAACTCACAGGATGTGTGTGTTTGTGTGTATACACACTAGGATGTGTATGTAGAGAGAGAGAGGCTTATTTCAAAAAACTAGCTCACAGGATAGTAGAGTCAAGTTCAAAACAGGGCAGGAAACGAGGCAGAGTCAATGCTGCTGTTTGAGTCTGAAGGCTGCCTCCTGGCAGAATCCTCTCCTCCTCAGGGGAATGCAGTCTTTCCCTAGGAAAGCCTTCAACCGATTGCATGAGGCCCACCCATGCTATGGAGGGTAATCTGTCCTACTCAACGTCTGCTGATTTCATCTCATCTAAAAGCTACCTCCACAGAACCATCTAGCCTAATGTTTGCCCAAATGTCTGGATGCTGTAGCTTAGCCAAACTGACACATAACAGTAACCATCCTGACACCCGGGAGTGTGTCACTTCATGACACACACGGTTAATAAGCTCCCTTCCTTCCTAGAGCGTCTCACAGACAGTGGGGTTTGGACTGAGCCTGGCATAAGAGGGGAGAACAGAGGGGAAAGACAATTCACAACTGAGATGAGGGAGTGCATGTCTGCAGAACAGAGAAGAAACGGGAGCAGATATTCTCTGCGAATTTGTGATGGAGGCCGAGGCAGGTGATTCTGAGCCTAATTACAGAGAGCCGTGAAGGCCACATTGGAAACTATAAGTTTGATGCAATAAGAAACTGATAAGAGTTACGACTTTCATTTTATTCCTTCTTGTTTGTCCTAAGAGAACAGAGACTGGATCAGAAAAGTTCAAGACAGTCGCGAGGTCAGGCTCTATTAAAGGCACGAACGCCATACTCCCTGGGACAGAAAGCATATAGCAAGTCCTGGTACACACCCCTCCTGAGGATGGGAAAGGTGGCACTGCGCGCTCCACAGCCTCACACCCAGGAAGCGGCCAAAGCAGCCCCCATAAAGGAGAGAATCAGGGGCTTCTCTTTGGTGTTTCCTGCTTGTCAAGACCTACACATCAGCATGTAACCTTTTCGTGCCAACTACAGTGCATCTCACACAATTAAAAAGGAAAAGTCATAGCATTAATATCTTGTATTCAAAGGTCATGAGATCTCCATCCACCTTTCCAAAGCTGGTGATAGAGGGCTCGGGGGCCTTCCCACCATAAAATCCAAAGAGAGATCACAGGTCAACACATTCCTTCTCAAGGCTTTGGCTCCACCATGGCCAGATCCTCAGAGACCCTGGAGTTGTGGTCACGTTCACAGAGTCTGAGAACAGAGAAGGAACAAAGCCGCACCTAGTATGTTCCCATCATTGTTCTGATGCAGGAACCGGAGCCTAGAGGGAAGAGATTTTCTCTGTGTGACACACTAGTTTGTGAAAGAATTAAAACTAGAACTCAGTTTAATGACCCCAGACAGGTACACTTTCTCTTTGGCTTATGTTAGAAATCCAGTGTCTGAAACACTAACGCAGAAGAGCGGTAGGAGAAGATGACAAACTAGTGCCAAAGGGAGGTCCGTTTCCCCACCTTCTCTTCCAAGATGCTGAGCTGTGATTGATTTTCAAGGTCATATAACATTAAAAATATAAAACTCATTTTCACAGCAAAAGAAGAGAAAGGGCAGCCTCATATCTTTGTACGTGGGAATGACGTGCTATCCACAGGCAGATGATATAGAATGGGGAGGAGTCTTACCTCTAATTAAATGGTTGCATGTTTGTGTGTGTTTGGGGTGTGTTACCTGGTAGCTATAATTAATAGTGTTTACAGTTTATTGAATACTTAATATGAGGCGGTAGCTCTTCTAAGCCCCTCATGGGAATCAACCTGTATAATCTTTACAACAATTCTATGAGCTGGATACTCAGTGTCCCTATTTTGCAGAGAATGAAACTGAGGTGTTCGAAGTTATTCATACACCCAGGGTCTCACAGCTAGAAAGTGACGGAGCTGATATTCATGGCTTTGGAGGCAGGGCTCTTAACTCCTACCCTGTGGTGCCCCTCTAGGTTTGGATAGCTAGAGAAAATATTATCTGTGAAAACATGACCTCCACAAATAAGAGATCTCTGGGTCTAGCACAGGCAGACACGAGGGTCCTCATAAAATACCCGGGGCTCCAAGGAGAGAGCAGTGTGGGAAATCTTGGCAAGAAGGAGGAAGGTAAGCAATCCTGTCTTGGGCTGGCTGTAGGATCTGCCCTTAAGAGGCAGATTGCCAAATCCTGGAGGAACTATATCCCCAGTAGGTTACTGGGACAAAGCACTCAAATACAAAGAAAGAATATTAATGTCCTTTTTTAGAACTTTATAATGGCTAATAATAATCGAGTGCTTCCAAGCTCCAGGTCCTGTTCTCAGCCTTTTTACATGTGTCACCTCATTCGAGCTTCACAGCAAAGCATGGGGCAGGGAATGCAGTGTCTCTATAATCCAGAAGAGGAAGCTAAGGGGGCACAGAAAGTTGCAGGATATAAGCCCAGATTTACAAGCCAGGTCACAGCTGAGATAACTTTATGCTAAGAGTCACAGAGCTCCGCTATCCCTCATCCGAATGTAAGGACCAGTCCTTAGGAGTGGACCAGGGCTGCTGGAGGTCTCAGTTTTGAGAAGTAAGTTGATCTGAAAAACCAGGCACCAATTTGCAGCCACATGGTTGGACCTAGAGATGATCATACTAAGTGAAGTAAGTCAGACAGAGAAAGACAATTATCATATGATATCACTTATATGTGGAATCTAAAATGATACAAATGAACTTTACAAAACAAAAACAGACTCACAGACATAGAAACCAAACTTATGGTTACCAAAGGGGAAAGGAGAGGGAGGAATAAATTAGGAGTTTGGGATTAACACACACACTACTATGTATAAAGTAGATAACCAGCAAGGAACTACTGTATAGCACAGGGAACTATACTCAATATTTTCTAATAACCTATATGGGAAAAGAATCTGAAAAAAATATATATATATACACATATATATGTATAAATGAATTACTTTGCTGTATACCTGAAACTAACACAACATTGTAAATCAACTATTCTTCAATTTAAAAAAAATGGGCACCATACAGGCGATGGATGGTTTGCATCACATACAAACATCAAATCATTAGGTTGTACACCTAAAACTAATATAATGCCATGTGTCAATTGTCAATTATACCTCAGTTATAAAAAGAAACCTGGACGCCACACATAGCCTGGGAAACATGGCAGATGGGATCCATTCATCCACCCACGTGGAGCACTCACCAAGCTCCGGGCACTGGGTTGTACAGGGAGCGTGAAGGACTCCTGCCCTCACAAAGCTTACTGCCTGGCAGGATCTGCTCACAAGGAAGAGGAGAGAGCTGGCATCTTGAGGAGGATCAGTCTGGTGTGGCAGCACCACCCCTTCAAAACTGCACGTTGCCCACTCTTCCAGGAGGGGCGTGCCCCGCAGAGAGCTGGCTGACACAGAAGAATGGCCTTCTGCATTTCTGCTGACACGTCGTCTGCATCTGATGGGGTAACATCTTCATTATGAAATTAGATGAAATGCCTGATGCACAGCCTAACAGATAACAGCCCACACTCTTCCTCCAGATCTACAGAAGAAATGGCCAAGAACAAGGAGCGGCGGGGATGTGTGTGTGGCCACAACTGCCCCTACCCATCCCATCCCATTTTCCTACCCACCTGTCATTGCCCCAAAAACATCATTAGCTCACGGAGGGGACGGTGTCTCATTGCATGAGCAGCACCACCGCACCAGAGGGCTTCATATACTGAGGCTGCAGGTAAATTATGGAACAACTAGACACATTTTCCACAAGAAGTTCGCTGACAGTGGTTATCCCTGGCGCCCCTCATTCCCAGCACAAGAGTGAGCAAACTTTCTGTTTCCAAAGCCTGCACATAGAGGTCACAGATCAGAAAGATGGAGCTGATGGAAAATAAGGCAGGACACCCTGATGACTCTTGAATTCATTCTTTGCCAGTCGGGAGGGAAGGGAGGGTTCCCTCCAAGGAGAGACACGGCACAGGCTCTCTCTCTTTCCTGTATCTGCCCTGCTGTTTCCAGGAGACCCGTCTCAGCTGTGTGGCCCTGCCGGCCAGCATGCTTTGCACCTGACTGTCGCATGAGGCAAGTGGGGCAGACACAGGGGGCACAGCAGAGCCAGGGCACCCGTGTGATCCCAGCCTTTCCCGTTCACTCTGCCCTGGCTCACCGCCGCCTTTCCCTCCACTCCTGCCACCTGTTTGTGTAAATGGTCCCTACCACCAAAACCTTGAATAAACACTATAGGCTGGACCTGCTGGGCCATCGCAAATTCCTGAGGCATCATTCTGTTCCTCTAGCCCTGCGGCCCAGGGGTGCAGCAGGAGAATCTCTACCCTGGGGCAGGCAGTACTAGGGCAACCGGGCTCTAGGTTTAGTTGGTGGAGCAGAGACCCCTCTTTGGTCCTGGTTTGAGTTACGTTTGCTTGTATTTCTTCTCTGCATCTGAAAGTGTCCTTTCTGTCTGGGTCCTCAGCACACCCCTTGGGTTTATAGAATGAACCGCGTGCACGTGCACGTGCACGTGCACGTGTGTGTGTGTGTGTGTGTGTGTGTGGTACAGCTCTGTTGGTACTTGGTGGGGAAGGATTTCTCTGCAAGGTTGTTGTTTGTGCTTCTTTCCCAGGCACAGGGTTACACGGGGTTTCACATGAGATCCCTGAACCCCAAATGGGCAAAAGGAAGTCAGAGATGGTGACAAAAACCAAGGCAGAGCCAATGTTGGCTAGCAGCTGTCCTTCCACTTTTCTAGCAAGGAGGAGGGGACTCCCACAGATCCCTGGGGCCTAGGAGTCCCTGGTGACCGCTCCCGAGGTTGTTGTTTCCATCTGTCCTCCCTGATGACACTGAGAACCCTTGTTTGTGAAGTGCCTACTGGGGGCTGGGCTCTTTCGTGTCCAGTGTCCCATTTAGTCCTCCTGACAAGCCTGTACCTGGGCACTGTCCTTTCCAGTTTACGACTTGACAGCCTAAGGCTGAGGTGGTCAGATCACTTGCCCAAAGCCAATGAGCTGGTCAAATGCACATCAATATAACTCTAAAGCCCCTGATTTTTCTACCATTTTGCACTGAGGTCCTCATATCAACTTCCCGCCTATTATTAACTCACCCCAATTTAGCCCCTGTGCCTTGTATTTCTCCCCACTTCTGCTTCAAGACTGTAGGTGGAGACCAGAGCCATCTCCTTGCAGGCCTACCTTTATCTCCCCAGCAACATTCCATCCAGGCCTGCCTCCCCTTTGACCGGCCGGAAACCGAGCTACTGATGTTCTGTAGGGGATTGCTTTCTTCTTCGGTGAAAGATACAGCCTCTGCCCTCACTGATTTTGCAAACATTTAATAGCCAACATTTATCCTTTAATACTGATACTTCTACTCTTCCTTCAGGGTTGAGCTGCATGGTGGCTGAGCCTTGCGGGATCCAGGGAAGTTTTTCTTCATAGGCTAGTAGGAGATCTATGGTTACCACCTGACAACACAGAAGAATTTAGTTTGCAGGTTACTAGCATGCAGGGAATACTGGTGAGACATGGACCCTTTTTCCCAAGTGTCAAAGAGCAACTGATTTTGCTTCTGATGTGTCAACATCTGTGCATCCATAGCAGTGCACATTAAATGAAGCATTTATCTACACGGGCCTCCTGGTGTCCGGGACTGCATTCCACTGCAGATAACAGAGGCCCAAGTTCCCAGACTTCACTGTGGAGCACGAAGCCCAGAGATGGGCAGGCTCCATGAGGACCAGCTGCCTGATGGCACCAGCATCCCAGGGTCCTCTTATCTTTCCTCTCTGCAGTCTTTAGTGTCAGACTCTTGTCCTCGTGGTTGAAAGATGGTGGCTTCACCTCACCCTCGCTTTGGTTTCTAGGCAGGAAGAAGGAGAAGTTAGAAGGGGGAAGAAGTATTGCCAGAACGAGGCAACAAAACTGTCCTAGAAGTCTCTGGGAGGTTTCCATTCTTGGACTACTGACCAGGGCCTCCCCATGTGCTGCCCCTCTGATGATAGGGGAACTGGGAAAGGCAGTTTTTAGTTAGACCCACAGGTACCCTAAACCAACTCGAGATGTTGAGAGAAGAAGATGGGGAGGACACATACTTGGCGGATAACTTGCTGTGGCTGCCACTGTCGGATCCCTTGTATGTGGACATTTCTAGCATAGGGAAGGAGCCATTGGAATGAAACTCTTAAGTTCCATCTGCCCTTAAAGACAGAGGTCTCCATGGCCCATCACATTGTCTGATACCAGGGCCTCTGCTTCTTGTCTGCCAGCCCATCCGTCCCTCATTCACTGCTGCTCAAGGCTTCTGCGTTGTTTTACTGCAGTTTTTACAGCTAGGGAAGAGTTATTAATATTGTCTATTACATAAAGAATTTGTAGTGATAAGAGAGCAACTAAAATATGATAATAGTGGGTAGAATCGTTCAAACTGGATCATGCCTCTACCCTTTTTTAGAAGCTCCAGTGAATCCCCAATTCCAACAAAATGTAACCCAAACTCTCTATCAAGCCACATGGGGTCCTTCAGCTTCCCCTCCCACCATTCCTCAGACACAAACGATTTCTCACTTTTTTCTTAAACAAGCCGTGATTTTTAAAATCTCCATTTCTTTGTTCTTTCTGATCTTTGCCCGAAATAAATTGATCTCTCTTCTCCAATTGGTAACTTACTACCTAACCTACAAAACCCATCTCTTCTGCTAAGTGTTCACCAAGTCCTTTGATCCTTATGTCCAAAATTTCACACTCACTAGATATCACTACCTTAGCTCCCAGCACACTGTTAGTAATTTGTTTACATACTTGTCCCCTCCACTAAGTTATGAGCTGCTGGAATATAGACACAAGCTTTTATACACCAACGTAGCACTTGTATCTAGGGTAGTATTTGCTACATTGTAGTTACTTATTAGGTCATTAGAATAGCACAATTCCAGGCACTTTGTATCGAGGAGGTACTATTGTCAGCCCCATTTTACAGATGGGAAAACTGAGGCAGGAGAGGGTAACTTGCCACATTTATACACAAGTCAAAGAGGCATGATTGGAGCTCCAGTGCCTGCACTTTTAGTCATCTCTCAACACTGCTTCCCACTAGAATATTTGACGAAAGAATGAATGAGACCATAGATATTGTCCAGCCTGTTCTGGAAAGGGTATCTCACACTGCAAAGAAATGTGTAGTTCATCCCCTCCAGCTTATGACTCACTTTTCACCCATCTGCTGGCCCAGGTCTCCTGCCTTAAGCCGTGAGCCTGGCACAGGTTGGGGCTGCCCTGCTGGGGTTCAGGCCCAGATTCAGTCCCTTCAGGCTAAAGGCCACATTACAGGATCTTGACAGGGTTCCTCTGTGGTGCTTGTTCTCTCTCTCCTGCCCCTCATTCTCTCTCTCTGTCCCCCTTGCCTTCCGCTTCCCTGTCACAAATGTAAAATCTGTGCAGCCAGCTCTGATGCTTCTAACCACAGGCATTCAGGAACAGTCTCGCTCCCAATCCTGCCTCCTATTTTCATATTTCCTGTGGCATTTTATAGAAATAGCAGAACAATTGCTCATCCACAGGGGGTAAAGGGAACAGGGTTTTATATAATCAAATGTTAAAGTGACAAAGTTTTCCAGCCAGTGGGGAAAGTAGAGGGAGGGACGATGGGATGGGTCCAGGGATGAAGGAGGAGCCTGGACCGTGTGTCCGTGATGCAGGCTCCAGCTTGAATCCACTTTGTATCTGTGATGCAGACGGTGGATGCAACGTGTGCCTTGGGTTCTGCCTCTCCTTCCAATGAGGTCTAGCATCACCTCCAGGAGGTGAGTCTCTGCCAAAGGCTGCTTGGAACCACCTGTTTCCAGAGCGACCTCTGCATCTTAGAAGCACTGATGCTTTATTTCCATCTCCTGCATTGGCTGAGGAGAAAAAAATGATAGTGGTTCATCTCCTTAGCCAGATGAGGGACAGGGACCAAAAACATCTGTCTGTAGCAAGCAGGCTCGGAGTTTCCCATAAACACACGTTTCCATGAAAACCAAACAAAGGAAGATGAAAGAAAGGCCAGAAACGTCCCCACATTTAAATGAACGCTGTGGCCTCGCTCCTTTCCAGGGCAGGGAGCAGAGGGCGGGGGCTGCTGTCTGCACCCAGCCCCGCACCCGACCGGCTCCACCACTGCCTCCTTTCTGCACACACCGCTGCACATGGACAGGCTCTCTGGCCATTTGTTCTTTGATGTGCACTAAGTGAGACATAATTACCCACTTTGTCACATTGCATGTGACTTTGACGGCCCAGTGTGTGGGCTTTTAAAAAAAATACATTAGATCTTCTGCCCATTTTTGGATTGGGTTGTTTGCTTCTTTGATATTGAGCTGCATGAGCTGCTTGTAAATTTTGGAGATTAATCCTTTGTCAGTTGCTTCATTTGCAAATATTTTCTCCCATTCTGAGGGTTCTCTTTTGGTCTTGTTTATGGTTTCCTTTGCTGTGCAAAAGCTTTGAAGTTTCATTAGGTCCCATTTGTTTATTTTTGTTTTAATTTCCATTTCTCTAGGAGGTGGGTCCAAAAGGATCTTGCTGTGCTTTATGTCATAGAGTGTTCTGCCTATGTTTTCCTCTAAGAGTTTGATAGTGTCTGGCCTTACATTTAGGTCTTTAATCCATTTTGAGTTTATTTTTGTGTATGGTGTTAGAGAGTGTTCTAATCTCATACTTTTATATGTACCTGTCCAGTTTTCCCAGAACCACTAATTGAAGAGGCTGTTTTTTCTCCACTGTATATTCTTGCCTCCTTTATCAAAGATAAGGTGACCATATGTGCATGGGTTTATCTCTGGGCTTTCTATCCTGTTCCATTGATCTATCTTTCTGTTTTTGTGCCAGTACCATACTGTCTTGATTACTGTAGCTTTGTAGTATAGTCTGAAGTCAGGGAGCCTGATTCCTACAGCTCCATTTTTCGTTCTCAAGATTGCTTTAGCTATTCGGGGTCTTTTGTGTTTCCATATAAATTGTGAAATTTTTTGCTCTAGTTCTGTGAAAAATGCCAGTGGTAGTTTGATAGGGATTGCATTAAATCTATAGATTGCTTTGGGTAGTAGAGTCATTTTCACAATGTTGATTCTTCCAATCCAAGAACATGGTATATCTTTCCATCTATTTGTATCATCTTTAATTTCTTTCATCAGTGTCTTATAATTTTCTGCATACAGGTCTTTTGTCACCTTAGGTAGGTTTATTCCTAGATATTTTATTCTTTTTGTTGCAATGGTAAATGGGAGTGTTTTCTTAATTTCATTTTCAGATTTTTCATCATTAGTGTATAGGAATGCCAGAGATTTCTGTGCATTAATTTTGTATCATGCTACTTTACCAAATTCATTGATTAGCTCTAGTAGTTTTCTGGTAGCATATTTAGGATTCTCTATGTAGAGAATCATGTCATCTGCAAACAGTGACAGCTTTACTTCTTTTCCAATTTGGATTCATTTTATTTCTTTTTCTTCTCTGATTGTTGTGGCTAAAACTTCCAAAACTATGTTGAATAATAGACATTTCTCCAAAGCAGATATATAGATTGCCAACAAACACATGAAAGAATGCTCAACATCATTAATCATTAGAGAAATGCAAATCAAAACTACAATGAGGTATCCCCTCACACCAGTCAGAATGGCCATCATCAAAAAATCTACGAACAATAAATGCTGGAGAGGGTGTGGAGAAAAGGGAACACTCTTGCACTGTTGGTGGGAATGTAAATTGATACAGCCACTATGGAGAACAGTATGGAGGTTCCCTAAAAAACTACAAATAGAACTACCATATGACCCAGCAATCCCACTGCTGGGCATATACCCTGAGAAAACCATAATTCAAAAAGAGTCATGTACCAAAATGTTCACTGCAGCTCTATTTACAATAGCCAGAACATGGAATCAATCTAAGTGTCCATCAGCAGATGGATGGATAAAGAAGATGTGGCACATATATACAATGGAATATTATTCAGCCATAAAAAGGAACGAAATTGAGTTTTTTGTAGTGAGGTGGATGGACCTAGGGTCTGTCATACAGAGTGAAGTAAGTCAGAAAGAGAAAAAGAAATACTGTATGCTAACACATATATATGGAATCTAAGAAAAAAAAATGGTCATGAAGAACCTAGGGGTAAGACAGGAATAAAGACACAGACCTACTAGAGAATGGACTTGAGGATATGGGGAGGGGGAAGGGTAAGCTGTGACAAAGTGAGAGAGTGGCACAAACATATATACACTACCAAATGTAAAATAGATAGCTAGTGGGAAGCAGCCGCATAGCACAGGGAGATCAGCTCAGTGATTTGTGACCACCTAGAGGGGTGGGATAGGGAGGATGGGAGGGAGACGCAAGAGGGAGGAGATGTGGGAACATATGTATATATATAACTGATTCACTTTGTTATAAAGCATAAACTAACCATTGTAAAGCAATTATACTCCAATAAAGATGTTAAAAAATAATAATTATAATAAAAAGACCAAAAAACTGAAAAAAAATAAAAACACTAGAATGTCTTCGAGGGGAACGAGTGTTCCTTTGGGGATGGTCTCAGGATTTCTACATGGTTCCAAACAACAGAACACAAGAGCTGCTGCCTCCAGTGAGGAGCCGATGCTTCTCCAGGCCCCCGGCTCCGCCCCGCACTTTGCCCATCGCCTACACGGAGGTGGAAAGGCAGGAAAAGAAGGAGGGAGTGGGGCAGGGAGAGAGGGGCACATCCAGAAGAGTTCAGCAAAGAAGACGGGGAAGGATGGAAAGGAACACAAGCGGGTCAAAGCACACTGTGATTTGCCTCTTTTGTGTGATGGATTGTTTCCAAAACCAAGGCTGTATGTCCCTGCAGGAACCCCCTCCCTCCACCTTCAGAAACATCCCACTTAAGCATGCAGTTCGTCTCTTTCCCAGGTCCCTCCTACTCCTCGTCTCATTTCTCTTGCTCACAAAGACTCCTTCCCAGATGTGCAAAGGTCCTCCCTCCTACAGCAGTGCTCCCCTCCCTCCACCAGGCCCCCCCTTCCTGACCCAGTTCCTTTCTCTAAAGGAAGGAGCCTGGCCCTTCTGAGATAGTGCCCTCATGTGCATGTGGACACACACACATGCACACACACTCGCACACACACACACACACACACACACATCTCACCCCTGACCCTCAGAGCCATCCCTTCTTTGTGGAGACACACATTATACCCCCTGGAAACAGAGCTTCTTAAACACAATTTGAGCCTGTAAATGCTGCAAGGGATCCGGCAGTGAGTTTCCTTAAATATGAAGCCTGCTCATTACTGCAATTAATTGGCATTGCTGCGCTAATCGTAAGGCAGCTTGCCTATAAGAAGCGTGGCAGCAGCCTGCTGGGTGCAGCGGGGAAGCAGAGATGGGATCTGAGCCCTGGGCAGTGTTTACAGTGGAGGATACAGGAAATCCATAAGCATTCTCAGTTTTTGTAAAGCAAGGTTGCACTATTGGGTTTATATTAGCAATTTTCAATCATCTTTTATTAGCGCCCGATTGATCTTCCGTCCATTTCCTTAATGTATTAAAGCATAATAATCTGAAGAAATTTCATCCCTGGTCAGCTGACTGTAAAAAAGTCATCACCACACAATTGCTTATTCAGAAGCTCTGAATCCCTCATGCAAACCCCTTTGGATGGGAACAGACACACGCTGAATGAGATGAAGTTTCTCTGAAGTGAAGTGGATTGAGGGTCCCTGCCAATCGTGTGTGTCTCTGGCTGGACCCCTTTTGGCCATGGGATGTCAGGTCTCAGGGAACGTTGGGAATCATTTATACAGTCTTTCATCCTGGCCTCATTCTAGGCAAGCACTTCACTGAGCCAATGGTGCAGATGAATTCCGACTCCAATCTGGCCTAATTGTATGAACGCGACTCAACTGGGTAAGGCATGTAGGCCTCCATTTCCTCACCTATAAAATGAGAATATTAACCTAGATGACCTATACGGGTCTTTTCAGCTCTAAAGTAAATTGGTTTAATCAAAAGACATAGACCTTCCTAACAACGGGCTTCTCGTCTTGTAGGGAAGATACCACATATTTATACTCACTTAGAACACAAGGCAATATGTTGTCCATGCTAGAGAAGATATAAAATATAACAGGCATCCAGAGGAGGGAGACGTTTCTCAGTGAGGTGACCAGAGGGGACTGCCTGGAAGAGGGGTCATCTGAGGTGCATCTTGAGGAGTGAGAGCTTCATCGGCAGAGAAGCAGCAGAGGGTGGGACTTGCCATGTGATGGTAACACTGCACTCCTGGGAAGGGAGAAGGGGGATCTAGAAGCCATGGAGTCTTGAATTCCAAAGAAAAAGACCATTTCAAGAAGGAGGAGAGTGTTTCTGGGGGCCATGGGCTTCCAGGGGATGAGAGGGGCTGACCGTTGTGTCCTGAACCAACGTGGCTCCAGATAACAGGCCTCCTGTCCTCCTGCCGGGTCCTGGCGGGCCTGACAATGGTCACCTGTGAAATGCCCCACCATGATCTTCATGGCGGAGCTGCATTCATGCTCCCCAAGCCTGTGGTGTCTGTAAATCCTGCTTTTTGTTCTGTGTATGACAAATGCTGCTTTTCCAGAAGCTGAGAGGTGACACAGCAGGAGAAAAATGGAGGCTGCTCCATTGCTCAGACATCCTGGATGGCCTTCCTTTTCTTTCTGTGCCAGGCTTCCACTGGGGGCCCCTTCTTGATGAGGTTCTGGTGCTCTTGCCTTCTGCTCCTGAATTGTAGGAGTCCTTTCATCCTTCATAAAGTATCCCCCTTATCCTGCCAAAGTTCTCGCCACTCCCCCTGTGAGCCAGGACTTAGTGGGTATTCCACAAGGAAGGAGGCTGGATCCTTGCTTTTATTAAACTGCAGTTGAGTAAAATGAGTCTCGAATTTGGAGTTAGAAGATGGGATTTGAGACCTAGATCTTCCATATTCTACCCTGAGAACCTTGTCAGCTTCCTCCTCAAATGTGAGCTTTGATTGACTCATTTGTCAAATGGGGGCAGTGGTTCTGCTGGACAAGGTGTTTGAGAGAGAATCAGATTACATGACAAAAGGTCATTTATTTCATAATTGCACCATTTTGATTTCTACTATGGTTATTATAACTGTGCAGAGAGAGATAATCTTTATCATTTTAATAAGTTCATCAGCCATTCCACAAAAGAAGTAGCACATCTGATTTTAAATTATGTGTACATATTACATAGCTGCTCTCAGGCAGTGTGTAATTTCCTTTACTGTCAGGCAATCCTGGCCGACCTGTAACTTAAGTCAGGTATACGGAGCTTTTTCACCTGCTTTTCTCCATGCATTTTCTACTGGTTATGGAATTCCTCTGGTGCCTTTAGGGGACACTTGGCTGCACGGCTGTTGTGAAGGGTTACCACGTCCTGCTCTCTGGGTGGTTGCACTCAGCTGGCGGAGGGAACCAAAGGGTCTTGGGTGTCCAAGCTCAGTTCGTCCTCCTCTCAACAAGCGATCATATTGTGGACAGGTCCGGTAGAGAGTGCTTGGTCCTTGTCCTGGGCTGTCAGTGGCACTCAGGCCAGCCCACGCCCTCAAGGAACAAGATCGCCTTTCCCCTGACAGGGGTCCATAACAGGGGCCCGGCCCGCCTAAGCCCACAGGGTCAGCACTTTGCTTCCAGGTGGAAGGACGCTTCTCTCCTGCCTCTGCTGCTCCTTCCCTGGGAACAGTCTCCCATGCCCTTTCTCTCCCCTGGGGCAGAGCTCCAGCATCCTTTTTAGAACCTAGTATCACTTTGCACCATTGAGCTCTATGTTGGAGGATTCTTCCTTGACTGAAAGGATACAGGGAGGCAGAAAAGGCCAAGAGCATCAGAGAAGGACAGCATATTTGCTCGAAATTAAAGATGTGGCCAGTGTGGTCTTGGTTATTTGTAGGGTTTCCTATAGGGTTAGGAGGTTTAAAAATATGCCCTTGTGCATCAGTTGCTTTGAGGGCCCTTTGAATCACATCCCTGCTGGTCTAAAATATATTTGAAAGTGAGAACACGGAGGAGGAGGGGGGAGCAGAAGCCCACTCATGCAGATACAGGGACATAAATGACTCAGTTTCCTTCTCCACAAAAAAGATAATGACGCTGGTTGCTTTGCTGGCAGGTTAGCTAGTGTGTGGGTGCTGTGTTAGTTAATGTCATAAAGAAGTGCAAAAGCATACAAACTTTAGAAGCACTCTGGTGCCGTACGATTCTTGGTGCACGAACCAGCCTGTGTATGCCAGTATTTATAAGAGTGAGGGAGTAAGAGAAAGCTGTCAGCAGAAAGCAGAATATGTGTGTACACAGCAGAAAGCAGAATATGTGTGTGTACCAGTTCAAGGCTGAGTAAAGGAGTCTAAATAGAGTGACATCCTTATAAAGTTGACACAGTTTTCTTGATGAAATGCCAATGTGATAACTTTGGATGCCTTGGGCTGCAAGTAATTGAACCCTTACTAACAGGGTCTTAGACAATTAGGACATCAAAGAAACCTGGAGATAGGATGTCCGAAAGCTCAGTAACAGTGTCTGGGACCCAGGATCTCACAGCTGATCTCCAGCATGCTTGAGACATGGGGTCTTCATTCCATGGATGGGAGGTGGCTGCATTTCTCCAGCCTTCACACCATCACCTGGCTATGATCAAAGGCAGGAGCAAAGGGGGCTGGAAGAGTGCACCTGTGCCTTTTGGGTGAGGGCAGGATGCTCAGCCCAGATACTGGGCATGTGGTCAGCCATAGCTGCAAAAGACACAGGACAGTGAATTGCTGACCTTTTTAGCCTCTATTGTGGGAGGGCAGGCTCTGCCAGTAGAAAAGAAAGGAGGGGAGAAAAAGAGGATTTTTATGTAGATTTCAGCACCTGGTGTCTTTGGGAGCAATGGGCTTGTAGATAAAGACCTGCAATTTGTTGGGAAATATTCACTCTGTGAACACCTGAGGTGATGCTGCAGCTTCCCATTAACTGCCAGCAATCTGCTCGCCTAATGTTTCTTTGCAGTCTCTGCCTCCCTGCGTGTTCAGGCTATAAAGCTTTGGCTTTGCCTTGCCTTCTCCCACCCATGGATCATCCCCAGCAACAGACCCTCCTGGATGTGTATATGGCGCCTACCATGTAGACTGGATTCCTCTGGTGTACCCCTTTCATGAAACAGAGAGTATGTGAATGAGGGCCAGGGGACCCCCAGTAGCTTTGCGGTCTTGTGGGTTGACTAGCCCTGCAATCCTGGATATGGTATCAATACAATGCGTGTATAGTGGCCCTGAAAATCAGTATGAACCCCTGCTTGGGCCTGAAAGAAATGGGGCAGTGCTATTGAAAACCCAGGCAGAAGGCCTAATGAGAAATTCGTCAGATGGTCAGTGACACTGCCTAACCAGGGGCTCCCATTGGCTTGCACCCTTCTCTTCCAAATGAAGGACCTGTTGTGTTTGTTTATAACCAACTGGCTGCCCTTCCTTCCCTCCCCCAGTTGCAGACCAGCAGCAGCTGCTGCAGAGGTTTCGTCTCCATCAGACCCAAGCGGTCAATGGATGTTGTTCCTGCCCCTCACTCTTTCCTGATGCATTTTTCTTCATTAAAGGGAAAATGTCATTTTGATGACAGATATTAGTATGATTGGTGTCAGGAATGAATCTTCCTTTCTCTGTCAGCCTTGCTCCACACAATCCTAAGACAATGTTCTGTTAAAAGGCCACTTCCATTTCCAACTCCAGCAGTGGGTGAGAAGGTCAGGCTTCGGCTGTGACGGATGGGCTCCGTCAGGGCTGGAGCTGTGCAGGGCAGCACAGCGGGAGCCTGACCCTTCCAGCACCAGGAGAGCCTGAGGAGGTCTCTGGGAAGCCATGCCTTATTTCTGCCTGGATTCTGTTGGGAACATAGTCTGATAAAATGGAGACCTGCAGCTCTATTTGGCGACAAAGCTTCAGGGATAGATTTGCCATCATCAGTGGTGTACAGAGTGATATAAATCCAAACCTTTATATTGAAAAGCTGACCCAGAAATGGAAAATTCTGTTTTCTTTCAACAAAAATGTGAGCCAGCCTCTCTAGATGTTCTCCTAAGTACTGATCTGAGCCTTGAGTGAGCTAGCAGTAGTGATGTGTTCTACCTCTATAGCATGCCTCATCTGATGCTCTACATAAAACAACCTTTCAGAACTCATTTAGAGCTCAATTTCCTCAAGCTGAAATAAAGAAAATGGTACCCAGGCTCTCCCTCTCAATGACTGAGATGCTGATCCAGTTCAACGGATGTTTATTGAACTCACGCTCAGGGCCACACACTTGGCTCAGCCTGGGAAGATACAAAAATGAACAAGAAGTGGTATCTGTCTTCAGAGAGCTTCTAGCCTCATAGGTGAGATCAAATAGGCAGTCGACTATAATACAAAAATATGTATAAGAAGCTCAATATTTTGTAATATATCTCTCTGAAATATATGCTTATATATCCAAAAAAAGGTTTGATTCTAACCATGAAGGAGAGAGACAGAGGGGCATCAGTGAAAGTAATATTTTATGAAGAAAATGGAATTTTAACTGGTTATTGAGGTCTGAATGGGATTTAGAAATCTGTGGATGGAAGAGAAGGGACCCCGCAGTTGGGAAGTTTGAGCAAATACTTAGACTGGGAGATACAGAGGGTCTGAACAGTCCCAGGATGGTGAGTGAGGGTCAGAGTAGGGCCACAGAGGCTGAGGCTAGACAGTTAGGCTGGCATATTTCTAAGAGCCTTGATGACCAAACTCTGGAATTTGAACTATAAAGCAGGTGAGCCACTGAATCTTCCTGAACAGGTAAAGGACATTACTGAGCTGTGCTTTAGAAAGATAAAGCTGGTTTCTGTGTATGGAATTGTTTATGTCAGGAGTTATCTAATTTATCTGATCCAAGTCTCATTAAGAAAATATTTTGTAATACCTTTATTTCCATGAAAATTAAATTTGTAGATAAAATAAACTACCCATATACCTACTTGAAAAAAAATGACCTATTTAATGTCCTAACTGGATCTATAAGAAACATAAATAGAAAATGATTGATAATCAAGTAAGTGTAAAATAAATCTTTAGGCACAACTACACCATAGGATGTAATGAAGTGTGGAAGCTTGTGTCTGTATATAGAATCTCCATGAATGTGTTGGCTACGTTACAGACTGATACAGGGCTGTAGAACTGGTGACTCGACTACGTTGAGCTTTACCATTGGTCATGAGATCTTTCAAACTAGTAAACAATCATTGTTGAGGATCTGAACAAATCAAAGCACAGTTTTCCCTTAGCTGACAGGTAGTTGCATTCCTGAAGGATTAGTGAATATTAAAACCTTGCAAAGATATTTTGTGTTGATGCATCAAATGGAGTACAGTTTAGGCTTAGATATAAAAAAAAATCACTCACCTAAATGTGAGGCAAGTATTTGACAATGGTAACAATATCATGTGCATTGCTGAGTGTCTAGCCTCCCTGGCCCCCATGCACTGAGTGGTTGGCATGTCTCTGAAATTAGAGTGACAACCAACATCCCCCTAGGAGTCTACCCTGCCCCTGTAAGAAGCACAGGTTTAGGGACAGGCTGGAGGCAGAGAGCTAAGATTTAAGTAAAATAGTAGAGACAAGAAACAAGGGGAGACTTTGTGGAGCCCAGAAAGGAGAAAAAATGTAGGAGACACGCCTACCCAAGGGAGATAAGCGGTATCAGCGGTGAGGTTTAAAGCTCTGTGCAAATATTGCTGCTTTTAGAGTTGTATGTCATTATGTTCACTTCCAGAAAGGAAATCTGAAGCCCTGAAAAAATGCAGTGACTCTTCCAAAGACATAGAACAGGTCAGGAATTGCATTAGACACCAAATGCCTATGACCTACATTTTCACTATAATTACTGATGCAGGGGAGCTTCTACTCAGCGTGGAGAATTGTAAGCAGAGAACTAGAGCAGAGTCAATACAAGGATGGAAACAACTTCTGGAAATTGTCAAATTCCAAGTGCTCTACTTAGCACCTCACTATTCTATGGATTGCCTGGAAAACTCCACGCTTCCAAAGATCAGGATTCTCCAATCCATCCACTTCTGTGTGAGCTTAGGTCTCTACATATTCATCACTAACATTTGAGACAAAGGAAAGAGATAATTACAAGGAGAGGTTTTTTGAGATATTAAAGTTTAACAGGATTCTTGGCATTTGTGTCCTGTCAATTTCCGTGTAATTATGCTCAATTCCCAGAATTCAGAGTCAGTTGTACCTGTTAATGCTTAAAGATGATATCCTTGGAAAATAATTTATAAGACCGTTTTTCAAAATTTTCAGGTTCAAACCAAGCACCCTGGCTAATAGTCTGATTATTATTAATGTTATTCTTGGATGGAGAGATAGGAGGTCATAAGCTGGATGTTGGGATTAGAGTGGATTTTTTATGAGAGTGTGGTGAGCTAGCTTTCCCACGAGCAGAATGGTGTACTGAAAATATTTATATAACCTGATGTGTAAATGTCTCCTATTTTGGTTTGATAAATAACAGGAACATGGGAACGGTACTCCAGTTCCCTAGAACTCTACTGTGTCTTGGAAGAAAGAAGGGGGTCTGGTAGAGATGCCTGTGTGCAGAGACGGGAAGTGGAAGTCGGGGGTCAGACGTGGAGGAAATAGCCAAGGGAGTGGAAGGTAAAAACAGAAGGCAGTCCATCTAATTCTCCCTCAAGCCTGAAGGGGGCTTTCCCGCTGCTCAGGGTTCCTTGTTCACACAAATTACACACAACTTTTCTTGCATCATTTCAAAAATACTCCTACCAAGTGTACACAACTGTTCTAGAATGGGCTGTGGTAGGGTGTGCAGAGGGAAAGATAGCATAATTCCGTTATCCCCAGCAAGGTGGACAATAAAATTACTGCATACATGAGAATATGACATTAAAAAGGTCACCCCAGGTCATGTCAATTCAGATGTCCTCCTTAGGTGTTTTGGACAGTGGCCATTTTGCATGGGACTCATACTTCAAAGGTTAGAGATATACATCAGACACCCTTAACCTAATAAACCTGAATGGGTCTGTCACCCATTAATTTATCCAAGCCTTCCTTTATCCTATTTAGGTATTATTTTTTGCCTGTATAACCTTTTATACAGACATGCTTATTTTTATCCTTAAACTGCCATCTTTCAATTTCTCAGAATTCTTCTTATTTCTAGCTAGAGATTGGTTATCAAGTGTGTGTGTACACCCTATCCGTACACTTTGTGAATACCAAATGTTCATCTTAATATTCATTCATTTGGAAGTCCCTGCCCTGCCAGAAAATAATTTTAATTTTTGAGCTTTCCCCAGCTGTACTTAAATTCAACAAATATTTATCAAAAACCTATTGTGTGCCAGGCATTGTGTGAGGCTTCGGGTGTATAAGAGACTATGAAAGAAGTTAAATTCTTACAAGTATTATGAATGTTAGACGTACTAATGCAGTGGGCATCTACCTAATTGAATGGAATAGTTATGTTCTTTATAAGGAAGTTAGAACTTGGAAGGATGAATAGAACTTCACCTGAAAAATGTGGGGACAGTATTCTTGACAGGAAGGCAGCCTGTGCAAAGGCCCCAAGCTGAAAAAGAGAAACCTTTGAGGGATTAAAATAATAATCAATTAAAATAAAAAGTGGCATGGCTCGATAAAGGAAGAGGTAACAAGAGAAAAAGGTGAAAACAAACCAGGCCACATCATGAAGGCTCAGAAACCACATTAAGCATTTGGGGCTTTATTCAAATTCCTGTGTGGAACCACTAAAGACTGAATCAGGAAGGGAGTGACATGGTCAGGTTTTCAGGAAAACTTTATTTGAAAGTGGAGCTTGAAATAGACCTGGTAAAAGCAGATGGATGAAATCCCTGTAAGAGGGAGTCTCATGATTCCAAACAGGAAAATAAGAAGAGATGATGGCTCAGGCCAAGGTAAGGCCATGGGGGTTGGGAAAGGCGACTGGACATGAAATGTTTTGGGTGAAGAACCCATGAGATAAAGAAATGTAGAATCACAGGGGAGAGGGCCATGGGGGAGGGACAGAGGAGATAAGAAATGAGTCCTGATTCCTGACTCAGAAACTGGTCACATGAAGTTCCTGAATGCTTTGTGAGCTGTCATGATAAATACTATGTGTAACATTTGAAGAATTTATACACAGTAATTTTGAGTAAAGGGAATGTTTCTTTGTTTCTATGTTTCCAATATTCTTCTAACAGTTTACGTAAAATGTTAGGCCCAACATTTCTTTTTTGGCAAAAATTCCTGATCTCTGCCAACAATAATCTATATTATCGTACTCCAAAATGTGCTGTAAGGACCATAGCTTGGGAGCTACTGGCCATGACTGTTTCCAACATCGTATCCCTGGTTACCCATGTGGAGACTGTACCACACGCTAGGTACTTCTCTGGGTACTTTACATCTGCCATCTCATCTAGCCTCACACAGCAAATGTTTGGGGTAGCCCATATTCCTATTTAATAGAGGAGAAAACTGAGGCTCTGAGAGGTAAGAAAGTTATCAAAGGTCAAGAAAATTATCAAAGGTCAAATGATCAATTATCAAAATTATTAAAAGGTCAAGCTGGCCACTTGTGGAGCTTGGACTGAAAGTCAGAGCCATTAACCCTGCCATCCACACTCCTCTGTCTACTCCCTGTCACTGCTCCTATCCCACTGCCCAGAGTCCAGCATCAAAAAGTACATTTTCCATGATCTTTCCTCAAATATGTTACATTGCATTTGCCCACTTCTCTGCACGCTCCCATAACTTTGTGGATTATTTATAGCTCATCCAGGTCAACTGAAGATTTAATTACTTAAGGGAACTTAATGTCTTCTTCAAACTTGGGAGAATCCTCTCTGAATTCCTTTTGGCAGATCATTGATAGAAATATTGCATTTGGTTTGTCCCAGCAACTCTCCCTTGGAGATTCTGGTACTAATATTTCTCCATATAGAAACATGTCAATCTATCCTGATTTGTGTCTTAGCTTTAAGCTAATTCTTTGCTTTAGAAAAAAAGTCTCCTCATTACCCACTTTCTCTTTAAGACATCTTTGGTCCTAAAACCTTGGGGACACTCCCGTGAAAGCTTAGGTGAATTATTTTCATATTTTGTCCATGTTCACATGTCCGCTCACAACACTTTCCCTGCTCTCCCTTCCCCAGATTCAGAGCCACCTGAGCCCCATCTAAGTCCACTTTGCCAGGCCACTCCCAAGTGGCTCTGACTGTCTCATCACCTGCAACACCACTTGTAGCTTTCTGGTACCCTAGATGAAGAAAGTGTACACACAAGGTTCAGGGAAATCATTCCTTTCTAGGAGGTAAAGCCCACATCAACTCCCAGGTTGACAGGGATGTGATGCTATTTCTGCAGCCTCCATTGCTTTGTCCAGAAAGACCCTGAACTCCCAAAGGCAAATGCATAACGAGGGACAGACATGGGAAAAGCCAGGGAGATGCATAAACATGTAGAAATGTGTTCAGTCATTTCTTCAATTTATAAGATTCAATAAAGTAAAGAATAAAGATGCTTTGAATACAGAGGATTTGTTTTCCAACTGAAGACACTGTGAGGATTGTGTGGTGTCTTCTTTTTTTGATATTTATTTATTTATTTTGTTGTACCAGGTCTTAGTTGCAGCAGGTGGGCTCCTTAGTTGAAGTTCCAGGGCTCCTTTAGTTGAGGCATGCGGACTCATTAGTTGTGGCATGCAAACTCTTAGTTGCAGCATGCATGTGGGATCTAGTTCCCTGACCAGGGATCGAGCCCAGGCCCCCTGCATTGGGAGTGTGAAGTCTTATCCACTGCGCCACCAGGGAAGTCCCTGTGTAGTGTCTTTCATCTAACCTGATGGCGACAGAAGTTAAAAAAAAAAAAAAAAAAGGAAGTGGGATGGTTTGTGTGTTAGAAATACAAAGAAACATGGGTTCTACAGGCAGTACACATGTAAAGCCTTCCACAAGCAAACAGTTGAGAATGGATTTGGTCCTCTTAAAAATGTGTGGGATACCTTCCCATCTGCCCACCTGCCCCTCAGCTCTGCCCTATATTTCTCCTACCCAAATCCATCAAGGACTGCATCCCTCTCTCCATCACCACCCCTCTCCAGGCCCTTTGAGACAAATGGTGAACATTTATATGTCTAACTCAGGGACCTACACCTTTAGAAACCTCAGGGTGAGTTATTTTAGTCTCAACCAGCTCCTACTTCTTGAGAAAATTAACTTAGCTTGAACACTAATCCATCTGATGAGGTGTTTATCTTTAATCCACATTTCACTAGTAAACTGATTTGATGCACGCAATGAGTGTGTGTGTGTGTGTGTGTGTGTGTGTGTGCATTGTTGTAGGAATGCTATGAATGTGTTAAAATCATAGCAAAATAACATCCCAGAATTTCAGCTGGGACCACATTTATAATAAAAAATATTGATTGATTTCAGGGATAGCAAAGATCAGTTCTACCCAATTACACTCTCACTGCCCCTTCTAAAGCTATTTCACAGCTTTTAGTCTTTTACATACAACTGCCATTATAAAATGTTCTTTGTGACACATAAAATTATAAACACACACACACATGTGCTCACGCACACACACACAGAATTTGCTATATATCTTAAGTGGCTTCTCTTAAGAAACTCAGGAGAGACAGACAAAAACACAGCAGAATGAGTCTAAAATATGAAGTCTAAAAGAAAAAATAATCACTAACAGAAAGGAAAGAGAATGAGAGGGAATTTCAAACTAGAATGAAGAGGTTGGAGAGAGAGACACACAGAGATAGAACACACAGTAAAGCCCTTACTGAAGAGGTGGGGAAAACAGGCCCCCAGAAAGTCCAAAGACACAGAATATAAAACTTACTAGTCTAGTTGACCTCTAAAGCCCTTTCAACCACGACATTCTAATCATCTAGTCTTAAATGGATGGCTGAAATATCCTCTTTATGGCTGGATGCCTAGCACAGACTATGATCTAGACAGCCATGTCCCGGCTTGGCTTTAGGGGAAGAGTCCCAAAAGGGCAATTAATTTAGATTTAATGGGACAGTTACTGTAAGTTTAAATAAATGCCAGTTAAATATTAACAGCCTATTTATTGAAGATTAACATTGCTGGTTGCATTGTGGGATTTTCTTTTCCTTAAAGAAACCCTTTATCAGAAGACTTTTAATCATCATGGCTCTTCCATCGCCTGCCTTAGGTCCAGTGTGGCTCATTAATTACTTTGTGCCACAGTTTTCTGAGTTTTGAAGTGGACACCTTGGTGAATGGGAACAGTGGAAGGACAGGGTGAGGAGGGCTATTTCTCTATAGGAGGAACCAATAAGTGGATGTGAAGATACAGTGCTTTTGAGAAGAGTGTTGAGAAGCATTAAAACCATAGACTGAGAGTTGGAAGAGGACTAGGAGGTCATTTAATCCAAACTCCTCACTTAGAAGGAAAGTGGAAGTGACTTGGGGAACTCCATGCAGCCAATAAGTGACAGATTGGGGGCCCAATGCAGTACCCTTGACCCCAGCCCTCTACGGGCTGTCATCTTACTGTAGAACAGTTTTCAAAAGTGTATTAGCTCATTTGGATGTATTAGACACTAGATCTTCTCAAAGGCCCACATACCATGGAGATGTTGGTTCTTCTGAAAACAAAGAAGCTAAAAAATCAAAAACAAACAAACAAAAAGCAAGTGACTTATTTAATGATGGCCTGAGTTAAGACTCGGATCCAGAGACTCTGGTTTATAAAATGATATTTACAAAATGCCACCTCCAATAAGAAGTACGACTGAACCCATAAGTTTTTGAGCAAATTCCTGTCTCATTAAGCTTTACCTCTTCTGCTGTTGCTCCTGGCTGGGAGAAAATGCAGAAAATTCAAAGAAAAGGTTAAAGAGGGACATGAGTAAAAGGCGATTGATTAAGGAGAAAGGCATGGGGCTGGGCTGGGGAGGAAAGCTAAGTTCCTCTAATGGTACATTTGGGGTTTAAGCTCCAAGTTTGGGGTGGCCGGTTACCATCCAGAGGCTCTTTCTCTGTGAGAAGCCACTACTGACTCTGGTTGGGCTGCATCTTGCAAACCTTGGAATTGGAGTCTGGCTGATCCTGTAGCACAGCCCTGGGATGCTCAAGGGTAGAAACTGGGAGCAATGAGGTCAGCAATGCATTTTAGTATCCAGTGACTAGTGTAAATCTGGACCTGGGGATGGGTAGGGGGGCTTTGGGCTCCACCACCAGGCCCACGGGAGCAAAGACGGGCCCAAGTTCCATGAAGGTGGTCAGAGGCGCTGCTCATTTACTGCTGAGATGGAGGCGTCTTGTCTTTTTCTCAGGTTGTTTGGCTACTTTTCAGGTGTATGTGGGAGCATAGCAGACAAAAGTTCCCAGGCTGCCACACAAAGAGGAAGACCCATCCTCTTTCTCAAGCTCAGGCTGTTTCCCACAGACCTGGATCCTGTGTGCTTTTCAAGACACTGGGGTGGGAACTGGAGGGTCACCTTCTTCCTGCCCTGGTTGGAAGGCTAAGCTACTTCCCTTTCTGACCACATCTCAGTGTGATGTTTCTGTTCTGTCCCTGGGATGAAACCCCTCAGGATGTGCACAGGGATGGTGTTCACAGGTCTGGCACTTAGAGGGCTGCTCTTGGGTTCTCGGGACAAATATCACACCTAGACCCCTTCCGAAGGAGGGAAGCACATGCACTGGCCTCCGTGCAGTCCCCATGCAGAAGCCCAGCAGCTGCCAGGCCCTGTGCTCACCTCTGTCCACCAAGAGTCTCATAGCATCCTCACACCACCCTCTGTTCTACGTACCATTCTTATCACTATTTCACAAACAAGGTTATTGCCCCAAGGTCACACAGCTAGTGATGGAGGAGATGATGTCTGACTTCTGGTCTGAGTCCAAAGCCCCTGGTCATTCTTAATTGACAAATATGCACTGAATGGATCAATGAATGCATGAACACAGGATGATGAAGCAGTTAGAGCTTTCCAATCAGAGCACTTCAGACGTCCCCACTCTTAGTTTAACAGAGCACAGTCTGTGAATATAAAAGGCAGCTTCGTCCCAGTCCCAGGCTCCTTGCCGTCCCGGTTGTATACATTCCATCCTGTCTGCAACTAGATTCCTGCCCACACCATCTGCCCGGTCAACTCCTTCTCACCATTAAGTCCCAGTTTAAAGTCATTTCCTTAGGGAAGCATCTCCTGACTGTTCTGATTCCAAGAGAAACTTCTATCATGTATGTTCTTCCAGTTCCTCACGGTGTTTGTCAGCATCATATCTACAGTTTTGTAAAGTTCTTGCTTTAATATCTGTCTCCCCTGCCAGTGTCCTTAATGAGGGTTAGATGCACAGTGGTTTTTGTTTTTGTCTCTCTTGCCCACCACTGGAATCCACCACCTAGCACATAGCTGGCATATAGTGTGCACTGAAAACTTGTTTGTTGAGTAGATGAATTTCTTCCCTACATTTTTAAATCCTTGAGAATAGCCCGCCGCCCCTCCCCCCATGCCTCTTTCTTTCGTGTGTGGTACGCGGGCCTCTCACTGTTGTGGCCTCTCCCATTGCGGAGCACAGGCTCCGGGCACGCAGGCTCAGCGGCCACGGCTCACGGGCCCACGGGCCCAGCCGCTCCGCGGCATGTGGGATCCTCCCGGACTGGGGCACGAACCCGTGTCCCCTGCATCGGCAGGTGGGCTCTCAACCACTGCGCCACCAGGGAAGCCCCCCACCCCATGCCTCTTTAAATGAATCTTAGGAAACCATGGTCAGTGCCTGAAACTCTGGACACACAGTGCCTGGAAATCAACTGTTCCCAACAGGGGGAGGCATATCCCAGCTTGTTGTTCTTGGCGACAAGAATGTTCTTAGGGGATTCCAGGGAGCGCTGGGTTGAGTCTATTACAACTTCAACTTTCCTGGATGTAAATGCAAATAGAACCATTGACAACCCCAATAGCACTAGACTGTAAGTGAATTGAGGGCAGGGCAGTGTCTTTCATCTTCGTATCTCTAACTTCCAACAGTTCCTGGCTCACAGGAGGCACTCAAAGTCTGCTTGTCGAAGTTTATGGCTGACGTTGAATTCAGTTGAATAATTGGACGCCCAGAGACATCAGTACTGGGATATAATATTACCACTTCTGTGTTAATATAACCACTTCTGCGGTTCTCTCTCTTGCCACAGATGTAGCAGCCAAATGAGATATTTTGTCATTTGGCTCTTAAGGAGTGTCCTTACCTGACAGGTACAGTGGAGAGAACACAGGAGCAGGGACCATCAGCCCCGAGTTCTCGTCCTGATTTACGAGTTGTTAACTTTACTCCTATGATAATGGATCCTCTCTCCTGGGTTCACTCCTCCCACTTATGAAATGGG
This sequence comes from Hyperoodon ampullatus, assembly GCF_949752795.1. NCBI lineage: Eukaryota > Metazoa > Chordata > Mammalia > Artiodactyla > Ziphiidae > Hyperoodon > Hyperoodon ampullatus. Next base: position 84,330,070 of record NC_136920.1, on the reverse strand, counting down.
TGGGTTATACATCTTTCAATGTCCCCTCTGACCATATCATTCTGTGATTCTGGGAATCCAGGGTCTTTGACCCCAAACCTAGATATGGAGAGATGCTTCTCTAAAGACCCCTGGCTCTTGCGATGCTCCCCTTTGGGTATCTGGCCTTTGCTTTGACGGTACTTTGACTTTGTTCCTTTGCCCTGCTTTTCTTTACTTTTTTGTCTACCTGCCAACTTTTCTGTTGATCACCCCTCCTCTTTATGTACCTTTCAAAGTCCATGGGCAGCCTCACCTTTGCCTTTTCTTCCTGTGCTCCTTCTCAATTCTCTCTATTCCTGACCTCTTTCTTCTCTCTGGACGCTTCTTCCTCATCTTCAAGTTGCTCTTTGGCCCTCCCTGCTGAAATCCTAACACAGCAGACTCTAGCCCGATGAACAATGAGTTTATTTTGACCCTATATTCACATAGGAGGAAAGAACAGCATGTACTTTTCCAGAGTCCAGCCCTTCCCTACTCCCCTAGAGCCGTCTCTTGAGCCAGACGGACCCGCCTTTTCTGATTAAAACTTGCGAGGTCTATTGGGTGCCATGCCGCTCTAACTGCCCTGTGTGTCGCATCTTCTCGCCTGTGCTCCTATTTGGAATCTCCACCAGGAGAGGGGGGCCTTTCACCTTTTTAGAGGAGAAGCAGCACTGGCATGTCTCAGGCTAGAGCTCTTCTTTCGGTCTCTTGTGTGTGTAGAATATTCACTGCTCTTTAGCCAACCCCAGCTTGCTGTAGGTAACGCAGAGAAAAACAAAAACAGCAGCTGAAACAATTTCCCTTTCATTGGCAATTCTTCCCTTTTCCAGCCCTGCTTCAGTGAGGAGGTGCTGCTGCCGCCCGGAGTCTCCGTCTAGCCCTGCGTCCTCACCTACCTGCCAGCCTTCCAGAGTCTACCCAGCAAGCTCCTCACCCCGTCCTTTGCAGTCCCAGGATTATTAAAGGGAATATGATTGTTTTCTTTGGCTCAGGCAGTGTGTGTGTGTGTGTGTGTGTCTGTGTGTGTGTGTGCACGCCTGCGAGCTTGAAAGGTATTGTCCTATAGATATTTTTATAACCTGCAGCAATTACAGCTGCCAGCGTGGAGACAAGCTATGACAAGTTGATTTATGTGTACACTGTATGTGTATGCAGGAGGGAACGGAGGAGAGAGAGGGAGACAGCAGGGGGGTGGCGGGGGAGAAAGTGGAGGTGGGCGCTCGTTAGGAATCTGCTTTCCAGGAGGTAGAAAGGAAGTTATTTCTATAAAGAACACAAATAATGAAATTGCTCTGACTGTCATTCCTTTTTCATTAACTCGGATATGCTGGGAAAAACAAAATAAATCCAGCAGTTTTTATGAAGCAAGAGACAGGATATAAGCTAAGCCACTAAGTGTTGGTTATATTTAGGGATTAGGGGATGAGAAGGGAGTTGACATATGATTTTGATCTTCATCTAGTCAAACCACTTCAATCAACAGTTTCAATAAAGTGGATCCTGCCTTGTTAATTGTGCGGGCATCTCTGACCTCTCACCACTTTCTAAACTTCCATTTTTGAATAAAGTTCGGATCCCTGGATCCACAAAGCAGCTGTGAGGTTGCCAGTGGCTTTTCTTTGTCCAGCCTGAGCGTTACCTGATCTCTGCTGGGTTTTCTGCCGGCCGGGTTGGGAGGCTGCAGCTCACCACTCTCCCTTCCCCCGCCAGAGACAAAGATGGTGTGTCTTAGATCAACCGCATGCGGACTGGTATAAACTGAACATCTTACAGAGCCTGTAAGAAGAGTTATTTTTTCTGCCCAGCTATAATAATGAAGCAGTGGCAGGCAAAATGTATTAATAAAGCATCTTCCACCTTAAATGGATTTCGAAGTATTTTACTGTAGAGTTAATCATGTATGTAGGCCCCTCGGGAAGGCCTGTTGTTGTCATTACCCACATTCCTAGATGCAAAAACTAATGCTCATTTGTACCTACCTGGGAATTAGATGCAAGAGCCAGGGTGAGAATTTATCATGAAAGGAATCATCCCTGCCATTCTCAAGCCTGGAGGGAAATGACTCCAAAGCCCAGAATGAGCCCCCCTTCCTTCTCCACTGCTGGTGTTTGTTTCCATTTGAGGTGGTGGGACCTGTTTACAAAGAGGAGTTTTGGAGGGGAGCAGGAGCGGTGCTTAAAACGGATGTGGATGATTACAGGTAACTCCTTGGCCTCTGCATAAGGAGAACCCCAGATTCAGCAGACTGAGGTCAGCAGTCATGACCTCACGCCTGATGTCCGCTCATATAACATCTTAACTTGGTGAAATCATGCAACTTCCTACTTCCACAATTCCCACTGCAAAGTGAAGGTAAAGGAGGGACTTGTCAGAACGGATTGGTACTAAAATAGGTTAATTCTCCTCCTATTCTTTCAAAAGCATAAACAAAACCTCCTGCGCCCTGAAGGCATCATTTTTGTTTTTCTTGATAGTAAAGTCATTCTTTGTGGTCATAAGTTGACAATTGATTTTTTTTTTTTTTTTGGTCCTCACTGGACAAAAGTAGCGATGGATTTCCCTGAGAATTTAATATTGGAAAAGTCAACAGAGGAGACGAGGGGAAAATGGGTGAAATGATGGATTAATTGAGATCTTCAGTGTGAGTTGCTTGACTTTACATTGTTGTACACTCTCGGGTCACCTGGTAAAAGAGGAAGCCATGCCTCCTCAGTCTTTCTTTGTTACCTTGGAGCGTGGCTTCCACATCTGCACACCCACCTCCGTCCCTACCAATCCATGGCAGTTGGAGTGACCGGGGTATGATGAGTGAGATGCCTGTGCATCACTCACCCGCGTTTGATCTACACGTAAGTGGGGTGACCAGTTGAAAGATGCATGCACTCTTATGGCACCAGGACCCTTATGTTTACAGCGATTCAGTTAGGATGATTCCGTCTCTTTGGTGGTGGCTGGATGGCTTTTGGGAAGAACATTGGTTGTTGTTGTTATTTAACAGTTGTTTTAAAAAAAGAGCTTTCTGGTTGGATTTGAGACAGAGTCTAGGGGAAAAACAGAGCCACGGCTGCTTCCTCTCTGTCCCCAGGGAGAATCTGGGTCAGTGCAGGGAGTTCAGACAGGAGTCCCTGAGCAGAGAACATGTTGGTGTTAGCACGTGGGGTGGGCTGTGCCGCTCTGGGTTTTCCCCCTCTCTCAGGAGCCAGGCCCAGGCTGGAAGGAACTGCGTCCCATCAGAGCTGAAGTGAGAGGAAACATGCAGATGTAGGCACAGAGGGACCCACAGCAGCCGGAGAGGAGAAGTGACAGCAACTGAGGCCAATGCAGTTCTTCCCTGGGTCTCAAGAATTTGAAAAACACACCTCTTAAGATGAAATCAGCTCTGCAGGAGTGTGAAGCCCAGGACACTTGGGAATCCTCTGTATCAATAAAGCCAGGGGCTCACACTCATTCATCTGAGTGAGCACTTGGCAGGGCTAGCATCTTTTAATGTCGACAAAACAAGATTAAAGAATGTAAGTCAGTGTCTGAACTTGACCAAAATTTTGATGCGGTTTTGCCAGTTTCGCACACTAAGAGGCGTCTGTGATTTTGCATTTGTTTTATATATGGAAGATCTCTATTTAGAATGGTGTTTGAAGTAGCTTTTGGGGGGTGGCGGTGGGGTGGGCGTTGCCTGTTGAATAAATATGAGATGCTTCTAAAACGTCCTCCCAACACTTTAAATTTACTCTAAATGCTAATGAATTAATCTGATAATTTTAAAGGTGCACGCGTGCATGCTGCAGAGTTTTCTTTTCCTAGTTAATTAGTTTGTGACCCTTATTAAGATGTCTTGGCCTTATTGAGGCTGTGTAGTAACTTTGCATTTCTTCTTAATTTGGAAGTGACAGCTCAAGGGGGGAAGTGGTTAAACTCCTCGCCTGGGCTCCTGCGGCCCCGGCGCGGCGCGGCGGGGGTTAAGGTGGGCGCCTGCGCCCCGCGCCCGCCGCCCGCCGGGATGCGCGCGGTCCGCCAGCTCGCTCGGCGCCTGTACGGCGGAGAGCTGCGGTCAGTGATGGAGCTGCTGCCATGACAACCCCGGCGGTCTGGGCCCGCGCGCGTCGGGGCTGCTCCCGGGAGGCCCGCGGCGCGGAGGCCGGGGGCGGCCGCTGAGCGGGGCGTCCTCGCGGCTCCGGGGCCGGCAGCCCCTCGCCTTCCCCAGCTAGCGAGCGAGCGAGCGAGCGAGCGAGCGAGCGTCCGCCGCCGTGCGCTCCCGCCTCGGCCGCCGCCGCGGAGACCGCCCAGCCGAGACCGGCCGCATCGCGGCGGCTGCAGCGCGCATTTGGGCTCGGACGAAGTTGACCGAGGCGGCTGCTGCAGCATCCCCGGTCCGGATCGCGCGAAGCCCGGCGTAGCCTCTCCTCCTGGCTCACCCCTGCGCCTCCTGCGTGTTCCACTTTCTGGCTCTGCTATTGTTACAGACTGTTTCCTGCTGGCCAGCCGGCCTCTGAAACTTACAAAGAAAGTGTTGGATTTGCCCTTGTTGGAACTGAGGAATTCAGACCATCTCTGTGTAGCCGGATCTAACCCACTCCCTGTCCCCTTTTGGTACCAAAGTGCTTACTCCTCTCCAAAGTGCCATGCCTGAGCTGTTAACGGGAGGAAGGGGCTCCTGAGACGCGCCCGCACCTTTGCACCTGTCTTTGCTCTTCGCCTCTCTCCGCCACCTTCCCGGCCGAAGCAGCACCGAGGGAGCCCCCTTTGGATGTTCTCCGTGGAAACCGCTTCTCCGAGGCTGGAGCGCTGAGGCTGGTTTTGGGGAGGAACACTAGACTTGGAGGAGTCTGCGCGCTTTTCTCCTGCTCGCGCCTCCGGGTCCCCGTGCTCGCTCCCCCGCCTCACCCCACCCCACCCACTTCCTGTGCGCGCCCAGGGGGCGTGTGCCGAGCGGCTGCCGGAGTTCTGGGAAGTTGTGGCCGTCGAGGATGGGGGTCTGTGGGTACCTGTTCCTGCCCTGGAAGTGCCTCGTGGTCGTGTCTCTCAGGCTGCTGTTCCTTGTACCCACAGGAGTGCCCGTGCGCAGCGGAGATGCCACCTTCCCCAAAGCTATGGACAACGTGACGGTCCGGCAGGGGGAGAGCGCCACCCTCAGGTAGGGAGCCGCCATTCTTCTCTGAGTCGACAGTGATTTGTGTAGGGGATGGGGGGAGAGGGGTAGGGGTGCAGGTGTGTTTTCTGCAGCTGCTGGCAGGGAGGTCGCTGCTTCCCTGGGCTGCACAATTCATGGCTGAGCTGGGTGCTCTGACCCGGAAAGGTGGTGGTCATAGGGAAACGCTCAGAGGTTCCAGAGATGAGCTGTTTCCCCCAAACTGGCCTCCTAGGCTCAGGACTTGGTAAGCAGGAGGGGAGCCTGGGCCAGGGGGTCTCTGAGATGGAGGCCAGTGGCCTGAGCACTGTCTGTACCTGAAACCTGTGGCCGTGGTGACTGGGGGCCTGGCTGGGGCTCGGCGTGAACAGTCTTCTCTGGCGTTAATGAGTCCCAAAGGCCGGGTCTGGCTTTCTGTGAATGCCATCACTCTCTCTGCCTGTGCCATGGGGTGTTGCCAGCCCCGCTCCCGTACTCTGGCAGAGCTGCTGTTTTGTACTGGGTCTGACTGCGTCTGAGCTTTCCTGGGGTGTCTTCATGCCATGAGCTGGTAGCCAAAGGGACATGCTTTCTCTGTCTGAACATGGCTTTCTGAGATTGAAGCCATGGAGATGAGTCTAATTTGTCTGTGGAAAAGATCGTTTACTTTGGTTAACTGTGCTGTCCACTAAAGCAATATGTTCAAAACTCATCTCCCAAATGGAAATTGGGTCTCAGTGTTGGCTTGGGTCCTGCTTGACGTCTGGGGTTAAGGCTGACAGGAATTGGAGAAGGAAAAGAAGAATCTTGACTATGTTTTGAGTAAGGTAGGACGAATCTGTCTCCCTTTTCCCCCGGCCTCCTGAAATGCTAACTCAATTTCCAGAGTCTACAAACCATACCACTCACAGAAGAACAACACAGAATTAGTGATTGCAGTGGGAGATCTTTACTCTCTGGAATTTTATGAGAGTCAGCAGGAGGTAGAAGTTAAGAAGATCCATGGGAAGAATGTATGCCTGCTTAACTAAAGTTTTCCAGACTGGGCCATTGAGCTGACTGTAAGGCAGGATGGCAGTATTCCCATCCCTTGTACATGAAGATTCTTGGAGAGAGAACCTTGGTGTTGGTGCCCACTCTTTTACACCTTTTGTGACTGTTCTTCTAAGGTAGCTCTTCTAAGGTTTATGGATGGTGCATGTAAGGCAATACCCATGGGATAGAAAATGTTGCAAAAGGGACACTGGGTTACAGAGCTGACTGGTCAGGACTTTGCCAAAGGAAGCGTGTGATTTAAGGTCCTGTCATAGTCTGCAAGCACCCATGCTCCTTTGTCTTTGGCGAGCTAACGCTCATGCCCCCAGGGTACTCACTGGTTCTGGAAACCCACCTCTTCCACTGAGCCCTGAGGTAGGGACTATTTTGAGCAAAGCTTGAATGTCTAACTGCCTCACACCTCACACCTGAAATAACTGTGTATCTGCTTTATAAAGGATTTCATGGAAACTTTAAATATGCCCTGATTTCAGACTACTTAGAAAGAAAAACAAAAACAAACCTCTAAAGCAATGTAGTCGATGGCATTTAGTGTCCTCTGGATGCCCCCTTTTCCCTAACCCTTGGCTGCAAGATATAGCCCTCAAGAAACAAGATGGAGACAGTCTCATACTGAGAACATTTTAGAAACGATGGGAAGGTACTTTCAAGGAGAAGGAGGAAGGCAGTCAGCTCTGTAGAGATTTGGGGATAAAGAAGTACCCAAGGGGCCTTGACAGACGTAGCTGCCATATCATAGTAATAATGAGGGGATTTGGGCAGGGAGGGATCTGGTCTTCAGAGGGCAGTCCCCAGGCTCATGAGAACGAGGACTCTGCTGGATTTGTCAGATGCTCAGCTGGGGCCTGGAGCAGCTCCTCTGAAAAATCGCGTTATCGTGTACAGGCTGGCTTCTCTTTCTTTGTCTTTGTTTCCATGCCTCTTCCTGACTCACTCCGGGCCCCTCTCCTTCTCTCTCGTGCACTCACGTTTGTTTGCATTGTCACGTATGCTGTAGACTCACTGGGCTTGACTGGTTGTAGATGGAGGGCGTGGGATATGGTGGGGCTTTTTCAGCCCAGCCCTGGCATAAAAAGGCCCTCCTGGAACATCTCCTGACGTCCAGGGCCAGCCACTGAGGCTGACTGTCTTCCGGACAAGTAGGAGGAAGACCCTTCCAGTGGAGGGAGCCCTACAGGGCCAGGATTAGAGGAGCTGGGATCTGCGTGACACCAACCTGTTGGCCATGGGCCTAATTTAGGATGCAAGCAGGGCAGCAGGTGGACCGTGCAGATGGCGCTCAAGACTCCACAGGATGGCCATCGTCCTCCTCAGGCCCCCCTGCACTAGACAAGGAGGGGCCCCCGTGTTGGGCTGCACTTCTGTGGAGCGGAAGCCCTTAAACCCTCCAACACAGGCTCTGCATTTTGTGATGCTGTGTGCAAAGAAGCAAGTAGGAATTTCAGAATGTGTTTTGTTTGCATAGAAATTGCTAAATTTGCACATAACCTGATTCCAGGCTGCAACAATCGAGTGGTTCAGGGCTCTGGGTTATTTCCCTTTTGCTTCTATTGTGTGTATGTGGGTCGTCTCTTCCTTCTTTTGTCTTCCCTCCCCTTCCTTCTTTCCTCCCTCCCTTCTTTCCTTCCTTCCTTCCTCCCATCCTCACCTCTTTCTTTTTCGTTCAGCATGTGACCAAGCTACACAGACCACAGCCATCCCTGCTCTGCCCTGAGAACTACCCTCTCCCTGTCACCGCAGGTGACCCTGAGATTCATACTTGTAGTTTTCTTCTCAACCAGCAGAGGACTTTTTTGCTCTAATTTCATTTTATTCTGCTTTGTTCTCACCAGTTTCATTTTTTGAGGATCTTTTGCAGTTCCCAAAGAACGAATGCTTCAGCAGCAGATTCTAACGTGAGGAAACTTTTTAGAATGTTTTATTTCCTCCAATTAACACTAATGGTCCTTGTAGACATATCGGGAAACGTTTCACCTAATACGGCATCCACAGTCTGAATAGAATTACAGACAATTTGCAGTCTCCTAGTCTTTCTGCCCTCCTGCCAGTAGTCTGTACGCATATTTTTTTAAAAAGGGTGAGGTTTCATAAAATAGAATATTCAATAATAATAACATGAACTGAAGTTTCTCCACTACTCACTATGTCTTAGGGAGTATTCTAAGTGTTTTACACACTATCTCACCCATCATCCAACCTCATAACATTAACATTTAACCCTAATACAACCCCTCTGGTTGTAGATGCTATGATTATCCCATTTTACAGATGAGAAAACTGAGTTTACATAATTTGATTAAGGTTGCACAGCTAGGAGATTTGGAAGCCAGATTACGAGGAGTAGTAATAATAATGTTGAATGATGAATGGTTCTATCAATTATTGGTTAGTTACTCACAATTAATCCTCACAACAACTCTCTGAAATAGACTAAATTATGTCTGTTTTATAGATGAGGGTGCTGAGGCCTGGAGAGGGGAATTTACCTAAAATCACACAAGTTAGCGCGTGGCTGAGCTGGAACGCTGACTCCTTGACTTTGCAGGGCGAGCTTTCCCCACCGCATTCTGTGTTCTCGTGACTCCTTGCAGAGACTTGGCATCGTCCCTCCGCTCATTTTGTCTCACACCCTGTCTTGCGATGTTGTTTATCTCTCTGTTTTCTTTCTCCACGTGGATGGGGAGCTGCTAGCTCTTGGAAGCGGGGATCCTGCTCTGTGATGCCCTGAGCACCGTGTGCTTCCAAATGTTTACTGAACAGATGAGATGACTGAAAACCAAACAAAAGTATCCCCTAGCCTCTATACAGCTGGGGTCGACCAACTAAGATGTGTGGAGTGGTTCTTACATGAAGGGCATGAGCTGGGTGTTGGTTGTGGAAAGGCTTGAGGCTGAGGCTTCTCACCCCAGGGCCTTGGGTCCAACTCAAAAGGCCAGGGTGTGGACGCAGAGGTTGAAGAGGTCATCAGCCGTGGAGGCAGGTTTGCCCATCATTGCGTGGGTGGGTGGTCTACCGGTGGTCAGAGAAGAGCGCCCCCTCTCCCAGTGGGTGGGCTGCACTCCTCTGATGGGGGCAGGAGAGCCTGAGAGGCCCGGCGCATGGGTCTCATTAATTAGAGACTCTCACTAAATGTCAGCATGTCTCGGGACAACTTTGATGGATGCATTTCATGTTTTCATGGATTCCCCAAATAAGGCCGCAACCAGTAAAGTGAATTGTTTCCTTGGGGGTCATCTGCTAAGTGCTTTTTTAAAAAATATGAGTTAAAAGTGAAAGGTCTGAGAAATGTACAAGATGGAAGTTGGGTTTTGGTACAGCAGTTCCACGGAATAGCAGAGAACAATGTGGTTTCCATACTTGAGAAAAGCCATGGGGGCCCCTTCCAGCTGTTGGAGACTGTGGCATGTTATTCATATCACGGAAAGCATTTAGCATTTCGTTTTTGAAGCTGATGGATTCTCTGTTAGTCTCTCCAGCTACTCCATGGCCTTGTGAGGCCAGAACTCTGCCTTCTTCAGGTTTTTGTCCCTAGTTCCTAGTGCATGACTTGGACCAGGGCTTTTGCTAATAAAGTCTGAGTGCAGGTCCTCCTCTTTCCTTCACTCACTGTGCTGTAGACATCCTGACCTTCTTCCTGTTTTGTGAATACAGAAAACGTACTCTTGCTACAGAGCCTTCCCATGCATGGCCCCCACTGTGGACGTACCCCTCGTCCAGATCCTCCCATGGGCAGCTCTTCATCATTTTGGCCTTAGCTCAGGTGGAACCCCCTCCCTGAAGCTGTTCCTGACACCCAAATAAAAGTGATCCCCTACCACTTCCCCCAGGCTTATGCTGGCATATCATCCTGGATTATTTCTTCAGAGCAATCATCTGTATCTAAGATTTTCCCATTTATTTATTTGGTTAGTTGCTCCTGATCTGTCTTCCCCAACTGTGTTGTAACTTCCTTGAGGGTGAGTGCCTTCTCTGTCTTATTCTGTGCAGTGTCTGGCAGGTACAAGGTGCTCAGTAAATAGCCGTTGCATGAGTGAAGGAAGGAAGGAATGTCTGTGATCACCATCTTCTCCTTGCCCTCTCTGCCCTTTTTTCCTGAGTTGTCTTGTGTTGTCCTTGCCCCGGATGTGTTCCTGGCTCACTGTCCTTTGTTTCTGGGTCATGCTATGTTGGGTGTGACGTTGCTCTGGAGGAGGTTACAGATACACGTCAGTAATTGAGCCGGTGTCTTTCTGTCCAGGACACAGATGGTCTGTGTCCATTGTCTGTTACTTCATAGCTGCACCCATAACATATGCCATTTTTCTGCCAGGTCACTCCCCTATCCAGTCCTTAGGCCTTTGAAGAAATGCTACTCTCTGATGATGTACTCAAACCCAGGTAGACCTCAGGAAAATTAGCATTTTCAAGATAAAGAGGGGCACATCCTTCTGTGCCTCTCTGCCCATCCTTCTTTTTATTTGGAGCCTGCTGTCAGTGGCTGTCTGGTCATGTAAGTATTGATCTGTTGTTTATGAGTTAACTTGTTCAGAATAGCAGTGCCACTCAGGAAGCATGTGCTGCTCTGGCTGCTTTGGCCCCTACCGGGATGGACCCCTGTTTGCTCACCTCTGGGGCTTGCCAGGCATCCATTGGGTGGACCGGGGCTCAGAAGAGCATGGACAGATGGCGCTGTGGAGGGAGGCTCCTGGAAGCACACACAGCCTGTTGAGGAGCCAGAAACTAAAATGGGAAAACTGAACACCCAATTGAGCGTGGGGCAGGGGGAGAAGGCACAATGCCAGTTGCCAGGAGAACCTAAAGAACTTACAGAAGAGGGACAGCCCGGTTCTCCAGCACTCCTCACCTGCAAGGTTCAGTGCTTTGCAGAAATGCTTCTCTTTTCTTTTGAGTTTGAAAGGATTACAGAGCCCAGGGAGTTCAACCACCTGGTTTTTTCAGATAATGAGGCTAGTGATAATCAGTCTCCCACAAAGAGGGCTTCCTGTAAGGGTGAGAAGGAGCTGACATCCAGCCACACTGCATCACGCAGCTGTGAGCCCTGGCTTAGGGCTACCTGTGCCTGAGACAAGGTTGCCTTGTCCTACTAAGTGCAAAAGCATCTTACTGACTGTGGGTGCCTTTGACAGAATTGGCTAACGTTTGTCATCACGCTCTCTCCTAACTGCTGCTTCCCTCTGCTACTAAAGCTGGCATTCTTAGCCTTTATCAGTTCTGCCTCTGGCTGGGTGGGACAGCTCTGTTTACTATGTGTCAGACAGGCACTGAGCACTCTACCAGCACAGACTTATTGAACGCTCATAGATGCTCCATGAGGTGGAGACAGTTATTATTGCAGTTTTACAGATCACGAAAGCAAAGCACTGGAAGGCAGAGTGAGCCACTTCCCAGATCACACCGTCGGGTGGTGAATGTGCCTGGGGCTGAGAGCCAGTTTTGTCTGAATACTAAACTCATTCTCTTTTTGTACTGAAGGGCTTTCCTCATTCTGTTCCTTCTTTTCATCATTGTCCACTTCTTCTCTTCCCAGAAACTGAGTGGATTTCGTTGTCCTTCCTTGTTCTGGGGCACAAGAACCTCCTTTCTGGAGGTATTTTAGGGATTGGGTATGGGAGTGGGTCAGGTGTGGTGTGGTCTGTGACACGATGGGGGCGCAGGGAATGACCCAGCTGGCCTCTAGAGGTCCCTTCGCATCAGAGGATCATAGAATCTTCATAGATTGTTCAAGTCAGAATTTTATCCAAACGGGTGGTTCTTCTTCCACCCGTTTGCTTCAGATATCAGCAGTCTTGGACCCTCTCACAGGGAGTTAATAATTCCTCAGAATTACCACGTATCTCTCTGGAGTGGGATACTGCACACATTGAGGTGGAAGTGCACTTCTCTGAGGCCCACAAGCCAGTCTCTCTGGCGGCCCTAGCAGTGCGAGGCAGATTAGGTGACACCCTCACCCATAAATTTCCTTCTTTGTTGTGCTAGGAATAGGACATCTCTCCTGGGGAAGCCTGAACAAATTATAATTAATATGAATGGCACATTTATTCTCTTAAGTTCAAAATCTCCACTGATGGGTAAAATGCGACTTTATTTTTGCATGATTTGAGATCATTTTGCTTCCTTAGGAGCAGGTTGATGGGTTCCTGGGGTAATAAATAAATAATACCATTAACATCACACAGATGGTCAAATAATAATGTTGTTAGGAAATCAATAATTGGTTTGGTTTAGGATGTAATTTCAAATTGCACTTGTGAGCCAAAGGCAGGGAGGAAGCAGTAGGAATGTTTCATGTGAGTGCAATTGAAGGAGACAAAGCTCTTCAACAAACCAGACCTTCCTAACTCATATTCCAGCAGGAGTGGTGTGCCAGAGAAAACGGACTGGAAGACAGGGTGCCGCTAACTCGGACTCAAGTACTTTCTCTGTGTTCTCTTGGGCAAGTTTTAAAAATTCTTCCATATAAAGAGGACATTTACTACCTACCTCAAAGGATCATTTGGGGTTAAAATGAAATGGTGTACACAAAGCTTAGTCTATAATTATATAATTAGTCTCTTTCTTTCCATGTGTACAAATGTACACACGTGTATACGTGTATGTGTGTATAATAGTAACACATTTAGCAGTTTTCCCTATAACCTATTGTAGCTTAAACACCCATGTGGCAACACTTTGATAGAGGTGCTGTGTCTGGCTTCTGGAAGATCTACGAGGAGAGGAATGCCTCTCTAACCATGTCTAATTATACTTCTCTGTGTGTTTCTCCTACACATCTGCTTAGATCCTAGGAATCTTCTTCTGTTCAAATAATTTCTTGAGCTATTTTATATCAGAGAGGGAGTGAGGAGAAAGGTATTCCTTTATTTTTCATCACAGGATTGTTGCATAGAAAGTTATGACAGTTCATGGCTCTGAAGATGAATTTCCTATGAGATAAAAAACAACAACAACAATAAATATATGCAAGGTTCTATGGAGCCAGATTATCTGACACAGATAATGGGGTCAGGAGTTCATGCATAGATTTAGGATTTGTAGACCTGTTTTCCTTGGAAGACTGGTTCTTCCATGACAAGTCCACTGGAGTCAGCTGGGAAAGCCAGGGTAGGGGTGCCATCGACTGTTGGGGGTGGTTAAGCCCTTCCAGCTTTGCAGCCCTGTGATTGCATTTCCACTCGTTCTCACCTTTTCACTGAGAGGCCAGCTCAGGACTTCCACAGCAATGGTGACAAGAGAAAAGGGGGCCTCTCTGCACTTGGTCATTTTTCTCCCGTGCAGTTCTGGGGCAAGACCAGTGTGTCTGCCATGAGAAACTGATCTCAGAATTCGCTGACGGAACTACAGGAACAATCCTTCTCCCTGCAACCCTGTGCCATGGGGCTTAAAGTAGTTTAAATTATATATAGCAGTCTCAGTTGTTCATGATCTGTTTTTCCCAAATCTCATTGATTCACATGGTTGAGTTATTTGGGTTTATTTGGGTGTATTTGGCCAACTTGCTGCCTTGTCAGTGTGAGATGTTTTGGCTTAGAAACCTTTTGAGAGGTTAGATTTGTCTTGTACAAAGTACATATGAATTAATCTTACAATCTTGCTGATGGATTTTTTAAAATAATAGAATTTTTAATGAAAACAGCATCAACCACCAGGCTGATGGAAAATGACAAAACTGACATCAACCTTCAGATAAAGCTTTGCTGGCCCCATAGAGGAAAGGAAGATATGTTTGTGTGAAAATAATTTCTTGATCTTCTGTGGCTTTCAAGCAGGCTATAATGTAGTGGATGAGGGGAAAAGTGCTCTTGCACTCAGAATAATCATCTTTGGACACATTTACTCGTCAGGAAAGCTCAGTCCAAAACAATTCTAACTGGTCAGAACCCATGAGGAAGAAAGAAAAAATATATGCAAATTATTTTTTATTTGGTGCACAAGTTATACATGAAAACTGGAAAAAGCAGTACTTCAGTGTTGTGAGTTGAATTGCATCACTCCCCTCCTGACCTGCATCCCCCCCCCAAAAAAAAAGATCTGTTGAAGTCCTCACATCCAGTACCTCAGAATGTGACCTATTTGGAAATAGGTTCGTTGCAGATGTAACTAGTTATTCAGATGCATTCACACCGGAGTAGGGTGGGACCCCAATGCAATACAACTGGTGTCCTGATAAGAAGATGACCTGCGGAGACACAGTTGACACACAGGGAGAAAACCATGTGATGACAGAGACATTCGAGCAATGAGGCTGCAAGCCAAGGAGTGCCAGAGGTTGCCCATGAAGCACCAGAGCTAGGAAGATGCAGAGAGGGATTCTCTCCTACAGGTTTCATAGGGAATGTTCCCTGCAGCACCTTGATTTCAGACTTCCAGCCCCCTGAAATGTGAGACAGTACATTTCTGTTGTTTCAAGCCATGCATATTGTAATGCTCTGTTGTAACAAACCCAGAAACTGATACACATGGGTGTTATAAAGAGATTGCTTAAATAATATCTGTGTACGATGCTCCTGGTATGACTGTTTCTTCCCCAGTCATCAGCTCCCAGACTCCATCACAGATGTCTAGGAGGCTGACCCAGAGTAGGAATGTAGTTAGAATTGATTACTCTCTTTTTCCTAATAGACCATCAGGACAAACCCTATTGCATCTTACTTTTCAGTTATCTTATTAGCCACCTCAGAAGTCAAAGATCTACCAGACTATGCATCATTTTTTGATTCTTATTGTCATAGGGTCCTGTACATCTGATAATCTGACCCAGTTGCAAAACTCTCTCTAATCTTCTGAAACCTTTTATTACCCTCTGGCCTCTATGATCTGTCACCAGCGAAATCCCTGTGTCCCCTCTCTCTTCTCTGAATGTTCCCCTCAGCTTTTTTTTTTTTTTTTTTTTGTGGTACGCAGGCCTCTCACTGTTGTGGCCTCTCCCGTTGCAGAGCACAGGCTCCAGACGCGCAGGCTCAGCGGCCATGGCTCACGAGCCCAGTCGCTCCACGGCATGTGGGATCTTCCCGGATCGGGGCACGAACCCGTGTCCCCTGCAGCGGCAGGCGGACTCTCAACCACTGTGCCACCAGGGAAGCCCCCTCAGCTTTTGCTTAATCTGAGACTCGGCTGTTTCCTGGATCATTTCCACTCCTAGAGTCCGATCAGCAGTGGCTGTTTCTCTCCTGTATCCTTGTTGCCATGAGGCCTGAAAGCTGGAGAGATGTTCTCCTCATGACTTACTGTGGCTTCAGGACATTTCTTTTCCCATCTCTCAGAATCCCCAGTTACGTTGAAGCACACACCATGTACCCTCAGCCCCTTTCCTGCTGCAGTTTTCTACTCTCTATCCTAACCAGTCTCCTTCACCCTGGAGCTCTGGGCTGTACATCCTAGTGTTAATCTTCAAATCCACTTTTATGACTCACGTGTTTCAAGCTCTGTCTCCCAAGCGGTGTTCTTGATACAGCTCCATGTGACCCATTGCCAGACACCACCAACTTGATTCCCTCCATCTGTCCCCATCTTGCGCATAGACACCACCATTCACCCAGCTACTCTGTCCAAAAGCCTAATAGATATATTTTTTCTTTGTCTCTTATGCTGCATCTAGTCCATCAATAAATCCTGTGTGTCTTTACTTTTAAGATAGATCCTGGGACTTACCTTGTGGCTCAGTGCTCAAGAATCCACCTGCCAATGCAGGGGACACGGATTCGAGCCCTGGTCCGGGAAAATCCCACATGCCGTGGAGCAACTAATCCTGTGTGCCACAACTAATGAGCCTGCACTCAAGAGTCCGCAGCCACAACTACTGAGCCCGCGAGCCACAACTGCTGAAGCCCGCATGCCTAGAGTCCATGGTCCACAGCAAGAGAAGCCACCGCAATCAGAAGCCCGCACACCACAACTAGAGAAAGCCTGCGTGCAGCAGGGAAGACCCAACACAGCCAAAAATAAATAAATAAATAAATTTATTTAAAAAAAAAAGATGCATCCTGAAGTGGACCATTTTCACCATCTGGAGCACTATCTCCCTAGTCAAAGCTGCCATCCATCCTTTCCAAGACTGTTCCCGTGGCATCGCATCTGGTCTTCCTGCTTCCACCACGTCTGCTCTCCCAGAGTCCATCTGCGCCTGGTAGACCAAGTTGTCATTCCAGAACATTAACCAGATCACATCACTGTGTTCAAAGCCCTACAGTGGCTTCCAGTTATATTTAGAATGAAATGCACATAAAAGGCTTTATTACTGGTGTCCGCCTACCTATCAGACACCTTCTGTCCTCCTGCCCTGCTCACGAGGATGTAGCTCACTGAACTTCCCTGTCGTTCTTGAACCCACCAAGTCCATTCTTGCTGAGGACATGCTCCTTCCTCTCCCAGGACCCGCTAGTGTTGTATGATGGCTCCTTCATGCCATTCATGTGCCTGCTCCAATAACCCATCCTCAGAGAGGACCTTGCAGACCATGCTGTTTGAAATAGCCATACCCCAGCCCTACATCACTCCGTCCCCCTACATAGCTTCAGCTTTCTCCATAGCCCTTAACATTTAGGAAATTCTGTTACTTATTTATCTGATACTTATTTATTGCCTCATCCACTAAAATGTAAGATCCCCAAGGCCACTGATTTCATTGCTCTCATTTATAGTGGCTAAATTACTGCCTGGAACATGGCGTATATCAAGGAGTATTTTTCGAGTGAATGAAAAGTTCATTAGGAATAACAGTAAGCTGCTAATAGTGAAAACTGTTTATCTTTTATTGGAAACAGGAGGCTCAGGTGTAGCTCTTTATTGGTCCAGGTTTGGGGGTTCATACACAGAGCTCAGATGGGGTGTGTGTGATCCAGCCTTGTCTTCTAGGACAGCGAGTAGCACAGGCCTTGTGGAGGGAATCACAGGACAGGGTGACATACTTCATAAAGCCTGCACATGCGGAATCTAAAGGACCTTTAAATTTCCACTTTCACAAGCGGTTTTATAGAAAATCTAATAAACACTTTAAAATCGGGATTAGTTTCTAGCTTAAGGCCTATGAACTTGGGGGGAAGGAAGGAAATGGCAGGTAGGCAGAAATCAGCCTGTGAGCCTGAAATTTAACACAGTATTCAGTGTCCATTATTTTATTTGAAACTTTCTTGATGAAGGGAATTTTACCTCAAGGCCGTAGAGAACAATGATTGAGCACAGGGTCTAGGGCGAAACCTCTCTCTGGGTTCCAATCCTGGTTCTGCCACTTTGTAAGTGTGTGACCTTTGGCACCTTGATTGACCTCACTGGGCCTCAATTTATCATTGTTTCAGGGAACTAATAATAGGAGTACTGATCCAGGAGTGAAATATGGGGTGTTTTGAGCAGTGACCAGCACTCAGGAAGTATTAGCTTTTTACAGCTGGGGAAAGACAGAGCGTGAAATGTATCTGCCGTGGACAAATCGTGCTGCTGTGTCTCATGATCCTGGGGCCACTGCCCAGAGACACGTGGAATAGGAATATGGGCACCGGAGCCCAGGCTGGTGATGGTTGGTGCAGATTCTTTTTTGTTTTTTTGTTTTTTTTTGCGCGGTATGTGGGCCTCTCACTGTTGTGGCCTCTCCGTTGTGGAGCACAGGCTCCGGACGTGCAGGCTCATCGGCCATGGCTCACGGGCCTAGCTGCTCCGTGGCACGTGGGATCTTCCCGGACCGGGGCGCGAACCTGTGTCCCCTGCATCGGCAGGCAGACTCTCAACCACTGCGCCACCAGGGAAGCCCCGGTTGGTGCAGATTCTGCAGCTACAGGGGCATCTTGGTAGAGGAAGATGTTGAAAAGTCTTGGTAAGTTTCATTGTTTTTGGAATGTGAGCAGTGGTCTAAGGCTAGGGTGATCTGAGTTTTTTTTTTTTTTTTTTGGCCGTGCCGCTTGCCTGTGGGATCTTAGTTCCCCAACCGGGGATTGAACCTGCACCCACGGCAGTGAGAGCGCAGAGTCCTAACCACTGGACCACCAGGGAATTCCCCTAGGGTGACCTGCGTTTTAGTCCTGGCTCTGTCACAACCCATCATGGGATGCTGCTAAGAAAATCAGCATGCCCGGGCCCCGTTTCCCATGTGGGGAATGAGAACAGGATTCATTCTGTTCTGTTCAGTTCCTTACATCTGAGGAAGAGATTCTTAGCTGTTTAAAAATATATAAGTTGTTTATCCACCTCCTGGCCCAAAGCTTTTCCCAGTGGCATTTCCTAACCTCTTTTGAATTTAGGTGTGGTCATATGACAGAGTTCTACCCAAAGGAAGATGAGCAAAAGTTCTGTTGGATTGGCCCCTAAAAAGCTCCCATGTGAGATACTTCAGGCTTTCTCCTTATGCCATCTGGATGTTGATGCCCCAAATTACCTTGGAAACTGTGTTCCATTTGGCAGATGTTTCGTGAGTGGAGTTACTGAATGTCCATACAGAGAGGGCTTCGGCCCCCGCCTTGCCAGCTGACCAGCAACCTCATTCCTTAGATAATTGCATGAAGGAAAAATACATTAAAATACACTTCCTTTGTGATAAGCTTCTGCGATTCTGGAGTTTATTTGTTACAGTAGCTAGCATAACCCTATCTAATCCAGTACAACTATTATAATTCATATTGTCTGATCTCAGCTACATAGAAATACACAGATATATTTTTTAATCCAAACTTAAGCACTTATTAAAATTTCTTGGCGAGGCTTTTGGTGGCTTTTGCATGTGTCTGAAAGTAGGAACTATGGCCTTTTCAAACTGAAGCCTCAGATGTTTGATTTCCATTTGCTTCAGTCTTTACATCTCTGAACCAAGTAAAAATGTGCTGTACTCTACAAGTACGTGGAAACCAGTGACAAAGAAAAGTTCTACCTTGAAGTAAATTAGCACATGTCCATAATGGCTACAATTCCAGACATGCTCTAATTAGTGAAAATACCTCTTAGATAACAAATTGCTCATTAATGGCTAGAGGTGTCTTATTTAGTGTAACCTTTTGTGCTAGAGATATTCTAACATTCAGTGTTTTAACTGACACACAGAAAAGAGACAGATGGGATGATTTGTAGCCTTGCTCTTTAAAATGTTGAAGAAAAAGGAGAGAAACCACTGTCAAAGGGCAGATTTCAGAAGAACAGTCAGGTGGTGGAGCCATCACCTGTGGCTTTGGGGAAAGAGGAAAGGGAGGAGGGAAAGGCCTTGTGTGGGTGGGTCCTCAGGGAACAGGGGCCATGCAGAGAGAGCAGGAGGTAAAGTGGCTCTGTTCCACGATTTTGTGGTACGGGGAGTGGGATCTTTTTGTTTTCCTTGTTGTTTCAGGATGATCCACGGTGCCTGGCACATAATAGGAGCTTCCTGTATCTGTACTGTATCCATGTTTCACTTTGGCACCGCTGACTGCACATCTTGTACAGGCCAGGCACTGTTCTAGGCCCCAGTTCCTCTCCCCACAGAGCTATCTTTACAAAGGGAGACGGGGCTGCAGATTGCACGCAGTGAATGAACGTCATCTCCTCTCAGCCTGCAACTTGCACAGACCACTTAGGAACAGGTGCCCTTCCTCCAGCCTGACTCATTCACTAGGGCTCCTGTTTGGAGAGACAGACCTGCAGAAGTTCAGCCCCCTCCACCTGGGGCTCTTGATCAGGGCACAACCTGCACTACTGTACCTAATGGGTACCAGCTGCCAGTACACAAATAAGGAGACAAACAGTATGCTGCGTGATGAAAAGTTAAATATGGGTAAGGGGCAGGATGACCTGGGGTGTAGGGACAGGGGCATTTGCAGGGTGGCCCAGGGCATGATAGTGGGGACAGCCCTGCAGGGATCAGCAGGAAACACATTCTAGGCCGAGGATTCAGCAAGTGTCAGTGACCTAGTAAAGGAAGAACAGGGTGAGGAGGATAGGCCTCAAAACTGGAGAAAGGGATTCCCTGGTGGCTCAGTGGTTGAGAGTCCACTTGCCGATGCAAGGGACACGGGTTCGTGCCCCAGTCCGGGAAGATCCCACATGCCGTGGAGCGGCTGGGCCCGTGAGCCATGGCCGCTGAGCCTGCGTGTCCGGAGCCTGTGCTCCACACGGGAGAGGCTGCAACAGTGAGAGGCCCGCATACCACACACACACACACACAAAAATAAATAATAATAATAATAAATTAATTAAATATGGGCATGGGAGGACAAGTCAGATGTATGACTTCTGTGCCCTTCAAATTATGCCATTATTTAGCTGGCCCAGGACTTGTAGAAATCCTTCTATGGGCTTCCCTGGTGGCGCAGTGGTTGAGAGTCCGCCTGCCGATGCAGGGGACACAGGTTCGTGCCCCGGTCTGGGAAGAACCCACATGCCGCGGAGCGGCTGGGCCCGTGAGCCATGGCCGCTGAGCCTGGGCGTCGGGAACCTGTGCTCCGCAACGGGAGAGCCCACAACAGTGAGAGGCCCGCGTACCGAAAGAAAAAAAAAAAAAACTGGAGAAAGAGCAAGGAATGAGAAAAGACGGATTTAGGAGCTTTAGTGTCTGCAGGAACTAATCAGAACGCAGGAGCACATGATCAAAGCAGCTCCAATTTTAGGGGATGAGAAATAAATAAAATCCTACATAAACAAAGCCAGCACCTGTGTCAACGTTATTTGCTGCGTGGCGTTTCTGTGTGAAGTCTGTCCAGACTCTCACTCTTTCGTGGTTGTGTGGCAGCCGGTACTCGGTGCCCAGTCCCCGTCTAGTGTTTTCTAACTGAAATGTCATCTTTCTTGGGTCCGTTATTCTTTGTCATTTTTATTTATCACATGCGAAAATTATAAACATTTAAAATCTGCCTAATACCCGATTTGGTGTCTTACCTGTTGCCGTTTCGAGGATATTACACAGTGAAATTAAGCCGGTGTTTCACAACCGTGTGTGGATGTGCGTACGTATAGCAGACACATATTTGGAATTAATGGACTTGTAGAAATCAGAGATGGATTAGACCTAATGAGCTGTTGAGAAGAATTATTTAACACATACTTCATATCTCTGTTCAGTAATCAAACCTACACACTGTGTATGCTAAGGAGGTGAGGTCTTTACATTTTTTGTCTCCTTGGATCATCTCTGTTTATGCCTGAAAATTTCACATTGCACCCCTAGAGCGTTTTGAACCAACTTCATTAAGCATCCAGTTTGACATTTCCCTGCCCTTAGGGTGATCTTTGGTATTGAAATAAATAGTTGCTTTGCTTGTTACCATTAATACGGAATAGTGATTGGTGCCAGGCTCCAAAGAGCCCCCTGGGATGCTGGGCTGGCTCAGACCAGGTAGTGGGAGTCGTCAGAGGCCAAGTCCTGCGCCATCCCCAGACAGTTATAGTCTTCAGGAGAGACGGGCCTGACCTTCCAGTGCGCTGGCTGGAAGACTTGGAGAGTCAGCATAGATGAGAGGTTTAGATATATAATTTTTTGAATTTTTATCCAAACCAGATGATTTCCCTGCTGCTTTCTGTTTTCACCTAAGGTGTATTAGAGCTGGTGCATGTCCTGCTAGACCAAGTGCACTGGCTGTTGCCCCTTCTGGTTTATACTCTCCCTTCAAGCCTACATTTTCAACAGATCTTCAAAATCCTAATCACAACATGGTTTTCCCAACTAACAAAAAGGAAAGAGGAATGAAAGGTGGACCACTTGATAGTATAGAACTTGACCCTGAGATGGACCAACTTTTTGAAGCTGTAACAGAGACATGAAATCATAGGACTTAAAGGAGATGGGTTAACACAGGTTAGCTTCCAATAGCTGGATGCCTGCCCTGTGGATTTTCTTTATAGCTTGGTTAGATATCATAGACAAATGCAGATCCTAAACATATATCCTACTCAGTTCTTGGTCATCTGCATAAAACATGCTAATTGAGAATGTGTTATGTAGTGGAAAAAAGATGGACTCCATAGAGGTTTTTGTAAATCAACTATGCTTCAATAAAAAAAATATTGAAAATGAGAAAAAAAGAAAGTTGGACAAAAATGGGGAAACTAAATGGCAAATAAAAGGAAAATCTCAAATAAAAAAAAAGATGGACTCAGAGTTGGGACAGCTTGAGCTGGAACTTGATTTGGGAAATTCTTAACTTCTCTGAGCCTTTATTTTCTTATCTGTGAAATGGGAATAAATAACACCAGGAACATGGAGAGTAGGTGCTAATTTGAGACACGCTGGTTGGGGCAGGTCTTTCTGAGATGGGGCCTTTGAGTGAGATCTGATGAAGAGAGGGAGTGAGTGTGTGTACACATGGGGAGGATGTTCTGGGCAGAAACACAGCAAACACCCAGGTGCACAGGTTGGGGTATCCTTGGCTCCAAAAAACAGGGGAGAGGACGGCAGAGGCAAGGCCAGGCCACTTGGCCGCGGTGACTACAGGGATCACAGTGACCACTTCCCATTTTGTTCTTAGTATTTTGGAAGCCACTGGAGCAGTTTGATCATTTTGGCGGCTATATATTAACATGTTTTTTTCACTTTTCTGTATTTTATTATTATTTTCCTGTCCCACCCTTGTTCAGTTATAAGTTCTTTAAAAGCAAAGCCCATATTTGACTTGTATCATTGTGTCAGGGACCAGCCAGGGCCTGCACCTGGCTCAGCAAGGTCCCTGGAGTTCCCAAATCACCTGAGCCTCCTCGTCTTATCAGCACTTACTAGAATGTAGGGAAAAGCTCTTTTCCTGTGTCTCTGTCTTTGGTTAGACTCATACTGATTCACAAAGTATGAGGACACTTCCAACTGTTACATTGTGAGGATTTCCTTGGTGGAACAAGAAATTCCCCCCGAGAACAAGGCCATTGGCTTCCTGGGTGAATAAACAGTATGCTATCCCTAGACTTTAATTTTCCTATATGATCAAGGCCTCGGCCACATCACCAGGCCCCTGGCGCTCATGATCTTACGATGGTTGCAACTGGTGAAATGTCCTGAAAGAATGATTTGTAATAAATGCTTCAGCAGAAAGGCCATAAACCTGCTATTCTCACTTTATTATTTTAATTGAAAGCATTTTTCCCTACTTCTAAAAAATAAATAATTACGTTCATTTTGCTTTGTAATTATTGCCTTGGCTGATGTTGGGTTGTTGATTGACCTCACAGTGTGCGCCGATGGTGTTTTTGGTCTGTATTTTACAAACATACTGCTAAATTGCAGATAAAATGTTAATGAAGCATACTCCTGTTTTTAAAGGAGATATCTACATATAGTTTCTATCAGAAATACATTTTGAACTTTTCTATTAATTCTATAATTTCTATTAATTCTGTAATTTGGACTTTATTTTTTATTAATTCTTTATCTAAATTCTTTTCTACTAGAAAGTGGGGATGGGGTTATGGTCCAGGCAGACGGATGTGATGAAGGATGTGCATTACTCTTCACCCTGAGATTGGTCTGTGTTTATTTTGGGGGCCTGCTAGCCCCTCATGCTGGACCTGGCTTATGACAGGCCCTTAGTAAAGGTTTGATAAAATGTTTACTTGAGTAGCGCAATATTTTAAGTATCCTGGGAGCCAAAGATGGATTCTTTTCCTTTTTATTGTGAAATATTTTATACATCAATGTGTATGTAGTGTATCTGTATATAAATACGTAACAAATTGGTCACCTGTGTGCCCTCCCCCTACTATTCCATCACCTGTGTTCCCACTATCTTATACCCTGTATCTGAGGAGCTGATCACAGCCCTGAACTTTTTGATCATTTCCTTCTTTTTTTAAAGAGTTTTACCAAATATAAGTATCCTTAAACAGTATATTGTTTTGGATACAGTTTTTTTTCTTTATATAAAAATAAATTTTATTTATTATTCTGCAAGTGTTCTTCATTTAACATTAGGTACTTTTTTTTCTTTTAAAATTTATTTATTTTTGGTCTTTCATGACATTAACAATTCTGACCCAATCAGTTTTTGTTGTTGTTGTTGTTGTTTTAATTGGGGTATAACTGCTTTACAATGGTGTGTCAGTTTCTGCTGTACAACAAAGTGAGTCAGCTATGTGCATACATATATCCCCTCCCTCTTACACCTCCTTCCCCCCCTCCATCCCACCCATCTAGGTTACCACAGAGCACCGAGCTGAGCTCCCTGTGCTATACAGCATGTTCCCACCAGCTCTCTGTTTTACATATGGTAGTGTATATATGTAAATCCTAATCTCCGAATTCATTCCCCCTTTCCCCCCACCACCCATGTCCACAAGTCCGTTGTCTACATCTGCATCTCTATTCCTGCCCTGAAAGTAGGTTCATCTGTACCATTTTTCAAGATTCTGCATATATGCATTAATATATGATATTTGGTTTTCTCTTTCTGACTTACTTCGCTCTGTATGACAGACTCTAGGTCCAACCACTTCTCTACAAATGACCCGGTTTCGTTTCTTTTTATGGCTGTGTAATATTCCATTGTGTATATGAATCGCATCTTCTTTATCTTTCTAATAATTTGAAATTAATATCATCTGAGTGTGAATAAAGACAGACCTCTAAGTCATTTTAGATAATTAACTGGTCTATAATTCATCAGTCAAAAATGGTTCAGAGGGGCCTTCCCTGGTGGCGCAGTGGTTGAGAGTCCCCCTGCCAATGCAGGGGACGTGGGTTTGTGCCCCAATTCGGGAGGATCCCATGTGCCATGGGGCGGCTGGGCCTGTGGGCCATGGCCGCTGGGCCTGTGCGTCCGGAGCCTGTGTTCCGCGGTGGGAGAGGCCACGGCAGTGACAGGCCCGCGTACCGCCAAAAAAAAAAAAAAAAAAAAAAAAAGGTTCAGAGCCCTGGAACGAGAATATGTGTGCACACAAATGCCTGCTAAAAATAATAAACACTGAAAAGCCCTTCTACTAACACAATAATGCTCATAAAGACTCTGGGTCGTGGAATTATGAGTGACCTTGATTTTCTTCTTGTGTTTTCTATTTTTATTAGATTTTTATTTTTATTTATTTTTTAATTTGTTTATTTATTATTTTTTTTGCGATACACAGGCCTCTCACTGTTGTGGCCTCTCCTGTTGCGGAGCACAGGCTCCAGATGCGCAGGCCCAGCGGCCATGGCTCACAGGCCCAGCCGCTCCGTAGCATGTGGGATTCTCCCAGACCGGGGCACGAACCCGTGTCCCCTGCATCGGCAGGCAGACTCTCAACCACTGCGCCACCAGGGAAGCACTATTAGATTTTTAGAAATCAAGTTTTAGTTTTCCAAAATTGGAAAGAGGCCAATGTTATAAAATCTAATAAAAGTAAAAAGAGCCTACCTTTTGAGCCCAAGTCGCCACGTCTGGGTCATAGAACTTTTTGCACACATGCTCCCTTATGTGGGGTGTTGCTAAGCCCCGTGTGGGCTATAAGGATAAATAGGGTGCAGTTCCTGCCCTCACCAAGCCTCTGGTCTGGCCAGGTAGGGGAGGCTTCAGAACTAGGACCTCAGAAAGAGGTTGGAAAGGATCCCACTGCTGGTCTGGGAGCCACTTGTGATGTAGGATGTGGGAGGGGTGGGTTGGAGGAGCCCGGAAGGGGACTCAGGACTTTGGGGTGGAGGCAGGGAGGGACTGTGGGTAGCTGGGCTGCCGAGGCCAGAAGGTGACACTGGCCTGGAGCAGCAGGAGGTCACTCTTTGAAGCTGGCCCGTTCCTAGATGGAGAGGGACTTCACCCATTTCAAGTCTGAGCCTCGAGCAGTTGGGGTCTGTCGGCATATAGACTGAGCAGTGGATGCTCTGAGTGGCCAGGTCACGGTGGATTTAATTCAGTAGATACCTGCTGTCTGCCGGCATGTGCCAGGCAGAGTTCTAGCCACTGTGGAACTTACTGGTTAACAAACCAGTCCTTGTCCTCATGGAACTTCCTTCTGGGAGAAACACAAGAACACACAAAAACAAAATACATACAACATATGGAATCTACTAATTGGTGCTGCAGGCTTCGGAGAAGATTGGAGAGTGTGGGGAGATGGGGAAGGGGTGAAGGCCATGATTTCAAGTAGGACATCAGATGAGGCCTGTGGGTTAGTCTTTGCTTATCTGTATTTTTTTTCTGTGGTTCACTTTGTGTTTTTTCTTATTGAAGTAGAGTTGATTTACAGTGTTGTGTTAGTTTCAGGTGTACAGCAAAGTGATTCAGTTATACATGTCTATTCTTTTTCAGAATCTTTTCCCATATCGGTTATTACAAAATATTGAATATAGTTCTCTGTGATATATAGTAGATCCTTATTGCTTATCTATTTTATATATAATAGTGTGTATATGTTAATCCCAAATTCCTACTTTGTCCCTCCAAATAGACCCACAGACACAGAAAACAAACTTATACTTACCTGTATATTTTAAATTGTCAGCGAAAACACATTACATTTATTTTATTTTATTTTTGCGGTACGTGAGCCTCTCACTGTTGTGGCCTCTCCCGTTGTGGAGCACAGGCTCCGGACACGCAGGCTCAGCGGCCATGGCTCACGGGCCCAGCCGCTCCGCGGCATGTGGGATCCTCCCGGACTGGGGCACGAACCCGTGTCCCCTGCATCGGCAGGCGGACTCTCAACCACTGTGCCACCAGGGAAGCCCCGAAAACACATTATTTTGACATCAGAAGAAACACAATAGGAAAAAAAGGTTAAAGAGACCAGTTTAAGGCAATATATATTTTTGAGGAAAGGGGATTGTGTATGTGTATCAGAAATGTGTTCCACTGTCTAAACCTCTCTGCAGCCACAATGCTGATCTTCATTTGTCAGCCAGGTTCCTCTTCTTCTCCCTTCATTGCTGCTGC
Organism: Hyperoodon ampullatus; assembly: GCF_949752795.1. NCBI lineage: Eukaryota > Metazoa > Chordata > Mammalia > Artiodactyla > Ziphiidae > Hyperoodon > Hyperoodon ampullatus. The sequence continues at coordinate 84,303,142 of NC_136920.1, read as the reverse complement.
CAGAAAGACTGAAAAATGGACTCGCTTTGTCCGGCTTCATCACGGAAAACCTGTCTCTGATCAACAGAATAGGAATAATGAGATGGTGCTGATTATGTCATTATTCACCACTTCATGAGCCTACGCTTCTCACCGGTGGGTGGATGCTGCAGAGAACAGGCTGGGGATATACACCTGCCCTCAGGAGGCTTTCTGGAAGCTTCTGAGGCTGGGTCTGAGCCAGTGCAGACCCAGGGGCTGTCCAGTCAATCCTCAGGGCAACTTTTAGCCCAAGGAACTTTGGATCCAAATTGCATGGGGCAGTTTAATTGCTGGGACAGCCATAGCCTCTTGATAGCAATGGCTGGTGAAGAAGGCAGAAGTCGTAAATAGATAAACCAACAAGCAGATAAAGGCATTAATAAGTGGATGGGGGAGCAGAACCAGAGCTCTGAGCACCCGCCAGATCAAGAAATGTCAGCTTTCCTCCCAGCTTTTCCTCCACGGCGCCAACTGTCAGTAATTTAACTAACATTTTGTAAATAAATGTGGCACTCGGACAGCTGTCAGCGCGCCTTCTATAAACACTCCTTTTGTCACTGAGAGCTGGCAGGGCCTCACTGTTTCTCTGTGACTTCAGCGGCCACTGCCAGTTGGCGGCCCGGCCTTGGGCTGTCAGGGGAGGGCCATGTCCCCATGTCCCTGTGTCCCAGTACCACGTGGCCCCGCTCCTTGGCCACACAGCTTCCCTTGGGCTCAGCACTTCCAGTTGTACTTGGCCGATTGGGGAAGACTTGAACTTCCCTGCCCGTCCTGAATCCCAGGTTAAAACCCAAAGCTGCGGTTTTCCAAGCACCTCTGTGTTTTAGGTCGGAATTCCAGGTCCCCGATCCTTTGGTTTCCTCCAGTGAGCTTGCTCATCCTAAAGAAGACATTTATTTATCCAGGTCAGAGATACTGAACTTGCTGGTTTCCACTCCAGCTGCTAGATGATTATTTAATGTTATGCAGCCAGATTCTCCTCGTGTGTTAGTTTCCTCCCCAGCGGTATGACAAATGGCTCAGGACTGTGCCTGGACTCTCCCAGGTCCTATCGCTGATTTTTATTAAGTTAGTGTTTCCCTGTGCCCGGCAGCCCTGGGAGGCTCAGCTCAAGGATTCTGCACCTCCACCCAAGCTAAAGCAGAGGGAGAGGAAGGATCTGTCTTAATGGAAAAGTCCCAGGGGCAATACATCAGGGTTATTGTAATCTGTGTGATGCAGCTCAGTGAGAATCAGGGTGTACTGGGTAATTAAGTAGGCAGAAGTTTGTTTAATAATAGTAACAATTCTAACCCACATTCACGGAAGTCCTTTTGATTTTTCGTCCTGTTCTGTCCCCACGTGCCTTATGTGGTACCTCACTTAACACTTGCAGCTGTGTGTTCATCCCTGCTTTACAAATGAGGGTCAGGAGTACAGACACTTTTGTAACCTGCTTAAGTCCTTACGTCTAAAGCCTGGAGGAATGGGGGTTTGACTGCAGACCATTGATTCCGTGGCCTTTGCTGTGGCAACCGTCTTACACGTCCCCATTTGTAGATTCCGTGTGTGCTGGGTATGGAATCACCAATTTTAAAGCAGTTAGGACACCATAAAATAAACCCCAGACTACAACTAAGGAACCGGCTTTGATCTTTTTCTAATGAAGGAGAAGGCTTTTTATAGTGTTGTGGAAACGCATCAGGGACATTATTCCCTGGAGGATATCGTAGTGTAATACAGAGAGAATTTAGGGGGATGATTAAGAGAATGGACTTGGGTATCAGCTCGGAAATTTACTTAATCTCACTGGTAACATAAGAATAGTAATGAATAGAAACTACCTTGTAGGGATGTCTTAAGGATTAAATAAAATAGTCCATATAAAGTATTTAGCAGTACTTGGTGCAGAGTAAACACTCTTTCTCTCATTGAAATGTTTTTTACATGCATGTGATGGGCCGTGGATTCTGCGGTGAGTAAGAGAGACATAATATGTTCTTGGAGCCTCTGTTCTCATGAGGGAACCAACAAACAGACCTATACAAATATATGAACTACCAGGAAGTGCTATAATCCAGGTCGCCTGGGTGGCTGCTATAGGTTGGTGGGTTAGTGACAGTCTCTCTGAGAGGAAGTGATAGTTGAGCTGAGATCCAAATGGAGAGAAGCATCTGAGAATAGACCACTCCAGGCACAGAGGATGAGCTTCATGTGCTGGAGGAAGAGAAAAGAGACCATTGTGTCTGGAGCAGAGTGGACAGTGGGGAGGGATATAGGATGAGGTGGGAGGGGTCAGACGGGCAAGGCTCTGAAAGCCAGGTAATGGGTTTGGGTCTCATTTCATTATATAAGAGGGTGCCATCAGAGCATTTTAAATAGAGCCATGACATGGCCTGAGTTACTGGGTTACAACAAGATGGTGCTGGCTGGCCATTTGGGGAGTGGTTTCAAAGGCTGAGGAGTGGAAACTCTGATACCTATAGAGGTTATGCAGAATCCAGGTGAGGAATGGCAGCAGATTTGACAGTGGTGGAGGTAGTAAAAATTGAGAGATGCTACAGGTATGTTTGCTGGTTAACCAGACTAGGCTGATGGAGTTAGTGTAAGGGTGCTGGTGATTACGATACTTGTACTCTGTGCTACTTTAAACTAACAGAATACTGTGGTTTTCTTGGACTCTCATTATTGTGGTATTTACATGATGAATTACTTACATCTTGAGATGCACCCAGAAAATTATTTGCCATATCACTACTTTGAATCAAACATGGATGTTCTGATTTAGAAAGCATCACCCCACCTCCCCCTACTTAAAACCCATTCAGAGGCGCCTATTTTTTTTTTACTCCCTTTCCCTACTTTACTTATGAAATTGAAATTGATTTTTTTCTTGTTTATTGGTCATAAATATTTTCCTGAGAGTCTTTTTGTGTCTAAGTCCATATCCAAATTTCCTAATAGAGTCATTTTAGAATTGGACTGGGGTGTGTGTGTGTGTGTGTGTGTGTGTGTGTGTGTGTTTTGTATGATGACCAGTGATAATTAAGGAAAATAGAAGGAGGGTATGATAAGGATTTGGTGAGGAGGGGAAGGAGTGGTGGAGAGTTCCCTGCCCTAATTCACCAAATTCCCTCTGCAGCCCTCCCACTTAACTCCCAGTGACAGATATATTTTCTGTGGACCTGGTTTAGTCTTCCATAGAATAATATATTTTACTTAGGGTCTCTTTCTCGAGTCTACTTACCTGTAGAGTTTTAGTCCAAGAGGGCAGAGGAATCTCAGTCCTGGATGCAAGCCCTGTCTCCTGTAGAACACAGAACAAAGGCTGTGCAGACGCAGGTTGTGACATAGCTCACTTTTTAATAAAATACTGGCATTCACTGTCATTATACTGGTATTTTGTTCTTATGTAGAATCAGCATTAAAGTACCAGGATGTTAATTTTGCTCAGGTATTGTAATAACTAGGAGTGGTAAAAAGAGAGGAATCAAGGAAATCATAGCTGTACATGTATATAGAGAGCAGATTCTTAAATATCTCATTAACTCCTAAAAGTATCAGTATAAAAGTTGGTGTTCAGAATGAAGAACGTGAGACATCAACACTTTAAAATATATTAAATTACATTCAGCATACTTAGTCTCCAGAGGCATTGAAGTGAGCCATATATTTTAAGCAATTTGTCATTAAAGTCGGTTAAAATTAAGATGATCATTTCAGTGCATATAGAATTAAACTTCAGTTTGTCTCAACATTCATTTATATGATACATTGCATTTCTCTACATAAAACCAGCAAACCGAGGTGTCACTGGAAAATGCGTTTCTTATCTCTTAGGTTTGAGTGTCTTTCAAGCAAGTGGTTCCCTTGAGTGTCTTTTTCTCAAGCCTTGGATAGGCTAAATGGTGGGTTATCAAACCACTGGCCAAAGGGAACTTGTTCTCAAGATCAGCCACTGTGCCAGAAAAGAGACCCTACCTGTGATGCATCAATAATGGAACCAAAGAGCACGTAGATCTTATGCAGAATTAATACCAGGATTCATCAGTGACTTCCAAGTACCAGATAGTGTTCCAAGTGCTACGTCTGTCTCATGACAATCTATACCATAGATTCTACTATTATTCCCACTTTATAGATAAGGAAACTGAGACCCAGAAAAGTTAAAAAACATGACCCCCTCCCCTAAATGACCAGGTTTCCTTTATAGTCCCAACAAAGATTCTCGTCCTAGGTCGGAATGAAGAAGTCCAACCTACCTACTATTTTAACTCTTTAGTTTTCAGCTGTGAAAATAAAGAGAAGCAGGAAGAGGGACTATGAGTGCCCGTCTATAACTGTATCCAGCACACCTCCTCTGTTATTCCTGCAGAAACAGAAGTTCTGCACTTTCACTCAGGAGTTAGAGTCAACAGGTTTCGTGTGTTTTTTAAAAATTAATTAATTAATTAAATATTTCTAATTTTTGGCTGCATTGGGTCTTTGTTGCTGCGCGCGGGCTTTCTCTAGTTGTGGCAAGCGGGGGCTACTCTTCGTTGCGGTGCACGGGCTTCTCATTGTGGTGGCTTCGTTTGTTGTGGAGCGTGGGCTCTAGGTGCGTGCGAGCTTCAGTAGTTGTGGCTCGTGGGCTTCAGTAGTTGTGGCTTGCAGGCTCTAGAGCACAGGCTCAGTAGTTGTGGCACGTGGGCTCAGTAGGTGTGGCACGTGGGCTCAGTAGGTGTGGTGCATGGGCTAAGTTGCTCCGTGGCATGTGGGATCTTCCCGGACCAGGGTTTGAAACCGTGTCTCCTGCATTGGCAGGCAGATTCTTAACCACTGTGCCACCAGGGAAGTCCCTATGTGTGTTTCTATTAATACCCTCTTAGCAATCAATTATTCCTTTTAATAAATGCGATGAAAAAGAATCATTATTGGACTAGTCCTCTAAATGAATTAATAATTTATTCTGGCTATTAGTGTCTTTTTTCATATTCTATGTGTTATTTCTTGTCCTGTTAGACAGATAAGGCAGGGAGATCAAATGTGAGGCTCAACAGGCGTCTGTGGAGGGAGCCCTCTGTAACGCGTGGACTGGCAGTGGTCCGTGTTACGTGGGTACCCGTGGAAGGCAGGGGGTGTGAGATGCAGTGAGCCTTTCTCATCACTGCAAACAGAATTGAGGTCTTCTGGGTAGTTTCTTGGGCAGAGGTGAATGAAAGAGCAAAGGCATTCATGGCTGATGCGGAATTCTTCATCTGAAAGTGACTTCTGGAATCAACTCTGTTCCCATTTCTCTAGTTAGAGATCCACCTAGGCAAGGGGATGCTTTGCACTTAATACCATGATAATTGGATTCTGGGTCTAACTATAGAAATAAATCATAATTTCTTCATATCCAGCATTCCATTTAGAGAGATGGCCCCTATGTTAGAGTTATAATAAAGGGCATGAGGTGTGGATTAAGGTTATTTCCTAGGGGGTATTCAGCAAAATGTCTCAACAGGCAGAGAAAAGGTGAAATTCTTTTAGGTTGTTCATAGCCTATCCTCTATACTTGACTGCTTTTTGTGTATGATTATTGCGGCAGATCTCAAAATAATGCTGTCCATTATGTCAGGGTGATGCTAGGCATCTTGCTGTCAGCTTAGCTGGTACGCATCGTTTCTTCATTCATTTATTCCATTACCTAACACACATTGAGTCCTTACTATGTGCTGGCATTACTCCAGGTGGTGAGCAATACACAGGTGACCAAGATTCAGTCCTGGCCTTCAAGGAGGCTCACATCTTAGTGGGAAAAGCAGATTATAAACACACAATTAAACAAGGGTGGAGAAGAACAGGAAGCAGTGATGTGATGGAAAATAAGTGGGGCAGGGTGGCCTGGAATGGACTCTGGAGCTGGGAGTCGTTGAACTGAGCCTTGAGGGGTGGGAAGAAGTCAGCCAGGCAGAGAGCCTGGAAGGAAGGACAGAATTATAATGAGGAGCAAACAAGTACTGAGCTTGTGTGGCTGCAACTGTCTTGGCATGTCTGGGGAGGACAGAGGGTGTCATTGTGTCTGAGCACAGTGACAAGAGTGGCAGAGCAATAAGAGAAGCCAGGTAATCAGTCAGGCACCAGCTCACGCCCTGCCCTGCTGGCCAGGGAGAAGCCTTTGCATTTTCTCCAGGTGCAACGAGAAGGTTAGAGGTTTTAAGCAAAAGAAAGGCTCGGTCATGTGTCTATTTCTAAAATACCCTGACTGCTCTACATATAATGCAAAGTGGGAGGGGGACAAGGATAAAAGATCACTTTGGAGGTTCTGTGGTCATGCCAGTGAGATGCAAAGGTGGCAGCTTGGGCCAAGGATGTGCCGGTGAATATACAGAAAGGTATTAGATGTGGAACTATGTATTTTGGAGGAGAATTGTACGGCCTGATGCTGGAATTTATGATGAGAGAATAGAAGGAATCAAGGATGACTTACAGGGGTTTGACTTGAGCACTTGATGGACTGTGATTCTTTTTACCAACATGGACAAGACTGGAGAAGATGTAGGTGGGGGTGGGGAGAGGAGGAGGTGAGCGGGCTGTCCAAGGTTTACTCAGTGCAAGATTTAGAATCAAGAGGAGTGTTCAAGTGGATTTATGATTGTGGAACTCAGGAAAAAGATGAGAGTTGGGGATATAAATTTGGGAGAGGTCAGCTTATATTTGTTGTTAGAAACTTGAAGCTGGATAAAACCATCAAAATAAGGAGAGGCTGTCGCTTGAATGCAGGATCAAGGATTGGAGCCTGAGAGAGGAGGGGCCAGAAAGTGTACAGTCAGCAGCCAATCAAGCAGGGAGAAAACCAGGAGAGTGCGGAGTCAAAGGTACAAGAGAAGAAGCTGTTCTAAGCGGGGAGTTACCAAATGTCTGTAATGCTGCCACAACCAGCAGTCTGAAAAATGAGAACAGGGAAACATCCATGGGATTGTGTAATAGGGAAGAACAAATCTGACTCCATATTGAATCTGTTTCTTTTACTTTAAACCTTTGTATTCTATTGCTTTTGCTACAAGTTAATCACTCAAAGAATGTTGCCTATAGCCTGAAATATACAGGATAGCCCATTCTCAAGGCTCTGAACTTTAAAGGTATAACACTTTTCCATGCATATACAGATAAAAAGTTGCAGAACAGAGAATAACATTTGTCTTGTTGGAGGTTTATAGGAACACTGTGACCAGACCTATGGGGACAGTTGCAGGAGCAAAGGATTCTGACAACAAGAAGTTTGCAACAAGCAACCACACCACCTCCCCTCTTAGTATAAAAGGAGACTGAATTCTAACTCTGGGAAGATGGTTCTCTAGGACACTAGTCCACCGTATTCTCAGCCTGCTGGCTTTCCGAGTCAAGTCGCTACTCCTGCCCCAACAACTCGTCTCTCGATTTATTGGCCTGTCATGTGGTGAGCAGTACGAGCTTGGGCTCAGTAACAACTGGGTAAGACGAAGGCTTGGTGATCTTGGCAATAGGGATTTCAGATGAGTAGCAGGGCACGGGCACAAAACCAGGTGGTGGTAATTGGAGAGGTGAATCAAATAAAAATTATTGTGTGTTTGTGTATGTGTTTAGACACATGCTAACTAGAGTCTGATTGCATGCTGATGAGAAGGTTCTAGTAGAGATGGGATAGTTACAATGCAAGAGGGCAGAGATGAGAGGTGGAGCGAAAGTAGAGGGCAGGCCTTTGTAAGAAGCAAGGGCACACTCTCGGTGTGACAGTACTTCTGGTGCTGGCTTCCTAATTTCTTCTAGCCTCATAAACCCCCTCCCCATTCCTGTAAACTGCTCAGCTGGGACAATTTCACTACATATTTTTACAAATTTTCCAATGAGATTGTTGAGAGTATGAGGAATTGAACATACAAAGTTCATTTTCAAGATTCCTCTTTTACTCCCTTGAATGAATAATACAATGTTTTGTGGACATATGGGCAAATTAAGAAAGTCAGAGGGATGGGTACCAGATTGCAGTAGGAGGGGTGTGTTTAAGTGACAGTAGATGTGTGAGGATAATGGAGTCCTCCCTCTGTGTCCGCAGATGCAGGGCCTGTGGATATGAAGGGCTGATGAAGGGATTTGAGCATCCTTGGATTTTGGTATCTGTGGAGGTCCTAGAACCAATCCCCCACAGGTACTGAGGGGTGACTGTATCAAGTTTGATTTGAGTAGACACACCATGGGCTACTTCATTGCCCTTAAGACTTTTACCTGTTATCTTCTCTCTTGTCTGAGTAGTTTGTTCTACAGATCTGAGCTGAACCAGAAGAAATCTGTTTTAAACTGTGTGTAGAACATCTCACTTCAGAGAACCTTCCTCACTGATTTTAACTTGATTGTAGGTGATCCCAACTTGGGATGGACAATTCTGAAGAGATCTGATTTGTCTTGTATTCAGTCTCCAAGGTGAACCTTACCAGACACAGGTTAATTGTGGTTTCTAATGCAAAGTGCCACCTGCACCTCCTGTGCAGTTATACTATTGTATAATATAATATATAATATAATATCTGTATAATATAATGGAATAGCAACACAATATTGTCAGCTGTTCCCAGGAATGGTTGATTGTGGAGGAAAGGGTATGGGGAATGCTTGTTGGAGATCAAACAAGCAAAAACATTAATTGGTGTAATTTACTGGATAAGTAAAGTTTACTGGATAGGGGTCTGTGTTCACTTCATTGTCCCAAGTGTTTTACAAATAACACAAAGTATACACGTGAGTAGGTTTCCATGCACAATGTACATACTGTTGCCTACCATTCCATTATTGGGGAACCCCTTACAGACAGAGTTCTCTAATTTGAGTCTCAGATGTGACAGACACTTTTGTTGCAAATGATTGTCCCAAAGCTTTCAAGAATGTTTCCTTATTTTATCTCTTTAAATAACTCTTTGTGATTTTCAGGGGCAGAATGTCCTCTTTCTGATTCTGGGTAAGTTTAGTGGAATATTTGAGCACCTAACACCAGACACAGGATTAATCACCCAACTAATGTTAAGTGTGGAAGAGAGAGTTGTTGCTGAATCTTGCATGTTACCTGAATGTTGCTACATCCTTGAAATGTGAAAATTTTTTGAATAAATTGACCAACCTTATTTTGGTGACATAATCAGTTTACGAGTTGACATGGTGATTTTTGTAAAAAAATGTCATTTATGAATATGGATGCAAGTTACCAAAATATTTGATCAAAGTGAGCCCTTCCCACCAAATACATTAAAACTTCCTTTTTAAGTGATTCTATTGACCAGAAGGATAAGGTCGTACGACGCTATGAACACAGCATGTGGACGGGTTCAGGGGTAGAGGGGCGGAAGACGGTAGAGGATAAAGAGAGGAGGGGCACAATTTACAGTTTCTCACACATCGGTCGTACTTGTATTTACATATTTTGTAAAGGACAGTGAATCCGCCTTTTTCATTTACCCGTCTTCATAAATCCGTCGCTCCAATTCCACTCTCACTGTCTGGCACTTTTCCATTTCGTATTTGTGGGCAGAGTAGAAGCTCATTAGCCCAGAGCTGGGGCTGCATCCCTGACCCCTTCTCTCCCTCCGGCCGCGGCCCCTTTGGGGAGTCAGAAGAGCACACGGAAAAGAGACCAGCGATACGGATTCGGATCCTGTCTCTAACCTCTAATCAGCAGTGACCTGGGATCCGAACCCAAGCCTCACTGGGTCCTGTGTCCCTGCTCTGTTTCACTAAACCGTTCTGGGTCCCCAAACTGGACATGGGCTAATGGGTTCTTGCATCTGGGTGGCACTTTCCAGGCTGTGAAGCATTTCCTCAGTGTCTCTTTACGTCTCCCTCTTCCCTGAGACTCTCAGCACCTGCAGGACAGGGAGTGTGTGTCTGATCTCTGCATCTGCGGAGTTTGGCAGGGCTCCTGGCCCACAGCATTGTGGAAGAGAGGCAGGTAAAGGAAGGATGGACTTTTACTTCACTCCTACCACGAGCCTGAGAGCTGTCAGGAGGATTGGGATAAGGCTTGCCAAGCACCTAACACAGCTCAATAAACACAGGTTCTTATTGTTAGTAGTGGGGACAGGTATGATTCACTTGGAGTGACCAAAACAAAACCAAAAAACCAGCATAATGGATTTGAGCTCTCCACCCGGTTCTTGTGTTTCCCCTTGACTTTAGTGCCTTTCAATCTAAGCGAAGTGTAGATCTATTCAGATGGGCAGGTGTTGGCTGCATAGTAATCCACATTAAGGAACACACTTACAGTTACTGAACATCATGCCATATTATATAACTGATTTTCCTTCCTCTACTGGCTTCCTTTTTTCTGCATCTTCTCCTCCCTTCTGCAGACATTTATCAATTATCTGGTTTATGCAAGGATTTTACTGTTTGCTGGAGATGAAAAACAAAAAAAAAGAGAAAAAAGTAAAGAAAACTATAATCTCATGGGAAGATGAGCACTTAAACAACTAAGTATAATGTAAATGGGAAGACACAAACTGCTTTGCAAAAACGGAAGGGAGAGTTGATTAGTAGGAAAATTATTACTAGCTGCTATAAGAAACAACTTCCAAATCCTAGTGAGCCAACACAAGTTAATTTCTTACTCATTGCAATGTCCATTGCAGGTGACATGGGTCCCTTGGGTAACCTCTTCCAGGTGGTGATTTAGGGGCCTGGGCTCCTTCCATTGTGTGACTCATGTATATTGGAGCCCTTGCTTCCTTGCAGGTGGACAGGGGAGGGAGGGTAGGGAATCATTCAAACCTCCTGGGCCCAGACCTGGAAATGGAGCCCAGAACTGTAGCATGTGCACACTTAGATGCAAAAGGGCTGGGAAAAGGCATCCTTGCTCTGGGCCCAGGAGGAAAATGAAAATGGTTTGTTGGACACGTAACATTGTCTCTGCACGGGGAACATTGTATCTGTCGAGAGCAAGAACAGGAGTCCGGGGACCCAGGAAGTCTCTGCAGGGGCCACATTTGCCTTGGCTCTTGAAGGATGCATAGGGGTTAGCTGTGTGGGAGTGTGACGGGCCACCCCAGGCAGAGACTCACAAGACCTGGGCCACACAGTCGGGGCTGGGGGCTTCAGGGGAAGGGGCATTTCGGGCAGCATCCTCGCGTCCTCTTCCTGTCCGTCCTTTCCACCATCCCGCCTTGAGGTCGGTATCTGCCAGTTTGATTGTCCAACATCCAGACTCCTTTCCTGTTGGAGGAGATTCTCTGCTGTGTGCGCCGTGGACCAGCCATGGGTCCATTTCCCCTCTGGATGACCTCCGCATACTTGCCCTGCCCATTCCCTGGCACTTCGGGTGTGGACACACAATCTAGGCTCAGCATAGCCAACGCCACATCCAAGGTGTCAACTCGGAGCTAGTGATGCAGAGGAGAAGGGGGGCTAGAGGCCAGCAGAGCTCTCTGGGGCGGGGGGCGCTAAGGACTCTGAGTAGTAGCAAACCCTTTGGGTGCACCTGATGAATGCTACAGCGTGTGGATCACCACTTTAACCCTTTCTCCCTGCTGAGTTCACCCTCAGAGTTTCTGATTCAGTAGGTCTGGGGTGGGACCTGAGAAGTTGCACTTCTGACAAGTTCCTAGAGAATGCTCGGTGCTGCTGGTCTAGGGACCGTACTTGGAGAGCCTCTGTGCTACCCCATTACCTTGGAAAAAAAGGAATAGGAAAGAGAGGGAGGAGGGACATGAATGGATAGACCCTCAGCCAGGATGGAAGGGGCCAGCGAGGGGGCCGGCCGGCTGCAGCCCCTCTGCCTCCCCCGCCTCCCTTTGCCCTCCGAGCTCAGGCCTCTCATCTCTGCCCCATCCCTTCCCTCCACACTGGCCCACTCTGCATGGGTAAAAACATTTAGAAATGCAGCTTTCTTTCTTCCTTTTTTTTTTTTCTTCTCAACAGGTGCCCATTCTGTCATTAGAAATGTCTTGCCAAATTAGATCACAAATAAGCCAAGAATATCCTTCAAAATTGCAGATAATCAAAAGCATAGCATCGGAGTCTGTTCGTTCGATCACACATCCAGAGCTGCTCCCTTTACTGCCTGGCAGACGTTCTAATTCTGACTCACATTTTTTCTAAAAGGGAAAAAAAAAATTACCTGTTAGACTGATATTCCGTAAATCAGATTCTTTCTTAGAGGAACTTTATAAAAGCCCTATTTGGGCATTATTTGTGTTTGAAAATTGTGCTCTTTCTGCCCATAAAGCTTTCTGAAACAAGTCCCCCCCCGCCTTCTTTTTTGTGAGAGCTTAGAAAAGGGCTGGTGATTTTAAACTGTTGTATGTGACACTGATATGCTTTTGGTAGCTGAAAAATGCCACTGTCTGGTGCGAAGAAAATTTGCCTGGAAAATATGAAGTGCTCTATATCCAGAATTACTAGGCACTGAGTAAAATTCTCCATTTATTAAAAAAAAAAATCACCAGACACTGATGAGCAGTAGTTGAGTCTGTGCTGTGCTTTATTAATCCTTCTGCTCCTCTTGCATTCAACGCAGGGGAAAGGGGCTGCTGGTTAGAGGTGAGTTCTTTATGAGCTGTGTTTGGGAGGCCCCCGTGTTGTGGGGAGAGAGACTGTGCAGTTCTCTGGTCCATGCACAAGTTGTTGGGAATGCACCCCGCACGTTGAGTATCCACATCCTTGCCCTCACTTTGCTCCCACACGAGGAATGATGCTATCAGCTTGTAATCGCAGAATTTTGCCCTTGAAATAAAATCCCGCCTGCTGCTGTCATATCCAGTAGCTCACTCCTCACTAATTCGAAATAGGTCCCCGTGGGTTGGCATCCCCTCCATCTGAATTGAATCATGCACTTCATCTCCTCCTGTTTAAAAGAAGAATGAGCATCCTTACCATGTTTAAGAGTTGGAAGCTGCTTCAGGGATAGGTATTTGCCATTTCACTTTTTTAAGCAAATGTATACAGAGCGTTTATGTGTTGGGGTGTCTGCCTGAACAACTCGAAGGGGTGTCGTGGAAATGTATCATTCCACAGCATCACCATGTTTTCATATGTAGCGTGTAGAATGAAAACACTGCTCCTGGGAGAGAACAGGATTAGTTCAGTTCGGAGTCATTTGGCTCTCATGATGCAGGACTAAGTAAATGCGTCTTATCATCCCCCCTATTGTGTAAGGATAAAGCCCAGCCTGGATCTATTTGGGCTTCATGCCTGGAGTTTTGAACAAAACACAGTCCCATTGGTGTGTTGTAGGATTTCATTGTTTTTGTTTTCCCCTTTCACCAAGTACAAATCCAGGAAGACAGCAGGATGTGCTTTAAAGGTTTATAGCATTTTCCTTATAGAGAGATTCACAAAATAGTATAAATCAAGCCTGGTTTTTAAATACGTGCGTAACACAAAGTCTCTTCTTTCCCTCCTTCCTCAGCAGCATCTCCCGTCACACAGGTACACGCACATGCGCACACAGCCAGAGGTCTGCTGTAACACTTACCAGTGCATTCAGGTGTTTAATTCAAAGCAGTGCCAGAAGCGAGAGCCTGAGCATCCTCGCAAACATGGGCACATCCAGCCTCAAGCTCGCTTAGAACCCTTTATTCCACCAGGCCTGGTTGGGGCAGCTTCTTGACCCCCTGGGCATCCTCAGCTGTCCTTTCTGGTCCATTGGCGGTTAAAGTGAAGTGAGGGAATCTAGAATGAGCCTTTCAACACATGTAAGCAGCTACTACTCTCTACACGTAGTAAGAGGTGAAATCCCAAGAGTAAAAGGTTAAACGGGTGTTAAGTTTTTAACCTCAATATTCAGTATTTCCAAAATAATTTGAGGAACTAACCTCAAAGGGAATCATCAGCCAGCCAATGTTTGTCAAAACCAAAAGGCAAATTGGGTACGTTCCTTGGTTAATTGCCCCTGCGGGGTATCCCCTGAATCGTACATTGACCTCTGGATACCCTCCCAAAGTCCCACATGGAAGAGTAAATGTAATTGCTCGCTGTGATGCATCCACCCTGAAATCTCTGGGAGACAGAAGTATTAAAATGAATAGATGGTGCCTGGCAGATCGCTTGCTGCCAGCGATAAGCAATCTTGCCTATTAAGTGTCTCCCAGTGCAGGCAGAAACTTACATTCCAGGCACAGCCACTGGCATGGCGTGGGATGATGGATTGAATGTATCTATACTTTGTATACAGCTAATGAACTGGGGATGCTTGCTTAAAAGGAAGACGAATAGAGCCCAGAAGTCACAGCCAGATTCTGGCCAGAAGGAGAATGAGAAAGCGATCCAGGGAATCGGGGTAGAGAGGGAGATAAATCAGGTGGATAGATGCTATAAACAGGCCTGGGAAGCTGGGGCTTGCAGGCAGCATGAGAGACTCTCAGGAAACAGGGGAAATGAGGAAATGGACCACTGATGGATGCTTCACTGCTTTCCATCCTTAGCAGGCTTGGGTTGGGCAGCCATATGTGCTTTTTAGAAGAGAATCTTCTTTCTAAATCCTAGAAACATTCATCTGAAAAGACGTGACAAATTGTACCAAGGCCCACCTAGCTAAAATAAATTGCCTCAGAATCAAACAGGCAGATTTCCTGATCTTTGTCGTTCGCTAAAATGAAAAGAAAAAGTTTATTATTATTGTTTAAAAGAAGGAAAAGAAAAAGAAAGGAAGACAAGGACCTATGCTCATTATCAAAACCTAGACAGTTCAGTATTTTTAGAATTAGGGAAAGTGTGCTTGGAGAGGTCTTTCTCCTCCTTCTCCAGAGGGGTCTGTAAGTTTGCATGTATTTTCATGTTAATTTCTACCCAATACAGTGAATACAATATGAATCGTACACAAGTGAAATGTGTTAACACATATTGATCTGTGCTTTCTTTCATTTACAAACAGTATTTTGGCTGTATGCATCCTTGTCAATGTGAATAAATTATTTTTGCTTCTTTTACCTAGATGAACAATATTCTGTTTTCTAAGATGTCATCCTGTTTTATTAGTTCCTTATAGATTCACATGCAAGCTATTTCTCTTTCTTCTGCTCTGCTGAACAAGGCCACGTGAACACCTTGGTGTATTCACATGTCTGTATAAGGCAGACTTCTAAATATGGAATTGCAAAGACCAATGGTATGCAAATGAAAAGTTTAAGAAATACTGTAAAATTGCAAAAAGAGAGGTTGTTGTAACGTGCGATCCACTGACTGTGTATGGAAGTTCCCAGAAAACCTGGCCAGTAATGGGTGTTTTCAAACTTTTGGCATTTGCCAGACTGGTAGGTGAGAAATGGCTAACTTGTATTTCTTTAACTATAAAGTTAAGCATCTTTTCATAGATTTACTGGGCATTTTTATTTCATTATCTTTGCTTGTTTATACTGTTTGCCTGTTTTTCTATTTTTTCATCTTTTTAACATGGATTTTCAAGATTACATAATACGTTAAGGTAATTTGACCATTGTCATGTATATTAGAAATTACTTTCCATTTTGTTGTTTGCAGTCTTATTTTATTTATCAAATATATTCTTCTATATAAACTATTTCATTTCTGTGCAGTCAAAAAACTTCGCCTTTATGACTTCTGAGTTCATGGCATCTTCCCATTCCCCGCCTCAGGATATTGAACAAGATGAGTTGTTTTCGTAATGGTTTTTACAATTTAATTTTTATATTTAAATTGTTGATCCATCTGAAATGTATTCTATATCAGGAGGGGGGGGGTCAAGCTTTTCTTTTGTAAAAATCGGCTCATAGTCCCAATAACAGTTATTAAGTAATCTACTTCCTCCTACTGATTGGAAATGCCGTCTCTACTGTATAAAAATGGCCATATGTATCTGGAACAAATTCTGGACTCTCTTTTATTTTGTTGATTTGCCAGACTATCGCTGGGCCAGTTCTATGCTGTGTTGTTCTTATAGGGAAAGCTCTGTTTTGTGGCTTCTCTTCTGCCTCTGGACTCCACGTGCAGCTTCCTCCTTTTGATTATGGTGGGCCTGCTTTTTTATATGATGCTCTCTTATGATTTCCTCCCCTACCTGGCACTGATGAACCAGGCTTCTCATACCTGAGGTCACTGTCATCCTCACCCCACACATGAAGTATGGGATAACTTCAGGGTCCACTGGAGGAACTCTCTTTGCCTCTGGAGCTGGTCTCTACCCTCAAGGTCAGTAGGGCCTGCATTCCTGTCACTCTGCTGTGTCCTTGGCACTGTGTCTGTCCATCTTCACTGAATCCCTGCAGCTGGCAGAGGGTCTGGAGAATAGAAGGTCTCAGAAAGTGGTTGATGAAGGATGAAAGGACTCAAGGGAGAGGTGGGGAGAGGAGCAGGGATGCTCCAAGTGTACACCAAGCATTGGAATGAATGTAACATCTGGGAGATGCTAAGGCTCTGAGGTCTGTCCTTGACTCTGGTTTGGTGGTCTTGTTTGAGTGTGTCAGCACCCTGGGCCGTGCCCCCTCACACACTGATGAACTCGGTTACCACATGGGGGAGAAGCCGATGTACCCCTTAATCACATGGGCTTTGGCATCAGTCAGATCTGAATGTGAGTGATGGCCAGACGACCTACTGGGTTGTGATTGGTTTAATTTACCTTTTGAAGCCTCAGTTTTTCCTCCTTAGGTTAATGATGAGGTTGAAGTGGGAGAATGCATTTAAAACCCTTGCCACAGAGCCTGGTATGAAGCAAGCACCTGATAAATGTCAGCCTCTACTAGTAGGAGTTCTGTTATTTTTATTATCCTTATTATTCCTGTCTTATTAAGTGGGACGATGATAACTGCAATTATGTCTTTGGCCTTAAGGCCATAGGTGCTACACTGGGCAAGGTATTATGATATCACTCCCCTTTAAGCTCACCCCCTTCTTTGTATGTTTAGGTCCTACCTAAGCTTAAAAAGAACATAGAATCTGGTTAAGTCCTGAGTCTGCTTGGCCAATGGATAACTCTTCCCTGAGCTTATGTGTAGTTTAATAATCTGTCAAAGGAGGGCAATAATGGCACCTGTCTTATCAGGATATTGTGAGGGTTAAGTAAAGT
This sequence comes from Hyperoodon ampullatus, assembly GCF_949752795.1. Taxonomy (NCBI): domain Eukaryota; kingdom Metazoa; phylum Chordata; class Mammalia; order Artiodactyla; family Ziphiidae; genus Hyperoodon; species Hyperoodon ampullatus. The sequence continues at coordinate 84,286,137 of NC_136920.1, read as the reverse complement.
GTTGTGTAGGGATGGTTTGGCCTAGAGGCAGTGTTCCATATATGTAAGCTATTTATTACTCTTCAAAGCCCAACTCAAAGAATTCCCCTCTCTCCTTCCTTTCCATCCTCTTGGAGGCTGTGACAGTGCTGGCCATGCATTAGAACTCTTCCTACACATGTTCTGTTCCCTCCTGTCCATCTAAGATGAGAAACGCCTTGAAGTCAGGGACCCTGTCTTGTGTTCCCTGTGACACTCTGAACACTACAGTTGTTCCATATATTTTTTTAATGGACTGAATCATTTTGCCACTGCCCGGACTTTTTTCTATCACAATATCCTCTAGATTAGGCAAAGATAGCCTATTTTCCACCGTGGTAATGGCCCAGCAGCTAGGCCCTGATTTTGAGCTCTTAATATGGTACCGGGAAAATCACTAGCATTGAAAGAAATAAGATCAGAGGGTGAATAAAAAGGCATTTGATGAGGCTCTTAGTGTAACAGTATGTCTCACTCATCTTTTTTCTTTAGCCTTTGAAATAGACAATGGCCTGGAGGCTTCTCGGCAGATGGACCATGTTTGTGCCTTAGTCACTTAACAGCCATTAGCCTAATTCCATACACTGCAGCCAAATTAAACAGTAAGTAAGAGGCTATGAAAAGCTGGTTTGGAGAGAGTGTTACTGCCTTTTACTCAATGGCCTCCTCTGAAGCAGATGCTACCTCTCCACCCCGTTAGCCTGGTCCAGTGAATAAGGAGCCTTCCATTGGGAAACCAAGAGAGGCCTGGAGATAGTTGTCTGGACTCTGGAAATAGGGGAGGGTCCTGATAGTCAAAGACCAGCTTCCTCCCATCCCGGCCACCCTACCTGCCACCTGCCAGGAAGACAGGGACTTGACCCAAGAGACACAAAAATGTCTGCTCTGATTGGTCAAAAATTGCTCTTTGGCCTAGGGCATAATGCAGGACCTACATAAGCTCAAAACAAGGAAGTAACACCCCCGGGTTACTCCTAACGAGTTTGATAGTAAATTTGCCTTTGTCACCCCTCTTTTCTTGCATTTATGTCCTTGCTTATAAATCCCTCCTCCAGGAACGCCTCCCTGCTAACCCGCAAATCCTACACACCCTTCAAGGACCAGCCTAAGTGTCCATGTCCCAGCACATCCTCCTCCGAGCACCACTCTCAATGTAATGTTAGTGGTATTTACCACCTTTGCACTTGTATTATGAATATTTGTGTGCATACCTTTCTACACGAATCTAGGTTCTTGGAGGGCATCTCTCTGTTACTTCCTACAAGTTTAACCTGATTTGTAGTATATCTGTGAGCAGACATATATGTAACGCACCCATAGTAACTATTTTTTAAACCAAGGCATGCAAACTCGGAGGCATTTTAACTTTTCCTCCCCCAGCACCCCGCCCCTCTGTAGTGAACCTAAATCCTTTCTGCATGCAGGCAAACGGCTCTCTGTATCTGTAAAACATCTCTGTCAGCTGTCACTGCTCATTATCTGGTTGTCCAGGGTTAGATTCAGTCATCTTCTAGAAAGTACGGCTGCACTTCTCAGTTCAAATTTTGGCAGAACACAAAAGCAGTGAACTCAATTTTCATTAAAGAAGAGGACATCTGTTACTCGACTGCAAAGATCCTGATTGCAAGCTACCCTCCATAAACAGGGCCACCTGTTCGCAGGTGTGGTACTTCTGCCTGTGGGTCAGTCCTTCACTGCCATTCTCTCTTCCTACCTTTGCTGCAGATCCCCCAGGGTAAAGGAAAGAAAGTCTAAGTAGAGTCATTTCATTGCTGTCTTTCTGCTAAGTGAGATGGCATGTGGTTTTAAGGTCCCTGACCCTAGTAACACACACCAACTTGTTTGGGGTCAGTTTTATCAATTTTGCAAAATCAGAAGGTAGCCAATCATCACGGCTTTCTGGACAGAAACCACCAAGTTCAGGTTCCTCCAGTTGTTGACAAGGAAGAGCCTGTGGTAGAGAAGTCAGATCCTGGCTGGTTTCAGGCATCAGGAAGACTGGATGATCTGTTGTCCTGGCAACATTTCTTTGATGCTGCAATAAACATGGTAAATGAGGTGCTAAGTTGTTCAAAAATAGAGGCATAATATATCCTTTTTTCTCAATATTTTTATCAGATATTTTCACCACATATCTTAGGACTAAAAATTGAGATCAGTTTTCCTGGCTATGAGGGTGGGTGGATGTGGTAGCCGAGGCATTTAGAAATGGCTGAAGCCAAGTTTGTGTAGCATGAGTGTGAATGTGAGTGAGTGTGTGTGTGTGTGTGTGTGTGTGTGTGTGTGTATTTAGTACTGAGAACAGGCATCTGCAGACCACTGCATCTACCTAGGGGGCATGAAATACAGTGAGATGTAGTATTAAAGTTATGTTAAGTTCTTTGGGAAAGTGGACAGTTTTTACCACCTAACCCAAAGGGAGGATCTTTCTCTAGTTTAGTGATTTCATTGACTTGGAGGCTCTGTGTGGTCAGTTTTTTGTGGTATTACTGGCCTGGACAGCACTGTTTGGTGGAGGCTCACTGCTGGACAAAATACAGAACTGCCCCAGGCGTCCAGACTGATGTAAAATGGATTGATTCTGTGGCAATTCAAGTTACAATGAAAAAGGAGGAGGAGGAAAGAATAGGAAGCCCAGAAAATTGTTGGGAGGCTAAAAAGAGAAGAAATAAACCAAGAGAAGAAAAAATAAAGGGAACAGAGGTGAGAACAAAGAGGAGGGGAAATAAATGGTGTGCTCTAAAGAGAAGCAAGCACTGAACAGCGAGCCTGGTTCACCAAGGCGCTCCTGAGAGGGGGACAAGGACGTGCCATTCCTTGCTCTCCCAAGCAGCCACGCTCTCTGGTGCTATGGTTCTATCTGTCAGGGTAGAGAGGTGAGTTCCTTTTATTTAATGACTTGTAATTAAATAAGTCAAATCAGAGGGATGCTGCAGCATCTTCCGGCACTGTTTTTGGTGGTGAGATGCTGACAGCTGTGATTTCAGATAGGACCTCCGTTCCCCTAATGCATCCCCCTGAAGGATGCCTCCTGGCACTGAAGAGAGCCTGGGAATCAGAGGTCAGCGGTGTGGGGACCAGGAGTGACACAGGCATTGAAAACAGCACAGGGGCTTCTCTCACCAGACCAGGGGCCCCAGTAGACTTATGGTGGGGGGTGGGAGGGGCAGGACAATCCTACTGTCCTGACCCGGGCACGTAGGCAGAAGCTCCAGCTGTCCAGGGAGGAGATGACCCCACTTTTCTCATGTACTTCATTGGGTCCACGTTCAGCCAACCAGTGGCTTGCTCAGGGCTCCTGGCACTGCAGCTGGATTATGTGGACTCTTCCCTTTCCGTTATTACCTCCTGGAGCCTGCATGCCTGATTGAAATACTTTCTCCCTGTAGTGCCTGGCGCGTGTGTGCTCAATCAACTTGTGTAGAATAAATTACCTTTTTGTTTTTAACAAAATCATTATATGTTTGTTGTGGGAAGCTTTAGGAAACACTGGTAAGACATACAGACACACACAAAACCATCTGTAATTCACCATCTGCAGTTCATCACCATTAAATAGTCATATATATGCTTTCAGTCTTTATTCTGTGCAGTTATATATCTAATTATAACTTCCATTTACAAAAATTAATCTCTATATTACACAATCTTTTGTTACATACGTAACATGTAGATTAACATGTATATATTACATATATACATAGTATATAATATATAACATATAATATATACAATAAGATATATAATATAACATCTCTGCTATATATTACATATACATATATTATCATAATATACATTGTATATAATTATAGTATATATAAGTATATATAATATATATTAATTATGTTATGTATAGTTATAATATATAATATATGTATATAATTATGCATAATTATGCATAATATATGTATATAACTATACATAATTATGTATAATATATACAAAGTATATTTATACATCATATGTAATGTATATTTATATACATATTTATATGCATAATAGGTAATTATACATATATTCATAATATATAATTACAGTATATAATATATATCTTTCCATGTTATTAAATATTTTATAAATTATATTTCGTGGCTACAAAATATTCTGTTTTATGGATGGATCATCATTTATTTAACTAATAATTCTCTATGGTTGGACAGTTAGGCTATTTCCAATGGTTTTGCCATTGTAAATACTATTCCAGTGAACATCTTTGCTTTCGAGTCTACTCATAGACACGATTCTTTCCTCAGGCTGCATTCTTCCAAGTGCAATGTAGCAGAGAGTATGCAGACCGCCAGAGCTTGTTGGTACCTGCTGTCAGGCTGCCAGGAGTAAGGGTCGCTGTGCACTGCTCACAGGAGGGCAGCTCGTGTGGCTTCTTCACTCGCTCCCCGCCCCCCAGCAGAGCTTGCTGTAGTTTTGTTGAAGTTGCTAGTTTGATAGGTAGACATCCCATGTTGTTGTTTTAAATTGCATTTCTTTGCATAGTAATGAGTTTGCACTTTCCCTGACATGTTGATCCATGCTCTGATCTTCCTTCCCAGTTACCTGCACAGGTGGATCCCGGCTCGGCTCCTGACAGTGGAAATATGGCACCTGTTAGGCTTTCCCTCTCCTTGGAGAGAGATCAGGTAGTATGCCTCATCCAATGTGTTCAAGAAAAGATTTTAAAATATAATATGAAAAATAGATGATTGGAGAGGCAAATTACAAACTGAAGGCAATTCTACTGGTTCTAAGAAAGGCAACAACTCAAAAGATACATAAATGATAAAAGAACAAATTGTCTTGGGAAATCCATTCCTTAGAAGAGAATCCTATTAAGAAAAGCATACCCTCCCATCCTCCCAGCCGGGCCCAACGTCCAGTGCTCCACCATGACTTCAGGACAGGGTGATTTTGTGCTAGTGTCCCCACCAGGGACACACCCTACCCTAACTCACTGGTACGAAAATATCCCTTTCCTAAATATCAGTCCGTGCTTTAGCTTTTACAAATAATGGTGGAAAATGACTGGAGCGGCACTCTGTGACATCTAAGAATCCTGGGGCAAGGCAGCCTGTTCCTGAGATAGCTCTGTCTTTGCCTTGCTATATTATTTACAAAACCTGTGGGGCGGGAGCTGAGTGAAGGCATTTCCTCTCTGAACACCAAGCTCCAGAACTCCCAGGGCCAGGTGGGGAAGCCAGTGTCTCATATCTGGAGTCAGGGAGTCTGCCATTGATTTTCTCCAGAACAGACCTCTCTGCAAATGCCACAGCCCTACATTAGCTGGCCCCATGGAGACCTGCTCAGAGGCAGGCAAAGACGACGGGGAACTCTGCGCACTGATTTCACCTCTGCTCTGGATGGTTGCTTCTTTTAACTAACGTGTCTGAATGGCGGGGAGAAGACAGGTGCTCCCACATCTAAGTCTGAACAGTGACCTGGAGCATCTGAAAGTCCTAGCTATTAAAGACACACTTAAAAGCCATCTGCATTAAAAAGACATTTGGGAGTGGGGGGAAAAGATGAGGGGCTTGATGTTTGAATTGATTTCTTCTCAACAGAGGTGATTTCAGCAGGCTTTCCCAGACAGTTTAAGATACTTTATCATTACTTTGGGTCTCTGGCCAGATTTTTCAGTTTTGCCAAGCGGGGAGGCTCCTGGGAAGGAGGAAACCTTGAGAAGCCTCCTGGCCTTCAGGCACCATGGAGCACAGAGTCCTCTCAACATCTGTCTCCACATCGTGGGGCCACAGTGCAGAGGAGGCTCTACACAGGACCGTCATTCCAGCTTAGGGACCATGTTCTCTCTTCACGTTTATGAGCTGCCTTCTCATTCCTTTAAAATTTGCATTTCTGTCCTAGTGAGGTATCTTTCTAGTAACTGATGGAAACCAGGCACGAGTATGTGGCATTCCCCTTCTCTCCAACGTCAGCCCACACCCGTGTGGGGCTCAGAATTGAAAGAGATGTTGAACCCCAGGGTCTGCTGCTAACGTGCTCTGTACCATTAATCAGATTCCAACTCTTCAAAAGGATGGGTGAATGCTCTTTTACTGCTCAAGCATCTGTTTTGCGCTGTCTACTTTATGCCCTGTAAGTTATCTCATTTAATCCTGTTAATCTTTCTAATGTTAGGTAGGGAATAGCATCCCTAATTTACATACTTGGTAACTGAGGTTTGTAGAGGTCTAGGGTTGCATAAGCTAAGAGGTGGCCGTGCTAGGATTTAAAGAAATGCCGGTTTTTATTTTAGCGCAAATCTTGTTTTCTTTTCAAGATATTGCCGTCGCCTTACTTCACAGGGCTATTTTGAGGATCAGATGATTATAATATATATGAAAGATAAAAAAAACAGTCTGACCATCGTTTGGTACTGTTATGATTGCTTCTGTATTCTAGTCACCTGTTATCAGAAGGCAAGTTTCCAGAGGCCCTGACTGAAGGAAAACAACACAGCATGGAGAAATAAGGGGAGGGGGAGTTAGAGTTTCTCTTTTCATCCCAGAAAACCAGTTCCACTCTGGCCTCATTCCACAGGTCCATTTGTCAAACTGGAAATTTGGCCACAGCCCTGCTCTTGGTCCCCTGCTCTGACTGCAGAGAGCCAACCTCTACTGCCCGGGCTCAGCTTCCCTTTTGCTTATGATCACTTGTGTGAAAATCATTCTGAAATATCTCCCTGCATCATCACAGGGTTCATGCATCCTCAAACCCTGGCCCCCAATTCTCACTCTTGAATTATTTTATTTTTATTTATTGTCAAAACAACAGAAATAAAAATAAGGGTAATAAATACAAGAGTATTTTAATGGCCACACCACTAGTCTTAAACATCCACTCTTTCTATATATCCTTCTGCCACCCTGGGACATTTTGAAATATGAAAGATTATTTTATCATCTTATCTTCTTTTCCTAATCTCAGATTAGAGGGTATGAAGTTTTAATATTGATATAGACTTTTTTAGAGCCAGAGAATAGAGAGTTCTTCCAAAGGATGATGTAGAGATGGATGATGGATGGATAGATAGGTTGAGCTACACACACACACACACACACACACACAGAGTCTCCCATGGCTTCATGTAAAGTGTTTAAAGATCTTGGAAATTCTGCTCTAGGAATGGAAGCAGAAGAAGCCTCAGGCTTCATGGTTGATTGCTTTTCTGATTGGTGCCATAAAAAAATGCATTAGAGAGAATGCTTGATTTAAAGAGCGCCTAGATGCCGACACCACCTCTGTTTGTTTTCCTTCCTTTCGCAGAAACCTTGTAAAATTTTTATGAAGCATTAATGGATCTGAGATTTTCTCAAGCAAATTTTATGAGGTGAGCTTAATCCCACACATCCGACCCGATTTAGCAGTCTTTAGAGATACAGAACATAAAAAGCACTTGGAAAGTATCCTGGGTGCCTCAGTACAACAGGGAAAAGAGCACTGGGCAGGGAAAGGGCCTTTGCTCCCCCATGATACTTTGATAGGAAGTTCCAGCCCCTGATGGGTGGGAAGAGGAACAACCATGCAGGATGGAGGGATGCGGCATCCTGGCCACAAAGATTACCCGCAGGTAAGCCCACACAGAAGATCTTCAACTTGAGTTCATAATTTAGCACTGACTGCAAGAACTCCCCCCATAGAACTCTGTTCATCAAGGAGAAAATCACATTAGAAAAAATAAAATGTATTTGTATCAAGAACTTCTGTGCTGTCAACCTGAAATCAGTGGCTTTGATCTCAGACACACACACACACACACACACACACACACACACACACACACAAACTCTTCCCTCCACCCTGATGTGTTTTCTGTATCAGAAACAAAAGAGCTTTGAAGATGATGAGTTAAAATTTTGATGAGTGAAGTTCTATTCTGTAATGTGAAGTCAAGCAGCTCAGCACACAGTGAAAGTGGACATTTAGAGGAGCGCCATCACTTGCCTGCTTTACACTGCTTTTGTCCTGCTATGGGGAGTCCTTGTCATTTTCTGTGGACATTCTATGAGATTTATGGCCCGTGTTGCAGGGAGAACAGCATCTTCTGGAAGAGAAACAGGAGCCCTCACCTGCAAAGACATGTCACTGCCCTACAAAGGCAAGGTAGCCTGCCCAGGTCTCGTGGATGCTGACGAGAGACACGAGACCTCTGGGTCAGAGACTAAGGACTTCATGACTCTTCACACAGTGAGCAGCTTGGCCTTGAAGTTCCCATCAATCCTGTTTGTTCTTCAAGTCCCTAGAGGGTGATGTGTGTGGCCCAAGTGATGTACACTCAGTTTGCATGACTTTGGGAAAGGGGTGGGGAGACAAACCAGTGCTGATGCGCATGTAATGAGGGCCTTGAGAAGCACGGCCATCCCCTACCGTTCCTGATCAACTTTTCAGAAAGATTAAGGGGCGTAACAGTCAAACTGTGGTCAGAGCCATCAGCAGTGATGGCAGACCAGGCAGTCAGTAGAATTAAGGTATTCACAACAGTTTAGGAGAGCTGTACCGGCTCATTTTCCTTGTGAGGAAGGCTCCATGGGTGACTTTAAAAGACAAAAGGTGATTCATATCCCTTCTTCCCTGTCCTTCCCAGGGCCTGGGGTGTCCCTTCCCAGGCGCCTGGATTTTTGCTCTCTACCTCAAAAAAAATGGCATGTCATCTCCAGTAGCTATAACTTCACCTTTTCCAATCATCATCTATTTGTACTTAGGTCTTTCATCCAGAAGAGTGAGGTGTAAGAGCGACAAGGACATCTTTATAAAAGTTACAGAGATGCCTTATGTCCCCATTTTAGCCTGTGTTAGTCACTGTAGAGGGATTTAGACAAGAGTATATGGAGCCACATGGTCATTTTCCTTTTGATCTCAGACCTTGTCAATCCAACAAGAGGACCAGGAGGTTGACCAGAATTAAGTTTGAATCCTCTAGATTCCCTTTGGCCAGGTTGCCACCAGAGGATGGACCAACCCAGGTGGCCTGGGGTTGCTGCTCTAGGAAGGAAAGGACATCATGCCCAGGAGTGGTCAGGGCAATATCTTGAATTCTCAAGAAAGGCTTTTATAACCCCTCATTTATTTTGTCCTGTCGTTATCCAGTAAGTGGCTGAAAAGAGATGATCTCTTTCTTGGAACAGCTACATTCAGGAACCGAAGTGACATGTTGTGGTGTGTGGCTGAGAGGAGGGGAGGGGAGTGGAGTCAGAAATCTTTCTTTTTTTTTTACATCTTTATTGGAGTATAATTGCTTTACAATGGTGTGTTAGTTTCTGCTTTATAACAGAGTAAATCAGTTATACATATACATATGTTCCCATATCTCTTCCCTCTTGCGTCTCTTCTGATTGAGGTTTTCAGAGGCTCTTCCAGCACTCAGTGGTATCAGGTACCTTGGCTGAGAGAGAGAGTAAAGAGTCATCCAGTACCTTGACTGTCAGTCCTTTGTTGAGTTGCTTTAGTGATAAAAGCCGCTGCATTGTGAGACTGCAGGTGCTCTAGAAAGCTCCACCCATGACCCAGATGAGTCTCAAGGGCCACAGAGGTTGTGGCTAGAATGAGCAGATTACATGCAACTAGCAACACTGTACCCGTAGAGGTGTCCACCACAGTGAGGCAGCTTCAGTAGCCTGGAAGTGGGGAATCAGAGGTCAGACGTTGTCAATCTTCCAGGAGGGAGCAGGACGATGCCTGGTGCGATGAGTCTCCCCCTACCCCAGATAAACAGGGGTCATGAGTGGTAGCCCCTGCACTAGAAGCGTGGGTTCCAGGATGGTGGGCACGTGGCCACATCTGGTAGATTGATGGCTCTAGGCATCAGAGGTCTGTGCCAGGGTGGTGCGACTTGATTTCAAGGTCTCCTGAGATGACAGTCTTTGCTGTGACATCTGTAGGAATGGCCCAGGTGGTTTGACTAGCAGCTCTGTGATTCATGGCCTCCAAGAAGAGAGTCTCGTCTCCCAGTCTGTAGTTTTCTAAGTGGTGGGTCAAACAGCTAGGCTGTGGAGGACAGTCCAAGATTCAGGAAGTAGGTAACAAGGCTCATCAAAGAGAGTATTGGCCAGAACCATGTGGATGACCTTGAGTTCCCTGCCATGCCCATTTCCAGTTCTGTTCTGCTGGTGCTGATGTTGACCAGCTGCAGCAGCCTGGAGGGCACCACTGGAGAGCTTCAGCATAGGTGATGTCAGCCCCGTCCTTCATCAGGTCCTTGGTTAGCCAGGTCCAGGCATTTAGGGGAACCTCTGTGAACTGAGGCCCCTGCTGAGTACGCGGCTTGGATTTAAGTACTGGAATTGGGGGTACAGTGTCCTTAGAAGGATAACTGACATGTTTCATGTAAAGCTGAGGTTCTACTCAGCTCAGCAGGCTGTGTTCTCAAATAGGTCATTTCCACTTGACAAGCAAGGCTTCTTAAGCTCTCTTACCTCAAGAGTCATTGGATCCTATTGGAGCCACCCCAAAAGGGAATGTCAGGCTGGGTGGTCTCAAGGCCTCCAAGGGTCAGGTGTTCAGATTTGACAACAGCCCGGTAGCAGCGTCATGGCTGATTTTCAAAAGAAGTGTATTTGGAAGTCATGTCAGGGAGGCAAAGAATCCAAAACTCCAAGAGACACCTCTGGGTGAGGTTGCCTCTCTTTGCTAGAAGATCCAATCACCAGTCAGCAAAATCATCACTCACAGAGACTCGTAGCTCAGCGGGGTCATTAGGGCTGTAGGACCCAAAGTAGGGAGCAGGCCACAGGTGGCTGGACAGCTTCCAGCACAGCCCGGTGGTTTGGGCCCCATTGAAAGGGAGCTGATTTGACAGTTAGGTAATAGAAAAAAGCAAGTAAATGCTGAAGAGAGGCATGGCATGGCCTTTCTCCATTACCCAGAGAGTCCAGTGAGATGTCAGACCTCTTCGGTGGTGAGGGCCTGAAGAGACGGGAGTTTCCCTTGTCTGCCAGGGAGAGTGGCTATTGTAAATCTTTCCCCATAATCTAAAGACCCTTCACTGGGCAAGCAGGCCCTTGAGTTTTGCAGGGGTTTATCCACTCGCCTCCCCAGCTGGTAGAGGTGATAACATTGCATTCAGGGCCGCTGAGACTGAGGTTGCCAAGTTGCCAATCGACAGGACTTCATCTATAGAGTACAAACTGGGGACATCAGAGGGGAGAGGCACTCCTGCTAAATCTCCACCCAGCCCCTGGTGACGCGCGTCAGGGAGTTTGTCCCACGAATACTTCTGTACCTCCAGTTCTCGCTAATCAGCGGGATCTCTCTGGCATTTGTGGGCTGTGAAAGTACAAGCATAAAACACATCAGTTTCTAACTTCTGATGTAGAAACAACGGCAACAACAGCAGTGATTGAATTGGTGAAGGGGCCCAATCCACTAGGTCACAGTAACGTCACATTCCCATCGTGACCCTTGTTCAAACCCCGTTAGCTGAATCGGGGTGCCCCCCCAATGGGAACAGGTAGGATGGGGACTACAGAAGCCTGCATCCAACAGGCATCTGTAGTCCCCATGTAGGCTAAGGAACCATGCCATTTATTTCCTTAGCCTACATGGGTTCAGGTGCCCTTCAGTCCCCCTTGGGACCAGGGGGCTCTCAGCCCCACCCCTAATCATCTGTCTCCTTAGAGCACCTGAGTCAGGGTAGAGGGGGTGAGAGGACCAAGGTGTGTGGAGGTAGAGAGCAGCTCTGTTCCAGTAAGCCAGGCACTTCCAACCAAACACATTTCCAGTGTTTTTAGCCCACTCAGAGTTCTACATCCTCACTGCTCACACGGTCTATTTCAGCTTTGGGGATTCCTGGGTTTGGCGGCTACAGCCATCCCGTGTTCTACTGGGGCTGTGAGGTTTGCTGCCCTGTTGCCGTGATCACACCCCTTCCTCCTCTCACCTGGAGAAGTGTGAGCAGCCGTCACATCTCCACTCACGGGACTGTTTCAGCCCTACCTGTCACCACTCAGTCTCCAAACATGCACTGATGGGTAGGACATGGGGACCCTTACTCACTACCCTCCATCCACCATTGGGCAATAGTATTTGCTACAGGATCCCAAGGAGTTGTTTTATACACCCAGTGCAGCTTGTGAAGCCCACATCCTTTCTCTTCCAGAAAGCTCTATCTCTATTAGTATCCCATTCTCATCACCCAAACCTGCCAGGAACTGTGGAGGGTCTGCGATTTTACCCAACTTTCAAGCTAACAGGGTAGCCTGCCACAGGCTCATGGGTGCTGGCAGAAGACACGAGACCCCTGAGTCAGAGACAAAGAACTTCATTCCTTGGCTACAGCAAGCATGCAGGCTTTGCTTTCACATGAGTTTTCAATGCTTCCCAAGTCTACAGCTGTGACTCAGGGCAGCCAGTTGGGTGCTGTGCATCCAGGGGGTTTGCATCACAGCTGTGTAACCCCAAGTTAAGGGAACCTGGATCTTTGGCACTAAAAGCAAACCTCCCTAACATATGCCTAGGAAGGAGACACTATCTTTATTATACTGGACAGCAAAGAATCCATTTACTCTGCTTTGGAGGGAGGTACTAGCTCTCTCTTCCAAGGTTATTCACTCTGCAAACATCTGTGAAAAGATTGTCAGTTCCTCTGTTTGTAAACACGTGCAGAAATGCAAGTGACCATGAGAAATTTTTTTTTTCCTGAAAGCTTGTTAAAGGATCCAAGCCAGAGGCACTGGGCAGGTGACTGTTAAAGTGCTAGTCCTGACTTGAGAGCATCCCTTGATTCAACAACTACTTACTAGGATGTCACAGGCTCTGGAATAGGCACAGGATCTATAATAAATAACATAGTTGTGGTTTCTTCCGTGACAGAGCTTCTGCAGGCAAAATAACACTGATGGCAGCTACACATACATGGTACTAATCATATCCTAAGCCTTTTGTACGTAATTTACATTTTAATTATTTTATTTTTTTTACATCTTTATTGGAGTATAATTGCTTTAGAATGTTGTGTTAGTTTCTGCTGTATAACAAAGTGAATCAACTATACATATACATATATCCCCATACCCTCTCTGTCTTGCGTCTCCCTCCCACTCTCCCTATCCCACCCCTCTAGGTGGTCACAAAGCACCTTGCTGATCTCCCTGTGCTATGTGGCTACTTCCCACTAGTTATCTATTTTACATTGGGTAGTGTATGTATGTCCATACCGCTCTCTCACTGTGTCACAGCTTACCCTTCCCCCTCTGCGTCCTCAAGTCCATTCTCTATGTCTGCGTCTTTATTCCTGTCCTGCCACTAGGTTCATCAGAACCTTTTTTTTTTTTTTAAGATTCCATATATATGCATTAGCATACGGTATTTGTTTTTCTTTTTCTGACTTATTTCACTCTGTGTGATAGACTCTAGGTCCATCCACCTCACTACAAATAACCTAATTTCGATTCTTTTTATGGCTGAGAAATATTCCATTGTATATATGTGCCACATTTCCTAACACCATATACAAAAATAAACTCAAAATGGATTAAAGACCTAAATGTAAGGCCAGACACTATAAAACTCTTAGAGGAAAACATAGGCAGAACAGTCTATGATATAAAGCACAGCAAGATCCTTTTTGACCCACCTCCTAGAATAATGGGAATAAAAACAAAAATAAACAAATGGGACCTAATGAAACTTAAAAACTTTTGCACAGCAAAGGAAACCATAAACAAGATGAAAAGACCACCCTCAGAATAGGAGAAAATATTTGCAAACGAAGAAACTGACAAAGGATTAATCTCCAAAATATATAAGCAGCTCATGCAGCTCAGTATCAAAAAAACAAAACCCAATCCATAAATGGGCAGAAGACCTAAATAGACATTTCTCCAAAGAATATATACAGATTACCAACAAACACATGGAAAGATGCTCAACATATCTAATCATTAGAGAAATGCAAATCAAAACCACAATGAGGTATTATCTCACACCAGTCAGAATGACCATCATCCAAAAATCCAAAAATCTAAAAACATTTTAGTCATTTTTATTTATTTATTTTTGGCTGTGTTGGGTCTTCGTTTCTGTGCGAGGGCTTTCTCTAGTTGCGGCAAGCGGTGGCCACTCTTCATCGTGGTGCACGGGCCTCTCACTGTCGCGTCCTCTCTTGTTGCGGAGCACAGGCTCCAGACGCCCAGGCTCAGTAGTTGTGGCTCACGGGCCTAGTTGCTCCGTGGCATGTGGGATCTTCCCAGACCAGGGCTCGAGCCCGTGTCCCCTGCATTGGCAGGCAGATTCTCAACCACTGCACCACCAGGGAAGCCCTTTAGTCATTTTTAAATGCCACTCTGAGATGAATACTATTGTTATTATTTGCCTATTTACAGATTAGAAAACTGAGGCACTGAGATGGAGTCAGGATTCAAACCCAGGCAGTTTCTTGAGCCTGTGACATATTATGCACTTGGTCTTTTGCTGCTTCTGGTGGAATTATCACACAGTATTATGAATTGTGATTTATGGATCATTTAGGAGGAGCTTCTAAGCCAGACTGAAGGGCATCCCAGAGGAAGTGACATGTAAGAACATTCCTGAAGGATGATTAGGTATTAACCAGGTGAAGGTGGGAGGAGAGATTTTCCAGTAGGGAAACTGCATGTGCAAAGGCATTGGTGGTAAGTTGAGATGGTTCATGATAATAACCATAATAGGTCATAATAATGGCCCTACTTTGATGGGTCATTTATTCTAAGGCACACATTTCTTTAGAATGAGTAAGCTTGATGAGATTTTCCCCAGACTTTTAATTCACAGTCCGTTGTTTCCTGTGTATTTCTAACTAAAATTCTCCATACTTTTATAGTTGAGATGGCACAGGAGCCTTTAAAGTGTCAGCAAAGTAAGCCAGGGCATAGTGGAAATGACAAACAAAACCCACCATTATCCGTGTTTATTTTGATTTAGATAGGACTCATAGACCCCAGGTGCCTAATTATTTAGCAAGCAGAGAAATTAAGGCCAGCTATGCGTGTGATTATGGGAGAGAAGAAAACTACTCAAAGCCCAGAAGACTGTTTGGACGTTAATAGCTTCTTTGGTGGCCTCTCTTTGTTATGGGATCCCATTAGACATCACTTTCGCCATGACCAGTGGCAGACCTTACGATGTTGTCTCCCTCCTGGCAGCACTGCTGGGCTTCCCGGGTCGTGGGCTAGCTGGTTACGTGGGTCTTCCCCACACTAACCTTCCCTGTGATCATCCCTCCTTTTCCCACTCGGCATCACCAGGTGCAGAGTGCCCTGTGATCTGACAGCTCAATAATTGATACCCTGCATACTGAAGTCGAGTTTAGGTCTTGTGGTTCAGCATGATGCTTTACTCTTGTTGACCTTCACCTTCACAGGCACTCGGGCATTACGGAGAGATCAATACAACTTCCCCTGGCTGGTCTGAGAGGACAGGAGCCTGACAGAGAGTGATGATCAAGAGGAAGGAAGGGAAGATTGTGCTGTAACCCGGGGAACAGGAAAAGCGGGGTGGGGGGGGGCGTGAGGCAGTGATGGGGGAGGAGGAGGAGGGTACAGGGGGAGCGAGCATGTGGAGAGCGAGAAAGAAAGAATTTTCCGGTACAATGAGATGAAAAAGTGATGGGGAAAAAGGGGTTGGCAAAGAGGGAAGAATACTGGAAGGATATCGAAGCACAAGGACAAGTAAGGGAAATGCAGGAAAGGAAAGGAGATTTATTTCTTGACTCCCATGAATTGAAGTCTACAGCATGCAGAGCTCTGTACTCTGGGGAGGTCTCAAGGAGCTCACATCTCGTGGGAAACAAACAAGTAAATACCTTATAGAGTGAGGCAAATAAACTAAGGTCATGATACAGGAGTGAGGTAACTGCTGGCCGTTGGTGGCAAGAGAAGGGACTTTATGCTTGAATGTCAACCCTATGCTACAAGGACATCTGATACTGTTTTGTTTAATTATCTGTCATTACTTATTGCATATTATATGATATGCCACATATAATTATTTATTAATTATTTAGTTCAATTATCAAATAATACTCCAAGGTGGAATTAATATCCTCATCCTAAACATGTAGAAATGTAAGCTTAAAAAGGTTGAGTGTCCTCCGTAAGCCTGTTGATAAATGACAGAGCTGGAATATGCACTCGGTTTCTCCTGACCCTTAAGACTATGTGTTCTTTTCACCATCTCAGGCAGCCCACCCACAAAGTGAAGCATCAGAGTGATTTATTCATACAGAGGCATTGGAGCAATCTTTAGTGCTAACGAAACGTGGGGCTGTGTCTGATTTTTAAAAAATCTACCATGTTTAACAAGCATCGTACATACTGTATAAAATATGCCAAAATATTTGTAGAAAGAAGGAAGAGATGGAGGGAGGGAGGGAGGAGGTGAAGGATGGATGGAGAAGTGAAGGCAGGAAGTCAGAGTGGGAGGGAGGGAAGGGACTGTGTTTGAGCTGAATCTAAAAGAATAAATTGTATTTTTCTGAGGATGATGGTGGGAGGAAGAGTATTTGAGGCTGAGTAGAGGGTGCGTTTATGTGATAAAAGAATGACAAGTAATTCATTCTAATTAGACTCTAGAAGGACGAGAATAGTGGGAGATGAGGTCGCTAAAACAGAAAGAACAGGACTTGTGTTTGTTCGTTCATGCATTCATTCAACGAATTTCTATTGAGTGGCTCCTATGGAGGGCATTGCTGAAAGGGCTTCGGACGTGACAGTGAATGAAACACCTGCCCTATGGATCTTACGTTCTAGGGAAGAGAGGCAAGCGATAAACATAATATGTAAATAAATGATACAGAATTCAAGAGGTACCAAGTGCTTATGGGTGCAGCAGAGTGGAACAAGATACAGGAACAGGCCCAAATAGCACATTTAGGGTACATCATTAGGAAGGTGACATTTGGGTGGTATCTTGAAGGAGCTGATGGAATGCTAGACATATTTTTCTAGAGGCTGAATTCCAGGCAGAGGGAACAGGCTGTGTGAGGACTCCAGGACAAGAAGGCCAGTGTGGCCAGGGTGCTGTGTACATGGGGTGAGGCCGGAGGTCAGAGAGGAGACAGAAGTCTAGAGTGTGTCAGGCCTTGAGAGAAACAGGGAGCACTGGATGGTTTTGAGCAGGGGAGTGGCACGTGTCTGAAAAGCGTTACTCGGGCTGCTCCAAGTGTGGAGTTACTTAGGGAGGTGTTACAGTGGCCCGAGCTGCAGATGATGAAGCCCGCGCTTCAGCGGGCTACCCAGGGCCGGATTCTGGCTGTGTTTAGAGGGAGAGCCAGTAAGATTTGCTGATGGATTAGCTGCAGAGTGTGAGGGAAACAGAGGAGTCAAGGGTAGCTCTAGGCTTTTTGTTCCAGTTGTCATATCTGGGATGGGGAATATTTCAGGCAACTTGAGATTGTTGGAAAGGATTTGGAGTTGTTTTGTGCAGGATCAGATGACGATTAGACATCCTAGTGGAGATGTCAAGTGGGCAGGTGAGTATAAAGAGCCTGGACCTTAGGGACAGGTCTGGGCAGGAGGCTTCCACTGAGGAGTCACAAGCACGTAGAAGGGATTTAAAACCATGAAATGAAAAGAGACCGCCAGAGAGAGAAGAGAGGTCCACAAATCATAGATGGTCTCATTGGCCGTGCCCATGGTTTGAAACTTTATTTTGGATCGATGGTGAGCTATTGATATTTTTGAGAAAAGGAGTCACAGAATCTCACGGGGCTTGTTTTGTTGGTGCTTTAGTTGGCCTGTTTTATACAGATGCCACTCTGGTGGTCCCATGGGGCTGCCCCGGGAGGAGCAAGGCAGAGCCTGTGCACCAGAACCAAGGTAGCGGGGTTAGAGGGGGACGGGGAAGGGAGGAAGAGAAAGGGAAGAAGGGAAAAGATGGCAAAACCGATTTTCCTTTCGCCCAGTTCAAAACAGAAATCACCAGATCAATAGAAAAGAAAACATAATTTAAGCCTAAAAAAAGGTTTTTGTGTTCTCTCTCTCTCCCTTAACTGCTTGAGACATGGCTGTGGTTTATAATGCTTTGCTTCCTGGGGGCATAGCTGACAGCAGTAGGAAAGGAAAAGAGAGAGAGGGTTTTCAGTTTCTCAGAAAACCAGTTTCTCTCTGAACTGAGGAGGATGAGAAGCTCGCTCTTTACATTAACTGTTAGCACATTCAGAATCTAGGAGAGGAGATCTGAGTCCATCCTAATAGAGAGATGGAATTGCTCCATCCCCTAAATCCCCTGGCCTTTAAATCATTGCAGTCATACCACCTTATATGGGAATAGATGAAAAATAACACAATGTAGTACCTAGCCATGTACCTAACACTTGGTAACTTGTATTTGACCAAGAAGAATGCCTTATGGTTTTAAATCACTTTTATATACTTTATCACAGTGAAGAATCACAATGACTCTGGGAGATAAATAAGGACTATTTCCCCCTTTTTACTGAGAACAGAGAAAGTAAGTCCTAACCAGTGACTTGCTCATATCACAGAGAAACAGAACCAGGAACTAAACCAGTCTGCAGAGCTGAGCTCTGCTTTTCCAGAGCATGTGCTGTCTGCAAACAAAGGAACCACGACTGAATATATTGGGACTCGGTGTCTACAGGGTCATCAGGCCCATTATGTGCCATTAGAGGGTGCATCATCCTTTACACTCAGCATCATACTTGACAATTGTTTCTTGAAACTGTGACAGCTAAAGTGTGGCTGGCCTCTGCCGCCATCCACAAATGCATCTGCAAAGGTAGGCTCCAGGCTCATGGAGGGGGTTAAACGTGGCCCCACGTTGGTCAAACACCAGTTACCAGGTGTTGTACTTGGCTTGGTACTATACTGTGTTCTTATCCATACGTACCTCATCTTACCTGGTCAGGTCTGTGTCTTCCCCATGCTGTACATTTTGCTGCCGAGTCTTGCTGGCTGGCCAGGTAGGGCAGTGAGAGAGTAGCGGCCCTTTCAGCTGGCATCTCTAACAGGGCACGGGGGTGGAATTCCTATTTCAGTGTCATAAATCACACATATCCTCCTCCAAAGGCATTCTGAATAGAGCTTTTAGGTGCCGGAATGCGAACAGCCTTCCACCCCCTTGATTCTCCTGATGATGATTTCAGCTCTTCCCCGCTGACTGTTTCTCCTACTGCACTTTGTGTCTGTTGAAGACCAGTGATGGTGGAGACCCACCTGATGGATTCATTTGTCAGCAGTCAAGGAGGCTCCACCTCTGTCCCTGGAACATTGTGATCAAACACAGTTAATTGTAGGGCAAAGGCGGTACAGCTGCAGGGCTTTTAAAAATCAATTAACATGCAATTCAAGACTGAAAACAGAAGAGGACTAATTCTGTTTTGCATTTGTGTGGTAGGCTGCTTAAGGAATAGCAGGACAAAGGCCAAAGTCTTTGCAGGAGTATTTGATCAGAAGTGAAGTACCCAGGTGTCTTAGTTGGGTTCCCTGAGAGGGGGTCAGTGGTTGGAGACAGGCTGCATTCCCCAGGACCTTTCATGGTTTTTGTCTTCCTAACCTCAACTCTAGTCCATTCTTTTAGCCCCACTCTGTATGACTTATGTGTACTTGTTCATCTTTTTTTTTTGGGTAATTATTCAAAACTATGTCCTCTTGACCTGTACCATTTGCCATCAACTCTGGAGAGCAGGGTCCTTTAACCTTCTGGCTTTGGAGGCTGGGAGTGGGCAGGGTGCATCGTCCATGCCTTTTACTGCAGATTAGACCCACATAATAAATGTCAGGGGTTCATTGTTTGGGGTTTAGTGGCAAAGGATGTGAAGAAAAGTACTCTAGACACTGGGCAGATCTATGCCTTTGAGGTCCTCCTATTATGTCTAATTTCAAACACTACAGAGAATGGACACTCTTTACATTTTGAAAATGATAACCTGCTCCCTAGGCTGAAATTTCTCTCTAACCCCAGGCAACCCTCTCTCCTTTCTCCCCTTTTTGTGTTTTCATTTAGTATAAGGAAAGAAATGATAATTCATATATATAAAGACTATGAAAGTAATGTAGGTAGAAATTTCACTCACAGCTTATCACAACCAAATCATAATTGCCCTCATGGGTCCAGGTCAGGAATGAGAGTGTTAAAATGTTACCAAATGCAAGTTTGTGTGCTCGATGCACAGTGAGGCCAAACAAACTGAAAAGCTGGAGTTTGGAGCAGAGAAAGGTTTATTGCAGGGGCATGTAAGGAGATGGGTGGCTCGTGCGCAGAAAACCCAGAACTTCTCAAAGGGTTTCTGCAAAGCATCTTTAAAGGCCAGGTGAGGGAGGGGTGTGGTTAGTTGTTGCAAACTTCTTGGTGTTGGAATCCTTTGTTCTTGCAGCTGTCCACGTAGGTCACGTTATGATGCTCCTGTAAACCTCCAATAAGACAAATGTCATTTCCTATTCTGCAACTTTTTCTCTCTATATGAATGGAAAAGTGTTATACCCTTAAAGGTCAGAGCCTTGAGAATGGACTATCCATTTCATAGTCTGTTTCAGGGTATAGGCAACATTCTTTTACAAAAAGTGCAGAGCCAGCATGACTAAGCACAGGAAAAGGAACAGATGTAATATGGAGTCAGATTTTTTCTTCCCAATTACAAAAAGACACTCATCATGGCTCCGGTTTTCTTGTGTTTTACCTTAGCTCTGCTTGTGCTGGTCATGAGAGTCAATTGTGTGTTTCCTGTCTGCTTCCATGTTCCAACTGCTGGTGAGCGTGGAGTGAAGTTCATTTCCTCTGGGCCTCTCTCCAATTCTGCACAGAATAAACACTGACTCCACACGGGCCTTCCAGCTTGCTCACCCTGGTTGTCATTCACCTGTCATGCCTAATGTCATCATCCCTTTTCTGCAGACTTTATCCTTCCCCAGCTGGGCTGCTCGATTCCTACCTGTCTGCTCCCGATTCCCAGGACTCCAGGGTGGAGACAGCAGCTATTTACATTCTTGTGGTCCCCGCTTCTGGGGGTCAGCAACCCCCAGCCAGCAACCTCCAGGCAAGCCTTGCAGCTTGCCATGCTATGATTGGCATTCCAGTTCCTTCTCCAGGGTTCTTACCTTGTTATCCATCCGTAATCCCACTCTTGAGTTTTACGTTTTTCTTATTGATGTATAACTGACATAACATTATATTCATTCTAGGTGTACAGTGTAATGATTCAATATATGTATGTATTGCAAAGTGATCACCAGAATAAGTCCAGCGAGCGCCCATCACCAAACATAGTTAAACATTTTTTTTCTTGTGGTGAGACCTTTTAAGATCTACTCTCTTAGCATCTTTCAAATATGCAAAATAGTGTTATTAACTACCATTGCCAAGCTGCAGGTTACCTCCTCCTCTCATTATTCTTCATTATGTACACACAGATGCCAGCCGGCTGAGGGCTGAGTTAATCTCATTCCCCAGTACATAGCACACTATCATTCCTGAAAAGGGGGTTGTTGATCCTGGAAAGGTGCTTCCTTATTTTCCGTTCATCTCAGATTCTACTCCTGTTCTTCTTTTTCCACAGTTCCCCACACAAATGCTTTCCGTAAATCTCATTAAATGTGCATGAATCTACATGGAACATGTGGTGCACTGCATGTACATGTCACTGATGTATCCATTCCTCTGATTCATCAGCGCTCTTTCTAACTTCCCTCTATCTGAAAACATTACATGACAAGCATCCCCTTAACACACGCCAGTGCAATTCCTCTAGGAAGCAGAACCGGTAGTGGCATGGCTGGGTGATAGGATTCCACACGCTGACTTGCAGTAAGAGCTGCCATATTGCATTTCCATGTGGCTTTACATGTGTACACTCCCTGGTACACTGTGAGTTTCCATCTGCACACATCTTCACCAACACTTATTTTTATCTACTTCCTGATTCCTGTCTTTGTAAATCATATTCATGGGCATAAAGTGATACCTCATCATTACTTTCCTTTGCATTTCTAAATTAAATGGGGAGTGTGAGCCTCTGTTCATGGATTTGTTTGCTTTATGGCTTTTTCTTCTGTGTAAGGCAGATTCTTGTGTTTTGCATATTTTTTAAAAATTGTGCTGCCTTTTTCTTAGAAGTCTGCAAGAATTCCTTGTATATTCTAGGTATTAATTGCATATCAGTTATTTATTTATTTATTTATTTATTTTAAGTGGTATATGGGATGAGGGCAGAATGGTTTTGTAGCTTTTGCACTTTATTTTATTTTTATTTAAGTCTTTATTGAATTTGTTACAATGTTGCTTCTGTCTTATGGTTTAGATTTTTGGCCACAAGGCATGTGGGATCTTAGCTCCCCAACCAGGGATTGAACCCACACCCCCTGCACTGGAAGGCGAAGTCTTAACCACTGGACCTCCAGGGAAGTCTCTGCATATCGGTTTTAGATGTTGAGAACAATATATATGTGTGTTTTATATATATATATATATATATATATATATATATATATATATATATATGTATGTATTATTTTACTTTTGTCAGTGGTGCATTATATTGTGATTAAGAGCATATGTGCTGGAACCAAAGTGCCTGGGTTCAAATCCTAGCTATGTGGCTTTAGTGATGGTCCTCAGTTTTTTGTCTGTAAAATGGGCATATTAAGGTTACCTTCTTTATAGAACTTTGACTGGGATTAAATGATTTTAAATTTGTAAAAAAAAAAGTTATGTAACGTGTTTTTTTTTTCAATGAAAACAAATATATATTTTTTTAGCTTTATAATTTCACTGTTCCCATTTAGGTAATTAATATGAAGTCCACCTTAACATAATATAATATAACCTTAATATAACAAAAGGTAGGGATCTAGCTTTGTTTTTCCCCATGTTGTGAACCAATTTTCTAGTGTCCTCTACTAAACAGTCAGTCATCCCATTTCTTTGTGGGGCTCCTGTTTCTGTGTTGAGTTCCTACATGTACTTGGTTATTTTTCTGAGCTCTCTCATCTGTTCCACTGGTCTATTTTTCCTGGACCTGTACTGTGCTGTTGTATTATTCTAGCCTCACTACCTGGTAGGATGGTTTTCCTCTTCCTCTGCCTTATTTCTTCTGGCTGTGTTTCTGCCTGGATCTCTACATAGTTTTTCGGTCTACCTGTACTGACAGGGCACATGGTATAGCTCTTGTGGTTTCCATAAGATTCTCAGAATCTATCCTGGACCAAAGGACTCTTAACCATATTTTCTTCTCCCATTGCTAGATTGTAAATCTCTAGGAACTGCAACACCAGTGCATCTTTTGTTTTTGTGTAAATTTCTGGGCATAGTGTCGGGGCAGTCAATTAAGGTGTTTTTAAGGATTAAAAAAGGCACCACTTACCAATTTTACCATATCATTCTAAATGAAAGGACACTCAATGATTTTTGGGCACGGTTGAGTGAATGAATTGTGAGTCAGCTTTGTCACTTTGATTTTGTCAGTTTGAGTCAGTGAATCATTGTGAACCATCTCATTCAGAG
Organism: Hyperoodon ampullatus; assembly: GCF_949752795.1. Classification (NCBI taxonomy): domain Eukaryota; kingdom Metazoa; phylum Chordata; class Mammalia; order Artiodactyla; family Ziphiidae; genus Hyperoodon; species Hyperoodon ampullatus. The sequence continues at coordinate 84,262,701 of NC_136920.1, read as the reverse complement.
AGGTCTAAATCATGGTGCACCCTCTAAGCTGAAACAATTCAGACCAACGAATAATCAGACACATGAACGAATAGCAAGCAAATTAACAAGAACAAAATAAATACTATGTACTTATCAGTCTGCTGGGTCCTGAGGACCCGTGAAGAGCTCGAAATTCATTTAAATGGATTTCCAAGTTCCCTAGAGAGTGCTGCCATGACCAGGGCTCCCTCTTCCCTCTGTTCCTGTCTATAATTAGGTCAGCAGAATGATTACATGAAAGGGGAGTGAAAAAAACAAGGCCACATCTCATATCCCTTCTAATCCTTTTGGCTCATTCAGTACTTTCGGTAGAATATGGAGGAGGGCGTTGAACGCAAGAGTTGCTGTAGTAACTCAGGGCTTCTGGGAATTCCAAAGCCTCGAATCCTGAATGTGGGGACTCCCTCTTGGTCCCTACTCCACAGCGTGTGGATTCAGTTCAGCTGTTCACCATCCAAAAAAATGCTAGTCTTCATTCGTGATTCTCCCGCGAAGTATCCATACCTGACCCTTTTCTCCACAGTGGTGAACTCTTTATGTGGGAGGGATTGCCCTGTTCCTTTACATCTTGCATTATTTACAAGAGTGACTGGCACAGAATAGGTATTTGAGGCATACTTGAATTAATGAAAAAACAGATTTTCTCAATGAATTGTGATAAAAATGTGTTACCATATGATCCTGCATATGTGATCCAATCCTGGGTATATATCTGGAGAAAACCATAGTCTGAAAAGACCCCAAACTTTGAACATTGCACCCCAGCATTCATGGCAGTGCTATTCATAGTAGCCAAGGCATGGAAGCAACCTAATGTCCATTGGCAGATGAACGGATAAAGAAGATGTGGTATATATATATATATATATATATATATATATATATATATATATATATATTCAGTGGTATATATATTCAATACTCAGCCATAAAAAAGAATGAAATAATGCCATTTGCAGCAACATGGATGGACCTAGAGATTAACATACTAAGTGAAGTAAGCCAGACAGAAAGAGACAAATACCATATTATATCACTTATATGTGGAATCTAAAAAAATAATACAAATGAACTTATATACAAAACAGAAAATGACCCACAGACATAGGAGAAAAAACAACTTACGGTTACCAACGGGGAAAGGGGAGGACGGATAAAGTAGGAGTTTGTGATTAACATATATAAAACATACTACTATAAATAAAATAGGTAACCAACAGGGACCTACTGTATAGCACAGGGAATTATACTCAATATTTTGTAATAACTTATAAAGGAAAATAATCTGAAAATCATAGATATATATGTATGTATAACTGAATCACTTTGCTGTACACCTAAAAACTAACGCAACATTGTAAATCAGCTATACTTCAATAAAAAAAAAGTGTGTATGATAACTTACTACTTACCCGAAGTATATTTAGCCTACCACTTTTAAGACAAGAATCCTTTTGCATCTTGCTTGGCATCTCAGGATATTTGTCGTACAGGTAACTTGAACAATGATGCACATTTACATGTTTATAATTTACACATGAATTCATCCCTTTTTGCTCTCATACTAATTCAACAAGTCTTTTATTTTTATTTATTTATTTATTTTTAACATTTTATTAGAGTATAATTGCTTTACAATGGTGTATTAGTTTCTGCTGTATAATAAAGTGAATCAGCTATACATATACATATATCCCCATATCCCCCCCCCTTGTGTCTCCCTGCCACCTTCCCTATCCCACACCTCTAGGTGGTCACAAAGCACCCAGCTTATCACCCTGTGGTATGCGGCTGCTTCCCACTAGCTATCTATTTTACATGTGGTAGTGTATATATGTCGATGCCACTTTCTCACTTCGTCCCAGCTTACCCTTCCCCCTCCCCGGACCTAGAGTCTGTCATACAGAGTGAAGTAAGTCAGAAAGAGAAAAACAAATACCGTATGCTAACACATATATATGGAATCTAAAAAACAAAAATGGTTCTGAAGAACCTAGGGGCAGGACAGGAATAAAGATGCAGACGTAGAGAATGGACTTTAAAAAAAAATTTTATTCAGGCTTTTTTTTAAAGAAAATTTTTTTTTATGATTTATCTTTATTTATTTTTTAATTTATTTTGGCTGTGCTGGGTCTTAGCTGCAGCATGCGGGATCTTCGTTGTGGCACGCAGGACATTTTAGTTGGGGCATGCGGACTTCTTAGTTGCGGCATGCATGTGGGATCTATTTCCCGCCCAGGGATCAAACCCAGGGCCCCTGCATTGGGAGCACGGAGTCTTAACCACTGGACCACCAGGGAAGCCCCTAGACAATTATTGATTTAATATCTACCATGATCACAGTATTATGTCTGAAATGTGTGAAGGATACATGTGATGTAAAAATAGATGAAAAAGATATGAACATGACTCTTGGGTTAGATTGCCTAGGCTCACATTTTGACCCTGTCAGATAAGAACATGAACTTGGGCAAGTCACTAAAATTCTCTTTGCCTTAGTTTTCTGATCCCCAAATTACTGTGTTTCACTCATAGAGTTGTGAAAATTCAGTGAGGTGCCATGTATGCAAGGCCTGGCACATTCTTATCAGGTACCAGCATTATTACAGTCCAGCCTGCAGAATTCTCAGATTTGGAAAGAAGACACAGTCTGGGGCAGTTTAAACCTTAGAGGAGGCTGAAGCATATCACAAAGGTTCCAAGTCATCCTATGCCTACATCCTGTCCTCTGAGACCCCACCCCAGTTACCTTGCAGACTCCTCATGGGGTCTTCCCACAGTGACAGGTGAGTATTCTGGTCTCAGTGGATGTATTCAGACGTGTCATCTGATCTGATGCATGCATTAGAAAATACTCAGATCATTCAGCTCCCGGCCCCCCTTCCCTTTCTGCTGCTTCCTGTCTTCTGTATCTTCAGGTGGTGGGTGAGAACATATAAGGAATTTTCCTTCTTAAGGAGAGTCTGGTCTGCTTGGTTTATAAAGCACACAAATTTAAGAAAAATACATCAAACAGACAATAAAAGCTTAAACGTGTCAAACCTTGCATGAATACGGTTGTCATCATTGGAGGCTCCCATTTCTTGAGCCGCCCTCCAGGGCTGGCGGAGGTGAGTCCAGGAGCGTGTGGTGTGGCTGGCCCACGCCGTGCACACCGGAGGCCTTACCCGCCGACGTAATACTGTGTTGTTTCAACCCGAGTCCCTGTGAATGTCTTTTCTCAAGAGCCCCTTCTTGTGAGGGGGTTGGCTTCGAGGGTCCTCAGCTTACTGCTCTCATACTCAACAGCAAGAGGATCATGAGGGGAGTGGGTCTGGAGTGGAATTCGAGTCCCTGTGGTCATCAGGAAAGGGGAAAAGTTATGCCCAGAATTTCCTGTCATTTATCATGGAGAGCTCAGCGGTGTGCCCTGTGCAGGGTCAGGGATGCGATGTGCTGGACCAGGGACTGCATGGCACCTTGTCAGAGTCACGCGCCACCAGAACCGGCACCAGGCATCCTCAGGGAGGCCTGGCCTGTGTCCACGGGTCTTGTTACCTTTGCAAAAATAATTACGCAGCCTTTGCGTAATTTAATGTATTTAAATCATGTCATAGGTGCAGTTTAATGGCTGATTTTTCTTTCTTTTTTTTTTAAATTTGGAAAATCCGGAATGCAGTTTAACTTGGCTTTCAATGTATTTATAATGGGGTAAAGTTGAGGTAGTGAGAGTGGGGCCGTGGGTGGGCTTGGACCTGGGAACGGGTGAGTGAAGGAGATGAATCGTTCTCACTTTATTGTTCCTTTTCTGTCTCCACTGCCAGTCGGCCTGGTGGGAGGGAGTCTGGTCTGCTGGGCAGCCATCAGCCAGCTCTTACCTATAAGCTGCCTTTTACACGTCACAATTTGCAGTGTTCTCTTCACACTGTCTATCCTGGTAAATCATTGGATATGTTCAGTTTTCTAAATTCTTCCTTTCTTGCTTCCTGTTTTCTGACCCTAGGAGATGGGCACTGGTTAACACAGAGATAATTCAGAAGGATGCTGCAGAGTCGTCACCACATTCACAACCAGTGGATCCAATTACTAGTGTAAACAACCAAGTCCAATATGCTCTCTGGAGCTCCAGGGTCCATAGTCTGAGGGCATAATTCTCAGAATTCAAAGTCTTCCTCTTGCCTCTGTTCCTAATTTGCAGAAAACAAGCCAGTGTGGGGAGTCGTATTTTGCATTGAAAAAATTCTGGCAAAAATGCCCACGTGCTATCACAGCTCTCGTTTCCCTAATTCTGCTCCCTCTGGAGCACAGGTACATTACATTTCTCACAACTGTTACCTAAATGAAGAGCAGCAGGAGGAATACACCGAGAACGAAACTCTCCTCGTGTGTGGGTAGCACACGGCCGCTAATCTCTCCTGACATTTACTTCCACTCCTGAGCATGGGGGTGACCAGCCCCGCCGGTCCTAGCTGCAGAAGATAAATGTCAGCCCCATCCGTTGGATGCTTTCTATGCATACATGCATATTGGAAATCAAATCTATTTGGCATATTGCACACGGAGGCTCTGGTGCCCATCCTTCAGAAGCGCATTGATTGTTCTCTGCCACCCCGCTCACCACCGGTGTTTGATAGAGTTGGAGAATGGGTGGAATACTTTATTGCATTTTTAACGAAAGAACAAAAAGCCAACTAAGCTTAACAGTTTTTGCCTCATATGCCTTTAGTGCTGGGCTTTGTTTCCCCACATGTTGTGCTGCCACATTTCCCAGGAGCATCTGCTTTTCCCATTGTGAAAACAGTGAGCTGGTGCACGTCATGCAAGGGCTATTCTCATCCTGCCAGATAGTTCTGTACATTTTAATTGTCCTCAGAGAGGGCCACACCTACCACTCAGATGCAGCCCGCTTCTGCAGCTTTAGACTTAAGCAGCCGCATGCCTCACGTAAAGGAAAAGGGGTTTCGGTTTTAAAGTCTGGCAAGTTCAAGTTCATCGATGAGTTTACTCTTTTCTAAAAAAAAGTTTTATTGGAGTATAGTTGATTTACAATGTTATGTTAGTTTCTGCTGTACAGGAAAGTGAATCAGTTATTCGTATACATATATCCACTCTTTATTAGATTCTTTTCCCACATAGGTCATTGCAGAGTACTGAATAGAGTTCCCTGTGCTATACAGTAGGTCCTTATTAGTTATCTATTTTATATATAGTAGTGTGTATATGTCAATTCCAATCTCCCAATTTATCCCTCTCCCCTTCCTGCCCCCTGCCCCACCCAGTAACCATAAGATTGTTTTCTACATCTGTGAATCTATTTCTGTTTTGTAAATAAGTTCATTTGTATCATTTTTGTTTGATTCCACGTATAAATGGTATCATATGACATGTTTACCCATAACCTTGAATACGTAAAGCCATTTGCACATTGTGCTTGTATGACATGGTGAATGGCTTATATAAATATATCCCGTAAGGGGTGAGATCATAAAATAGACGCAGAAACAGTAGATTTTGTTTCTTTTGACTAGATCCCATAAAAATATGATGTCCAATGAAGATCTGAAGCACAAACCTTGGTCACCCAATGCAATGTGTGTTGCTTTCAGAAAAAAAAGGGGGGCTAAATCTCCATTCTCAGGGATCAGTTAACAGTGCAGCATAATGTGGCCTCTGATATGCAAGAACAGCCCCAGATAATTTATGGAGAAAATCAATCATGAGCTAAAGAGAAGAGAAAGTTGCCCAGATTAGTTGCAGAGTCAGGGGGGACCGTGGTGGGGACAGGTGGGCTGAAGTCCAAGGAGGAGGCTCTTCTCCAGGGCCTCTGTGTACTCGGAAGGAAAGGAGGGTCGTGTGAATTCAGGGTTTGATGTAACTTCTGGAATGTCAAGAACGAGAGTGCGTGTCATTTATTCAGGCTGCTGCGGAAGTAAAGGAGAATTTATACTCTGGGATAGAAGGTGTGACCAGGGGATGGAAGGAACAGTCGTGGAGGTGGGATTACCTGGAACAAAATAGTAAGACGTTGAGCCCAGAGAACTCCAGGAAGCTAGTCATTTGAATATTTTATCTCATCACATATCTTTCTTCAAAACAGTGATAGACTCATAGAATGTTTGCAGCGGAGGGGACTTTAGAACATCTGGTCCAGTGATGTTCAAATGACCTTGGTCAGAGAAGCTGTTCTTCTGAACAAATCTTATCCAGTATTAAGAAATGAAAGCCAGCAAACAAAATCAGAAGGAAAAAAATAGTAGCCCTATTTAATAAGGCTACTATTTAATAGTAGCAGTGGCTAACAAGCAGGTGCGGTTTGAGGTCCTTCTGCCTGACTGTCCTGGAGGCTCCCCATAGCAGAACCCCAGGGCTCCATGGAATAGGTCCGGAACCCTATTACCCCTGGTGTCAGTTCCCCAGCTGTACTCATACAGACTCTATCAAAACAGGCTTCCTTACTTTATTAAGTTTTAAGAATGCTGCTTATATAACCAGAGCCCGGAGAATTGCAATGCACAATAGTGGTTGGAAGGCGGTGCAGGACCCTTTGGTTTTGAAATGCATTAATGCATGTTTGACCTAGTTTCTCACCTGCATACTTGAGTGTACTTGGCTAGGGAGCCCTTTCATCAGAAACACCTATTAACATCTGGGGCAAGCAAGTGCCCTAGAATGCGGTTTAGGAAACACGCGTCTTGTCATGGTTACAGTCTAATTCCCTCATTTTTCAAATGGGGGTTCTGAGGCTCAGGGAGCTGGTAACATAACCTGCTCTGGGCGACACCATTGGAAGCATAGTTAGGAAGCAGATGTAGGACTTTTGAATCTGTGAAGCTAAGGGTCTTTTCAGATATATTCTTTTTAATGTTTCCTCCTGTCTATGGGCAGGTTGCAGTCCTATTATATCTAGGCTGTACCCTGAAACACAGAAAGCCGAGGTTTCCCAGCCAAACTTGACTGTGAGACTCCCTATCGTGTCCTGGTTTACTTACTGGCTCAGTCAATCCATCTCCCTGATGAAGGGATATTGTAAGGCCTTCCAGTTTTAAGATTTCAGGACATGCTAAGACTGAGATTTCAGCTAAAGGAAGTGTGTGATGGCATCATTAGCAATTGGCATAGTGATTTCTTAAGGTTCCAAGAAGCCGGTGGTCATTCCCAACCCTCTGTAGTAATCTAGGTGTTTTGCTCTGTTGGTATCAGGAAATTGGGCAAACCTCTGGCCAAAGTGAAGTGCAGCCCACAGGAGTTGTGGAGATGTGATGAAAGGGAGTGATAGAACCCTCTGCCCTGCTTAATGAAGATTTGATCAGGCAGGCCCTCTGTGGCCATTAATTCATTACCTGGTAATTCAATAGGGAGTTATTGTTTGAAGCTGTTTGAGAGACACCTCATTATGAACTCACAGGTGGCCACAAGGCAGCAAGCACTAAGATGTCATTCCTTCTGCCCAGAAGAGGGTGTTGCATTGAAAGGTATTTGAATTTCAGTTTTGACAGTACTTTACTCTCAGGCTTTATGGCTCAAACATTCAAAAATCTGTGGATATGGTAATGGCACCGGTGACATCTAATTACTAAATGGCAATTAATGATAATAGCCCTTTGTGAATATGTAGGGCCATTACGTAGAAGGAACTCATCACTCTTTGCACCTATTAATACAGACAAGCCGGTGGTGCCAGAAAGGTAGCTTTATCACTTTATGGTTGCTGAGTAAACTGAGTCATATTCAAGTTGCCCGTTACTGATATACAACAAGTAATTGTTTGCTGATTGGAAAGCATATGGACTATAGTTTTAAAGTTAATTGGAGAGGAAGAAGGACCATGGAGAAGTGGAGGGAATGGATGTCAAGAGGAAATTCAGGTATTATTAGACTGTCTGGATGCTTTAGTTACTTCGACTCATGTATTTTTGAAATAGGAATTGGTAATTTCTACTGGATTGGTAGCCAGGCCTTAAACAGTAGATTAGCTTTTGGCAAAGTGATATCTTGCATGTCTGGAGCAGGATGAATTTATTATCTCCCTATAGAGCCCCAAAGATGCTGGATTCTATTGTGAAGTCAAATTCAGCCCTGGGAGGTGGTGCTTCACTGGCCCTAGGAGATATAACCAATGTCTGTTTGCCGGAAACCTATTTGAAAATGGAATTTTTTATTAAAAGCAGGAAACTGGGTTGCATGATCGCTATTGATCTCCTATAAACTCCCCAAATTGTCTTACAATGACTTACAGAATTTCAAAAAAAGAATTATCTTAAAAAATGGATTTACCATAAGATCCAGCAATTCCACTCCTAGGCATATATCCAGAAAAGATGAAAACTCTAATTCAAAAAGATATATGTACCCTAATGTTCATAGCAGCACTTTTTACAATAGCCAAGACATGGAAGCAACCTAAATGTCCATCGACAGATAAATGGATAAAGAAGATGTGATATATATATATTATATATATACATGTGTGTATATATATATATATATATATATACACACACACATATATATACACATATAATGGAATATTACTCAGCCATAAAAAGGAATGAAATAATGCCATTTGCAGCAACATGGATGGACCTAGAGATTATCATACTAAGTGAAGTAAGCCAGACAAAGATAAATATCATATGATATCACTTATTTGTGGAATCTAAAAAACAGTACAAATGAACTTATTTACAAAACAGAGCCAGACTCACAGACATAGAAAAACTTATGGTTACCAAAGGGGAGTGGGAGTGGGGGAGGTGGGGGAGATAGTAGGAGTTTGGGATTAACAGATACACACTACTATATACAAAGTAGATAAACAACAAGGATTTACCATATAGCACAAGAAACTATATTCAGTATCTTGTAATAACCTGTAATGGAAAAGAATCCCCAAAAAAGAATATATCTGAATAACTTTGCTACATACCTGAAACTAACAGAATATTGTAGATCAACTATACTTCATATAAAAAAATTTTTTTAAGTAAATAAAAAGTGGATAATTATTCAAATTTTACAGTGTTCCATGTAGAAATGGAATGCGTTTTCACAACACTCTCAAAAACAGATGGGAGTCAACACCATCATTTTATATATTATTTTAATTCCCAAATAGTTAATGAAGCACCTCTTATGTGCCAGGCACTGTGGTAAGTCCTTGATTTATTAAGAGAAGAAGCTTTGATTATGACCCTTAAGAGACTCAGTTCAGTGCTAGAAAGGAAGATAAACAGATCATTACAATCCAGTGTGATAACTTCTATAACAGATGTATGAGCAAACTGTGGGCCACTGTGGGACAAAGTAGAGCAACAGTTAACCTTGCAAGTAGCCCAATGTGTGTTTAAAGGCTAGAGTTTAATCAGAATCTATATTACTAATAAGAAGTACTTTTTTGTGCAAACCTATCCCTGCCATTACTTAAAGTGGATTTCATAGCTGTGCAATTTGGACAGATAGTGAGTGTGTCTCTGTGTGTATGTTTACGATAAGTTAAAATAACCTGATTATTTTACAACCTCACGAATCCCTATCGGGATCTATTTGTTTTGACATAGGGAGGGAGGTGAGATTTGGCCTGCAGGGCCTTCAGTAAATATGACTTCATCCATAAGACTAAGGTGGACAAGTCCTGCACAATTTGGGCAGTTTAGTAATGCTCTGAACCTTTTTGCTCCAAAATTTTTAAGGCTACCTGTGGAGGCCCGAAGAAGAGAAAAATTAAGCTGTTCCAGGTTGCACAGACATCAAGCAGGCACAATTTTTCTACCTGGGAAGCTCGAGCATGGCTCTGATGGACTAGGGGCTCTCTGGTTCGCCTGTGAGGACAGCTGGAAGCGTCGGTCCCTCGCTCACTCCAGTCATGGGCTGGAGTGGAATTGATGAATCTCTCTGCAGGCACTTCTTCCTCCACCGAGGGATGGTTCATTGGCATGAAGCTGTTTGAGCAATTACAATAAAATACTTTTATGGAAATGTTCTGCTTTCCCTGGGTTCCTGGCCCCTCTGTGGTGCCTCCAATGGTAAGAGAGGACCAGAGGGAACACACAGCATCCTTGTTTTTTCTCTCTGGTTAGGATATCAAGTGTTTCTGGGTTAGGATAGGGTTTGGAAATTATTCTGGTTCATTTCAGATCACCCTGCATGTGCTCTAGGGCTTTGGAAAGGAGAGGAAATAAGTCCCCAAAATTACAGCTTGAAATTGGGTGAGAGACTGCCCATCTGCCTAGAGGGCCAAGAAGACAATGAGACACATGCTGAGGGTGGCCAGCGCTGGGCAGCAGCACCATTACCAGGCAGAAGGGGGCTTTTTATTGTTTAGATGCAGGAACTTGTCCTGATTGGGGGAGAGGTTGCGATGCTCACCAGCGTGGGATTTCTTTGATAACAGGACTAACAGAAGGCGCTGGGGAGTGAGAATGTAAAGAGAAGGAAGGAGCACAGACAAAGATAAAATGAGCCAGCCGGAGGATGGAAAGGGAGAGGAGGAAGGGGAAGGGGGAGGGGAACAGATGGGGAAATGGAGCAGATACAACTGCTTCTCGAATTGCGGAAGCAGCTGGGGCCACGCAAGGGGATCTGCCCAGAGGAGAGGGTCCTTCCAGACAGGACGCTCTCCTGTGAAAAGCAGAGTTTCTGCTTCTCTAATATGTGCCCTTTAAAGCAAGCAACTTTGGGAACGTATACAATGAAAGGAAGGGAGGGTGGAATAAAGGGGGAAATTATTATACTTCTTACACAGATGATTTTAAAAAGCAGTGATTTGGTTTTTTTTATTCATTACACATCATAAAGGACCCAGGCTGTGTTGCCCATGGCTTTAAAATCTAGGATCCTATTAAAACCTTTTCTTGCTAGTAACTCAGTGCTTTGGAAACTCACTAAGAAAAAAAGCCAATTTAATCAAGGCAAGATTTAATATAAAGAAAGGACCTGATCTTGCCTTTTTGCAGAAAAACTTTCAGGATCAAATGGCTTATGGTGTTCATTTACCAAAGAGTCCCTTTGGAATCAGCAGTTGGGGTGGGTGGAGGGGGGACCCTTTCATTAGCGTGCAGGGCACACCCAGGTTCTGTTTTTTTCACACTGAATCCTGACCGCTTTCTTAGCGATTCAGAGAAAAATAATTTTTTTCACTAATGCTTGGAAGAAAACCCATACCCTAAACTAGGGACGGAAATAAATCTACCTGATGTCTGAAGGTGGGTAGAGGTTGGTTTAACTTTAGTCCTCCATAGACCCCTTTCTTACTGACTGACAGATAATATATCTCCAGTCACTGGATGATCGTGGGGTCCATTGAGAGAAGATGCTGGAGGTGGGGACACAGAGATGTGAGCCCAATGCCTGCATCTGTTATCTCTCTAAATTGTGAAAATTAAGTTTGCCAAGCCTCATTTTCACAACTGCAAAATGGAGGGAATTATATTCCATCTACTGTAGATTGAAAAAAAAAAAAGGTCACTGAGTTAACTCAATATGAGTTTACATCCTGTTCGCTTAGTCTAAAATGAGCGTTTCTGATTTTTGGTGAGGAGAGGGGTTCTGCTCCTCAGCCCTCGGGGACCCAGGCTGTCATGAACACGTGACATCCAAGGTCAGCCTTCCAGCCAAACGCAGAGGAAGGGCACAGGGGAACATACATTGGAGGCTCTCAAGGGTCATGATGTTACCTATCCTTTTTTCACACATTCCTTTGGCTAAAATGCAATCACTTGGTCTACCTGACTGCAGAGCCCGAGGAAAGGAATCTAGCCTAACTGCAAGAAAAAATGGGAAATGGATTTTAGTGTATAGCTAGCCATCGTAGCTGCAGTATTTTCACCAAATACCCATTTGCACTCTTCTTCACATATTTAGAACACACAGCCCCAAGATGGACAACTCAAAATCCAGTCCAACTTTGCATCCAACTCAGAGTCAAAATCACTTGGTGATATCTACTCCTTCTCTTCATGACCAGACATAACTTTTCATGGAGAAGTAACCTGTGACTAAAAAGATTGCCAGAGTGATAAAGATTGCCACCACTTAGTACAACATCCTTTTCAATGGATTGCAGGAGAGGATCCTCACAATAAGACATTTGGGAATTTGGAAAAGAGGAGAACTGGAGATACAAAGCGGTTACTGGTCCATGGTGGTTGGTGATACCTTTGTCCTGGCAGTTGGAGACCTTCCTTAGACTCCAGTTCTGCTCTCCGGGAGGAATTTCTTGTCCGTTGCTTCCTGGGAAGCTCCCCCACTGGGCAGTTTTTCTTTGTTCTCTGTCTTTCGTGACCACATCTACAGTGGCCACTGTTGAGCACATCCTCCTTGAGGCTGAGGGGTTTATGTAGCTTCTCTTCTGTTAGTACATTTTGGGGAGCTTGGCAGCAGTTTTACAGTCATGGGCTCTTTTAGAGTAGACCCAGGGTTTCTTTGGCTACACGATTCCTTCAGAAGTGCCATAAGCATTGTTGTGTTTGTTTTTAGGTAGGCAGATCCATTGGCCACATGAAAAATATCGAAGGCATAACAATATCACTTTCAAGCCTAGGTTATTTCCTTCCTTTTGTGCCCTCTCTCAACTTAATGTGGCTACATTGAAATCATTCTAGAATCTCTCTCTCTCTCTCTCTGTCTGACTCTGCCTCTGTCTCTACCTCTGTCTGTCTGTCTCTCTCTCTCTGTCTTTCGCTTTCTCTCATTTTAATGTGTGCTTGAAAACTGGTACATTCTTTCCTGAGCTCCTCTCTTTCTTGTAACCATTGGTGAAAACAGAGAGGAGGGACTATTACATATGGGTATTTTGGTGTTTTCAATCCATTTCTCTAGAGCTGCTGGCTCAGCAGGCAGTAAGTTTGCCTTCGAAGTTATCCAAAGTGACAGTTTTACCAAAGGTCTTGCTCTTCCAAAACAGGGGTCCCCGGCTTTCTTGCCCATTCTCTCTGTTTCATTGACATCCACTGCCCAGCTACAAGGTGGTGCTTCTGGTTGTAAAGTGTGGGAGGCTCTGCTTTTTGCGGTCACTCAGAGATGCTGCATTAGGGACTGTCTGCATTTAATATGTGAGTTCCAAGTTTGCAGTGGGTATCGACTTCTGGCTCAGGGAAGGGGATACCTAGAGCAGCACGTGAAGGAGGCTTTAGAGTGCCAGGCCTGGGAAGTTGTACATGTTCCTTCTACCCTCTTTCCACTGGGTAGACCTGTCACAGCATCACACGTAATTGCAGACATGGTTGGAAATGTCATCTAGTGAAGTGCCCGAGAAAAAGAGAAAGTGTGTTTCGGTGACTAGCCACCAGCCTTTCTCATAGAAACCCACCACATATGACTGTTGTAAAGGCTGAAATAGGTTGTGTAAAGCACCTGTGTGATGATACAACACATCATAAGTGTTAGTTCTCGTCAGCTCCCTCTTACTCCAGAGGGCCCCCAAAGTACCCAGCAAGCACTTAATAAACACAGAATAAATGAATCACTATTCATGGTTATTTCTCCTCAGAGTTAGGTACCTTTGAAATCTGACCCTGTTTTGGACTGAATGATGCTGAGTCTCTCTGGGTCTGATTTTTCTTTGAATTAAAAATATCTCTCAGGATACCCAGCCTATTTTCCAAACAACCCCATCTGGTTTCTTGGAAGCTGTTTCAAAGTTGAAACATCAACCCTGACAGGTCCTTGGGCCACTAAAGATGTAGCCCCCAAGGACGTGTCTGTGCTGGCTATTACATAAAATAGCACAGCAAAAATTGGATGAAAGTCATTTGCTGTGATGGATTTGGCATGCTCCTTAGACATACCTGCCTTTAAATGTACTTTTCACAAAAGTACATTTAAAAGTACATTCTTTCCCCAGATTTTAAATCACTTTTCAGACTACAGAAAGAATGATAAAGGGTCTGTCTGTTTTCTTCCCATCCATTTTTACACTTGTTTATAATGTTTGCCTCTTTTACCTTCCATTCACTTTATTTTTTTCAGTTGGTTAACTTTTTTTCCAACATTATTGAGGTATTATTGACAAATTGTAAGATATTTAAGGTGTACAATGTCATGACTTGACATACATATACATTTTGAAAGGATTCTCCCTATTGAGTTACTTTACATATCCATCACCTCACATATTTGTTTGTTTTTATTTATTTTTTCATGAGGACAGTTATCTTCTCTCTTAGCAAATTTTAATTAAACAACACAGTGTTGTCAGCTGTGGTCACCACGTTACACATTAGATTCTCAGACCTTACGAACTTCTACCTATTTCTTCCACCATCCCCCCCACCCACCACTCCGTTGCAGCCAATGGCAACAATTTTTTTTTTTTTTGGATTCTCTGTTTCTATGAGTTTTGTTGTGCTGGTGGTAGTAGTTTATTTATTTATTTATTAGATTCCACATCTAAGTCATGCCATGCAGTACTTGTTTTTCTCTGTGTGGCTTATTTCACTTAGCATAATGCCTTCCAAGTTCATCCATGTTGTCACAAATGACAGGATTTTCCTTCTTTTTTAAGGTTGAATAATATTTCACTAAATATATATATATGTGTATATATATGTTTATTTCACATACTCTTGATCCTTTCAACCATCGACAAGCACTTAGGTTGTTTCTGTTACCGAACACAAGTTCGTGTGCCTGATGCACAGTGAGGCCAAACAAGCCAAAACATCGGAGTCTGGAGCAGAGAAAGGTTTATTGCAGGTGGCTCGTACACAAAAACCCCCAAACTTCCCAAAGGTTTCTGCAAAACATCTTTAAAGGCCAGGTGAGGGAGGGGCGCGGTTAGTTGTTGCAAACTTCTTGTTGTTGGAATCCTTTGTTCTTGCAGCTGTCCACGTAGGTCAGGTCACGATGCTCCTGTAAGCCTCCAACAAAACAAATGTTATTCTGTGTTCTGCAACTTTTTATCTCTATATAAATGGAAAAGTGTTATACACTTAAAGCTCAGAGTCTTGAGAATGGGCTGTCCTGTATATTACAGGCTACAAGCAACATTGTTTTACAAAAGGTACAGAGCCAGCATGACTAAGCACAGGCAACAGAGCATGCAGGTTACAGTAAAAGGAACAGATCCAATATGGAGTCAGATTTGTTCTTACCTATTACATTTCCATACCTTGGCTGCTGTGACTAATGCTTAAGTGAACATGGGAGTACAGATGTCTCTTCCAGATAATGATTTCCTTTTGATATGTACCCAGAAGTGGGATTGCTGCATCCTATGGTAGTTCTATTTTTAATTTCTTGAGGAATCTCTGCGCTGTTTTCCATAGTGATTGTACCAGTTTATATACCACCAACAGTGCTCAAGGGTTCCCTTTTCTCCACAAGGGTTCCCTTTTCTCCACATATTCATCAGCATTTGCTATCTCTCATTTCTTTGATAACAGCTATCCTATCAGGTGTGGGGTGATATCTCATTGTGATTTTGATTTGTATTTCTCTGATGACTAGTGATGTTGAACACATTTTTATGTGCCTGTTGGCCAATTATATGTCTTCTCTGGAAAAAATATGTCTATTCAGTCCTTTTGCCCATGTCTTAATTGGGTTATTGTTTTTGCTTTTGAGTTGTATATGTGCCTTATATGTTTTTTATATTAATCCCTTATCAGATGGGTGGCTTGCAAATATTTTCTCTATTCCATAGGTTACCTTTTTATTTTATTGACAGTTTCTTTTGCTGTGTAGAACCTGTTTAGTTTGATGTAATCTCACTTGTTTTACTTTTTTTGCCTTTGTTTTTGGTGTCAGATCTAAAAACTCATTGCCAAAACCAGTGTCAAGGAGTTTACCTACTATGTTTTTTTTCTTCTAGGGGTTTTACGGTTTTGAGGCATATGTTCAAATCTTTAATTCATTTTGACTTGATTTTTGTGTATGATGTAAGATGGGGTCCACTGCCATTCTTTTGCAAGCTGATTAATTAATTAAACATTTGTTGCATCATGGAGTATATGGGACACATATGTACATAACTTCCCCAGAGTGAGACTTTTCCTAACCATCCTAAAATAATATTTCCTTCCATACAGCACTTTCTGTCCTTCACCTCTGTTTTAATGTTTTCTTTAACATGTTAGCTACCAACATATTACTTACTTCTTTGTTTTTTGCTCATCTTCCTCATCTAGAATTAAAGTTCCATGAAGTCCAGGACTTTTTATTGCTTGTGTTTACAGCTCTCTCCCTACTGCCTGGAACTGTGTCTGACTATAAAGGGGGTTCTATAAGTATACATTGAATTAATAAATGATTCTTATTCTTTGCTTTTAAGAAACTTAAATGCTAGTAAGCAGAAATCTGACACATATCCAGATAATTATAAGGCAAAAATGACTATATCAATTGCTTTAAAAAGTTACAGTGTTAACCAAGGTAAATAAAGGAGAAAGAAGAGAGAACTAATTTTTGCTACAGCACTATTATGCCAAATGAACCTTGCTTACATTATTTTATTTATTTTAATCCGTAGAGTAATCCTGGAGAATATGTGGCAGGTCTTCTATTTTATAGGTGAGGAAACTGATGTCCTAAAAGGCGGAGTCATTTGTTCAAAGTTACAGCTGGTGGAAACAAGATATTATTGCAGTCTCTCTGGGTTTTTGTAAATCTACACCAGTGATTTACAAACTTCTTTATATCCACTCATAGAAATAAACATATTCTAATTGTAATGTTGTACAGACAAGCACTCACACATGTGTGTGTGCACACATATACACACATAGACACGCAGAAGTATTTACTTTATATGTGAATCTTTCTAACATACTCTATTCTATCTTAGTCTATTCTATTCTATTCTATTCTATTCTATTCTATTCTTTCTATTCTATCCCATTCCATCTCATTCCATTCCATTCCATTTTTTTCTATTTCATCCCATCCTACCCTATTTCTTAATTTAATTTTGACCCATTAAAGTGTTTTTGCCCCAAAGCATATGAGTTGCAAAGCAGAATTTGAATATATTTACTCTTGTCATATTACCCGATGTTGAAAGGAACTGGAGCTCTAGACCACATGCTGAGGATTAGGAAAGACTTTATTGAGAAGGTAACCTTTGAGCTATGCCCCGAATGATGGGTTGGGTATAAGGAAAATCTTACAATACAAATTTCACCCATTCAGGCAGTAGTACTTATGTAATTTAGGCTTCTATCAACTAATCCAGATGCTTGACATTTTATGATAAGGCTGAAAAATCAAGATACTCCAGTGTCTTGCTTTATTCAGTTGGATACTCAATACATCAGTCAATTGATTACTATGCTTAGGGAGTAATTACTGAGCACTAGTTATGTCAGGCAGTGAGTTCAGCACTGGAAACATGTAGACATCTCCAGGGTGATATCTACCCTTAAGAAGCATGTGTTTGCATTTCACCTTCCATGAGCTGACCAGGCAACTAGGCATATCCTTTGCACTGGGCATATCCAGCTCTATTCCCTGTGCCCAGGGAGCTGGTGTTCTTCCTACTTGGCTTTATGCTGGGCATTCTGGGGATACAGCGTTTCTCTTTCCTTTCTTCCATCTTGAAAAGGGATTCATAAGTTAAAATGGAGCTATTCCTTGTGGCCTGATGACATATTGATTGGCAATGGCTTTTCTTTGTGAAAGCATTCCCTGTGAATAATGCTTCTAGACACCGTGAGGTAGAGTTATGGGTTTTGTCATCACCTCTTTTGCCTGAGATCAGGTTTTTTCCCCCAAGTCAGAAAAATGAAAGTTGCCTCATCCATTTAAATCAGGGATTCTCTAGAGAAATTGATGTGTGGCTCCATGGGCAGTACCTTCATTTTAACAGTTTTCTGGGTCTGATGAATTGATTGCCAGTGGAGGCAGTTAGACAGCTGGGCTTAGACAAAAAGTGCTCTGACAAGGAGGCTTCTTGCAAAAGCTCCCCTATTTTAAGTAGGCTTTCGACGACTAAATCATAATACCAAAACATTAATATATATTTCCTTATCTTAAGCCTATTGCAATGAACTTGTATTATTTTGGAATGGATAATAAAATAGAAAGAGACACCACCTTCCTGACCCTGTTGACTCAGATATAGTAGGGCTGGAACATTCTGCACCATTTTTTGTTTGTTTGTTTTAATGGATGCAATAGAGATTATTGGTACTATGATCAGTCACGGAGCTGTGTTGCTGGATATGCTGCTGCTAGTTTCCTTTGACAATATTCTGAACTGAAAGTCCTTTGGAATTAGTTCTGTGTTATATGCCTCATGTTATTCTCAGCGTGGCATCTTACAAAGAGTAGTTGCTCAAGAACATACTAATTGACAAATTGGAATCAACTAATGTATCAACACAGCAGTTTGTAATTTAGAAAACACTTTCATATACATTTTACCATTTGATTTTTAAAAATCAACAGCAGGGCTTCCCTGGTGGCGCAGTGGTTGAGAGTCTGCCTGCCGATGCAGGGGACACGGGTTTGTGCCCTGGTGCGGGAAGATCCCACATGCCGCGGAGTGGCTGGGCCCGTGAGCCGTGGCCACTGAGCCTGCGCGTCCGGAGCCTGTGCTCCACAACGGGAGAGGCCACAGCAGTGAGAGGCCCGCGTACCACACACACAAAAAAATCAACAGCAGTGTATTTAGTGATTTGTTCTTATCGAGTTTTAACAATGTATTGAATTTACTCTTCATAGAATTAAATTACAGTGTGAGATTACAGTAGTTATACATGGCAGAAAAGAAGTTGATTCTTGGTAATTATTGTAGGATCAGAAGAGTGCTAATATACTAAATATTAGTCTAATAACTTTGGCCTTTCATTATGTTTTGCAGAGGAAATTGAGAGCATCAGTTCATCTGATGGGGTATTTAAATGAAAATTAGTTAAGAGAGGTACTAAAGTGTATTAGTCATCTTTGGCTAAGTTATGCTGCAATAACAAATGTTCCCAATATGTCAGTGGCTTACAACACTGTGTGCATTCTCTATCTATCTATCTGTCTATGCATACAGATGCATATGTGTGTGTGTGTGTGGGTGTGTGTGTTTTATACACATGTATGCACACATGGTCACATACAAACTCTCTCTCTCTTTCCCTCATTTATTTATTTAACTCCTGGACCAAAGTTAGAAGGAATAGGTTTGTTTGAGACATGCAGTATTGCTCCTGAGAGAAAAGAATGGCAGAATCACATGATGTCTCTTAAAGCTTTCATTTCATAGTGACCCATGAGATTTCTATTCACATTGCATTGGCCAAAGCAAATCAGATGTCCAGGACTGAGGTCAGTGTCAGAGGTGAAATATATGATCCTTTCATAAGGAGAAGCTGCTTGGAACAATATAGCAATTTATCCCTACTGTTATTATATGTAACTGGAATGGTGAGGTCTGGGTAGAGAAATCAATCGCATATTGATTTAGATCCTCAAAAGTCACCATACGTTTGGCAAAATATATCTTATTCACTACATTCTATAGACCAAAAAAACCTAAGGCTAATTTTTTTTTAAACGATTTGGAGTCTCATAGCTGGTAAATGGCAAATTCTAAATTTGAACTGAAATCTGAATTTGACTCACTTCCTAACCTAAATCTAAATCTGATACTCTTCATGGCCATGCTGCATATGGGAATGTCTGCATGATGGCAGAAACTAGAATGAACAGAGAATGCTCCAGCTATAGGATGCTTGAGAATACGGATTGAAGTTTCCATTTATATATTTCACATTTCTTTAAGGTGACCAATATTTGACTAAGGTTGTGCTTTCTGTCCATGGATATGCTCATTATTTTAGATTATTTTGTTAAGATTCTAATTTTTGGTGGCTGTGTGTGTGTGTGTGTGTATAAAGTCAGGTCCCTTAAGCCCTCTTCAGGACCTTAACAAAAGATTCTTACAGATCTGCTAAAACTGCTGAGTTTCAAATCAGGAATTAGTTCTGATTCTGTTGATGTAAACCTGAAAAGAGAGGAGAAATAGAATCCACCTTCCTGTGTTATTAAGATTTCAGATATACAGTTTTGATAAAAGCTTGCAAGTACAAAATTTGTTATCAAGCGTAATGTAGCATGGAGGATTTTGTCTGAGCTAGCAAAGGATCACATTTTCATCTTCTACGAGGCAGGGACTGAGCTCTATAAACTATTTTCCACATACACGCTTTACTCAAAAAGAAGAAAAAGAGTATTTTGTTTTGAATCTTTGTCTGGTTTTAGAGTGCGTGTGTGGGTGTCCTAAACCCAGTTATCTGATGAATCACAATTCTATAGGTGTGATGTACACACTGCCTAACCTGAGCAAGAACATTGGCCTCAGGTGCAAGGAAAACCCATACTGTACAATAAATGGGCCAGGTGACTCATTTGGCTTGATTCATGTATGCAGTGCATTTAGGACTGTAGTGTGTACCATAGAGAAGATGCAGCACCCTTCCGGATGCTGAGGAGTCCTTGCTGAAGAGATGAGTTATATGATCTTGGAGAGATGCTCTGGAAGCAAGATTTAAAAGAGCCTTTTTCCATCTGACCTGTTTTTTTTTTCCCCTAAGATGGAAAAAAGATCATGTACTGTGTTGCATAGTTGAGAATGGTAGTTCCATAACAAGAGGATCTGGTTTGGAAGTCAGTTATTGAGTCATTACTGGCCGTAGACAGTCGTTTTTCTGATCTTTACTTCATTTGGCACCCTCTTCTGATTATTTAGTAATAAGTGATTCATTAATTAAATTAGTTCAGCCCTTCATTTAATAAACATTAAATGAGGCCATTCTCTGTGTCCAGAGCTGAGCTAAGTGACTGAGGGCTAAGGTTATAAGCAAGGCCCTTACCCTCCATCTTCAAGTCCATGGGAGGGTGAGAAACAAGCCAGTGCCATGTGGCAAAAGCTTTGTCGGATATGAGCACAAGCTTTTTTAAGACACAGGAGAAGAATACATTTTCTAGATTTAAACATCCTTGTAGGGGTTTCCCAAAGGAGGTAGTCCTTGAAATGAATCTCCTTGGATGAGAGGTCTAATTGTCCAGATAAAGGAGGGCGGGTGTTCTAGACCTGTATCACCTGGTGGCATGCACATGAGAAACAGCAAGGTACGAGTGGTCATGACAAGGAGTTAAGGTTGGTGGAAGCCACGGGGACTGGGGAGGGGAGAAGTGTTGAGGATGATGATAGACAGGTAAGATAGAAGTCAAATTCATGAAGCAATTAGAGTCCATGTTAATTAATCTGTGCGATTCTGGACTTATGCACAGAAAGTGACTCAGTCTAATTTAGGCGGGAAGGAAACTAGCCTAAAAACACTGGATGCTGAGGACTGGAATGCTACCAGGGACCTCCATTCTGCTATTCTCTTCATGGGTTTTTATTGCCCTCATTCTGCAGAATTGCTCGTCTCCTTTTCCAATGTGCGTGATAGACACATAGGGTAAGACCATCATCCGAGATCTTATATTTTACAGATAGAACCACCTGGAAAGACTTAGTGCCTCTCTCTGTTCATTTATACATTCTCTCTGAAAGGAAATAGGTTTAGTAAGTTTGAACCTGGTACTTACCCTCGTACCACTTTGTGACTAGAAGGCAAGTTGCGTTCTATGAACATTGTTCCTGTGACCACGAGATGGCAGGGGAGTAGTTGCATTGGAACGTCCCAATTGGAATTTTACAAAATACACCTATTATCTAAGTGGGCTTCGAGTGACAGTACACTGAGAAAGTCCCTCATGGTAACTTCTGGAGTTTTGGAAACATGCACCAGTATATATCTGGGGTGTGCCTGCTTAACTTTCTGAGTCAGTAGATCTGAGGTGGGATATATGGGCTGGCATTTAAAAAGTTCAGTAATTGATTCTAATGCCCAGCTAGAGTGGGAACCATTTTAAGGAATGTTTATCTTATCTCAAACAAGAGAGGAAACCTCAGGAGGTAGAAGGAAAGGCCATGGGGTAGATTTGCATCATAGGACACCCACTCGGGCAAGTAGTTTGGAAAGGAGAAGGTGAGGATGTGGTGACTTTTTAGGAGTCAGTTATGTTCATCCAGGAGGGATGAAAGCTCTCATCTAAGGCAGGAGTCATGCAGTAGAGAGGAGGATGCTCAGAAGGTAGAACTGGCAGCTTGTTGTCATCAGTTATATCTGGGGGGCAAGGAATGCATCTAGAACAATCCCATATTTGGGGCCTGGGAGGTGAGGTAAATTAGGTGATAGAGGAGGAGAAATGGGACTCAGGATGGAAGATGATGAGCTGAATGTTGACATTTTGTATTTGAAATGCCTCCCAGTCTCCAATTGTGCAAGGCCAGGGGGCAGTTGTGTATATGGGAGTTCTGAGCTAAAGATGACGCTTTTGTAATCATTGTTTGCAAATGACAGATGAAGACACTGTGTGCAGATTTCCTAGGGTGGATATAATGGAGGACAGTAATCCTATGAATTTGGGGGACGTAAAAAATTAAAGGGGAGGTGAGAAGGTTGGGAAGGAAATTCATCAATAGAAGGAGAATCTAAATCAGGAGAGACAGGCATCCTTAAAAAGTAGGGAGAGATTTTAAAGAAGAGAGGATTAGCCGTATGAAATTAGCCAAATTTTCATTGTCAAAAATGTCCACTTGGTCTGGCAAGTAACAAGTCAATTATGACCTTGACAAGAGCAGTTTTATTCTTTCACGTTATTTTCACACATCTTTCCTCTCTTTCTGATGGTAAACTTCACTCATGCATTCATTGGATAAACATTCTGTAGGCAGGGCTAGAAGTCCTGAAATACATAATTTTAAAAATAAATTTATTTATTTTTATTTTATTTATTTTATTTTTGGCTGCATTGGGTCCTCGTTGATGCGCGGGCTTTCTCTAGTTGTGGCGAGCGGAGGCTACTTTTTGTTGTGATGCACGGGTTTCTCATTGCAGTGGCTTCTCTTGTTGTGGAGCACGGGCTCTAGGCACACGGGCTCAGTAGTTGTGGCACACAGGTTCAGTAGTCGTGGCACACGGGCTTAGTTGCTCTACGGCATGTG
Source organism: Hyperoodon ampullatus (assembly GCF_949752795.1). Lineage (NCBI taxonomy): Eukaryota > Metazoa > Chordata > Mammalia > Artiodactyla > Ziphiidae > Hyperoodon > Hyperoodon ampullatus. The sequence goes on along the minus strand of NC_136920.1, from coordinate 84,239,717 downwards.
GGATCTTCTTGGACTGGGGCTCGAACCCGTGTCCCCTGCATTGGCAGGCAGATTCTTAACCACTGCGCCACCAGGGAAGTCCCCTGAGTTTATTTTTGAATGCCTCATCTCTCATCTGCCTTTGCACTGCTACTGTGGTAGGTCAGGCTCTTGTTTCTTCTCTGCCTTATTGAGGCCAGCAGATCCCCCATCCTCTGTGCCTCCTTCTGGGTCTTTAAGCCGATGCTTCCACCACTGGTGACTCCATGTTAACGATAGGTGACCATCTAAACAACTTAGCCAGTCATGCAGCACCTTAATCTGTCTCCAGTCTAGGTCGATTCAGCAATTTAACAGAATTTTATTTTTTCATACCATTTGCCAGGCACTGAGCCAGGTCCTGTGATAACAGTGCCCTGCTCTAATGGAGTTCACATTCCAGGGTGGATGACAAAAATGGAACTCGGAATTGAGAGTCCAGTGAGTAAAAGAAGTGCCTGGAGGGTTGGGGTAGTATGGCTGTGAATCTTGGCTCGTCCGGGGCATGTGGTGGCATTGGGTACCAGCCAGGGAGGCTTCTCAGAGGAAACCACATCTAGGCTGAGGTCTGCAGGGGTGAGGGGAGTCGGGCAGGTACAAGTCAACAGAGGAGAATGGTGCTCGCCAAGGCCCTGGGTGTGAGGAAGATGAGGGTGTGGATGGAGCCACCGGCCAGGAGGTCCAAGGCTGCAAGATGATCCTTGTTGGACCTCGGCAGGCGCCGGATCATGGAAGACCTCACGGGACCGCATCCAGGAATTGAGACTTTCTCTTGTGCTTGGGAAGGCGACTCTGACTTCTCTGAGGGCAATGGATTGGGTGAGACCAAGAGTCAAGGCAGGAAATGCAGCCGCCTAACTGGTTTCATATGCTCCTGTCTCCTGGGCCCACTGCCCCGCATCTTCCACGCTCAGCACAGCGCTCAGCTGGCTTGTCCAGACAGTGACTTAATACGTGATGCTTCCCTAAAAGGAGTTGATGCTCTTGGCCCTTGACCTCCGCCGCGTGGGTTCCTCCACGGGAAACGCCCCTCTCCTTTGGCACTGCAGACTACTATCCACCCTTTAGGAGGCTCTCAAATCCCACTTCCTATTTCCTCTAAGCATTACAGCAGCCACGTGAGGCAGCTGTTTTATCTCCAGTTTACAAAGAAGGAGAAGGAAGTTTAGGAAGATTAAAGGCTTGTCCAGAGTCACATAGTGGGGTCTGGGGCTTTACAGCTGAGCCTCCTTGTCTTCATACCTGTTTCCCCCCCTGGACCAAGCCTCCTGGGAACCTGAGTGATTGAAGAAGAACAATCCCTGCCTGGGGTCACTGCTCCAGCCCCAAGGTGACGTGTGCTCCCTGGATGTGCCTGTGTGTCCTCCTCTGCCAGGACCTCCTGACCACCCCCGACTCATCCTCCCCCTGGCTCTGTCCCTCTAGATGGATGGTCCCGTGACACACAGCAGGCACTCATTCCAACCTGTCACTTGCTGTCCTATTTATTTGTCTTCTCCAGCCTGGAAAACACAAAGCCTCAGGGTCACCCTTTAGGAACACTGCCAGCTTCGTCCTGGGCCTCACCTGATCTGGACACTCTGGGGACAAAGCCTGTGTTTCTGGGATATTCCCTGAGGTCCAAGGTCAGCATCCCTCACTTCGCCTGTCTTCCTCAGGTTCTGTGTGTGGATGCCTGAGGGTCAGAGTGGACCACTCCACCAGTCTGTTCCCCCTGCCCTGCTCTGAGTGCTGCTACCAGGAACTCCCATGCTGTCCCCCAGCCCCGGCCCCTGACTCTGTGGGGTGACGCTGACTCTTTGTGGGGACTTGTAGAGCACAGAGCCTGGCTAACACGTTTGGATGATTGAAGATTCCAGATCCAGTCACAGGATGAGGTTGTCTCAGTCACAGTGACTCAGAAGGGGCTGCTGGGCGTGAACTAAGTACATACCCCAGCTGAGGAGTGAAGCCTGCAGGGTTTGCAGGCGCCGGGCCTGCTCTAGCTGGGAAAACGTGTTCTCAACCTAGTCACCAAGTTTCTCTGAACTGCATGGGACACTTAAAGTGCTCTGAGCTGGCTTTCTGGCCCCTCTTCTTTCTCTCTCTCTGTCTTTCTCTGTTTTTTTTTTTTTTTTCTTCAATGCGGGTGTCATCATAATGGGAAGATGTCCTTGAATAAGTGCTATTGGAGCCTGTGGTTCCCTGGCGGCTTCATTTTTTATCTTTCCAGTGAAGGCTTCTTGCTCAGCCCCTGTTAGTTACGAGTCTGTCTGCAGAACCTCAGCTCCCGCTGTTGGGCGGATAGTGTTGGGACTTGGCATTTTGGTGCTCTGAGCACTGAGGACTGTAGGGCCACGTTCCGGGGCATTTCTCACGCCTTCCTCCTCCTCCCCTCCCCATCCTTCCACCCCACCCACACCCACCTTTGCTCAAGGCAGACCCCCGTCCCCGACCCCTCCGGCCATGTTTCCATCTTTCCTGGAGGCCTTGTAAATGCACAGACCATTTAGACTTTAAGACGGTGGGGCTACTTTTCATCTCAGGCCAGGCTGCTGCCTGGTTTTACAGGGTCATAAAAGTCCTGACAGGAGTCATAAAAGCCTCCAATTGCACTGCAGAAACCCTTGGAGTATATTTTAAGGGCCCCTGAGTTTTCATTTTGCTGCTTTTATGGGGACTCGTAAAAGCTGCGTGGAGGGAGCTCACTGATTGGCCGTTCGGCACAGAGGTAGTTAAAATTACAGCTATAGACAAATTGTTCCAGTCCCAATATATCAGCAGTGGGCATGTGGCGGGAGGGGGGAAGGCTTCCAGCTGTGCCGCGTTCCCCGCGGCCTCCACTTCCCACTTCTCAGGCTGCCATCCCTCTCCAGGCCATTTCTGCAAAGAGAACCCTGGCTAATCAACCAGCTGCTTGTATGCATTTTACCAGAGAGCTGGTTGACATTTTTACTTCCATAAACCTGGTGGTTTTAAAACTGATGGATTTATTTTTAAATCAGGTGGAGTTAGAGACAACGATCTCAGGCTGTCCATTAGGGTGGCCACGGCATCCCTACAGAGCATCGCCTACTGTCTCCCTGCAGATCCCCTTGCATCACATCTCCCCACATGCCTTCCTTCCTCTACCTTCTACCTACTGTTGTGCTGGCGAATCTTCATCGCCCTATGATGGGCCAGTGCGGGGCTACAGTGATCAGTGAGAATGCCATTCTCTGGACCCGTCCCAACTTTCCTCTGGTTGTAGCTGGCAGAGAACCAAACGACAGTGGGTATTATGAGATGCTGTTTTGTTTTGTGTCATTATCAAGTTTTTATAAGCTTTTGGTCAAGTATATCACCAGTCTAACAACCTGAAGCTCCATCAGACTCTTCAACTGAAATTTGGACTTTAGGAAGGGAGGGACTAACCCTTCACCACTGAGACTCTTCCTTTTCAGGCAAAGGAAGCTTTCAGGAGAGGCTGTGACGGTGGTAGAGCAAGGAGGCTCTGCTCGCGCCCCCTTGGGAGAAATGTGCTACTCCTGTTTGTGTGGCCGCCTCCGTTCCCATGGCAACCACCTCTCTCCCCTGCTATTTCTGAAGAGCACGTGCTTGTGGGAGTACCATTCTGAAAAAAAATGATTCTTACTCCTCCTTCTTTGGAGATCAGCCAGGTCAATACCTCCAGCAGCACGAGGTATCCCATTACTTAGGAAATGGCCAACTAAGTGGAGATTGGTCAGGGAGCCAAGTGAAGCAGGGTGACAGGCTTGGGGTAGGGAAGGAATGAAGGGCCCTGCTGCCAGGAGGTGGGTTTGCCTGAGAAACCAGACCAAGATACATGTGAGGAAAGCTCCACCACCATTTTCAGAGTCCTGGGCTGGCAGATCAGCCCATCTAAGGCAGAGAGGAAAGAGGACGCAGGCATTGCTGCAAATTCCCTGCATAAGTCAGAGGAGAAAACAGGCTCTCTCCTGACATGCACCTCTGTTTTGAAGGGACTTATTCTTTTCTCAAAATAAATGAACCAATCACAAAGGTTACAGGCTACGTGAGAGGAAAACACATCTTATTTCCGTCCTGCTCTAGTTTTATATAATTATCATATCAACTGTGGCTGATCAAAGCATTCATTAAAGAGAAACTATCTCTCCTGTGCTTTTTCATGCTTGATTTCTCTCTTCTTACTCTCCTCCTCCCCTTTCTCCATACTGGTGATTTTTCACACAACGTGTTTTTTTTTTTTTCCTTTTTTTCCTCTCTACCTGGCTTAATCATATCTCTGTTAAGGCATCAAGGGGACCATGAGCCTAGGCAGCTCAGGGCTGCATCTGTGGCCTGGAGGGTGAGCAGAAGTCCAGTTCGAAAGAAGGGAGCCTGCACATTACTAGGCATGGCCCTTGCCCCAAACCCTCCCTTTCTGGTGTCTTTCCCATGGACTCTGATTTCGGTGCCAGGCTTACTGCCCTGCCCAGGAGCTTCCTCGCAAAGACAGGCACAGATTTGACCTCCCTTTGTCAAACCGAGGAGGCATCCTGTGCCAGCAAAGGATTTCCATTTCATCACCTCTCTGTCTTTGCAAACTCTCATCTTTCAGCCTCGTTTTTGCCGCTCTTCCTTTCCTTATTCCAACGCTGCTCCTCCCGTGGAGGCTGCTCCAGCTTACTCACCATGGAGGGTTTTCCCCCAGGGATTTCAGCAACCCAGTCGATTACAGGATGATGTGACTAGCACTTGGAGAGCATCGGGGGTGAATGTGCGGAAGTACCTTTTTCATGTTAGCCTGCCTCTGTACCCCATGGGGTGGCATAATTGTATCCCACTCTCCACTGGGCTAATAACAACCTCCTTTACAAATTTATAAAAGAGCTTTGGTCTTCATTCAGTCTGTATTTCATCATTTATTTGCTCCCTCCTTAACACACAAAGCACTGGCTATGTGCCGGGTACCATGCTGGTGCCTGGGGACATGGCGATAAACAATTCTGTCTTCTTGCAGTTCATAAACAAATAGGGCAGGAAGAAAATGCAACCAATTACCTATTAACTGTTGTAGAAAGTTTAGTGATACATAAGGAGGTGGTAGGGATAAGCAGTGCCTCTCTGGCACTGTTTAAACTTATTAGGATTTTCCTTAAGAGTAAAGAATAAGGAAAGGGCATTCCAGGTAGAGAGAGCAACATGAGAATCTCCCAGAAGCATACAACAGTGTGTGTGTAGCATTCAGGGTTCTCTGCTGAGGAACATGTGAGAGAAACACTGGGCAACAGAGAGGGGCATTCAAGGATCAGATCTGGAGGGGTGTTTGTGTTGCAAGACGCACAACGTGGACTTAGATTACTAAAGACAGAAAACAGCATCGTATGTTTCAGTATCCATGTGGGGCGTTGTCCCTTCAACTTAGCAAACACTTACTGAGTGCCTGCTATGTGCAAAGTAGTGTACCAGGTGTGGCACAGGTACAATGAGGCTATAAAGATGCATCTTAATACCGGCCTTCTAAGGATCCAAAAGAAATATTGTTGCAGAGGAAGGGCATAAGCATAAAAGCTGATCTGTAGCACTACACACACACACACACACGCATGCACGTACACACACATGCACGAGCGCACACACACACAAGACATCAGTGGAAAGTGAGATGACAAGATCACCCATGAGTAATTGTCACGTAGTCTTAAGAACAGTTATGGAAGTAGAGGAAAGAGTAGTTACATAGACATGGATGGTCCAGGGAGGCGGTATAGAGGAGGTGAATTTAAACTGAACCTAGAAGGGTGGGAAAGATTCGTGAAGGTGGAGTCTACACGGGTTGAAAAATTTGACTGAAAGGGTAATGACAGGAAAATCCAGATCTTCATTAGATAGAATGAATAAATTAAAACATGCTGGGAAGAGAGTTGATGGCAGTGCCTGGTAACTGGGACTGGCAGTGAGCTCCCTTCAGATCCTGCAGGGTCTTCAAATGTCGGATTGAAGGGTGTTGGACTTTTTCCGTTTGGCAATAAGGATGCACAACAGGTAGGAGTAGGGAAGTGACATAGGGTTGGCCAGACTTCTCCTATGGGCTGTTTCTGGCACCTTTATTGTACAAAAGCCATCACATTTAATAATTCTTCTATCTGGAACATTACTATAGCAAGATATTATATCTTTTAATGGGAATTCAGGAATGGGAGTTTACTGATAAGCAACTGAATTAGAAGGATATCAGGAGGGAAAATTTGGGGCAAAGAGGATAAGAAGGTGAGTTTTGAGTGGCAATGGTCCAAGATAAACCCTACTGTATCAATTTCTTCTAAGGGAATACAGTTAATACTCTGTAAACCATGTGCAGAAAAATGAAACAGTGCCTTTGTGTTTATTGCCTAAACGAGGAAGCTTCTGGCCATTACTTGCATAACTTTCTACCATTAGTGTGCACAGACTTATGTTTTTTTCTTTCCTTTTTTATCTTAATACCTGAAATGATTCTCCAGAATTATTCCTCTACTCAAGAATCTCAGTCAATCTATTAAATTTTATGGCAGCAGATTGCCTGGGTTTGGACCCAAGTCTGCCACTTCCTTGCTCTGTGATCTTGGGTGAATTATGTAAACATTCGGTGCCTCTATTAACTCATGGGGAAAATACTAGTAACAATTTCATAAAGGTGAGGAATAAGTACACTTTACTCATGTAAAGTACTTAGACCAAGTCCTGAACTTAGAAAGCTCCTTTCTCAGATCCACTGCTTGCAGAGCTAGCTTCACTAAGATGCTTCTTGTTCAGAATTTGTTTTTCAGCCACTCAGATTCTCTATGAGCTCAAGGTTCTCTTGTGACCTTTTTCTAGAGCATCCTTTAGTCCCTGGGTGGCCCAGAGCTCCTCCCTTCATTTTTTGGGTCTAATAGTCTCCTTCATCAAACATTAGCATGAGGTATTAGCATATCTTTAGCACAATTATATTTTGATTACTCTAGTCCCAATCTGACTAAAAGATGCCTTCAATCTAGATATAAATAATTTAGAATGTTTACACCAAGGGGAATTACAGAGGAGGGAAGGAGAGAGAATATTTGTGTGTATGGGGTTTGGTGGGTGTCAGGGTTGTGATGCTGGCAAAAGACACTTGGATTGTCACTTCATCCTGTACCTCTTCTCTGAACTGTCTCTATGAGAAGGCGTGTGTGTGTGTGTGTGTATTCAAAATACAAACACCATTTTGAATTCCTTCAAATCCTCTCCTTCCTTTTAATGTCATTAAATCTATCGAAAAATGTGTCTCATTTATTAAGTAAAAAATGGTGGTTTTGACTTCTGTTTGTTCCCTGTGGCCAGATCCCTTTGTGAGACACCGTCCTAGGATTCATGTTTTGGGAGATCCCTCTTGCCTTGTGCAATTGACATCCTCACCTCATCACTGATGCCAGTTGTCTTTGTGCTACTTTATTGTCAGTATAGAAATGTGATTCCCCTTGATTGGTGTCCTCTGTAACAGACTATGATAAATCTTATTATATTTTGGCTCTAAAGAAGTTGCAAACATGCGCGTGTGGACACACACACACACGTGCATCGTGTCAGCTGATAGAATCACAATCATTCAGAGTCTGTGAAGTTCAGGCTATTTTGGAGGTTGATTCGGCTTTCAAGTAGCTGTGGATGGTAAGATAAAAGGACTGCTCTCCTTGGGGACTTTTAAGTAGTGACATTATTGGTTGTCTTCTGAGCAGCATGGAGAGAAATTTAAGGTCTGAAATGGTGACAGTTTTTATAGTTACATTTAGAATGGGTGATATATGTAAACCCATCCATGAAAATTGTTACTTTTGTACCTTCCCGCCCAGAATGACTACAGGATACTTGGGAGAAACAGACCTATTTTTTTTTTTTTTTTTGCTTTTGATGTGGCAGTGCTATTGATGATGGCTGGAATGGTATGGGGGTTAAAGAAGCAGGGGATGACACTGTGGAATGAGATCACTGGTGTGGCTGATCATACGATTAGGGTCACCGAGGGCGTTCTAAAAAAATACAGGGTTCTAGGCCCCAAACCTGGAGATTCTGCACATCTGGGGCTGGAAGTCCATCAGCTGACTCTGACAGCCTGTCAGGTTGGGGTCATTTGGGTTTAGATGGTGTCAGAAACACCTGAGCTTGAATCTTCTCTTGAATTAATTACTATCTAGAAAACCTTAGGCGAGATGCATCTCTCTGCATCTCAGTTTCCTCACCCTGTGGTCTCTGTGTTCTAACTTAGCTCATCACCAGATGGGAAACAGCTTGAGGGCAGTATCTCTATTTTTCTCTTTGTCATCAGTTCCTTGCATAGCACCAGCCAGAGAGTAGGAGCCCAGATGATTCTTTCCAAATGAATGAATGAGTGCATGAGTGAGTGTGGGAAGGAAGGAAGGGGTTCATGAGATCTTGAACATATGTTGTGTGTGTTAAATGAGCTATCGCATGTAATACTCTGGTGTGTGGTGGGAATTCGGTTTCCTTCCCCCTTTTCACTTGCATTTTATGCAGTCCAGCAAGTTCACTGTGTTATTCTTTTTTTCATATTCCTTTGCCTTTTTCCCCCTTTTTTAAAAGGGGAAAAGGTGCTCAGACTTTGTCCCCGCCTTATCTATTTCACCTGCACACCTAGATTTACAAACTGTCTTTCTGACTGAAATCCTTCTTATTTCCCTAAAGAGAACAAATACATCTCTTCCTTAGAAATTGTAAAACAACTTTAAACAAGAAATACATTTTTTTGAAGAAATGAAAAATAAAGCATTGTAACCCCATCTGTATATTTTGGTTCCTAATGTTTACCTTGCCCAATTAATGCAGATGAGTGAGGCATATTTGCGTAATTTTCTTATGTTCCTGCCAGAAACACAGCCCCTTTCCTTCCTCTCTTCTGGTCAGGTGTTCTGGTCTTCCAAAAACCTCATCCCATTTGGCTAATGCATCCTGACACCTCCTTTAATAAGAGTGCTTGGTGTTAGCATTCAGGGATGTGTAGGAGTTGACAAAATCTACCTTGAAATCTTTTCCTGGCTTGAAAATAAACCAGTCACCCAGGGAGACCTAGCACCTGCATCTCTCAACCCAAAATGGTGAAAAAGCTTGAGGGGAGAGGTATGGCCATTGAATTAACAGAGACAGTTTGATTTGCTTGCGTTTCTTTTCTTCCTTGTGAAAAGGCTGGTGGCAGGACGAGAAATCTGGGAAGTAGAACCTTCTTCATCCTACCCAGAAAAGAGGAAAAATGCCAACACCAAGAGTCAAGAGAATGTGAAGAAGACAGCCTCCCTTTGAAATAGATTAAAGCTTCTATTGCAAGAACATCATAGGACAAAGGAAATTCTGTAGGACTGGAAACCCCAGCAAGACACCTAAGACCTGGTTCTCACATTTCAAGAGAGCCCTGGAGGAGGCATCCCACAGGGCGGGTGTGCCCAGGTACTTTTGCTGGATTCAGGAGACCTCTACAGTCGTTTCCTTTGGGGCCAAGGCTTTAAGGGGCTGATCTAATCAGGGCTATACTAAGACTCTTTCTCCCACAGAACGAATGCAGCCCAGGTCATCTAGAACTCCCTGCATGCATCTCTTCTCCAGGGGCCCAGGATCTGAAGCACCTTGTGCTCTGTGGTCATAGGATAGCTTGGGGCACCCCCGTGGGCCCCCAGTGATCATCAGTACTGCTCCCTGAATATTTTGGGCTCTCTGTGTCATGAGCATTTCCTTTGGAAGGATTGCACATTCTCTCTTGCCGGGGAGCATGTGCCACTGGTCCCAGCCAGTGAGAGGCAAGCAGAAGTGACATGTATCCCCGATGGGTGGGTTAAACATCTCTTTTCCAGTGTGGGGTCTCCCAGAGCTCTCTCTTCCCCTTGTCATGACAAACAATGCCTTGTAAGACTGTGGCTGGTCCATCAGCCTGGGTCCCTGCATGAGTGAATAAAAAGAGCCCTGCCCCCAGTATGTCCCACCTGCTGACCTGTGATGGACATCTAGTGTGAAAGATACATAAACTTGTGTTGTCTTAACCACTGAGACTTTCCACTTGTTTGTTATTTCAGCATGACCTGACCTATCCCGACTCTTACAGAGTCTGATTCTGATGCAGAAGATAACCAGGAGTTGAAGGCTTACTCTCCATAGCGTGTGCTTATTTTTGAGGCTCAGCATTCTGCAGGGTAGTTTGGTGACATGGAAATAAGGGGATAGTGGCAATCCCTACCAGGATGGCTTGTGAGCACAGATAGACTGGTACCCGATGCCAGGGCATGAGCAGAAGCAGGGGCCCTGGGACAGTCAGCGGGGCTTGCCTCCCGTCCCTAAACATTAGGGAAGACAGCAAGGGGTTGGGGCCTGACAACGGCTAAGCGCTCAGCAAGTAGGCCCATGACGTGAGGTCTCCAGGCAAATACTTCTGATGCTCCCTTTCACTGCGGTTGGCTTTGCTTTATTTATGCAAAGACTATGTCCCTGGGGGAAAAAAATCAAGTCACATCATAAGTGCATCAGAGAAGCTTAGTATTTAAGGAAGGCTATGGTGAATCCTTTTGTGAAGGAATAATCATCCACCCTGATTTGCATTCACTTTGTAAACGTTGGGGTTTTTTGGTATGTGTAGCAGGTCTTATGAATTTGGGACACATCGTAAGGCGTAATGTCAGGCATAGAGTTCAACAGAGCTAAATTTTATTCTTAGGTCAGCTAAAGCACTTAATTTGACTTTGTAATGGGGGCAGACGGAGGGGAACACTTTTTCCTGAAAAGCTCTGAAACATGAAAAGGGAGGGATATGAGAGATGGTAGGAATAATCCTGGCAGGGTTAAGCTGGATAAAATGGAGGCCAAGAAGGGATGAAAGATGGGGAGCAGAAAAGGAAGCACTGAGTGGACCGAACTCAGATTTTAGAGGTTTGTTTTTTTAGGCTTTAGTCTTTGAAATGAGGAAATCGGGGAAACTCCACCCAGCCCTGGAGTCAGGAGGCAAGAATGCCCATCTGAATGTACGAAGTGAAAATAAATCGAGTGCCGGGATTTGGTCTGCCCATTTTTCCCTTGACTCCACTGAGCAGGGACATGAAATAGTGGGAAGAGTGTGGGCTCTGGTCTAAGACTGATGGGAGGTTAAATTCCAGCTCTGACACCTGCCACTTCCTGGATGAATCTCTTTGAGCAAGACACATATTTTAATTTTATTATCATTATTTTCATCTTTCTGAGCCCTGGTTTCCTATCGATAGGTTGAATATCGTAATCGCTCTTTGCAGGACTGTTTTGTGGATCTAGAGCCCGTGAACGTCAAGTGCTTGATATTATAGCTGACCCCAGACAGCACACAGGAAATTAAAACTATCAATATTGTTGACTGTATATTTATTTTTCCCCCAACTCCTAACTGTTAAAGTGTTAGTCATGGCATGGAGTCCATGGTAGGGCTTTTATAAATATTAGTTGAGGGAATGAGCCACGGGGCTGGTGCAGGGAGCACGGAGAGTGGGAACCAGGTGACAGTGCTGCGGGTGATAAGCCTCTCTGTATACCTTCTGTCTTTCTTCTCCAGCATTACAGACACCTCCCTTTCCCCTCAAAACATGTCTATTTCACAGAGCCCACATTGCTCAGAAAGATGAAACCATTTTTGGCGATTCCACATTCTTTTCATTCCTTCTCTTCTGCCCCTTCAGGCTCTGACCCTTTGATTTCACCAACTCAAAGAGTTCTCCCTTTTCTTTCCTTTTTCCTTTTCCCTTTTCTTTTCTTTCTTTCCTAGTTTTTTTTCCCCTTGTTGTCAGAGCCCTAGGAGTTTCTTTTCCCTTTTTAATTAAGAGCGAATGAAGGTAAGGGCGTGTTTTATAACTGGAGAGAATTCCCCAGCGGGACACCGGGGTGGAAATCTGGGTGGTGAAAGAAAGGCAGGCAGAGGCACATGGGAGCGTTGAGGGAGGTGGCCGCCACCGGGCCTGCATCCTGCTGTCCCATTGCCCAGCCCTCCCTCTGCCTGTCAGCCTGGAAGCTTTACCTCTGACTGAAGTCCCCCCCCACCGTCTTCTGGTCTTTTGTTAGGAAAAGCTGCAATTGGAACCTTGTTTCTAAAAAGCATTTTTAAGCACACAGTGTGCTCTCCTGAAATATGCCTGTGTCTACAAAGGTCCCGCAAGTTAATTCTTGCTGCCCAGGGAAGTGTCCTCATTTTGGCTGACTTCACTCACCTGCTCCTCGCTGTGTACTTGGCTGTCTTTGAGCACAGGTATGGTTTGGGGTTGGAACAGCAACTCCCATGGAAGCATCTGCCAGGCGTATATGCTTGTGCTGATGTAAAGCACAGACTGGGGGCCAAGAGGAAGTATGTGAGCAGGGAGAGGGAGGTCCTATTGCAGAGCCACGTGGAAAGAGAGACCCTTTCGGCACCAATGCTGTGCCCAGGCCAGTGACATTGCCCTGCTGTCCTGGTTCTCGTATTGGGAGAAAGGACGGGTTACAGGTGCTCAGTGACACCTCTGGAGCCCTGGGTCTGACTCATTGCTTTCCTGAGCTATGCTCTGCATTCTGCATTTGGAAGAAGGCATTATGAGATTCCTAATGAGGAAAGCGTGCATTTATTAAACTCCTGGACCAAACTGCCTCTCTGTTGACCTCTTTCTTTTTCATGAGACATGATGGGTTATTACATGTGTGATTAAAAAAATTCGTCATCGGTGTGTTTTGCCTTCTCAGTTTTGTGGGAAGGTGATCATGACGCCAGTTCTTAGAGGAACAGAAAGATGGAAAAGAGAGGGCGTATTTTGATATGGAAGGGATCGCACTGCAGTGAGGGTTGACCCTTTTGTTCTGCATTCACTGTTGGCCATGTGGCTCAGATGGCTGTGGAGGGTCTCTGAGTTGACTACAGGCACCCTGTACCAAATCTGCACGACAGGAGGGAAGAAAAGGGGCAGGCTGGCTTCTTAAGCCAGTAACTAGGCTGTAAATGTCCACACAGATAATTCTGGAATTTTTAGAAAATCCAAATGCTTATCCTTCCCATGGCTTTCACATAGTACCTAATCATGCTAGCTTTGTACTTACTATCTATTTGGATCTGCATGTTTTGGAAATGACATTTTCCTATAAAATATATGGAACAAAAATCCCGAGCATTTGAAATTCAACTAGTGTCTGATACTGCTGCAGCCCCAAACTTCCAGCTCACCTCGGTCACTCAGATATCAAAGGAAGAGGGTAAAGATTCCGTTTCTCTGTGGTTAGACCACCCACTTAACGGATCTAGTTATGAATTTATAGAGATGATGAATACAGTACAAAGGTCGATTTCCTTCAGAAGCCCCCACTGCTCTTCCCAACGACTTGCCTCATACTTGGATGGCTAGAATGGTGTCCTAACTCATTTCTTCATTTCCAGTCTAAAACCTCCCATCTGTTCTGTGTCCGGGTATAGTTCTTTGTGCTGAAAGAATGCCTTGATCCTGTCTATTCTCTCCTTGAGCGAACTTCAATGAATTTCCCCTTCAATGGCCATCCCTGTCTAATCCTGGCATTTGAGGCTCCCTGTTAAGTTCCCACTTGTACTTCTTCTCGTCTTGTCTTCCACTCGACTGCACTTCATGGCAGCTGGGTGGTACTCCCAGCTATCATGGAAGGGGCCTCGTTCAGTTCCCCCAGCTTGGGACTTGCCCAGTATCTTTTTGTCTTCCTGTGAGTAAAACTTTTCCATCCTTTATTTTTGTCTATCAAAGTTGCACAGTTTTCTCAAAAGCATGGCCACGTGCTGACCCTCTTAAGAATTCCCTAATGAAAGTATCATTTAGTTGTGGCTAAGAGCCTCATGTTCTAAACCCAGCTTTTAGATACGACCCTTAGACTTTTCTTAGTCTCAGTTACTTGTCTAAATGTAATCTCTAAAAGCCCTTGGTCTTCAGTCTATAATGGGAAGTGACCCAATGCTTATATATCTCATGTGGGCATTACCACTATGCAGACCATCTGGTAGTGAGTCGTTTGTATACCTGCTTAATTATAAGCCTCAGCAAGCATGGAAGCACTTCTTATATGATTGGTATCCTACATAGTAACTAGTTCTATGATTTATAAAATTTATTCCATAAATATGTGAAGAACTAAATGAAACCATCCCTAGTGAAAACTCTATAATGATCCTGTGATTTGAAAAAAATAAATACATCAATGGAGATGAGAAACTCCTTGGGACAACAGTTTCTCACAGTGTTTCTAACATTTTCTTGAAGTATAAGTAAATGACTTTTAATAAAGCAACCTCTTTTTGAAGTGACCTGAGTGCTTGCAATGCTCTAGAATGGAAGGGATGAGGCATCTCTGTTAAGGAACAGAAAACAGATGATGGCAAAGAGGTCAAATAAGTGCCTCACCACGGACTGGATGAGTGATCCCTAAACATTTGTCCTGTTGTTTCTTCAACAGGGGTGTTTATATTTAATATGCTGTTTTTACCTTTTAAGAAAAGGATATTTGCATGGATAATTTACACTTGTATTATCTACAAGATACCTGAGCTTTATGAGCATCATCCCAATTAATTCTCATAATAATTTTGTGACCCATATATTAGGATACACATTTCAAAGTTGAGAAAACTAAGATTCAGGGAGTGTAAGCCACTTGGCCAAAGTTACGCTAGCTAGTAAGGGACAGAGCTACTGTTCCAAACCAGACGCACCTGATTACAGAGCTCATGTTCTTTCTAGGCATCACTTGGTTTCTATGTGGGCCCTACCTTTTCCTGCATCGGTGTGTCTGTGCAGACTCTTTCCCAAGCCTGCTCTGCCTTCTTCCCGTCCGCATCTCTACCGGTGACTTCTCTTATCCGCATCTCCCACTCGCCATCAGTTTGGAAGTAATCACTTCTTTCATGGGAATTCTCTCAGCACTTTAGATTTTTATCTAAAACTCCTTAACATCGTTAATCACTTTCATCCATATAATATAGCCATTTATGTACTGATTTCATCTTCCTTCCTGAGCAGGATGCTCCATGAGGGAGAATTGATGCCCTTTGATTCATCTGTACCCTTCAAGAGTGACAGAAACAGTTACTGTGCTGCATATTCATCCCATACACGTATGTGGAAGATGGGGTCGGGGAAGGAAGGAGAGAGAGAGAAAGGAAGAAAGGAAGGAATTAGAGAACAATAGAAGCTGGTGTATAATTAAGTGTTAAATTGTGTGGTTCAGACTAATTATAAAGCCTTTTAACAGAAATGCAGTTTTATTACTTTCAAGAACATAAAGTTAATTAATGGCTAACACAGTGTTGTCAAGTACTTGTCTTGTCATTCCCACTGTAATTAATCAATGCTTTTTTGCATAAATGCAAAAGTGGACTTAAGCCCTGCCCATCTCCATGTTACTGAGAATTTTAAATTAGCACAATCTGAAATAATGAGTTTTTTAGAGGGTAAGATAGAAGACCAAAGATGAAAGCATATATTGATAAAGAAGGCACAGGACTCTTCTAAATATTTTTCCCTTTAACCAGTACTAACCAGGGCTTCATAATTATTAAAGCACATATAGGACGTTTTTTGCCAACATTATAGCACATTTGCTTAGAATTTTGACTTCTTTCTTCTCTGTCAAAAGTTCAGAAATAAGAAAAGTAAAACCAATGAATATCAAAGTGGTAATTTATAGAAGTTTATTGTGCACACAACAAATGGACAGTTTGTAAACCAGGAATCTTCAAACCAAAACATGGGATGGGGCCCAGGGGTACATTGTTATAAAACAGCTTTTATTGTGAGAAAGCAGTGACTGTTTATTCTTCACATTGATTAGTAATCATATTAGAATTTTCTTAAATGATAGGGAATTGGCTAGTGGTTACCTGATATCAACCTTGGGAAACAGTGCTAAGTTTTGCTTATGATTTCCAGGGGCGTAAGCAAGAAATGACCCAAGTCAAATTCGTCTTGCAAAATAAGCTAGGGAATTTTCAAGGTTGGCCTCCATTTGTTGTTGTTGTTGTTGTTGTTTTAAATTTTAACTCTCTTTATTTTGATTAATTGAATGGTTTATTCATTCATTTAAAAAAGAGGTCTTAAATGACTACTTTAAGGCTATTTCAAAAATGCTAAAATGATACTGTAATAAAAACGATGAGGCCAGTAAGGGGGCGGGTGTGGGTGGGAAGGAGAAGATAGAATAAAAACCTAGAAATAATAGGCTAGGACTTGGGAACAGTCTAGCATAAGGATCTGGGAGAGAAAGGCCTGCTAAACAGCTTCCAGATTTCTTCTTAGGTAACAATATGGAAAAGTTTCAGAGATACAAAAGGAGAAGGAGAAAGACATCTGTGAGGAAGAATATGGAATTTAATGTTGGACCTACTGTGTTTAGAGTGATTATGAGATATCAGATTATTAAGAGAGCAGGTGACCAATAGACCTGAAACTCAGAAGTGAGAGTCACCTAAAGATAACCTGTTCGGAGTCATCAACAGTTGTGGTAGGTCTTTTGCAAAGGAGGATGTGTAAAGTTAGTAGAGAATGGACGAAGGAAGGTACCCCAAAGATTTAGGGTAAGACTTAGAGAAGCTTATCTAACAAACGGCTTTGACAGTCAGAGAAAAGCCCAGAGAGAGTGGGGTCAATGGGCCTAGAAGAGAATATTTTTCAGAAGGGGTGTATTAAAGAAGAACTGCAAAGCATCTGTTAGGCATCATATTTAGACTGTTGTGGACCAGAGTAGCCTTGCTCTCATGTGGACGAGGAGCCCCACTGAAGCCAGCTGTGGGATGAGAAGTGAGAAATGGCTGAGTCAATCACAGACCATTCTTCTAAGACACTTACTTAGTAGGAAAAGGAAGTAGCTAGTGGAGGATTGGGGAGAAACAAAGAGAGTCAGGAATAAACAGGATCTAGAAAAAGTGTGATGGGAGTTGTCTCCAACAGGGCCAGCATTCTCCCTCCTCTGGGGTAGAGAGGAATAGTTGCCTGACTTCAGGATAGAGCTGAGTGAAGAGTTCAGCTCACTGTTATTTTGCTGTTGTTGTTTGTGATAGCTTTCTTAAGATGTAATTTACACATCGTGAAATTCGCTCACTTTAGTATAAAATTCAGTTATTTTTAGGTAAATTTATAGAGTTTTGTAACCATCACCACAGTCCAGTTTTAGAATATTTCTAATCACTGCAGGAAGTTCCTTTGTGCCTATTTGCAGTTAATCTCTTTTATCCAGCTCCCCGCCTTACCTCCTCCAGCTCAAGGCAACCATTGATCTGCTTTCTGTATCTATACATTTTCCTTTTCTAGATATTCTTTATACGTGGGATTATAAAATATGTAGCTTTTGCATCTGGCTTCTTTCATACTGTTTTTGAGGTTCATCCATGTTGTAGCATGTATCCTGTAATTCATTCTTTTGCATTGCTTAATAGTATGCTATTATAAAGATATAACACATTTTGTTTATTTATTCACCAGTTGTTAGATATTTGGATAGTTTCCAGATTTGGGATATCATGAATAACTCTGCTATGAACATTCCCCTACATGGCTTTATGTGAATATATGTTTTCATATCTCTTGTGGAGATTCCTGCAAGTGGAATCACTGGGTCATATAGTAAGTTTATTTTTAACTTCAAAAGAAACTGCCAATTTTTTTTCCAAAGTGCTTGTAACATTTTACATTTCCACCAGCAATTTATGAGCTCTCTGTCTTCTCCACATCCTCACCAACACTTGTTTTTATCTCTTTTTGATTATAGCCATCCTAGGGGGTGTATAAACCACAAGGGGTATCTCCTTGTGGTTTTAATTTGAATTTCCTTAATGATTAATGATGTTGAACATCTTTTCATGGCTTCATGCCTTTCATATATCTTCGTGGGTGAAGTGTTTAGCCAAATCTTTTGACAATTTCTTATTCATGCTCTTTTTGTTCTTATTAAGTTGTAAAAATACTTTATACATTCTAGATACAAGTCATTTATTAGGTGCATGATTAGCAAATATTATCTCCCAATGTCTGGCTTGTCTTTTTATTTCCTGAGTCATGGGTTTTTTTTGTTTTTTTAACAGTAGTTTTAATAAAACACAATTTATCATTTTTTTCTTTTACAGATCTTTCTTTTACTATTATTTCTAAAACTTTTTTGCCCAATCCAAGGTCATGAAGAACTTCTCCTATGTTTTCATCTAGAAGTATCATAGGGTTTTGGTTCTTATATTTAGATCTGTGATCCAATTTGAGTTATTTTCTGTGTATGATGTGAAGTAAGGATTTACATTCACTTGTGTTCATGTGAATATTCAACTGTTGTAGCTCCATGTGTTGAAAATACTATTTCTCCCATTGAATTGTTTTAGCACTTTTGTCAAAATTCAACTGACCATATATGGGATTTATGCCTCTTCTTTTCTTCTTGTAAATGAGATTTATTTCTGGAATCTCAGTTCTGTTCCACTGATCTAAATGCCTGTCCTTGCACCAGTACTATACATTATTGATTACTGTGTCTTTACAGTGAGTTTGAGATCAGGTAGCGTAAGTCCTCCAGCGCTGATCTTCTTTTGTCCAAATTGCTTTTGCTCTTCCACATCCTTTGCATTTCCATATATAATTTAGAAACAGATTGTCAGTGTACACCAGGCTGCTGAGATTTTGATAGGGATCACATTGAATTTATCGATCAATTTGGGGAGAATTGCCATCGTGACTGTATTTAGTCTTCAAATCCATGAACATGGGTTGTCTCTCCACTTATTGAGATCTGTTTTAATTTCTCTCTGCACTGTTTTATAGTTTTCAGGGTAGACATTTATTCCTAAGTATTTCATTCTTTTTTATACTATTGGGAATGAAATTGTTATCTGAGTTTCATGTTTGGCTTGTTGGTTGTTGATACACAGAAATACAATTCATGTTTGTTTATCCATGCTGTTTCCTACAAGTTTGCAAAATTCTTTATTAGTTCTAATAGTTTCTTTGTGAATTCTTTAGAAGCTTAATATTCAGGGTTCTATCACCTGATAATAAAGACTTTTATATTTCTTCCTTTCCAATCTAGATGTCTTTCATGTCTTTCTCTTCCTTCCTTTCTTTCTTCCTCTCTCTCTCTTTCTTTCTCCCTCCCTCCTTCCCTCCCTTCCTCCCTCCCCATTTCTTTCTTTCTTTCTTTCTTTCCTTCTTTCTTTCTTTCTTTCTTTCTTTCTTTCTTTCTTTCTTTCTTTCTTTCTTTTCTTCTTTCTTTTCTTTCTTTCTTTCTTTTCTTTCTTTCTTTCCTCTCTCTTTAAACTGTGTAGAACTTCTGGCTCAGTGTTAAATAGAAGTGTCAGAATTGGACAACCTGCCTCTTTCTGATCTTAGGGGAGAAACATTGTCTTTCATCATTACTGAATGATGTTAGCTGTGGATTTTTCATAGTTGCCTTTGTCAGGTTGAGAATGTTTCTTTATAATCCTCCTTTTTATCATTAATGGGTTTTGAATTTTATCAAATGTGTTTTCATCATTTGTTGAGACAACCATGTGGCTTTTCCTTTTATTCTATTACATGGTGTATTTCATTAATTGATTTTTTTGATATTATATCAAGTTACCATTCTTGTGATAAGTTCTTCTGGATTGAGAATTCTTGGTTAACTACATATATATTTTTTCCTTTCAGTACTTTGAATGTGTCATCCCCCTGCCATGGCCTCCATCATTTCAGATGAGAGGGCAGCCTCAACCTTATCACTGCTTTCCTGTCAGCAAAAGGATTTGCTGCTGTCAAGATTTTCTCTTTCTCTTTGGTTGCAGTAGTTTGATTATTATGTGTCTAGATGTGGATCTCTTTGTAGTTATCCTACTTTGGATTTGTAGAAATTTTTAGATATGTAGATTAATGTTTTTCATCAGCTGTAAGAAATTTTCCCAGTTACTTCTTCTTTTTTTATTATATAATGGCTATTTCTTATTTATTTTTAAAAATTTTTTGGCCACGCTGAACAGCTTGCAGGTTTAGTTCCCAACCAGGGATTGAACCCAGGCCTTCGGCAGTGAAAGCACAGAGTCCTAACCACTGGACCACCAGGGAATTCCCTCCCAGTTATTTCCTTGAATATATTTTCTGCTCCTTTCTCTCCCTTCTCTCCTAAGACTCCCATTATGTGTATGTTGGTACTCCAGGCTCTGTTCATATTTCCTCTATCCTTTTCCCCCCTTTGTTTTTCAGTTTGGATATTTTCTATTGATCCATTTCCAAGCTCAATGATTCCTTTTTCTGTCTTCTCAAATCTGATATTGAGTCCTCCAGTTAAATTTTCATTTTCTCATGATATACTTTTCTACTCCAGAGTTTGCATTTGGTTCTTTATAATTTCAGTTTCTGCTTGAAAATCTATTTACTGATTTACTGTTGACATACTTCAATTGTAAAGACATGGTTTCTTTATTTTTTTAAACATATTTGTAAGAGCTGCTTAGAAGTTTTTACTACTAAACCCAACATATGGGGACACTCAGAGTTTCTATTGCATACTTTTTTGTGAGTATTGAGTCACAATTTCCTGTTTCTTTGTGCATCTCATAATTTTTTATAAGGGACACTTTGGAAAACACATTGTGGCATATCTGGATCCTGGATCCTCCTCCCCCCCACTTGAGAATTCTTGTTTTCACTATTTTGTGTTTGTTTCTTTCTTAGGTTAGTAAATCAGCCAGAATAATCTGCGAAATCTATCTTCTCCTTTGGGCAGTGTGCCATGACTAATATCTCTCCTCAGCTTTTGGAAACAAATACTTTTGTTTCAGTGTTTCAACCTAGTCTCCTATGGTCTCTGGGTCTGTGGGTCTGAGTTGTCAGCCAGTGATGAAACAGAGGTTGGGCCCCAGCAGCTGAAGCCAGGAAGCCCTCTGCAGATAGATTTGTGTGTGGTGGGGCAGGGGAGCACATCCAGATTCCAAGCCATTTTCACATCTGTCCTGGTTTTACCTCCTGCTGGGGCCCCGGGTGTCCCTTCCATTCATGTTCACAGCTCAGAGTCAATGAAGGGTGCATGGCTGACTTGAGTGCCTTGCCGGCTGTGCATGCTCATCCCCAAGCAAAGCCTCATTCCAGTAGGATCGTTGTCCTCCCTCCAGCCTTTGAAGGTGTCATTTCTTCCAACAACAGCAACAGCAGCATCACGCAGCTCCAACTCAAGCGAGCTCCTTAAAGCTCAGCAGGGAAGCAGCCCGTCCTCAGGACCTGCCCTGCCCTGGGAGAACCTCCATGTGCCTGGGTGCGGCCGCAGCCGAAACAGCACGGAGACCACAGGTCTTCGCCAAGTTCAGCAGCTTCCCATGGATGTGTGCTTCTCGCATGGTTCTCTTTGCTCAGCTTCACATCACTCTGATGGTTGTTTCGGTCCATTTTGTTCAACGTTATAGTCCCTTTTATATATTTTTTTGTGGACAGAGTGTTTACCAGTCTCCTACCTTTGCCACAGCAGGACTCACTGGCTTTTGTTTAGTACTGTTCTCAGACCTTGATACTTGTCACTTTGGATGATGTTTCTTCAGGGTTCACATGACATTTGTTATCATGCTGTCGAAATTCTTTTAAGTAAACCTCGAGTCCCAGGAGTCCCTGCAGAAGACACTGTCTCCACTTTCTGTCAGTTGCCATGAACTCACCTAAGAGTCTTACACCACTTAGCTTCCAAGATGCCACCTTTGACTGTGAAGTAAACTCAGAGGCTTGCAGTTTTTGAGTAGGATGGAGTCAGTGGTGGTCCCCAATCCAAGCATCTCTTGAGGTCACTGGTTCAACTCAGGACAAACATTCCATAGGCAGTTTTAGCCCTGAAGTTGCCATGAAGACGGGATGCCAGGCCTGCACTGAGTGATGTACAGTGGGAAGAATCTAAGAAAGTGTGCATCGTGGTCCTTTAAGATTTGAAGGCTGCAATTCGGGGGCTGCTAAGACCTTCGGCTGGTGATAACTGGATTTGTGAGACAGTGCAACATGTGATACAAAGCGCTCCTCTTGGATGGGCTCCTAGTTTTCTTCTCCCCTTTCTATTAATGTGATAAATGTTGCTGTCTCAGCTGATAGGGCCGTGTTGGATAATCAGATTGGAATCATGTTTGAGTTCCTCAGGCTGGCTCCACGTGAAGCTTGCAGGAAGACTTGAAAAAAAAATGCTGTAGAAAATGAAAGGGGAACCCGTGTTTGCAGAGGGGAATCTGACTTTTATTACAAGGCTCCGTGGTGCAGGGAAGACTCATTAACCATAGACTGAAGTCACGTGTGGAGCCTCCGCCTGCCGTGTCCCAGGGGGGCTGTGGGAAAGCATCTCCTGTGTTACCCACTGGGCATGTGCGTAGTGGATGCTGGGGAGGAGCAGCATCTCGATGTGGGTGTTGGGCCAGGGAGGAGCCAAAATAATGTTGGAAAATTAAACCTCTCTTAATTAAAGCTGATGGCAAACAAACTCGAGTAATATGGCACTACAGCTGGGAAACAGAAGTACGATTTGAAACTGAACAGCTGTGAAATTGGGTGCTCTGGTCACAGCTGGGCCTGGAAGAAGGACAGACACCCTGGCAGAGGAGTTCCCCCTTCCTGGAGGATGGACCAGACTGCCTTCCCCACTGACTGTTTCTGAGACGGCAGACCCCACCCACATACCCAGCTCTCTGAGTCTCTAGGCTCGTGGGGTCTGCTCGCCAATAGCATCTCTCTGTCCCACAGGCTGGTTTAGGATTTTTTTTCTGAACGGAGCAGCATCATTGTGAGTGCTAGAATTGAAGAGACTCCGAGACGGGAGGAGAAGAGAATTTGTTGTGTGTTTTAAAACATTTGTATCTATTCATTTTCCTAAAGACCTCCAGGCTGTGCCCTTCACTGTCGGTGTGGTCCACGGGTCAGTTCCTGCCCCTCTGCTCCTGCCCACCTGGTCCCGAAAGCCCTGTGTGGAGCCAACCCAGAGCTGCCACCTCACCAGGAATGGACTGTCCAGATGTGGTCTGGCTGCACACATGCCGGGGTGGGTTTGTTCTAGGCTGCCCTGAAGTTGTCACATTCTCAGTCACATCCTCTCCTCTGAGGCATGTGGTTCTCACTGTCTTTTGAGTATTTTCATTAGGTCTCTTTCTCACGTTACGAACAACCCACACAAAGTGCACTGATCATCACATGTGTGTCAGGATGGGCTAGGCTGTGCTGTTGAGATAAATAAGCCCTGAGATCACAGAGGCTAAATTCAAGAAAGTCAGTTCTCACCCCCTTTACAGGTTGCATGGACTCATCGAGTGTCTCTCAGCTAACTGGTGACTCCTGGATCAGAGTTCTTTCTCTTGGGGGGCACCGAGGTCTTGGAGTTCCATGGCATCCAGCCACAGATAAGAGAAAGGGGGTGGGGCTAGAAGACTGGGCAGTGGGAGAGCGGGAAGGTGGAACAGGAAGTTTCAGGGCATTTCTCCCCAGGTTCCGGTGTCTGGTAGTCAGTGAGTGCTATCAGCTTCTCCCTGCAAGAGGAACTGGAAGATAAAGTCTTCCCCTGTGCCCGGGATTTGGCCAGTCTCTACCACACCATAAATGCTAATATTAGTCTGTCTAGTTGTCCAAGTCTTAGTGCCCGGACTTGAGGGGATCTTTGGAAGCAATTTGGTACTTTTTCGATCTGCATCTAAAATACCTTAGACCAGAGCTTCTAAGAGTGTGCTCCTGGGACAAGGGTGGTCCTCAGCGTCACCTGGGAACTTGTTAGAAATGCAAATTCTCAGGCCCTCCTTCTGACACACTGTATCACAAATTCTGGGACTGGGGCCAAGTAACCAGTACTTTAATCAGCCCTCCAGGTGATTCCGATGCTCCCTAACGTTTGGAGCCATTGTTCTAGGCCAGCAGTTCTCACTCAACCAAGGCCACCCATTGGGATTGCCCAGGTGGCCAATCTTTAAAAAGTACTGAGTGCTGGGTCGACATCCAGAAGACTCTGACTGAATTGACCGGGGGTATGGCCTGAGCCAAGGATGAGAACCACTGACCTAGGAGGATTTTTGAGGAATGGTTTTCCCCCTGAAGGTTTCCATGAAAGTAGATTCTGTGTGGCTTCAGTGGCACTTAATAGCCAGGCGAAGGCTATGGGAGTGATGACATTCCATGTCCTAGGCACTCCCTTTTCCCGTTCAAGTGGAAGCAACCACCCAGCTTTGCATAGAGTGAAGACAAAAATAGAGATTTGGGTACTTAGAAATGGAATCCTGATTGTGTCATGGATTCATCATGTGGCCTTGGGAAAGTCAACTTATTTCTCTCAGTCTTGTGTCTGTAAAACGGGAGTAGTGACACTTGCCCACAGATGTTGCCAGCACTATCTAATTAATTAGCAGAGCGTGTTTGGGAAATACAAAGTACTGTACAAATGCTAATCATTATGATGAATGCAGTGCATTTTGCTGATACAAAAGTGCTGTGTATATGCTCATAATTATTGTAATTATTGCTAATACCAATAATATTGCTACTACTGCTACTACGTTTCCCTTGCAGTGGGAGCTCCAGTGTGTCCTTTGGGTTAACGTCTTGCCCCACATTGTCAGGAAGTCTTGCTAGGCAGCTCTTGATGACCATTGCTCCCCACCTCCCGGAAAGTGTCATTCATCCGGAGTGCAAATAGTCATGTATGCAAGCCATTCTGGGGTCCACTTACGAGAGGTCCCTGACTCTTAGGTCATTGCTGGCTCATGTTACAGAAGCTCCTCTTTAGGGTAAGGAATGCCCAGAATATAGAGTTCAGCGATTCTCTCTACTATTTTCATCTGAGGCAATTTTATTTTCCTTCTACTTCTGGTCTTTTATCTACAATAGCTTTGCCATCTGCTTTCCTATGGTGGTAAATGTGCTGAAGAAAATCCTAGTGTGTGTTGCAGAGTGTGACTAGATTCCAGTGCTGACAGTTCACAGATATTATCAGCAGCAATTGGTGTTGAGAACGGGACAGCTATTTTTGCTGTGGTTTTGCTTTGTTCAGTTTTAGCTTGGATTTTGATTCGGAGGAAGGGTTATGGGGAAAGGCAATTGTGTCTCTTTTTTCACTTCCCAAGAAGGAACTGGTACTGAGAATTGTGGGATTGATTTGGGCAAAGCAGATTGGGAAAAAGAGGCAGTAGATGATTTTAGGGTACAGTTAGCAGTGTAGAGGCCATTGCCCTGTATTCATGAGCATTCTAACTCCCATTTCCTGGTCATAAGACATGGAAGTCTGAATTGCTTAGACTTCATCCACACTCCTGCCTCCTGATGTATTCATAGCAGAATGGGAATGAAGCTTACAAAATAAGCTCATCCGGACAATTATTCCAATTTAGTCCCTGCCTTGGAACAAATATGGAGTTGCCCAGTTGTCCCTGCCAGAGACCCCTGCAGGCCCTCCAGTTATTATCACAGTTTCAGAACCCTGATGGCTATCTTTCTTTTCCTCTTGGTGAGGACATACATGAAACTGAAGTGTCAAGTTTCTTTGTTTTCAGCTGGAACAACATCAGCTGTGTTAGTGCTGATTGTCTTATGCTGATCAGAAACTCTGATTGACAGGGATGTCTTGAATAAATAAAAGATGTGAAAAGAAAATTATTACCACTTTATATGGGTCCAAGTTTTCTGACCTATGTCATTTTCCTTTTCTTTGAAGAACTTCTTTTAACACTTCTTGTAAAGCTGGTCTACTGGCAACTGGTTCCCTCAATTTTTGATTGTTTGAGAAAGTCTTTATTTCTCTTTCACTTTTGAAAGATAATTTTGCTAGATACAGGATTCGAGGTTGGTGGTTCCTTTCTTATAACACATGAAATATTTTATTCCACTCTTTTCACTTGCATGTTTTCTGAAGAGAAGTCCAATGTAAATCATACCCTTGCTCCTCCATCCCTACCCTCACTGGTTACTTTCAAGACTTTTGCTTCTTTTGTGCAGTTCCAACATGATGTGCCTTGGTGTAGACTTTCAGGTGGTCTCTGAGCTTCCTGTTTGGTGTGTTCTCCAAACTTTCTGGATCTGTGGTTTGGTGTCTGTCATTTATTTGGAGAAATTGTCAGTCATTATTCAAATATGTCTTATGTTCCTTTCTCTCTCTTTCTTCTCCTTCTGTATTCCCAGTACACATAGGTTACACCTTTTGCAGTTATCCCATGGTTCTTAGATATTCTATTCCTTTTTTTTTAGCATCTTTATTGGAGTATAATTGCTTTGCATTGTTATGTTAGTTTCTGCTGTATAACAAAGTGAATCAGCTATACATATACATACATCCCCATATCTCCTCCCTCTTGTCTCCTTCCCACCCTCCCAATCCCACCCTTCTAGTTTTTTTTTTTTTTTTGTCTTTTAAAAATCTTTCCTCTTTCCATTTCAGTTGTTTCTATTGACATTTCTTCAGATTTGTTGATTTTTTCCCCCATTGTGTCCAATTTATTGATGAAGCCATCGATGGTATTCTTCATTTCTCTTCTGGTGTTTTTTGATCTCTGACATTTCCTTTTGATTCTTAGAGGTTTCATCTCTCAGCTCACTTTGCCCATCTGTTCTTACATGTTGCCCACTTGCCTTCAGAACCCTTAGATTATTAATCATAGTTGTTGTATTTTTTTAATTTTGTATATATTTTCATTGCAGTATAATTGATGTACAATAGTATATAAGTTTCAGGCGTACAACATACTTATTCACAATTTTTAACAGTTATACTCCATTTATAGTTACTATAAAATATTGGCTACATTCCCTGTGTTGAACAGTACATCCTTGCAGCTTATTTTATAGGTAATAGTTTGTAACTCTTAATCCCCTACCCTTATATTGCTCCTCCCCTGTTCCCTCTTCCCCACCGGTAACCACTAGTTTGTTCACTATATCTGTGAGTCTGCTTCTTTTTTGTTACATTCACTAGCTTGTTGTATTTTTTAGATTCCACATATAAGAGATATCATACAGTATTTGTCGTTCTCCATCTGACTTATTTTCCTTAGCATAGTGCCCTCCAAATCCATTCATGTTGCTGCAGATGACATTATTTCATTCTTTTTTATGGCTGAGTAATATTCATATATATATAGACACATATATCACACCACATCTTCTTTATTCATTTATCTGTTGACACTTAGGTTGCTTCCCTATCTTGGCAATTGTAAATAATGCTGCTGTGAACATTGGGATGCATGTATCTTTCAAAGTAATGTTTTTGGTTTTTGGTTTTTGGTTTTTGATATATATCCAGGAGAGGAATTAGTGGGAATGTAAATTGATGCAGCCACTGTGGAAAACAGTATGGAGGTTTCTCAAAAACCTAAACATAGGACCAATCAAGTTGTTTTACATTCCCAGTCTGATAATTTCAATATGTCTGCCATATCTGAGTCTGATGCTTGCTCTGTTTCTTCAGACTGTGTTTTTTGTCCTAGTATGTCTTGTAAGTATTTTACTGAAAGCCATATAAGATGTATGTGGTAAACATAACTGAGTTAAATAGGTGTTTTTAGTGTATGGCTTTATGTTTATCTGACTAGGGGTTAAACACCGTTTACTCTTTGCTGTAGCTATAGGTGTCAGCGTTTAAAACTTTCCTCTGGTGTCCTTGTTTTTGTATGCCCTGTTGTCTTTGGGTTTCCCTAGAGACTTCTTAAATAGCATCTGAGATGCACAGTTATTTCAATTTCATTCTCCTGTTATTACCCTACAGGATCCCTTTTGATGTGGTGGTAAGGTGCAGAAGACAGCAAGCATCCTGAGACCTATATGATTAGGTCTCAGAACTTTAGTGAGCCTGGGTCCCAGGACTGTGACCTTTACAATTGCTTCTCAGTTTTGTTTTGTTTTTTCTTCTTCCTTAAGTGAGATAGGAAGGCTAGAGTGGGATGCAGTTTGGTATTTTCTTTTCCCCCAGTCATTTAGACGCTGGTGAAATAATTTCTTATATGATCATGCCTTGTTCAGAAGAACAGGATGCTCTGGATGTATTTTAATATGGCAGTGTTTCCTCTCCTCCTCATGGAAATAAGAGGGGATTTTTTTCTGATCTTCATTGTGAGAACCTCTTGGGGCCCCTGGAGGTAACATGACAAATGTATGTAGAAACACCACTAACACTGGGGCCCTGGAGTTTTTAACTTTCAAACTTGTCCACACTGTACCTCCAATGATTTGTTGATAGCCGTTTAAGTTTTCCTCTCCCAGTACTGGTTCCCACACAGTTCTTTCCCCCCCGTAGGTTGTGATCCTCGGTACCCACCTGTCTGTCCCTTCAGTTTCGGGCAGCACCTTGTCCTGTGACCTTGGTTGTCTGATGAGTCCAAGGAGAGTTGTTGGTGTTCAGTTTGCTCAGCCTTTTGCTTGTTGTGTGATGGGAACAATCACTTCCATGCTGGACGGGAAACTAGGTGTTCTGTTTGCTCCCCTAATTATCACTCAAGCTATTCAGTCTGGGTAGTCCATCAGGCAGAAAATAATCATAGGGGCCTTTAGCAGAGGAAAGGTAGGAAATAGAGTATAAACTAACTTATCACAAACTGCCTTTTTAAGAGAAAAAGAGGAAACCACATAAGGGTGAAGCGGTGGGTCAGAGAAGAGGAGTGGGTATAAAATCAATTCCTCGCATTATTCATGGGGAAAGAATAATCAGCAAACTCATTGCAAATCCTTATGTTTATATAAGAAAGTCTTATTTATGAGGTCCCAGCAGTGTTCCACATGAATGAATTTGTCATATCACTGAGCTATCATCCTTTAAATTGAACTTAAAACATTACAATCCTTTTCGATAGAGTTCTTCTTCTAAAATATATTATTGTTCTGTCTTAGTGAGCAAAGCGTAGAGAATACCATTTATCTTCTTTTGTTACTAAGGTCATGATTGTAAACATCAGTCACAGAGCAGCTCTCAAGGGCTCTGGAGGTGACTGGGACCATTTGCATCTGAGCACCCTGCCTGCTTTGCTTCCTAATGCTTCTCCCTACCATCCCTTCTCAACAGGGACTCTTCAAGTCCCAGCTCATCTACTCAACTGAAGTAAAATTAAATATATTTTATTTATATAAAATCTGTCTATTTATCTCATAGAAGCAGCCCACATATCACTTCATGGTGCATATACAGCAGTTGGAAAACCACTGCTCTGTAGGATAGGGGGAATTGAAAGTCAGCAGGGGAATCTAAATTTATGTTTCTTTGATTACTGAGCAGACTGCATGTGCAAAAGTAGGTTATAGGCTCTAGCCTATAAGCTAAAAAATAAATAAATGTATGGTATGTCTGTTGTATTACGGAGTACTATGGAAAAAAATAAACCAAGGCAAGGGGTAAGAGAGGGCTGAAGGTAGGGGTCCTGGAAGACCTCTTTGTGAAGATGATATTTGAATATCACCTGAAGGATAGTGAAGAAAGAGACCACTTGGATATTGTGGAGGAGGGAGTGGGAGCTGCATATGCAAAGGCCCTGTGGCAGGAAGGTGATTGGGATCAGGAAAGAGAAGAGGCAGATGTCTTAGGTAGAGCAAGGGAGGGAGAGGGAGGAGGGGCTGAGAGCTGAGAGGTAATGGAGGCTAGATCATTGCATGGGTGAGCTTTTGCCACAGCAGTGCTGCAAATAAAGCTCAGGGATATACAACAGTGTCTTTTCCCTCTCACTTTTGGGTTTGCAGATTGGCTGTGGTGGCTGAAGACAGCAAATTAGGCTCAAGGCCTCTTCCACTCATGTTCATTCATTTATTTTTCCTTATTTATTTACTATTTAAAAAAACAGGTTGTTTTTTTTTTTGGCCGCACCTCGCAGCATGAGGAACTTCCCCAACCAGGGATCAAACCTGCAGCCCCTGCATTGGAAGTGTGAATTCTTAACCACTGAGCCACGAGGGAAGCTGCCCCCAAATCTTTTCTCCCCAGAGTCCAGATGCTACCCCCAGATCTCTTCTTCAGGGAGACCATCAGAGCCCAGAGTTCAAGAGTAAAACCTAATCACCCATGCACTTCGCATGCCTCAAGCCTGATCACATTCTGTCTACTAAGATCCCACAGGCCAAAGCGAGTCACATGGCCAAGCCCCACATTGACAGGCAGGACAGTGCATCCTGCCCATAGCAGGAGTGGGGGAAAGAGTAAGAGCCGAGCCCAATAATTCAATCCACCACAACCGGGGGGGATTTTGTCGACCACTGAGAGTCTTTGATGTTTACTGTTTATGTGAAGGGAAGTCGCTAAAGGATATTGAGCCATGGAGTGACTTGTTCTGACTTTTGTTTTTGAAGACTAACCCTGGGAACCTGAGGAGAATAGATTGTCTAGTTGGATGCAAGAAGAACAGTAAGGAGGTGCTGCCGTATCCAGATGAGAGATGATGGTGGCTTTGACCATGGGATAGAAGTGGGGATGACATGGAAGATCCATTTTCTGGATCTGTTTCACGGGTAGAGCCACGGGGATTGGTTGGTAGATTGGATGTTGGTTACAAGAGAAAGACAGTGGACAGGAAGGACTCCACGGTTTTTTGTTGGAGGACCTGGAGTGAAGTAGGAAGATAAGACAGAGAACACGTTTGGGAGCTGGAGGTGGGGAATCTGAAGTTCCATTTTGATCATGTAAGGTTTTGATGCCCATTAGGCTTTTGAGGGGAGATGCCAAGTAGGCAACCATATATATGAACCTAAGGCTCAGGAGAGAGGTCCAGGCTGGAGATAGGGTTGCCTGAAAGCTTATAATAGACTTTGGCCTGTATTTGTCTTGGCTGTTGAAAATACTGTTTCACTTAGAGCTGGACTCTGCTATGTAATCTCTTGTGGCTGGGGGTCCCTAAATCCTCTTTTTCTCTCCTGGCTTTTCCTCCAAAACACAACTCAAGCCCAAGCCCTCTGCTCCCTCTCTTTCTCTTTTTCTGTCTGTTTATTTCATTCTTAAGTGACATTTTTGGAGTATAATATACTTTCTCATTTCTATTCAGTCCTTAATCAACTGGAATCTATATTCCAACTGCTACTTCTGTTAAAAGTGCTCTGGCCAAACTTCCCAAACTCTGCACAAATCCAAGTGCTTATTTCACCACTGCATTCAAATGATTACACCTCTCCCCTTCCTGAGACTCCATCCAGCTGTGGCTTCTGCAACACCACTTTCTTGCTTGGTTTCTTCATGCTGCTCCAGCTGTTCTGGCTTTGTCTCCTTGTGTGCACTTTCCCGCCGATGCTAAACCCTTAAACGTTGGTTCCGTCCCTGACCCAAAGCTGCTAGCCCTCTCCATGGGAAATCTCATCCATTTCCTAGGTTTTCACTGTCTGCCCACGTTACCATCTCTGACTCCGACCCCTTACTTGAATGTAATCAAAGTATTTCCAGCTGTAGGTTGGCACACCCAAATCCATGTCCAATAGGTACTTCAACTGCAGTGTATCCAAAATAAAACACCCCCTGGTAATTGGAGAAGTAGAGGCCATCACTCTTTCTTTAAACTCTAGTGACTCAGACCTTCTTATAGATATTGTACTCACCAGTCCTGACTCAACACCCATCTACCTCTGAATGTACTTGTGATGTTCCCATAGGGGGATGTCCTCTGAACCATCCTTTCCTTTCTTTCCAGCTACTCTACTTTAAGGCGTCTGATTCAAATGGTACCTCTCTGAGAAGGTTCCCCTGAATTCAAAACTAGGATACAGTGTTTGTCATCTGTCCTCTGCCAACATCTTGCTCACATGTCTCATCACATGGTGAAGGCATTCCGTGTATATCTTTTTGCCTCACTTTATTAGTTCAGCTTCTCCAGGGAGGAATGTTGTATTCATTGGTGCACCTCAAGTACCTAGATCAGTACTCAGCACCTGGTAGGATCTCAAGAAATGTTCTTGAACTTAACAGAAACGATATTAGTATCAATGAATCCAAGTAAAGATAAGCCAAGCCCCGATATAACTATAGGCACAGAGCCTTTTAGACCTCATAGCTTCACCTCTGGAATTCATAATCACTTTGGTCCATTCCAAAGCTTATTCTTCATGCCTGCTATACACACATAATGAGAGTGTGCTCATGGCTGTAGGCAAAAGCCCTGGATGATTTACATGAGTTCTGACAACTCCTCAGAAAGAGAAAGTAGCCCAATCATCCCTGGCTGGATGATGAGTGTGTCTCGTGTTATTTCTAGGCAATATAAGGTTTTATTTTTGTCGTGCACCAAATGGACTTGGTGTCAGGCAGTCAAATGCCTGGCAATCTGCCCAGCTGAAGAGATAACATGAGTAGTGAATAGAACATTATTGTGTGATAATGATTTCCAGCAGCTATCGAAGATAAATTCCAATGCAAAGTAGAAAGTTTATTTCCAGGGGAGGAGGTATCGATCCTGTGGCCACTGTAAATAAAATGAGAATCGCAGGTGTAGAGAGACATCTAGTTCCATCATGGGCATTCGAGATCTGACCAGAGGAAAGAACTGAAGGCAGTGCAGACCCACGTGACGGGGAGCAGTTTGACTTCCCTTGATGCTGATACTCCCTGTAGGAACGTGTATTGTGAGGATCAGATGCAGCATTAGAAACATAGTCTCTGCCATAACCATTGCCGTTACATTCCTCAGTGTGCACTCAAAGACCTCTGTGGATCAACCATGATTTGTCACAGTACATCCAGGGATCTTGCTTGGTTCTTTGAGAGAAAATATTGTATGAGCCAGAGATAGGTTAGGAGCCTAGATCACTGAATTATTTTATAGACTTAATGGTTGGTTAAAACATGAGTCTCTTATTCTTTATCGACAGCCTGAGATTGAGGATGTGATTATTCTTCATTAACTTTTGAAAAACTGATCATTATAGCCCTTCTAGTTCATAGACTGTTCAATCTAGGATGGACCTGAAGGACCATCTCATCTGATCTTTTTATTTTTTAGCAAGGAAATGACAACCCAAAGATAAGTAACATACACAAGGTCACATCGTTAATGCGGACTTTTCTAAAAAAGCATTATCGAAAGTACAATTCTTTTTAACCTTACTAGAATTCTGGTGGTTGTCAAAAATATTTTCTTTGAGATAGCACTGATTTATTCCAGAAAGAGAAAATCTTCACTGAGACCTTTTGAATTCTTAAGGGTCTGAAGGGGTGCTGGCTCCCTCTAGTTTCAGAGTCTAGAGGGTATATTCTTACAGTTCTTCCATGGAGAGGTGTAGTCTCCCTGGGGCCCTCATCTTCCTTAGCATCACCCAGAGACCAACCACTGGTAGGCACTAGGGTCTAAGGTTTACACTCACTCTAGACCAAGTGAGTCCGTGCACCTCCCAAATCAATGAAGGACATTTGCAGGGTAAATGTTGGAGGTGGTGTGTGCCAGGAAGGCCAGCCAGTCAAAAGCCTGCTCAGTGCCAGTCTGATGATGGCAAATGGGTTTACACTAAATCCAGATAAAACCCAAGAGGCCGTTTTGACTAACCTTTAGCAGTAGCTGTAGAGTAACTCTTATCACGTTGCTACCCCCTCGACACCCGTCATGAATCATGATTAGAAGGTTGGGCGTTTAGGGGCCAAGGAACCTGGAGAGAGGGACAGGCTTTCTGTTCCTCGGAGAAATACCCACACTGATCCCCAGTGGATTGTGTCCTGTGTTAACTGGATGCTTCGATTAAGGCTTTTGCACTTTCTCAACTTGATGACTGCAGTTCACCATGTCTCGGACTAGTTGCTAAATCCTTACGTTGATCAGCAAACATTCCTACTGCTGTGGACGGAATAGCTACATGTGCACTCAAATTATAAACACTCAAATGCTAAAGGAACATGGAAGTTATTAGGATATTTCTGGCCTCCTTGCACCTTGGCTATACACAGTTTTAAACTTGTTGATGCTCATATTTCTGATGTTTTCCTTCCCAAGGTTTCTGTTTTTCCTTAATTCAAAAATATCTGATTTTTATTGTTGTTGTTGATTTGCTTTTGGAGGACCCAGAGGACTGTGGATGTAGAGAACTGTGAAATGTCTCTTTCTAACAGACCTTGAATGAATGTGATGTTTCAGCTCTCTTTGATGTTCATTTCAATCTGTAAGAAGCTATATTTATGATTATACCACCCCAAAGTGAGTTCCCTCTTTCTGTTATTTCTGTAGTTCTCGTGTCTGTACCAGTCATTTGGCAGATAATTATACACTGCCTTGTGACATTATAATTTAACTTTTTATGTATTTATGTTATCTCTGTCAGTGGACTCAGATCCTCGGGGGAGAGAACTGAGTATTATGCTTCTTTGTTTCCTCTCTAACACCTAGCAGAATACTATATGCACAGTCGACTGTCAAACAATATTTGCTGAATAATTTACCACACAGAATTTCTTAATGCCTCTGCGTAATGGTCCCAGAGAGAATGTTTCATAAAAAGAGACAGTATTCTTCCCAGTATTAAAATATTCGGTGAAATGCTATCATAGTGATGTTTCAAAGGTCTGCAGATTAAATGTTCCAGGGAGTGTAAATTGGCTGTTGGTGTCCATGCCTGTGCACTTGTGAGCATTTGTGTGTGTGTGTGTATTGTGGAGCCTTTGCATTTCCTCTCTAATTTGGGGAACCTTCATCAGTCCCCCTGGTAAAGGATGGAGAACACTGCCTGGGTAATGGATGTCTTGCTATGGATGGTAAGGCAGTCATATCTCAACTGGAAAATCATTAAATCCTAGATTTCAGCCTGTCTATCACCTATCAGCAGCAGCAAATCTGCGTTAAAAGCCAAGAATTCCGTTATCTCTCAGCGACTGTGGACCATGTGCGGCTGCTTTCTGTAGATGGGAGATAGAGCTGCATCATTACCCGAAGGTGACAAGGATATAATTTACAGGCTCAATGAGCTCTAGTTACCACGTAATTACAGAGTTATTACATAGTCATTTGTTCCTGATGGACACCAGCGATCTCTTATCCTGCTCTACTGGGGTCTGTTTCTTATCTTATGCAACTAAGGACGTTTAGTGTCTTCTGCATGGAGTGTTAGCTGTGTACCAGGCAGGAAGGACAGGAGCCGTGTGGGGTAAGATGAAGATTATGCCGAGATGCTGTTCATTCTCCTCAATTGACCTGATGATTATAACAGCATCCTGTGCTTTCCTCCCCACGGCTCTGAGTTCACATGTGCTCTGTAAGAAAGGATGGAGATAATATTGTCGTTGGCAGCATGGCGGGGGGTGGTGGTGGAGGGGGGCGGGAATTGGGTGTAAGGAATATTCTGACCCGTCCCACCCAGAGGAGATGATAATACCAACCTTGAGATTATGTCACTGCCTCTTGAAATTTGAAGCTCATGTTAACACAGTGCCTATTGGAAGAAAGATTCCTTTCTATAATGAAAAGGAGAGGAAAGCATTTAAGTGTGTAATTCAGTATCATGGAGAAAGCACGAGAAGGTTCTGTAACCTGCCCAGTGTCACCAAGGGAATGCTGCATCTGGAACTCAAAGGACAGACCTTGGCTCCCTCCTCTCTAATGAATTTAAAGGAATCCCTGTCATTAGGAGGCAATGCATTTTTAAAAGCACAAGTACTAGAAACCATGTGAAAAAAATTTGAATATTACCACATATTTGCTCCAATGGCTTAGGACAGGCTCTTTAACCCTGTGCTTGTATTTATTAATTACCAACTGATGTGTGTGACACCACGTCATTTTCTGAAGGTGTCTAATATGTGTGAAATTTTAATTTGAGGGGAAATGGTCTGTGTGGGACATTTCAAGAAGCGTGACAGACGTGCACCAGCGTCAGCACGGGAATACAGCTCAGGAGACCCGGGTTCTGGTCTCAGGTTCCCCACTAAACCGTGTGGTTCAGAGCTACTCCCCTCCTGCCCAGAATTCACTTGTCTTTTCTGTGGTCAGTGGGCCAGACAATGGCTGAGGTCCTTTCCAGCTCTGACAGTTGTCTGACTCCAGGGTTGATGTCCTGCAATTGACTCTGAAAGCAGCTTGGCATCTTGGGTACAAGGTCACGGGAAGACAGTATTCAGTGTTGTTAGCAGGAAAGCATCACCCCACCTGGGAGGTGGGAAGGTGCTGGCGTGCCCGTCCCATTTCAGTTGATAGAGTGCTGTGAATCATTAATGCTCTCTGCCGCTTCTCCCCGCTCTAAACACCTTGATGATTTAATTAAAATACTTTTTTTTTTTTTGCTTTTGAATGGCTGAAAACCAGCACTAATTATAACGTAACTGCTATGTAACTAATATGTGCAGGTAATATTGTGATTATATACAGACAGCCATATGCTACGAGGCAGCCACTCTCCGTGCCATTAAACTGCAGAAGCGGATGGCTCCGTGTCCGTGCACAAAGTAATTGCACCCAACTAATTTGTGTTTGCAAACAGATCCCAAATTAACTATGTAAATAGGCAGATCTTCAAACAAAATATTAACATGTGCATGTGCGCACATGCACGGGCCAAGTGGAGGTGATTTTCTACCTGCACAGATGATGTCGTCAGGAAGAACTGGAGTCTGTCTGTGCCGTGGATTCCCTTCCTGGCTTGGGTTTCTCTGAATTCTTGTCCTGCGTTCGTGATCCCTGCATCACTCTGTTCAAATGTAGTGATGGAGGGCAGTCTGAATTTGTTTTCACTAGGGGAAAAGGATTATTTCCATCAATCTACCTTTCTTGACCTCCCTTGCTACCCTCATGCATTCTTTGGCCAGTGGTGCCCCCAGGATGCCCGTCTCTGGCTAAGGGTTTAATATGGAGTGAAGCTTTTTTCCCTGTAAAGAGAGGAGTTGCTTCTCTGACCTGGCATTTGTTTTTGCCCCAAGGTCTGCATGGTCTTTTGAGTCAAACAGGGCTCTTTGAAATCGGGATCCACCTTGGGTGAGTTCCCTAAGTTCTCTAAGTCGGTTTCCCCATGTAAAAGGAGGGGTGTGGTATTGGGACTTGCCTCCTGGGGCTGTTTGGAGGAGTGAGTGTATGTACGTAGTGTTAGCACGGGATCAGGGGTCCTTCAGGGCCTGGTGCCACCTGCGCGTGGTCCTCCCTGGCTACCCCAGCACAACTTCCTGTGAGTCCCGTCAGCAGAATTAAGACTGATTTCAGGCAGGCTCCCAACGTGGGAAAATCAGCTCCAGAGAAGGAAGCCTCTGGTATTAGCCGGGGTTCTCCAGGGAAACAGAGCCAGTAGGATATATAGAGAAGCGGAGATTTATTGTAGGAATCAGCTCCGGAGACCATGGAGGCTGAGGGTATGCTGTGATCTGCCGTCTGAACGCTGGAGACCCAGGGTGTAATTCAGTCTGAGTCTGAAGGCCTGAGGACCAGGAGCTCCAGTTCTGCAGGCAGGAGAAGATGGACATCCCAGTTCAAGAAGAGAGAGGGAATTTGGCCCTTCCTCTGCCTTTTTGTTCTCTCTGGGCCCTCGCTGGATTGCACGATGCTGTCCACATTGGCGAGGGGTCTTCCTGGCTCAGAAACACCCCGACAGATGCACCCAGCAGTAGCGCTTAACCAGCTGTCGGGGCCACCCTTAGCCCAGTCGAGCTGACACATAAAATGAACCATCATACCCCGAAAGGTGGGCCCTGGAAGGAGGTCGCAGCTGCCTGCCTCTCTCGTGTCCTCCATACCCTCTGCCGTGTCCAGCACCTCCTCTCGTCCAGCAAGGAGCTCGCGGGCTCGTGGCAGTGCTCCACCAGGCAAAGCCCTGTCCTTCACTTGTCTGACCTGCTCCTGTTCTGTTCAAGACTTGCCCTGCACCTGGGTGGTGGTTTTGAGGAGGGCATGTGTGTGGGCACAGCGGCCAGGCAGGTGTCCGGGGGGCCCTGCCCCAGCTGCTGCCCCTCCCCGGGTCTTCACTCCGACCTCACGTTCCCCAGCGCCGCCCCCCGTGACGGCAGAGCAGTCCGCCCTCCGCTCCCATTTACAGTACGCATCCTTCTTTCCCTGCCCTAGGTTTTCTTTTTTTTCCCAGCCATCATCCCCTCCTAATATTTTATGTTTTACTTGTTTATTTTGTTTGCCATCTGTTTCTCCTCACTTGCATATAAGCTCCTTGAAACTAGGGTCTTTGTTTTGTTCAGTAATGTTTGTCAAAGAGCTCTGTCTGTGCTTGACACCGGGAGGGCCCCTCGTAAGTTTTAATCGCAGATGCACTAGCTATCAGGCCGTGGACACATCACTCAAGCACCCAGTTTCCTTA
Source organism: Hyperoodon ampullatus (assembly GCF_949752795.1). NCBI lineage: Eukaryota > Metazoa > Chordata > Mammalia > Artiodactyla > Ziphiidae > Hyperoodon > Hyperoodon ampullatus. The sequence continues at coordinate 84,201,600 of NC_136920.1, read as the reverse complement.
CAGTATACAAGGGGGCAGTAACCAGTCCCATGGTTGTTACAAGGACCAAATCAGTTAGTTTATGTGGAAGCACCTAACGCAGTTCCTGGCACATTTTAGGAACCCGTGTTAGTTTTGCCCTTATGTTCATAAAATAAACAGCTGGAGTCTTCCACATCCAGTATTTAAAAAGAAGGGTTTCAGTTACATTCATCTATATTAGGGCCTTTCTTTGTTTAAAATGCACACATCAGCCTTGTATCTTTGTCGGGTTTGATCTTCATTTTATGGTGTGTGTGCATAAAATGGTGGGGGCTTGTTTTCAGGGGAACCATTTTTTGTTTTTCAATTTGTAGTTAAGGCAATAGAACTATGGGAGAATCAGGTGTAGCTGACGATGGGAACGTGGAAATGAAGGACATTCACTAGACTCAGCCTGAAGTGCTGATAGCAAAGGACGTTAGTTTGTCAAATCCCCTCAAATGTATTCAGAATAACCTGAAGCATATTTGGACAGTCATGCATTTTATTTTTGTCTCTGGACCTTAATGTGCTGACTTGTGGGATTATTAAACCATAATTCCCCAAGATAGATTGCTGTCACTCAGTGGGTATGAATGTGCAATCACTAGCAAGCTCAAGATTTAGGATTCTTGATTCTCAGTATTAAATGGGAACAGAAAAAGGAACATGACTGGTGCCAGAAGCTGGGGCAAACACCCACCATGTACTGAATCATTGGAAGGTTCTGAGCGTTAGTGGAAAGATTGTGGGGTTTGGAACCATAAAACGCAGGGACCAATTCATGCACAGCCATTTATCAGCAGTATGACTTTGGGAAACTCACTGGACCACTCTGAGGCTCAATTTCCTCATCTGTAAAATGGGGAGAATATCTGTCAGGTTGTGAAGATCAAGTACGTTAGATATGTAAGTGGAGAAATAAACTGTAAAACACTAACTATGGGTATGTTATTTGACATTAGTCATCCTGAGTTAGTACTCAGTTTTCCAATTTTGGAAATGAGTACCGGGATTATAACCTAATTATTATAAGGACCTGCCTTTCTGTGGATCATGTGACGTCCATAGTTATGCAGAGTTTCAGTGCTGGTAAGTGGTTGGTCACTCCCAATGTGACTGCTCTCTTACACTGCAAATGACAGGTAAGCATCCTAGACTCTAGAACCAACCTGAAGAATTCAGTTGGGTCATAGCTTAGAGGGACTGCTTTCCTATATATCAGCAATGAGCGAGTGGAATTTGAAACTAAAAACATAACACTATGTACATAAGTACCACAAAAATGACATACTTAGGTCTAAATCTATGTGGAAGATCTGTATGAGGGAAACTACAAAACTCTGATGAACAAAATCAAAAAAGAACTAAATAAACGGAGAGGATATTCCATGTCCAGGGATAGGAAAGTGTTGTCAGCATGCCAGTTCTTCCTGACTAGATCTATAGATTCAATGCAATCCCAATCAAAATCCCAGAAAGTCATTTTGTGGATATTAACAAGCTGATTCTAGAGTTTATATGGGAAGGTAAAAGACCCAGAATAGCCAAAACAATATAGAAAAAGAACAAAGTTGGAGAACTGAGGCTACCCAACTTTAAGACTTACTGTGAAGCCTCAGCAATCAAGAGAGTGTGGTCCTGGCAGGAGAATGGGCAAATAGAACAGTGGAATGGACCTGAACTTCGAGGACATGTTTCATTTTGATCTTAGCTTCAAGTAGTCTGCCCCTCTTTCTTGTTCAGCCCTAAAGAGCCAAGGCCTCTGAATTAGCTGAGGGGAATAGACAGGTTTCTACAATTACTATGGAACTGGAGATGCCCAAGGGATATTTACCCTTCCTGATGGTCAATCCTTTCTCTGCAGGAGATCCAGAGGCTTTTCTTCCCACTCAAGAGGAACAATTTGACCAAACAAACAAAAACTACATCCAGTCTCCATAGTGAAAGTGCCCATGCTGATCTTACTTCCCTTATGTAACCAGCACTTTAGACTCTGCCTGGCATACAGCTAATGCTCAAAATAAATATTTCTGAGCATCATTCCGTTCCCTGAGCTTTCTTCTGCACTGGGCTAGGGTACTTTATTTATGTCTCTGTTAACAAGATGTGTGAAGAATCTTAGATTAAAGTGGAGGTGTTCTAGAAACAGGGGCTGCTGTTAGGATGCTAGAACATAGAAGTGGGATTCGGAAAGCCTTTTCCATTACTCTGTGGGCCATGGGAGATTTGAAAGGGATATCTTTTGGTGGGGTGCTGAGGAAGCCTGTGTTCACTCTCATGTTCTTGCTACTGCTTGCTTTTTGATTTATATTTCTCCAACTTCCTTCATGGCCACTAAGGATCTGGGCTCTGTTTTTAAGATTTGATCTAACTCTTCCTCTTCCAAACCAAGTAGATTCTGGTTAATGGGTTTGCCAAAAGCAAAAGGAACAAATCTTAACCACCTGTCACTTAACAAAGGACACATTTTAAGGTAAGAACCACGTGCATTTCAACCAAGGTGGGGAGAGGATGCTTTTAGCAGACTGACTAGGCCTTGCCAGGCACTGTCCCTATATTCTCCATTGCTGTTCAATTATTGATGTCCAGCTTGCAACCAAGCAAGGGACTCAGGAGCATGGGTGGCCCTGCATGGAGCCACAGACCCTGACTCAGGCAGTTTTCACAGTTTGTTGATTTGGGTTCATTTATCGCCTCTATGAGATTGGAAAGTGGTCACCCATTATGGCCTTTGGCTCTACTGCTGGGTCAGTTCAAACACATGATTCAGTTATTCTCCCCGTAGCTGGGTAGCAGGGAAAAACCAGTCACAGCATCGGATATTCAGGGAAAGCTGGGATTTCTCTTGTCCTAGCAGCGTCAGCTGGTGTCTATAGGGAGAGGAGAGAGTTCAGACTGAAGAATGATGCAAAGATAAAAAGTGCTGGTCTAGTGAGCTATCACCTGGCCAACATCATTTTCCTAGAATCATTCCCCTGGTTAAAGAAGGTCCAATCTTATTGGGCTAAGTGTCAGTGCTGCCATCCTACTACCTTAAAAGGTGTGTGCATGTGTGTGTGCGCGATAGCATTTGAAATGGGTAACCTATGATGCGGCTGGGCTATGGCTTAACCATCTCTCATAATCTCAGCCCACAAGCAGGGCTCTGGTGATAATAACTTTGCCTATGTGACTCTTTCTTTCAAGAACATATAAGGCCTTTGCATGTTGGGATTTATGTGACTGCTACAGTACGTGGACATCAGGCCAGACTGTGTTTCAGAGATGGGAAACCTGGGGCCAAAGCAGTATGCCGTGTAGAAATCAGTAAGCAGTTCAGTTTGGGAGAGAGGATGCCTCCCCTGAGTATTTTCATTCCATAGAATCTCTTCTGTGCATCTTCTCGTGGATCAAAACACTTTCTTCTTTCCATGTCCCTGAGGGGGCCCACAGCTGTGCCAGAAGATGAACAATACAGGACAGAAGGGCTGGGAAAGGAGACAGAGCCAGGCTGTCTTGCCTACTGTCATGGGTGTTTCCTGGGACTCTAGATGAATCAGTCTCCATAACTGGGTTCTAGGCAGTGCTGGTCCTCTAATGAGATCCTACCCCATCGCTGTCTCTGTTCCCTGATTGTGTCTCCGTGGAGCCGGCCTAGAGAAGGGGGCTATGGTGAGATGGGGGGAAGAGGCACTTTTTATGTTGTAGGAACAGCTTTGAGTTGCTTATCTGGTTGTTTGTGGTCCTGTGATGAGCCCGTTCACATCTCTGCAGGCACGAAAGGGTTAAGCGCTGGCACTGGCTGAGGGGCTGCAGATGCGAAGAAGGTGGAATGAAAGGTAATGCTGACAGAGTTTCTGGGAAGGAAGAGAAATGGAGAAGGATATCGGAGAGACAGGAGGGGACCGGGTGGGAGTCATGGACTAGCCCTCATGGATGCAATGGCAATTAGACGATGCTCTTTAAAGACTGATAACACTTCTTTTTTTCAGTTTATAGTTCTACACCTAGAGATATCTGAAGTTCTTCTTCTGGTGCATTTCCTTATATTTAGCTTCTTTTACAAACATAATATTACGATTTTCTGTGTGAGCGGTTGTTGTTCAGACACATGATTTCAGTGGCCATTTAATATTCTATTCTATGGCTAGTCTGCCATTTCCTTAAATACAACTCAACAAGAAAGGCATGGAGGGTACTTAACTCCCAAGTTTGAGTGCTGCTAGGTCAGAGCTGGGGTTTCCTCAACCGCATTGCTCAGTGTGGGTCAGTGGCAGTGGGGTTGAGGTTTTCTGTTCTGGGATCTTCTCTAGCCCTGTGGTGCAGTGGGCAGCCCTGCACCTCAGTGTCCCTAGGTCACCAGCTCACTTTCTTTGACTCGCTGGAAGAGTTGAGCACTTTTTTTCTGAGCCCCTGCTGAACTTCCACTGTCTCTGGACATCTACCAGTGGGTCCCCAGCAGTGTTTGGATGGGAAATAAAAAGGTGAGAGGATACTGCTGTCCTGGTTCTGTACGGCTTGTTATGTATGTAAGAAAAGTAGTTGCTTATGTAAGTTAAAAACTGAAATGGAATTTTATCTGTGCAGCTGTCTGTCTTTCCCACTGGGCTGTAACCATCCTTACTGCATGACCTTGGGCTAGTTAATAAACATACTTACCCCTCATTTTCCATAAAATGGGGATAAAAATAGTGTCTACTTCACAGTATGGTTTTGGGGATTAAATGAAATAAATAAGATCCTGTGCATGACTGCTTAACACAGAGGCTGGCATCTAGTAAGTGCCCAAGAAATGGTGACAATTTTTGTCATTTTTGTTATTATTCTGACCTTTTCTACAGCAGAGATTGTATAGTATTTATCTTTGTCGGAAAAATTCAATAAGTGTTTGCTAAATTGAACTAACTGTTCTGAGTAAAAATAAATAAATAAGAAAAAGAAAAAAAAATCTATTCCTATATAACAGCGCAGCACTTCCACTGGCCAATGAGAAAACATACATCCTTACTGCTGTGAGCTATTATATTCTCTGAATAAACATAAGCCTTTCATATGACCTAATGATTAATGACTTAGGCAAAGAAATTTTAATACCGTTAATAAAAAATTAAGCAGCAAGCTTTGCCCACTTTTTTTTGACAGTGTCAGGCTTTCACCTGTTCTCCTGGGGACAACAGGTTTCCAGGAACATGCTGAGCACAGAAAATAGATCATTCCCAGATGGTTCTCCCTGTGTTCTCTGTGTCTTCCTGATCAGCATGTGGGATGGAGACCAGGCACTCCTTAGAGAGAAGAGTCTGTGGCATGTGTTTGTGGCATGAAGGGGAGAGGGCAGCTAAGGGCTCGCTCTGTCTGTCTGTCTACCTACAATCTATCATCTATCCATCCACTTATCCATCCACTTATCCATTCATTTATCCATCCATCTATCCATCCATCCATCCATCCATCCATCCATCCATCCATCCATCCATCCATCCATCCATCTAGTATCCTTTAATCTCCTTTGTTAAGTCCAGTCTTCTATGCTCTTATAAATTGGGATCTGAAATGGACCTCGGTCATTTGAGGAAGAATGAACACAATTCTGCCACTGAATGCTCAGGAAGGGTCTTATCCAATTACCTAAGTAATCTTTCGGTGTTGAGGCCAAGTTTCACCCGGCATATCCAGGCCAGCCTGATGCTAATTCCTGGATGTCCCTTATGCATTATTGTCTCCAAGCCTTTAAACAGCAGTGTCTCCACCTCAGATGTCATTTTCCTGTTCTTTCCAAGGTTTGGTCTCAAACCCTCTTGATCATTTTGAAGCAGCAATTCCAAATTTCCAAAACCAGAATTCTCAGACTTCAAAACTAGGGCAGTCTGCCAGAACCTCGTCACCACTGAAATTCCTGAGGAGATATGACTTCCCTAGCCACAGCTAGCTCCGTTCCTGACCCCCGTGGACCAGCTGGACGGTACACATACTCAGGTAGACGCATGTCTTTGACAGACTTCCTGTCTCTCAGACCCCACTGTCTTCTTATGTCACTGTTCTGAGGCCAAGAGAGGAAAACTCTGTCCTTCCCAGTGAACTACACCTCAGAGTGGTCTTGAGGACTCCATCCCACCCTTGACCCATATGAGAGCTCCCTCGAGGTCAAAGTTGAGTGGACCAACTGCGTGCTGTCTCGAGTGTGTGATTGGGTTGCCCTTGAAGCCCCGACTCCCTCATTCCTTGTGCTGACCGAGCTTTTCATTCGTTAGTTCATATTATTTAGTTAGTTCATATTATTTAGTTAGTTCATATTATTTCATCTCAGCTGTGTGCACCTGTATGTGTGCACCTAGGTTTATGCTCACACCTGCTCTTCTCAGCTATACTTGAACTTTTAGGAGGAAGAGGCCATTCCTTCTTTATCTACCTTTTGGATGAGCACAGTCTTGGGGTGAACCTGGGGGTCTCAAAACACACTGCTGCCTGATGAATCCACAGGCCTCCTCTCTTCTGCCGAGTCTGAAGGCATGCTCGTGGAGCAGCAATGCTCCCCTCCACAGGTCTGCACCCCTCACCCCTCCATCCAGCTCCAAGCAGAGCCCAGGGACCTCTCTGGAAGACCAGATTAACTTCCATGCTCTATAAGGATCTCTGGGTCCACACCATGCAGAACCTGGAAACAGGTGCACCATTCTTTGGTGCTGGGAATGGAGGGGCCAGTATTGCCTATTGGGGTGAAAAGCAGGACCACTGAAGCTTGTGAAACTTTGCTTGCTTTCACTCTGGAAACAGGAAGAGAACAGGCTCTTCTCACCCATCAGAGGGGAAAGAGTTCTTTGTTCCTTGTCATGATTCCAGAGTCCCTCTGAAGCTGGGTGTGAGGAAGCAGTGTGGTAGATGTTTGTGGGTGGTGGAGCCCAGGTGGCAATGACAATGGCTCAAGGACCCAGGAGTCAAGAGACCCAGCAGAAGTCATTTTGGTCTCAGAAATAGCATCCTGACATTCTCAAATAGATAAACAGAGAAACCAAAGCAAACCAAACAACAGCAGTGACAACAACACAGAGAACTAACAAAAACTGTGGTCTCCACAACCGAAGAGCTACAGCTGTTAAAACACATGACAGCCACCAGCTTTTGCTCGGGGCCGGGGGTGGGGAGAGACATCTGAAGAGTCAGCCCATGTCCTATAGGAGACTCCATGTAACTAACCCAGGAGAGAAGGACTTCTGTATTGTGGCTCAAGATTTTTGTTTTTATTTTGTTGTTAATTATGAGCCCAAAAGAAAGGAAATGCAGTTTTTCAGATATGACCAGGTCACAGCAAGTGAAATGGAAGGAAAATATAATTGGAAGATGATGTGCCTTCCTGGCTTTAGGGTTACACACCTCACATACCTACTGACAAGAAACAAACAAACAAACCAAAAAAACAACTGAGACATATATGACAAAAAGGAGAAAAATCAGAGCACAAAATATGTCTGAAAAAAAATTTTGCAAGTGACCCCTGCAGGAAGACATCAGCAGATGGCCCAGGATTCGAGACCGTATGGGGTCACGTGGGCACAGGGCATTTCTGAGGAGAAAGGAGAGTGAAAGTTTTCCCCCTTCACCTGCCACCACTGTTGGGACTGGCTATTTGTGAGAAGGTTCGCTGGGTCCTTTTATCCAGTCAAGCTCCTGGAAGCAGAGCTGAGCTGGAGCAGGGATGGAGATTGCAAAGAAGAAGAGGCAGGAGGCGACGTTTCCAGTGAACAGAGGACCAATCCCCCCTGAAACATTGCTTCTGAAGTCAGTAAAGGCTCTCTTGCAGCCACCGTTGGTGGGAGGAGTGTGCCCTTCTCCTGCAGCCTTGCTGGTTGTCAGCACCGCTGGAGATGTGCATTCCATCATGGTCGCCTGGGACCAGGTTTTACTTCTGTTGGTCTTGGTATGGCTGGTGGGGCTCACTTGGGAAGTGGACACAACAAAGGGCTCAGCTGGCGGGCAGTGGGGAAACTGGAGGAGGGAGAGGGCAAACCAAGGAGGGACATGCATTTCCGTTTAGCTCAGTCGGGAAGGCAGCCTTTAAAGCTCTTGTGTGTTTGAGGTACCTGCCACTTGCTGGAGGAAGAGCTGCCAGCTTAGGGGAAATCTGACACCCTTTTCTGAGTTTCTGAATCTCTTTCCGTGCGCTGTCCAGCAGGGCTCCCAGGATCCCCAGACTCATCACCAGGTTATTTGAAAGATGCAGCCTCTTCCTCCCAGCCTTCCCACTGACCTTTTCTGAGTTTCTGGGTTGGGCTGTCCCAAAGGCGATCAGAATTTGCTCAGTGGCGTTCACCTCGCTGAGGCCACTGGCAGTGTGACACATTTGGGTGATTTAGGGTTGAGAAAAAACACTGGCAGGAGAATGGGGAGGGCAGGGAGGCTGGAGGGGACGCATAGGCATCCTGTACTGTAACGCTGTGTGAAGCTTGAAGGCCAGCTGGTTGGCTGATAACTATCCAGCCAGGAGCAAGCAGCGGGAGACCCACTGTCCACATCGGGGCTGTTAGAGAGACATGCAGAGCGTGGGGCTGAAGCTGGCAGGGCTCCAAGAGCTGCCTTCTTTTGCCCTGTCCTCCTGGAGCAGCAGAACATTCCACAGCTTGTCCTCACGGCCAGCGTGGACAAGCCCAGCTCTTCAAGAGGTATTCTGCTTTAGAGGTTCCCGACATAGATTCGTAGGAGACAAAGAAGGTGCGGGGGTGGGCGGGGGAGTGGCCAGGCTGTTCTCTCCCTGGAGGGGATGCTGTCATTTATCCTTTCTTTGTATACCAGACACTGTGTGTGTGGTCAGAGCAATAGTGAAACTGCCCCGCCTTCATCGATGTCATTCTCAAGTGAGGAGAAGACGGACCTGAAGACAACATTACACAAATAATTGCTTACAGTTGAGAGCTGGGCTTCAAGGGAAGTGTGTGCAGTGGGAGGGCTTACGGGCATCAAAGCCTAGACTGCAGAGGTCAGAAGCTCCATGAAGAGGAGCCATTTCATCAGGCACTGCAAGGATGGAGAGGAGGTGGTTAGGCAAAGGGGAGGGTACAGCATCACCAGGGAGCAAAATGTCCGGAGGCCAGAGCAGCTGAGCACACTTACCTGAAAGGCCCCTCTGACTCACGGGAGAGCACAGGGGGGTGCAAGGGCTGTGGGAGGACTCTTCCCTTTTGTCTTTATTTTTATTTTATTTATTTTTTTACAACTTTATTGGAGTATAATTACTTCACAATGGTGTGTTAGTTTCTGCTTTATAACAAAGTGAATCAGTTATACACATACATCTGTTCCCATATCCCTTCCCTCTTGCGTCTCCCTCCCTCCCACCCTCCCTATGTGTCTGTTCCTGCTGTTTCTCTTTTCATATTCACATGGGTTGCCTCCCCAAGGATAGGTAAGCAACTTATACTGCCTGGTCCCTGTTCTGCATCACTATGCCTGCCTGGTATTTGGAACTCTGTGAATAGGACTTAATGGAGTCAGAGCCAAGCTCTGTGTCAGGGGCGTGGGAAGGATGTCTTGGTGCCACCAGCTGGTTCGTTAACTTTGACAAGAGAGGCATCTTGATTCCTGGTTAAGGGTTTGCCCTCTGGAGACATATGTGTGTCAGTTCAAATCCTAACCCTGTGACTACTAAGTCTAAGTCTCAGTCGTAGAAAAATACAGATGATACCTACCTTTATTCATCTGCAAACAATAATGATGATTATACTGACACTTTTATGCCAGGCACAGTTTTGAGTGTTTCACAGATATTAACTCATTCAGTCCTTAGACCGACACGGTAAAGAAGGTACTATTATTATTATTTCCATTTTACAGATGAGTAAACCGAGGCCCTGGGGAGTTATTACACAGTGAACGTGGGTCAGGGCCAGAGTTAGGGATCCATGGACTCTGGATCCTGAATCTGCATCCTCAACTACCAAGTGTTCTTATATATTCAGTCTGTGTGGGGTCTGGAGTTGCGGGTAATGCTACGTCCAGAGTGACCAGAAGGGAAGGAAGTGAGGCAGCCACAATTAGCCGACCTCCCGTCTTACCCCTCTGTATATAGTTCTTTTGCCCAAGGTTATCATTTGTCTGTGATGTTGGTCTCTTGTGTCCCTGGGGTGAGGATGGAGAGACCAGAGAGGGAGGAACAGAGCCCCTGGTGAAGGGGGCTGACGGGCTGCAGGCAGGACGGGCACAGGGCTCCAGGCGTCCCAGTCTCCCCTGAGCATCCTCACGGGAAGAGTCCACGCTAAGCCCCGGCCACCCCCATTGTTCCCCCAGCCACTCCATCTACCGTCTTGGTCCAAAAGACGAGGGGCAAAGCCATGTAAAAGCTTTCTCAAGTGCTGAGTCTATTTCAGAAATGATTGTTGGGCATTCAGGAATGGGGGCAGCTTATTGCACTGTGATCCCTGCAGACTGGATGCAGTGCTGTGGAAGCTGGTGGAGTGATGCACTGACCTTTCTGGTGGGGTCACTGGATGATTGCTCCCAGTGGCTGGGTGTTCATCTCCTGGACTGCAGAGAGGTTGGGGGCAAGAGGATCAATTAAATTGGTGTGGGAGATTTCACCTTGAAAATGTGAAAAAATCAGGCTTTGTTTATAGAAGTTGATGTAATTATTAAAGAAAAAATAAAAATATTGGCATGTTAAGAAAATATCCAACTGGTTTAGAAAAAATGTTTTCTAAATCCTCAACAGACACTTATCCAGAGGAGGAATAGTCACTAAGCCAAATTTGCTCTTAATCCTTAATCCAAAAAGCTATGATCCCCTCTTTCACGGAGTAAGAGCTGGCACGGATGCTAATTGGAACCCTCCCCCTTCCCTCCCTCCTCCCTTCCTCCCTCCCCTCCTTTCTCTTTTGGATACCAGCCTTCTCTCTAAGTTTGGGCGTCCTGACTTGTTTTCCCCCTTGGAGACTTGTGTTTGAATGTGTACCCCACCACTCTCTTTGGCATTTGTAGTGTAAATGGTACTTTATCGGGTGAAAATGTGAATCTTGTCAACAGCCCCCAGCTCTGCCAGGCTTATCAGGGAACCAGAGAGGGAGAGTGAGATTCAGAGAGATTTACCTAGTCCGGCTCATTCCAGAAGAGTGATAGATAGTAACATTTCCAGGCAAGAAGTGACAGGAAATCTGACGGACAGGAATTAAGGCACCAAATGGAAAAGTCAATCGCTTATTCACTCCAGGTTTCATATTTGAAGGAAATATTATTTGATTTCGAGGCTCCCTCCTTCCCCCTCTTTCTGCAAGGCAGGAAGAAGAGCAGAATTAATTCTCTCTCTTTACAATCTTATTTTCCAGGCGCAGTGAATCTGCATGTGTAAATTCTCATGTAAACTTGTACTAATGTTTTGCAAATGTGTATTTCTCAACCACATTAGGTGTTTCAAAGCCTCACGTAAGTAAAAGGAGGGAACTGTGATTCCTCTTCTCAGGATGTCTCTTGTCACCTCCAAGATAGATCCAAAGCAAGAGCGAAGTAATAAAAATTAAAATAATAACAATACGGCTTTTGTAACGTTATCCGTCTTATTCGTACAGCATCTGATAGTTTTCTATGGTACTTGCATTGCATTTGATGGAAATCACTAATGGCAATGGTATATCAATTGCAACAAAAATACTTATCAGGTAAACACTGGGTATGCGTGATTTAAGTTGATGCTTGCACTGGCCCTGGGACGGAGTCGCTGCCATGTTCCTCATTTACCAATGGAGAAACTCAGACTTGAGAGGCTGCTCTTGTCCCCAAGATCCCCCACCCACTAAATGGTGGAGACGAGATTTGGTCCAAGGCATAGTGCCACCAGAGCCTGACCCATTAAAAGGTTCGCTCTCCTGGTGCTCAAAATGGGGACAGGACCCAAAAATGAAGGACAGATCCAGGCACTAGATCCAGGTCTTGTTAAATTTTAGGGTGGCTCTTCTTACCCTGTCAAGGCCAAGGATAAAGATAATCTAATCACCAAAACAAAGGAATTCCAGTAGGGTGGACAGCTTCCAGTCCCCCTCTCAGTGCGACAGCAGAGGGTTCTGGGATTCTGGACCAATCTATAGATGTTCAGTTGGGGTGTGGGGAGGGAGGGGGGTTCGTGAGGGCAGGAGGCTGACCTTCTAAGTGTGAAATATCATGAAACAAATAAAGAAGAAATATTCTCTCCTCCCCGACCCCAGCCTTCCAAATAAAATTCTTGCAAAATTAAGCAAACACTTTTGCCTTAAAACCCCAAACGGAGGATTCATCGTCTCTAAAGCTGCCCAGGTGTTCCCTAAAACAGAATGCCCTTATTACATGTTCTTTCTTTTCCTTGGGCTGATTACCCTAATTGGTGGGTTCTCCTCCAGAGGCAGCTGTCACCTCCTCACCAGAGTAGCTGCACTGAATCTTGGGGTCTATTTACAATAGCAATGATAGGGTTACCAAACAAAATTCAACCAAGAAATAAAATTTTTAAAAAACAAAATAAAGTAAAATAGTGTGCCTTGGCCTCCTGCTCTGCAACGGGCCTGGATTTGATATATAGCTGTGTGCACTCCACAGCAGATTCAGGATTATCACCTTGCAGTCGTGACTTCTTTTTTCTTTAAGCAAATCTGTAAATTTAGTTACAAAGCCATTTGTCTACACCACCTATGGATGAAAATGGGTGATTTCAAATTAGAGCCATAGTCACTGAAAACAGCCAAGTGATGCTGAATACACTTCGACGTGAAATCCTTTCTCTGAAGATCTCAGAGCAACTTTGTGTTTATTATGTCCTGTGTACTCAGAGTATTCCTTCAAGATGGGAAGGTGAAAGTGGTCCTGTTCACATTAGGGAAATGGATGGAGGCGGCTAGTCTGCGATGCGTCAGAGGAATGCCAGCGTGTCTTTGATTGTGCTGGTGACTGCACACTGGTTAGGTGTAGACTATTCCACCCGGACCTGCGGTGCAGTGGGCTGAGTTGGAAGCGGCCGGCAGCGGGGGTGGGGGGCACTCCAGCTTAGGACCCACTGGAGACTGAGGGCCGTCACCAATCTCCCTTGAGTGGAATAAGTAAATCTCTTCAGGGAGTCCTGGTGACTCTTCTAAAGTTAGTCCTTTAAGGAAGGTTTGTGTAGTTTATAACAAACTTAGCTAAATAATTCTGCCCCTCCTGCTGGGATGGCATTCAGGACCGTGATGCTGGAGGAGGTCAGCAACAGAGGCAGGTGTTCCTGATGAGGGCTTCAAAGGGCTTGGGCCAGGGGTGTGGTAGACGGTGTGGGGAGGACCTGGGCAGAGCCTCAAGAGCTCAGAGTGTATCTTTTAAGGTTCTCTGCCCACGGCGGGAGATGCTCCTTTAGGGAACATAGCTGCTGTGGACATTTAGGGATTCAGTTCTCTGCTGGCAAGGCAGACATAACAGTGGTTGTCAGGAGGTGAAATCCACACCAAATGAAAGTTTTGTCTGTGTGGGCTTGGCTTGGTTTGGTTTCACGGGTTTCATGGCAGTCCTCTAAAAAGCCCCGCCCATGTCATTGCATATCCAGTTATGAGCTTCCACAGTAATGAGTGAGGTACCACTTAGGGCACATTATCCCCTCATTCGACCTCCACAGCATGTCACCATCGCCCCCATTTAGGAGGTAAGGAGTCAAGGCTTTTAGAGATCCAATAACTAACCCAAGGTCACACAGCAAAAAGTCAATGACTGCAGAGGACAGGACATAGCCACTATGTCAGGTCTTTTCTCATTAATGTATTTAGAAAGAAATTTAAATCTCCCATCCATTGGCTCATAGGCCTCAGACTGTGTCTAAAAATAAGTGTCCTTTGGTCAATAACCAGTGTTGCATGTGGTTAGCTCCCTGGGTTCAACTCTGGATCCCTCACTCACTAGCTCTGTGACCTCGATCAAGTCATTTAACCTCTCTGTGCCCCATAGGACCCTCGTGAAGGTTGAATGAGTGAGTTTTTATAAAACGCTTAAAACAGTGTTATTTGACATTATGAAGGTTGGAGAAAAGCTGGCAGGACCAGCAAATGAAATCAGAGAGGGTCCGAGTTCCCTGCTGAGCTGCAGAACGGAGTGCATCCTGTGCAAAGGATGAGACAAGGTGGGCATGGAGGTGGGATCAGGTATGGCTGTGCCTTTGACTGTCAATTTCCATCCTCAATCTTCTCACTTGAACACCTTTTATTGACACTAAATTTGTTTTCGGATAATGAAAGCAGATGTTCCGTCTATGCCCTCACCCTGCTCACCTCCAAGTCTCATCTCAAAGACACCTTCTTTCCCCCAGGGCTGAGGCTGGTACGGGGAGAGCTCGTTTCTGGAGAGCCGTAGCCTGGGAGGGGTTAACGCATTTTCTGGACATCCTCAAATAGTAGGGGCCCATCAGATAAACAAACACACTGACTCACAAGTGAATAGAAAATGTTTATTAGAGTGGAAGAAAAACAGCTTTTTGGCACTGCTGGTGCGGTGGCATCCGGAGCAGCAGCTGCAGCCTGGGATGGCAGGCTGGCAGGGGGAAAGAAAGTCCACATGTACCTTCCAAGTGCTTCACATCAGGAGTGGATATTTCCAAGCAAAAAGGAAGAGTATGTGTGTATGTGTCTGTGTGTGTGTGTGTGAGAGAGAGAGAGAGAGAGATGCAGAGGGACAGTGACAGAGGCACAGCAGAGTGGCACAGAGGTAACAAGGCAGTAGCAGGTGGACATAAGACCCAGGTGGATATGGGTTTGAATCCCATCTCTTCCAGCCAGGAACCGGGTGGCCTTGGCTCAGTTACTTGAACTCTCTGAATCTTTGCTTCTTTACCTGCACGATCCCAATCGTAATCCATCCTTGGCACTCTTGTATCTCAGCATCACAGCACAGGACCTGAAACACAGAAGGTGCTCAGCAAATGCTGGTCCTCGCTGTAATTGTGTGGTAGGTCTTCCAAGAAGGCCACAGGAGCAGGAGGTCTTCCATGCTGAGCACAAGGGCAGCTGTGCTTTCAGAATGGGAGGAAGAAAGGTGAGAGGTGCACGGCAGCGAGAAATCGGAGAGCATATTTTTATTTATGAATCCACCTTTGCAGGAGGTGGAGAAATATGACACACTCCTCTTTTATAATTAAACATTTTAAATATTGATGTTTATTTTTATTTTATTCAACAAGTAGAAAGCATGACCAAACTATACCCTTGTCACCAACTTTGCAATTTAAAAGGGAGAGAGAGAAGAGGGAAGAAGAGAGAGATGATAGCAATGGGATGAGAACGAGTCCTGGACTTCAATCCAAGGATCCTACACATTCTCCCACCCCGACCCCAAAGGAGCCGCTTTATAACTTGATGAATTTTCAATGTACGATTTCATTGACAGAGAACATGCTCCTAAAAAGCAATTGTGATAGTCGCTGTTGTACACTGTTTGGTATCTGTTCTCTCCCACGGAAGTGTAAGAAGCTCCACAAGGGCAGGATCAACAGTGCGTATGGAAGGCAAGCTACCACAGAGGATGGGCTAGTGAATGCATGAGTAAAGGACGGGAGGACCACAAGGGTGGAGGGGAGGAGAGGAGAAGCAGATGTTCTTGGACGTAGGGAATGTCCTGTCCTTGAACAGTGAGATTAATGTCACTCTTGACCTGCTCTTGTCATTATTGGATAAGTCAGTGTGTTCTGGCATTTCTTCATTGGATGGGCCCCAACCTCATTGTTAGCCAAGTTCTTACACCTACACAGGGGATCCTCCACCTTTGCACACTCACCTTTTGCCCTGAAACTAAGTTTCCAGCCAGCAACTTAGTATCAGAAGTGTTTAGCATCAGAAGTGTCGCCTGCTTTGTGAGTATAGCAGTTTGTACAGTTGTTTCGATATTTTATCCCTTTCTTCTTTCACCAAAAAATGGAAGTGCTGATGCTGGTGATAAGAAGCTTGGGTTTCATACACGCAACACGATGGAGGGGAAGATGGAAACCGTTAAGCAGGCACAGAAAGCAGGTGCTTGGCCGCCATCCCATGCTAATCACGCTTGAGCTGTCTGACTCTGTGTGTTCAGTTGTGAAGGGAAAAAACAAGGAAAGAAAACACACACAGCGCAGTGCGTGTTGTCAAAGATTAAGCCTAAAATAAACGGTGTATTTGGGGGTCATGTGGTCTTTTTTTAGGTTTCTGGGAAGGCAGACCTAACTCCAGTGGCTCTTGATCTCACACGTGTGTTTAGCCGTGTCCTGTGGCCGTGCACACATCTCTCGCCTGTCCCCCGTCCCCTTTCCCTGCCCCAATGAACGATTTCTGTGTCCTGATATCACAATCATCCCTTATCGTGTCATCTCTTTACCAAAAAGCTCCGCAGGTTTCCTACTTCATGGACTGGACTTAGCTATGTGTTTTATTTTCAAGAATTTTAGTAATGTCTTCTCAGTTGTCCAGTTTTTAGGAAAACATTCCTGAAAAAAAAAAAGTGCCTGTCATTTCTTCTACTTCTCTCAACATGAAATCTCCACTGTTTGCTGCCCTATCTCCAAATACTGCCTCTTCCTCTCCTCACTCCTTCTAGATCCTTCTAGGGCTTCATGTTTCCCCTTAAACATGCTCTTCTTCTGGATCACCTCTGGCGGGGGTATGTTTCTGACACTGATTTTCGTACAGGGCCACCGTGCCTATAGAGTAGATCCTTAATAGACAGTTTAATTGAATTTTAAAAAAAAAAATTATTGGAGAATAGTTGAATTACAGCGTTGTGTTACTTTCAGGTGTACAGCAAAACAAATCAGTTATACATATACATGTATCCACTCTTTTTTAGGTTCTTTCCCATATAGGTCATTACAGAGTATTGAGTAGACTTCCCTGTGCTACACAGTAGGTCCTTATGGGTCATCTATTTTTTAAAATTAATTAATTAATTTATTTATTTTTGGCTGCATTGGGTCTTCGTTGCTGCGCACAGGCTTTCTCTAGTTGCGGTGAGTGGGGACTACCCTTTGTTGCGGTGCACAGGCTTCTCATTATGGTGGCTTCTCTTGTTGCCAAGCACGGGCTCTAGGTGTGAGGGCTTCAGTAGTTGTGGCTCACGGGCTCTAGAGCGCAGGCTCAGTAGTTGCGGCACCTGGGCTTAGTTGCTCCGCAGCCTGTGGGATCTTCCCGGACCAGGACTCTAACCTGTCTCCCCTGTATTGGCAGGCGGATTCTTAACCACTGTGCCACCAGGGAAGTCCAGTTATCTCTTTTATGTTTAATAGTGTGTATACGTCAGTCCCAATCTCCCAATTTATCCCTCCCTGCATTTCCCCCCTGATAACCATAAGATTGTTTTCTACTTCTGTGACTCTATTTATGTTTTGTAAATAAGTTCATTTGTACCATTTTTTTTTTTTAGATTCCACATATAAGCAATATCAAATGATATTTGCCCTTCTCTGTCTGACTTACTTCACTCATTTTAAAGTATGCCTAGAATCCCCATGTGCTTGCTTCTCAATTCCAAGATGTCTAATTGGTTCTTTTTTTTTTTTTTTTTTAATTCTTTTTCCATAACCCTCTGTGCTTATCTCATAATTCCTGGTCTTGTTTATGAGTGCAATACTTTTTTAAAATCTTTCCATTGATACGAAACTTACTTATAAAATCCTATTCTCTAATTCATCTTAAGTTTTCCCGTCGGTTGAACATCTTTTATTTCTTCATTTGATTTTCACGGTATTGGTCTTTGTGAACTGTTTGGTGATTCTTGAATGAACACTTATCTTTGTAACAGTGGACACCCATTACCCCTCCTGGCACGTGATTCTGTGCGTCCTTTGTGAGGAAGTGGGACGAGTGCCCCTCGTGGCACGTGCACGGAATTCAGTGGGAGTGGGGGAGGATGGGCAGTGCCCCTAGGCCTCGTGTGGTTGGTCTCTGACCCTCCCAGAATCACCAGCGTCGGGAATTCTGCCCTGCGTGTTGGAGCTGATCTCCATACTCGCTCCTCTAGCAATGAGTGAGACACGCCTGGCCTTGCTGCTTGATACAGATGAGTCAGTCCGGCTGCCCCCACTGTGGTGGAGTAAGTAACGCCACTCTGCTTCAGACCTTCTGCAGACCCCATCCCCCTCTTGGCAGGAGCACTTGCCCACACGGACCCTGGTCTGTCACCTCCCTCTGTGGTGTTTGCTTCGCTCTGCTTTACATCATTTAGGGATTATTCAAGTTCTCGTGGGTTTTGTCTGGGGCAGGAGGTTTGGACAGGCAGGGAAGACTGTAGTAAGCCATGTAAAACCAGGAGTTACCTCCTTCTCTGGGTCTGAGACATACTGATTCCCAGAACATCATCAAAACAGGACTTCACTGCCTAGGACCTGGATCACATTCTTTGACCCCTGTCACCAGTCACATAGGTGCCATCCGTGCATCGCAAATAAAAGAGGCAGTATGCACAGTGATACTTGCTCCATGCTGGATGAAATCAAGCCAACATTCTGCACAATTCATGCAATAGGTATCGTGAAAATGGAGCTAGGGGAAAATTAAGTGTACTGGTGGTGTGAGGAACACAAACTCTTCTTTAGGACACCTTTCACAACAGTTTTAAACTGATCATTCCTAGGTTAATAATGTAAGATGTATAATACAGATAACCTACAAATGATAACATATACGTGTTTGGAATACACCTTTCTCCCAAGCTCGTGCTTTTCCTGCCTCCTTCCATTCCCGCCTGGACCATCAACATTCATCCTCATAGTCAGTGTGCTCCAGAATCAGGCCCTTGATCTCCAACTTCCATTTATTTGTCCAGTTGACTTCTGCCCAGTCCTGGCTTCTTCCTCAACATGGGCTGGCTTGACCTGTTGGAACATGGGCCTGACTACACAGAGCTTCCGGACGCTCTGCTGCCCATGGCCAGCCCTCTTCACGGCTGCCTCTGAGACTCAGCATTTGAGGCCTTGAAAGCCGGGCCTCCGCGAAGCAGGAGGGAGACACTGGAGCAGGCTTTGCTGGCTTTGGGGGCACAATAGACTGAACTGTGCCCCTCCAAATTCATATGTTGAAGCCTCAGTTGGGCTAAGCCCCCAGCATGACTGTATTTAGAGACAGAACTTTGAAGAGGTGATTCAGGTTAAAAGAGGTCATGAGGGTGAGTTCTGATCTGATAGGATTGTTGGCCTCTTAAGAAGAGGAAGAGTGAGAGATTTTTCTCCACCTGGATACGCTGAGGAAAGGCCCCTTGAGGACACGGAGAGAAGAGGATTCTCCCCAGAACTGACCATCCTGGGGCCTGAGCTCAGAAGGGTGAGAAAATATATTTCTGTTCCACCTGGTCTGTGATATTTGTTGTGCAGCCTGAGCCGGCCAGGACGGGTGCTTACCCTTCTTGGAGGCACAGAAGGGGGAGCAGGGGTGTGATCAGGTGAGGATCGCTTTACATCTTACAGTAGAAGTGGAGACACTCAGGGCAGACATATCTGACTCTCCCAGCAACTTGGTGGCCCCAACTGGACTAGAATTTGGATCTCGTGGCTACTAGCCCCTGAGCTGGTGAGGCAGACCTCACCTCCCAAGCCAATGTCCACAACAACAAAGCCTCCGCACGTGCCCCAGGGCAGATGCTCTGGGACTGGTTCCCATGGGAATTGGTGTCTGAGCCCTTGGAGTCTCTGCATGAGCGCCTCCTCAGCCTGAGGGTCTGGGTTATTTCCTGTTCATGCCAAGGGTCCCCACCTTCTTACTCCCTTCCCTCCCCAGGCTTCCCAGCTCTCTTTCTGGGCTGGACCCAAGGCTACACGTTTCCTCGCGGGCTCTATTCCTTGCTGGGTGCTCAGGAGCCCGTCCGGCAGTGCTGCCAGCTGGATGCATCTGTTTTCCAGGTCAGAGTCTTCTCCAGATGCCCATAAGCATCCACGATCCCCAGACAGGAGCCTCCTAGCACCTCCAGGCCTCCTCTCAACACCCCAGAGCTCCAGGACTATGGCTGCAGGGTGCAGCTCCCCGCTCCATGAGACGCAGGCCGCTGCTGGTTCAGGGGCAGGGCTGCCCGCCCAGGCTAAAAATCCAGTCCTGTCGCTTCTCAGGACCCTACCTTGGCTTTAACGTCTCCCTGAAGATGCAGCATATCCCACAGCTCAGGCTGCTGCTCATCCTGGTGTTCTCCCGTGTTCTTATGCACCTGAGTGTCTTATGACAAGTTCCCTTCTTGTTGGGGTCTGGCGATGAGCTGTGTGTGAGGCTTGGTATACCCGGTGCATTCAGAGCTGATGACCTAAGAAAGCACAGACAAGGGAGACTTTGACTTCCTAATTCTTGCTTCCCTAAGTGAGTCTAGCCTAGAGTGAGAGCTTCCTAAATTTTAAATGCTAATGTGCCGGGGGTGAAGATGGTGTTCACGTTTAATGGGACAGGGCATTAAAATAAAGTAAGATATTTGAACTTCTGTCCTTCACTCATGTAAGGTGGGGAGAGAGAGCTTTTTGCCACTGACAAACCAGTACATTTACTAAAGTAAGTGCAGAAATGTGGAGCAACGCAGAAAACATTTCACCCCATCACATGGGTGGTGGAAACTGTTCATAGAAACCAAAGGAGGACTTTGACTTCCAATCGAGGGAGTGACACACTACGTCAGGTTCCCTTAGGAATATACAATCTCTTGTACCAACTCTGGCTGCTAGCATTTTCCTTCCATGAGTGAGTGTCTAGACCTGAGGTTGAAGAATAATTTAGACATTGGTGTATTGCCTGCTTCACATGGTGTGACTAATCTTTTCTGATTTTACGTGTCTACAGATGGTGTTAGTGGTCATAACTGCACACGATGGCTATTTTTATTGGTCTGGAAAGTGAATGTTTGTGTTAGAGCATCTGCAAAAGCAAACACGTTTGCTATGTTGAAAAAATAATGAAGATCTAAGTGATTTTAAGCTGGCATTTGTGAATGAACACTTAAATGCTGCTAGATTTGTATTTATTTACTGTTAATGCTGTATTGAAGATATAGTCATGTGGCAGAATGATTTTTTTTTCCTGTTTCTTCTTTTCCTTTGTCTTTCAAAACATCTTCATTCTAGCTGCAATTTTTCCTGTAAAATCCAGATAGCTGCCAATAAGTTCATAAGCAAATATACATAAAATAAAGCATCTCATAGCAGGATCAGCTATTTTGTGTCACACATGAGTAATATTTTGCTTAGCCTTGGCATATTTTTGATGAACATTTTAAAAGAATGGCCTATATATCACAGTCATCTAAAAGTCGTTCCCCACACCTATGGTGTTACACTCACTAATGTTTAGCATGCTTCAGGCTACAATCGTATAAGTCTCTTAAACTCTAACTGATCGATTATTTTAAGTTCCTTGTGGGGAGGAGTTGTGTTTAATTTTCATACCAGCTTGTAGCTAATGGAGTATGTGGTTAATGAATATATTGAATTAAATTGAAGTAGATGGAATCAAATTTAATTGAACAGAAAGAAATTGAATGTATTGAATTATAAATCAGAGGGTGAAAATACATGGTGATCTAATAGCATCTGATAATGACAGAATACTGAATGCATATGCCCAACTTAGGAGACATTTGATAACTCATAAGTGAGAAAATTGCCCTCCTCCCATGTTATTGGGTATCCTTGCCAAATGGATATGAATGTCACAAGAGACCCAAGGCAATTACACAGTTTAAGCATCTTCTGTATTTGTGTGGTGGTAGATGGTGCCAGGAGGGTTGCAAGCTGGCTTTATTGTTCTGTGTCACCAGGTAGGAGCTCGATTTTTAAATAATTGTAAAAAATTTTCCTTTTGTTCAGCAGCAGCTGGCTCTTTGCAAGCACTTAGAATAATGTGATGTGAGTATGTGTGTGTGTATCAGATAGGGGGTTTCATTTGCTAGTTTTAACTGGTAGCGTCAACATCTTCCACTCGCAGGGCAGAAGCCACTGGCTGAGATGTTACCATGGTAAATCAAACCCTGGTGTTTGATTGGTAGTTTTCTGAAGCAGGTACAATCATTTTAATCAACTCCAGGAAAGTTGAGGCCATCTGGTTTTGCCTCACCTGGAAGTGATTTACCACCCCAGGTGCAAAAAATCATTACCCTGAGGTCAGTAACAGTAAACCTGCCTCAAGATGTTCCAGCAGGGCATGGAAGAGGAATAATGTCACATAGTAATTTTTATCTGTTTGTTTTTATATTTTTGAGCTGGGCAAAGTGAGGGGCTAATCATGAAAAACAAAGCCAAGAATAGATTTGGCAGGTGCTGACCCAGCTAGTTCCAAACAGCAAAACAAAATCCCTCAATCTCATTCTATAGCAACTATTTTAATGGTCCAGTTCTGAATGTCTAATAAATGTGGATTTTTTTAAAAACCAACTTTCTTAAGAATCAAGCTTCTCAAGAATATGGCTGGGCTTCACTGGTGGCACAGTGGTTGAGAGTCCGCCTGCCGATGCAGGGGACGCAGGTCCGTGCCCCGGTCCGGGAGGATCCCACATGCCGTGGAGAGGCTGGGCCCGTGAGCCATGGCCGCTGAGCCTGCGCGTCCAGAGCCTGTGCTCCACAACGGGAGAGGCCCCAACAGTGAGAGGCCTGCGTACAGCAAAAAAAAAAAAAAAAAAAAAAAGAATATGGCTGAAGACCATGGTGTGACTTGGAGGAGAAAAGAGTGAAATGGTATACATATGCAGTGAGGGACATCTTTCAAAAAGGCTTCTCCTCCAAAAATGTATCTTGGACATATATATTTTACATAGCAACTTAATATTTTAGATATTCCTGTGATCACATAGGATGTAACCAGCCCTTACCCAAATATAGAGAGTGAGAAGACTACAGAATCATTAGCTCTTTGGAGTCCTTAGAAGGATTTATTTGGCTCATGTGACATTGATTTGTTTTGGCTCCACTTGAAATGTGTGGTCTTTGCAAGTCAGTAGAAATGAAGTCCTTTATTGAAAAAGATAAAACTCCATGGAGTGACTTAACACAAAGAAACAGAAGGCCAAGGCTCTCCTTCTCCTCTGCATTTGTGGGAGTGGATGCCAGGGAGGATGGGTTGGGCTCTGGAATGGAAAGTGCAGGGGCTTGAGAAAAAGGGGGGCAGGTGGGAGTTGGAAAGGGAAGCCATAGGAAGCTCACACTTACAGGGAAGCCATAGGAGGCGTGGCTTGGAAGCTGGCATATGGAACATGTGGTCTTGGGGAGCCTGGGAGAAGAAGAGACAGAAGGCCACAGTGAACCCCTAATTCTTCCAGGAATGCCACCACCCTGAGGGCTGGGCCTGGAAAAGCCCTGCAGAGTCATTTACTGAGATGCCTCATTCTATTAATGTGGAGGGTGGAGGGTCACAGAGCAGCCGAGGGAAAAGCTGATAAGAAGTGGTCAAGCAGAGTGAACCCCAGGAAACCTCCTGATCCAACGGGACCCACTACACGCGTGGAATCACGTTTCTCCCCAGCCCCTCCACACGCACTGATGTTCAGTCATTTCAGAGCTGATCTCAGTCACCGGACATGATTCCAATATTGTGAAGATTGAGGTGGGACCTCTGGCTGTCCACGTTTTCATGGGTGGTTGGCTCAGTCTCACAGAGACCAGGGCAGGAGAGGAAGGAAAGTGCAGTTCTTTCTTCTGTCTCCCGGGGCTTTCTCTGTGGTGGAAACACAGTGAGAAATGCTCTTAGGGAGTCAGTCTCCACTTGACCTTCTCTGCACAAAGGGGGCAAACGTAGTGCTTGTGATAAACCAGCCCCTCTCGGCATCTTCCCCGCTTAAACTGCTGTTCCTCCCTCCAGAGTCAGACACACTGAGAACTCACTTAACTTGGCCTAAGAAGCAGTGAAGTTCAGGGGGCAGAGCGTTCTGTCCCAGAGCCCCACGGGCACAGCCTGATTTGCTCTAAAAGCTCGAGTGTAGGGGAAATTGAGGAGGGCGGCTGTGTTGAGAAAGATTGTGAGGAAGAGGAGAGAAGGGGGATAGCACAAAGGAGGGGGCATAAGAGAGAAGGAGAGGGAGAGAAAAAGAGGAAAAGGTCGGCCTGTGGGACTTACACACTATTTTTAAGAACCTGATAATGATGATCTTTTTCTCCAGGAAAAAAAAGCCATCTGTGTACCTTGGGTTAGGAGTTTTATTTATATAAACTTTATATATATATATATATATATATATATAAATATATATATATATATATATATGTGTGTGTGTGTGTGTGTGTGTGTGTGTGTGTGTGTACCACAATTTAGCAAAGTTACATATATATGTATTTATATATACATATATGTATATGTATGTGTCTATTTATCTATATTTTTTTTGCTAAGTTGCAGTTAGATTAGGGGTGTGTTACCCAACTGCAAATAGGACACAGATATCAGCTACAGCCTCTGACTATCTAAATTGTACAAGAGTGAATAATGAGCAGAAACTCAACAAAGACAAGTTCAAGGTGACGGGCAGGAATGAGGAGTTAGTGGCGAGGCTCCCAGGATGCAGCGACTCCTTTCAGAGAGAGGATTTGAAGACACTGGTTTTGGATGATTTAAAATGAGCTTCCCTAAAGCCCCAGATAACACAGTGCAGGAGACAAACCTGAAAATAGCTAGAGGAGTGGGAGGGGAAGGCGGACAGATATTTACTCTTTGAACCCCATGGTTCCCTTCCATTCCATTTTTCTTCAAGCTAACACTGTTTCGTTTCATAGGGAAGGCAGCTTAAGTGGCCACCACCTTAGATTATGGGTCAGAACATCATATCTCACAATTCCAGACGGATGAACATTTCATAAAAATACTGCATTTCAGTTGTTTTCCAGAACGTGGCTCACTGCATGTGGATTTCTGCGTTTCTGCTTAGTTGCGAAGCACAGTGTGACATTATGGATTCTCGGTCACCCCAGGGAGGATGTACACGTGTGCTGAGAGCATGTTTGTCTCTACTCTCAAAGGAACAGATTAGGGACTTGCATGTTGCCACTGGCCTATCCATGCACAAGAGTGCATGCCTCTTGGAAGGACATGTGCAGCTGGCCATCCAGATCCTTAGAAGTCATGAAAGGCAAGCTTTGTAAACATTGCACACATTCCCAGCCATTGAACACTGTGACATTTCAGAATCAGCTCCCTCAGAAGAGATGCTCAAGCTCACGTGTCCTTTCTGGAGCAGCCTGGCATAGTTAGGCTGCCCCCAGCTCTCCCCCAGCACAAACACGCCTGCAGCATCTTTCTGCGGTTGAGTCATCAAATGTGCGCGGCCACTCTTCTGCCTCCTCAAAAATCGTCTCAAGTCAGCAAGGCACGGGATTTGAAAATTGCCTTCTTGTACTATGTCTACCGTTAATCAGGGCTTCATTATCTCCTGCCCGGAACCTCTGGCAGCAGGGTCCAGACTGGCTCCCTTCTGACTGATGTTCCCACTCGCAGACGGCCATCTGTCTAGAACACAGAAATGTTTGTGTTGTTCCATACTTGAAAGCCTTTCTGTGGATTCCAGCTCATATCATAAAGTCCAGAACCCTTGGCGGGTCATTCAGGGACTTCACATTCTGACTTGACATAATTTTCTAGCCTCACAGTGGAAGAGTCTAGGTGGGAGTCTTGACTTTCTCTCTTACTTACGGTTGCTGAGTACTGGGCTAAGTTCAATGGGCTGCGTAGGTGTGTGGCGAACATTAGCTAATTCTCTTAATACCTGGGCAAGGCAGATACTCTTACCTCCCTTGGTTAAACTGAACTCAGAAAGGTCCAGTAACTTATCTGTGGACACATAGAGGCACTTCTATCAGATGCCAACACCCTTACTTTAACTATACTGTACTATGCTATGCTATGCTATACTCTACTCTACTAGGCTATACTGCCTTTCTTTGTCTCTGCTTGTGTGTTCTTGGGAAGTGTCCTTTTTTCCCCCAACGTCAAGTTTAGGGGTGGGGAGTAGACCAGAAAACAAAACAACCAGTGGTTTTCAGTCGTTTTATAGTGCTCCCACGTCTCACATAAAGCACGATTTGTGGGTCACTAGAACACCTTGAAGAGGATGCTTGCTACAGCATCCTAATTTTACCTCTTAGCTAGCTTTGGTCCTGCTGTACCGTTTCTCAGCACCATGGATCTCACGGCTCTTCCATGTGGAACACCGTCTTCTCTATTTCCCTGCCTCCATTCTCCTGCTCACTTCACATACCCTGCTCTCCGTGCATTCTCTCGACCCAAAGAACCTTTCCAAGTCCTTCACACTTTGTTTGCATCTTTACTGTTGCCAGTCCTAGGGTAGAGTTAGCTGGCTATTCATCTTCTACAGGTTCTGAGCATTTTGACGGAGCGTCATAACTTTTTCATCTTCGTTTTCCACAGAGTCTGTACTGGTTTCCTGTGGCTGTGATAATATATTACCACAAACATGGTGGGTTAGAACAACACAGATTTATCATCTCACAGTTCTGGAGCCCAGAAGTTCAAAATCAGTTTTACTGGGATGAAACCAAGGTGTTGGCAGGGCCACACCCACTTCAGGGGCATAAGGGGGAATCTGTTCCTGGTCCCCGCCAGTTTCTGGTGGCTACCAGGAGTCCTCAACTTGTAGTTCATCACTCCAGCCTTTAGAGCCAGCATCTCTAAACCTCTCTGCTCCATCTTCATATTGCCTTCTCTTCTCTGTGTGTTCAAATCTCCCTCTGCCTTCCTCTTTTTGGGATAACATGTGATTGCATTTAGGGCCACCTGGGTAATTCAGGATCATCTCCTCATCAAGATCCTCAATGTGGGCTTCCCTGGTGGTGCAGTGGTGGAGTCTGCCTGCCGATGCAGGGGACACGGGTTCATGCCCCGGTCCGGGATGATCCCACATGCCGTGGAGCGGCTGGGCCCGTGGACCATGGCCACTGAGCCTGCGCGTCCGGAGCCTGTGCTCCGCAATGGGAGAGGCCACAACAGTGAGAGGCCCACGTACTGGAAAAAAAAAAAAAAAAAGATCCTTAATGTAATTACATATGCAGAGACCTTTCTTTTTAAAATTTTTCCCATATAAACTTACATCCACAGGCTCCAGGGACTGGGATGTATATTTGGGAAGCACATTTTATAATGTATCACAGATTGCCCACTGGTCCCTAAAGATTCACATCTGTTCCACATGCAGAATACCTTCACTCTATCCTGACATCCCCAAATTTCTCAACCAGTTAAAGCATCAACTCATGTAAAAAAAGATCTCATCTAAATATCATCAGCCCCCAAGTTCCGAAATTTCATCATCTAATCAGGTATGGGTGACACTCTGGGTGTGATCCTCCTGAAACAAAATCTCTCTCCATCTACAGACCTGTGAAATTAGAAAGCACAGCATCTGCTTCCAAAACGCAATGGCAGGACAGGCATAGGATAACAGTTATATAACATTCTTTTTCCAAATGGGAGAAGAATGGAAGGAAAAGGGGGCCACCAGTCCATAGCACTAAAAAAAAAAATGGTCAACGGGGTAAATTCTGTTAGGATGCAAGGACTGGGAATAATCCTCTGTGAGTTATCTCTTCACCCCTTGGGCCCACAGCTCTGCCTTCTAGCCCTATAGTTCTGGCCTCTGGACCCAAATCTCAGCCCTCAGAGTCAACCTTCCTTTTTCTAGAAAGGTAGCACACGTTTGCAACTTGGTAGTTTTAGCAACTTGTTTCCTGCCTATAGAATTTGGGGAGCCCAACAGCTTTCTTTCATCTTTAAGTTCACCACTTTCAGCCCAAGCTGGCAACGGTTCTGCTTAAAATGTTCTCAAAACTTCGTGGGTCTCTTATGTATATCATGGGGATTCATACTATTAGGCAAAATGTTCTTCCACTGAACTTTCCTAGATAATCCCATCTCTGTGGCATCTGCTGATATGGCTAAGTGGTTCCATGAGTCATTAGTATATCTTTAGTGCTGGCAAAAGATTGTCCAGCCTTGTTCTTCTTTTCAGAGCACATTTTCGTGACTGTGAATCTCCTAACTTTAGCATCTTTTGAAATTTTAAATAAACTAAAAATTTCCTAAATCATCGATCTTTTCTTTAACAGTTCTTTCCCCAATTTATATTTTTCCTATCATATTTTACTATAAGCAGGAAATAAAGGTCATGTGTCCCAGACTTTGCTTGGAAATCTCCTCAGCTAAATATCCCAGTTCATAACTTACAACTTCTGCTTTCCACTGACTGTCAGATACAATTCAGTCACGTTTGCTGCCTCTGTATCGTGAAGGTCATCCTTCCTCCAGTTTCCAATGACATGAAATACAGGCTTTTTCTGTCATGCGCCTAAGAATTCTTCCAGACTCTACCCATTATCCAGGTCCAAAGCCACTTCCACATTGTAAACTATTCAGTCCCACAGCACCCACCTTCCCCGTACCAAAGTCTTAGTAAGGGTTCAAACAGAGAAACAGAGCCAGTAGGAACCGTATACTAAGAGTCTTCTTGCAGGAGCTGACTTACAAGATTGTGGGGCTCTCTAGGCAAGTCCAAAGTCCCCAGGGCAGGCTGTCAGGTAGGGCAGCTGAAGTCTCTGGGGAGGTTGAAGCTGCTGTCCATGGTGGGATTTCTCCTGCCGAGAAGTCTGGTTCTCGCCTTAAGGCCTTCCAGTTGATTGGGTGAGGCCCATCCAGATTGTCTAGGGTCATCCACTTAAAGTCAGCTGATGGTGAATATTAATCACAGATTAAAATAGAATACCATGGTAGTAGACAGTTGTCCTCATACCAGTGAGGAAGTCATTTGGTGGAAGTACAAGACAACTGTAGAGTTGTTAAAGTCAATTAGACATAGTTATAATGGGAAGTAGGGAAAAACATACTCAATATTTAGAAGAAGTTAAACTTCAAATAGAGTGAAATTTCCTTGCCTGGGGCTGATGGAGCCAGGTGAACTTCAGGACATACATGAATTTCCTAGAAATATATAAGTTGTGTGTGTGTGTGTGTGTGTGTGTGTGTATGTGTGTGTGTGTGAGAGAGAGAGAGAGAGAGAGGAGAGAGAGAGCATATGCATTTTTCTGCAGAGTCCATAGTTTTCATCAGATTCACAAACATGACTTTTGTAATATGTAATAAATGCTAAAATACTACCTCATTTATATGGTAGCCAGGTTACCTGTTAATAGAAATAGGCCTCCGTTAGGAGTCTGGACTATGGATCTTATAAAATCTCCTGTGTCTATAAACCCACACCCACCTGGCTCTTCTACAGCCAAGTCCTGGAGAACGCAGAGGTAGTGCTGAAAATGGTTCTTTTGTGGATTGGATAGGGCAGAATCATGAGATGCTTATTAGCCCAAAGCTTACTACGAGATGTTTTCCACTAATAATTGATCTGAGCTGGCCTCAGATCAATGGCTGGGTAGAGCAAGGTGGCAGTGAACAGGATAGCACCATGAATGAGTTCACCACCACGCCTCCCCTGATATGGAAAGGGGTTAATGCACACAGATGGCTGCAACCCCCCCAAGCAGTCAGCATACTGTAAAACAATATTAACATCACTGCCTTTTGAATACCACGTCTTGTAAACCCCAGGATATGACAAGCCTCTTTAGAATCTTCTTTGATTGTGTTACTGAGTCTCCTGTAGGGAAGTAGGGAAGGGTAGGGGGTAGATAGCAGAGGAAACATATAATTAGATATCTCCTAGAGCAATAAGGGTCCTCAAACACATATGCACGAAACTGCTTTGTTGCTTTGGCATTTCTGTTGGTGAGTAATTAGCCAAGTTTGGGGGGAGAGCGTGTGGCTTGGGCAATCCCATTGTTGTGAGCCATGGGGAAAGAATAGTTCCCTTTAGCTACGTTTTCAGGGAATCACTAAATGGAGATATGAATGGAGAGGAAAGAACAGACTTTCTGGAGAGATGCCACTGTGGTAATGTCAGAACTTCCTTTCAGACTCAGATAAATCTTTCTTGTTCGCATCCTTATTTTTAGTTGTACGGAAGACAGGAGGCCGATTTCTGTGAGAGGATGCTGTGTAATGCAGACCTCCCTGCCAGCCCCCCGACCCAGGAGAGATGCATGGCTCTCTCTGTGGGTCCCACGTTCTTGTTTTTTGTTTTGTTTTGTTTTGTTTTGTTTTTTAACTCTAGCGATTCCTCATCAGGGCACTGACTGCGGGTGGTGGGAAGGCGGTGTTTTTATTTTACTGCTGAGAGGAGTAGAGGTTTTCTCTTGGGAACTCTTCTGAGAGAAGAACGAGTTTCTGACAAACACTTTCTGAAAGTTACTCTATGGCCAGAGTGGAATAGATACGTGGATGGTGGTCATTTCTGAGAAATGAGGCTGGTTTAAGAGACTGGCCCTGTGGCTCTCTGCCCATGGCCGCTGAGCCTCTCAGCTTAGGGACGCCCCAGCTCTGGTTGTCCTGGGGACCACTTATACTGTCATTGGCATAAGGAAACAGAGTTTGTCAGTTCTCTAGGCTAAGGGTTGCCAAAGTACGTGGGCTCTGTGTTAAAAATAGGGAGCCAAAATGGGAAATTTTCCGTTTTTGAAGGGAATCTATCTAAGGAAAAAAACAGATTTTAATTTAATTTGAAGACCTTGGACATGTGAATTGTCTTCCCTGGGTCTCAGTTTATCTAACCAGAAGAATGGGAGCAGAGATGCTTACTTATCCGTAGGAATGTTATGAGACTTACAATGCTTATGCAATGATTTTTCGATATAAATGGCCCCCGAAGTGCATCACATTAGTTGGAGCAAGTTTTCCAGAGTGCCTGGCCCCTCCGATAAAAGTGACTTTTTGGAAATGGCAGGTTGTGAACACTGTAAAAAGGAGAAATGGCTTCACCTGCTCTCCAGAAAAGTATTTGAGGAATATAGGGCCACTCTTTAAGCATGGGAAGAGACTCAGAGTGCCCTGACCTGGAGCCGTCCTTAAAAACCACAGGCCAGAACCCCACGGTGAAATTCACCAAGCTAACCACTGAGGTCAATTCAGTCTGGAAATAAATAAAGCACCATCCATTCATCTGTCTGGTAATTCAGGCTCCTGTGTGGCCCTGCCTGCATTCAGAGGCTGAAGTAAGTGCTGGGGCTTAGGAACCATGGCGCCCATAAAGAGCTTCCACGTTCTCGAGTCAGCAGTCTCAGGATGCCAGTCTTTGTTTCTTCAGCCTGCTCTCATCTCTGGCCACAGAGCTCTTTGGAGTTTGAGGGGCCATCAGCCGACACACACACCTGCTTGCCCATTAAGTCACAGACTGCAGAGGATGCAGCGCATCCAGAAGGGGTTTCTCTGGGGGCTTTTGGGGGATTGATGTGATTTGAATGTGTGCTATCTGGCCACCATCACAGTAGCAGTTCTTATTGGCTGGAGGATGAGTCTGGAAATGTTACAGAAAGATTTCTCTCTCAGCCTGGATTGTCCCTCAACTAATTTTGCAGCAGGCCACCAGATAATGGGTTGTTTGGAAAACAGTGCCCAGTCTCAGTGGCTTTTTGTTTTGGAACGAACCCAGTAGGCTTCTTGAAGCAAAGGAGCACGTGGGAATGGAAGCCATCATGGGTTGAGAGATGGTTTTGATTTGGGGCTTGGCTGTGTCTTCCTCCTGGTGCTGTCAGTGTCCTGTGGGCACTCATTAGACAGGTGGCTGGAGAGACCTGCCTTGGGAGTTAGGGCTCCTGAAGAAATATGAGGGTTGACATCTTGGACCTCTTCTATCCTCAGCAAGGATTAATTTCAGAGAAGATATTTTATGAAAAATGGATTCCCCCCCCTTTTTTAAGTTTTTTAAAAATAAATTTATTTATTTATTTTATTTTTGGCTGCATTGGGTCTTCATTCCTGCGTACGAGCTTTCCCCAGTTGCGGCAAGTGGGGGCCACTCTTCGCTGCGGTGCACGGGCCTCTCACTGCGGTGGCCTCTCTCGCTGCAGAGCATGGGCTCCAGGCACACGGGCTTCAGTAGTTGTGGCACGTGGCTCAGCAGTCATGGCTTGCGGGCTCCAGAGTGCAGGCTCAGTAGCTGTGGCACACAGGCCTGGTTGCTCCATGGCACGTGGGATCTTCCCGGACCGGGGCTCAAACCCACATCCCCTGAATTGGCAGGCGGAGTCCCAACCACTGCACCACCAGGGAAGCTCCCCCCCTCCCAAATCTCTTTTGGTGTCCCAGGAAAGTATATTTTGTTGATTTGAAGGTGCCATCAATTGTAAGGTGCTTGTTGATTTAATATCAGTTTTTTAGGGCTGGGAGAAGTAGGAGGATGGGTACCATGTTCTTACACATACAGATTATAAGATACATTTCTAACTCTGAACTATTAAAATGTGAAAACATATTTTGTATAACAGTACAACAGAGGTAAAACATTATTTTTGGTGGCCCAACAGCAAAAAGTCCCACACGTATTTGCTCTAAAATCTTTTTCCAATGGGATTCCCAGCTCGATATCACATTTCTTAAGATAATGAAGGATTTTTATTTTTCACTGGTTGTTTTATACATGTGTACATCTAAGTAAGAAGAGTATTCCTGATGGTTTTGGTTTCGGTTTCAAACAAAGCCCCTGTCATCTTTAAACAGCTCTGGATTTTCTGAGCTATTGTTAGCCCGTAGAGTATAGATAATTGCAATCCACACAGAAATCTAAAAATAAAGTGTTTATTCATTATCTCTGAAGATTTTGTTTTAGCACATAGCATTTTTCAGAAGGGTTTACAAGTGATTCGATTAAAGGATGGATGACTCTTTCCCTAGCCCACCCTCCCAGTGGAAGTTTGAAGGCAAAGCAAAACAGCCAAAAGGCAGAAATCAGGAGAGAGGAGAAAGTCCAGCAAAGGTCTTATTAATCTGTTTCAGAATGATTGAGAATTGGGTGAAAATCTAATTCTTCTTATGCAATAGGTAACCTTTATCTTGCTGGCATTTATCTGTGCTAAGGTAAATGTTGATAGCATTGGTGGGTATGTAATCAATGACATACTCTCATCATTTATTTTTGTAAAGAATGGACACAATAGTATCGATCACACCATACATTCCATGCTAAGTAGTTGCATTAATCTGACCTAATGAGTATGTGTTGTTGAAACAGTTGTCCTGCAGCTGTCACCTGCTTTCATCCATGGTCCTACTTGCTAAATATGCCTTTTCTTCATCTATAATCTCTACTTGGTTCTTGTGAACCAAAGGTCAACACACTTTTTCTGCAAAGGACCAAATAGCAAATATGTTAGGCTTTGTAGACTGTCCTGTCTCTGATGCACCTCCTCAGCTCAGCCGTTGAAGGAGGTGCAGTCACGTGGGCATGGCTGGATTCCAGTTTGACTTAGTGTGCTTAAATCGTGGGTGCATGGGATTTGGACCACATGCTGTAACTGCTAACCCCATTGTGGTCCAAGGCTGGAGAAAGAAACCATATTCACCACTGTGACTTGTTGAGGGCCAACCATGTGGAACGCATGGCCCAAGTCCATGGTGGCAAGCTGGTCAACTTTCCTGCTTTTCCAGAGTCAACATTCTCATGGAGAATAGGGAAACAAAAAAGCAAATAAGCAAATAAGTTAACAAAATAATTTCAATTCTATGTAGAAAAGAGGTGATCTGATGAAGAATAACTTACGTTTGCGGGGGGTTTGATTATGAACCCATGTGCTTGAGACCCAGACCATCATTTTCTAATGAATTTTGCATGATTACCTTCAGCCTCACTTTCCTTATTTGTAAATTAATAGCGATACCTATTGGGTCACATTGAAAAATGAATAAGATTTATGAAGTGTCTTTTGTGCAGCAGTAAAGTCCCATTACATGTTCACTACACCTTATTGTCAATATTATTTTTGATGTCGTTTTATCACCCATATCCTTATTATCCCTCACATTTGCTTGTAAGTGAAGAAACTCTTCATGACAAACATAACAAAATGCAGCACCAAGGAGACAGGGTGGACTGCAGTTCTTTGCCTTTTGTATCCACTTAAGAGAGAACTTCTCTAGGTCCATGGGCAAGTTGCAGCTGCTATCTTCCTATTCAGCTGATGTGAGAAGCCAGTGTTTAATATCCACACATTACCCTAACTGGAATATCTGTCATTGTTAGCAACCAGCCCTATGGACTCGTTAACACTTGAAAAAGCACAGGGGGAGTTGGTCTAGATCCTCAGAAAAAGAGGGTGAGCAAACTTAGGAATTGTTCTTGCTTGTCAGAAGCTTCATAAACATCCATTGACAAATGTGATGAGTGAAAAACAGATAATTAAGCTTTTTCTGGCTCAGTCCTCTTTGATTCAGAATGACCATCTGAAATATGTACTCTCTTTCCGCTTACCGAAGTATGATTTTAAGGAAAGTTCAGAGTTCTTAGAAAATGTGTAACTATAAAATGGAAACAGTGAGAAGAAAACACAATAGTAGCTAACCTTTGCTGAGCCTTTATAAGCCAGGGACTCGGTCAGGTACATTGGATTCAACTTTATCCTAAGCCCCACAGTAAACTGCCACAAACTTTGAAGACAGTAAAATGCTCATTTTCCGAAGGAGGAAATGGAGACTCAGAGAATCAAAGCATCTTCCTCAAGGTCATCAGGCTGCTGAGTGGCAGAAGAAAAATTCAAGCCTAGATCAGTCTGACCCAAGGCCGACACTTGATTTACCAGACAGTGATCTTTAAATTTTTTGATTGCTTACATCCTCCAAGAGAAAAACAAACCATACAAAATAAAACAAATAATTTTTAAAAATACATATTCCCCCATTATATACGTGGGTGCATACATAACATATATTTGTGTATCATCCATAATATATGCATATTTCTTTCTTTCTTTATAAATTTATCTATTTATTTCTTTGTTTAGGCTGCCCCGGGTCTTAGTTGCTGCATGCGGGATCTTTAATTGCAGCATGCAAACTCTTAGTTGCAACATGCATGGAAGATCTTAGTTCCCCAATCAGGGATCGAACCCAGGCCCCCTGCACTAGGAGAGCAGAGTCTTACCCACTGGACCACTAGGGAACTGCCTATGCATATTTATTAACAAGTCAAATCTCTGTACCATTCTACTAATACATATCGAGGAAATTATCAAACGTTTACAAAAAAAAAATGAAATGCAAAAAGGATGCACTAAAAAGTAAATATAAACGGAAGAACTTTTCTTCACCGTGTGAGTGGATCCCCAGCTGCGTTGAATGATGTGTGTAGTTTGCAGCCCGCTGCACTGGACCACCACCCGGGCAGACCAGATAGACGCATCAGGTCTAACAGTATTTTGTCTCCCTGGTAATCGAGTTTAATCTCTGCTTGCAGCCCTGCCTACGTAGCCTTCATTTCCCAAGAATCTCAAATGAGCACTGCATGGTGTAGTGAGGCTGGCTCAAGCGACTGGGAGCTGGCACCCACGGGTGCAGGTCTTCAGCCCTGAGCAAATCAATGGCACATGTAGGGAACAGAGCACAGCCTCCCTCTGAGTGGCTCTGGGTGCTCTGCTGCCACGCACTCAGCACTGGGGTCCTTGGGCGAGTGCCGCCGGATGATCCCAGCAGCGGGCAGGCACTGGCCATTTCAGAAATGAAGTGATTCTTCCAGCGCACAAATATCTTGCTGATTAGCAATTAGCTGTCAAGGGAGAAGGAATGGAGGGAAACTGGGGATCTGAAATAGTCTCCTAAGAGAGGAGGAAAAAAAACCCAGCACTTAAAGTAAGCCAGATAGAAATGGGGAGCTGCCTCATCTGGGCAAGATTTTCGAGCTGTTTTTCTAAATGTTTCAGATTCAGCAAAGGGCCCCAGTGCATTCTGCCCAAGTGCTTTTCCCTTTAATTTTTAAATGCATTCAAATTTCCAGGGGAATTTAATCCATATGTTTCTGGTTCTTTTACACTTAACTCATCAAAATGTTGTTCCTTAAGAGCTGTTTGATCTGTAAGGCTTATGAGCCTTTGTTATAAGCCTTTTCAAAACCTCTTTCCCTCTTTTGAATCAGCAAATGGAATTTTGCCAATCCTGAATGGGATTTGAATAAAGAGAAGTCCAACTTTAAGATTAAGTGCAGAACCTCAAGGGTATCCGAGCTGACTCTGCAGAGACACACGCTCAGCCCTTGCATGATAGTAGGACCACCAGCATCCTGGGTGCACTCAGCACGGGGAGAAGGGCTTGGTGAGAGCCCAGAGCAGAGAGGCGCTGCAGAGGGCATGCACATGTGTTAGAGAACCAGGGGGCCTGAGAATTAGGCCTAAGAAGCTACCTGGTCCATGCCACCCAGTGGCATCCATGACACACAGAAATGAAAATCACGATGCCAGTAACAAAAAGAGTTGATACTCAGGAACACCGACTCGACTGCCAGCTGCCCCTCTAGTGCTTGATGGGCATCTTCTCCATTTTTTTTTTTCCTTTTGCGGTACGCGGGCCTCTCATTGTTGTGGCCTCTCCCGTTGCAGAGCACAGGCTCCGGACGCGCAGGCTCAGCGGCCATGGCTCCCGGGCCCAGCCGCTCCGCGGCATGTAGGATCCTCCCGGACCGGGGCACGAACCCGTGTCCCCTGCACCGGCAGGCGGACTCCCAACCACTGCGCCACCAGGGAAGCCCGCATCTTCTCCTTTAATCCTCATCAGACACTGTGAGGAGGCATGGAGGTCATAAAATGTAGTGGATGTGAGCTTAGGATGTAGAATCAGCTGACCTGGCTTTGGATGCCAGTGTCAACATGATAAACTCTAGTATGTTAGGAAAATCCTTTAATGCTCCCCAAATTGTGCTTCCATCACTCTTGGTCCTGTCATCATTGTTGAGTTGATGCTGCTGAGGATGCTATCTTGCTCCGCTATCTCACGGGGCAGCCGCTGTTTCCATTGTCAGCTACTGTTGTTAGAAAGTTGTCCTTTTTTTGTTTTCGTTTTTTCTTTTTTTGTGTTTCTTTTTCTGTGTCAAAATCTCCTATCTTACAAAATATACCCATTCATTCTAAAGCAGATGTCAGCTAATTCCTCTTCTACATGGCAGGCCTTCTCACACTTTCTTAGCAATTATGCCCCTGAACTTCTCTTTTCCAGGGTGCATAAGCCATATTTGATCTGCAGTTTTTGGAAGGGACCTGTTTCCTGACCTCTGTCTACCCCTGGTTGCACTGTCCTGATGCACTAGAACACGCAGTGTGTTAGCTGAGGTCTGGCCAGGGTGAAGCACAAAGGAAGCCTGCCTGCTTTGGGTTTGTATTTTATGCTCCAGTTAATACAGTCTGAGCATCCTTTAGCTTGTGGAATTCACATAACACCTTTTTGTTGATTTAGAGTTAATGCCAATAATATAAGGTTTTTTTGGGGGGGTGGGTTGTTTAAGGCAGTGCTCCATCCCCTGTACTTCTGCAGTCGATCTTTTGTTTCAAAATATGGTGCTTTCTTATAGGCCCTGTTGAATTCGTAAAAATGAATAGGGATTTAATGGGAAAAATGCACATTGTACTGAGTATTTAGATGTTAAAGAGGGGTTGTGATCAAACAGGAAGAGTTTCATGAATTCTTCTTCATATATTAACTGAATTCATAGTCCTCAGATCCCAAGCCTTCAAAGCCTCATTCTGGAGTCATTGTGAAGCTCAGTGAGTTTTACATGAAAGAATACTGAAAAATCAGTTGCCCTTGGCCCTCCCGTTGGGTAGGCAACTGAGAGTGAGCTTACAGCCTGTGTAGGACATCTTTTATTTTGTCAGGTGACTAAATGTGCAGCCACTGCAGCAGGCGTCTGCCAGCTGTGCCCACATGGCCCACTCAAATGGACTGCTTTTCAGAGAACAGACTGGGCTCATCTACCTTGTCTTGGTACTAAAATGCCATGCCAAAATATCATCATTGGGTTTGAACATTAGCATGAAATCTCCAGCATCCAAGGGGAGGTAGCTTTGCTTGACAAAGGCCACTCTCATCGTTCGGGCCAACAGGCAACTTCTGGGGAGGGACGTGCCCACCGCTGAGCATGGTACAACATCGTCTAGGGCCAGGAGCTAACCAGAAGTCCTGCTGAGGAGGCTAGCCATCTGTCTGCTTACCTTTTAGCTGCATTTCATCTCTGTATTCTCATGGGCGCTGGTAAGCCCTTTAAGCTTCACTGACCTATTCTGCCTGTGAGCTGGGAAGCCCCTGCAGGTTCTTAACTTAACCTGAGAGCTTTTCAAATGCATCCCCATGGAAATGTCTTCTCTTGCTAACAGGCCTTGGTTTGGATTGTAATCCCAGAAAACCGTGAAATGTGCTTGTTGTATATGCTGTTTCTGAGAGGTTGCATAGAGATCTAATAGTTGGGGAGCTTAAGACAAGTGGCAATGAAGAGAATTTGTGAAGCAGCAGCATCTGCCATACTAACATATATGCAACCCCATTGCCGGACCTAGAAAACAACATGCGACTGGAAGGCAAGGACCCCATCCCATTCCCAGTCCTGATGGCTGTTTAATGTTGGGAAGGGACACAATTTCAGCATAAGAAGGAGTATAAGGTTGTGAGAGGTTATGCAAGTGGGTGCTCAGGAATTTGGTACAGGCTCTAAATTCTGTGGTCACTAGAATGAGAAAGAACACCCTATAGGCCAGAAGGCAGGGCAGGATCTGGGCTTTTGAGCTGGATAGGATTAAGAGTGGTACAAGAAATGGTGAGATCTGGGAATGAGGATGCATCATTGAGAAAACCAGGCACACAGACCTACAAGCACATCAACACGTCACAGAAGATAAAAGCCAGCGGTATTCAATCCTCCCTTAATTCTCTAATAACTAAAAGCTGCAGGACCACTGTTGCCAATGGTGATGGACACTAGCATCTTTCTAGTAAGACCTTCTTTCACTGCCCAATAGGATGGACAGTATCCCCTTTTCCCAATAGGATGGACAGTATCTCTTTTCAAAGCCAGAGTAGCTATTTACATCTACTAACACTTGTCTGAAATAACATCTGGAAAAATCATCAAAATAGTGGATGAAATATCCCAATGGCTGTCCCACGGAAGGTGAAAGTCACCTATATTGTTTATAATTTCTAGAGCCCTTGCTGTGTGCTGAGCACTCTCTCAAGAGCCATGTGTATATGGGCATCGTTTCATCTAATCCTCATGACGACCTCTGAGGGTAGGTAACATTATCAACCCCATTCACAGACAGAACAAGGTACCGAGAGATTGAGGGCAGGGAATGAATAAATAATGGAATGAGGCTGTGAACCAGGCATTCTAACTCCAGGATAAGACCAGCATTTTAACAATGTTCTATGTGTAATAAAATCATCGAATCTGCACAGGGGTCAACCACTTGCAAATAACTTTCTCATGTGAGGTCTCCTTTGTCCTTCACAACTTTTGTGGGAAATAAAGAGTATCGTGGTTATAAGAAGCCAGGGCATATGTGTATATCCATTACTTTTTGAAGACTGTGAGTCTGTTTCTGTTTTGTAAATAAGTTCATTTGTATCATTATTTTAGATTCTGCTTATAAGCGATATCATATGATATTTGTCTCTGTCTCACTTCACTTAGTATGATAATCTCTAGGTCCATCCATGTTGCTGCAAATAGCATTATTTCATTCTTTTTTATGGCTGAGTAATATTCCATTGTGTATATGTACCACATCTTCTTTATCCATTCATCTGTCAATGGACATTTAGGTTGTTTCCATGTCTTGGCAATTGTGAATAGTGCTGCTATGAACACAGGAGTGCATGAATCTTGTACAACTGAATCACCTTGCTGTACACCTGAAACTAACACAACATTGTAAATCAACTATACTCCAATATGAAATAAAAAATTAAATTAAAAATCAATAAAATGTGTGAAAGAAAAAAAAAAGAAGCTGAGGCAAAGAGAAAGGTTCCCCCCAAGGGTTGCAGTCTTCCCTCTGCTGAGGCCTGCATCGGGCCCCATTTGGTGATGACTCAGCAGACACTGCCCATTCAGTATTTTTACCTTCTCGTCTCAAGTGAACTTCGCGTCCCTTCCGTGTCAGCTTTCCATGCACGCTTCTCCGCTGAGCTTTGTTGTCATGCACAGTTCTCCGGCTCAACCACGGGGTCAGATGCCCTGTGCCCTGACCACGCCTCCTGCCCTTCCCCAGCCTGCTCATCTAGTTCCTTCTTCTCCTCGATGGCACTGAAACTGAGGGTGCTTTGACTGCTCTACTTTCCTGACTCAGTCTCATCCTTTCTTCACTCCCTTCCACATCCAGCAGAGACGGGATGGTCCATGGCCTCATCTACAATTGCCAATATTCTCAGCGCCATTATCCCACTGTCCTTGGCTCAGACTCTCCTGGCAAAACTCAATTCCAGAAAAAAATTACATCATAAGACTTCACCCTGGATGCTGCTGGAGAAAAATCCTAAAATTATTTACAGGGGTGTCTCCATAAAGACACGATCTCTGATCTTACCTAGACCCACAAGCAAACAAGCAAGCAATGACAAAAAACCCTGGCAGTTCTGAATTTCCCTATTTTGTCACCTCTCCCATCTGTACAATGGCCATTTCCAGTCTTCTCCATAATACTTAACCCTCCTAATTCTACTTTTCTCTCTTATTCCCAGAGGATTACCTTGCCTCTAACTTGGCCTTTCTTCCTTTGGCAAATTTCTTTTTGCTTAAACATCATTTTTCTCAGAGGTTCTTCCTGATGCCTGTCTTTTCCTAGTTTCCTGATCTTCCTGATTATAACACCACATGATTTTATTACTTGTTTAAATTTACCATTATCTCTAAGTTTCAAGAGGTCAAAAGAGGTGAGTTATATCCTCAGCAAGTACACTTTCTAGTAGGCACCTAATAAATGTTTGTTGAAAATGGATGACTGAATACATTAATGAATGGAGAAAAGAATACACATATGCCACCACATAAGAACTTTCTTAACCTCTTGTCACTGGAGCTGTGAGTCCTCCTTCCTTTCCATCTTTTGTCCTCTTAAAAGAAAAAGCTGTTCCCCTCCCAGCCAAAGCTCTGCCTTCCAGTGATGCTGGGACCTCATTTACCCCCGTGTTCTTAGCTATCTTGTTTTATCTTCTATCCTCTCTTTCTGATGCCTTTAATATCTTACTTTCTATTGTTACTCTTCAGCAGTTGAACCTGATCAAATCTATTTCATATTTAAAAATATCGATAAAACCCTTTTCTTGATTCCATGTCCAGCTTGTGTTTTGTCTCTTCCCTGGCTTTGTTTGCTCTGATGTCTGTTCTCCAGCTCACACTTGGTCCTCACGGTGCCTGACATTGGCTGCCACCGTGTCATGAAGCTGGGATCTTGGCAGCTCAACTTTCCGTGACAATCGTGGAAGTGTTGGTGTCCCCCTGGGGCTCATTGCTGAGCCTGGGCTCTGGTGCCATCTGCATGCTGATGACTCGCTAGTCAGTAGCTCCAGCCTGGTCTCTCCCCGGACCCTCCATCCCTGTCCTTGTCCAGGTAGAGACCACAGACACCTCACACTCAGCAGGTCTAAACTCATTCCATAAGCTTTCTCCCAAACTTGCTTCTCGTATAGCGATCTCTCACCCCGAGGACCGAGTCAGAAACCTTGGTATCATCCCAGCTCCTCTCTTTTTCCCAAATGTCCCTCAACCCTGAGGCTCTCTTTTCCCACCACCACTTGGCTTGTTCAAGCAGCCTTGACCTCTCATTGGGACCACCACCCCCAACTGATCTTCCCATCGTAGGCTGGATCTGATCTGATTCATTCTCCATGCTGCAGCCAGAGAGGGCCTTTGGAATGGAATACTGATTCTGTCTTCTCACTGTTTAGAACTTTTTGTTGGTTTTCTCCTTGTATTCAGGATGAAGTCCTACCCCCTTAATGGGGCTTCAGGGGCCCTCGGTCTTTCACCATCTGACATCCTCTTATCTCTCATCTCCACCCTCGTATCTTTACCAACCCATCCCCACAACACACTCCCCACAGCCCACATTCTATTCTGGCAGCTTCCTCCCAGGCCCTCTCCTGCCTCTAGACCTTCGTGATGCTGATCTTTCTGTCTGGACACCAGTCAGAAGGTCCGTCATAGTCACACTGCTTGCTAAGTCCATGTGTTGCCCCTACAGAGAGCACGGTGCACCAGAAAGAACGCACGACTTGGAACAGAGATCTGGCTTACGGATGTATGCCTCCATCTGTCTGCCCAGCCGTCCAACAGGTATGGGGTCTGGCTTCCTGCTTCCCTCCTCCAAACACACTTGACCTGGCTGCTTCCTGCTTGCCTTCATGCTGCACCTTAGTCATCAGCTACTCCAGAGAACCTTAACACACACACACACACACACACACGCGCACGCACACACACTCACATGCACACACGCTCTTCTCTCTTTTTAGGAGTTGCATTATACCCTGAACTTCGCCCATCACAGAAGCTTCTGTCAGTCAACACATCTGTGTCGAATGGCTCTGCTGTACCAGCCACCATGGTGGGTGCTGGCCGCACTGTGCATTGCGTGTTTACTGCTGTGCATGTCACCATGGGACCATATGCTCCGTGAGGGCTGTGACAGGGAGCATCCCACAGCTATACCGTGCCAGTGACCAGCCCTGCTCATGGATGATGGGGGTTACTAAATAATATTCGTTGGTTGCTGGCTGGCTGGGGAGAAAGAGGGAAGAGTGAGCTGGAAAGCCCCGTCTCTGGTTCCACACTCCACGCTCTTCTGAGCACCCCAGGCTCTCCGTGGCCCCAGTGAGCCTTCCTCTGACAGTCCTCCTGGTTTCCCCCAGGGACCCTAACCAGTCTCAGCGGGGCCAGGCCTTCTCACCCCTGCTGCTCTGGTGTCTCTACCCCATTTCTCCCGGTGAGAGTCTCAACCCTTCATGATCTTAGCCCTTCTCTTTAGAGGGCCTGGAAAGCAACTTGGAGGGCCATACTGTGGGGGGATGAGGAAGGGCTGAATTATTTGGCTAGAATTTAGCATCCCTGGAGGACACACTGGACTCCAGGTGTTGGTAAATAGAGGTCCCTTTCAGCAGAAGCACAGCAGGCTTTTCCTCCTCTTTTATTGTGATGATTATTATTATTTTTGTGGTTCCCATGGAAACAGCTAGAGTGAGAGAACAAAAAAGTCAGGGAGGTTAGAGCGATGAGACGGCCCCCATATGCTTGAGAAGACTAAGTGTGTGTGTGTGTATGTGTGTGTCTGTGTGTGTCTGTGTGTCTCTGTGTGTCTGTGTGTGTGCCCTGCACTCACTTTGTTCCCCAGCCACTGCTGGGTCGGGG
This sequence comes from Hyperoodon ampullatus, assembly GCF_949752795.1. Taxonomy (NCBI): domain Eukaryota; kingdom Metazoa; phylum Chordata; class Mammalia; order Artiodactyla; family Ziphiidae; genus Hyperoodon; species Hyperoodon ampullatus. The sequence goes on along the minus strand of NC_136920.1, from coordinate 84,158,478 downwards.
GAAATTGTGGTGTTTATTTACAGTATTTGTTACAATCGGGCTGAACCAGGAGACAACTATCAGCTTTCAGCAATTAGGGAGCCTTGTAATGACAGCTCTGTCTGATTAATAGCAGGGGGAGGGGGCCAGAGATGGAGACATTCAGAACGAGAGCCAGAGAAGTGTCGGAGAAGAAGACATAACTCAGAGACGGAGTCATGACTCGGCATCCTGTCCCCTCTCCTTTCCATCAGGGGCATCTCTCTGGGTGCCTCCTGTTTGGTTTCAGTGGGACACGGGAATGGCAACTGCCTGGTAGCCCCAGTCCTGGGGCCCTTCATCCATTGGCTGCTCTCTCTGCCTTTCTAACTCTTTACCTGATTTGGGGTTGGAAGAGAAGCCAGCCCTTTTTAGATGGTCGAGCAGATCACTAACATCTTGAGCCACCGAAAGAGGGTCACAAAAACCTTTCCAAAGCAGCACCTCCACCTGCTGTCTTTCCTGTGGATCCAGTGGGTCTAGCTGAGCGACCCCCTCAGTATTGTTTGTGGCCTTAATGATCAGGAGACCCTAGGATCCAGGTGGTATCTCAACCATGAAAGGCATAGAAACAGACCTGAAATCCTTGCACAGAGAGTGATTCATTCTTCTGGGCATTTGAGTGCAGAAGACAAAGACAAGAACCAGAGGTGGCCTCCGTGTCAGAGAGCTACCCGTCCATTGCAGCTGGCCTCCCTCTTCAGCCCTGTGCCCCGTGTCTGAAGAGCTCAGGGCTTCTTTTCCAGCAGTCTCTGCACTGGTTGTGGCCTGGTGTCTACTTCTCACTCACGAAGTTACCTGTGCCACTTTCAGACTCCCCACCAGCTGTTTATCTACTCGCAGGGCAGTCTTGGAAGAAAGATGCTAAAAACACAAGGAACTGAGCATCCTGAGCCCCTGGACTGCTCAGAGCAGAGGCTCCCTGACCCTGACCCCAATGACCAGGAGCACCCACCTTGGAATTGAGAACAAAAATATTGCCGCCATATCAGTAAACAAAGGATGTTGAAGCCATCAAGCCATCACATTACAGCTGCCCAGATGGTGAGCCCTGAGGGAACTCAGGATGAGAAAGCACAGGACACTGGCCCCAGATAGCTGAGGTGAACATCAAAGGAATGATTTCAGTGAGCCCAGACTCTTGCATCTTCCCATATAAAGAAAAACTCTAAATTCCATAACTTGAGATGTCTGATTTTCTTTTATTAACAGTTATCTTTTGATGGTCTGACTTCCTGGTCTTTTGTTGCAAAAACTCCTATATATCCTGCCCCCCTTCCCCTCACCTCTTCGGAACAGTTTTCTCAGCATTATCTGAGATGCTTTGTGCCGGGCTTGAGGTCCTCAGAAAGTCCACCGAATAAAACATAACTCTCGACTTTTAGATTGTGCATTTTTCTCAGTCGGCGGACCTTGCCTGAGCCAAAGGACTCTCCCTCTGTGTCTGCCACAGGCATTTTTGAGTTTGCTGGTTGCAGCCCTTCCTCCTCCCCCAAGTAGGAGAGCGGGGAAGTAGGAGTCATTTCCTAACCCGAGCCGCAGTGCCCTATCAGCCCCTTTAATTCCCCACAGCGCCTCTTGGACTGAGTGCAGTCAAGCCTGTGTGACAGGGCCCATCTCCCGGCCCACTCTTCCTCCTCTTTCAACACCATGGCCAGTTCCTTGCACCCGTACCTTTAAGGTTATTTTTTTTTTCCTCTGAATGATATTTTTTCTTTTCTTTTTTACCAGTGGCCTTTCATGGCAAGGAGCAACTCAGTTACACATTACCAGAGTAACAGAGTGTGTTGTAATTGGCCAGGACTCGGTCTTGAAATGTCAAGGAAAGATTTATTTCCTAGTGCACCCTCTCTAGGTGCTAATTTTGCTATAGGTAGCTGGATAATGGTTCTCACTCACAATAGGCCAGAGTTCCTAATCAGAATACAGAGCTGTAATTGGGTTGAAAGGATTTTAAATCATTAAAGTTGCATTTAGGAAGGGGACTAGAAATAGAACCCCAAGACTGAACGACTCACTTAGTAGTTAATGAGGGAGTCAGTGGAGTATTACTTATAATATTCTCTTAATGACCTTACGGGCAATGCGACTCCCCCCGCCCTCCAGGGTCTATTTACAAGGCACAATTCTGAAGCCTCCAATCCAGCACTCTGGAGCAATTAATTACTGACCCATCAAAGAACAGTCGGGCCCTGCTCTGCCAGCAGAAGCACCGATTTCTGTCTCCTCACTTTGCCATCTCCCTGCCTGCCTTGTTCTGGGGCTGCCCAGAGGGGAGTGGATGTTCCCCCGGCCATAAATCATCACGCAGTTTTTGGAAAGCCCAGCTAACCATGAGAATGAGAGGGTGTCGGGGAGTTCCATCATGGTGGGTTTGCAAGGAGCGGGGGCATCAGGAGGGGCATGGAAGGCTGTGGGGTGCAGACTTAAGGTTTCAGACGATATTCTCTGGTGCTTCCAGCTGGGCTGGCGTGTGCTGGTTTATCCAATGTCAATCACTGATTTAGTTATTTAATAGCTGGATTTCCATATCAGTACTAACCATCAGAATCGGGGAGCAAACAGCATAAAGGGAAGGGAATAGACTTTCTAGTCCTGTAGATCAGGCCCTGCCTCTTATGAGGCCTGTGACTTTGGACGTGTGAGTGTGACCAAGGGTGTGGCACAGAGCAGGCACTAGACAAATGGTAGCTTCCCTTAATATGATTGTGACTAAGGGTTGCCATCCCCCCAACCCGCCAAGTAAATTTGTTTCAGGTTGTGTGAAATTCCAGCCCTTAGTCTGGATTTTATCTCCAGGTAGACTTGCAAGGCTCCCACACCCATAAACAGCATTCCTTAGTACTTGGGTTGCAGAGGGGCTGCTTAGGGCTTACGGACCTCTTCCTTCAGCAGATTCAGAAAGACCTGGCCCTCCAGAGGGAGCATGCGAGTGTTGCATGTATGTTGGCTGCGTCATTGCCACTGGGACAACGGCAATGTAGGACCCCACCTACTAGGGATATGCGGTTTGGAAACGTGATCCTTGCAGAGTGACCTGAGCAGCCCTAGAGTCAGAACGTCCTGAGTTGGCTGCCCCGTGGCCACTTGGTCCCTGTCAGCCAGGCTGCTCTGAAACGCCTGTCCTGTGCACCAGTGACCACAGTGTCCCTGGGCAAGAACAGCTTGAGCTTCTAAGTCATCAGTGATGCCACGTGACCCCTCCTGAGTTAGGCCCTTCGGGAGGTGACTTCATTGCTTCTAAGACTAAATGGTAACTCTGACTTTCTCTCATACTTCAGTTGTAATTCCTGTCGCCTGACATGAAGTTGAGGCATTGTGATAAGCAAGTCACACTTACAGGGCCGCCCAGATCAGGCCCATCTGGAAAGATTCTCTGAGAAGGGAGTACGGGATTCCTAAACCTCAGGGAGAAGAATGAGGCCATGGGTAACGCAGTGGCCTTTAGAGTACAGTGTTGTATTGCGCTTGGGTGACTTGCAGAAGACCATCCCCCATAAAAGGGCAAGAGGGAATCAGAGCTGATGTTGGTTGAGTTCCTCCTACCGGGCAGACGGCAGACTGGTCATTGCAGGAAAAGGAGCTGGTTTATGATGCCCATTCGGTGGTTGAATCAGTTCTTACCCAGCTGCACAGACTTGGTGAGGACCTGACAGGTTCCCTCTACCAGTTCTGCCTCTGCCCAATTAATGCAAATAGAGATTGTCGCAAATATTTTGTTATAATAGTTGTTATCCTTAACATCCATTGAGCCTCCCAGAAGGAAATGTGCCCTGATTCAGAAAGTAAAAACGGTTTGGATATTCTTTAATTATGAGGTGTTGACTGATTTCAGTTTAGTCACTGTGAAAACATCAGTGGTTAGAGGGGTACTTTACCCAAAGCGAAAGCCATACCAGCCTTCTTACAAATCAAAGGGAAAACAATGTATCATTGTGCATGAAAGAACACGAGGTCTTTTGTGCAGTTAGCTTCTTCCCTCCAAAACTGTGACATTTATGATAAATCTAATAATGTCTTAAATACGGAAAAATGTAAAGAGTCCTACAGAGACTCTTCTGTGTAAAGATTCTTGGGCATCACAGCCATCTCTATTAAGTTGTCAGTTCGGAAACTTCCAGTGTCTGTGTTTTTCCTTAAAGGGGGCCACCTCTGTGCATTATGAACTGGACGGTTAGAACATGTCCTCGTGGGCTGCAGTTGTCACCCAGATGCTGGAACGACGGGGACCGAGGCTCCAGACCACACGCCCCGGCTGCTCCCGGAAGGTGGCCCTTTCTGACTCTAATGCCGTTGCTTTGCTCTGGGTTTTCAGTCTTCCATTTCCGTTGCAGCCAAGGCTGGCTGCCAGCCCAGAGGGCACCTTCTGAGAAGTAGAAAACCTGCTCTTGTGGGTAAACGTAGCCCCACACGTGCAAGGCCTGGTAAACCTACGGCATCTTCATGCGAAATAGATCGGGAGATGCAGCCCCAGCCCAGGCAACGTAGCTGGGTTCTAGCCCCCGGGGGCCCTTGGCCTGGCTCCTTTGCACCGTGAACAGCTGTGCAGCTCATACAGGGCAGCCCTGCTCTCTTACAACCTGGACTGTTGTGATCACAGCCAGAGCAGCGTCCGAGGGGTGTGCTCAGTATCTGTGTGAACTCGATTATGTATAGTCGGGAATGGTAGTTTTGTCTTCGTTTATAAATGCAGCAGATCCCCCGAAGCTGGTCAGGATCCCCAGCTGTTTACCGCCTGCGGAAGCAGCTGCTTATCACCTTGGAACAGCCTGCCTTTCAGAGATCATGTCTTAATTAACTCAGTGCTATTGAAACTGAAGTTGTAGCAACACCATTAAATCAAATTGTAAATGAAAGATAAAGGGGCAAGGGCTCTGCTGACCAGGGAACGGGGCGTAGGTGCTCTCTCCTGAGCTGGTCGCTAGCTACAGGTTGCTTGGTGCTGGCCGGCTGAGATCCAGAATAATATTTTGTTTCACTCGGAAGCAATCTGAGAGCTCTTTTAATCCAGCGCCTTTATTTTTTTTTTTTTAATTTTACATCATATAACTTATTCTTACCATGTTCAATATACTCCGATAATTTGTTCTGTCCTATTGAATCCATTTACAAATTGCTGGTTAAAAATCATCCGATTGATTCACGGCCGTCTACTGATTCACAACACGAAGACTGAATAATGGCGATCTAGTTCAGTCCCTAAATATTAACGTTAAGGGCCGAGAGCCAACGAGGCAAAGTCACTTGTCCTGGGTAGACTGTGAGCGTCAGACCTTGCTCCGAAACTCTTCCCAGTAGCTCTGTGACTGCATCACTGGACCCCGTCACCGGGCCGCCTGCTCCCTTCAGTATAACACGGGCTGAGCACATCCATGATGTGCCCTTGGGGGAGACACGTGCTTTCTCATGTGCAAAGTATTGGTGACAACCACTGGGCCTTGGCACAAGGGCTGCAGTTCCACACTGAAGCGGTAGGGCCACAGTTCCCACACCGGCCTTGTCCCGCCCCATGGCTGCCCCGTCCTGTCCCTTTCACAAACCCCTTCACCCACACTGCACCCTGGTTCAGTTTGTACTCACCTCCACTGGGGCTGCTCCTTCGCAGCCACTGAACTGACATGGTAAATAAAATAGGCAGTCTCGTGGAGACTACGATTCCAAGTTTTAAACAAGAAAATACTTGGGACACCAGGACAGACACGTCTTGCTTTCCGTGCCTAGGTTTGCATATTTTTAATGTTCTGAAAGGGTTTTTCCAATGAACGCCTCTTTGTTGATCACTGCAGCCATCTGATTCCTCTCTATGACTCTTTGAAGCAATCTATGGACCAAAACAACTTACAGTAAGTCCCCTACATATGAACGAGTTCCATTCCAAGAACGCCTTCGTAAGTCCCATTTGTTCGTAAGTCCAACAAAGTTAGCCTAGGTACCCAACTAACACAATAGGCTACATAGCACTGTACTGTAATAGGTTTATAATACTTTTCACACAAACAATACATAAAAAAACAAACACAAGAATAAAGAGAACATCTTTAATCTTGCAGGATAGTACCTTGACAAGTACAGTAGCGTGGTACAGCAGCTGGGTTACTGGGGCTGGCATCGAGTGAACAGGCAAGAAGAGCTACTGACTGGAGGAGGGAAAGGAGGTGGGAGACGGTAGAGCTGAGGATCGTCAGCAATAGGGGATGGAGGGCCAGCTGCAATGTCACTCACGCCTGACGGTGATGGAATGCACGTTTGCATCTTTGAAAGTTGGCAACTTGAAGGTTCGTATGTAGGGGAATTACTGTAGTACGTTCCTAGAACACTGATGGGCATCGTGGATAAAATGTGCACTTGGTCCTGTTTTCTCAGAGTTGACTGCTTCTCCCCCTCGGCCTCATTTCCTCCAGGCCTGGCAGGTGGGCACACAGTTCCCCCGAGTGGCCGCGTTCACAGAAGCACCACTTTGTCCAGCAAGCTGTCACCGACCTTGCCGCCTTGGGATAGCTCTGTTCTCTTCTCGCTGGGGGAGCCCCTGCCTTTCTTTTCTCGGAATGCTCACCACCAGCTGCTGCCCCCTCACATACGTGCACAGATGCTGAGCCGTGTTTCTGGGTGTGAGGTGGGCTATCAGCTGTAGCTTAATGAAGAGTATCACTGTCAGATTTCACAAAATGAAATTCCATCAGATGCTGAAGGAAGATTCTGCATAGAAACTACAGAGGGAAATTTGACAGCCTTTTCAATCCGGTTATCAAAGCATTTGTGGTTCAAAGACATTGAAACAATAATGCAGTCGTAGCACTGAATGCTCATTTGTGTCTGAGTGTTTCCATAAAGAAAGTGGTGGGGGATATGAAAGCAGACCTGTTGTCTCCAATCCACTATATTTAATATCCAGAGTATTGGCTGACAGCTTTTTATCACCGTAATTTGTATGGATTGTTCCTGAGGCCATTGATCAATCTTCCCTACCTCTGTGGACTTGAGTTGCTGTTTTCTTGCTCTCTTGCCCTCCCCACCTTTTATTTGAATATTGATCTTGCCAGTTGCAATCGGCCACGGGGAGGCTGCTCACTTAGACCAAGAAGCCTTGGGGTGAAGAAAGAGGCTGAGCAGCGGCTGGCCCTCCCTCACTGGTAATCCACCTTTGATGTCATGCTGCCTCATCCTCCGTAAGCTCCTGGCCTGGTCCTGGGTCCCAGCGACCTTCAGCTTCTCTGATGTAGCCACACACACGGTCTCTCCCAGCAGGTGGGGACCATGTGAAGACAAGCCCCAGAGCTGGTGGTCAGCAAATCCTTGTGGATGAATATCCCTTCTTTAATGTCACCAAGCTAAATAAAGGAGATTGGATAGACTGATTAACTCAGTTGTGTGTGTGTGTGTGTGTGTGTCTGTCTGTCTGTCTATGAAGGTAATCTGTGCCATATAACACAGACTAGAAACCCAGGACCACCTTCTTTCTCATCAAGGTTTTCCAATGTGGTATCCTAATTGCTTCATTCCAACCTCCCTCCCTCTGTCTCATCTCTCTCTCTGTGTCTCTCTCCCTCCCTATCTCTCTCTCTCTCTCCTTCTCGATCTCTGTCTCTCTGTCACCAGTGGTACAGTTGACTCCTGACTGGCTCTTCACTATTGTGATGATTTACCATCCTGCCTCCTACCTCCTAGCCTGTCTTGGTCAGCCTCAACCTTCCATCCTTAAATCCTCTTCACGAACCTCAAGTAGATTTATGTAAAATACACATTTTTATTATGCCCCTTGTGCATTTCTTGTCCAAGCTCCTGGCTGTAGCACAGAAGCTTCTGTAACCTCATCCCTCCCTTCCCCTGAGCCCCGAGCCCAACCCTCCAGGTCCTTCACCCTCTAGGAACAATTCCCGGAAGCTCCTCTTCCTCACCACCTGTTTGACGCCCCAGTCTTTGTGCACATTCTTACTTTTACCTGTGATAGCCTTTCTACCTTTGTCCCTTTGACCTCTCTTTCTCATCCCTGAGGAATTAGCTTAGAAGGCGTCTCTTTCCGAAACCACTCTTTTAGTCCCGAGAGCCCCCTATAAATGCCTGCCTTCTGTCCTCTGAGATTTTCCAGGAATACGCACATGTTTTCTTTCCATGTGTTTCTGCCTCATAGGAGAAGGTAAACCCCTTGGGGACAGGTGTGTGTATTGTTCATCTTTCTATCCTCAGTAATGTGGGACAAGACACCTAGCACCTTGATTATGTTTTTATCCTGGAAATAGGAAGAGAAGCAGTGGACTCCAAAAGCAGGGGCATCCTTTGTGTCCAACAGGATGTGTTCATGTTGCCTGTAACATGCTGTACTGCAGGGCTGAGCCCTGAACGAGAGCCAGGGAGGGTCTCACTTGTCCTCAGTGTCCCCACTCCTCAGGCAGGTGAGGAAGTAAACAGGTGTCTTTCTCTAACCATAAATAACCCAGGGGTTGCAGATGGGTTAGGTTACACAGCGTGAGAGAGCTTAGCAACCTGCACATTAAAAGGATGTTTCTCATCCGTCTTCCTAATGGAATTTCCCTCTGCCCCACCTCATAGCGAGCATTACACCATCAGCATCGGTTTTCCAAAGGGCATTTCCTGAAGGGAGCAAACACTGGGCATTTCTTAAGGTGCCCGGGTGAGCCCTTATGGGCTGGCATGGCCTCCGTCACACCATCTAGGAGACAGACCCCCGGCCCCCCAGCCGTGCAGAGCCTGCCTTCCCCCCGTCCCAGGCACAGCAGCTCTCCACCAGTTACAGGTGTGAGCACACTTCACATGCCCCACATTGAGACCTTAAACTGACTGCAACGCTCCTTCCTAAGTCAGCACAACAGAGCCAAGTTAGACGGCAAAGACCACACTGTCTGGGGGTCCCAGGGAGCCTGGGCGTTTGCAATGCACAGTGGCCACGTAGAAAAGCAGACAGTGCCAGGGCCGACCCGCATGGCAGCCCCTTGTGCCGACCGTGGACACCAGCGACAGATGTTTCTGGAGCTGGTCCCCAGATGCACGCGGGCACACGGGTGCCTCCTGCTCAGCCACTCTGCTCTGCCTGGCTTCTATAAGACAGATTTGATGGACTGACACCGACTGGCATATCTCCCTGGGCAATCTACCATCTTTAGGGTCCAGGTGGCTTCAAGGAAAATGCACAAGGAATGTGATTTTCAGCTGCATGGCCGGTCCTCCCTTTGCTCCTGGGCTGGTATTTCTCATAGTGGGCATTTTGTGGCTGCGGAGCCCGGACCTAGTGATGCAGCCTCCAGCTTAATGGGTGATACCCATGGGCATGTGAAAATGCCCTTTTCCTGTTCCTACAGCCAGTCTGCTTAATTTATTTTAAAACAAAACCATTAAATGAGGTTCGGAGTATTGTTACTTTCTTCCTAATTTACTTCAGTATGGCTGAGGACAGTGGCAAAGACAAAGGAAAGCACCTGCTATCTCCACCTAAGATGCCTGTGGCTTCTGCGTGTATGTCCTTTAGCCCAGAAGGACTGTCAGTGCTTATAATTCGCCCCCAGGCCATGTCTTGACTGTACCACAATCTGGCTGTGGATTTAGGCGAGACAGTCTTCCTGAGATTTTGTTTCCTCCCCTCTAAAGTTCTTTCTGGGTTGGTGTGAGAGGTAAACAAGGTACCCTGTGTGCAGCAGCCCAGCACAGAGCCCAGAATGCAGCAGGAGCTCAATGAATGCCATTCCCTCCCTTCCCAAGGCAGACAGAGTCCTTCGGATGGACTTGCACGGGCAGAGCCTTACTCCAGGGCGCCTTTCAACATAAGACAGTTTATTCATAGTACACTGCCATTGTATGTCACGCATGTAATGTACGCACACATATGTATGTTGTTTATGAATGTGTGTGAGGAAGTGCACCAAGATGTTATTAGTGGACATTTCTCAGTGAAGACCACATGGGGTAATCTCTCTCCTCCCTTCTCTCCCTCCTTCCCTCTCTCCCTCCTTCCCTCCTTTCTTCCTCCCTTCCTCCCTCCCTCTCTTCCTTCCTGTGCATCTATTTTTGCCTATAATTCACACTTTATAAAATCATAAAAGATAAAAAAAAACAGCTTGAAGGATTCACCCAAGCCTCTAACAGTAGAAGGAGCGTGATTTGGGACCAGAGGTCTGAGCAGAGCTTAAGATGTAGCGTGATGTCCTGAAGTTGTGCCGTGTTTAGTGAGGATGGCTGTCCGCTTGGAGCATGGAAACTCCCCAGGGAATGGGATGCTGTAAGTTCAGAATAAATAAATGTGTCTGCTTACGAATTTCATATGCCCTGTTAGACCAGGAGCCCATTTGTATTAGTGCAGAGGAGAGACAGGTATTAAAACCCATCTCTTAGGAGAGGAACTTGAGAAATCAAAGGAAAGGGGAGAGGAGTACAGTAACAAGGGGGGAGGGGCTCAGCAGAAAGTGGGGCAGAGCCAGGACAGGTGATGATCGGATTAAGACAGAAGAGCAGGCAGAGAAGAGAAGAAGGAAAGAAAGAAAAAGGCAAGGAACCCAGCAGAGAAGCTTTCAACCTAAGTTCCCAGGGTCACCGTAAAGCACAGGGTCCTGCTGCAGCTGGGCCGCCTGTCTAGTTGTCCTTAATGATCATGAGTTGACTCCGCCAGGCCCCCAGGAGGGCCTGGTTTTCTCTGGTTGGCTGGCTGGCACTGCAGGTTCTTGTCATCACAGCCTTGATGGGCTGGCCATCAAGTGCTGAGCTGGTCGCTTTGTGCTGGGTGACACTGGCCCACCCAGCATGAAGGGTGGTGGGCCCACCTCCACCCTACCCATCATTTTCTCCTTAACCCCAAAATGTTCTTGAGACCCAGGAAGAGGGTCTGTTCTAGGTGTCACCTGTGCCTGCTGCGAGAGGAGGCAGGGACTGAGGACCTTGTAAGTGGCTCCACCGACTACAAAGTCCTTGCTGTGAACCCAGCCCTTCTGGACAAAGGGATGTGGATGTGAGTCCATTCAAGGGGGTCTGGAGCACATGCTCTGTGGCTGCTGCGTGGGTGTTGGTCTGTGATGGGTCAGTGAGATAACAAGTGTCAGTGACAGTCCTGCTTCCCGACCCTGAGCCAGTTGCCGGCACCCCACATAATATAGTTTGACCTACATTGTACTTGAAAGCCTTGAGCTAATAATTAGTTTGAATGTTGGGTTATAAATAAACACGTTCCTCCTCCTGAAGTGAAAGGGGAGATGGGGTGTTCCCTGGCGCCCCCCTCTCTTCCTGCCCCTTTCCCTTTGCCTTTTGCTTGATATTTCAGCTGAGCTTTGCCCAGGGGATAGCGATCGGGGAGTTCTTCTAAAGGAGACCCATTCAGAAGTCACGAGGCAACCGGGCAGGATCCTTGGTGCCGGGGAGATTTGAGCCATCTGGATAAAAAGGGTCAAATGGTCCACTGGCAGCAATTAAGCTGCTCAGCGTGGAGGAGCCGTGTGACCACGCCAGAGGCACTGCCAAGAACAGGAGATTAGTAAACAAGCATCCACACCGGCAGGCGTCCAGGCTGGCCCCGGCCCCGGCCACTTGGCATTTGCGTGGCTTCCTCCCTCTCCGGTGTCCCATCTGTCTGTGTCCACAGCCCACCTCTGCACTGTCTGCAGAGAGTTGAAACTAACTCACCTCCATCCGAGTTTGTTTAAAATGTTGGAAGTCCAGAGCCAAGTGGATCCTGAGGATGAATCTCAGGCATGCGCAGCAACATCCCTTCCCAAATGCGTCCCTAGCGTCTCCGACATTTTCGGCTGCTCCACACTCTTCTCTCTGATGAGCCGAAAGGCGTGGTGTCCTTGAGGGTGATGCTTCCTTCTCAGATGGTGATCGTGAATGCTCATCCAGACATTTACAACCAGGTTAGGGCACGCAGGCCTGGGTTATTTTAGTGCACATCTTTGCACATGACTTTGTGAGTGCTAGAAATCTTTTATGAAAAAATCCATAAAGTCAGGCGAAACTCCCAAATGTATGCACTTATTCATTCAGCAAAGATTTATTTGCCAGGCACTGTGTTGTTTGCCCTTGTGGCTAAAACAGAGAACCACTCTCACACATGCTACCTCCTGGTAAAGGAAGGATTCATAGGCCTTGTGAGTGTAGACTCGGCCCCCCACCATCCCTGCATGGTGCCCTCCTTCTGATGTCCAGTTGGAGTCAACTTCACATGACCCAACTCTAACTTTTCCCAATGATTTGTAACACCTCCAGACTTGCCTGTCCTCTGCAGCGTGAGATGTAGAATGGTAGTTCAAGTAAAGATCTATACTTTTTCAGCATGAATTAGAGACAGCTTACTCTACATCAATCTCTGATACATTCTCATTGTTCCTAGTTTTCTCAGTTTCCAGGACATATCACACCCCTCGTTTTCTTTGTCCATCTTCACTAGACACTGCTCTGACGCCCGCACCATCTTGAACATTGTCTTTACTAAGGGACCTAACCCTGTGTCTTCCATGGTGCCCTGTCTGCTCACATAAGCTCCTGATCTCTTTTCACAGTTTACATCTTTGCATCCACATCTCCACTGAGCTCCAGACGAGCAGGAATGTTGTGATGGACAGTCCCGCACGAACTTGTAATGATAATGCTTACCATGCATCCAAGGGGTGATTCCAACAGGCCATTGTGTGTATGGGTCTAAAACAGAACTAGTGTTTTTTGCCAGACAGAGCGCCTCCCCTAACCACCCCCCGCCCGGCCGCTCAGCCCTCATCTCTCCCTAGTTCATTGCCCCACAGGTCTGGAGCACTCACCACTCTCTGAAATAAGCTAGCAACCTTGTTCAGTGTCTCTCCTCTGCCCAGTGGGAGAGGAGAATTCCTGTCTTTTGTGTGCACACCCAGTGCCTCACCTGTGCCTGGCTGGAACTCGGTGCCCCACAGACATTCGCTGACTTAGTCAATGAACGATTGAGCGAATGAATCATGAAATCTTCTCCCCATAATTTGGGTCTTCCCAGCACCGGCCAACTTGAGAAATACTATCCTCTTCAAAGTTTCTACTCGCTGTATCTCTCCCAAGGACAGTTAGCTCTCTGGGGGGCTGAATTGTCAGCCTGGGCTGAGGTATGGTTGTGTGGACAGCAGGCACGGAGTAGATTCACATCACCTGGTGGCCTGGGGGTTAGTGTCTTCTCTGTCTTTGATAAATGGCTTCACTGCAAATGTTTTTAATCATATTCACACTTAGTTGAAATTTTGTGGCAAGAGGTACTTCAAGGAAATATGAATTTTTAAAATTTGGATTTTACATGCAAAGATACTATTATTTCTGGATATATTTTCAAGATTTAAATGAGTAAACATAGAGTTGTTTCTTGAACTTCTGTATTCATATAGGCTATAGTCACATGTCCTCTTCCTGAAGAGGAAAACCAGGAAGCTGAATCCTCACTTTGTGTTAACAAGAGAAGATATAGCAGGAAATCTCTAAAAGTTCCCACATATGTATGTGTATGTAAGATATATATATATATATATATATATATATATATATATATATATATATACACACACACACACAAACACACACATCTATTATCTATCTTCCTATCTATCTATCTACCTACCTATCTATCTACAGTTTTTGATCTCTTGATTTTCTTTGTCCATTCCATCTCTTTTTGTTGGAAAACATTGGGGTTAAAAAACTTCAAACCTAAAATTCTTCAGAGCAGGGTGAGTGAAGAGAAGGAACATATTACTCTGAGCTACTTTTTTTTTTAATTGAAGTATAGTTGATTTACAATGTTGTGCTAATTTCTGCTGTACAGCAAAGTGATTCAGTTATACATATGTATACATTATTTTTTAATCTTCTTTTTCATTATGGTTTATCACAGGATATTGAATATAGTTCCCGATGCTATACAGTAGGACCTTGTTGTTTACCCATCCTATATTTATATTAACAATAGCTTACATCTGCTAACCCCTACTCTCTCTCCATGCCTCCACCAACCCTGAGCTACTTTTAATAAGCTTAAACACAGCTCTAATACAGCCTAGAGATTTCAACACAAGCGTGAGCACTGACGTGTCATTTCCATCTGCAGTCCTCTGGTCCCCTGCAGCGCTAAGCAAGCCAGCAGTCTCTCTGTGCTGCCTTCTCTTCTGTGTAAAATGTGCGTTGTTTTAAGAGTTCAGTAACCTGGCCTTCTGAAGCATTGCAGATGCCTCAATCATCGAAGTCAACTGAAGAAAAATAAGCCTAAGCTTCACGTTTATTCCCCTGAATGACTCCCTTATCCAAATTCTTCACTAGGTAAGATAGAAAATGTTTCTTCCAGCCGGTCGACACCAACTGGGATTGGAGTCTGCCTCCATAATCATGATTATTAATAAACGTTCTTTAGTGCACGTTTGCATTTGCTGTCAAGGTTATCAGTGATCCATGCTTGAGGCAGAAGGACACCCGTTTGATTCTAAATAGGCATTTTGGCAAAGGAAGAGGGAAACATTACTTTTTTCAAGTGAGGCTAGAAATGACTCAGATTGAGAGTAGCTGCTCTCCAGGCAACAGAAGGTCACTCTGTCCTCTCACATTTCCTTCCCCAGTTGTCTGGAATGAGGTCCAAGCCATTCTTCCTTCTCCTTTCCTTCTCCTGTGCCCCTTCACGGCCTTCTTCATGTGCTGCATTGTGGTGTGTGTGTGTGTGATCCAGGCCGAGACAACGCTGTGCAGATGGATGCCTCTGGATGCCTCTGGAAGCGGTCTTGCATCATTGTCCTGTCCACTAGAAGGCATTGAATGGTACATGGAAGAAACCAGTGTTTCTTAACATTTAGCCTAGTTCTACATCTTGAAAGACAAGTTGCATAGAGGGTGCAGCTAACCTATCAGGGGGTGCAAATACAAAAGAAGAAAGAAAAAAAAATAAGAGAGACATTTTCAGAAACCATTCACTTAGTAAATAACGGAACTTCTTAGAAAATCCCTTGAGTTTCTCTAAATTGATAGAAAGTGATGTTTCAGTCTTGGTATGGGGCGTGGCTGGCTGAGTCAATAGCTAGAAACCAGACTCCCACTGGAGAGTCAGTCCTGTCCTGCCCCCGATGTGTCCTGCTAAGTTCTACATGGGCAAAAGGGAACTCAGCCCACGGTGCCTCCTTCCACCAGAGAAGCCCCTCTCTCCCTAACCCTAACCTCCCCAGGGGCAAGGCTTGGCTCTGAACACTCTTGTTGGCATAGTAAACATCCCCTGGCCTGGGAAGTGTGTCCATTCCATGCAAATACATATTGCAGGACGGCCGTCTCCCGCTCAGGGGAAGGGGCTGCTGGCCGTCCACCGCCACGGGCTTCTGCTCAGGCCAGCTTTGAATGAAAGAGTAGCGACACTGTTTTCTTATTGTAAAGATTACAGGGATAATCTTCCTTGGTCACAGTTGGTGAAACAATCAAAGGAGGTCTTGTTACCTCCAGGAAAGCCCTGGAAGGCACTGGAGTTCCTGCTGCGCCAACTGGACCATCTATTATGTTTTCGGACAGAAGGAAAGGTTGTCCTGGGAGAGGTCGTGAAAGCTGCTGTTCTCCATTACCCTCTCCTAGTTGTTGTTTATGCCGCTTCATCGCTGTGCCCATCCCTCAAAGCCTGTTCTGTATTGTGTACATTGTGCAAATCGCATGGTTGCCTCCATCCAGTTAAGGATACGAGCTGGCTGGGCTCTCTCCTTGCCGTGTCCTGTGGCCACACAGCCTGCGCCCACCTCACTGAGGGACTTCACCTGGGCAGTTGGTAAAGATATTCAACCTGTGACTTGCTTTTTAAATAACTTTGGAATCATAACCACAGTTGTAATAAATGCTTCTGTGATTTGCATTTAAATAGTATTTTTAGCCACAGATCACAAAGAGGGAAGCTATCTTAACTCAACATCATGACCTGAATTCCCTTCATCTCAAAGCCAGCCCATGTGTACCCAGTACAGATTTTCCCTCCATGTCTAATTCAGATCTGTGAACCCCGCTGATCAAAACAAGTGTTTGCTTGAGTTAGTATGGCAGGGTCCAAACGGCTCAGGTGTGCCCTGTGTTCTCTGCCTCAAACACACATCCTCGCCCGGATCCAGTGAGCTCGGGATGCAGCACCTCCATCCCCGTCCCAGGCGGGATGTGGGGCAGGAGACGGGGGGGTGGCATCCTTGAGGCCCAGATGGTGCACTCAGCACCAGGTAGTTAAGAAAATCATCTCTTGGGTTGTCAGGGAGGCTAGTTTGACCTGGAAGTAGTTCCTGGGCAGTAAACACAGACCCCCACCATCAATTTTAGCAGTCACTCTGCAGAGCAGCATTGCTCTTTGCAGGGGCTCCCATGCACTTCCTTGGGTTCATTGGCTTGTCAGCTCCTGAGGAGGCAAAATTCTGGAGGGATGCAGAGCTGGGGAAGTCATCTGAGCACACATCGGGGGCAGGACAGGACCGACTTCCACCCCATCGGTGACAGCTCCATCCTGATTACCCAGTTTGTCGTTTGCCGGGGCCTTTCTCAAGTCTTTTTGTTCCTTTTCATGTCATTCTTCCTCATCTTTTGGCAGGAACTCTTTTTTTCATACTGTACCATTGAACTCATTACATCATCAACACATTTTTCTCTGCCCCATGGATTTTTTAAAAGGCATCCTTTGAAGATGTGCTTCTATTCAGACCAAGCTTTTGTTTCAAAAAAATAATAAAAGAGGTGTAAATATGGAATTTTATTGAAAAGGTCTTATCTTGCTTTAGACATGACATCTAAAAATGTGTTTAAAATAAAGAGCAAGTGTTGTACAAGGCATGTGTCAAGGCAGTTGGCATCCTGATGGGAGAGCCTGGGGCGGCTTTAAATGCATCCCTGCCCCTGCAAAAGCATTTCATGTATGAGGTCCCTGCAACCCCAGGTCCTAGTCAGGACCGTGTCCCTTCCTGATCTGCCACCAGGGGGGCACGCAGGGCCCTGGTTTGCTGCCTTGTCTGGATTACCACAATTAGCCCATTTCAATGAGGTAAACATAGTTTTCCAAAAAATAATGTCATTCTCATGAAAAGCAGACTCTTCCTGACTTGATGCTGCCCTCTTTCTTTCACCATCCTCCCTTCCCACACCCCTGGGCATTGGCATGTAACACATTCATAAATCTGTAGGGCAGAGAAGAGTATGGGGAATTGAAATTGATTCTTTACACCCTAAACTGCAATAGTAGATAATTGTAGGTCCTTGGAGAGCCTCCTTAAGATGAGGCAACCCGAGTCCAGAAAGGTGGTCTGTTTTGCTCAGGGCCATATGATAATTCCTGGTAGCCTCTAGTTGAAAGTTGTTCAGTGGGCTGTTCTGAGTGCCTTTGGGTCCCATATTTACCTCCCCAGGTGCACACGATCTTCTTACCTGATGTTTGTCAATTCCAGTGCTTGGGACCTTGAGTGGACTTGCCTTGTAGATAAAAGTCAGGGTAGAAATATGTAACATTTGCTGTACAAACTTCAAGAAGCCATCTTTGAAAGAGCAGGCAGACACTTTTGTGGCAGGGGAGGATCACCTCCATCCATCTGGACTTGGTGACATTCCCCCTGGTTGGTAACCATGCCTCGAGGGCAGCCTTGAAAGCCAGCACTGGCCTGAGATCTGCTGCAGACACCATGTCCTGGTATCCCCTGACCACATGCCCTCTTGGTTTAACGTGAACTTAATTTCCAAAACGATGATGTGCGTTCTTCTCCCTTCGTTGATTAGACCCATGCCTTCTCGGAGTCTGGAAAGGCAGACTATCCTAGAGGCTGCCCAGCACAGCTGGTGGAGCTCAGCTCCTCTGCAGCCCGGCTCCGGGACCATCCTCTGTCTGTGGCACCATGTGCAGACACGCCGGCCACCTGGACACACCTTCACGCCCTCTGGTCCTCCTGTTAACGCTCTCATCTTTTGGCTCAATGCTACAGGTTCTTCCAAATTCAGCTCAGCATGGTCTCCTCCTCCTCTGCTCTGTGAGCATTTCCCCTCCCTCCTCAACCTGAGGTAGTGCCCGTCCCAGCCAGAAACCCCCTCAGTGTAATAGGCATTGTTGGTCGCACTGGTGATGGAGTGAGTAGGAGAGCCAGGGGATTGAACAGCAGCCGCTTATACCCCCCTCTTCCCAACCACGCACATCTCCAGGCTGGGGGCACGCAGGGAGGCGCCCTGGGTCGAGCTCGGGGGCCGGACCCAGTCATCAGGAGGTATGACATGCAGGGAGGGGCCGGCGCCCCTGGGAGACGCAGCCACAGCCATAGATACCATCCAGACAGGAGGGAGGGTACCCCCAGCCCCTCCTGCCCTTCTCCCACGGAGCCTGCCCCATGCTGAAGCCTGAGGATGAGGAAGCCTGGGAGGTGTAGGGCTGTCGTTCTCTGGATCAGAGCCGAGGAGGAGGTTGGGAGATGGACGAGAGGACAGACGCGGTGACGACTGAGTTCCTTCCCTGGACTCACAGCATCAGGTCTAGTGGCCACCACGTTATAGGTTCATCGTGATTAGAGGGACCTCTGATATTCCTCAGGGACCTAGCACAGTGCCTGGCACGGAGGTTGTGAATGAATGAACACTGAGGTCTGGGAAATGATGACATCCTATAGAAACACAACTGACTGTCATAAAGATCAAGCCAGAAGGAGGAACATGATTGAGGGTGGCTGATTTCCAGACCTTTCTTCACTACAAGTAGCGGACAGACAGCTCAACTCTCTTCCCTGGTGCCATCCTTGTTTGTAGACTTGAAGATGAAAAGTAATACAGTTAATTAGGAGACTGTGAATGAATAAACTTCCTGTTTAGAAAAGAAAGAAAAGTGCTGTGACCAGCCCAGGTTAAAGGAGAGTGAGAATAGACGTGTCCATGGAGGACTCTACAGAGCTTATGCTAATATTTTCTCAAGAGGTGAGACTCTTTCCTGGCATCCATTGATGAAGGAAGGATGTCCCCTAGCCCCCACCAGCCATAGAAGTTCAAAGTTCCTGAGTGACTCTCATTTATTTCAAATTATGCATTAGAAAATTTCCATTAGAAATCAAGAGTGTTCTGTTAAAATGAGCGTTTCTTTGTATTACAACCATAGTCTACCAGTCTAGTAAGCCCTCCAGCAATGCAAATGCTATTCAGTCTTGCTACATGAAGACAAAAAGCATATTTGCCAAGCTCTGTATAAGGGAAGGAAATAATCGTTTTTGTTCTTTCTGTTGAGATGAACAGCGTAGAAATGTCTGTCAGGCTTTAGATTGGGCCGCAGTGAGTGTGCCCCCCTTTGCCTGGTCTGTGTGTGTCTCCTGGTCCATCTTACTGGCCAGATCACCACGATCCTTTGGCTTTTCCAAGCTTCTACTGGTAGAAAGAATGACAAGTCATTCCTCTCAAGAGTGGAGGGCTGTGCCTTGGCAAGGGGCTTGAAATACCCTGATACATAAAGCATTACTATCATTAGTGTAACTAATGCTGGAGCAATAGCCCTACTAGGCCCTCTGATTCCTCCCAGGAAGAAAATCCCAAAGGCAGTGGCCTGTGCTTTGCTGACATGATGCAACAATAATAAAACAGTACCACCACCCACGTTTCCTAGTCTCCTTTCACTCATGTATTTTTCTCCATTGAACTTATCCTCCGATGCATTTGCTTATTTGGTTGTTTGTTTGTGTCAGCTCCAGGAGAACAGGGGCTTTGCCTTTTCTAAGTCACTGCTCCATTCCTGGCTCTGAAAACAGACACACAGTAGGGGCTTAATACGTATGCACCTACATGATATACATATTCTAGACATCTGCCCTCCTTGGGGCAAAGCTTGGCCAAGAGTTATAGGTGTCAAGTCTAGTTCACGCCTGTCCCAATACCCCAAGTACGTCATTCAACACAGAAGCACTTGGGCTGCTCTGGAACCAAGAAATCAGAACTCTTTTGAATTAAAACCATCTTGTCACTCCCATCTGCCTGCCTCCGTGTCAGTGTAGATTAATTACAACATAATATAACACACATAATACAGCACGTTCACAGTAGTCCTGGGTCCTTTACAGTCTTACAATCAAATTAAATTGTAGCTTCCAACGTGAATTTCTTTAGTTTAAATGCATAAACTAAGCAGATAGACCTCTTTTTTCAACTTCCCTGTTCTAAAACTGAAAGACCAGCTGATTTCAACATCCCTGAGTATTATTAATTACCCGTGGCTCAAATCAATGCACAGGGTTTGTCTAGAAAGCTATTTCCTCCTTAGGTGAGTGGCTGAGAATACATTACGTGGTAAGCAATGATTTGAGGTGGGTGTAGATGGAGGCTGAGAAAAGGCTGGGGTTTGGCACTGCGCTCTCCTCCCTGTGCAGATGGCAGAGAATGAACCCTGACTTTGCAAGGAAGACAAAGGTGGAGGTGTTTTCCTTGCAAACATACAGGGCAGAAGTGGCAGAGAAAAGATAGATGCCCAAACATGGGCTTCCTTTCTAGGGACCCCTATTGGCAGTTTGGAACAAGCTGATCTGCACTCCTTTCACCAAGAAACTGCCCTCCTGAGGAGCTGCGGGGAGGGTCTGGGTCTCGAGAGCTCACCAAGAAAAAGAATGATGAAGTGGCCCTTTAAATATCAACCTCTGGAGTCCCAAACCCGGTGGATGTTCTCTTAAGTATTCAAATGAGATTGCGGCATCAGATTGGTATGCATTAGGCTGGTTTCAATGAAAATTAACATGTAATTGCTTCAAATGAAGTAAGTGAGGAGGTAATCTGTTCTTAAATTGGATTCCCAGAATTTTGTGGTACCATAATGCAGCTGTGAAATGAAATATATTTTGAGGATGATGTCCTCCAGGGGGTACAGAGGCTGGGGGGGGGTGATGAGCAGAGAGAGGAAGCTGCAGAAGTGCCTCTCCCCCCTGGCCCGCCTCACTCCCTGTCAGTCTGGTTCTCCAACTGCCAATGGATGAAGAGATACTCCTCCACCCATGGGCGGCTCCTGTTTTCTGCTTCCTAAACCGAAGCCATCTTCCCTGCAGGCATCAGTGGGTCCTCTCCATCTTTTTACAGTGTCTGGATTCCCAGTGGCACTGAGCACCCTGTCGCTCTGTGGTCTTCCCTCAAAGCTGGATGGAAGATGCTTATTCTGGATGCGGTCCCTACTGAGACCTTCCATCCTGAGGCTTCTGTTGCCAGGGTTGGTCGTATCGTCCAGAGCACAATTGTGCAGCGGTCAAATCACGGCTCCCTGTGCCCTCCTGGTATCTGAATGTGGGGAGGTGATGCCTGACCCCATGACTGACTCTTCTGATATCAAAGACTTAGACTGGAGCAGCAACAGCCAAATTCATGACCACTGCCTCCTCCAAAGCCTGAGTCCAGCCAGACCAGTCCCACCCTCCCGTCCCCCACCCCCAGCAGCCATGATATGGTCTGTGAAGTCTGGAGGTGAGTCTGGGAAGAATTAACCTTCTTACCCTTCAATCAAGTCGGGAAGCGGCTGGGTGAGGAGTCAGTGCAGGTTAATGCTTTAAATGGTTTGCCTTTGCCACCCGAGGCTGAAATGGGATTTTCAGACCCCTTTGAAATGAGCTGGCAGTTCTCTGGTCCCATGGCCTCAGTCCTCTTCCCAAAGGGCCATCTTTGATGGGCTCTAGGGACCTTCTGCACCGAGGCCAAAGACGGGAAAAACTGTTAAATGAAATGAATCACCTGTCAGTGGAAAGGCAAAGAGCTGGAGTGAGGTTCAAGGCAGCACTGCTGCTGGTCTGGACCAAGTTCACCCATCAAGGGGCTTGGGACCACGATGGCAGACCAACTGTGCCTCAGCTCATGAGGAGATAAGGATTTATAACAGGCTGTATAAAGAATATATGTTTCAATAAAGGAGCCCCCCATCAGAGCTACGGAGCAGGGAAATTAATAGGAAATGGAGAAGAATGAGCTTCTGTGAATTCACTGATGCTCCGTGGCATCGGGCCCCAGCCAGATCCCAGCTTGCCTTCCCCCCGTCACAGCTTGGTTTTACAGCTCAGCTGATGATGTTTTTAATTCCTGTCTTTGTTTCTCTCTCTATGTTGCTGTTTTCTTTCTGCACATGTTGAACAGCTCTGGCTTTAAAACTGATCAGAGCTAATGGCTTCTTCAGATGCACATGTTGTATTTCTCTCTCAGTACATGTGACCAAGAAGATTTTTGAAAGGATGCCAGAATGGTTCCCTTCTCCTGAGGGATTGCTGGGCTGGTGGATTCAGAGAAGGTAAAAGACAGCAGAGAGGGAGAGGGAGCAGAGGGGACAGCACCTGGCCAAGGTTTGGTCTCCCTGGAAACGATGGCCTGAGACCCCTGAGACACTAGCTAGTGACTTTTATTTCCTACTATAGTCATGGCCACAAGGTTGTAGAGAAGATCAGGGTCTTCGCTGTGGGAATAAGGGGGATTGCCTACAATGTTGAAAATTTTAATCACTGTATGTAGGGAATCAAATCTCTGGCTACTTTTAAAAAGAGAATTTGTACACTACATTAGACAAGTCATCTATATTGATTGGTCCTTTCCTTTCCTCATCTGGCAATGGGAGGAAACTATTATTTGCCATCTTCCTAGGGTTCTGCAAGGATTAATAGCCATCTCGCCCCCCAGACTCCCCCAAGAGGCAAGCCAATCACAACAAAAGAGCTTGGCATACTTTTCTAGGTCGTCCACAGATGCGGTATCTACTTTATACTTTATTTGTACTCTAACCCCACTGCCAGCCCTTGATAGGATCTGACTGGGCTTCTACAAGCTGAGCTAGGTTAGGAGAGGCTGGATGTAAGTGGACGTTGTGGTGTGTGTATGTGTGTATGTGTGTGTGTGTGTGTACGCATGTGCCCTAATCTATTTCCTGATGATCTGATGTCTTGTATTAATCATTTTGACACCCTTTTCTGCTGTCAGAATCTGTCACGTGGTCCTCTGGATACACTTCTCTGGTTTAACTCTCTTCAAAGTTTGCAGAGTCCACGGAAGGAAAGTAGAAAAAGTCATGGTTTTATTCCTATTTTAGAGACAGAGAAGTAGCATTCACTACACGAGCCTGAGGAAGTGTAATTCATCTTAATCACCAGATGGTCTATGTGATGACATCCACACGCCCTTCTTCCTGGGACCTCATTTGCTTTGAATATTAAATCGGGGTCATGGTGTTAATGCCCTGCTCTTAAAACACAAACCAACATCAAGGCCCAAGTATAAAAAGTAAAATATAAACCCAAATGTATAAAGCCATAGTCGCCAGGGATGCTGCAGTCTAACAGGGAGGGTCACCAGGGGCGCAATGAGATGCAGGCGGTGAGGGACTACATAGAAAATGCCTGGCTCCTTTTATTTAAGTAAAAGGACTGTGAAGTACAGAAAATACAAGTGAAAAGCTGGTCCATTACAGGATCCTGTTTCGAGCTCTATTCTTGCCGTCCCCCCTTTGACCTATGAAATCCCCTCCCGTTTCTCTCTTAAATTCCACTTCAGAAGCTTTAGTTCTCGTTTTATTTTCCTCTCCCACGTGTAATCGACGTCCCCACAAGCTCCGTGGTCCTCTTTTCCAACCAGCGGACCCACTCCTTCTGTTCATCCTCTCTCTCTAAGGAGCCCAGACTGACAATTTTGCCAATAGTTTTCATACATAATAACTTAAGTGCATCACTTTTCTGCAAACATGTTAGCGTTAGAGTTCAATTCTTCCGCTCCTTGCCTTTTGTACCTGGTAAATCTATTCCTCTGACGTGTGTTTAGGAAGATGGCTTCGTTCTCTGCCTGTGCCATTAGTGGCAATTGCACAAAGCAGAAACACAAATTTCCTGCCTTCCGCAGACATAGCTAATAACCTAGACACCATGGACTGGCATTCAGTGCAGCCTCCGCCTCTGTGCATGAGCCTGAAACGGGCCACCTGCCTATTAATTTGAAATGTAGGTAAAGTGCCGTAGGCATGGGAGAGCCTGTTGGGGGAAGCTCTGCGTGCCAGTGGCTGGGGGCTGTGTGCTGGCCTCAGCCCTTGCCGGAGATGCAGGGCCCAGTGCCAGCGTCTTTGGGGAGATCTGGGGCTGGGGAGCTTAGGACCCTGCCAAGGCTGAGAATTCCCGTGAACAGTACTCCCTGCTGGAAAGGGAGCAGCGGGATGAGCTACACAACAAGTGAGGCCAAGGAGGGCACCCCCCGGAGTCCGGACCTGGAGAGGCGTGTGGGTTCCCACTGCACTGCTCTGTAAGACTCTCTTCCGACTGGCTTTATTTAGGCAACTCTGCAGTCAGCAAAATCAGCCTCCCCTGGGGCTGTTAAAGTCAAATCAACAGGGTTTTCCTGGGAACAAATGTTTGTAACAAAAAACCCGGGTTCCTCCAGCGCCACCTACCGTCAGACTTCAGGAATTTGTTAAGGGAACCTAAGGATGTGCCTCACCCACCCGGGGGAAGAAACAGGGGTCCCCTCTGTGAATGGGCTCGGGGGCCCTCCCGTCCCGCTGCGGCCCTGGGCAGCCAGTACAGACATCGGCGGTATCAACAGTGCAGCCCCAAAGCGGGAAGGGCCGGTGGGGCTGCCTGGGAGATCCCGGGGACGCAGAGCAGACCAGCCCCTTCCAGCACCCATGCCTCCTGGCTCAACCTCAGGAGCTCCTTAGCTGTTGTTGCCAAAGGAAGCCTACTCTCGTGCTGCTCGGACTTTCTCCAGGCGTAGGGCTTGTCACCGTGCTGCTCTGAACTGGATTCTTTTTTTTTTTTTTTTAAATTAATTAATTACTTTTTTGGCTGTGTTGGGCCTTCGTTTCTGTGCAAGGGCTTTCTCTAGTTGCGGCGAGTGGGGGCCACTCTTCATCGCGGTGCACGGGCCTCTCACTGTCGTGGCCTCTCTTGTTGCGGAGCACAGGTTCCAGACACGCAGGCTCAGTAGTTGTGGCTCACGGGCCTAGTTGCTCCGCGGCATGTGGGATCTTCCCAGACCAGGGCTCGAACCCGTGTCCCCTGCATTGGCAGGCAGACTCTCAACCACTGCGCTACCAGGGAAGTCCCTGAACTGGATTCTTGATGCTTGTCTCACACACACACACACACACACACACACACACACACACACACACACACACACACACACACAGAGGCTCTCATTCAGGAAACAAAGAAGAACCCAGAGTAGGGAAAAACCTGTCTCTATGTTTTCTCCTTTCTTCCCATTAAAACATCACATCCTTGTGGTCTCCCTCTCTGGCCTTCCCATACAGCTTTTCGCTTTCCCACCTGAGCCCCGTCCTGTCAGCCGCCCCTGTTTCTCCATCATGACTCCCCCCTTTGCTTCTTTCTGTCTCTTTTCTCTCATTTGTAATGAGGCTGCTCAACGCCGGAGGGTCAGTGCTGTAAATCACCAAGGGATCAGAGCGAGGGCCACACTGACAAGGAAAGCTGTCATCAGGTTTTACAGCTTCATGTAAAATGCACTGTCCACGCGATGACAGCGAAGGGGCTGGAGGGTGTGGAGTGGTTTGGGGAGAAGGGTGGACAGATGACCGCCTGTGTGGCGGGGAGGGGGCACACCTGTGTGCTTCCACACGAATGTGTGCCCGGAGGTGAATCTGCCATCTCTCCCAAACCAGACACGTCCCTGCAAGACTCACCGGGAGACCCACCCGCTTGTAAAAGCTCCGGTGATGAGCTGTCTATGGGTCTCATTGCACAGAGCCACGGAGAAAGCTGATGTGAGCTGTCTGAGTGCAGAAGAGCTGAGGACAGTGCTCTGGAGGCGACACGCAGCCCTTCCTCCTGGAGGGGCAGTGGGACTGGTCCTTCCGTAGAGAGTGCTGTGTGCATGTCCCGTTCGCCTGTCAACAGGTGTCTGCCTACCTGCCAGGGGACCAGCTGGCGGGAACTGCCTCTGAGGCTCAGCTGAGAGGCCCCCATCCTGAGGGCTTCGATAGGCTGGGTGAGGAAGCAGGGCCAGCCCGTGGGAATACTCAGAGAGCGGCATATGATATTAATGTCCCAGACGGAGGCCCCTGCAGCCATGGCCCATCCCTTGTTCGAGGGCCCTGCTGTCACCCCATCACTCCAGCCAGAGGCCAGCGGGACCTGGCTACAGAGTAGGGGTCTCCTGGAGGGAGGCCACCAGAAATACATGAAGTGGAGACATGGCTGACCATGGCCTAGCAGGGCGGCTGGGCAGGTGGAGCGAGTGCAGAGTCCTGGTGCCCAGTGCCCGCTGGCGCCCAGGACTTGTGTGCTGCTCTTGCTACTGTACCTTCCTCCCTTCCCCGCCCCTCCCGCACTCCCCATTCTGGGAGAACGTCCCTCGTGTCCGTCCCTCCACTCCAGCCCAGGCCCTGCCCTACCTCAGGCCGGCAGACCTGGTGGGATGGACCACTGGGTGCTCTGGAAGCAGATGCTCTCTGCTTCCCCTCAGTCTGCTCTCCTGTGGCAGCGTGGCCCTCTCAGGACACAGACCTGAGCGCATTCCCTTCCTGTTTGAAACTCTTTGAATCATAAGTTAAATTTCAGATTCCTCAGGGTCAGTGACATGGAAGACCCTTCATGAAGGTGCCTTTGCTCACCCGTCCAGGCTTTTCACACATCTGATTCCTACCCAAATCCTGCTCTCCAGACATGCCCAGTAATGGTTCACAGCTTTATTTATCAAAAAAAAAAAAAAAAATCTGTGAAACTTATTTGGAATTTGGGGTTGGGGGTCTAATTATAAAATGCATTTTTTTTTTTTTTTGAGTTCCACAACTGTGTCTGACGTGCATTTCAAGCTCCAAGCTCGGAAGCATTAACACCGCCCCAAACATGCCCTGCCTTTGGCCACACAGCACGCAGGCACCCTGTCCTATTCCCCTTTGTGTACCCAGCCCTTAGCACATTGACTGGCCCTCAGTAGGGTTGCAAATTATTTTTTGGCAACTTAGTGATGATAAATAAATAAAGGATATTTCCAATGATACCAGAGAGAGTGAGACTAAATCACATATCACATGCACCCACAGGATACAGGAAGGTAGAAGAGACTGTAGCGTGTGTGTGTGTGTGTGTGTGTGTGTGTGTGTGTGTATGCCCGGGCGGGGGGCAGAGAGGGAGGGAGAGAGGGAGGTGGTCTAGCCTGCGGAGGGAGGAACACAGCCCAGGAAAGGTGCAACATCACACGTGCTAAGCACCGAGAGTCCCCATAAGCACTCTTGCATGAAGGGGGGGTGGTGGGAGACCCATTTCAGTGGGGGGGATTGGCCATCTGTGTGCATGAGTGAATGTGTGTGGATGGAAACAGAAACACAGACAGCCAAGATCAAGAGCATCCTGAATCCATCCGTTCTTCCCAGAAGAAGAGTCTGGTGGATGGAATCTGTAGGTGCTAGAGCACTGCGGACAGTAGAGCTGCAGCCCAGCTGTGGCCCGTGACTTCTCAATGGGGAGGTGGCGAGGTTCAGGGACAGAGCCGGGAAGGGACAAAGACGCACCTGCACCAGCCATTCGTTCTGGGAGACAGAGGTGAATCCTTTTTTTATTCCTTCCATCACCCCTTCTCCTCTGTGATAGATGGGGCCGAGCTGTTTGCGGTGTGTGTGCAGAGGCTGACAAAATGCAGCGATCGGATTGGAAATCAAAGCTCTCCCCAGCGCTGGCTGTGTGCCTGCCTTCCCAGCGACCGCTGTGGCGGGCGCAGCAGAGGGGGAGGAAGCAGCTGCTGTCGTTTTCCCCCAGGAGTTGTTTTGGGTTTTACTTTTATTTTTCCCAAGACAGAGTTGCTGGAGAGGGTAGCCAAGGCAGCCAGAGAAAGGAAAGGAGACAGAGGGCGAGCACTGGAATGCAGGGGGAGAAAGAGCTGTGCAGGCGGGGAGGAGAGAGAGAGGCTGGCGAGGGGCAGCTGATGGAAGCCCTTGGAACGTGCCTTTTTTTCTGCTTTTCTCTGGTCTCAACCTCTCATCCTGTCGCTTTCCCAGCTCCCCCTCCTTTGTCATCAGAGGTGCTCCCTGCACTCTATGAAGCGTGATTTAACTTACGGGGTGTGATGGAAATGATTCACGAGTCTGCTCCCCAGACAGGCTGGGAAACTGAGGCAGGGCACATTCAGGGCACTTTAACTGGCTCCTCTTTGGCCCTCCCTACTCCCAGTCTTTTGTCCTGAGAGCTCCAGAAAGCATCCAGCCCCATATCCTCCTGACAGGATGAAGAGTTGATTCATGTCTTTGCTTTTCTGACCCCTTCTCCTAGGACATCTTCTGCCTCCAACTGCCCCACAGGGTCCCTGAGCCTGAGTCTTATGGGTTGACTCTGCCCTCTGCTGGATTAAAAGGTGGAAATGAGGCAGAAAAGGGGACTAGTTCCAGAAAACATACCTTGGCGTATTTCCCAGGAAAGTCTTTGGTTCAAGCAACCCAAACCCTAAGTGAATACAGCTCAATATGCCTGTGATATATTAATACCCTGATAAGCCAGTCAGAATGTGTTTCCAAATAGACCTATTACATAAGTGGCAATAAATACTAACCATCTCTCCTCTATCCGCATTTGTGCATGGAGAAGGGCCTTTGTACAGGATCCCGAGGCTGTGCAGACGGAGTCTTGGTGATTCTGACCTTCTGACCGATGGCGAGTCCTGTGCCCTATAACGTGGTCTCCCATGACATCCGCATCGTGCAAACCTGCCCTTTGCCCACCGCTTAATGACTTTCTATTTTGTTTTACAACCTGCAATCTGCTGCATGTCCCAGTCAACAGTATCTCTTTTTCCTGCAGCTGCTGATGCCTTGGATGCTTTTATGGGCATCGATTCCCTTCACTAGTTCCCCAAAGAGGTTCTTTTCCTTGAGCCAGAGCGTCATTCTGGCGGATTACAATGCCTGCCACTCTGCACTCTGATTTATTGCCATCCTGGGTTTTATTCTCCCCTACACTTGCAGCCAAGCCTCATTCATTTCATTTTCTGGGGCGAGAAGAATGGAGGAAGATGTTATTAATAGGAGAAAGGATGTCATCCTGGCGGGCTTAGTGATGTTTACGTTTATGGTCTGCAGTTCCAGAGCCTAGCTCTGGCCCAAGCACCACCCTTCTTCCAGGAAGTGATGAACCCAGCAGGATTCTCCCCTAGGAATTGACCTTCCAAAAGCTTGACACTCTTTTCAAGCTTTTGTGGACAAATGGTGTTGTTGTGTTTGGGCAAGCTCACCCATATGTCCCTCACTTTCCCCTGCTTGTGACCAGCAGTTTGCACTTGGAAGAAGGCTGGACAGCATTGTCAGTGAGGTCTGAGTGCAGACGGGTGGGTGAGAGGGAGGTGGAGAGGAGATATACGTGGCATGTGACACACCAGGTCCTCTTAGGATGGCTTTTCAGGCCTCCCAGACACTAATGTATGTGAATCCAGTTGAAGTCACTCTACGGGTTTTACTTATTTTGATAAATATGTTTACTGATCACTTATCACAAATCAAATAGTAATTTCTAAACAATGTCCTACAGATAATAAATGTCTTTTGCATATGCATACAAAATGTTACATCTCACCTCTTGCAAGTCTGGCTCACTCTCTCAGAAGTAGAATTTAGAAACTACCCAGGGGCTGCAGAGAGCAAAAGGGCAGGAGCTGCCCCTCCAGGGACCTTCCCCAGCTAGTGTGGACTGGCTCCACGCTGTATAGGTTTAGAGCTCCTTCATACAAGAACAGGAACCACAAAAAAATCTTCTAGTGGGTTATAGTTGTGGGTGTAGGAGTTCACCCAACCAAACTGACTTTCCAGGAGATCACACAGATAGAGACAGCTGGTGAGGCTGGAGATCACCAAGGACAGTGCTGGGAAGGTTTCCTTGGGATGGGTTGGTGTTGACGGCACAGAAGCCTTTTCTTTACAAAACGCTCCTGGGAAAGTACAGTTTGCCAAAGCAGCATGGGGGCGGAGGGAGGGTGGTGAGGTAGCATCTGTTTAGCCATGTATTTTTTTTTTAAATTGGGGTATAGTTATTTTACAATGTTGTGTTCTACTGTACAGTGCAATGGAGTTCCCTGTGCTATACAGCAGTTTCTTATTAGTTATCTATTTTATACACATCAGTGTATATATGTCAGTCCCAATCTCCCAGCTCATCCCACCACCACCACCCCACTTTCCCCCCTTGGTGTCCATATGTTTGTTCTCTACATCTGTGTCTTTATTTCTGCCTTGCAAACCGGTTCATCTGTACCATTTTTCTAGATTCCACATATATGTGTTAATATATGATATTTGCTTTTCTCTTTCTGACTTACTTCACTCTGTATGACAGTCTCTAGGTCCATCCACATCTCTACAAATGACCCAATTTCGTTCCTTTTTATGGCTGAGTAATAGTCCATTGTATATATGTACCACATCTTCTTTATCCACTCCTCTGTTGATGGACATTTAGGTTGTTTCCATGTCTTGTGTTTGGCCATGTATTCTAAAAGAGAAGTTCAGAGGTCATCATAGAGGGACTTGGTGTCCAAAACTATGTGCATTTCTCAAAAGGGCAACATCGTTTAATGCACATGATTGTGTGAGAAGCATTGTTACTGTTGGGTCTCTAATGACAGTTTTAGAGCCAACATAGAATGTACTTTTCCCACCTCTTGCACGAGTATTGATCCAAGGTGTCTGACTTTACCCCCAGGAAGATAACAAAGGGGCCACAAACAGACCCTGGGAGTCTGAGTTCAGCTTTGTGGTTTCTAAGTGAGCCTGTATATCAGAACTCTGGGAAACTTGACCCAATCACTTAGACCATGTGGGTTTCTATTCTCATTTTGAAGACAGTAGAAATATATTTTCAGGTGGAACTCCTAAATACAGACCTTAGGTGGGTTTCCTATGCCTACCTAGAAGCAAGGCCAGCTTTGGATGACTCTACAGCATCTTGTCTGCTCTTCGTCAAAGTCACGGAAGGGAGACTTGCCAGGACATGAAAATTGGACTTTTGCTATTATTATCCTTGTTTTTCTTCAGCACAGACAAATAGCTGCCTCTCTCCACCAGGCATCCCAAATTGGAGTGTGCATCACTCTACAGAAAGGCAAGGAAGAAGAAGGTAAAGAGTACGGGAGGTACCAGAAGTGAGCGGCCTCATCCCTGGAAGCAGCGAGTGATGCTCAGACAGCAGTGTGGCTGCTTCCCTGACCCTTCCTTCCTCTGCTCCACCCCCTGTTCCTGAATTTTCTGAGCCGTTTGGCTCAGGCTTTTCACTGAGAATACTCTTAGCTTCTGCAGATAACTGTATTGCCACCCCCTTTCTCTCTGGGTGTTCTGCTGTTCACTGAACATTTTAAACTGGTTTTGATGAAGCTAAAACTACCATAGGGCATCCTGGTCTTAACTAGAAGAACCCAATTCCAGAGCCTGTTAGGACTCTAGGAGTGGAGATGTGTTTTAGTACCATTCTCAGAAGGAGAAAGGAACCCAGGGATGACAAAGAAGAGGGGCTTACTCTGGAAGGCTGGACCACTGCATCTGGAATCTGTTGATTAGTGGGGAAAGAAGCAAAAGCTCAGAGGTGAGAACGGGTCAGCTTTGTTGAGGAGATGCTAGGACATACCGTATAGGGCAGAGAAAGCCACAAGGTCAGGGAGCCTGGTAGAGTCCAGTCTCCAAGTGGAAGGAAGGAGATCCTACACTTTCATCCTCCGACTTTCTGTGATTCTCTTGATAATTGCCATCAAAGGAGCCATCCTGTTGCTGATTTTACTCAATGCATTTAAATTCTCATTCATATTATTTGAGTCTTCTTAGAGGTGAAACTAAATGTGCTCCTTTGCACTTATACCCCTCTTTCTCTCAAGAATTTGCATAAGAAGTGAAGGCATGTTTGCATTTATTGCATTTCAGTAATTGGCATTTTTGCCTTCCCAGTTTTGCTCCACTTTCTGTTCTAACCTGCTAACCCTTCCTCTCTCTGTTCACCTTGGCAAGGAGAGGGACAGTTAAGAGTGTCAGACAGCCCTGCCTGCCAGAGGACGGGAAATAGTTATGGGGGCTCAGGCAGCGGACCTGGGGAGTCCCGCCATGCTGGGGTTCCCACAGAGACTGCTTGTCTTGCACAGATGAGGAAACTGAGGGTCAGAGAGGTGAAGTGACTTGCCAGAAATCACACGTTTTAGGGTCCTGGGTCTGAGGTTAGAGATTTGTCTCTGCCTCTGGCTTTGTTTTGATGATTCCATGAGATATAATTATTCGTGAAAGGATTTTGCATGCTATTGTGCATCGGAAAGTTTGAGCTATTATTTTTCTGGCTAATTAACGAAAACAACCCAAAACTCTTATGAGATGTCTGCTGCATCCTCCCTTCTCACTTTGCAAGTTTTCGTGGAGCCTGAGCTGTGACGTGGTGACCTCTGGTGGTGTGGCTCGCTGTGTGCCACATGTGGCATGCCCCTGGCAGCCTGGTCTGAGTCACCATGGAGAACAGTTGGAGAGGTTCCCATGTTTGGCTTGGTCTCAGAGTGTGCCTGCAGTGTGCCTTCCCTTCAGGCAGCGGACATTCACTGACCGAAGGCGAGGATGGACTAGGTACCGTGCTGGGCATGACAGGGCTGGGGGTTAAAAAAAAAATAAAGAAAATGCACAGGCTTTGCCTTCACAGTGGCCATGTGGCCTGGAGATGGATGGGACAGAGGTGTTATGGGCTGGGGGCGTCAGCGTAGACCTGGCAGATGGAAGGGAGCCTTGGAAGGAAAGGTGTGTGTGGCGAGGAGGTGGGGAGACAGATGGGGCAGCGTGGGACATGGTTTGGAGTCCCGGGAGAGCATCCACATAGCAGAAACTGCAAGAAACCCGCAAGCACACCCTGTGATACAGCTTCTGTGCAAGGCGATGGGCCTGATGAGGGTGGGGCATCCTGGTGAGCTGTTCTGAACTGTTGGCCCTTCCTGTGGAGGGCTGTGGACACCAGTGAAGGCTTTGGAACAAATGGGTCTCAAATGGATTTGCTAGAAAGGTCCTTCCAGCAGAAGGAGAGGGTGGAGGCTGGAGGTTAAGAGAGGCCGGCATGGCTGCCATCCAGGTGAGGTAAGGTCGGAATCTCCCCCTGCCCCACCCCCATTGTCTGGATTCAGAAGGGGTCCACTTGAGTGAGATTATGGATGATTTGAGCTGCTTGTTGAAGGGTCAAGATCAGGGAGTAATTTATGCGGAGGAAGAAGGAGCTCTCCTCCAGCCCAGTGAGAATCCCTTCCTACAGAGACCAGCTACTAGAGAGTATCGCAAAGGCACCAGGGGATTCTGTAAAGGACTTGCATACTTACTTGCCCAGGGTTGGTTGAAGGACATTGCTTCGCTAGGATCAGCTGATGTAGCTCCAGCCAAGAGAGGGCTGACTCTGTGGCTGCATCTTTGCATCTGCACCCCGGCCGCCTCCTCCCCCAGCCCACCTCACCCATCAGGGCTGTGTCTGCTCCTGTTGCTGCTTGGGGAGGTGGCCAGAGGGACGGAGAGCACCCCTCTCTCAAGAGCTCTCTGCTTCTGGTTCAGGGCTGGGCATTGTGCTTTCAGGGTTAAGACTGCATCCGTCTTTTCCGTGTCTATCCAGTGTTTGTCACTGAATTGCCCGTGCAGGTCCCCTGCTTTCTTTCATTTAAGTGGCTCTGATCTTCTTTGTAGGATAAGCCCCTAAAATATAGACAGTAAGGAAGATGTTTTGTTCTAAAAAGTGAGCACAGCATCCTCACCAGTGTAGAAGCACAGTAAATAAATGTATAATGTTGAGCGGGGTGATGTAGGCATGTATTTAGTTACTTGGAAAATGATATTGAAGAGAGGGGACATCTGTATTTTCACACAGAAGATAGTAAATATTAACACCTCCCTGTTCTTCCAGAGTCCTTTATACTTTTCCCTTGTATGTTACTTTGACCCTCTGACAGCCATAGGGATTGAGCTGACAGACTAGTTTTTTCCCCATTTGACACATAGGAAAACTGAGTCACAGAAAGCCTGGGAACCCAGGCTTGTCACAGCAGATTAGATAATAAGACGAGGACCTAGCTAGCTGGACTCCGTGGAAGTCAGTCCAGCAGCTTGGGGCATGGCCACTGCTTCTCTTCAATATGAACGTGCAAGCTGAGGTCCTAGTAGGTGAAATATACCAGTGCATGGCAGCTTCCGGATGGGAGAGACCGTGTTAAAATCTGAGTGATACCCGGTGCATTGTCAAGCTTTCAGAATGCTCGGTGGAGAACCTTTCTTCAAATCCACCAACCCCAGAAAACACAGGTTAAGGACTCCAGAGATGCAAGTTCCCATCCCCACTCTTTTTTGAACTAAACAGCTGCATAGCCATAGGCTTAAGAAGGAAGCAGCTGCACGTCTGTGTCTCTAGGGTCCATATCTATAGGTGACCTCGCAGGTCCCTCCAAGCAGCAAATGTACACCATCTGCAAAGTTCTCAGCAAAATACCTTTCCTGGTCGCTTAGACCACGGTGGGTTCCTCAACACCTGTTTATTTTCTGTACAAAACCCCATAGTATCCGCTCATAAGAGTCCTCATGCTCGATAGTGATCTGTCTTAGCTCTTCTTCGCGGGAGCAGAATGTGTGTGTCTGTCTTATTCACTCTGTTTCACACCCCTTAAGTGCTTAACACCCTGCCTGGTGCATAATAGATCTTCAATGAACATTTGTCAAACAAGTGAATAATTTTTCTACACCTCAGATTATCTACGTCTTTGGAGGTGACAACTAGAAGTGAAGTTCACGTTATGGGAAAGAGAAGGACGGGCCTGGAATAGGAGCCTTGTGAGAGGAAAGGCTGCTGACCAGGCCTGAGGAAGGGGGAGGGATCCTGTGACCACCGATGCCCTGAACAGCCCTCCTGTCGGCCCAGGTTCAGTAGGTCTTGTCTCCGTAGGACAGTGTTGGGTCAGATGTCTGACGCTAGCAATGAGCCCCAGCACACTGTGGGAGGAAACCCCTCCTGGGAAGGGAAACCTTGGCATTCACCTTGTCTCTGGCAGTGACAACACTCTGTCTCCCCTGATCTTCTCTCTCCTGCGTGAAATCCTGAAAATCCTCAAATGTGGTTTTCGTGATATGGTCCGGCTGCCCCGACCTTCCTAACTGGCCGTGGATGAGAGCAGCCCCTCCAGGGCCTGCACAGTGACCGTGGCTTCCTCTGCGTCTGTCAGACCAGGCCCTGAACACAGGCCCTGTGGCCACGGCCGCGTCTCTGGACTCCCTTTCCTTCCCTCTGCTCGTGCACGTGTATGTTCAGTTCAAGGCGAGCTCAGGGCTCACTCCCCGCTGCCAGGACTTCCAGTCTGCATGCCTTCCTCCACCTCCACCCTCCTGACACCTCCAGCAGGAGTCCCTTTTGGCGCTCTGGCCTGGCTGGATTGCCCTGGCAACCGTGCTGTGGTGTCAGCGCCCCTGGGTGGTCCCTGCTCCCCGTGTCCTCTGGCTGCAGGCTCTTCTCAGCCCCCCATCCCTCCCGACTCTGCCCGGTACCCGGCTCTTCTCTGCAGCCTCCCGAGCGTCTCACGCGACCTTTCTTAAGGGGCTGTCCTCCCAATCGCAAAACGTTTGTGAGATTTCAAAGAGGATTATCTTAGTCCTGGAGCCCTAGAAGCAGGCCCTGAGATGCGAATTTGTGTGGAAGTGACTTCTTAAGGGAGTGTCCTCCGAGAGAGACCGCAGAAGCGGGGGGCGGCCAGGAAGGGCAGGAAGCCAAGTGGAGGTTCAGTTTCAGGCAGGTGTCCTGAGGGTGGCTCCCACGGGACCTGCAGTGAGACTCGGCCACCTGCTCCCGTGGCCAGCCCGCTGCCGCCACCCTGGGAACGCACATATTCCCAGGCATCACAGCCTGGAGACAGCCTCCAGGGAGAGCGGCAGGTGTGGGCTCCTAGAGGCACAGAAACCTGGCAGCAGCACAGACACAACACGAGGGCCCCGAGGGGCTGGGCTGGCTGACTGCAGCCATGCCCCACACAGGAGAGGACGCCCCCATGGATGCAGCACCAGGACCCGTGCCTCCCTGCTCCAGGGTGTGGTTTTGCCTCCTAAGTTCTGAGGTCCTCCCCACACTGGTGGTTCAAGTCCTCACTCTAGGGGGTTCTTTGTGATGAAAGGAGGGGCTTTGGAGGCAGGATCCAGGCTCGATTCAAGTGTGTCCAGACAGGGAGCTGGAGCGGGAACTAGCCCCAGCGATGGGACCGGGAGGGACCCAGATGCTTCGTCTGAGCTGCCTCTTAGGCACAGCGCCTGCCAGGCTGGCACATCTTCCCCAGCCCTGGGCTCGAGAGGAGCCAGGTACTTCCCAGACCCCTTTTCTAGCATGACAGGGCATCCTAGTAGGCACCGTCAACCCCAGTTTACCTGAGTGAGTCTTGGTTTTCAAAGTGTAACTATAAACAGTGTCTGGGTTGGACAGCATCCCCCTGCTGCTATCCTGCCAGCTGGTCCACCACCTCCAGGATGAAACCCCATCTCAGGTGTGGGCTTTACATGGTCTAGCTGTCAGGACAGGATGACAGGATCAGAGACACAGACAAGAAGCAGAGATTCATTTGCCAGGATCCGGTTTCTTCTCCCCAACTCCTTGCTCCCATGGAGGGCCACCCACTGTAGAAGAGGGAGGAGCTTAGGCTTGGTGCCTTCGTGGTTCTCTGTGATTTGGTGATTCTTTCAGGTGGCCATTGCAGAGCTCTTCACTTTGGTTCTCTTGTCCTTCTTGTCCTCAAGATAAAGGAAACAGTCTGTCACATGGGTGCTGCAATATTCCTGCAGGGAAAAGATAGCACACTCAAGCTGGGCAATTGGAGGAGAGTTTAATAATGTGGATACTTACAAAGGTGCAGCCAAAGTGCAGGAAAGACCACAAGGGTTAGTCATGACCCTGGGCCTGGAACAAGAGGGAGTGGCTCATACCTCCAGAACTCAAGTGAAGAAAAGAGGAGATCTCGGCTCCCACCAGGGACAGAGGACCCCAGCCAGGAGCTGTGACCTCTGACAGGGACATGGACGGCCTGTGGCATCCCCTCTCCTTCCCATCAGCTGACCTCAGTGGGAGGCCGGAGGTCGGGGAGCCAGCTGATATGACCCCACACTGGTCAGCCTGCAGTGGATGGAGGGGGCACAGAAAGAGTAGGACACTCATTCACTGGCCTCAACTCGCCTAACTTTTCTCTTCTACCAAAGCCTTACACTCGGCACAGACCAAATTTCCATCCTTCTGCAAACACGCTGGTATCTTTTCACAGCCCCACTGTGCTTTTGTTGTGCTGTTCCCTCTGCCTGAAATGCTGTGCCCTGCTCTGTTGCATTTATCAAGCTCCTTCCCACCTCAAAGGCCACCTTAACTCTCACAAGACCCAGATTGTCTTGAAAGTAACCAAGAATCCTTGCAATAGAGAAACACATGGTATATGCCTCCTCCCCCCACCATATTACAGGTAGATGGGGGGTGGACAGACTGCCGTCAACACACACCAGGATAAAGTATGTCTAGCGAACATTCATGGGGGATTAAAATTTGCAGAGGAAGTATGGTTGGCATACAAAATAACATTTAATGTTGGCTCTGATAGGGAAATAGGAATTTATCTAATAAACAATAGGGAAGGGTGTTCCCAGTACAGGCGGTCCCTGAATTCTGATAATGAACGGCGTGCTCTGGAAACAGTGAGAAGCCGTCCAGTATATCCAGTTCCTGTCCCATCTGGAGCATGTGGGGTGGGAGGTGAGATGGGGCTTTGCAGGAGACTGTACCCTGGAGCCCAGGGTCAAAGGGCAGGTGAAGTCCAAAGTGAATTTCCACTCACCTCTCAGCCCTTCTGGGCTCTCTCCCCTGGGAAACGTTGGTCCCCACGCAGGGGCTCAGGAGACCCTCATCTGTGTTTGGACTATTTGGATACGTTAAGGGAGGGAATGGAAAGAAACCGCCCCCACGGGCTGCCTGGCTCTGGTCACCGAGGGAGAAAAAGGCGCCACTGCTTTGGTCTGTGGTCTGTAACAGGATCCAGATGCCGCTTCACCAGGTTCATCAGTCAGTCCAGAGCTCTTCCTTTCTCACCACATGGATGTAACACCCTGCTATGAAATAAAGAAATGGCCTTCGGGCGCTGTAGCTTACAGATGTGCAATGACCTATTGAACAACCCCAAGCCTCCTCCAGCACTGGAATTAGTATTGGGCTTTGTCACCAGTACAGATCTCAGCAATGCACCATTTATCTCAGAGGAGTCACGGCCCGCCTGACTTGGCAAGTCTGCGTTGCGATGGTGCCGCGTCATTCAAATCTTACAGGACGGACAGAGGGGTGGGTGGATTTATCGAGAGCCCTCCTTAGAGGTCCCCACAGCCAGGCCTTCTTGATTAGTCCCCAGGACATTAGAGCGGTGAAAGGTGATAGATTCCTACAAAGAGCAAGCGTGTGTGCAGGGATGTGTGTGCAGGGGTGTGTGTGCAGGGGGCGTGTTTCTAAGTGAAGGTTGGTGCTGACTCATGGCCTGGGCCTTTACTGGACATGGGCTCCTGCCCTTTCATTTCTCAGGAGTTTGTGAAAGGTGGGAGATTTGAATAAAAAAAAAAATCAGTCAACAGATATTTATTGAGTGCTTATTTTGTACTCAATATGACATATAAAGGCACATGAGAAAAATAGGTATGGCCCTTGCCTTTCTGGGAGTTGCCATCTACTGAGCAATGTAATGAACATGTAGATCTGAGAAGGCCATGTGTATGATAGATTGTGTGATCCATTATTTGTTGAGTTCCTACTCCATACCAAGCAATGCGTTTACATGCATGCTTCTGTTTAATCGTCCCATTAACCCCATGCAGGAGGAAAATTTATTTCCGGTCCAGGCGAGTTAAGTGAAACTCAGTGAGGTCGGGTGACGTGTTGAGAGGCAGCAGAACAGAGCTGGCACTTGGATTCCAGCCGCCCGACTTCAGGGCCTGGCTCTTTCCTCCTCCCTGCCCTCCACCAGCAGTGTGGACTCACGGGGCACCATGGACACAGCCGAGGTTTCCTCTGGTCCTTTCCCGTCTATCATAAGCTCTCCTTCTGCTTCTCCCGAGGCGTGATCAGCCTTGGCCTTATTTTCATGACTAAGAGAGATTCCATAGCACACATCCTATTTTTCATGTGAAGCAAAAACAGTAGTGGTTGAGAGATGTGAGGCCAGTGTGGATGGTGTGAGTTCAGTGTTTGTGTCTCTAGGTAACCCAAGCCAATTTCATACATAGTAACGTGAGCTTAGATTCCAACCAGGTCAAAATTAGCAACCCCACCAGGTCAGCCTGCTCCTCCAGTAAAGAGCTCAGGGGACAGGTGGTTTTTGCTGTTTTCCGCAGGTCGGTGATGAAGCATCCTGGTTTGTCTGTTTGTTGGTTTCCCACAGAAGCAGACCTGGAAGATGCACAGGCCAACTCCATGGAGCTGGGTGTCGGTACTTCCAAGCCGACCACCTGTGATGCTTTGCTGTGAAACTTGAGGGGAGGGGCCGGGCACAAGCCAAACGCTCAGAGAAACAAAACTTGGGGGGCAGCTGGACCGCTGGACCATTTCTGAGTGTTAAGAGGAGATTGTGATCAGGAGTAATGAGGGGCAGAAACACTTACTTCTCTGTCGGCTCAAATATTGCTGGAGATGTGTTGCTTTTCAACGGCAGTTAAAGGGCCATTTGAGAGAAGGGATGGTTGGACTACTCACTGTCCTGGTCCATTACAGTCCTCAGATCTTCAGGCAGGTGCGTTTAAGAAAGGCCAAGCCGGAATTGTTCCCTCTTTCTTCAATAATCCTTCTCTTTATTTCAGCACTCTCTTTGTCTGTCTTTAGAAGGTGCCCAGCAGATACTTCTGCTTTATTTTTCTTCCAATTTCCAGGTTCCTCTTTCTCTCTCTGTCTCTGTCTCTTTTTCTCCTTTCCTCTAAAATCCAAAAGTAGCTCGAGGCTCCGAGTCCACACTCTAATGTTTTATCTCTGCCGCACTCATCCTGGCCTTGCTTACTCATTTTTTTTTTTTGCTATTCCTCTATGTACAAATGCAGCAACTGTAATAAAGCCACTATTCATCAGCAGGAGATGAAGGGCACAGAGGGCTGCATTTTTAGAGCTTTGGCACAATCGATGCAGCTGAAGAAAATTTCAGGTGTGTCAGTTCTCTCCACCATGCACTGTGCTCACGTGCGTGTTCTGGCGTGGCTGCATGTGGATGGTCCCCTTCTGGTCAGCCACACCTGAGGCTTCTCATCATCAAAGAGAATGCACTGATGATCTGTGCAGTCTGGAGGCCCTTGATGGCCTGTGTTCAAACAGGCCTGTTCTCTGTAAGAAGAAGCTTCTCCAAGGAAGGGAGTAGGGGGCCGACAGACAGACTGAGCAGGACACTAGCTCAGCAGTGAAATGGTAAACAAGCCTGTCCCTCCCAGGCACTCTCTCTCTGCCTGGATTCTGTCAGGATGTTGCATAGGCCAGGCTGTGGGCTGTCCATGGGGACCACACACAGGAGGGGAGAGCCGCCAGCCCGGTGGGAGGGGAGGGCTGCTTACAGATATAGGGAAAGTTGATGGGCCCTGGCTCGAGTATGGACGCAAGTGAGGTTGGGCATTGAGGCTCTGAGAGGAGACATGTTTGGAGTTTGGGGAGTTCCAGGGCTCAATCCAGAAGCCCTGTGTGTGCAGAGGTTGTTTCTCTGTTCTTTGCACATATGGTGGGACGGACGGAGGAGAGGATGCTCAGGGTGGGTGCCTAGTGCATCTCAAGACTGTTGGGGGGAAGGGGTGGAGATCTTCAGGGTTGGGCCAGGACATCTCCAATCCTTTCTGACTCTCCACTTCTCTTCCTGGCCTGCCTTAGGCTGACCTTTGACTCCTTCCTCGGTGGCAAGTGGCCATGTCTTGTTACACTTACCTGGATTAGTTAGGGAGGGTTGAGTTTGAAACCTTACTCACTTCCAGTTCATCTTATAGCTGATCCCCTTCCTGAGGGAGCTGAAATATCATGAAATACGTGTGTTTTAGGTGTAATTCTATAGAAGTGAACTAAGGGCTGTCTCTGGAAAAAGGGAACCTGTTGACTGAATTTCCCACCTGGTCTCTCCGCCAACTCCCCACTAACTAAGGCATCAGGTCTGCCTGAGAGTGCAGTTATGCTCGTGTCCACTTTTTTTTTTTTAATACTTGGA
Organism: Hyperoodon ampullatus; assembly: GCF_949752795.1. Taxonomy (NCBI): domain Eukaryota; kingdom Metazoa; phylum Chordata; class Mammalia; order Artiodactyla; family Ziphiidae; genus Hyperoodon; species Hyperoodon ampullatus. The sequence goes on along the minus strand of NC_136920.1, from coordinate 84,117,378 downwards.
GAATTGTCTCCTGTGTATCGTTCTGTAAATGAGACAGATAGATGAGGGCAGGTATGAGGAGGTGGCAGGAGTTGGCCACCAAGTTACCTTTGTGATTCATCTCTCAGAAGCCACGTTAATTCCGTGGAGACACAGCGAGACTGATATCCAGCAGTGACAGTTTGGGCATCTCATCATGACCTTCGCTGTGCCCCAAACCAGGGCGGAAGCTATGCCAGCTTTTCAGTGTAGTATATCACAGGGGCAGCATAACTGTGCTGAAATTGGCTGTGTTGGAGCATGAGTGCTTCTGCAAATGAACATCTTTGGCCCTGTGAGTGCGGTGCAGTGTGGTGAGACCACTTCTGTTTCATTCCATTTCCAATCATTAGACACTCACAAGGAAGCCCAGGACGGTCCTCTCGTGTTCACCGAGAGGCTGTGAAATGCCCCTGTTGTGGGCATCAGAAACAATGATTCAAGCAGTTTAGAGGTTGCTGATCAGCATTTCCTGCCCCACTGCCATTCACCTGGTGTTTGGTCAAATTTCAGCTGCTGGAGGACAAAATAAATGGGACTCTGCTTCTGGCTTCCCAGGGCACATTGGGTGCAAGAACGTTCTCTCCCGTAAAGTAGTGGAAAAGTGTTTCAAATGAGAGTCACTTCTTAGTGCCCACCTGTGCTGTGGCTCTCATGTCACCAGAAACCAGAGAAATGTCTAAATGAATGGTTCTCAAACTGGGGTCCCCAGACCAGGTAGTGGCCCAGCAACCTGTACTTTGTCAGGACTTACAGATAGTTGAATTTAAATGTTGTAGGGACTTTTGGGAAGCCCTGGATAAGGACATTTAAGATCACTGACTTTGGGGAAAAATAAGCAAACAAACAAAAGCTGGGTTTGGATCTTGGTTCTGCAGGGTGATCATAGTTCATTTGGATAATATTTCTTAGATTCAGTTAACCTCATCTGTAAATTGGCAATAATAAGTGAATGCAACCAAGTTTTTAAGATGATAAAATAACACACATAAGAAAAAAAAATGTCATGAAGAACTTAGGGGTAAGACAGCAATAAAGATACAGACCTACTGGAGAATGGACTTGAGGATATGGGGAGGGGGAAGGGTAAGCTGTGACAAAGCGAGAGAGTGGCATAGACATATATACACTACCAAATATAAAATAGATAGCTAGTGGGAAGCAGCCGCATAGCATAGGGAGATCAGCAAGGTGCTTTGTGACCACCTAGAGGGGTGGGATAGGGAGGGTGGGAGGGAGGGAGACACAAGAGGGACAAGATATGGGGATATATGTATATGTATAGCTGATTCACTTTGTTATAAAGCAGAAACCAACACACCATTGTAAAGCAATTATACTCCAATAAAGATGTAAAAAAAAAAAGCACATATCATAGACTCACAGGATACCTAGCATATAGTAATATGCATTCAATAAACATCAGTTGTGAATATGAATTTAACCAATCCCTCCCCTTGCATCCAAGCAAAATTCAGAGCAGTGACTGCCCTTAAAGTCATGAATATGAATGATATCCCAGGTACATTGCTAGCAAAGCGAGCTGTGGAGTGTGTTGTTCTTAAGGGGGTTCACACCATGGTGGTTCAAATCCACATTTTAGTGAGGTAGCCTGAGAGGAACAGCATCAGGTGTGCAAGAAAAGTACAGCATCAGGGAGGTCCAGCTGCCTCCATTGGCTGCTCTTCCCTACCTCCTGCTCAGACTCATGGTATGTTCAGGATATTGTTATCACAGCCGACAGCAAGTCTTGGAGTTCACTCTAGACCAGTCCAGACCACATGTGCATCCTGGCTATTGGAGAGCTTATGAAAATGCAGATTCGTTCATTACATCTGAGGTGAGGCCTGAGTCTGTGTTTCAAACAAGCTTCCAAGCGATGATGATCTGCTGGTTTTCTGGTCACACTTTCACATAATGAAGGGCTAGCTCAGTGCTTCTCAAACCCTCATGTGCATACAGTTCCCTCTACGTTTATGCTGCTTAAGTGATGGTCTGTGGGCCATCAGCATTGTCATCTCCTGGGAGCTTACGAAAAATGCAGACTCTCAGGCCCCACCCCAGACCTTCCAAATCAGAATGCATATTTAAGTAAGATCCCGAAGAGAGTTACCAGCACAGAAATGTGGGACATCCCTTCAGGGTGTGTGTTTATTCGCATAGGACCCTGCACTTGTTAAATGCCCTGCTCTCACCATCTTGAAATTCTTAATAGTCCTTGAACAAAGGGCTCTGCATTTGCGTTTTGCACTGAGATGCACAAGTTATGCAGCTGGTCCTGGATACCCGGCTATATACCCCAGTGCTTTTCAAACTTTGGTGGGTGTGTGACCCAGCTGGGGTATTGTTAAAAATTCATGTTTCTGAGTTCCCAAAGATTCTGAGTCAGTAGGACAAGAAAATCTGTAACAAAATCACCTCATGTGATTTTGATGCAAGTGGTCCATGCCCACTTTCAGAAATACTCCTCTGGTCAGGTTTCCCATCATTTCTATCCTTTGTTGTCCAAAAAATGCAATAAGCAGCACAAAGCAAGCTGGACAGCTGAGCAGAGGTGTTTCTGGTTGAGCAGTTTTCCCTACAGGGCCTCTCAGCAAGCCTTTCCACCTGTGCCTGAGAGGCCCGGCAATGATCATGTGACATTTACACAAGTACAAGTGGAAAGGATGCATAGCACTGAAGAGCACATCTCGAGAGGGACTGCTTGGGGAAGCTGGTGTACTCAGCAGCATTTCTCAGGCTTTTTATGGTCACAGACAATTATGAGAATTCAGTGGAAGCAACCCTCCCTCCCCACTGAAAAATTCACCTTTGCACATCCTGAGGAGCACCCAGGACCAGGACTTAGAACCTGGCTGAGGCATCTGACTCTCCATCACTCCCTAGCTCTCTCTCCTGAGGCAAGTCACTAGACCATTTCCGACCCTGGAGGCCTGATCTTTAAAGTGGAGAATGGGTAAGATCATCTATCTCATCAATTTGCTGCAAGAATCACATGAGACAGGGTGGATATAAAAGTACTTTGTACCCTGCAAAAGAATGATTACATTGGAGGCAACATTATACCTACCGTGGCTAAGTTGCTATTTCCAGCATTATAGCCAGGATCAGGACACTGTGTTTGTGAATTTAGCCTCAGGCCATAAAACATACTCGGTGTAGCTAGAGAGGGAAATGCATGCAGACAGATTTGATGAGGACTTGGCCAGAGTAGCTGGGAAATTTGAAAGTGTAGGAAAAGAGAAGGGAGCTTCCACAATTTGGGGACTCCAGATGCAAAAATAAAAGAAAGAAAGTCTATTTTTACATGTGTGAACCATTTTGAGATTTTGGAAAATGCCTTTAGTCTAGCAGTAATTGAACATTTCTGCCCCTGGGTATAATGAGGAGAGATAGCAATGGTGGTGGTCCATATTTAGTTTTGACTTCAAAAGCCTTCTGTTGGAATTCGCTATTCTGAGATGGGAGGAAGAATGTTTAGTAGTTAAAAGCTGGGTTTCTGATCTAGTACACGTTATCTGTGCCATTTGCCAGAAGCATTCAGTGTCTCTGTTCTTCAATTCTTTTTACCAATAGAACCTTCCTCGTAGGGTTGGTTTGAGTATTGGGCAACTTAGTACACCCAGAACATCTTGAAAGCAATGTGAGGCATTATCATCATGCACATCATGGAAATCGCAGAGCGAGGGGAGGATGGGGGTAGTCCCAGGGCCCAGCCATTCTGAGGATGGATGATGGCTCCAGGCTATAACTATTGAATAGTTAGGGGCATTGAAATAGTCCTGTGCTCAGGGGTTTTCAGAAGCACAGAATCACTCAGGACCCGGAAGTCTGAAATAGCCAGTGTTCTGAGGCTGCAGTTCTGCAAGACCTCGGATGCTGAGTTCCAGAAAGTGCCACCCAGGCCAGAGCAAACAGGAGGTGCGCGTGTACACATTGGGGGCAGGGGACGAAGACAAGGCATGGTGACCAGGCATCTCAGCCTTGCCAAGAAGACCCTGATGGCTCCCGTTTCTCTGCGGTCCCTTGACTTACCTGTCTGGTCCTCCCTCCAGGTGCACGATTGACAACCGGGTCACCCGGGTGGCCTGGCTGAACCGCAGCACCATCCTCTACGCCGGGAATGACAAGTGGTGTCTGGACCCCCGCGTGGTCCTCCTGAGCAACACTCAGACCCAGTACAGCATCGAGATCCAGAATGTGGACGTGTACGACGAGGGCCCATACACCTGCTCCGTGCAGACGGACAACCACCCGAAGACCTCCCGGGTGCACCTCATCGTGCAAGGTAGGCGGCCTGGGGGCAGCCGGTGCAGGGATGGCTGAGAGAGCCTGTATCTGACACTTTCACTGTGATTCTCAATTGAGATGAGTCTGTCTGTTCCATCTGGCCAGGACAATTTCCTAATTTTCACTTTGCCATTTGATGCTAAAATTTCAAATCATTTTCCCATTGAATAGGACTAGGATTTGTTTTTTTGTTTGTTTGTTTGTTCTTTGCTTTTGTTCCAATAATACGTTTTCTCAGAAAATTAGTTCCTGATTATTGCTTTCCTTGGCTTTTTTCTCCTCTAAGTTTTTTTAAGGTTCCATCCAATGCTAAGCTTGCTTTATTTTAAGACCAGCATTTTAGCTCTTCTGGCACTGCGCATATGCCATCCCTCACACAGCCTTCAAAGAAGGCAGAGCCGACTGCAGATGCTCTAAACACCTACCTGGGACATGGCCGTCACAGCCACCTCTGTTGTTTCAAGCTTGTTGGCTTCTTCTCTCACCTCCCAGCCCTGGGTTTCTGATACCACGTCTCGCCTTTAATGCCTGTGTCTGATCCCCTGTGTTTTCGTTGCATCCCATTCCCCTCCCCTTCCTCTGAGCCTCTCACACCCACCCCCAGCTTTTGAGGTCTGTGTTTTTGCATCTCTTGCTTCTGCTGTCTCCATGCTTCCCAAGCCCTTCTCTGCTTCCCCATAAGCAGAGCAGGTGCTGGGCATTCAGACAACACACAGCCGTGCAGACGGATTCCCAGACGGGGGGCAAGTGCTCAGAATCAGACTTGGCCGCTTTCTGGCTGTGGGACCCCAGGTTACCAACTGTGACTCAAAGTTTCTTTTTGTAAAATGGAGTCAACGTTGCGAGGGTCCGTGGAGGGGATTACATTTTCCATGTACTGATGTGTAAACACTCAGGAGAGGGCCTGGCACACAGAGGTGCTGGTTAAGTGTTAGCTATTTTTAAAAAAATACAGCTGCTATTTTTTTAAACTTTTTAAAAACGTATTTAACTGTGGACCACATCCTTGTTCCTTTACCTCAGAGGTGAAGAACCTGAGCGATGGAGCCAGATCCTCTGCTGGTCTTTTCTCCAGCTCTCATTCCCAGCTCTCTTCATCCCCCTGAATGGCAGGTCCACAGCAGTAAGCTCCAGGTCCAGAGGCTCCTCCAGCATCCCCTTCCCTCCTTTCCAGCAGCCCAGAGGGAAGGGGAGAGCTGTGGATGGTAGGTGAGAGCGACAAGGAGCAGGAAAGGGAGGGAAGGGAAGGGAGCTGGGAGAAGGCAGGACAGAGGGCAGCTTGGGTCAGGGTCCCGACTGTGAAGGGTGAGGTCGGTGGGCAGTGTTGGGAAGAGGACAGGCTGGAGGGAGACCCACACAGGCTCTGGCGGCTCAGGGATGAGGCCAGTGGGGTGGGTGGCGCCCCGTGCTTTGACACAGCTTGGTCACACCAAGTTGTTTTTATTTTATGTTGTTTTCCCCTCTTTCTTTCTAAAAAGAAATGATGATGGTTGTTTCCTCTATTGGTTCTATATATGAAGATCTTCAAACTGCTGGAGACAAACAGCATTTTTTAAAGGAAATGGAATTGCATAGACAGTATCAGAATGTATCACAAACAGCAGAGTAGGTATTGTTGCATGAGATGGTGTTGGTGGGCAAAAGTTTTATTATTGGCCAGAAAAAGATTGAGAATCACACCGTTCTGTGAGGGAGTTTGATGGATGCCCCAGTGGCACAGTCGGTAGCACCAGGGGGTGAGTTTGCAGCCACACCCCACGCCCCCCACCCCATTCCCTCCCTCCCCACCCCGTGCACACACTTACTGCTGAGAGTGCCTGACAATGACAGACAGACCTTAGGAACTCTTCACCATCACAGACACTTGCCTTAGGAAGCAGGACCTCTACAGAACTGGAAAATGGAAGGAGTCGTGACAAACTCTGAAGCCTCCTTGAAAACAAGGATCATGTTTGTGTCATTGATTTTCCTTAAGGTCCCCTCCCCCTCCTCGCTCACACCCATACACTCCTGCCCTGTGCACCTGGAAAGTGCCTCAAACAAAGTGCACATTTAATAAATGCCCCTTGAGGCAAATGGCTGGGTTATAGCCCCAAGGACTTACACAGGCTCAAAGAGGGAAGGTTGAGAGTGGGTGGGGGGGAGGCGGGAGGGGCAGGGCATGGAGGATGGGGTCTAACATCAATCCTCTCTCGTATCCATGGGGACGGAAAGTGTCTAAACCCCAGCTAGGCATTTACACCTGTGGCTTGGCAAGGTGGCCTCTGAGCATGACATACCACCTCAAGTATCAGAATCTCATCTTGGGCTAATTTTCGAATGCTGATGAGTATATTGATCTGGAAACAAGCTGGGTTAAAAAAGATTCTGGTCTTGTCCACAGACTCAGCCTGAGCTAATCCACTGTCGATATGCCTGGACCAGGCATTATTGACACTTTAATGAACAGAGGACCATCGCTTCTTGGAGCCAACCTGTCCCTCCTCTTAAAAGCAATCAGACAAACTAAATAGAGCCAGGCTCCCCTGTTTCTGTATTGGAAAAAGGATACATCACCATCCAGGATTTTTAAAAAAAAAAAAAAAGAAAGAAAGAAATGTACTTATCTTGGAATCATTTACTGTACTGAACGTAAACCCTAATTCCCAGCAGAATCAGACTTCTGGATTCTGCTGACCTCCCTGTTCAACCCTTTGCAGCACGATGTTGGAATGGAAGACATTTTAACTTTTCAAAATGGTAGTACTGACATTAAACACATACTCACAGACAGACCCACACATATTAGCAGCAGCAGAAAATAACTAAACTCATATTTCCACCCATGAGTGTGTGTATTTGTGTACATGTAGTCAGCTTCATACATAAATAAACACACACAGAAGGAAAGTAATATTATTTTCACAGAATTAAGTGAGCTTACTAAAGTCTGAGATTGTGTTTCCCCCCTTTCTAGCAAATACCCCTACTGCCCCGCTTGTTCTTTGTACTGGGTCTTCTCTCTGGTTGCGATGCTGTGTGTTTAACTCCTGCTGAGACTTGGTGCCACCCGTGCATCTCCCTAAGTACCAGCCCCTCAGCCCCCTGTGCCTGCCCCACCCTCGCCTTCATTCATTCACACATAAATCGCCACTGAGAAACAACTCTGCTTCCCAGTACCCTGGCCAAGCACTCAGCACATGAAGATGAACGAAATGCTGCCCCTGAAGTATCAGTTGCCATTCGTGGGGGGAAGATGGACTTGTATGCCATTTGCCCAAGTCCTCCCCAGGAATTTAGGTTCTGGGAGTGTAGCTGTTATCTAAATCCTTCCGGAGAACGGAGTGCCTCCAAACCCTTGGGTCCTCTCACCCACCTGGTGTTTGATCAGATATTTTAATAGAGTTCAGGATGACCTATACAGCGACCTGGCTGGTCCGCTTACATGGCAGCCACATTTCCTGTGGGCTCCTGGGCACTCGCCAGTCCTCTGGCTCAAGCTTGGGCCTCAGGGCTGGGGCTTTCCTTGGCCCGGGTCTTCTGGAGCTTGGCTTTTAGTGCATCGTCAGCCCTTGCAACCCTCAAGGCAAGCCTTTCACTGGTGGCAAGTTCTAGATTTGTGCCTGGCTCCCTAGGATATTTTAAAAATCTGTTGATAACACATCATGTCCTCATAGTAAAGGAAAAGGGAAATAGCGGATGCTTGGTTCCTTTTTGGTTAGTGGGTCCATCTCTTCTTTTCTCACTACCTGTTGCTGTTGCGTTGTATTTTCCCTGTATCTTTTTTTAGGAAGATTGCTCTGGGGCTACCTAAATTCTCCCAAATCTTTCCCATGCTGTTGGGAGCGGGTGGTTTCCAAAGGTCTCGGCAGGACTGGTGAAATGGCTGGAGTGGGGACAGTGGTCAGGCAGGCCTGGGCTACAGAGAGAAGCCCTGAGGTAGAAGGCACAGGGGTGGAGAAGCAGCTCTGAAGTCGAGCTGTGGAGAGCAGCAGCCAGAGGAGGGGAGAGTGTGAAACCCCAGAGAACTCAGGCTACATGGCCAGGGCTGTAAGACCAGCCTGAAGGACGAGGCTGATGGCGCTTCTGATTCACACTGTCCAGGGGCAGCGTCTGGGGAGGAGCGGGCTCAGGGCTTCAGACAGAGCCCGGACAGTCATGTGGGGTGAGTGTCAGAGGCAGGTCAGGAACAAGGGGCGGCCTCAGGAGGAGACCGGTCCTGGAGCCAGTGTGGGAGGGAAGTGAGGGACAGCACATCTGAGCTAAGGAGCTACTCAGCACAGTGGCTATTTAAAATTAAATGTAAACTAGCTAAAACCAAATACAATTTGAAATTGACTCCTTCAGTCACACCAGCCACGTTTCAGGTGCTACAGCAGCCGCTGGGGACTGGTAGCTCCTGTGTTGGACAGTGCAGATAGAATATCCCCAGAGGCCTTGAACTGTCTGCTGGGCAGCAGGTGCTGAAATAAGAATGGGCATCATTGACTTCGAAGGCCGGCTGTGGGGTGGAAAGGGGGATAGGATTTTGGAGAGAAGATGGTAATTAGAAAAGATGGTGGTGCTTTAAAAACTAGAGAGACGTGGGACTTCCCTGGTGGTCCAGTGGTTAAGGCTTCGCCTTCCAACGCAGGGGGTGCAGGTTCCATTCCTGGTCGGGGAGCTAAGATCCCACATGCCTTGGGGACAAAAAACCAAACATAAAACAGAGGCAATATTGTAACAAATTCAATAAAGATTTTAAAAATGGTCCACATCAAAAAATCTTTAAAAAAAGAAAAACAGGAGAGACTTGTTGAAAAAGATGGAGGCCTGGAGTTCCTCTGTTAGCTACACAGAGTAGGACATCCAGAGTCCGAAACTGTGTCCCAAGGAGTAGAGGCAGAACCTGGGGACTGGATAAGTGGGTGGATTCAGGAGGTACATCCACCAGAACATCGAGACTCTGGCCTTGGATCCGGGGGAGGGTGACGCTATCACATCTAAAGTGCCCTGTGATGAAGCCACAGGTAGCAGCAGGCGGCCGGGAAGTGGGGAGGTGTTCAGATACTTGGACTTCGTGATTTTCCGATGCCTTGAATTCTCCATTCAAAATGAGTTTGTGAAAAGTAAGAAATACCACCCAGGGGTTTGCATGCCCACTTAGGCAGCCGGAACGTAATCTTTTAGACCAGAGTGAGGGCGATCCATCTACGAGTTATTAAAATTTGGGTCTAGCGCTTTCCATCTCTTTGACCTCAGGGTGCCCTGCTTTATGAGTGTAATTAATAAGAGGCTGTTTCTCCAGTTCAGCTGCGTATTTTAATCCTTTCCCCTTCTTGATCCTGCTGCCAAACCAAGCTTCTCCGAATATGGAAATGCTCTACCCTGTCTCCATTGTTTCTTGGAAGAGGCCCCATCCTGGAAAGCTGAGTGAATAAAAATGCTTTGTGGGACTGAATTGTTTGCCAAATTCAGGACAGTATGGAAGACATCCCCAGAGCCCTAACTGTATCTGTAAAAGCCCTTATGTGGCAGTGCAGGAAAACTGCCCTGGTGGTCTTCAGGGACCTTAGGGAATGCTCTACTTAGCAGCATGCAGAACCGGACTTGGCAGGTCTGCTGCTATACCTGCTGGGCTTCCATCTCACTTAGAGACCTACCTGCATGACAGAGGAAGGTAGAATGCAGTGCTTATAAAAATGAGGGCTGGCTTCCCTGGTGGCGAAGTGGTTGAGAGTTCGCCTGCCGATGCAGGGGACACGGTTCCTGCCCTGGTCCGGGAAGATCCCACATGCCGCGGAGCGGCTGGGCCCGTGAGCCATGGCCGCTGAGCCTGCGCGTCCAGAGCCTGTGCTCCGCAACGGGAGAGGCCACAGCAGTGAGAGGCCCGCGTACGGCAAAAAAAAAAAGGGGGGGGGTATTGGTGTAAAAATAATACTAATAAGAGCTTTTGGCCCTGTATCAGTTTTCTAGACCCTATTTAGGTCTCTCTTTTGTCATTGGAGCATCTAATCACCCCCTCCCTTTTGTTTGGTCTAAATGAGTTTTCCTATTTCTTCCTGGGCAGAATTAATCTGAAAATCCCTGCTATGGTTTGATAGTTAATTACCTGCCTTTTGGAGTCAAACAGCTCTGAAGCTCATGTGAAGGGGGTCCCCTGCTAATGTCTATGGAATAAGACAAGGATGAGAGGAGGAAGCCAGGTTGTGGCCGTCCATTCCCTGGGCTGGCGGGATTCTGGAGAGAAAGAGACCAGGCCGGAGAATAGCCAGCACCAGCAGGTGGCTTGCAAACAACAGAGCTTTGGTGGTGCCAGCCCTGCATTTACCTGGTATTGTCTCCCTGCTCAGAACCCTCCCCTCTTACCCGCCTGATATATATAATCGTGTTGCTTTCTAATCCTGAATAATTAATTGACATTGTCAAGCCAAACTCATTATTATGATTAAGAGAACAGGAACAATAACTTTTAATTTCTAGATACCTACGCCCCATAGACCCTCCCCACCAGAACCTGAACAAAAGGGAATTTGAAAAACAACAGATCAAAGGGAATAATATACTCTAATCCTTACACTGAAAGCAAAGACTTCTGTCTCTCAGACAGCCACATCCCCCGCTGAAAGCAGCCTGCCCCCTGGCCCTGCGAGGCTCCTGTGGAGCTGAAGAGACCTTTGCACCACCTAATTTCCATTCGGGCTACATCTCTCTGAGTCCATAGTAGAGGAAGCATCACCATCCAGCCCTAAGTCCACAGATGTCACCTTTTGAGCACATCTGCATTCTTCAGCTGCCAGTGGCCTTGTGTGACAGTAGGTCACATTTGCCATCCCAAACTGCTCTCCAAACCGTCTAGCCTCTTCCTTCCCCCGTTCAAGATATAGATCAAAATGCACATTTGGCCTGGTCATAAGACTGTACCTCTGAATTGGGCAGAACTTTCAAAAAGTCAGGAAATTAAATTCCACCACAACATTAAAGTGTTCCTCAAAGCACCCTGGAGAATGACAAGGAAGTAGGGCATTTTACCTGAAATTGATTTACAGAATTTCGACAGCATGCAAATGAGGCAACTCAGTTTTACCTGCTGAGTTTTTAAATTTTTTGATGCAGTTATGGACCATGGAGAGGCAAAAATTCTTAGTGAGTTTGCTCAATTTCAGTAACCACCCGGAACGTCATCCATCTGTTAAGCCAAGTAGGGTAGAGTCTATTAGACTAAAGAAATCTGAGAAAATAGCTATAGTAAAATTTATATAGGCTTAATAATGGCATTTTCTGTGCCTTCTGGTGTTGCTGGGAGGCTCTTTCTGTTTCCTAGGCAGTTGGGAAAACTCGGCACCTGCCTGCTGGTGCTTCCTGTTCAGCAAAGTAGGTAATAACAGGTCCCCTGTCCTATCCGCCACACCACTCAGAGCTCTAGGGAAGTAGGAAGCCCGGGTGACCCTATTGCTTCACAGCAAGCCTTATGGGAGTCAGGCAGCATCCCTCCAGGTAAGCAGTTAGGGTTCCCAAGGGGGGAGGTCTTTAAGCAACCACAGAATTCTTATCCCTTAGGTGGTTTTCTCCAGGGAGTCTGTGCTGCCTCAGATTCCAATACCAGAGGGTTGAGAAAAGTCGCTCTGATTCCTCCTGGATCATATGTAGCCCTGTAGCCTCCAAACAAGATGTGTTGTCATTTTCTACTGGGGAAAGGGTAAGCATGAGATTCTGAGTAAGCAGCATTTCCCAAAACATTCCTTTAGATTCCTGTTCCCGTATCACAGGCTCCCTATGGCTTACTCAAATTGAACTTGAAGCAAATATTTTTAATGAAGGATTGTATGAGGTGTCTTTATGGTTTTGTGATCCATGGGATCTGGCTCATGACTATATTCCTAAAGATTCTGGGAGTCATCCCTGTAAGGGTGTGTATAAAGTGATATCAAGGACAGCATCATTGATTTGAAGGCCGTGACTTTTGCAAACGACTCAAAAACGTCTAAACCCTCCCTCTTCTTCCTGCCAAATTGAAACATCTAGCTTCTTATGGCGTGGGGAGAAGTTGGTGACCAAGTCTCTTAGTCCATCTGTTGTCAGATGAGGATTGTCAGCTGTCATCTTTCAATTCCATTTAACAGTATTTGGAAGCTAGGCTCTGGGGACACACACGTGTTCAGAGTTCCCGCCCTGTCTAGCAGAGGAGACTGCTGTATTATTTGTTAATAACCCTCTTAGAGGATAACAGGGGTTAGGAATTAGGATGTTTATACGTAGAAATACGATGAATACACCAAAAGGGAAAAACTAATTTCATCTGCAAGATTAGGCAAAACTACAAGCTTGCGTTTCTCCAGGGTCTTCAGTGGTGAGCAGGATTTGCCAGGGGATCTGGAGAGAAGCGTCCTAGCCCTGGTGTGCACAAAGCTGGAAAGTCTGAAAACGCCTGACATGTAGGAGGAAGAGTGAGGATGATATGAGGTCCTAGGGCAGGGCCCCTGGGGTGAAACCACTGGACATGGGGCCAGAAAGATGGGCTGCATCTAGGTTGGCCTGTGTGTCCGGGAAGGAGCTCAGTGATGAACAGAAGGATGAGTGTCACGTGGTTTTCCTTGATGTTCTACAAGAACATCAATTTTCTTCCTCAAGGAAGGTTGCATTCGATTGCTTGGGCAAAGGTCAAATATCCAGAAGGCAATCAGTGGAATAGAAAATGGCAAGTGCCAGGGGGCAACAAACCTTGGAGGAGAGAGAAGTATTGGAAGGAAAGGATAGATCAAAACCCAACTGGTCCAGTGCCCCTCGCACATCCACATACAAAGGGGGAAAGACTGCAAAGACTCTTTTGTCATCAGGTCAGCATTTAAAGCACTAAAACACATGTTTTATAATTACATTCGCACTAATGATGATATCCCCTCGGTGTAGTTAAGGTGCCTTTCTTTGTACACTAGCAAACAGAGCCGTTGGCACTGAGGTGCTTAGCTCTTTCATAGTGATGATTGTGCCAGAGAGCTTGAGCATGCTGCCAAAGGTAAATGAGAACCACAGGAAGGGGTCTGCATCCCATCGGGTCCGCCAGACCCGCCCACCCTGGCAGCCACCTCTCACTGGTACCCGAGAGCCATTGGGTAGAGGAGACCTGGTGTTTCAGATGTCTCCAGGCCAATTTAGGATAGACAGTGTCACCCCTTGGAGTGTATCTTAAGATTTGTATCCCTGTTGAGCGTTGTCTGTGATAATTTAGTGTCTGATGTTGGTAAGAAATCTAATTGGCTTTTGCTGGAGTTCGGCTCAGTGGAGAAAGGCTCCTGGAGATGTTGGAACAAGATGTTTTTTTTCTTTTGAGAGATCTTCATTTCATGTTACTTGAGAAAAAAATTTATTGATTTAAAATTAGAGCAGTTTAATTTGGTGGCATGTTCTCTTTATGTCTCAATTATACATTCATGTCTTTGTGGTAAACTCAGCTGGTGGGGGGATTAAGAATTCAAAATAGAGGATTTTCACTTGGCAAATAGTGCTTTCTACTGTGATTAATTGGGAGTCTGCCCAGTGAACCCAATGTTGGCTCCGTTGGGGATGGAATAGCTTAGCAGAAAGAAGTAAATTTCAGGATTTAGGAGTCCCGGATTCCGGTCTGAATCTTGACATAAGTACCTGGAAAAATGACCTACTTCTGTAATCTATTTCAGATTAGACACACTTTATAGAAATGTTTTGATGTATCACCCAATCTAATTTGGAGGAAGGTACCAACTAGAAGGAAGCCGAACATCGCTAGAAAGTAACGTCCTTCATTTGTGTAATTGTTTATCAGCATAAAGGTTTCCAGGCCCTTCCTTCCCTTTGTCTTATGTTGGCTACTTTTAAACAGTCCTGGTCCTCGGCACCAAGAATGCGTACGTGTCCTGTTGCGGATATGGGTCTCCATTCCCAGGAGGCTGTCTGGGTTGCATTCCCTTTCCCCATCCGGGTCCCCTCCTCTGCACTCTGTGTGCCTGGTTTTCTGACCTCTGACCTGCCATCCCCAAGGGAGCATTCCTCTGCTCCCTTGCCATCACCCCCTTTGCTCTTACAATTCCACGGGTCTGGTTTATGGAGGTCTTAGACTGCTATCGTGCCTGCGCTTCAGAAGGGGGACTTGTGCTCACGCTGCCCCTCACTCTAAGCACCCAAGCTAGCCACAACCTTTCTCACAACCTTGAGCTAAGGGACCAGAAAATTTGATTTTCCTTTTCCCCTTTCACTCACACATAGACTACCGTGTGTCGAGTACTGAAATACGAGTTGGAATAGATACAAAGATGACTGAGACTGCTCCCCATGATCAGGATATAAAATGGGGCTGAGGCAGCAGCAACTAGGGTTTAAAGGGGGAACTGCTGGGACAGAGCTGTTCACGAACATCCTGGGACTAAGAGAGAGATGCTCCTGCGAGCTGGGGAGCTGGCTTGGGTGTCCGGGAAGGCCAAACAGATACAAGGCTTCTGAAAATGATGGTCTGACATTTTAGCTCTGGGCTGCTAAAATGAAAATAAAACAACTAGTCTGCCCACAGCCACTCTGCTCTCCATCACCCACACTTTCTCCACTCGCAGCCGGAGTGCTCTTTTCAAGCCTGGATCTGATGGTACCTCAAGGACTTGACCGAGGGCTGCACATCCTGGGACGCCTCCTCTCCACTCCTGGTTCACATCACGCTCCTGCCTCACTGCTCTCATTGCATTTTCCTTTACTTGTTCTTTCTGGTCGTGGAAATGACCAGAAATGGCCTTTCTCCCTTCTCTGCCTTCTGCCTTGCAGCCTTTCCTCTTTTCACTCAGTTAACCCCATTTATCCTTCAAACTGTAACTTGAATGCCACGTCCTGAGGGAGCTTCCTCAGACCTCCTGTCTTAGGGTAACCTCCACCCAGCCTCCCCCAGGACTTAGAATCATGCAGCTCTTTGTATTTCTCACCATAGTTGTAATTCGGCATTTGTTTTGTGATTAGCTGATTGTGTCTGTTTTCCAAGGAGCCTGTCTGCTTTTGCATTTTATCCTCAGGGCCTAGAACTTAATAGGGGCTCCCAGGCTACTTGTTGGATCATGAATGGACCCATAAAGCTTCTTTTTTCAATCATTAAGCTAATGGATTTATTGTGTGTCGAGACTGGCTGTGCTAGGCTAAATAATGACCACCCAAAATATCAGGTCCTAAGTTTTGGAACTGTGAGTGTCACCTTACATGATGACGTCTTTGCAGATGTGATTAAGTTAAGATCTGACATGGAGAGATTGACCTGGATTAACTAGGTGGGCACTAAATGTAATCACATGTATCCTCATAAGAGGGAGGCTGGAGATTTGATACAGACACACAGAGGAGAAAGCCACGTGAAGATGGAGCAGAGAGAGACTCCGAATTGCTCTCCTTGGCAACTGGAGTGATGTGGCCATGAGCCAGGGAGCAGCCGCCAGATGCTGGAAGAGACAAGGAACAGATTCTCCCCTAGAGCATCCAGAGGCGGTGCAGCCCTGCAGGTACCTTGGTTTCAACGCAGTGAAACTGATTTTGGACTTCCTGGTCTCCAGAATTGTGGGAGAACACATTTCTATTGTTTTAAACTGCCGAGTTTATGGTACCTTGTTACAGCAGTTGCAGGAAACTAATACACTGGCCTTAAACCCTGTGAATCCCTGGTGGCTGAAAGTCAGAAAAGGTTGGTATTCCAAATCTGCCAGAAGTTCAGGTTTGGCCAATGTGAGAGCTGAATAAAGGGTCATCTTGCGGGCAGGCTGTTTATTTCTTCTTTAAAGGAATCTCTTTGGACAGCCACGCTTGTGATGTAGATGTTTGTACAACATCAGCTCCTTTTCCTTGGGGTACCTACAGGAGGTGACGGAATAATCCAAATGCCGAAACAGAGACTCTACTTTTTTTTTTTTTTTTTTTTTGCGGTACGCGGGCCTCTCATTGTTGTGGCCTCTCCCATTGAGGAGCACAGGCTCCGGACGCGCAGGCTCAGCGGCCATGGCTCACGGGCCCAGCCGCTCCGCGGTGTGTGGGATCTTCCCAGACCGGGGCACGAACCCGTGTCCCCTGCATCGGCAGGCAGACTCTCAACCACTACGCCACCAGGGAAGCCCGAGACCGCCTCTCTTGTTGATCAGCTACACGTGTAGAGCTTTAGGGCATCTGACTGAGGACAGAAGTTTGTGCACACAAGTAAGAGTGGGCTGGGCCCAGGTTTCCCAGACGGTCCTTTTCCCAAGAAACATGTGTTCTCCTCCGTGTGGGATTTGTTAAGGTTGGAAGTAAAATGAGGTTAATGTTTACATCTTTGTAAAAGTTTCAGGTTTATATGTTTACAAATAAGGGGGAAAGAGTGTGCCAGGCTTTGTTTCAGTTTGGAAGTCTGAGAGTATGGCTTTTGGATTATTGAAATAAAACAGATCACCCAGTGGAGGTAAGATGTACAACAGGCCAGGAGAAAACAGTAATGGCTAAAATAAGACAGGATAAGCTGTGACAAAGCGAAAGAGAGACATGGACATATATACACTACCAAACGTAAAATAGATAGCTAGTGGGAAGGATCCGCATAGCACAGGCAGATCAGCTTGGTGCTTTGTGACCGCCTGGAGGGGTGGGATAGGGAGGGTGGGAGGGAGATGCAAGAGGGAAGAGATATGGGAACATATGTATATGTATAACTGATTCACTTTGTTATAAAGCAGAAACTAACACACCATTGTTAAGCAATTATACTCCAATAAAGATGTAAAAAAAAAAAAAATCCTGCATAGATTGAGAGGAAGTCTAGCCCTACTGGTGATAGCTGGTGACACTGGCAATGTAGGCCAGGGTGGCCCATCGCACTCAGAAGAGCAGGCAGCCCACAGGCAGCACCACAGAAGGTGAGCTGAGACAGGGTCCTTACCATCCCTGCCCCCCGCCGACACCCAGTATCTCCTGCCTCACCTTTGGCCCAGGCCCCGGGTGAAGAAAGAAGCATTTATAACATAAACTTGTCCTTCCTTCAAGCATTCACTATTCAAATATTCATTGATCTCCTCCTATGAGCCATGAATTATGCTAGACTCTGGGGTAGAGTACAAAGACCAGATATTTGTCCCCAAAGAAAAGACTATTGCTAGAATATTGCTAGCGGGTAACAAGAGAAGTGAAGAGTTCATGGTAGTATAGGGAGAGGGTCGGGGCAAGGACCAGGGGGTATGGCAGTGCCCCGGAGAGACCCTTACCTCCAAGAACCCCAGGGGACCCCCAAAGGCAAGCTTCACCTTAGTGAAGCTCTGAATAGGGTTAGCCAGGTGAAGTGGGGCAGGTGGGTGGTCCCAGACAGGTGACAGTGTATGCAAAGGCCAGGAGATGGACGGGAACGTGGCCAATTCAGGAAACCCATAAGCATCCTTCAGGCAGGCTCTGAGAGGAGAGGAGAGAGGGTGGCAGGTGAGACCGGAGAGATGAGCTCCAGCCAGGTCCCACGAGGTCCCGGAAACTGGCTACAGAGTTTGGAATTTTTCTCAAGGGCATAAAAAGCCCATATTAGAGGAGAAAGGACCCTATTCAGGAAGATTTCTCACAGGGTTTCTGTTCTGCCGAGAGGGCTCCTGGGAGCCCAGTGAAGGCAAGGAGGCCTTGCCTGGGTCATCAGCCTTCCCCCATTCCTTCCCTTGGGCTCCCAGAGCTGCCGGGAAGAAGAGGCCATGTCAAACCCGGCGCGTAGCCTGTATCCTAGCCTTGAGCAGGTGTAAACTGCTGACTGATGCTCCGACTTGGCTGCAGTGCGTTCCCATGTGGAAGATCAGTGGGGTTGGTGTAGAGGTGAGATGTACAATCTGTCCTCCCTGGGATCATCCTCCCATCTCCCATCTGTCTCTCTGCGGCTGTTTTTCCTTTGATCTTACCAGCACCTTCTGTTTCATTGCCACCTGTACTTTTTGTTGTCTTCTGCCTCTTGCAGCATTTTATTTTTTTCATTTCTTTCCAATCTTGTTCAGGTGTGCTCTCCTCATCACTCTGTTGTCTGGTCCATCACCTCACACATGTGGCCACACCATCTTCACTTTGACCTTCTGGTCTCCGTCCTGTGCCCCCTTGTGCTCATGGCTTTGTTCTCATGTCTGTCTGCTCTCCTTGCTCCCCTATGTTTTCTTTCTGTCGCTCTTCCCTCTCTCCTCCTCCCTGGCCCCTTCTCCTCTGGCATCCCTCAGTGATGCCCATGGTCTTTTCGTTCCAGTCCACAGCCCCGTACCACCCAGCTGATCACCCCTTCTGGCTCCTCGGACAGGCCACCTCTGTCCTCCGACCTGTCCACTAGGACATTTTCTTCTATAAGTGGCCTCCATGGATTTCCCTCCAACACCAAGAGCTCACATGGCTCTTGTGCAGAAAATAAGATAATCAAGTGCACTTTTTATTTATGTATTTTCATTTTGCTTAATAAGCACATCTTGAAATTGAGCTGCATGTCACTCACACTGTATCACTTCCCCTGGGGAGTCCACATTCAGTCTCACTTGAAGTTCTCTCCCTGCGCAGCCCAGGGAGGGAAGATGGTGCATTTAGAGTTTCTTTGTTGAGCTTCAAACAAGGTGTGTCTGTGTCCTTTGTCCCTAATGCAGTTGTGTGTTTTGGAGAGGGGGTCGCATCTGTGTATGAGGCAGAAGGGACTCGCAGCGGATCATGGTGTATTGGGTTTGTCATGTTTATTAGCCACAGCGAATGTGAAGGACCACAGAGGGAAGGAGGGCTCAACCCTGGGGCTGGGAACTCCCAGGATGACTTTGGAAGAGGGACCATTCTGAAAGGCTGATGCTTTTACTCCACCTGACTCTCCACTGATCCACTCAAGAGAATGACAAGTGAAAGTGCCAGTTGTCAGAAACATCATGGCTGCTCCCCCGGCCGCCTGGACTGCCTGTTATCAGGCCTGGCCTGGCCACAGGCAAGAGCAGCAGGAAAGAGGGGTTTCCTGGAGTGGGGCAGTGGCCACAGTGCAAACATCTAAGCTGAGTTCCAAGGTCTTCCCTGACCCCTCTGGGGTGGAGGGATCTTCTCAAAGGCTCCAGGCTGGGGTGCTTTACTGGGGTACAGTGTGTCCGTAGATGTGCTGATGTTGGGAGGTTGTAAACATAGCTTCTCATCTAATCTCACCTTTAGCGGCCACTGGAGGAGAACAGGGCGCCCAGGCTTTCATCAAGCGGTGATCGTGATATTTACAGCTGTACGTTATTGAACCCTTACTACATGGCAGCCAGGAAGTGGGTGAAGCACTTTATGTATGTTATCTTGTTTAATGCCCAGAACAACCCAGTGCAACAGATGCTGTTTTACCCTTACTTTAGAGATGAGAAACAGGTGCTTGCTAGCCTGGGTAGCGTTCCACATCAGGAGGCAGCAGAGCCAGAATCTGAGCTCAGGCGTTCTGACTACACAGCCCCACCTCAGGCACCATGCTCCCTTTCATGAGCAAAGACTCAAGTTAATCTCACTCAGAGGAGTCTGATTCCCAGGTGGGAATGGGCCCCATGAGCATGGACCACAGGCTCAGACCATTCCAGAACTAAAAGCACTTTGAAGGCCACCTAGCCAGTGGTTCTCAACTCTGTTGCATATCACTGTTACTTGTGGGTATTGCTAAGCAGCAGCAGTGTTGAAGGCCTCCCTGCTCCCAGATATCTGATTCAGTTTTTACTGGGGATGAAGACATGGCATCCTTATTTTTTTAAAACACCCTGGGTGCTTGTATATCTCATCCATGTTGAGAACCACCGTTCTAATATTACAGATGGGAAAACATGAAACTTAAGAGTTTAACTGGCTTGTCCAAGGTCACACAGGTTACAGGAAGTTATGAGGACCAATCCCAGTCCTGCTGCCTCTCATCCAGGCTTTCCCTTGCCCCTGATGAAAGACAAATCCTTCCTTATGTGTGTGAGAGGACACAGTAGACATGATGGGTAAGAACTTGCCCTGACACATGACTGGGTTAGGATAGTAGCTGTGACCTTGGGCTTCAGTTGTCTGTGCTTTGGGTTTGTCTCTTCTGCAAAGAGAGCATAGTAATAAGGCCTGTCATAGCAAGTTGTTGTGAGGTGATAATGTGACATGATACCACCTAAAGGTTTCATAATCCTGCCCAGCATATGGTAATTATTTCATCTTATGGAAAGTACCCTACATTAAACATCAGTCTTGCTAGCCATTCTCAAAGTAGTCTTAACTTTAAATTAGAAAAAAATAGTGCATAAGTAAAAAATGTTTATTAGACTATAAAATCACTAAGGATGGCATGTGTTCTTAAACTGTACCTTGAACCCAGTCAGAAAATGGACAGAAGACCTAAATAGACACTTTCCCAAAGAAGACATACAGTTGGCCAACAGGCACATGAAAAGATGCTCAACATCACGAATTATTAGAGAAATGCAAGTCAAACTAAAATAAGGTATCACTTCACACCAGTCAGAATGGCCATCGCCAAAATATCTACAAATAATAAATGCTGGAGAGGGTGTAGAGAAAAAGGAACCCTCTTACACTGTTGGTAGGAATTTAAATTGGTGCAACCATTGTGGAGAACAGTATGGAGGTTCCTTGAAAACCTAAAAATAGAGTTACCATATGATCCAGCAATCCCACTCCTGGGCATATATCAAGAAGAGATGAAAACTTTAATTTGAAAAGATACATGCACCCCAATGTTCATAGCAGTGCTATTTACAATAGCCAAGACATGGAAGCAACCTAAGTGTCCATCAACAGATGAACGGATAAAGAAAGTGTGTTGTATACATACAATGGAATACTATTCAGCTATAAAAAAGAATGAAATATTGTCATTTGCAGCAACACAGATGGACCTAGAGATTATCATACTGAGTGAAGTAAGTCAGGCAAAGAAAGACAAATATCATATGATATCACTTATATGTGGAATCTAAAAAATAATAAAAATAAATCTGTATACAAAATAGAAACAGACTCACAGACATAGAAAACAAACTTGTGGTTACCAAAAGAGGAAGGTGGGGAGGGATAAATTAGGAGTATGGGATTAACAGATACAGACTACTATATATAGATAGATAAACAACAAGGATTTACTGTATAGCACAGGGAACTATACTCAATATCTTGTAATTACATATAATGGAAAGTAATCTGAAAAATATATATATATGTATAACTGAATCACTTTGCTGTACATCTGAAACTAACACAATATTGTAAATCAACTGTACTTCAATAAAAAATCAGGAAAAGAAGTTGAGCAAGTTGACATCACCTGCAGGCCCTTGCTGAGGGCTTACCGATGGCATGTCTGGCCACCTGTTGGCTGAGGTGGGCCTAGCATTCAGATCTAGTGTCGCCATGTTGCCCCTAGCATATTACTGCAAATGGGGCTGCTGTTCTGTCTCCCCTGGTTCTTCTCAATGTCATCACCAGAGTAGAAGTAAAGGCATTTGCAATGCTGATGCTGGGGAATAGCATTAGCACTTACCTTACAGACTAACTAGGCCTGTTCTCTATGGAATTGTTACTCTCAGGAGGCATGAGATTTTTCATTATTTTTTCTCAATTCTATTTAACAGAGAAGTCATGGTAGAATGGTGTTTCCTCTTGTCCCTTAACTGAGGAAATGCTATTCCTCCCAAGTCTCCCCTTCCCCCATTGGTCCCTTCCTATATGGCTATTTTACTCTCATCTTTTTCTTACCTGTTGGTGTCCACACCTTTACTCTTCCATTCTTTTCACCTGGGCTACATCATATCCGATGACTTGCCCGAGACCATGACTTCAACTACTGGGCTTTCACTAATGACAGCCAAACACATCTTTGTATTCAATGCCAGCAAGACTGTATCTTCAAGAGCCTATTGGATTCACCTCTGGGAAGTTCTGTGACGTGTTCAACATTGAACAAATCATCTCACCCCACTGTCCTCACCACCCCAGATTCTCTCCCTTGTGTATTAGCAACCTTGAAGAATGGAAACACTATATCCCCATTGCCAAGGACAGAGAACTAGAGGTTGTCCTTGATTCTTTCCTTCCTATAGCACCCCTAATTCAGTCAATCACCTGATTCTATAGATACCCCTTGTTCATATCTCCCCATCTTTACTGTCACTGCCTTGGTTCAGGATCTTATCTCATTTTACCTAACCGATTGCCTTATATACAACCTCTGTCCTCTGCTATACATCCTCTGTCCAGTGGTCACAGTAATAATAATAGAAACATTTATTAGGTTCTTACTAGATCATGAGTACCAGGCTTAGCACTTACAAAATCTCACTTAACTCCCACGGTCGTCATAGGCAGTAGGTGAGAATACGATATCTACACCTTGTAGATGAGGAAACCAAGGCTAAAAGGGCTTACAATCTTGCTAGAGATCATAAAGCTTTCACATGGAAGATGGGGTTTGAACCCTTATCTGTTGTTGAAAGGATGCCCGTGGGTGGTTTACCCCCTCCTCGGGAGGCTGAGCTTTTGCTGTACTTTCTCAAAATCATCCTCTTGCTAAGTGCTGCTTCTTGCAGAGAAGAGTCCTTTTTCTTTTATTTTTTGGGGTTTCCCTGTTTCCTCAGCAATGTTGATTTCACTGCATTTTCATAATATTTCATGCTTTAATTTAATGTATTTAGTGCTATTGTACAGTGCCCTGGGCATCTCTGGAGAAGCAAGAATTTTATAAATAAAATTATTATTACAGCTGCTCTGATAGCAGCCCCTGAGCTATTTAGTAGATATATCGATTACTTTCAGTGTTGAAAACTTTCACCTAAAGCCCTTTATGGCCCAAGATCTCCTTGTCTTTTGCTGCTGTATCCTGCTTGTTGGAGTCTAGACCCAGTCATGCAGCTTTTCTCCTTACTCTCCCCAGAGTTCCCTGTAATGTATTCTGGAAAACATGACCTAGGTTTCTTTTTCATCTTTTTGAATCACTGAAGTTCCAAGACCTGTTTGCTAGACCTGTAATGTCAGTTTTGCAATGATTCAACCCTCTTTGTCCACTCATGCTAAATAAGACTGCGTTAGTTATTAGACTGCAGCAGAAATCTCTTCCAGGGTAGTCTAGGACTGGGTAGGAATTGATCACGACACTTATTTGGAACCAAGAATTTCAGAACTCTAAACTTATGTTTAGAGACATATGCGGACACAAAATTTGTCAGTCTTGAAAGGAAGCGAAGCCCAAACAAGAGGAATAGGGTGAGAGTCTCTGTGTCCTTGGCCATCATTTTTCACATTAAGGCTACTTTCTGAAACCTTCCTGCTACCTCAGTCTCATAGCTCTTTACTTGTGAGAGATATGAGAGGGCCATGGTCTTCTATTTATAGAATGTCTGTGATGTGATGAGAAATTCACAGGATAAACCAATGGCTGAGCTGTGGTTTCTTCCTAGACATCTCCCAAACCATGCTATTGGATTTGACCTTCTCTCTCTCAACTCCCCACACAGCAGGCTCCTTTTTCAACAAATTATTTTCAATAAATTTTACTCATTCATTCATTCAGTAAAAATTCACGAAAAAACCCAAACGAACATTTTGGCCAACCCAATACATCCCAACTCTATGGCTGGCGTGTACCAGGATAAACAAGACCGACCTCATTCCTTACTGTTTGGGCTTTGGGTTCCTCACATCTTCTCCTCCTTTCATCTTGACTTGTTTTCACCTGAAGCAAATATTTTCCTCCTATTTTACAGTTGGATTCAGGATTTCTGAAGAAGTTTCCTAATTAACGAAGAGCAATACACTGTGCTGTCTCCACTCTGTGTTTTTAGAGAACAAATGGGAGTAGCCCGTCTGTCCATTACAAATAAGTTCATTCCTATTCAGGCAGTGGCTGGCACATACCTTGCCTGAGTCTTCTTAAGTTATGAACAACACATTGGCTTTAGTTGTCTGTACTTCTTCCCAGCTACACTGGGAGCCCTAGATGCATGGAAGACACAGTAACTCAAAGAATTTATTGCATTATACATGGTGGCCATGCATAATTTCAGTAACAGGAAAGACAATGAGCTTGTTCAGGGTGGATGTGTATAGCCTTCTTTCCTCACCAAAGGTTGTTGGCTATCTAACAACTGTATTTCCTTCTAGCCAAATAAGAATATGAAATGAACTATGACTCAGATGTCTAGGTCAATGAGAAATAAACAGGATGAAGTGTGTTTTGCCCCCAAAAGGAAGAATAATTTCCAATGAAAAATGACTAACCAGAAATAATTAATTTGCTACAAAGGAGGCAGCCTAGAGACCTAATTCAGTTAAGTTTTCCTGCAGCTCAGAAACACCTCACAATCCACATTGTAATCAGAGAGCACCCAAGAAACTTTGCATTCCTTGGCCCAGTCTTCTCCAGATACATGAATCACTCAGTGGCAATCTGTATCCCTACTAAGTGCAAGCCACTGTTGACATTGCTTGTGCTGAGTAAGCACATTCCACCCTACTGCTGCTTTTACGATGAGTTTGGTGGCTGGAACGACTCATCTTTTGTTCCCTCTCTGGAGTCCATCTAAAGAGGTACAAATCTAGGCCCATCCTCACCCTCCCCTTTCTCCAAATAGACTGTGAATTTAGGAGGCCCTGTTGCCTGGGTCTGGACAGTCCTGGGCTGCCGATTGAAGGCTGGCTTTGTCCGTCTGTCCCTACTCTGTTGGGTATCTTATAGCACTCTCATCATCATTCTATGTTAGTCCTTTAATAAAAATGGCCAGCTCGCCCAGAGATAACAGAATAGGAATCAGTGGGACCTGCGATTGTCTGCATGCCGGCCTCTCTTGTCAACCTCGTCTCCAATGCATTCTGCCAAACCAACCTCCTCTGGGACCGAGACATTTGAAAACAGTGCAGCAGCCTCATCTCCTGGGCAGGGTTTTTCTCCATCATTTGCTTTATTAAATATTGATTTTCTGTTGCATTATTAAACCTTAAGTCTAGAGCATAAATTCTGGGCTGATAATTTAATCTGGCTCTCCTCAGCTTTTTTTGGCTTTTGGAACTGATTTTCAGGCCAGATCTCCTGGGGAATCTTTAAGTCAACCCAAGGCCTGAGAGAAGTCTGTCTGCAGGAAGGGGAGGAGCCCAGACCTGAGAGTAGCTCACTTCCCAGGACAGGATAAAAAAGACTTAGCTTGTGTAAAGCAGATCTTGGCTTTATACTCATACCAGACCCAGAAGTCTGGACCCCTTGGGATTCAGGTGGTTGTACCGGGAAGGTCTTTTGGAGTCACACCACCAGAACTACTGAGCAGATGACTGGTGTGCTGAATTGATTTTGGAATCAGACATCAGAGCTCTTCAGACATTATCTAATCCATTATCCATTCACCTCCTTTTGTTTTGGTCTCTGTTATTCCTAGTATTTGAGTCATCAGTTCTAATCACGCAATCCTTTGACTTTTCACTTATTTTGGACCTCTGGTTCATTCTCATTTCATCTTCCTTTCTTTTCTTTCTAAGGGCCAGTGGCTGAGTGGTCAACTACATCAATCCATTGTAGGATGGAGCCATCACACACTTTATAAAACACTTTCTGAGAGATGTAGACATCTCCAGCCAGCTGTGTTAGCTAGGGCGATCTCCACGTTTAATTCCCCATCCTGAGAATAGCCTCCTGGACTGGCATTGCCACTGGCCTGAGCCTGGAGATGAGACACAGAAGGAGCATCATGTCTTTGTCTTCAACACTGACAGACAAACAGGAGAAAAACTGGAAGTAAATATTGATGGGAGTTTCCCTGGCAGGACTGGAGTGTGTCAGTGTCTCTTTGGAGGTTTGCAGAGAGCTGTGACCATCTCCTGCCTGGACTTCAGCTTATCCCATCTTTCCCTCTGTGCCCTACTAGGTCCCACATCTTCAGAATTCTAGTGTTAGGAAGTTATGCCAGGAACTGCCAGAGCCTCTGGTGAAAGGCTGGGGTTTAGGAGAAGGGTGAGGACTGTCTCACTCTGGGACAGAGAGGGAGACAACCACCCAGGCTGGCCCCTGACACCTGCCGAATGTTAACCTTTAGATGCTGAGGGCCAAGGGCTGACTAAGCCTGTGTGCCCACATCATGTGCAATTGAAAAAGATTCTTGGGGAATATTTCACTGAAAATGCATGAAGGTCAAGGTAGAAGACACTGCCTGCTTCATTTTCCCCAACCTCCCTCATATCCCCAAAGAATAAAGGACGTGCTTTTAACACGCATAGAAACCTCAGGTCCTGTATCTTCCCACAATTCCTTTCCCCAAACCTGAGTCTCTCCATAATAGGAGATAAGTAGGTGGGTAGTAGATAGAAACTACCACTCATTTGAAGACTGTCAATGATGGGGAACCATCTAGTCATGTAGGTCCTATTTCCTTTAGAAGAGCTCTAGCTTTTTTTTCTTAATATTAAGCCAAAAATGTGCCTCCTTCTAATGTCTGACTCTTGGTTATTCTCCTAGAACTACATAGAATAAGTTGAATCCTTTGCAGTAATAAAGAGTGCTTGGCTTTGAATAGAGAGATGCGAATTTTGAATCTTACTACCCATGGAAATTTCCATAAGTTATAGATCAAAACGGTTGAATATTAACAGTTGTGTATGTTTCAGTCTGATACTTAATCACTCTGAGTTCTGGTTTTCTCATTTATAATGGCCTGAGTATAACCACACATCAGTTTATCGTGAGGGGGGATTAAAACTAGGTGAAATGCCTAATATTAGGAAGCATTCAGTATTTTTTAAAATTCAATTTGACAAATATTTGTTAAACTCCTGCTATGTGTCAGACACTGTCCTGAGTGCTGGTAGTAGGAAAATGAACCATAAATGGTCCTGACCTCATGCTGGAAATTATAATATTTGACAATGCCTGTTAACGTTCCTTAAGTCTCCCCTTCTCCCCTAAGTAGATAGTTCAAGCATTGCATAGGTTTCTCCTTGTACATACCTCATTATATTCTAATTCTCTCTTTACCCAAAAGATGTAACTCTTTGGGGCTCAAGTATCATCCACTGAATGTCAGATACTGTTCTCAGTAAATGTGGGTTGTTGAATGAATCTCTAATTCCTCATCATTCATTTTGTGAGAGATTCTAGTGTCTTTACTTCTCTCTTTAGATGTTCACTAACTTTCTCCCAGGCAGCCCAGCTCACGGAGACCAAACACACCCTCTGACCTTCATCCAGTCCCCGCCTGTCCTGTTGCTGACCCCTTAATAAAGGATAATATCCTTTCATGCCTCTGCCTCTATTGTCTGTTTGCTTCCCTTACTGACAGTTTCTCCCAGCCCACTCTGTGCCATGGTTAAAAACTCCAGTTGAATTGCAGGAATTCACTCAAATAGTAGAAGAGGGTTTATTGGAAAGATGGGCAGGTGCTGTGGAAACAAGTTCAGGAGGAACAGCAAACCCTCTAAGGAGGGCCTGGGATCCTCTTCACTCTCTATCAGGGCTGTGGTCTCCTTATGTTTGCTTCTTTCCTCGATTCTCCTATGACCTCTTGAATCTTTTCCTTAGGGTTTCTCTGGTCCCCCTAACTTCATCTCACATGCGGCCCTGGCCTGCCTCTGTGCACATCCAGACAGATGACAGATCACAGCCAAGTGACTTGGTTTGGGTGCCTCAAGTTCAGATGAGCAGGATCAAGTCAGATGGTCTTCGTTTGAGTCAGGTGACCACACTTATTCCAATCACCCAAGGCTGGGGAGAGGGTGGGGATAACAGGGTATGTGTCTATTTAGGGTTCTGCTCTCGCAGAACTTGGTATGGGTAAAGGGTGAGCAATTGTCGACTTTCATAAAGAGATGTTTTGTGATGTCTACACGTTAAAAACCACGAGTGGTTTGCACGAACTGTGTCTGCCTCCCCCTGGTTCCTCTCATCTACTTTACTCCCTTTGCTGAGCACTCTGGCTGAGACACAGTCAGAAAATGTGTTCAGAGAACACAAGGCTTCTCTACAAAAAAAAAAAAAAAAAAAAAAAACAGGACTTGGGGAAAATCTGTTCATTGGCTAGAAATCACCCTAAGTCTGGTTGGGTGATACAGATATGTTTTGGCCTTACAGAGGAATGAGACTATTAAAATCTACTTTAAAAAAATCAGAGACAGTATTGGAAAGGCCAGCTAATTCCCAGTTGCCCCGAGCCCGCAGCCTCACAAGATGTGTAATCCCATATTTGTGCATCGTGGAGGGCTCCAGGTCCCATGGGAGTATTGCAAATGGGTTGGGGGCCCAGGGTCTTTGGGCTATTTCTGTCTCAAGTTACTTTGATTTTTCCATCTGAAGCTGTCAGAAACTCAGGAACTGATCATTTGTGCTGGAAATAGCACCACTTGTGCCCTTTGTTTCGATTGCTTTTGCCATGTTTGATTGGCAAATTTGATTGCTGGCCACAGAAAATTGCATTTGTGTCAAGAGCATTCTGAACGGATCAATGTAGGAGGAGGAAACCAAGCGAGATCAATTGTAATACCAAAGGACTGGTATAAAAAGCCATGCCCCTCACATGTCATCCTGTAACTCTCTGTGTCTAAACATCTCCCAGGTTATCTAGAAGAGAGGGAAATAACTCCACGTCAATCCACCTGTCCTTACGCAGAAAATGTGCCAAGAGTGAGACAACCTGTTATACTACAAATAATGATTATAATTGCTCCACATACTTTCCAGGTTCTGTGTTATCTCCTATATGCACATTTCTAATTTAAACTTCAATAGAAGCTTTGAGTTAAATCTCTTCATCATTACCATTTTATGACCATGGAGTCAGAGGTTAAGTAATCTGTTTATGACTGTTCCTGAGCACAGAGGAGGTGGGGATTGGGACTTCTGTTCTGACTACTCCAAATCCTATGCCTTTTACTATCGCTGTTCGTTTTCTTTGTATTTTTAAGCTACGACGCTGGTTTACACCAACGTGAATAAGCATTATGATTGCCGCCGCTACTCTTTGCTATTTTGGTAATTCGACCAGAGGTGTGTAGTTGGTTCGCCATTTCCTCCTTTCCGTGAGGGGATGCTGGGATCCTCGGAGGACAGTTTCTCAGACTCTTACAACATATGTAATAGTTGTATGCATGTGACTTTATAAAGTGTCTTTCCTGTCTTCTATCACCAGCAGCTTATGAAGCAGGGCAAGTATTATCAGGTCCATTTTCTAAGTGAAGAAAGTGAGGCTCAGAGAGTGTAACTAGTGTCCAAGAAAGTAAAGAGGGAAGCCCCCTGGCTACAGCGCTGCTGGTCTTCTCAATCCCCTCCCTTCTATAAGATGAAGCATTTACTTTTATTTTATTTTATTGATTTTATTTTTTTATTTTTTGCGGTATGCAGGCCTCTCATTGTTGTGGCCTCTCCCGTTGTGGAGCACAGGCTCTGGATGTGCAGGCTCAGCGGCCATGGCTCACGGGCCCAGCCGCTCTGCAGCATGTGGGATCTTCCCGGGCCGGGGCACGAACCCCTGTCCCCTGCATCGGCAGGCGGACTCTCAACCACTGTGCCACCAGGGAAGCCCTGAAGCATTTACTTTTAACCACAGTACAGCCTAAATGGGCTGAACCTTTTTCTTAAGTGTTGGACCTTCTCCATCCCTGCTCTCTTAAAAGCATGGAACAACACCTGCAATGACAACATCTACCGAAAATATTCCAGAATGCTCTAGCCAAAGAGTGTGTCTTCTTTTCTTTGGGGTTCGACGATAAATGGTTTGGTCCTACCTACTTTGACCCTACCTACCTCTTAATAGATTGCCTTCAACAGAGAGAGGCCTTGGATAGAGGACTCCACTGGCTACTGGAGGACCAGCTCCATTACTCAGATACTTAATGATTTAGTCTCATCACGCTTTATTACCAAAAAATGTTTCTTGATGGCCCTCTGCTTTCTAGACCCTTTTCTGGGCACTTAACCTTGGCTGACCTTGGACAAGTCACTGAACTTCTCCAGGCCTTGATTCTGTCATCTGCTAAATAGACATAATAGTGATCATTTCCCCACTTCAAATAGTTATTGTTAAGAACAAAATTACGACATGGATGTGAACTGGTGAAATACAAAGTAATGACTCCTGTACTTATATCCCGTGATATGTACTGTTAAGCTCTCAAAAATGTTTGGGAATGGATTGGCAAGGGAAGAATGTGCTTTTCTACATACCCCAAGGCGTAACCGAAAACAAGGCTGACAAAGTGACAACATGGACTCAGGTGTGTTGGATGAAGGACTGGGTAGGACGGAAGTTGCCATGTCCTGCCTTTTTCCCTCTGGGTGGAGGGAGCGGCCTTGGCGAGATTTATCCACTCATCTCTGCTTTTGGAACTGCTTGCTCTGAATGGTGTGATTTCTGTGGCATTTTCTTCTTCTCTTTCTCTCTCTGGCAATGACTCTTTGAAATATTATTTTTGCTTCCTCGACGGCAGGGCTGTATAATGGATGGCCTCTCCGGGTTGCTGGAGCCCTGCATTTAAACCACACTCGCCTTGGCTCCAGTGCCTCCGAGTTCATTACTTTTTGAAAAGCCTCACGTCTGTTTGTGCTCACATGCTTGTTGCTTTGGAGAGGGAGGTGACTGTCAAGCAGGAAGAGGAGCGTGGAGCAGAATTCACGGTGATCAAATCCTCTCTTGTCCTTAGATGGATATTTCTGAGTAACAGGACTTCGCATTTATCTGACGTGGCTGTTCTGAACCAGGGGACCAAGGAACTGCACTTTCCCCTGCAGCATGCCGGAGGGGCTCTGCCACATGCAGTCCTGGGAGGTAGGAGGCTGCGGCTTTGCAACTAAAGTGGGTACTGAAGGTGTCCAGCTCAGGTCCTAGAGAATGATTTAGTGCAGAATATATACATGTTAAGATTTTTAAACAAAGGTGTGCGGTAACCTCGGTTCTCAGTGACAGAGTGGGTGGAGGCACATTTCCTCCCCGCCTCAGCCTGGGGTCTTCTCTCTGCTCTGCAGGGATCACCATGTCCCTCTCAGCCCTGCTCTCTTTCTTAGCCCACACTGTTATCCCCCCATGTCTGTCCACACCCTGTCTCCTGCTCTTCAGCTCTGTAAGCATGAGAACCTCGGCTTTGGTAAAGTCAACCAAGTTTGTAGACATGTAGAATATAACAGTCTTTATGGCAGATGAAGAGTAATTCCTCCACTTCCCTGGAGATGGAGATGCAGAGACTGGGAGTTGGGAGTGGTTATGAGAGGTATAACTGAGAACCTTTAGTTAAGATCCTGCCATTCTCTGCAACTTCCTTCTCAGCCTGAAACAAACAAACAAACAAGCAAACAAACTAGCCCATTCTCTAAGTCTGAAATTAACTGCCTTCTTTGAGAAGCCACTCTTAGAGTCCCACTCCCCACCCCACCCCATTTCAAGAAAGCGGTGGGTCTCCGTCCTTGAACTTTCAAAGGTTTTTGTTCCTCTCATGACTGCAACACTCGCTACATTGTTTTGGGATTATCCATCTCAAGGGGGCTCCCTTTGCCCTCATTTCACTCCAGACAAGAGCCAGGCAGGTTTTTTGTTTATTTCTGTATCATTCCCCTTTAGTGTGGTCCTAACATATGCTTGACATCAAAGCACATTCAGATTGTCCCCCCAGTTACATGTCACTGTGTGCAGAAGTGAATCTGTGTGGTGTGCAGGAGGCATGTTCATTCACCAGCCCTTGGGAAACTCACATGGCTTCTCACTGCAAAGGGAGAGGAGTCAGGTGCTGCACCTCAGGTGGGGCTGTTTGCACGAGGCTAGGTGATAAAAGGCGGGCATTTGTAAAAGATGTGTTTTGGGCATTTTGGTCAGTTAGAGAGATAGAATCATCCTTCAAAGATAAAAAAGAACGCACACATAGAAAAATTAGTTTCAGGAAGAGTTTTTGTCTCGATAGGAGATGAAGTCCTTTTAAATTGAAGGCAGTTTCTTTCCCTTTTGCAATAGAGAGAGAAGATATTGTCACACCTTGTCATCTGAAGGGTGTAAAACTAGATTATATAAGTAACAAAAGAGACCATGCTTACAGTGGTGTTTAACAAATAAATATTTGAGAGACTTTTCTCTATAAATGCCAAAAGACTTTGCAAAGAAGACACCAAGCAGTAGATGTCCTCACAGATTATGCTTGACATGCGGTATTGTATCTATATATGCCCTAGTATTCGGGGAGTGAGGAAGGATTTAGCCTCTCTGAATCCTAGTCAAGTATATGAGCCTAAAGTCTATTGTTTCTTTGTTGCTCAGCCTTCTCCTTGATGTGTTCCTTGCTAGATTGTGTGGGTTTTAACTGCCTAAAGCTCAACAAAGTGGAGGTGATTCTCAGAGTTTGAAATGCTGTGACGTTTTGCTGCCAGAAAGTAATTGATTTATTAGAGACATCACAATACATGCACAATTCCACATAAGAGGTTCCTTTGAACTTGTTCAGTATCAAATCCTGTAGGATTTGACTAATTTCTTTCAGAACCATGGGCAGAAACTCCCTTTCATTCTGATTCAGTTGGCCTTAGACAAGTAAACTCCAGCCCAGTAACCAGGGTATGACTCAATTTCATAGCTTCACCAATTCCAGCTGTCGAGCACCAGAACATTAATACATCATCATGTGCTTACGTTACCACAAAGTGGAGCAAGCACCATTTTGCCCTTTATCAAAAAGAAATTTAAAGCTTATCATCAGACTGTGTGTTAACATTTATGATTGCCATTTGAGGTATTCTCCTTTTCCTTGAACCTTACTTTATGTGTTTACTTACTCTTTTATCTTGTGTTTCCATTGTAAGATGTCTCAAGTTTATTGTGGAGATTGTGGAATATAAATACTTATGAATAATTTGATTAATATATATATAATTTAACATATATAAATATATACAATACATAATTATATATAATTTAATGTTTTTTTAAATATGCCCTGGACAACTGACAACTTGTGCTTTTTATGCATGTGGATCATTTGTCTATTTTAAAACTTGAGTGTGGGGTAGGAATGCTCATTATTTGTCCATCAAGAAAACATGATGGGGAAGAAGGGATTAAAAACTGAATCGAAATAATAGGCATTTCATTAGTGTAGATACAGGCCATCTAAGAGAGGAAAGATTTTTATTCATAACAAAAATGTTTCTTCAGTATTATGGGAAATGTAGGTTACTAGAATTTAACATTTAGCTTGTCGGTTGGATTGATAGATTCAAAGCAAAGAAAAACTGGGGTGTTTCAGTTATTCAGTTCAAACAATTACATTAATTAAATAAGCTGAATTCACTTTTTAGTCCTGATTTTATATATTTCGCCATTCATTTATTGAGCACCTGCCATGTTTCAGATGCTCTGTGCTGTCTGGGTATTAAGAGATAAAAGAAAATTGCTTTTCTCAAAGAGTTTTCGGGATGCTTCACCCTTTGTTAACATCTAATGCAATGAACTGTTGTAAGATGCTGGAGAAACAAAAAAGAAGGTTAAAACTGACCTGGTTCAAGGTAGAGGAGTCAGGTGAGGCACCTAGATTGGGTCTAGAATTAAAGGGCTAACAGAAGTTAGCTGTGTGATGATAGAGCATCTGCTGATCCAAGGAGCCAAGAATGGATGCAGAGAGAAAATTCTGGGGGGAGGAGAATGGGACAAAGATCCTAATACAGTTTATGGGCACTAATGATTGAAAAATAGGGTTGGATAGGCAAAGGCTGTGAGTGTGTGTGTGTGTGTGTAAGGGGGGGGAGAGAGAGAGAGAGAGAGAGAGAGAGAGAGAGATTGATTGAATGGGCACCTTACAGTAAAGCATAAGATTGCAGAGGTGTAAATGTGCCAGTCCTAAAGGTCCTTGGTTTCTACACTTAGCTAAAGATGTTACACACCGCTAACCTGAATGAAAAGGGACTACTTTAAAAAAAAGAAAAGAAAAGAAAAGAAAAGGGACTACTTTAAAATATTATACGCCAAGGAGATTTGCATTTCTGAAAAGATAACTTGAAGTCATTTTGGAAGATGGTCTGGAGAGGGTACAAAACTGGCATACCCTACTCTAGTAATTTCAGGGGAGCAGTGAGAATGGCCTGAATTAAGGTAATTAGCCATGATGATGGATAAACTATAGAGTCAAATGCTTTTTTCACCAATGAAGATCCATGGGACTTGGTGACTGGCATGGGGAGTAAGGAAACTGAAGAAGAAAGGGAAGATGCCTCGATTGCGGGGTGGTATAACATAGTGGTTTAGCACTGAGAGCTGACTGGCTGTCTTAAAATCTGGCTGTTTGACTGTGACATGTGTCTTAACCTCTCTGAGTCTCAATTTTTTCACTTGAAATTGGAAGCGATAATAATAGCAATGTTACTTCACATACACTTTCAAAAAGTTATTGGAAAATCTGATACTCTTCCTTAAACCTTTTTAAAGGTCCGTGAACACCCGTTTAAGAGCTTTTGGAATATAAAAGAGAGACTGATTGGGTCTGGAGAGAAAGGTGATTCATTCAGTATGGAACTTCACATTCACTTTGTATCGTGTATTCACAGTCTAATAAATTATTTCACAATCTGTGGTGATGAAAGAGAATTAAGAGCATCCTTAAAGCAGATGAAATTATCCAATAGAGAGATGTTGGAGATGATTAGCAAGGGCATTGGGGAGGCAGAGAGAAGTTGACAGTCATGTTAAGTCAAAAATGACTTTTTAAGAAGCTACTAAACAGTGATGGATTATTATTAAAAGCAGAGATTTGCCAAGAAGTGAAGCAGACAACTTCAAGGGAACAAGAAAAAAGGGGAAAATGTCTTTAAATTTTTAAAGGAAAAGGACAAATAATAGAAATTTTATGTAACTGAATAGCTTCCCCTAAACAAGTAGTTTTGGTCTGCCCTTGATTCCAGAACTGCAAGCTCTAGGTTTCCAAGCCCAGGGGAGAAGAAAACAGAACAAAACAAACCCTCTCAAAATTTTCTGTAAGTTGTGTCCTGGACAGCTGGACACAAACACAAGGACCTGAGTTACTAATCTCTTATAAGTTTGATGCCTTTATAATCACCAAAGTGAAGAGTTCAGATCGCCACCTCCATCCCACTTATCCTTAGAGGATGAAAAATTAAATCTGGTGAAGCTTCCTGTTGTCAGGTTGCCTTTCCAGTGTTTTTTGCTGCTACCAGTCCCAGGCAAACATAGCCCCCTTCCTGGAAAGAGTTTCAGAAAAAAGAAGGAGATGGAGGAAGAAAAGCAATAAAGAGGGAGAGGAAGAGGGAGGAGAAGAAGAGGGAGAGGGAGAAGAAGCATGGAGAGGAAAGAAGTGATAAAGCTGGTCCATCACTGTGTGGATATGGTCTATCATCCAACACTATAATTAATATTACCTATTTTACTTGAGGATCTCAGAATAAGTTACTAAAAGGTAAGCTGTTCTTCTAAGGACACCAGTAATATCTTAGTGTCAACTCCCAGGACATCTTTTCAGTACTCTTTCTGCTGAAATTGATGTCATTGCTACCACTCTCTTTCTTGATATTTTTTTCTAATTTTTCATAAAACAGCTCTCTCCTGGCATTCACCCAGCTCTGACCCGCTCCATCTCAGTCCCCTTTGTTTAATAACCTAAATCCTTCTCATAAATCAAAAGTGCTGGCATTCCTCTGGGTTTCAACTTTGAGTCTCTTCCTTTCGTGTTTTTCCCAGGTGATGCTACTCAGCTATGGCATTAGCTGGAGATCCTGATGTGGACAGGCCTCAGAGTGTGCCCTGCCTCTAAATTCCCACATGATTACAAGTTGTCTAATGAACATCTTAACATGTATATTCTGCAGGCAACTTGAACTCAACATATTTCAAACTGCCCTTATTATCTTCTGTACCTAACTGGGTTCTTGGTCTCAATCGACAGAAATTGACTCGGGTTGACTTAACAAAAAAGGAATTAATTGCAACTATATTGTAGAACTCATGAAATTCACAGAGGGCTGATTCAAAAATGTGAAAGAGGTCAATACACAGAAAAAAATTCACAATACAGGAAGAGTCTCTCCAGGGCATTGTGGCCACAGCAGCTAACATAGGTACCGTTCTTGGCACCTTTGTGGTCCTTCTGACACCTCTGAGCGCCAGACATCCCAACAAGAATGAATTCCAAAGTGTTCCTGCCTGTTTTCATCACTTGCTATAGAAGCAGGGTCCTTGGCAAGAGCACCCAGCACACAGAGACCAGATGATATGTCCATTCTCCAGCTACTGGAGTGTAAAAGCACAACTTTTCGGCCTTACCAGATTTCAGACTAGACTCACACTATCTAGGTTTTCTGATATATAGGAAGAGGGTTCAGAGTCCAGGTAATTTCTTGAAAGAATGAGAAGTGCCCACTGCATATTCCATGAGATAAGTCTACCCAACTGGTATGTTTCATCTCAACAAATGACACCAACATACATTCAGTCAACCAAGCTCAGAATCATCTGCAACTATTTCTTTTAAATATGTCTCATTATTATGGATTTATTTATTTATGGGCCACACAAGATGGCATGTGGGATCTTAGTTTCCTGACCAAGGGTCAAACCCATGCCCCCTGCAGTGGAAGCATGGAGTCCTAACCACCGGACAACCAGGGAATTCCCAAGTATTTCTTTCTCTTTATGGTACGCATCTGTTTTGTTGGTGTTGTTTATTTAGGTCACTAAGTCTTACAATTTAATTAACCAAATATTCCTTAACTCCTTTCCACTCTACTTTTTTCCGTCTTAGATCAACCTATGCCATTTCTTGAGGACTTTTAATACTTTCAAGCAATGATGAGGTGAAGGGTGTAAAGGCTGTGGACTCCGTGTGTACAAATCATACTTCTGTCACTCACTAGCTGGGTGACCTTAAGCATTTTCCCTCAGCTTGCTCTATGTTGTATGCGGAATAAGCTTAATGATAATACCTGTCACATAGGGTTGCTGCAGTGATTGGTTGAGGCAGTATGGTTAAAGCACTGTGGATGCTCACAAACAGTAGTCACTCCCTACAGGTAAAGTAAGGATAAAAGTGAAGAGCAGGGGCTTCCCTGGTGGCACAGTGGTTGAGAGTCTGCCTGCCGATGCAGGGGACACAGGTTTGTGCCCCAGTCTGGGAAGATCCCACATGCCACGGAGCGGCTGGGCCCATGAGCCATGGCCGCTGAGCCTGCACGTCTGGAGCCTGTGCTCTGCAATGGGAGAGGCCACAACAGTGAGAGGCCCGTGTAGTGCAAAAAAATTTTTTTAAAAGTGAGGAGCAGTGGTGGTGAGGTGGTGAAGATGATAATAATGGTGTTAGTAGTAACAGTAACATCCTCTAACCAGTACCCTCCAATACACAGTCTATATTGCTGTCAGCATTATCTTTCCAAAACAAATATTTGATGTTGTTACTCTCCTGCTTGGAATCCTTTGGTGGCTGCCATTCCCTGTGAGATAAAAACCAATCTCTTTAGTAAGGTATATAAACTCCTGCAAAACGGGACCCAAATTATCTTTCTACCACTGTCTTCTGCCACTTGTCACCACTCAGGTTACAATAGAGGGACATGGACCAACTCATTCCTCAGCATCTCGGAGATTTTACTTCTCCTAGTTTTCACACACATGCTGTTTCTTCTTCTAACACTCTCCTCTCCTTTGCAGCCTTGGAAGACCCAAACACATGGCAGCTTTCTTTGTATCCCCACCCTTGACCTCCTCCCTGTGTGTCCATTACACTTGGTCCATGCACATCACATGGTGACACTGTACAGTGTTTGTTCCATATATTGTCAACCTCTACACTTGCTGGCATGCCCTTGCCCTGAATGCTCCTCTCTTATTCATTTCTACCTCTGTTCTGTGAGACTGGCACATAGTAGGTGCTCAGGGAATGGCTATCCAACCCGTGCATTAATGCACACATTTGTAAGGACTCTGTGAGGACCCAGAGGAGTCCAGGGAGAGGTGTAGCAACTTATTCCCGACGAGTGCACTGTGTCCCTCCAGCTACACTTAGCAGTGAAGCAAACAGGTAGAGCATTTGAGGGCCTTGACTCCTACAGCTCTGCTTTAATCATTTCCAGTTGGTGCCTGGCACTAGGCACCTTGCTAGATACTTTAACATAATACCGGGAGGACACAGTCTTCTTTTTTCTGAAGCAATTTTCATTTCAGTAGACTCTAGTCTACTTCTTCAGTAGATCAGTGGGCATCATCCTTATGGGACTCTGGAGCCAAATTTGCAATCACCATTAAGGGGAAGAACCCATGGGCTGTGCATTTCCTAGTATCATTTTCTAAAACTGATATCACTACCTTTATTAAACACAGGTGCCACATGAAAAAGCTCTATGTTCCTTGGGAGAAGCAGGACGAGTATGTTTTCTCTGGATCTAAGAAACTGTAGAAACTTTGCATCCCTTCTCCAAGAAATAGTCACACACCCTAATTAGGCTAACTGCCACTCTCTTTATTGTATTTGAAAACAGTACGTACTATTGGGTGAAACTAAATTATCTAATTGGTAGACAGAAAAAAAAAAGCTGAATTCAGAAAATAATTCTTACAATATCTAATTATTGAAAAAGAATATTTTTATACAAATGCATGAACTTTTTATTTGTTGAATATACCACACTACCCAGAAAGAATTCCGTTGGAATATTATATTCTGGAGACCAGAGTTGGGAAAATCCTGCTGTAAAATGCTTCCAATCCCAGTCACCATGCTCTGATTCAAGAAAGAAGGATTTTAGTGAGTACTTGGAAATTATGAATCATTACCTAATAAGCAAAGGTGCACCAGCAAAGGCAGAGCGCCTTCATTTCACTGATCTAAAGGATTGCACTGATTTCCCTGTAGTCAAAGCAAACAGCCTCAAGTTCTCCATTGCTGAATGGCAACCATCACTGCTCTAGAATCTGATGCCCACACCCGACTATCCTCCTGCAACACCTGCACCCTTGCCTGTGAGCTACTTGGTGAATGTTACCTATGTTATTACTGTGGAAAATCATTTGATCTCAGCATCTCCTATGCATGCAGTTGAACTAAAACAGGAAAGAAAGCCTCTCTGGAAAGGACTGGCTGTAGGGATAGCCATGGTTCTTCCTGCATCATATACTGTGTCCACCCACCAAAAGGGGGAAATTCCACCAAAACACCTGCTTCCTTGCTAGGGCTGGAGAAAAGGATTTGTCCCTTCTCTGCCTACTTTACTGTCTTAGAGGAGAAAGGGTGATACTGAGTTGACCCCTTGTTCCTTGAGCAGTTCCAAAGCAGACACCTCTCCCTTCATCCTCTTTGGACCCTCCTTTGCCCAGGTGTAGAAGGCACTGCAGTAACAGGCAGGTGGAGCTCTGCTCCCTCTAAGACTGTCCACCAACTACTGGCTAGGTAGACCAGATGGCTCCAGGTGAAGAGCTGTTCCTTTTCAGTTCAGGTCGGAGGAAACAGGAAGTCCCTTTTCCTGCAGGTCTGCTGCACTCCAGATCCTCCCACCTGGCAGTAAAGCTGGTGTAGCCATTGATCCCCCATGAAGCTTGTTCCATCCCTCTACTGTTAGTACCTGAAAGAAAGGCCCAGGGAAAGATGAACACCCTAAAATTTCAATGCTGCATTTTTTGAATTTAGGTTATTTGTAATTCTGCCACATGAATTCAATGAAACATTAGCTACACATAGTTTTCTGGCTAAAAAAATATTCAATTATAGGTATTGGGTCTTTAGGCAGGTTAACACAGCGTTATTAATGTACTGTGTCACTGTGAACCTACGCTATACATCATCACATCATCGGGTCACGTGTTGCAGTTTAGGAGGGCGGCATTCCTATGAAACTGTGTGCCTGGCCTTCTGTTTCCTGCTCATCTTTTGCATTGTTTTAATTTCTGTTGATTTGGATTTTTACTGAAATCTGCCTCAGCACAGCAGATTCTTTGGCTGAGATTGTTTATACATTGTGACAGTCTTATGATGATATCTGATCTGTTATTCTCCCAGTTCCTCTAAAAAAAGTCTTGTGTCTGTGTTCAGTGTTATAGAAATAGAAGAACTTCTTGACAAAAATGGAAAACAAAACAAAAATCTCGTACGTGCTGGATGTCGGAAGACATTACATGCTTAAACATCACGTTCCCTCTCTGTGGCTCTCTGCTCACTCCTTCCCAGCACGTGTGCATGAATACAGATATATACACAGAGGTGCATACATGTCTGTGTACACGCAGACACGCCTATCTACCGACACACATGCACATGTATTTTGCGGGAGATGTTGAACTTTTTGCTATTCCCTTTAATGTACACTTCTCACTTTTCTTTCTCAAGAGAGGAGGTTTTCTTCCATCAGACCATCTCTCTGAAATTAGCCCTGCGTTTATAATGCATGTAAAGATTTTTTTCCAGTGCTAGTCTAATGAAAAATGATACCCAAAATTAGCACTTGCCACCTCGCAATTATCCCATTGCTCATGATTCGGTTATTCCACACATAGTATCTTTTTCCCTCCCCAGTAACTACATAAGCGGGCTGTGGTAATCTACTCCAAAATAAATGACCAGGCATTTTTAATTTTGCTGTATATAGTTTTAAAATGTCAGTTATTAAAAGAAGAATATCTGGTGGGAGACTCTGGTCCCAATCGCCAAAGGAGGCTCCAGATCCGTGGCATGGAGGAGGGTTGGAAGTTAGTTCTCCAAGAACACGGCTTCTCTGAAAGCTGGGAGAGGACCCAGGAGAGGGTAGGAAGGGGCTGCTGGGTTCAGGAGCATCAATCACTTTCACGTTATTTTTGGGCTTGGATTTTCTAATGCTGACCCTGCTTTGTGCTCAGGCAAATAACGGGTCATAGCACTTACAAGCAGACAGCTGCACTGGACTTGATTCATTCCTAATCACAAATAATGGCCGCACTCGCCCATGAATCTCTTTTCCACCCAGAAATAGAGATGAGGCGAAGAAGGAAGTCAAATCTAAATGGTTGTGCCTTAGGTGGTTAAGAGGACGATAGAAGTCAGTCAATCCCAGGCTTTTGGGAAGCCCACTGGATTCCAAATGGATGTGACAGAAAGAAAGAGACACCTGCAGGAGCCTTGGTGACCACACTGGATCACAGGGCTGTTCCCACAGCTCTCTCCTCACGGGGACCTCCTGGCGGGAGCTCATTACATCCTGCCCGTGATGTGCGCGCATCATAGTGAGGGTAGGCCGGATAGAGCAAATTGGAAAACAGAGCAGCAACAATGGCAGGAATCGGTCAGTGGCCAGCAGACCCGCCAATACGTTAGTTTGGCATTTCTAACAGCCCAGACCTCTCCATGGAAACCCCATCAAGTTTCAGGCTGTTTAGGTGGCCTCCCGTTTTCGGTTTGGCTTTGGCGTCAGGGCTCCCTGAGGAACCCGCACGATGACAGCAGCGGGTGGAGACCCTGCTCCTCACCCACGTGGCCAGTGCATGGGGCAGACTGCTTCTCCTCCCCCACCCCGCCCTAAATGGTCCGGCCTTTAGGTCAGAGCATCACAGCCATGCCTCATAGTTTTTTCTTTAATGATATGAAAACATTTTTACATAAATTGTCTGATTTGGTTCTTAACAAAAACCCTATAAGGCAAGGCAGTTGTAACCATTTCTAGTTTATAAATAAAGACAATAAGCCCCGAGACATCAACCCTTTGGCCCCGAGTGCACTGGGGACTGGAGCCGGGAGTCCTGCACTTCTGCCCCGGCTCCAGCACCACTGCCTCAGGCGCCCTGCCTGGGGGTCCCTGTGACCTCACGCAGGAGGGTCTGAGAGCTCGGGTGACTGGCCATTGACTGCACATATGTCACCCTCTCAGAGAGGGAGTGCTGCTGGCTGGTATGTGGACACGGCTGCTTGGCCCCATGTCCAGGGGAGCACCGTGCATCCCCGAAGGCCACTGTCCGTATCCATCCATCTAACAGCCTCCACCGTGTGCATGATGGGAGCGGAGCTGGCGGGCCTCTGGCCTCTCTACCCTCACTAGACAGTCCCACAGGAAAATGTGCTCCTCTGAGGACCTTCTCAGAGCCTTGCTTCTCTTTCCTTCATCCTCACTGGGAAGGAAGTTGCTCAGATGGTGTGATTTTTTTTTAGGCCCGGGTGCCCTGAAAAAAACCAGATGAAGTCTGCAAGTATGTTCAGCGCACCCGTAGCTGCTGCTCTGCGCCCCCCACTTCGTATTTTTCTTAGCTGTTCTGTTTTAGTTAGTGCCAATATAGTCTCCCCTCCTACATATCCCTTTAGGGTGAAATGCCTGCTCAGTGAGCTTCGGAAAGGCAGTATATTTTAGGCAGCCTGATAAAAGGCTCTAATCGCCCCAGATTAATGCATTCATTCCTAGCCAATTGAAGGATTCATTACAGTGCTCAGGCGGAGGCTCCTCTGACAAATCTGCCCTGGGTAATGAGCCATTCAGCAGCTTCTCCCCTGTATTGCTGGCAACCTGCAGAGGGGGCCTGAGAGGGAGCACAGCAGCCGTAGGTAAAGTGCAAAGGAGAGGGTCAGTCTGGGCACCTCGGGCCCTGGAGAGAAGTTGTGGGAACACGAAGGTGCTTGTGGCCACGATATCTGCCTCTGCAGCAGGAACCCAGGAGCATCTGGTGCGGGTGCCAAGGAAGGTGGCAACTCAGACGGCACCGCTGAGCCCTGGAAGGCTGGGGAGTGAGGTTCACGGTGCACAGAGGACGTCTGGGCTTTGAAAGCGAACCCCAGTTGGGCAACCAGAGAAGGGTGTGTGTGGGAGGAGCTTACAAACAATTGCCACCTGCGCCTCTAACTAACATCTCTACATGGAAACGTTCAAGGAGGGAAAGACAGACATAGAGCCCGAGAAAGTTAGGAGACATCCTAGAGATTGGCTAGCCTGGTGACTCCAGGGGTCGGCGTGGGGTGTATGACGGTGGTTTTACCCTCTAGGGGACATTTGGCAATGTCTAGAGACAGTCGTGGTTGTCCAGACTCTCAGGTGGATAAAGAGGTGCTACTGGCATGTAGTGGGTGAAGACCAGGGATGCTGCTCAACATCCTGCAGTGGACAGGGCAGCCCCAAACAACACAGAAGCATCCAGCCCCAAAGGTCAATAGTGCCAAGTTTGGGAAACCGGCTAGCTGAAACCTGCCCTATTGCAGATGAGAAAGGTGAAGTAGGACAAAGGTGACGGGCTCTAGGTTACACAGACAGAGGATGGAGGAGCCGGGAGGGCAGCGGCCTGCCGTCTTTCTCTCTCGTCTCTATGATGTCCCTAGAACCAGGAGGCCTGCTTTCCAATTCTGCACTGAGAAGTATCCTCAGAAACAAAGTTGTTTCCTCTCCTTCTGGACCACAGAGCGCCCTTCCAGCCCCCATCTCTAGTAAGGAAAATTCCATCGCCAGCCTTTCTGAACACATGCCAGTCCCTCCCTACTTCGGTCTAGACAGATCTCTTCTGGGGAGTTAGCTTATTATCGTTGTTATGCATTTTAGAAGCGGATGGTACTGCTGATAAAAATAGGAATTGCCAGAGGAGCTAGCACCAGACGTTATGAGATGCTGATGTGCAGTGTTGTTGCCAGCGGTTCCCTGTGAGGGTGGAAAGGAGACCCCTTCGTGGACACATAACTATATCTAACCATTATTAAATATTGATTCATCTCAGCTGGGGCCTGTGCCTGATTCCAAATAGAGGCCAGTGCATTAAGTGGTGCTGATCTCATCTGTACCCCTGGCATTTGCACCCTTGGCTGTCGCTGCTGGCCCTTGTTCCTGGACTGACAGTGTATGTGGGGACTGATTCCTTGCCCCTCTTTTGACTAGAGAAATAAGCATATATGAGTTTATATCTGGAGTCTAGGATTCATGGGGGTATGAGCGCTAGAGCTTCATAAAAAAAAAAGAAAAGAAGTCTGCCTATGATGAACAGTCATTACAGGGACGTAGACTCGTCTAAGTATCTGGAGCAATCGTAAACATTTCCCTGAGCCGGTGTTTGATGGTGAGGGAAGGTTGAGGGGGGTGGGGGCAGATAGAAAGAAAGAGGGGCCGAAGATAAGAACAAATAT
The DNA here is from genome assembly GCF_949752795.1 of Hyperoodon ampullatus. Classification (NCBI taxonomy): domain Eukaryota; kingdom Metazoa; phylum Chordata; class Mammalia; order Artiodactyla; family Ziphiidae; genus Hyperoodon; species Hyperoodon ampullatus. The sequence goes on along the minus strand of NC_136920.1, from coordinate 84,073,110 downwards.
GCAAGTCCAGAGTCTGTGCTTAATGGAACCGAGATTTATTTTTCTGTGTGTCTTTCTAAGCCTCTAGATAGTTCACAAAAAATACAGCCAGCCAGAAAAGAAATAGCCCAAATGTAATTTAAAGGCCAACTTTTTAACCAATACTTCAGCTGGGAGACACCTTTCCTGTGTTCCTTTAAGATTCCCAGCTCAGGACTTCCCTGGTGGTGCAGTGGTTAAGAATCTGCCTGCCAGTGTAGGGGACACGGGTTCGAGCCCTGGTCCAGGAGGATCCCACATGCCACAGAGCAACTAAGCCCATACGCCAAAACTACTGAGCCTGCCCTCTAGAGCCCACAAGCCACAACTACTGAGCCCACGTTCTGCAACTACTGAAGCCCCCGTGCCTAGAGCCTGTGCTCCACAACAAGAGAAGCCACTGCAATGAGAAGTTCGTGCACCACAACAAAGAGTAGCCCCTGCTCGCCACAACTAGAGAAAGCCCACGCGCAACATCGAAGACCCAACGCAACCAAAAATAAATAAATAAATTTAAAAAAAAAAGAGAGAGACCCAGCTCAGGGGAGGAGTATTAAAGTTACTGATTTATCTTCAGTAGCACAGTTATTTTTATTGTCTTGCCAGTGACAGGTGTTTTGTTTAGCTTTTCTCTGCAGTTCTACACACCCTTCTCCATGAAAGAAGAGCAGGCCATAGGCCATTGTTTTCTTTGATGTCCTGGTGCCTCAGAAGACACGGAGCCTGGCCATCTCAGAAGCACATAAACACTTTCTCTGGCTTCATAACAAGCAGCAAATTTCAAAATAGTAGATACGGCCATCCTGCCCTCTGATTCACAGCAGAGAGGTGTGTGTGCACACGCAGGACACGTGTGTGGCTTTGGGGGTGCGTGTGGCCATAACAGTTTGTCCATAGAAACTTTTACCAGAAATATGTCTTCTACTACTAGAGAGCCACAGGAAAGATTAATAAGTACAATTCAGTTCAAACATATGAGTAAACAATCATTTGTTGTGTCCCTCCTGTCTGCAAGGAACCCTGATCCACATTGAGACATGCAAAGGTGAAGCATAGAAAAATAAAAATCTGAAAGAGCTTTCCTTATGGGTCACATATTCCAGCGAGGATGCAATGTCCATATACCAACAGTTACGAAGGCAGAATATAATCTGCTGTATGGGAGTGTTTTTTTGGGTTTTTTAAAATTTATTTTACTCAAGTATAGTTGATTTACAATGTTATGTTAATTTCTGCTGTAAAGCAAAGTGATTCAATTATACACATATATACATTCTTTTTCATATTCTTTTCCATTATGGTTTATTGCAGGATATTGAATATAGTTCCCTGTGCTATACAGTAAGACTTTGTTGTTTATCCATTCTCTGTATGACAGTTTGCATCTGCTAATCCCAAACTCCCAATCCTTACCTCCCCCACCCACCCCCTTGGCAACCACAAGTCTCTTCTCTATGTCTGTGAGTCTGCTTCTGTTTCATAGATAAGTTAATTTGCGTTGTATTTTAGAATCCACATATAAGTGATATCATATGATATTTGTCTTTCACTGTCTGACTTACTTCACTTAGTATGAAAATCTCTAGGTCCATCCATATTGCTGAAAATGGCATTATTTCACTCTTTTTTATGGCTGAGTATTATTCCATTCCATTCCATTCCATTGTGTATATGTACGACATCTTCTTTATCCACTCATCTATTGATGGACATTTAGGTTGTTTTCATGTCTTGGCTATTGTGAATAGTGCTGCTATGAACATAGGGGGTGCATGTATATTTTTGAGTTATGTTTTTTTCTGGATATATGCCCAGGAATGTTATCGCTGGATCATATGGTAACACTAATTTTAGTTTTTTAAGGAACTGCCACTGTTTTCCATAGTGGCTGCACCAATTTACATTCCCACCAACAGTGCAGGAGGGTTCTGTATGGGAGTGTTTTGAGCAAAGGACTGTGAGAGGTTGAAGATAAGAGAAAATGATTCTGACCAGGAAAGTTCATGTATTCAACATGCATGTACTGAGTCCCTACTGTGTGCTGGGCACTGTCCTAGGTGACAGGGATACAGAGGGGAAGTATGGAGTTTAGGTTCTAATGAGAAGAGATAAACAACAACACTAAACAAATAAATGAAAACTTCAGAGACTGGATAGGGGCCATAAAATAACTAAAGCAGATACTGGAATGGGGCAGGGAGCTCTCTGAGATATTGTGGTCAGGAAGGACACAGAGTAGGTGACAACTGAAATGAGAACTGAGTGACAAACAAGTATCCTCGTGAAGATCTGGGGACAGAGCATTTCAGGCAGGGAACAGAAACTGCAATGCCTGGAGGAAGGACCAGCTGGGCACCTTCCAGGGGCAGATAGCAGGTCCGGGGACTGGAGTTGAGTGAATTCTGGGCAAAGCAGTCACGCTAAGGTCAGAGTTTGTCAGGGGCCAGCTATGCAGAGTCTTCAAGACACAGTGTGAACTTTGAGTGTCATTCTAAGGGCAGTCAGCTGCCATGAGAGGTTTCTAAATAGGGGGTGATATGATTAGATTTATGTTGTCATGGTTTTTAATTAGTCCACCTGTGATGCAGAAAATGGAATGTAGAAAAAAGGAGGGAAGAGAATGTATCAAGGCAGCATGAGGGTTATTTTTGAAATAAAGACAACAGGACTTAATAACTGGACATAGAAATTTATAACTGGACGTAGAAATTGAAGGAAAGGGAGAAATGAGGGATGATTCCTATGTCTTTGTTCTGGACACTTAGGTAGATGATGGTGTCATTAAATAGGATGGGTCAATTAGGAGAAGGAGGTGAGGAATCTACAACTCTTTTTGGGACATAGTAAGTGAACTTGTCTATTGAACAATTAAATAAAGATAACAGGAGGCCACATTGCTACCCTTTATTGAGCACACACTGTATACCCAGTATTGTTCTAGGCTCTTATGTGTATGACCTCATTGAATCCCCAGGGTAACCTGGGGAAGAAGGAGAAAGTGATGCTCTTTCATGTGCACAGATGAGTGTTATTCAGAGCACACATCTCTTGGAGATCTTATGGCTGAGGGAGGATGCTGGCAATGAGGCCATGCGACTGTATGTCCTACAGAAAGTGGTCAGGTGCCCTCCTCCCCCCCGTACCAGGAGAGAAGAGCTGAGGGTGTGCCAAGGAGCTGGCTGCCTCCCGTCAAGACTCACTGACATCCTGATGGGCCCACTTCTGCCTGCTGTGAGCTGATGAGGGAGAAAGAGAGTTATTGTCAAATTCCCAACTTGCCCTTTTTGATATAAAGTTCGCTTGTGATATTTTTTTAACTTAGGTAGCTAATGCATTTTGTTCTCCGGAGTGTGAGAGACCCAGTTTCCCGAGTAGCCTTTAATTAGTTTCTGGATGATGACATCTCCACCGAGAAGCAACCAGTGGCATCCCCCAGTCTCGGGGGGAGATAAAAGAATCTAATAAAGACATTCGGTGTTTCTAGGTGATGTGTTTGACAAGCTTTATATTAACAAGAAGTCTTGTTGGAACTTTATTCTCTTTCCAACTGCGCTCCCTCCCTGGCCCCGGATCCCTGCCATTTCACAGGAGGATTCATAGAGCTAAGGAATTGTAGATTCAAACAGACGAGCCTGCATCTCCACCCCTCGTTCTAGAGGGGAAGAGGCTTCACCTTGATCTGTTCACAGACTGTAACCTTTACGAGGGATTTAGTGGTAATAAGGCCTCGGAACAAAAGCTCCACTTAAAACCAACTGAGAAGTTATTTTGCACAGCAGTGGGGCCGCTTCCTGGGCCTCTGGATTCAAAGCCAGATAATGAGATGTTCCTTCCACTAGCCTTAATTATTGCCAAAGATGATGGTCACAGGGAGAGTGGGTATAACTCACAGCTTCATTTCAATGTTGGCACCATTGCTGCTCGGATGGAGAGAGGTAGAAACTCCCCTTCGGGCTGTCCACCTTCCTCTGAACTTAACCTTGAGGGTGCTTGAGGGAAAGAGAAAAGTCTGTGGAAGAATTTGGACCATACAGTGGTCAAGGCGGGGTGGGAGGACACTGCGGCCACCTTCCCACTGCAGTCAGCACAGTTCCCCACTGCACACGGTTTTATAGCTTGTGCTTGAGTGTATAACTACCAGTGCTTCTAGGCAATTAGGAATTAAAGTGCTGATGATGCCATCAAGGCAGCTGAGAATGGAAGTGATCTTGGCACCACTGGCAGCCATCAGATTGACAGCCTGGAGACGCCGGCTTCTGCAGAGCTGAGCACAGGGCCCCCAGGAGGCAGGGGCTCCATCCTTGCCCTGCCCCTTTGACCCTTTGCCTCCATCTGACCTGGATGGGGCAGCCTGGGAGAAGGGACTAATTGGAACCTGCTCTCCTGGGCAGCTCTTAAGGGCACGAGGAGAGTCTGAACAAAGAAAATCTTTTCCAGGAGTCTGGGAGATTATGGTGACATGTAGAGGCACATTTGCATATTGTTTACTCTCAGGATGGCAAAGTGTGAAGTTCATCCTTGGGCCTGGTGACAGCGCTATTGTAGAAAGACCGTTCTTCTCTCCACACAGTGGGTTTCTGAGCAGAAGGAAGAACATCCAAGGGGCAGAGTTACATCTTCCTGAATGGGGAGAAAAATGACCCCTGTTAAAAATGCAGTGGCAGCACAGGAATGGAGGACTTAAAACTGAAGTATGTAAAGGGTCCCTCTAGCTAAGGCCCAGGCTGCCTGGGGGGCCTGGCAGTGTGTCTTGAGCCAGATGGGGGCTGGGTCTCCTTTCTCTGCAGATCTTTGACAGCTTGTGGAAAAAGTGTGTCTGGAGGATGGGGTCTGGGATACGGTACGAGCGGCAGTCACACTTGGGTAGCTGTCCTTAACTGGCCCCTCGAGTTTTATGGGCATCAGCTGCATGCCTGCTTTGGAAAGTGAGAACCACTGGAAGGTGCTGGATGCCAAGGCAGAAAAAGAATCCACTTGAAGAGGCTTTAAGGCAGGGCCTCCAAGGATGTGGCGAGGCTCTGGCTGCTGCAACCAGCAGGAATAGACAACTCCTGGTGAAGAAAAATTAGAATCAGGAGGGACCAGAAGCATCTTGCCAGCCACTACCTCTGAGACCCTGTGAAGAAAGCTTGTCCTAGATGTACTGTCCAGAAACCCTGGTCAGCCCTTCTGGGTTGGCTTTTATAGCAGGCGGTAATGCTCTTTACCTGGAATCGATTGGACTCTGCATTATCTCGATATAATAGCATTCCTCTGCAGTGTGGTAAGCAGTTCACTAAGTGCTTTCAGTTATAGGACATATTTCATCTGATTCCAAAACCCTGTAGGCAGAGCTTAGGTCTGAGATCTGCCACTTCCTAGCTCACTGACTTAGAGCAGGTTAGGAACTGGTTACAGCCTCAGTGTTCTGGATTAAATAGGAAGAGAAATGGGCGGTATCTAGTACTTATTAGGTGTATGACAAATATTAATTCTTTTCCATGAGGAATAATAAAAAAGTAATATTTTTCTGGGTTTCTCTTTTTAATTTTTTTTCAGTTTTCCTCATGAAGTCAGGTAGCTGAATCAGGTTCTTAATTGATTCCATTTTTCTGTACTATCATTTTCATCTTTGAGGACCTGTTTTTGTACATTTTAGTTGATTTTTGTAGGGACACCTTATTAAAGTATCTGCAGTCTGCCTGACTTCCTGTATGAGGACCTTGGGTTCACTGCATTACCTCTCTGAGTTTCACGGTCTTTACTATACAGTGGGGGTGATGCCTATGAGCTACCAAAAGGATTTAAAAGGAAGCAGCAAATGTTAAGCCCCTGGCAAAGTGCTCGGCATACAAGGTGTCCATGGTCCTTCCCTCCCCGTCCCACCTCTGCTTCCTTCCTGAACTGGTCCCTAAAGAGCTGGCCCTGATCGGGGGTGTGGAAGATGAAGCCCATCACGTACCTTCAACCCAAAGCAGCCGCCATCACGCTAGAGATCTCCAATAGCTCGCCCTGTCTGGATATCGTGATTAGCAATAATTACCTTACATCCCCCCATTAAACAATTGATGAAGAGAGCATTCCCGGCAATTTCTTGGATGTCGCCAAATATAACGGAGCACCGCTGGTGACAAGCAGGTTGCTGTGAAATTCCATTTACTCGAATATGCCCCAAAGCAGTGAAGTGTGGAGTGGGGCCTGCGTGGTGTTTACTTTCCTCTCCGACGTCTCTATCAGGAATGACGGAACTGGATCAGGGAGCAGAGCTCATAAAAAGTTCCACATTTCAGCTGATCCTGAAAGGAACAAATTCCGAACTTCAGAACCAGTGGTTTATGACTAATCCCAAAGAAGCCACTAGCTTTTCTCCCTGGGCTTCCTGATTTTCCCCCGCAAACATGAATGGTTTTAGTATGGAGAGAAAGAAAGAATGAGATGGAAGAAATGACAAAATGATTCTGGTAAAAGAACTAACAAGCTGCCCGAGGCTGTGTCATCAAGGAGCTCTCTGCATGTTCAGGCTCTCATTTGGGCTTCTGAAGCTCTAGACTTTAACCTTTCCCTTCTGGAAAGCAGAGGCAGCAAGCCCAGTGCTGGCGAGGGGGGAGGGTCCTATAGCAGACCTCCATCCCCCACTGCCTCCACGCCCTCACTTCAAGATGCTGTTTATCTCAGAACCACTAGCGCAGAAGTGGTCAGCACCCACCTGCGGGGGCAGGCAAGCCCATCTCAGCCTCTAAACCAGAGCATCCTCCCGGCCCCGCACTGCACCTAACGTCCAAATTTAGCCCCATCCTGGCCTCTAGAGGTACACATTTTTAGTAACATTAATAAATCGCATTTGAATAGTACTTTATGTTTAAAACGTGATTTCTCACAGTTTTATCTGATCCACAGAACATGTGTTTTAAAAAGGCAAGATAGGTATTGATATAACTAAAATAATCAGAGTTAAATGATTTACATGAGTTTATACAGCTAGTAATAGTCGGGTCTGGGCTTCATATACCTGGTCTTCTGATGCAATGCTTAGAATTCTTTCTCTTAAGAGATCCCACAGATCCCACAATACTGGTGTCCTATTATACAAATGTTTGTATTGGGAAGAAGGAAGAAGGAAGAAGGGAAAAGGGAAAGAAGAAAAGACAGACTGACTAGTCTTCTCAGTCAGAATAAGCCAAAGAAACACTTCTCAGTGGACTCAGCAGTGGGTTTGATTGGTCATTCCTCTGTCATGATATGGGGACAACTAGGACCCCTGGTTACAGGAAGCAGCAGCTACAGCCCTGCCTCAAATGAAAGCTCCCCGGAAGCTGCGGCTCCCTGGTCCAGTGCACAGTGGGAGGACAATGAACAGGAGGAGGATGATTAGGAAGTGCCAGTGATGGAAGAGGGAGGAAGATGAGATAGTCATGCAAATGCTGGATGGTCCAAAAATATATTGATGAAACCACTCGCCCACTCTCCTGATAGAGAACAATGCCGTGTAAGAATGACAGAGAGCGCTCCCTTTCCTAGGTGCCCTGTGGGCAGGTGGGTTGTCACATGGAGGTGCAAAAGCAGGGTGCCCCACGTGGGAGGGTGAATCAGCAAGACTTCAGACCCAGAGAACCCCAGGCTGGGTGTGTGCACTCCACTGCACGAACTCTCTATGGAGAGAATACATTTGGGATCAGATATAATCTGCATTCTGGTCCCACATTCAACACTTGTTATCTGGATAAAAGGAGCACATCACTAATAGCTCACAAAGCCTTAGTTTCTTCATCTGTAAATTGGAATAATAATAGTACTACCTCATAGGATTCTTGTGAGATTAAATAATGGAGTCAAACTTCCTGTAAAATTTCTAATGCACAACAGAAATTCACAGTCTCAGTTCATATACGTATATAGTTGGTTTCTGTTTATTTTTATGTATGCATCCAAATTTCAACATGCATTTATTGTTTTTCTAACCCATCTATCCCCTCATTAAAAGAAAACATTCTGGAACTCTGCAGTTTTCAGTTGCATGTCCTTGAATATTTCCTTGACCTCTGAACAGATGTATCTTCATCTGTAAAATGTGGGAAAGGAAACAATTAGGGTGACCAATGGCTTGGAACTTTTCTGGTTTTAGCACGGAAAGTCCTGTGTTCTAGGAGACTTCTTTAGTTCCTGGTAAATGAGGACAGTTGGTCCGCTTAGAAATAATATCTACTTGTGGGGTTAATGCAGGGGTAAGATAAAGTGAGGGCAATATATGTAAAACAGCGGTTATACAGCAGGTATTTAATAAATAGTAACCATTGACATTATTATACATGCTGAGAGTCTTTGAGGGCTATTCAAAGATGTTGAGGAGATGCAGTCATTTCGAGTTACTTGCATTTCCATACAGCCTTGTCACAACACTTTTCATTCATTCATTCAAAAACTACGTGTTGAACACAAACTGTGTTTAGATATCGTGGTGTGCTCAGAACACTTCAGTGAACAAGCCAAGCAGCTGGGCTAACGTTTCACTTGGGAGAGCAGACCGTATGCAGCAGTCTGGTGTGGGGAGTTCTACTTCAGGAGAGATGGTCGAGGAAGGCTTCATGGAGGAACTGAGTTTTCAAGAACAAGACAGATGCGGCCAAGTGAAAATCAGGGAGGAAGGGAATTACAAAGAACCAAAGACTGGCCTGAGGTGTTTCAGGAGGGAAGGAGGCCAGTGGAGTGGACATTCATGCACCAGCTTAAGGACCCAGGCCTGGGTATCTCTGTGGGGTCTGGACACCAGGAAAGTCGAGTGTATTTCAGACGGCTCCTTTAATTCTGTAAAGACAAAGGTGCCAAGGCCTTAGCTGTGGTGCAGCCCTTGCTGTGGAAACTGTCCCAAGCCCCCATGGGCATCTCAGATCTTCACTGCAGAGAGGAGGTGGGTGGGGGGGGCAGGGGGAATGGGGGACATGCCACCAGCACCAGAGGCAGCACCTGGGATGCATAGATCTGCGTGCGTCCTGCGGAGGAACCTGGTCCAAGCCGCTTCTGTGCATCCTCAGCCCCACAGGACTGTGAAGGGCTTAATAAAACATCTCAATTTGGATTTAATAGGATATCTACTGTGTGCTAAAAACAGCAAATTGCTATATATTAATGACATAATTATTAGAATTTAACACCTGGGCAGTGGAGGCTACACGAAGAGTGAGGAAGTTCCCTAGAATACTGTTTTACTAATTATGTTATTTAATTATTTATACATTTGAATTAAAATTCAATAAGAGCCAGATTAAACCTTAACATAATAAATTAAATGTGGAACTCTGTCCATAAAGCATGGCTCAGGGGGTCTCTGCCTTTTTCCCAACATAATCTAACCACTTCTTGATCTTTCTAGATTCAGACCTCAAAAGTCAGCAGAGACATCACATCCATCAATGTGGAAATAAGCTGATGGCCTTTTTTAAGGAATCATGGACTCTTAGCAGGTCTCAGACTCACCCCAGACCTTTGGTTGTGTGATCCCAGCTGCTAACAGGATAGTTCTGCCACCCTGCTGGCCCCTTGTCATCTCATCAGCTTGTCTAAAACAGAATCACACTAATGTTCTCCCCCAAAGACGTTATTCATATAACATAAGGGATCTGCCAGCTCAGCCATCCAGCTGCTGTTGAACAAAATGGCCTTCATTTGACTCTGTGTTCCTGAATCCCCCATCCAGGCACCATCAGGCACCCGCAGCTTGTCCTCAGCTTTGCTCTCAAACCCATCCTTTTCTTTCCACCCTTACGGAGCCCACGGTTTAACCCAGGCCTTGAACATCACTCTCCGAAATCCAGTGTCTGTCTACCCAGTCCCTCTGACACATTGTTACAAGCTTATTTTGCTTAAAGTATATTAATATATTTGTATATCCACTATATATTTATATATAGTATTTCCTTTTTTAAACAATTTCAAATGCTTGCCATTGCCTATAGGATAGAGTTAAAATCCAGGAAGGACCTGGCCATTCAGGCTGGTCTGTAATCCGGCTCTAGTTTACCTCGTTGACCTTGTATCCCATTCTTCCTCGAGTTGGTTAGAATTTATCAACCTTCCATTCTGTGTTGACTTGACATATGTGTCTGCCAAGCACACAATATATGAAAACTCACTTATTGCATACTTCGCATCTCTTAGAGCCTCTGTAAGTGCATTTCATAAACTTACCCCTAAATCCTCAGAAGGATCCTGTGAGATATGTGCCATTGGCTTCACGACCTGAGGACATGAGACACAGAGACATGAGGTGACTGGGCCAAGGCTGCCCAGCTTGAACGTAGTAGAGCCGGATCTGGACCACTGCTCTCCGTCACCTCTGGTGCTGAGTAGACTTTGTATCCTCACACGCATCCTGGATTTCTGCCTTCCCAACCGTGCCCATGCACTTCTGTCCCACTTGAAGCAGCTTCACTTGCTCTGCAGACATGACCGTTTCTCTTTTGTTGGTACCCAGACTAGACTCTGTAGCCCAGGAGAAGCCGTGCCGACACCCACACTCTTACTAACTCACAGAGTGTAATGTCTATACCAACCTTCTAGCATCCAATCTCACACAGCCCTGTGACACGGTGGGATGTATATATGCATTATTTCCCCAAACAGATTGTAAGTTCATGGAGGGCCAAGAAAATGTGTGCATTGCTGCACGTCACAGACATACCTAAGTCACAGTGTGTATATAGTGGCTGCTCACTCAATGTTTGAGTGACTTTTGGCCATGTCTCCTCCAGTAGCTATCGTTCCATTAATAATTATGCCTGGCCACCGAAAGTCTTACTAATAGTATTTTTCTAACATCACCTCCTTTGCCCAGAATGACTTTCCTCCTCAGAACTGATTCATTTTTGCTTGTCTTCTGGGGATTAGCTTAGGTGTCTCATATCCAAGGAGCCTTCCATGACATCCATCTCCAGGCTGGCTAGTGTGTCTCTCCTCTGCATTTCCTCAACACCTTATCTGTCCTTCTATGTCACAGTGCACTAAAGGAGTTTGCTTCTGTTCCTGTCTTTGCATCTCTAGACTGTGGACTCCTTGAGGATAAGCACTGTGTCTTTTAGATGTCATATGCCCCTTAGGGCTAAGTACAACACTGGTATAAGGAAGTGCTCAGTGACTATTGATGAATGAATGAATGAGTGAATGAATGTGTGAGTGAATGAATGAAAACAAAGCAATACTAGTGTGTTTCCAACCACCTGCATGATGAGATGAGATAAGATGCAGGAGGTATCCATGGAAACAATATAAAAATGTAAGTAGCCCTATCTCAGTGGGTCAGAATTTTCTTATGAACGTGGATTAGCTAAGACCACAGTGCATCCTTGTCAATTCACTTTAATTTTAAATACTGACAACATGTTAGAAGTTGCCACCTGGAAGATGATACTTCTAACCTCCTAGCATCTTAGGCACTGTGCCAGTTTGGTTCTGGTGATTGGGATTGCACCTCTGGTCAAACTATCTCAGCTCTATGCCATCAATGGTCTACCTTTCAAAGTCATCTCGAGGCAGTTTGCCACCTTCAAGCTACACCCTGAGGCAGGATTGAAAGACCAAGCATTTCACCAACTGCGACTTCGTGAGTTGGACATGTTCGAGTTGTTAGTGGAGGGAGGCAATTCTAGTTGATTCTTCCAAGCATGAGGTGTGATGGTCTCATTTTATATACTTACTGTGCCAACAGCTTGGCCCAAACTACCTTCTCTTCTACTTGGGGACTGTCCATTGTTCTCTGGTGTATGATTAGCAGATTAGCTATCATGTAAGAAGCCAAGAAAATGAACTCCCAGTAAGCCCTTCCAAAGCAAGAGTAATTCATTACCCTGCCTGATTTCCACTTAAAATGTACTTTGAGCACACTTGCAGCTACAAACCCTAAATCACCCTGTGTTCACAAAGTCCATCATTTTTAATTTTATTGCATGGCATTTTCGTGACATAATCCCTTGCAGAGCATCTCAGAGTGCTTTACAGATCAATAAATTACTTACCTGCAGAGTCAAAGCAATATCTGCAAGGCCAGCACAGTCATTCTGCAGGCAGCCTGTCCTCTGGGAAACAGGCAAGGCTGTGTGAGTGCCAAGGGTGGGCAGGATCAGGGCCAGGCAAATGTATGGCTTGGGGGTGAGGTGGGGTTCAAGAAGTGCAAGTCCCAGTTAAAGCTCTGTGAATAAAATACATCAAATTTAAATGATTCTAGAACTTAGAGAGCTTACAAATTTGGATCCTTCAGACAGTCAGCAAATCAAGTGTCCAGTCATTAACTCATCAAGTATCTTTCTCTCCTGGAAGGTTCAATCTAGCTTTTAAAATGATACAGCCATGAATCACAATATAATGTCTTAGAAGTCCCGGATCTTAGAGCCAGTGGTCACTTCCCAGCCCTGGCCACATCAACTGTCCATTGTGTCTGTCCTGCCAAATGTCCATGAGAATGCAGGTGTGTGTGTGTGCAAGGGCATACATGCACTCGCACACACAGACATCACACCACAGTTGCCTCTCTACCTGAAGCTCCACGCGGATTTAAGACTAAAAATGATTAATTGGTGCTTGCTTTATACAAGGGACCGTATTGGAGACAGCAGAAAATAAAAAGATGAACAAGGCTCTTGTCCAATATCTTATACTATGATAATTTATAGCCAAGGAGAAAGATGAGACAAGGTAACATAAGCCAGTTTATCTTAATGCCGTGGAGGAGGCTACAGAGTCTCCAAGCAGGAGAGGCCACATCCCCTTGGACGTCGCCTGGAAGACCTCGTGGAAGGGGTGACAGCTCAACCTTGAATGAGGTTGAATGATTCCAGTAGGTCTAGACAGTTGGAGAAAGAGGCGAAGGGACCAGAACCAGTAGCAAAAGCTTGGGGCTCAGAAAACAAAGTCCAGTGCATTCTTGTTAATGAGCGCTCCTGGTTGGGCGCAGTGTGGAAACAGATGGGAAGTCAATTTTCAGGAAAAGGAGGGAAAGGAACAAAGGCTGAGAGCAGCTATCTGCACGACACCCTCCTTTCTGGAGGAAAAAATCCAACACCATCAGGAGTGAGTGATGAATGGTTCCAGGAGAGGAAAGACCAGCACGGAAAGTTCCAACCAATCTGATATTCCTGTGAGGGTTGCACCATGATCTTGGTCCCATCCAGGGAATAAGGGCGATGGTCAGCTTGCCTGGGGTCTCCTGCAGGTCAGATGGCACTGTGTCCTGGGGATAACTGGTCCTGGAATAGCACACGGGGGTGGCTCAGAGGCATGCTGATTCAAGGAGGCGACCTGACCTGAAGATGCCTAATAGAACCCGACAGAGGGGCCCCTTAACCTGTAAAGAGCTAATGTGCCAAAACCAGTGTGAGTAGAACCGAAATGACTCGTGTTAATGGCCCGGTTCTGAGGTTGTCACAGACATGTAACCTGGTGGGGAGGTGGCTCCCATGAACAACCATTATAATTCCATCCTATAAATATGTGTTGCGTTTTATACTATGGATATAAATGTAAGTAAGACCTGGCTCAAGCCATTAAAAAAGCTCATGGTCTAGGGAGTGAGGGATGCTACGCAAATAACTACAGCACAGTGGGATAAGGGCCAAGAATTGGAGTTTGGGCGGGTGCCCAATAAAAGACACCCTTACTTTATAAACCTATTAGCAGACAAGACAAATGAGTAGTCATGTCATGGTCAAGCATCACATTTGCTAGTGGTAAAGATGATACTGGAGAATTGGGTTTAGATGTGCAGCAACAATGAGCTTCCAGCTCTGAGCCCCAGAATGAGACAGATGCACACCACTGGCTGTGCTCATCCCTGTGGGATGCTGTCCTGTAAAAACATAAATGGGAAAGTGCACAATATAATGTAGCTTCCTAAGGAAACCCTGGCTCCAAAACTAAAGACTAAACAAAGTTGGGGGATTCTGTCCCCAAATCTACAGTTGGGACAAACCTCTTCATCCTTTGGGGGGATTAATTTAAGACACAGAGAGAGAAAGAGGCCAAGTCTGTCTGATTGACTCCCCCTCAGGTGTGTGTAACATATCTGGGTGCAGGATCTTTGAGTTGTGCAGGAGGCCAGGGGGTGTAGGGGTAGGGAAAGCTGCGACAAAGTGGCATATGATTTGGGTCTAAAAGGATGACTGGGAGTTTCCCAGGAAGGACAGAAGGAAGAATATAGATCCCAAATGCAGGCTGACCAGGAAGGACATGATGAGTTGGTGATGACCACAGGGTAAGTAGAGGTGGAATCGACCAGGAAGGACATGATGAGTTGGTGATGACAACAGGGTAAGTAGAGGTGGAATCGCCAGGAAGGACATGATGACTTGGGGATGACAACAGGGTAAGTAGAGGTGGAATCGCCAGGAATGTCAGAGGAAACAGAGGTTCGGGCTTGATTCCAAAGGGCCTGATTTGCTTGGATGAGGGGCTTGGGTGTTTTCAGGTGGGCAGTAGGAATGGTGGGAGGTGTTTAGGCAGAGACGCGATATGATCAGAAGTGCATCATATAAAGACAGCCGTGATGCGGTGTGGAGCCGGAGTGGGTGGAGGGTGTGGGTGAGAGTGCAGACTGGAAGAGGGTGGGGGGCTAGAACAGTTCCTCTGGGGCTGCAGTGGAACCATCCCTTTCAGATCCTCTGACATTGCGTGTACATAGGAGGCCCTAGAAGCTGAAGTCAAGGTGAGACGTTTCTTTCACGTGTAAGGTGATTCCTCTGATTCTGCATCCTTGACTCTATAGCCCCAATATTTCCATCCCTGGGTTATTCTGCCAGCTACCACTTGAAGACAGCAAAGAAATGTTTCAGCCGGATTTTAATTTTCCTTCTACCTGTATTGTCTCCACAGTATCTCCCAAAATTGTAGAGATTTCTTCTGATATCTCCATCAATGAAGGCAACAATATCAGCCTCACCTGCATAGCAACGGGTCGACCAGAGCCGACGGTTACTTGGAGACACATCTCCCCCAAAGGTGAGAGAAGCAGTTTGGTGTATCGTGTTGTGAGAGGAAGCGGGAGAATCGTTGGCCTTGGCAGGACGTTATGGCGCTGGTGACTTGGTCCCAAGACTCCCCCATTCTTGGTGGCCCGATAACAAGATGCTCATGGCTCCACAGAGAATATCGGTGTTCTCAGTGCAAACAGGCATATCCTCTGAGATTTCAGAAATCACACTGGAGGATGTCTCCAGTCCCTGGGAAATTAATCCCAGTTGTTTCTGGGTGAAGTGGTGGTAAGCTGTTCTGGGCAATTTTCCTGGTCACGTTTGGTGATGGAGGAGTCTGCTCGGTGTTGGTGGCATTGTTCAGCTGGTTGTTTTGTAAGAGAGAGAAGACACAAACACACAACGATGGATGAGGGTTTGGGATGGCCATATGCCTACAAGGAAAATGTCCACGTCCGTGCTGCTTCAACAGTGCCACAGATTTGGTCGCTAGGCCATTAGTCCTTTGGTGGTTTTCTTGTTGCTTTACTCTGATTAATTCTAGATGACAAATACAACTTAATGTGTGACTGAATTGCAAAATTCACTTTGTCTAAACGTCTAGATGTTTTGCAGACCGGGCTGAGTGTTGTGTTGTGCTTTCACGGATTGAACGTTAAACTTTTAGAATTTAAGGCAACATGCCATTTATTATTAAGCTAGCTTTTATGCAAGGTGCATTACATTATTTCATTTGTTCTAAAACGTCTACTGAGTGTTTATATAGCAATAAACCAGAACAGACAAGTCCCTGCTCTCATGAGCTCACATTCTCATGAGATGAATAACCAAAATAATAATGTTAATAGTATGTGGTGATAAGGGTGAGAAAATAGAGCAGGACATATTGACAGAAGGACAAGAGGTTTGGTCAGGAGAGGCCTTCGACAAGGGGACATTTGAGCAGAGACCTGAAAAAGATCCTTAATTTCACTGCTTATATGCGGCTAACATGGAATAGATTTATGTACGTATGTATATCTATGTGTGTGTGTGTGTATGCCTGCATGTATGTATGAAGGTAAGAGCATTGCTGAGTCACACAGGTTTAAGGAGGCTAAAGAAGAGATACACACTACTATAAAATAAACAAACAACAAAGACCTACTGTATAGCACAGGGAACTGTATTCAATATCTTGTAATAAACTATAATGGAAAAGAATCCAAAAAAGAATATATATATATATGGAACTGAGTCACTTTGGGGCACACCCGAAACTAACACAATATTTTAAATCAACTAGATTTCAATAAAAACAAAGATGCTAAAGTCGCCACCAGCGTGGTGTGCTGGGTGTTTCAGGCTGAGTCCCCCTAAAGCAGACCCTGAGGAGGTGACTGGCAAGCAAGAAGTTTATCGGAGGCGCCCTTGGGATCAAGCCTGTGGAAGGGGAGGGAGGGAGGTGGGGTCAGGCCGAGGGAGAGGTTGAGTTGCCATGATGACTAGGGAAGCATCTCTACTAGTCCTGTGGGGCGTTCTGAAGATAGGATGAATTGTCCTCTATTGAGGTTATGGGGGTGGCCTTTTATGCCAGCACAACAGTCGAGGTCAGGGAATTCGGGCTATCCCCAGAAGAGCTGTGACCTAGGCCAGGCATCTCTCTTCATATGAGATGGTCCCCATGAGGGGCTGCAGCCGAGGGCTGTCCGTCCACCCCCTGGGGCAGGCATCCTTCATTCCTGAAGAAGGCAGTGCATCACAGGTCTATACACCTGGACATTAAAAAAAAATCAGTTGAAGACTGTGCATGGGCCCCAGAAACCAAATTCCCTCTCTCAGGGTGACAGTTAGCCCTATGGAGGTTTGCAGAAAAGGGATGAGGTTTTCATTGTGTTTGGCCTGAAACCCTGGGAGCTGTCCCTAGCCACCGCTCCTGACACTATCACCATGAGCAAAGGAATCAGAGACATGCTCGAATTTCTGCCAATCTCTCGACTGGAAATGACCTTACACGTGGACTGGCCCACAGTCTGGGAGGAGGCTTCACTGTGCATGAAGTTGTTAGTGATGGAACTTGGCCCTGAGGCACATCCCAGGGTGGGGTATCCAGATGGACAGACTTTCTGATCCATGGTGCACGCCCTTCATCACTGCTTAATGCTGGGACCTCAGTGCCGCTGGACTCCAGGGAGGTCTGTGCCTTTAGCATATGCAAACATTCATCATCCCAGGTACATGGACTTTCCTTCTGTCAGTTGGCACCGCCCCCTCCATCCTGCAAGTCCCCACTGTCTCCTGCTTGATGTCTTTTCTCATCCCTCCTCTGGCCCTGCAGCTCTTCGTCCTTTTCTGGGTGGCTCGCCTTTCCTTTTCCTCTCCTCTCCTCTCCTCTCCTCTCCTCTCCTCTGCTGTCCTTTCCTGTCTTCCCCTCCCCTCCCCTCTCCTTTTTTTTCTCCTTTCCCTTCTCCTCCGTACAGCTCCTCTTTTTGTCTTGTCCTTTCATGCTTTCTGTTTTTGTTCTCCGCCTTCCTATCTCTCACAGCCTCCTACACAGCCTCCTTCTGTTTCATCCCACATTGTCATTTCTTTCTTCTCTCTCTTCTCCTCACAAGCACGTTTGTCTTCCCTCTGCACTGGCACCCTCTCCGTTCCTCTTGCTGAAGTTCTCACCACTGTGCCCTAGCATCCTTCCCTCTCTCCTGGCCATCCAGCCGCCTCATTTCCCCAGGGGACTTGACCTGATGCTTCCATTTTACTGGGGTTTTAGCTGCTATGGAAACAGAAGATGGATCAAGGGGGGAGGAGCAGGATAATCAGAATCTACCTGTGGATCAGAGTAATTTAGACGAGCAGTTTTTCCCAGATCTGTGGTCTGGATTAGCTAACCCAGATTCAAACTGATGCGACATGCCACACGGTAACTGATCACCCCGGGGCTCATGGGGTGCCGCTTCCTTGGTGACTGATTATTTGGAGATCGGAGCTGTCATTGGGCTGCTGCCCAGCCCAAACTGGAGCTGGAGACCCTTAGCAGCCAGGCCTTCATCTTGCCCCACTAAATATCTCCAAAAGCCTGCTTATTTTAAATAACGTAGGGACAAGGTGTGGGTTCCTTGGAGAAAAAGATACGCTACACCTGAGCGAAGGCTCCAAAGGCAGAGAGCTGCTCTCACCCTTGCTCCCACTCTGTGTGGGCAGATCACATTTCAATCAAGGTCATTCTTATGCTCACACCCATTAAACCCCTGATGGAGGGCTGACCCTGGCCAAGCACTTTGGGCAACCTTGATGGCTTCACTGCATGTTCTCTCCAGATTGGTCTGTTTGTTCTGTGCATTTCTGAAAAATCCTAGTTTCCTCTATCACAACTCATACGGGGCTGCAGTAAGCTGATATAAATCTCTTCCTTTAAAAAAAAAAAAACAATTATGGTGGTAACATTGGTTTATAACACATTGGGTTGGCCCAAAAGTTGTTCAGGTTTTCCATAAGATGTTACAGGAAAACCCGAACAAACTTTCTGGCCAACCCAATACAAGTTCCATGTATTATATTTTTACTTTTGTATGCACTACAGCGAGCTTACCACCAAAAGGCTAGTTCTCCATCCATCACCATACAGTTGACCCCCTGCACCCATTTCACTACCTCCCCTGACCCCACTTCCCCTCTGGTAACCATTACTCTGTTCTCTATATCTATGTGTTTGTTTTTCTTTGGTTTGTTTTGCACATTTATTTTGTTTTCATATATTCCCCATATAAATGAGATCATATGGTATTTGTCTTTCTCTGTCTGACTTATTTCACTTAGCATAAGGTCCCAGCCTTGACTCCTTTTATGTGGAAAAATAATAAAGCAATGTTAACCACCATTGTATCAGTAGTGGCTCATCCATCCAGATATACAGAAACTGGGAGTGATCTTATGGTGGGAGGGGTGTTGGGGGTCTTTCTCAGAAGCTGCCTTCCTGGCACTTGACATCAGGTGGAGAAAATGTCAGTTGTCCTTATCCAAGATAGAGAGGGAGGTAAAACCTCCCAAGCTACCTCTTGGCATTGCTATTGATCGTGAGAAGTAGTATCTCGCCTGTTATTACTGGTTATATGTCTTTTTAGCTCCTTTCATGAACTTATAGCTCCCAGGAGTTCAAGGAGAAGGTGTACTAGCTTTGTAGAGACAACTGCCCTCATGGTGCATACCTGTTTTGAAGGGTACAGGTGTTGCTTGTACCTGCACAGGCCTTGGTCTTTTCAGGAGGAAGAGCCCACGTCACTTCCTCACACGGGAATGCCGCCTGGAGCTGCATGAGTGTTCTAATGGCCCCTCACCAAATCCCACCTGTTAGCCTGCTGCTCTGGGCACTGAAGGACCGTCAGTGGTCCCCAGGGTCTCTTAGACACAACTGTCACTCATGACTCTGCATCTTTTCTTGTCTTTTCCTTGTCTGGGCATGCAAGAATTTACTTTGTCATAGCCCTTAAGTTCGAGTCTTTCTATCCAAAAGAATACCTTTAATGCTCTCTATTCCTCTGAGTCTTCTAACAGATAAACTATCTCTTTCAAGGTATTCTAAAGATGCTCTTCAAGGCTTCACACTTCATAAAAAAATTATTCTCAAAGGCCAATTTTCATGTCTCCAGTTTCTGTTGGAATGTCAGAGCTTTAGAGAGAAGGCTGAGCTTCCTGTATTTCCACATCCCTGGGAGCCGACCACAAAACCCAGATGAAGGCCTGAGTCCAGCCACTGCTGCATGGGCTCCACTGTACATATGGGGTCATGGCTCACCGAGTGTCCTAACGGGGCTGCCCTCTCGGGTGCACCTGCCTCACCCTTTATCCCATCAAACAAAACACTGAAAATATCAATAACCATCTCACCAAGGCTGCTGAGAGAACACCTCCTAGCTGGGTATGGGCAGGGGGCTCAGGAGGGTCCAGTGATCTGTCCAAAGAGATGTCCTGATTTCTGATTCATCAGTTCTTTGAGATCAGAGCCTATGTCTCTCTTTTCTTGGATCCTTTACCTCTTAGCACAATGCCCGGCACCTAGAAAGCATCTAAGAAATATGTGTTGGTTCCGTGAACAGCCCTTGTGTTTGCTGGTGCCCCAAAGTGGATGGCTGTTCTCCTAATTCAAAGATTCCATCCCCATCCTTGAGGAATTCTTGTCCACTTTGATGTTGTGGTCCAGACCTGGTGTGTCTCCTGCTGAAACTCTGCTGGTAAGTCTCCAGGAAATTTTCTCTGGTCTTGAAGCCTTTCCCAAAGTCCGTCTGGTGGGGAAGCTGCTGTGCCAGGGCTGGACTTCTCCTTGAAGAAGTGACTCCTTTTCAAGTTCTCTTTTGCAAGGGTCCTAGTGGCTCACGAGCATCTTTGAAGTTGGGTCTTGCGTGAGCTGCCTTCTGCCCTCATCACTGTCTCACTGTGATTGCTCTCATGATGTCTGTGCTTCTCTGATGTGTAATTCACCCGGCTCTTCCCGGGCACCTGATCTTTTTGCTGACTTACTCATCCCAACCCTACCTGTGCCTAAAACCGCAATGGCTCCCAACAGTTTCATAAATCAATCCTGGATGTTCCCAGAGAGAGTGAATTCAATAATACATGAAAACTTGCTGCTCCTCATGGGTTGAAAAAAGTTTGATACAAAGAAAGAAATCAGTACCCAAAACAGAAAAATATCATTTAAAACATTCTCCCCTCCATCCCCAGTGTGTGAATCGAGGTTCGGGTAGAGATGGATTGTTTCTTCCCAGGGCCACACAAAGACCCGGGGTGAGACTGCACGATTAGAAGAAGGCTGTATGTCCATTGGGCTGCACAGCACGCCCCAGCTGTGGAAGCCTTCTCTTCCCACGGCACTGGGCGGGCGCCTCTGCATGCCTTCCACACCTCTATCCGCAGGACTGGGCAACCTGCCTCAGCTGCCAGTCTCCCCCTCTCCCACCTCAGCTCTCCTGCTGGAGTTGAAGGGCCCAGGGAGCAGTCGGCTGCCCGCCTCTTGCTTCCCAGAGTCTTCAAAGGCACCAGCTGGTGAGGACAGAGTGACCCTCGGATGGGAGCCCTTCTCCTCTCGCCAACGTTCTGAGCTCTCCCCACCCACCTCTTTCCCATTTGTCAGCACTGACAGGCCCTCCTCCCCAGCTAAGCAGGACACAGAAGCACTAATTGGCACTGGAGGTATCACAGCTTGAGTTCAACCAGAGCTGGCAGGTGCCGCGACTCCGGTGACAGCTCTGTGGAAGAGTGTCAGGCGTGGAACTCTGGCGTGCCACTGGCTGACGTGGCACCCTGGCACTAATGAGCAGCCTGTCAGCACCAGCGTCAGGGGCCCCGTGTGGCACAGCGATCATTAGGATGGCAGACAAGAAAATCGTCTCCAGCAAAGAGGCACCGGGGATGGGAGGGAAAGAGGACAAAATGGAACTAAAGGCTTCACCTCACCCACCACCGATGTTCACCACCCAGTAGGAGGAAACCAAAAAAAAACAGGAGAGAGAAAGATCCTTATGAAAGATCTCCATCTGTGCCAACTCTGGACAACTCTTGGAGTCTCATTTTGGTGGATGCCCTGTAATTAATGATACAGGCCATACATCTTTTCTGCCATAAGCCAAGGGGGAACTCAATGACTGAATTCTCTCTCCAGTCATGGCCAAGGTGTTGTGAAGCCAGGAATTAGCCTAAGTTCCCCAGAAACAAGGGCCTGAAGGGAAAGGAGGCCTTGAGATCTGTGCTTTCTTGCTCCCTGTCAGGGAGGCTCCCTGGAGAGGGCACCTGCTAAACTGCCAGCTGCCCACCTGTCTTCTACTGGAATATTAGAGTCCAAGAGATACAGTTAAGAGAAGGATCCTTCCCTGGGGAGGTTCCTCCCGCAGGTGGGCATGGGTGATGACCAACATGTCTGCCCTCTCCACCTGCTTCCTGAGGACAGGTGAGAATGGTCCAGCTGGTCCTTTCTGCTGAGCTGTTTGGAATGTCTAGCCCTTCTCTGAGGCTCTGACCACCTGCAGTGAGTGACTCCCTTTCATAGCTGGAGGTGACCTGCCCAAAACAGGTGGGTTTGAAGTCAGGTCCAGCTGGATTTGGATTCCCTTGCACTGTCGCTGCCTGGCTCACGCTGGGGCAGCAGTAAGCTTCTCTGAAGATACGCTTCTTTCTTGATTTTGTTCTTGCTTCTTGTCACGGCACCCCGAGTTTCCGTGATCTGGTCCTGGACCCCAAGACCCCCCGCACTGCAGTCACACTGGCAGCTTGAGGCTCACCACCTACTTGGTGTCTCCTCCTTGGACTCACTTCCACTCTCCTTAGACCATCTTCCCGCGGCTTTTGGAGAGATTCCACTTTTGTTTTAAGACCAGGCTCAGATGCTACCCGTTTGAGAGCCTCTGATGACTTTTCTTCAGTCAGAGTGCCTCGGCCCTTCCCGAGACGCCACAGCACTCTGCACGGCGGTGATGCTCGCACTTACCTGCAGCTCCAGAGACCCCCACTGCCCCCCACCCCAGTGTCCACAGGATCAGGGGAACAGCAACAGGCCCCTCGTGGTTGTATTTTATTGCCAGTGCTGAGCGCAACATGAGACAGTGACAGGCCCTTTTGGGGATCATTGAAAGAAGTGTCCAATAGTGTAGGTACAGTATGTTTCTTCCCTTTTTAAAATTCAGTCTTTCTGACACATAATTTAAAACAAAATCAATTTTAGTGAGGAAAGGGTAAGATCCAAGAGCTTCATCTCTGCATCATCATATATTTCCCAAACCAATCAAAGGAATTTGTAAGAAAAGCCTCTCCCCCAACCATTGCCTCCCTGGTTGACCCCAGGACCGAGCTTCCATCTCTTTATCTGTAAAAGACAGATAACCAAACCGTGTCAGGTTAGGTTGGCGAGATGAATCACGCTTCCCAGTGCAGAGTGCCTGGCCAACAACACAACCGGCGTCTGACCCCGGTAGTTTCCATCACCCAGCCAGCCCATTCCTCTTCTTTCCCACCCAGGAGACAAGAACAAAAGGGAGGAAATTAAATTTTTTTCCTCTGAAAAGTTTGAATCCTTACAAAAACCCAAGCTCAGTCAATTGCCAGAAAGGACAGATCTTCAAAGATGCTTAATCAGCACCCCCTAACCCCCATGATTTTCTAATTAACGTAGGTGCTTGATTAAAATTCCCCAAGTACCCCAAGTGGCTGTCCCAGGAGGGACAAGTAATTGCTATTGTGAAATATATTACAGTGGTCATTGATGGTGGGAGGAAAAAAAAATTGCATCATAATGGAAAGTGGCAGATCTCCTCTCCCTAGGAACAGGGGAGCATACGGTATTAGGTCCAACCTGTACGGAGAAAGCAATTTCTTATGATGGAGATAAACCAGTGGTCTGACCTCAATACGAGGCAAAGTGATCCAGAAACTCATTAAGTAAATGGTTTAAACACAGACCAAGGTGGCAAAGAAAAAAGTAGAGTGAGACGTTTATAGATCACTCTTTTAACTCTGTAATTTTCTTTAACTGTAACATTATGGCTAGATAGATACATTTAGGGTAAAATTTGCCAGTGTCAATAAGGTTTTTTGTAAGTTTAATATTTATGATCTGGTTTAAAGCAGTATTATAGCTGTGCGACTTCCTACTTCAAAGAAGAGGAAAATCATAAAAAGACTAGTGGGGAAATTAATGAGTTCAATGTGCCTCAATTGAGAACATATGAAATCAAGCCTCAGTCTAGAAACCAAGGGCAGGAGTGCACACCACAGACGCTGTTTGTGGTTTTACCCAATTATTTTAAAACCCTTGAAAAATGTTGTCGAATCAGACGTCAGCTGAATGCAGGCACTGCTAACAGCATCCTCCCCCATGCACTCTTGAGTCTTGGGCTATTTATGCGGGTACTTGGTGACCGTTACCATGCAGAACTGTTTTGATGGAACAAGAAAGGAAACAGAAAAGCAAGGAGATTGTATTATCTTCCCCACCGAAGCTAACCAGCCCTGGCTCAGTTATTGCAAAGGCTGGTTAAAATGGCAGCCCCTCCAGGCCAGGAGACCCCCTCTCTGAGGAGCATCCATGACAGGCAGCTCTTTGGGGGTACAGAAGGGCCTCAGCTGGGCCTCACCCTCCCACCATAGGCACAGTAACCTCCTCACTGAGGAACCCCTGTAGACCAGCTGAAGGCTTTGGGGCCCCATGGCCAGGTCCCACCAGGAGCTGCCAGAAGAGCTTGGAGACTGTTTCCAATCAGACTGTCCTGGCCACGAGGACTTCTCTGTGTAGCTCTGACTTTGCACCTACTTTTCCATCCTGAATCTTATCTTGACCTGTGATGACTGCTTTTTCCCTAGAGTCTAAATTGCAGAGTGTCTATTATCCAATAATTACAATAAGAATTTGTGGATGTTCAAAATGTGCTGGCCATTCTTCTAAACATGCAGCATACTTGTATTAATTCTTCTCAACAGCGGTGTGAGACCGGTCCTGTGATGAGCCACTTTACCAATGAGGGGGCTGAGGCTTGGAGCGTCAGGCAAGTGGGCTGGGGTCACAAGGCTCCAAGTGGCAAAGCTTAAATCCCACCCCCAGCGACACTGTCTCCAGAAAGCATGTGCTTAACTGCTGTGCTGTATGGTACCGTTCTCCAAGGGTGGTCCCTGGACCAGCAGCATGGGCATCACCTTGTTTGCACCCCAGATCTAGGACGGGACCCAGAAATCTGCATTTTAGCAAATCCCTGGAGAACTGTGTTGCACACTTAAGTTTGAGAACCACTGATGTGGGATATTTGCTCTGTGCTGGGCACTCTTCTTTACATATCTTATATCACTTAATTCTCACATACGCCCTGACACGTAGGCGTTATGTCCATTTTAGCGATGAAGAAATGGAGAGCTGAGAGGGTAATTGGCCCACAAATTTTAAATGGCCAAGGTGAAATTCAAATCTAAGCTTTTCTGACTCCAAGTTTCATATTCTTTTATTTTTTTAAACATTTTTATTGGAATACAATTACATTACAATGTTGAGTTAATTTCTGCTATATAACAAAGTGAATCAGTTATATATATACATATATCCCCATATCTCCTCCCTCTTGAGTCTCCCTCTCACCCTCCCTGTCCCACCCCTCTAGGTCATCACAAAGCACCGAGCTGATCTCCCTGTGCCATGCAGCTGCTTCCCACTAGCTATCTATTTTACATTTGATAGTGTATATATGTCCATGCCACTCCGTCACTTCGTCCCAGCTTACCCTTCCCCCTCCCCATGTTCTCAAGTCCATTCTCTATGTCTGTGTCTTTATTCCTGTCCTGTCCCTAGGTTCATCAGAACCTTTTTTTTTTTTGATTCCATATATATGTGTTGGCATACAGTATTTGTTTTTCTCTTTCTGACTTACTTCACTCTGTATGACAGACTCTAGGTCCATCCACCTCACTATAGATAACTCAATTTCAGTTTTTTATGGCTGAGTAATATTCCATTGTATACATGTGCCACACAAGATTCATATTCTTATCCCTGCTTCACTTCTGATCCACGGCTTCTTCTCCATCTCTGGGACACGGCTGGTGTCTGTTTCAGGCCTCCTGCCAGCCCAGGGCCTGTGGTCCTTGGAGGTCCAGGTTTTCTTAGTGTTCTTACAAGTTTACCCACACTCTTGTCCAGACACTAGACTCCAGGCTGGGCTCTGTGCTGGGCCTGGGTGTTCCATTCTCCCCAGAATCTCAGACTCCTTTCAGTGGGTTTTTGCACGATACCTGTGAGCAAAGGATGTAGCCCCAGCACAGATGCCAACCACTCAATTCTCAGGTGAGGCATCTTCCTCCTACGGAGCTGCCTGTGTGAGCTTCACACTCTCTCCCCCTTCCCCGCGCCCCCTGGACCACAGAGCATGCATGGCAATGAGGTAGCTACTCTCTGACTTGATTTATCTCTTTCTCATGTTAAATACTACCATTCACTCACACAGTGGTGTGTCTTGTGCTTTGGTTGTTATTATTAGGTTGTTTTACACATTAACGGCTTTAGATATGAAAAGAAATTGCTGGAATCCAGGCTGTGTTTTTCATTATCTGACTCCATTGAGTTTCGCTCTGTGTCCTTGTGGTATTTGGCATACTTCATCTTCCTAGGGGTGTAAAATGCTTGTCCTGCTGGAGCCAGGACAGTAGGAAAGCAACGAGCGGAATACCAATTCCTTTCTCGCAGATCCAGGGGCCGCCGCCTCTGCTCATGCTCTCCAGGATACTACTGCACAGTCAGCCAGCCTGTTCGTTGCCTGCGTATTTGGGGTGAGGATTAGGTACCCATTCCTTCCCTAGGAGGATCGTCTTATCCCTTACTTCTCTCCAACAGAGGTGGATTCTTCTATGGTAACCCCCTCTCCCAGCGCCCCCAAAACAAATCCCTCTTCTCTGAGAGTTAAAAGGAATGACTTTGGACTCAGTCGTTCCTCCACAGTAGATGCAGGACTCCTCCTGTTTAACTGGTCTGCAACCCAGGAGGCCTTGTGCTCCTTCTCTAATTCCCTGCATCACTGCCTTGCCCTTTATGGAATGGTTTACAGAGGTCACAGTGGTTGGAGATATTTGGCCAGTCATCTGCAATGACAGAGAAAGAAGAATGGCTTTCTCCTTCTGTTGATTTATTTCCTCTGTCACACATCATCCCCGAAAAGGATTTAAACAGAGAAGGTGACATGGATTCTGTGCCTGGGAAAACTCCTTGGCAAAACAATGTTCGTTGCTCCTACATTGATTCAATTATTTACTCAATAATTGCTCTGGAGTGCCTACTGCTATGCAGCTGTCTTAGGCCGTGAAGATACATGACAGGACAAAGCAGAAAAAATCCCTGGCCTCATGGAGCTTCTATTCTACTGGGAGAGACAGAAAATAAGTCCAAGGATAAGTGAACCTGAGAGTGTGTTATATGGTAATTACTGTGAAAAAAATAATCGAATAAGAGGCAAATAGATTATCAAGCACCTGTTTGGGGTTTGCAACCTTCCACAGAGTAGACAGATAAGGATGGGTTATTAAGAAGATACCCTATGAAAGTTGGGAGAGAAGGCGTTTGGATAATTCCAGCGGAGCATTCCTGGAAGGGCAAACTGTGAATCCGAGGCCCTCTGTCATGTTCCAGGATTGTTGCGGAGACCATGTGGCTACAGAGGATTTATTCAGTACCTGCCCTCCTCTCAATGGACTGTAAGCTTCCTGAAGGCGAGGAGCGTGTGTGCAGCAGTGCAGAGCGTGGAGCCTATCCAGTCTTAGACCTTCAATAAGTATTTGTATAACAAATGAGTGAGTAAAGTGAGCACGGGCTTCTGGAGTGAGTAGTTGAGCATGCTGGGAAGTTATAAGGTTCAAGTCAGAAATGGTGGTCCCTTCATTAGTGACTTCAGGTTCTAGAGAATGACGTGTCTCGTCCTGTGAAAGTGGTAGCAGAGGGCTCAGATGAAGGAACAGGTCCATGGAGAAGCAGGGTCCAGGTAAGCTGACAAATCACCAGAGGGAACACTGAAGACAGTCCAGGTAATGGCCCAGGTGAGTGACAAATGGGGCTGTGATTCAGGTGTAAAAGCCCTCAAAGAATCATGGGGAGTTCAGGACACCCGTCCTTGGCAGCAGGAAGAGGAGGGGTACATGCAACATTGCTGGAGGGCAAGACCTTGGAAGAAGCAAGGTTTTCAACAAAAATGTGAAAGAGGAAAGGTTTTCAAACAACCTTGGGGAATAAGGAAGACCATCACCCCAACCTCAATGCCCAAACCAACAACCCAGAAGTTTCTTGAGAGCTACCCAGGAAGTGCTGACCTCAGGGAATAGCTGGGTTTTAATTAATAAAGGCAGGTCAGGGGATGCTCAGCCTGGAGCCTGAGGTCCGGGGGAGCACTTTGCTTAGATAGTGGGTGTTCCAGAAGCAGAGCCATCAGGCTTGGAAGGTTGGGAGACATGAGGAATGACAGATCTGCAGAGCATTGATGGTGAGGGAGGCGGTCG
Organism: Hyperoodon ampullatus; assembly: GCF_949752795.1. Taxonomy (NCBI): domain Eukaryota; kingdom Metazoa; phylum Chordata; class Mammalia; order Artiodactyla; family Ziphiidae; genus Hyperoodon; species Hyperoodon ampullatus. Next base: position 84,045,178 of record NC_136920.1, on the reverse strand, counting down.
CTTGCTGCGTCGCAGCCCCAAAAATGAGGGGTGTGAGGCTGGTTGGATTTAGCCCCTGTGGTCCCCAAGGGAAGGCAGGGAAGCACATCTCACAGGCTTCATCTGTAGCCTCAATCCCATTTCTTCCTGAGCCCGAAGGTGGGGTGGTGACAGAAGGTAGCTGTTGGCAAGGCCAAGCCTTCTTGTGTTCCAGAGCTAGGAGACTGACCTTTAGGGAGCTACTGAAAGGTCAAAGTCAGAGATCATGAGATGGCAGGAATGGAGGATTAGTATGGAATTTAGAGATATGCAGGGGACCAAATTGCCAGAACTGGTGATGACTTTAATACGAGTGGGAGTGAGGGTAGGTACTGAGCTGAGACGGAGCCCCCTGTTTCTGATTTGGCCTCCCTCGTTGCCAGGTTTGGGGGACTAGGGATTATCTTTCTGGCTGTTCTCCCATGTGGCATTAGGTAGTATGTTAGGAACCAGCTGGTGTCTGATTTATTTCTGCCTGTTGATCCATGTGGGTTAGTTTCCTTTTCTCCAAAGATGATCATAACAACCCTAGACATTTATTTATTTATTTCTAGAGAATCAGGATTTATTCGATTGAACAGAAATGATAGAGTACAACAGAGATATGATAAATAGGCAGAAATGCATCATCTTTTATTCAACAGGTATTTTTTGAGTACCCAAAACACGACAGTGCATTGCAGTGAACACAGCATTCAAAGCCTCTGCCCCATGGGACTGCCGTGTGGGAGTAGGTGATATTCAATAAACAAATATGTGAGCCGATGTCAGGGAGAGATAGTACTATGAAGAAAAAGAAAACAGAGGGGCTTCCCTGGTGGCGCAGTGGTTGAGGGTCCGCCTTCCAATGCAGGGGACACGGGTTCGTGCCCCGGTCCAGGAGGATCCCACATGCCGTGGAGCAGCTGGGCCCGTGAGCCATGGCCGCTGAACCTGCGCCTCTGGAACCTGTGCTCTGCAATGGGAGAGGCCACAACAGTGAGAGGCCCGCGTACCGCAAAAAAAAAAAAAAAAAAAAAAAAAAAAAAAAAAAAAGAAAACACAGACAGGGCAAAGAATGATTCTGGTGCTCCTTTGGTTAGACTGTTGAGAGAAAGCCTGAGCAGAGACCTTGGGAGCTGAGTGAAGTGAGGCAGTGAACTGGATGGACTAAGAAGGGTGCATTCCAAGCAGAGGGACCTGTACGTTCCAAGACCATGAGCTGTGGAGACCTTTGGTGTCTCTATGCAACAGCAAGAATGTTGATGCAAAGAAGTGACATAGGATGATGTGAAGAGAGTCAGGAGTCAGGTCATGTAGTGCCTTGAAAACCAAGGTAAAAGCTTTGGCATTTGTTCCAATAAAAACACTGGCAAGTTTCAAGCAGGAGAGTGAACTGAGTGAATAAATGTTGTTAACGGGTCACGTTTACAGTTTGAATAGAAAGACAGGGGTAAAGGGGCGGGGACGTTAGGGTAGCAGCTGGGATACCAGTTAGGATGCTGTTGCTTTAGTCCATCAAGAAGTGATGAAGGATGGACTATGATGGTGGGGTCCAAGACGGTAAGACTATGTGTAGTCTGGAATGTATTCTGCAAGCTGACAAGGTTTGCTGACTTACTAGATGGGCGTTGTGAGAAAGAGTTAAGAGTCAAGGTGGACTCTAAGGTTTGTGACCTGTGCCAACTGGTGGCTGCTTCTATCAATTCCTGCCATCAGGAACTCCAAGAGGAGTGGGCTTGCAGAGGAAGAAAGGAGCTTGGTGCTTTAGGTACGCAGGTGCAGATGCTGAGATCTGTGGACTGGGCCTCAGGGCTTTCCAATATTGAGGTGTTAGAAGACAAGGATCCTACAAAGATGATTGTGAAGAAGTGGCCGGGGAGCCGTGAAGGAAATCTGAAAGCCAAATGCAGAGAACGTTTCATGGACGGAGGGGGTGATTAATATCACATGTGTTGCTTAGATGTTAAGGGAGATGAGGACTGAGAACTGGCAGGGTGCATTTACACAAGACATTGGTGAGAAGGTTCCAATGAAAGATAGTAGATAAAGATTAATTGGAATGGGAGAGAATGGGTGGAAGAAATGGACAGAGTAATAAACTTTTTTGGAGAAGTGATGCTCTAAGGGTTAGCAGAATGTGGGGTTGGCGGGGAGTGTGAGGTCAAAGGGACTTTTCCCCAAAGTCCAGTCTGCAGCCTGGCCACCCTTGGCCACTCTCCGGCTGTTACTGCTGGGTAATTACTTGCCTTAGAGTTCTCAGTCATCCCTCTTCCTCAGATGAAATAAGAAAGGGATTAGCTAAGTCTTGTCTCTGCTTGTGGAGAAGCCTGTCAATTTTGACCTTCAGCCACGTTACCCCGAAGTTTGTTTATGTGGCTTTGGAGTGCTCTAGGAAGTTGGAGCTAAAGTCACCATGTTGCTAAAGTAACTGACAATCTCTGACCCTGAGAAGCAACGCCTGGAGGAGAGCCTCTGCTGCAAGGTCTAGTGAGGGTTCCACTGGGGACTGATCACTGAAGAACTTACTTCTTGGAGTGTGAAACCACCCATGAGGAGGAGCCTGGGGATGTCGGATGATTTCTGCTCATCCCTCAACCTCTCCCCAGGGACCACGGAGCAGTTCTCATAGTCCTCAGTATTTGACCTTCCTTGGCTTGATACTCACCTGCAGCAGGATGTCTGCATTCATCTTTTCTTTTAAATCAGAGTAGGAACTAGGTGAGCCTGGGCAGCCTCCCCCAACTCTGGCCACGTCATTATCCAGGTGAAGCCCTCATCATGCCAAAAGAAAGCTTCCTATGGATGGAAGGAGAAGGTCAACTAAATGCCTGGAAGTGTGGACAAATACAGCCTAAATCCAGTTCTATAGGGTGATATTGTCTAGGGGAAATGCTTCAGCTTTTACAGATGTATACCCTGGAAAGTCTGCAAATATCCCTGCTGCTTCACTGTTGCTGAGCCCGGGTCAGATGGGGCAGGGGAAGCAGATGATCTCAGTGTTCAGTCTAGAAAAATGTCCCGGTTTAGGGAGAGCTCACCCACCCGGAAGAGAGCACCTGCTGTGACAGGTAGCAGTGTCTCCTCCACCTAGTCCTGGCTTGCAGATAAGTTCCCGAGTGTCCATCCAACGTTTCTCCTCAGAGCCCAAACAAATCCATTCTCCTTGCCCCATTACCTTGTCCCCATTTCCTCTGAGAGGGGAAGAACCCGGAATTGATAGGGCACATTGTGTAAGGTGGAAGGACTGGAAGGAATTGCTTCCATCTCACTCTGCATCTCTATTTCTACCCAGAGCCACATGACCCTTGAGAATTCAGGACAATTTAGCAAGGGTGAACACAGCTTTTTCTTCAACATTATTTTGCTCCCTTTGGCTTTGTTATCAAGTGTCCACACTGATCAGTCCTGTTCTGCTCTTGAATGCTCACATTTCTCCATGTGTTGATGTGTTTTCTCTCTTTGTCACAGCACTTTCCTAGGCCTCTTGATTTTGGTCACTGAGGTGTTGTCATGGCAATGACATCTTCAGCAGAGTGGTGCTGCTCATGTTGTCATGGCTGTAAGGACCTCTTGATGAGAGCCCCACTTCATTGTCATCCTGCAGCCAGCAGTAAGGAACCCCAGGACCTCTTGGGAAGCCTGAATTCTTAGGCTAGAAGCTAGTGGTTCTGTGCCTGAAAATGCAAGTGGCAGTAATTAAGAAAATAGCAACAGTCTAAAATGGTTAGATTTTATTTGTATGAAAAGGAGAAGCCTGAAAGAAGGACCATCCTCATCCCCGTCCTCCTCATCATCACCGTTATCATGTCCTTCTCTCCCCCTTCATCATCATCATCGTCATCATTATCATTCTAGTAGCTAATATTTTTATCGTAGGTTGACTGTGTTCCAGGCACCTTTCTAAATGTTTTACCTGCATGAACGTTTTAATTCTCTTGACAATCTTCTGGCGTAGGTGTTATTAGTGTTCTTTTGTAGGTAAAGGAACTCAGACCCAGAGCACTCACTTAAATAACTTGCTCAAAGGTACACAGTAGGGTAGGAGGTGGCCAAGACTTAACCAGCCACGTTGGTTGCAGAGGCCTCACTCTGAACCCATTAATCTACTGCTTGCCATTGTCCTGTTTTATTCCTGACAGCAAAAATCAAGATGAATTAGCCCAGCTACCAAAGGAGGTGCCAACTCAGATCATCTTTTTTTTTCCCCCCACTGGAATTCAAGTCGCTTACACCAATTTTAATTTTTAAAATATTTTCATATTTTCCTTTGATTCTCTAACACCCATATGAAGTTACTGTTGCTATTAATTTTATTTTACAGGTGAGAAAACCCAAGGTTGGAGAGTCTATGGTTTCCCAAAGAAATTTAGCTGCTAAACTCTCAGACTAGTCCTGAATATGTGACTATCTGCTGATGCAGAATCCAGGGTTTTGTTCTGCCCCACTGCCCATCAGATCACGTGATGTAGCCCGAAGGCAGGCTCTGGGGAGGGGAATGACCAAACCATCAAAGGGGGCAAGTTGCCAGCAGTCACCTCTGTTGGTGATAGAAGGGATAAATGGCAGGTAATAGCCTGTCACTCGGGTGGACATTTGTCCTCTTTGGCCTCCACATTCTCCGTGTAACAACTCCAGGGTCTCAGCAGCCGCTTCTGTCTATCACAAGGCAGGCAGGAGAGGGCAGCCTTCCCTCCATCCTGACTACTGTCATTGACTCTGTGCTCCTCTGAGCAAGTAGTTTAACCTATGTGGGAGAATCCCAATAAAAAGCTAATTATAGCCCTGTGTCTATGCGGATTTTCAGAAAATGACAATTAAATACAAATAAGTTACTTAGAAACCAGCCTCTGAGAAAGTACAGCTTTCAAGGCAGAGGACTTTCAGGGCTAAGAGTTGATGGGTCTCATTCAAGTACAAGGGGCTTGGAGGGAGATGTGCTGGGTGGGTGGGTGACAGTGAAGTTAATAAAGGTGCTAAAAAGAATAGTAGAAAAGGCTTATGATGTTCTTACAACTCTAGGCCAGTGCTTCACCCGTGCCAGCTCGTTTAGTCTTTGGAACAGTGCTGTGAGCTTAGATTCTGTTATTACCCATATTTGACAAATGAGGAAACAGGCACAGAGGTGTTCAATACCCTGCTGCAGGTCAGGTAGCTGCTAAGAAGTAGACCTGGACACCGACCTTGGCCTTCCAGATCTCTCTGTGGATACTGGCCCGCCGCCCGTCGTGGGCTTGGACTGGGTTCCAGGAACTGGGCCTGAGCTTAGTCAGAGGCACGGCAAAGGTGCACTTTCACGACTCGAGTTCTGATTATACCGCTTTCTAAACGGTGTCTGCTTAGCACTTTGCGCACCCTCTGAGCCTTGGTCATCGCACCTGTAAAGTGAGTATCTCGATAGCATATTCATCCTGGGCTTCTTGTAAAGATGGCATGAGTGGGGCATGTGAATGCGTTGCCCTGTGCCTGGCAGAGGATGATGCTCCATAAACATTTGTCACAGGAGTGGTGCGGGCGTGGGCACTAGACGTGTATGGCTGACGCATTTTGTTGAGGCTAACACCACATTGTAAAGCAACCATACTCCAATAAAAATTAATTTTAAAAATACAAAATAAAAAAAGAAAATAGAGGGCGTAATTAGCCTGCCCTCGACAGTAGCGTCTCATCTTATTTTAAAGGTGAGCAGGCTGCTCAGAACATGTGGGGCGTGGCATAGGTCATATGTGGCAGGTGGAATGTGGATGCCCAGTCTCGTGCCTTTCCGAACACCCGCTCTCACCTAACACAGAGCAGGCCCAATGCTGTTTTTAAATGACTTCTTGATAGAAGGGCCAGCATTTCCATCTCCTTTGGACAGCCCTTCCCAGAGCCTCGGTTTCCCCTTGAATCAAACCTATAGGCTCTTCTAATGTCCCCAGTGAACACTGGAGGCTCCTAACAAATGTCCCTTGGATGGAGACAGTGAATGGCTGAGTGGTAAGTGTCTCCTCACCATCCTTTCTTTTCCCTGGAAAAAATTTAAGTTCTCAGTTAGTAGCACCTGATTTGGATAGAAACAGAAGTTGAATGAAAATAGCAGAATGTGACTGAGATTTAACCCAAAGTAATACTTTGTCCTAGGGTTTTAGTAAACAAAACCACAAGTGGAAAATTCTTATTTCTACTTTAAAAAGACACTTATCTGGCTTGTAATGATTCAGTATTGAATTGGAAATGCATTCTGTTCTTCTCATTTCTCTGAAAGCAATGCTGTAACGCCATTAAAGGAGTCCAGTCTGCGGAGACGGGGGCCTGACAAAGACCTCCCTGCAGTCCCACTTCCAAAAAAAGTAGCTTGGAAATAGGGTCCATGCTGCCCACAGGACTTGATAATGTCAAGGTGCTTCGCTGCTGTGCACATGCGATGCCTGACCGTCACCTCTGGGGACGTTTCCCTGCACCTTTTAAGATGGAAACTCTCTTCCCTGCCTGGCCAGCTGCATAGAGCAGCCAGTGGGAGAAGGTCGGCTTGTCTGCTGCCCCCTGGGTGCCCCAGCTGCTAAGGGAGTTGAAGGTCAACTGGGAGAGGGCCAGGAGGGTCACAGCGGTGTCTCTGTCAGGATGCAATTTAGGCACAGGGAATTGGAAACTTCCTGTTGAGCTGTTGTCACCCTAAACATGTCTCGCCTGGGAGAGTCCTGCAGCTGGGGAATGCTGAGAACCCAGCCCTGCAGAGCTCTTCCCATCATGTGGACTATAAACTTCCCGCTGCAAGAATAAAGGAAGGAGGTGCCTGCCAAGTGCACAGAGGGGGAAATGTATGTGATTTCGCCATCTGAAGACATACATCACATTGGGGAACATTAGGAAGCAAAGAAAAGGAGGAAAGAAGGTAAAGAGTGTGCTGGGGAGCCAGCAGAGGATGGATCGTCGGGTCTTCACTGAAGAGACGCCCTGTGAAATGGGGCAGGCTTCCAGGACCTTCCATCAGGCATGCGTTTTCACGGTGAAGCTTGGCTGTCTCTGGTCTGCACCTGGGAAAGGAAATCCTTCCATGCGCAGATGCCCACTTGGCAGCCCAAGGTCACCCAGGAGGAGAGCCGCGGTCAGGGGTGGAGGGATGTGAAGAGTGCTTTTGTGGGGACACTGGATTCGACTCTTTGCTCTGCCGGTTACTAAGTGGGTGACCCTCCTGAAGCCAATCAACCTCCCTGAGCCTCTGCCACCTAGTCCATAAAACAGGATCAGAAAATGGAGATTAGCAATCCCACATTGCAGGTGCTTGGTCAACATGAAAACACTGTGTGTGTGGTCCTTTATTAATAACCAGTTCCGCATGAATCATGCATATTCTCCAGGGTGATGGCAGGAAAGTCATGAAGGCAAGGAGGGGAGACGTGACCCCAGCACAGAGCAATCTTCTGAGACAAAGACGTTTTTATGTTTCTGAAACACAAACTTGAAAAGCAAATGATGTAACCACTGTTTGTGACCATTGGTATAAGAACAGCACTTCTCCTGTGTTCCTGTTATCTTTGTCTTACGTTTATTAATGCAGCATAATTAATTTCAAAGTTCTCCTAAGCATTTCAGAAAGGCTACCTAGAATGTAGCCCTAGTGAGGAGAGTTGAATCTGGAAATTGTTTGAAAAGAGCAGAACGGCGGGCCACAACTGCGCAAAACAGAAATTGCAGAAATCAAAAGGGAAATGGCAGGGCAACAGGAATATTCTGGCTGGTGCTGGTTTTAGGATGAGACCGAGATCTTTGGCTTCCACAGCACTCAGGATCTCCAAGCCAGGGCTGGTTCTCTTTGTCCTGTTTCACAACAACAGGGATGGGGCTGGCATGTGGGCCACATCCACTTGCTAGCTGCTTTTGAAATACCTGTGAGCTCAGAAAGAATTTTACATTTTTAATGGCTGAATTTAAAATGAAAGAAGAGTAGTATTTCATGACATGTGCAAATTATTTGGAATTAAATTGTTTTATGACAACATAAAACAAAGTTGTATGAGAACACACCACAGCCCTTTGCTTATGGGGGCTTTCCTCTTCCAGCGTCAGAGCTCAGTAGTTTCAATGAGGCCGTGTGTCCTGCAAAGCCTAAAATATTCACTATCTGGTCCTTGAGAAAAGAAGTTTGTCAATATCTGCAGTACATGAAGACTGGCTCTATTTAAAAAAATTTTTTTTGGAAATACAGTTGATTTACAGTGCTGTGTTAGTTTCAGGTGTACAGCGAAGTGATTCAGTTAGACATATATATATTTATATATATATTCTTTTTTTACATTCTCTTCCCTTATAGTTTATTACAAGATATTTAGTATAGTTCCCTGTGCTATACAGGAGTTCCTTGTTGGTTATCTATTTTATATACAGTCGTGTGTAGCTGTCAATCCCAAACTCCTAATTTATCCCTCCCCCCTTCCCCCTTTGGTAACCATAAGTTTGTTTTCTACGTCTGTGAGTCTACTTCTGTTTTGTAAATAAGTTCATTTGTATCTTTTTTTTAGAGTCCACATATAAGTGATGTCATGTGATATTTGTCTTTCTCTGTCTGGCTTTACTTCAGTTAGTATGACCATCTCCAGGTCCATCCATGTTGCTGAAGACTGTTGACAGTTCTGGTTGCTGCTATTAAAATTCTTATTTTTGTCCCTGAGCTCCCTTGGTTCTCTTTCCTGTTGTCCTGTGAACTCGCAATTATGGTTGTTATGGTTGTTCTTATCCACATTCACCACTGTGCAAGAGTGGTCCTTCCCGGGGGGCCATGCCTTCCTCAGGGGCTCCTGGCTGGCTCGCAGATGTCACGCTCCACCTGACAGCTACATCTTACCTTGGTTTTGACCTCTGCCAACACAAGGCTCTTACTTGCCTGACCCCGGAAGAGCACTTCCCTGACTTTCACACTATTCTATCCTCTACGCACTTTGCCTTCTTTTGCCTGGAGGGATCACAACAATCCAGCCCTAGCCCTGGGTCTTTGATCTCATAAGCTTCAAATATGATCACTCCTCTGTTGTTGATTCTGATTTTACCCTTGGGGAAGGTGTTCAGATGTTGTTGCTGTTTCTCTTGTTTATGTGGCATTTTGTGGTAGCATCTGATCCTGCCTTTGCTCATAGTCTTAAGGCTGGGCATCCTCTTCTGGGAGGAGCAGGTTTGCTTTAAATCAGCACCTTCCAACCCCCCACCCCCATGTGAGTACAGACGCTTGAGCTCCTGTGCTTTCACACCCTATCTGACCATCACCAGCACTGCCCACTGCTCCCTGTTTCTGTCTGAAATAGGCCTGTAGCGCTGAGTTTATTTGTGAAGCAGAGGGAACAGGTCTTATATGTCCTGAATGATCATGGTCATACAGACTCTTCTCAGTTTATTACTTTCCTTTTGAAATTCTCAGGCACCTGCTCGATGAATAGTCTTTCAGAATCCCATCATTATGATTTCATAGTTTCAAAAATACTTTCTACATTATTATAATAGCAATAATTTACCAATGATAGAAAAGGATCATTCTGTCCAAGAGATTTCTTTTCTATTGAGATGGGCTTTGAAATCCCGTCACTCACTTTCAAAAGTGAATCCCAATCTTTACATGAAAAAATGAATAAGTGGTTCTTGGTAAGTGTTGGAAGTACAGGTGTTATTTCTATTCTTCCCAATTTTTCTTCTTTTCAAAACATTTAATATATGTTTTCAAAAATTTTATCATCATAAACTTAACCTTTAGAAATAGATTTTCAATTTTAAATGCTAGTAAGATAGGCTTGGAAGAGATAAGATATTGAGTTTAAAAAACTAGACCTTTGGTGAGCTCCCAGCAAACGTGCCATATCATAAACGAATTCTCGCCCTGGGACAAAGCTGGATTTGTTCATTCATTTCCCCCTTTTCTGCGATTCACAGAGCTCCCTATGATCTTAAGGCCCTGTTTTAGCAGAAGTCAGAGTCATGACATTCCCTAATGTCAATGGGATAAATTCTGGGACAAAGCCTGGATCCTAAAGTCAACCCACATAGGTTTCCTGAGGCAGAGCAGTCATCTCTGTGTCAATCTTCATTAAACACCATTGCAGTCATCTTTGGTGATTGTGAAAAACGCTGGAGCCCTGTGATGGCATCAGTAGGAAGCAGGGTGTGTGATCAAACACCCATCAAGCTGTAATGGTTCTGTGGGGGTGTGTGTGCATGTGGGTGTGCACGTGTGTATGTGTGCACGTGTGTCTTTACTTCCCATGCATCTCTAGCCTCCAGACTGTTCCTCCCCTTGTGTTGTAATTAAATTGGTTAGAAAAGTGGAGAGGTTTTAGAATAGCTGATGCCTAGGTTGTAGTACATTGGGTAGCCCTGAAATGGGAGGGAAAACTATGAAAATGAAATTCTTTTTCTTTTTTCCATTTTTCTTTCTTTTTTCCTCTCTTTATGTACCACTAAGGAACTCCGTGCCCTAGGAGAGTCCCTTGGGCTTTGTGCCAGTTAGCTGAGGTAATTTATGCTGAGACACATGTGATCAGAGACGGTCCCCACCAGAAGCATCGGCAGTTAAACAGCTGACAGAGTCAGGTGTTGGATGTGTTTCCAAGTCAGTTCCTCAGAATGCTCGTGGGCCTGCTTATTCTCTCATCATTAGGGTTTTTTAAAGTGAATCCCCTGGGAAAGCTTGCAACTAATTAATGTTCACCTTTGCATATACAGTCTATTTGAACAGTACGGTGCTGTTAACAAATACCAGAATTTGCTATTCAGTGAGACCCTCACTCATCAGCAGGGCTGCCCTTGCTCAGAGCCACTTTGAAATACCTCTCATGAAAGTGCCAGTTTAAAAACTAAACCATCAATTTTTTTACTAAAGGAGCATATATAAGTACTCTAGTCAAAAAATTTGATGGCTGTATATATATATATATATATATATATATATATATATATATATATATATATATATATAGGGCTTCCCTGGTGGTGCAGTGGTTAAGAATCCACCTGCTAATGCAGGGGACACGGGTTTGAAACCTGGTCCGGGCAGATCCCACATGCTGTGGAGCAACTAAGCTCATGCACCACAACTACTGAGCCTGTGCTCTAGAGCCTGCGAGCCACAACTACTGAAGCCTGTGTGCCTAGAGCCTGTGTTCTGCAACAAGAGAAGCCACCACAATGAGAAGCCTGTGCACTGCGATGAAGAGTAGCCCCCACTCACTGCAACTAGAGGAAGCCGCGCGCAGCAATGAAGACCCTACGCAGACAAAAATAAATAAATAAATAAGTTTAAAAAAATGTATAGTTGTGTGTATTATATGTATGTATATATATGTAGTTTTTTGTTTTTTTGTTTTTTTGTTTTTTGTGGTACATGGGCCTTTCACTGCTGTGGCCTCTCCCGTTGCAGAGCACAGGCTCTGGACGCACAGGCTCAGCAGCCATGGCTTATGGGCCCAGCCACTCCACGGCATGTGGGATCCTCCCGGACCGGGGCACGAACCTGTGTCCCCTGCACTGGCAGGCAGACTCCCAACCACTGTGCCACCAGGAAAGCCCACATATGTAGTTTATGATAACATATTTATATACAGCCATCAGTGTAGATATAATATATAGTAATTATTACTCTATAATAATATATATGATATTATTACTAATCTAATACATGATACTCTGATCCAAATGGCTCTCTACAAAAATAAAAGCCATGACTGAAGAATGATTGTCTTGTAATTGAAATTGTTAAAAACATCCCTAAGTAACTTTTTTTGAGCATTTATTCTTTGCCAACCCTGTGCAAAGTGCTCTCCATCTATTATCTCATTTAATCTTCATTACAGCCCAATGAGCTAGATATCATTATAATCTCCATTTTATAGATAAGACTGTTGAAGCTCAAGGGATCCTTACAAAGTCACACCGTAATAACTGCTGTGGCTATTTTTCACTAACTTGTATGGTATCTATAGAAACCAAGTTTACATAGAAGGAAAACAGCACAGGAGAAAGCATAGATGTGGAATTAAACAGACCTGTCTTTGGATCTTAGGACCTCTGATTAACCTTTTTCAGCCTGTTTCTTCCTTTATCAGTTGGGAATGATATATATATCTCTAAACAGGACTGCATACGTATTCTATGCCAGCTATAGGCATCAAGGAGCATTAATTAATGGAAGCAGTGATCACTAGTATTATTGTGAAGGTATATGGGGAAGGACTTATCTGTACATGTATCAACTTAGGGATGGACAGAGCATTGATGAGATTTTGAACAAAAATCAGAGAAAGGGAAAGCCTGGAACTGCTATGGGAAGGCAAAGGACAGGAGAACTGGCCTTGTGGGCTGTGCTGGGGTTGAGACGTGTCCACAGATTCTTTGAGTCCCTCACATGAGATGGAGTCCAGGCCCTTCCCGGGACTGTCGCTGGCTTTACTGACTCCCCCCTAATGCATGGAAAGAGGTGGAAGCCAGGCTGTTGACATCCAAGGCCAGGTTCCCAAAGCTTCTGCTGCCTTCTTGTGGGACACGGGCTGGGGACCTGTTGGCCACCATAAGAGAAACACAGTCACTCTGAGGTTGCTGCAGGGGAAGGCCATGTGGATAGACACCAAGGAATGCCAGGTCCCCAGGCACAGCCATTGGAGTCAGTGAACAAACCTTGGAGAGGACCTTAGCCCTGGCCGCTGTCTAACCCACAACCTCATGCAAAATCCCGGCCAGATCTCTGGGTTGAGCCCAGCCAACTCCAACTTCATGAGCAAAACAATTTAGGCACCTTGGAGATATTACCTGTTCAGTTCCAGATCACGGCAACAAAGCGAATATCGCAATAAAGCGAGTCACACAAAGTTTTTGGTTTCCCAGTGCATATAAAAGCCATGTTTACACTACACACTAGTCTAGTAAGTGTTCAGTAGCATTATGTCTAAAAATCAGTGTATATAAGTTAACTTAAAAGTACTTTATTTCTTAAAAAAATGCTAACCATCATCCGAGTGTTCAGCGAGTTGCAGTAGTAACATCAAAGATCACAGATCCCATAACAAACATAATAATCATGAAAGTTTGAAATATTGGGAGAATTACCAAAATGCGACACAGAGACACAAAGTGAGCAAATGCTGTTGGAAAAATGGCACCAATAGACTTCCTTGACGTACAAACTTCGATTTGTAAGAAATGCAATATCTGCGAATCACAGTAAGGCAAAGTGCTATAGAACGAGTTATGCCTGTATGACTATTGCTGTTGTAAGCCTTTGTTTGGGGGTGGATTTTTTTTAATATAAATCCATTTAATTAATTTATTTATTTTTGGCTGGGTTGGGTCTTTGTTGCTGTGCGCGGGCTTTCTCTAGTTGCGGTGAGAGGGGGCTGTTCTTCATTGTGGTGCGCAGGCTTCTTATTGCAGTGGCTTCTCTTGCCGTGGATCACAGGCTTTAGGTGTGCAGGCTTCAGTAGTTGTGGCACGTGGGCTCAGTAGTTGTGGCTCGCGGGCTCTAGAGCACAGGCTCAGTAGTTGTGGCGCACGGGCTTAGTTGCTCTGTGGCATGTGATCTTCCCGGACCAAGGCTCAAACCCGTGTCCCCTGCATTGGCAGGCGGATTCTTAACCACTGCGCCACCAGGGAAGCCCTGTGGTGGATTTTTTACTCAGCAATAAATTACTGGAACATGGGCACATTGTATGAGGAGATAACAAAATTGCTTACTTAGATATCATAGTATCTTTCTGTTTCTCACCTTGGTTTCCCCTTCCTGCTGCACTTTTTCCTTCTGGCCAAGCACAAGGTAGACCTAATGATCTTGGTCCCCTGGGGGCCTTTCCAGTGCCTGAAGTTTATGATCTGGTCTCAAAGTGTTCCTTTCGGATTTCAGTCATTTGTGGTGAGCCCGGCGTTGCCATCTGACGTCAGGGAGCTTCCAGAACCTCAGAGGGTTAATTCAGGCTGCACTGTGTGTTCTGAGAATTGTCTCTGTGCTCTGCCTTTGGGTTACAGCACACATAAAAATGGGGGAAATTTGGAGAAATTTCTCAGGTAAAGGTGCTGAGTTTTCCAACACAAACATTAATGTTCTCACCCCCTCATAAAGCCCTCTTAGTCTCGGTGTGTCAGGCTGAGGGATCCTCCGTGGACACAATGCCGTTCCGTCTTCCTGGAATCCACGGGCAGAGGCTTGAGGGCACTGTGCCTGTCATTCCCTGTAAATCAGAAGCAGGGGAGGCAGAAGCTTGGGAATGTCTGTGTCTGCCCAGCCAGAGGAAATCAGATTGCAGGCAGAGCTTTGGAACACTTAAGTAGAGGTGCAAAACTTCCTCCTCCTCTCTCAGCCAGTGGCAGGCCTGGGCGCCAAGTAAATTAACTGAAGCGATTCAACAGGCTTGAATTCTGTCAGCAGCCCAACCATCCCCTTGTTTACTGTTGAAATAATTACTACTTTGCCATAATATTAGCTCTGAGCCGTGACTCCATTACCATCATCACCGGAATATTACCCATTTATTATCTCCCAGCAACCCTGGAAGATGAATACTGGGCTTTGGAGACCAATTGCTTTACAGCAGACAGGATCTGGGTGTGCATTGTTTAATGAGGTAAACTACATTATGGCCAGCACTCACGTGGCTGCGGTGACCCCACTTAGTCACTCTTAACCTGTAAATCTGCCACTGTCTCTGATGCGAGTCAGTGAGGAGGGGCAGTAACCCTGGAGGAGGGGATGGAGCCCGGGGGAGAGGACAGGAAAGGTGCACGGAAATCACCTGGGGGATCCTGTTAAAATGCATCCTCAGGTTCAAATTCAGTAGGTCGCGTGGGGCTGGAAATTCAGCATTTCTAACCAGCTAGGTTAGAAAGTGAGCTAGGTCCTGTTCCTGGGTGTGTGCGGGGCCGGCGGGGAGCCCTAGAGGCGTGGTTGGACCACTGGAAACAGGAGAAGCAAGCGGCTGAGTTCACGCAGCCTCTGATCCTTTGGGCAAAATTCCTGAGATGACGCAAAGGTGATGGGATGGGTTAGACGTAATCAGAATGCGTCCCGTCTCCCAGCTCAGGAGAGGCGGATCCACAGAAAGCTCTTTCTGATTCCTCCTGGCGTTTCCCCGCTTCTGTTCTGCGTCCTCCGTGTGACTACAGCCAAGCAGAAGACAGAGCTGGAAACTGACATTGTCTTTTGGCCTGAGGCGTGGGAGAGGCTCCCGGAAACACGCAGCTCTGCCGGCTGTGCTGAGCAGACAGGTGCCCCGCCTGTGGGCGCACAGAGCTCTTTGCTTTGGAGGAAACGCAGCTGGAGATGCACCAGGGACCAGGGGACTGAGCAGCAGATGAAAGGAGAGTCTACATCAGGCCTCCCTTGTCAAGGACATCCCTGCTTCTCAGACTTTTAAGGTGCACGGAAATCACCTGGGGGATCTTGTTAAAATGCATCCTCAGGTTCAAATTCAGTAGGTCGGGTGAGGCTGGAAATTCAGCATTTCTAACCAGCTCCTAGGGAAGCTGAGGCTGCAGGTCCACAGACCCACCTCAGGGGAAGTGAGGGCCCATGGAGAAGGGGGAGAGGCTCCTGGAGCAGAGGAAGGCCAGAGCGGGCTTGGCCCATTTCAGATGTGGCCAGATGGGTTGTGGAGCTTTTGCTCTGTAATGTGCTGGCGACTTCCACACAGGTTCCGGGGTGAGCGAGGCCTGAAGTTATCTCAGCAATGATGTCCCAAGACCAGTGGAGAGCAGGAAGTCTGCCTGAAATCACTGCCTTCAGTTGTTAGGGTCGAGAACATTGTGTTCCTGAAGTGTCCTAAGATATGCCTTTTTTTTTTTTTTTTTTTTTTTTGCTGTACGCGGGCCTCTCACCGCCGCGGCCTCTCCCGCTGCGGAGCACAGGCTCTGGACGCGCAGACCCAGCAGTCATGGCCCACGGGCCCAGCCGCTCCGCGGCACGTGGGACCCTCCCGGACCGGGGCACGAACCCGCGTCCCCTGCATCGGCAGGCGGACTGTCAACAACTGTGCCACCAGGGAAGCCCAGATATGACTTTTCTTGTATAAATTGTGAAAGAACCAAAAGAGATTGAATATAACTTTGGACTCTTGACATCTCAATGTAATCGTGTTCTCCAAAGAGAAATATACTTTCTGCCATGTCACTTATGAGTTTCCCAAAGTAACCTCTTGATCTCAAAAACCTTCTCTCCACACAAGCTAAATAAACTTGAAACTTAAACAATGATTCCATTTATCAAGCCCAGGTAATTAGGGTTGAAATTAACAAAATTGTTCCCCGGAAAGTTCTAGAGGTTTTTTTTTCCCCTTTAAAGAGTGGAGCTAATGTGCTTCTCAAAAACCTGTCTCAGTTTACCCTCCTGTCTGTCTTATGGAATCTCTGAGTTTTACTAAGAGAGAGAAGGAGAGGGAGAGAGAGAAATCTTTGTGATTTAATGAGTAATCTCAGGAACAACGGGAACTGGCAGACAGAATAATTTGGAAATATATTTTACTGTGTATCTTCCCTACCAAAGCTTTTTGTTGTTTTCCTCTGAAAACTTATTTTTATCTCAGGGTGTACATCTGAAGTATAATGTCAGGGTGTGTATGTGTGTGTGTTTCATTTTTTATGAGACTAGAATAACAATAATAATTGTCCCTTTAAATGCAATTATAATTAAAGAAAAAGAACCGACAATTTGTATTGTCTCCCAAACTATTTCCAGTAGTGGTTGGATAACATGTGTATGGTTTAGGAGCATAGTTCCTTCCCTGGTTCATCTGCCCATCCATCTATCCATCCATCCATCCATCCATCCATCCATCCATCCATCCATCCATCGACAACCATTCATTTAGCATCCACTAGTTTCCAGTAAAGCTGGAAAAAATAGAGTGGAAAAACAAAGACAAATGAGACATGATTACTCTCCTCAGGGATTTCACAGTTTATAGCAGGAGAGGTAGATACATACATCATTGATTGGGATACCATTCATTTCTAATTGTTTTCTCCTTCCCCCAATCCTGCAGACAGTTTACTTTATATCTTATTTGGCTGATCATCAATCGCGTGGTTAGCATTCTGATGCAGGTTTAACCATATTTATTGAATGGTTACCACGTGCTAGATACAGTACTATGTAATTACGTTTAATCTTACTTCTCTTCATCCCCTCCTAGCAGTACAATACAGTGAGGTCTAGTTACATGAGCCAAAGTAACTAAGGGGATGTTTTGGCTATGGAGCAGGGCCGAGCAATCAGTATAATTCAAACGTGTAAATACAGTGCCCTTGTTGCAATCGTGCCTGTTCTGGAACCTTCGCCTCTTACCATCACCTATCCCATTTTTCTCTATAAAATGAAGTGAATGATGAGTTGCCCCCTATGCTTAGATACTCAAAGTATCTATGACACAGATAAAAATCCGGGGGGCCTGACCTAAAAGTTATCATGAAAAGCAAAAAATGTTTGCGCATGTTTGTCTGTAAGTCTTTTATCCATCACAGCACTCTCCTGTCCTGCTCCCTGATTTCAAGTACATCCATCAAGCCCAATTGCCCATAAACAGTAGGAATGATCTGTTAAGAAGCAGCATTTGGGAGGAAAGATGTAAACCACCCTTTGTTGTGGGTGTCTCAGTGTGTGTGCTGTGTTCTCTCACTTAGAGGCAAATTGCTGTGGGTAAAACACGCATTTTGCTCTCAGATGCCATCCCAGCCTTTGTTCAAGTGCACTTTGCAGAGGCACAATAAAGGGTGGTAGTTTGATGCCATCTCCTTGGTTTCTTTCATCATTTTTGTTTGTCTCTCAGCTGATCGGCAGAATTCAGAAGCCCTCAAGCCCTCAGCAGGTCACTCTGTCCTTAGCCCATCAGCCGGCCAAGGCTTCACCGACCTGGGGACCCTCTGGAAGTCTCTGTTTGCATTATCAGCTTTATTGAGCCGCTCTCAAGGGGGGACCACATTAACAATTAAATTACCTTCAAGAAGATGGCTGAACTTTCCTTTTGGATTCCCTGGAAATAGGGTATCATCCTGAGTAAAAAGTCTTTAAGCTTCTAAATTTGTAAAGGCAAATGGTAAATTTAAAGAAAACTTCTGCTTAGCTAAAAAAAGAGAAAGAGAGAGAGAGGGGTGGGCAGTGTGAGAAAGAAAGAATAACAAAGAAAGAAGAGGAAGGAAGGCATCGGGCATCTCACCTGCCTTTCTTCTACCCTGGTTATCACAAGAGCAAAGAAATCTCTGCTCCACTTTCTCCCCCGAGATGCACAGGTCTGAGGCTTTCACGTGGCCCAAGTAGCCACCCTGCTTGCAAGGAAAGCAAGAACAGACACCAAGTATCTGAGATTCCTGAGATCACTCCGCAAATTAAAACCTTTTATCAGCCTCTAATAGCTGTGCAAACTAATTATATTTGGACCAAACTTTGCCAGTGACTCCCCCGAGGTATTATTATAAAATTTTGAGCTTGGAAATGTGTCCCCTTGTCCCCATTCTGTCACCATGTTTCCATGGCAGGAATGGAGCTCCCGATCGTTTCAGCTTCCATGATGTGCTTTGCATACACCGTGGCATTTGCAGGCTGGTGGGGCTGAGAGGGGGGCAGAGGGAGCACAGCTGTATTTGAAAACACACAGGAGTGTGAGGGGTATATTGCCTGCCATCAGGCTTCACATGCAGGGGCTGAGTTTCAAGAAGGATCCATTTTATTTTTCTCCCAAATTTTAAGGAACTGCTGCAGGGATCTTAGCTCACTCAACATCTCTGTTGAAACAGCTTCTAACTTAGTGGGGAGGGTATATCACCCACCTTCTCAAGGCCCCCATTTTTTCATGCAGGAACAGCAGTCCCCAGCATGTCACATTTCAAATCCTTAGCCAGGTCTTAGAGCAAAATCTGGAGGAGGGGGGCTTTCTCCAAGAGCTTGGTAAGAAGTTGGTAGACCCCAGTTTGTCTTGGAGGATTTAGGTTTACAAATAATAAAGGTTCATACCCTATGTGGTTGAAATGAATTTTTCAGTGTTCATCAAACACACTGGGACAATGTGGCACCGTTAGAGGTACGTGGTGGCACTCCTTGTGCCTGTGAGTGCCAGCGGGTCCCTTTCTGTCCTTCCTGATAATTCTCTGCATGGCTGGCCTCCGAGAGCAGAGTCACTCTGCAGCAATATTCCCAGCCTCATGCACAGAGGCCCAGGAACAGTCAGCGTCAAAGGAGACTGGAGAAGCCAGCTTCTCTGAACGGGAGCTGGTATTCATTTCCTTTGCTGGCTTCATTTAGTCCAGCTGAAAGCAGGAAAATGAGTGAGATGACCTTCCAATGTACTTGGGCAACTCAGGACGGTGTGTTTTGACCACTGCCAGAACTGACCATCTGCCTAACTTTTTGACCAACGGTGGGCCACTGGTGCAGCCAGGGAGCCTGAAGGGTCTTGCCCAATAGTCGGGGGAGAATTTTAGGGCTAGCATATCACGATACAGACCCTCCAGCCCTGCAGTGTGGCTCGGAGCCCTGCCAGGCTCAGCACAGAGGCAGGGGATGTGGAACAAGGGGGCTGCCAGGGTCCAGACCCTCCCTCACCAAAGGGTCCCAGGTTCATTTTTGTCTCTGCCATCTGCTGTCCCATTTCGAGGGCTCCCAGTATGGGTCCATCTGATTCTTGAATTCTTTCCAGTTGTCTCTAATTACATTGCAGATCCATAAATCATCCCAGGCTGGGGCTGACAGGGAACAACATGGGTGCCCTGCCACATGAAGCTGGGGCTCCCAGCCACACCTGCCAAAGGTGCCTCTGAGGCAGCCGCCCAATCACTGCTCAGGGCAGACAGGAGGGACGCCCAGTCACTCAGCCACCCGTGCCCCCGGGAGCCCCCTATCCCTGGGTCATCCCTGAATATGTGTTCTTGCCCTAGTACCTCCCTCAGGCAATGCAATCAGACTGGAAGAATTTAGGCTTTGAGTCTGGACCAGAGGTGGTGATTGCTGTCTCCATACTGAAGGCAGCTGAATGGAGAGGTGATGTGGTTATTTCCTCTGGAGTTTTATGAACTCAGGACAGCACCTCTCAAATTTTGCTAAATAATGCAATAGATTGATTTATTGGTTCTGGGATGGGTCTAGAAATCTGCATTTTTTAACATCTTTATTGGAGTATAATTGCTTTACAATGGTATGTTAGTTTCTGCTGTATAACAAAGTGAATCAGCTATACATATATCCCCATATCTCCTCCCTCTTGCGTCTCCCTCCCACCCTCCCTATCCCATCCCTCTAGGTGGACAAAAAGCATCAAGCTGATCTCCCTGTGCTATGCAGCTGCTTCCCACTAGCTATCCACTTTACATTTGATACTGTGTTTATGTCCATGCCACTCTCTCACTTCGTCCAAGCTTACCCTTCCCCCTCCCCAGGTCCTCAAGTCCCGTGTCCTCAAGTCCATTCTCTATGTCTGCATCTTTATTCCTGTCCTGCCCCTAGGTTCTTCAGAACTGTTTTTTTTTTTCTTTTTTAGATTCCATATTTATGTGTTAGCATATGGTATTTGTTTTTTTTTTCTGACTTACTTCACTCTGTATGACAGACTCTAGGTCCATCCACCTCACTACAAATAACTCAATTTCATTTCTTTTTCTGGCTGAGTAATATTCTATTGTATATATGTGCCACATCTTCTTTATCCATTCTTCTGTCGATGGACACTTAGGATACTTCCATGTCCTGGCTATTGTAACTAGTGCTGCAATGAACATTGTGGTACATGACTGTTTTTGAATTATGGTTTTCTCAGGGTACATGCCCAGTAGTGGGATTGCTGGGTTGTATGGTAGTTCTACTTTTAGTTTTTTAAGGAACCTCATACTGTTCTCCATAGTGGCTGTATCAATTTACATTCCCACCAACAGTGCAAGAGGGTTCCCTTTTCTCCACACCCTCTCCAGCATTTATTGTTTGTACATTTTTTGATGATGGCCATTCTGACTTGTGTTAGGAGATACCTCACCGTAGTTTTGATCTGCATTTCTCTAATAATTAATGATGTTGAGCATTCTTTCATGTGTTTGTTGGAAATCTGTATATCTTCTTTGGAGAAATGTCTATTTAGATCTTCTGCCCATTTTTGGATTGGGTTGTTTGTTTTTTTTGATATTGAGTTGCATGAGCTGCTTGTAAATTTTGAGGTTAATCCTTTGGCAGTTGCTTCATTTGCAAATATTTTCTCCCATTCTGAGGGTTGTCTTTTCGTCTTATGTATGGTTTCCTTTGCTGTGCAAAAGCTTTGAAGTTTCATTAGGTCCCATTTGTTTATTTTTGTTTTCATTTCCATTTCTCTAGGAGGTGGGTCAAAAAGGATCTTGCTGTGATTTATGTCATAGAGTGTTCTGCCTATGTTTTCCTTTAAGAGTTGTATAGTGTCTGGACTTATATTTAGGTCTTTAATCCATTTTGAGTTTATTTTTGTGTATGGTGTTAGGGAGTGTTCTAATTTCATTCTTTTACATGTAGCTGTCCAGTTTTCCCAGAACCACTTATTGAAGAGGTTGTCTTTTCTCCATTGTATATCCTTCCCTCCTTTATCAAAAATAAGGTGACCATATGCATGAGGGTTTATCTCTGGGCTTTCTATCCTGTTCCATTGATATATTTCTGTTTTTGTGCCAGTACCATGTTATCTTGATTACTGTAGCTTTGTAGTATAGTCTGAAGTGTGGGAGCCTGATTCCACCAGCTCCGTTTTTCTTTCTCAAGATTGCTTTGGCTATTTGAGGACTTTTGTGTTTCTATACACATTGTGAAATTTTTTGTCCTAGTTCTGTGAAAAATGCCATTGGTGGTTTAATAGGGATTGCATTGAATCTGTAGATTGTTTTGGGTAATATAGTCAGTTTCACAATGTTGATTCCTCCAACCTAAGAACATGGTATATCTCTCCATCTATTCGTATCATCTTTAATTTCTTTCATCAGTGTCATATAGTTTTCTGCATACAGGTCTTTTGTCTCCTTAGGTAGGTTTATTCCTAGGTATTTTATTCTTTTTGTTGCAGTGGTAAATGGGAGTGATTCCTTAATTTCTCTTTCAGAGTTTTCATCATTGTTGTATAGAAATACAAGAGATTTCTGTGCAACAATTTTGTATCCTGCTACTTTACCAAATTCATTGATTAGCTCTAGTCGTTTTCTGGTAGCATCTTTAGGATTCTCTATGTATAGTATCATGTCATCTGCAAACAGTGACAGTTTTACTTTTTCTTTTCCGATTTAGATTCCTTTTATTTCCTTTTCTTCTCTGATTGCTGTGGCTAAAACTTCCAAAACTATGTTGAAAAATAGCAGTGAGAGTGGACAGTCTTATCTTGTTCCTGATCTTAGTGGAAATGGTTTCAGTTTTTCACCATTGAGAATGATGTTGGCTGTGGGTTTGTCATATATGGCCTTTATTATGTTGAGGTAAGTTCCCTCTATGCCTACTTTCTGGAGGGTTTTTATCATAAATGGGTGTTCAATTTTGTTGAAAGCTTTTTCTGCATCTATTCAATGATCATGTTTTTTCTCCTTCAATTTGTTAATATAGTTTATCACATTGATTGATTTGCATATATTGAAGAATCCTTGCATTCCTGGGATAAACCCCACTTGATCATGGTGTATGATCTTTTAATGTGCTTCTGGATTCTGTTTGCTAGTATTTTGTTGAGGATTTTTGCATCTGTGTTCATCAGTGATATTGGCCTGTAGTTTTCTTTCTTTGTGACATCTTTATCTGGTTTTGGTATCAGGGAGATGGCGGCCTAGTAGAAGGAGTTTGGGAGTGTTCCTCCCTCTGCTATATTTTGGAAGAGTTTGAGAAGGATAGGTGTTAGCTCTTCTCTAACTGTTTGATAGAATTCACCTGTGAAGCCATCTGGTCCTGGGCTTTTGTTTGTTGGAAGATCTTTAATCACAGTCTCCATTTCAGTGCTTGTGATTGGTTTTTTATATATTCTATTTCTTCCTGGTTCAGTCTTGGAAGGTTGTGCTTCTCTAAGAATGTGTCCATTTCTTCCAGGTTGTCCATTTTATTGGCATATAGTTGCTTGTAGTAATCTTTCATGATCCTTTGTATTTCTGCAGTGTCAGTTGTTACTTCTCCTTTTTTGTTTCTAATTCTATTGATTTTAGTCTTCTCCCTTTTTTTCTTGATGAGTCTGGGTAATGGTTTATCGATTTTGTTTACCTTCTCAAAGAACCAGCTTTTAGTTTTATTGATCTTTGCTATCGTTTCCTTCATTTCTTTTTCATTTATACCTGATTTGATCTTTATGATTTCTTTCCTTCTGCTAACTTTGGGAGTATTTTTGTTCTTCTTTCTCTAATTGCTTTAGGTGTAAGGTTAGCTTGTTTGAGATTTTCTTGTTTCTTGAGGTAGGATTGTATTGCTATAAACTTCCCTCTTAAAACTGCTTTTGCTGTATCCCAAAGGTTTTGGGTCACCGTGTTTTCCTTGTCATTTGTTTCTAGGTATTTTTTGGTTTGCTCTTTGAATTCTTCAGTAATCTCTTGGTTATTCAGTAGTGTATTGTTTAGCCTCCATGTGTTTGTATTTTTTACAGATTTTTTCCTGTAATTGATATTTAGTCTCATTGTGTTGTGGTCGGAAAAGATACTTGATACGATTTCAATTTTCTTATGTTTACCAAGGCTTGGTTTGTGACCCAAGATATGATCTATCCTGGAGAATGTTCCATGAGCACTTGAGAAGAAAGTGTATTCTGTTGTTTTTGGATGGAATGTCCTATAAATATCAATTAAGTCCACCTTGTTTAATGTATCATTTAAAGCTTGTGTTTTCTTATTTATTTTCATTTTGGATGATCTGTCCATTGGTGAGAGTGGGGTGTTAAAGTCCCCTACTATGAGTGTGTTACTGTCGATTTCCCCTTTTATGGCTGTTAGCATTTATGTATTGAGATGCTCCTATGTTGGGTGCATAAATATTTACAATTGTTATGGCTTCTTCTTGGATTGATCCCTTGATCATTATATAGTGTCTTTCTTTGTCTCTTGTAATAGTCTTTATTTTAAAGTCTATTTTGTCTGATATGAGAATTGATACTCCAGCTTTCTTTTGATTTCCATTTGCAAAGAATATCTTTTTCCATCTGCTCACTTTCAGTCTGTATGTGTCTCTGAGTCTGAAGTGGGTCTCTTGTAGACAGCATATATACGGGTCTTGTTTTTGTATCCATTCAGCCAGTCTATGTCTTTTGGTTGGAACATTTAATCCATTTACATTTAAGGTAATTATCGATATGTATGTTCCTATTACCATTTTCTTAATTGTTTTGGGTTTGTTATCGTAGGTTGTTTCCTTCTCTTGTGTTTCCTCTCTAGAGAAGTTCCTTTGGCATTTGTTGTAAAGCTGGTTTGGTGGTGCTGAATTCTCTTAGATTTTGCTTGTCTGTAAAGGTTTTAATTTGTCCATCGAATCTGAATGAGATCCTTGCTGGGTAGAGTAATCTTTGTTGTAGGTTTTTCCCTTTCATCACTTTAAATATGTCCTGCCTGTCCCTTCTGGCTTGCAGAGTTTCTGTTGAAAGATCAGCTGTTAACCTTATGGGGATTCCCTTGTATGTTATTTGTTGTTTTTCCCATGCTGCTTTTAATATTGTTTCTTTGCATTTAATTTTTGATAGTTTGATTAATATGTGTCTTGGCATGTTTCTCCTTGGATTTATCCTGTATGGAACTCTCTGTGCCTCCTGGACTTGATTAACTATTTCCTTTCCCATATTAGGGAAGTTTTCAACTATAATCCCTTCAAATATTTTCTCAGTCCCTTTCTTTTTCTCTTCTTCTTCTGGGTCCCCCATAATTCAAATGTTGGTGCATTTAATGTTGTCCCAGGGGTCTCTAAGACTGTTCTCAATTCTTTTCATTTTTTTTTCTTTATTCTGCTCTGCTGTAGTTATGTCCACTATTTTATCTTCCAGGTCACTTATCCATTCTCCTGCTTCAGTTATTCCACTATTGATTCCTTCTAGAGAATTTTTAATTTCATTTATTGTGTTGTTGATCATTGTTTGTTTGCACTTTAGTTCTACTACATCCTTGTTAAACGTTTCTTATATTTTCTCCATTCTATTCCCAAGATTTTGGATCATCTTTACTGTCATTACTCTGAATCCTTTTTCAGGTAGGCCACCTATTTCCTCTTCATTTGTTTGGTCTGGTGGGTTTTTACCTTGCTCTTTCATCTGCTGTGTGTTTCTGTCTTCTCATTTTGCTTCACTTAATGTATTTGAGGTCTCCTTTTCACAGGCTGCAGGTTCATAGTTCCCGTTGTTTTTGGTGTGTGCCCTCCAGTGGCTAAGGTTGGTTCAGTGGGTTGTGTAGGCTTCCTGGTGGAGGGGACTGGTGCCTGTGTTCTGGTGGATGAGGCTGGATCTTGTCTTTCTGGTGGGCAGGACCGAGTCCGGTGGTGTGTTTTGGGGTGTCTGTGACCTTATTGTGATTTTGGCAGCCTCTGTGCTGATGGGTGGGGCTGTATTCCTGTCTTGCTTGTTGTTTGCCATAGGGTGTCTAGCACTGTAGCTTGCTGGTCGTTGAGCAGAGCTGAGTCTTAGCATTGAGCTGGGGATCTCTGGGAGAGCTTTCGCCCTTTGATATTACGTGGTGCTGGGAGGTCTCTGGTGGACCAATGTCCCGAACTTGGCTCTCCCACCTCAAAGGCACAGGCCTGACACCCAGCCGGAGCACCAAGACCCTGTCAGCTACACGGCCCTAGTCTACAGTTGCTCCCAAAGTCCACAGCCTCAATTTTGGGATGACTCGTTGTCTATTCAGGTATTCCACAGATGCAGGGTACATCAAGTTGATTGTGGAGATTTAATCTGCTGCTCTTGAGGATGCTGGGAGAGATTTCCCTTTCTCTTCTTTGTTTGCACAGCTCCTGGGGTTCACCGTTGGATTTGGACCCACCTCTGCATGTAGGTCACCTGAGGGCATCTGTTCTTCACTCAGACAGGACGGGGATAAAGGAGCCGCTGATTCGGGGGCTCTGGCTCACTCAGACCAGGGGGAAGGAGGGTTATGGATGAGGGGCAAGCCTGTGGCAGCAGAGGCCGGCGGGACGTTGCACCAGCCCAAGGCGTGCTGTGCATTCTCCCGGGGAAGTTGTCCCTGGATCCTGGGACCCTGGCAGTGGCAGGCTGCACAGGCTCCCGGGAGGGTAGGTGTGGACAGTGACCTGTGCTCGCACACAGGCTTCTTGGTGGTGGCAGCAGCAGTCTTAGCATCTCATGCCCGTCTCTGGGGTCCATGCTGATAGCCACGGCTCACGCCCATCTCTGGAGCTCATTTAGGCAGTGCTCTGAATCGCCTCTCCTCACGCACCCCGAAACAGTGGTCTCTTGCTTCTTAGGCAGTTCCAGACTTTTTCCCATAGAAATCTGTATTTTAAACACATACCCCAGGTAATTCTTGAGTGGTGATCCCACACCCCACCTTAAAGGACCACTGAACATTGGATCCCACTGTCCCTCTCCCTGGCCGTGGGGCTAAATGACCTCTGGTTGTGGATGGTGTGCTGATGTGCTCTTTCCAACCTTGCCATCCAAATAAGGACACAGATCCCTTCTGCTTAGAGCCACCCTCAGCCTGTGTGGCACTGGAGCTGCAGGCCCAGCCCAGGTGTCGCAGTGAGTCCTGCATCCACAACGTACTGGGATGGGAGGGAGCCTGGTGCCCCCAGCCCCCGTGTTCAGGGCACCGATGGCTGGCTAATGGGGCGGAGCTAGCCAGAGTGCCTTCTATTAATGGAGCAGAATATAAACAGAATAAAGCCTTCATTTCCCAGGCTGTGGTTTCATTATTAATATACTTTACAGTTCACGGGTTGTATGTCCACGCCTGTGTTTTCTCAGCTGGTGTAATCTGCGGCTCCAAGTGAGAACAGTCATAAAATTTTCATTTCCAGTTGAATGTGCGTCCAATTCGCCGTGAAATGTTCTATCTGTCGTGAATATTAAGTGCTCTGAAGCAATAGCTGCTGGATTAGGCAGGGAGGCTCCCGGGCCCCTCCCAGGCCTGGCAGAGGATGAGGCTCACTGGGCCAGGCTGGCACTGTCCCTGGGAAGCTGCTGGAGGAGGACAAAAGGGTACAGAGGCCGCTGAGGGGTCAGGGGAATGGAGGAGGGGCAGCTTGGGGCCAGGGAAAAGCAATCAGGCAGGAGGTCAAAGGGGCCTGGAAGTTCAAGTGCAGGGAAGTTGAGGCGGGGTAGGGCGGACCGGGGAGGCCGGGGTGGGCAGGCCAGATGCTGGAAGGCAGCTGCCTTTACACATGTGGATAAAGGGTTGCGGGAGCACGCCCGGGGGAGGTGCAGGACGTGAGGGGTCAGCAATTAGGAAAGTATTTCTGTCCCCCAGCCTGCAGAAGGGGGGCAGGCGACAGTGCAGGGCCTGGGTCCTAGGAATCAGTGTCTCCCGCTGCCCGCCGCCTGGAGGGGAGTTGTTGCTTCCAACAGTAGCCTCATCGTTCCTTCCCACTAACTCTCTGTGCACCCCACTTCAGCTGGTTGTGTCTCCCCAACGCCTTCCTGCCTCTCCTAACTCCTGGGGAGCTTGCATTCAGGGCAGGGGAGGAGGTGGGACCAGGAGGCCTCCTGGGCTGCACTCTACTTAGTCCTCCCAGCTGCCACCCCAGGGGCTTTCCTCCCCGGGGCCAGGTGCCCATCCTGGAGGGTTTGATGCAGCCACTGCCCCAGGCTGGAGGGAGTGACAGGCAAATGGAAGACTGAGCTGGAGCTAGTGGAGGCTATGGGCTCAGGCCCACAGCTTCACTAGTGCTGCGAGAGGAGCTGGCTGTGCCCGCGGGAAACCCTTGGGAAGAATCTCTTGGTGCTCCCGGAGCTGGAGGCTGGTCCAGGCCTGGGGCCCAGCCTCCATCTCCCGGCTGGCGGGTGGGAGAGTCCCAGCCCGGCTGGCAGGGGGAGAGAGAGAGAGAGAGAGAAGGTGTGCATGTGTGTGCGCATGTGTGCTTATCTGTATACACACAATCACACATCCAGAGTCAAGAGGTTGGACCACCCTTAGCTATTTACACTGAAAGCTCCCAGCAGCCCAGGGTTGGGCATTTCCCTCCCTTAGGGTTAAGGACCACAGCGCAGCTACAAGCTCCCATGATTTCTTCAAGATCCCAGAGCAGAACTCAACGAGGAGCCGGAAGAAAATGCCCATATTCTGATCAGGAGGCATCCCTCCGCCGCCCCCTGATTCTGTGTTTCGCTCCCTCTCTTAGTTTCAAGTTGTTTCTCTTTGGATATCATTCAGATAATTTTGTGTTTCTCAAACACACACCTACTGGGAGACATAAGTTGGGAAGAAGTTGAAAATAACCTGGACAAAGATGGTAAAGTGACCAAAGATGAGTAACACGCCAGCAGAATCCTAAATGTGCCCCATCTCAATCCTGGGGCCCAGAGCCCGTCCCCTCTCACACCGACCGACCGCACACCTGCTCCTCTTAATTGCTTACACGTACCTTGGAAACAAACCCAGAATTGTGTGCTGAAAGTGAGTGATGTGATCAAAGATGAATAACACACCCAGCAAACCCCAAGCAGAGCCTCACTCCTGCCCTTTTCTTCCACGGCCCCTGCAGTGGTCCCAAGGCAGGACTGCTACATTCCTGTCCCTGCAGATGCCCCATCCTAGGCCCAGAACCCCACTCCATCCCCCCCAAAACCTCCCGCTCACCCTGCAATCCTTCAGTTTACATGCAATCTTTGGGAACCCCCCTTGGCACCCCCAAAGCACAGCTCCTTTCCTGGGCTCCCCTGGGTGCGAGCTGGACATGCATTCCCCTCACTTCCAGGGTTCATCACACAGAGGTGTGTTATCTATTTGCATGTCCAGCTCCCTGGAGAGACAGTGAGTTTTTCAGAGCAGAGACTATAGAACCTCCATCCTTTCACAGCTATCCAGCCCAGAGCCTGGGAGCATGGGCCCTGGAATTTAACAAATTTGGGTTTCAACCCCAGAGCAGCCACTTATGTGCTATGAAACCCCGGCTGAATCCTATAACCTACTTGTGCCTGGATCAATTTCCTCTTCTCTAAAATGGGGATAAGTAACTTCCTTAAAGGGCAGGTTATAAGACATCCATGAGGTAATATATGGAACAGGAAACTGAGAATGATATTGAACATAAAATAAGTGCTCAGTAAATGCTGGTTCCCTTTCCTTTAAGAAATATCTCTTCTTTCCAATAAATGTTTGTTGAATGAATGAATAAGAAAAACAAATGCAGTAAAATGCAAAATGAATTAATGGTTTAGATTCAGATTCTGTGAGGGATTTAGAAGGAAAAGATCGTCAAGGTCAAGTGTGGAAAAGGTCCGCCAGGAGGAGTTGGCCCTCCAATTGACCCTTGATTTAGAGATGAGTACCTTTTTCTTCTGAATCTAAGAGGTTAGCCCTCTACACATTTGTAGGTCTCTCTCTCTCTCTCTCTCTCTCTCTCTCTCTTTCTCTCTCATCTATTCTCTGATCCCTTCCCTTTATTGGAGCTGAAAATTTAGCTCACACTTTCTACCTCATGGAGTTTTATCCCATGTATTTCCTTAACCTTATATTAAAATTGTTAACCTCTCAGAAAGGTCTCTTTCAGCTCTTAATTCCTGGGATCTTCCAAGAACGTCACCTTATCCCCGTGGGCCCTGCAGTGAGGGCCCTGAAATGACATTAAATGGTCACAGTCCAAAGCATCTACACACGGGAGAAAATGGAGAAATTAAGAGTAACTGCTCTGCAACCATGCATGCCTGCTTAATCCTCAATTCTTCCCCTTGTTGCTCAGAATTCCCGCCCTTAAACTGCATTCAAAATCCATCCCACCAGCGGCCCCTTCTCAGGGAACGACAGGGCAAAAAACTGTACATCCTTCTCCTGGCTTGTCACTGCAGAGTTGAGATAATAATAGTCTTTTTCTGATCCCCTGAACTTTCCCATCTGCTTCATAAAACAATGGCAATTTTTCCCTTGCTGTCTTCCCCTCTCTCTCTTTTATTTTTATCCTCCTACATTATAATTTAAAACTGTGGCAGTGCTATAGCCCTTGAGGTTTTTTTTTTTTCCGTTTCTTCTCCCCTTGCTTTAATACATGACTGTTATTTAAAATGGTCTTTCATCTGACCACAGGAAGCTTCCTGAGCTGGGGTACCGCCTTGTGCCTTTGTGGAGGGAGGGTAGGGCCGGCCTGGCCCCTGGCTTAGCCCAGGACCTGCTTCCCTTCAGCACTGCTGTGAACTTCAGAAGTGCTGTTTGTGTGTTTGCTTCGTTTCCCACCCAAAGGCATTTTTTTAGGAAGACATCAGAAACTGAGGTCCCAGAAATGCCCCCACCTCTGAAATAACCATCATATCAAGCTGGTGACCCTCAATGGTCCACCAGGCATCAGGTCCAAACAAAGCAATTGCAGCTAAATGCAGCAAATGCAGCGTGCCCACAGACTCCAGGAGGGGACATGTGTCAGCCACCAAGCACAGAGACTTTCAGCTGTTGCTATGCAAGCTTCTCCCCACCTATTCTGCCAATCACACCCATGCTGAGCACCCTGCCTCAGCTGGACGGTGACGTGCAGGAAAGGGCAATGCCAGGGGCTGCTTTCCCAGGGGAAATGTCATCTATTTTAGGTATCTCAAAGGAAGGCATCTCAGCCCAGTGTTTCCCAGCCAGTGCTACAGTGCCCCTTGCCTCTGGTGTGGACCTCCAGCCAGTCATCACTCTGCTGTAAAATTCTTCACACACCACCTGTCTCTGTGTCAGTTCATTTCCATGGATGTACCTGTACCTCCGAAAGTGATTTTGGCCTTGTCTTTTCTCTCCAGAACCTCCTCTGAGCTGGCATCGGCAAAGCAATCATATTGTAAATGATCTTCACGAAGGCAGATGCCACTGCAATAAAACACAGGGACAGAACAAGGCTGAAGGCTAGAATATAATGTGTGTGTGTGTGTGTGTGTGTGTGTGTGTGTAGGGGGGTTACTGGGAAGGCCTGTCCCAGCCTTGTGGAGATGATTACTCTGCTGTTTGGGATATGCAGCCATCCCGCCAACTGGAGAAGGAATCTCTGGGGAAGGCAGGGACTGCCTGGCCCCAGTTGCTCTTCTGGGGAGGCCACAGGCCCGCTGGAAATGGACGAAGTTTGCATCCTAGGTAGAGAGGGCTGTGGTACCCAATCGGATGGGTGGCAGGAGGAGGTTCCCAGAGGTCTGGTCTCTTGGTTCAGATTTTGGAATTTGTTCCTTTGGATTAGATGTCATGGCTTCCATCCCTTCCTCTCCTCTGGAAAGCTCCCTTCTCTTAAACGCTGGAAATCATCTTTAAAGCCACAGAGATATTAAGGTGAGAGAGAGGCAAGATGTCAGGAGCCTGAATCTCTTGGTGAAGGAGATTCCCAGCCCCAAAGTGGTGACACAGGTCAAGGCTACAGCCATGAGCCCTCCTCGATGGTCTTTCCTTTAACTTTACGAAGAGTAACTATAATTAGTATCTTTACTTTACTCTGACAGTCCAAGGATGTCAGAATATTTTTAAATTTGTCTGCCACCATTCCAAATTCATGGCCATTGCTGACCTACAGTATAATCAAGAATATAGTTTTTCTTAATTGAAGTATAGTGGATTTACAACGTTGTGTTAATTTCCACTGTACAGCAAAGTGATTCAGTTAAACATATATATATATATATACATTCTTTTTTTTTTTTTTTTTTTTTTTTTTTTTTTTTTTTTTTTTTTTTTTTGCGGTACACGGGCTTCTCACTGCTGTGGCCTCTCCCGTTGCGGAGCACAGGCTCCGGATGCGCAGGCTCAGCGGCCATGGCTCACGGGCCCAGCCGCTCCGCGGCATGTGGGATCTTCCCAGACCGGGGCACGAACCCACATCCCCTGCATCGGCAGG
Organism: Hyperoodon ampullatus; assembly: GCF_949752795.1. Classification (NCBI taxonomy): domain Eukaryota; kingdom Metazoa; phylum Chordata; class Mammalia; order Artiodactyla; family Ziphiidae; genus Hyperoodon; species Hyperoodon ampullatus. The sequence goes on along the minus strand of NC_136920.1, from coordinate 84,013,287 downwards.
CGGACTCGCAACCACTGCGCCACCAGGGAAGCCCTATACATTCTTTTTTAATGGCTTATCACATAAGCTTTTTCACAAATTTATTTATTTATTTATTTTTGGCAGCGTTGGGTCTTCATTGCTGCGCACAGTCTTTCTCTAGTTCCGGGAGCAGGGGATACTCTTCATTGTGGTGCAGGGGCTTCTCATTGCAGTGGCTTCTCTTGTTGCGGAGCACAGGCTCTAGGCATGTGGGCTTCAGTAGTTGTGGCTCACGGGCTCTAGAGTGCAGGCTCAGTAGTTGTGGTGCACGGGCTTAGTTGCTCTGCCGCGTGTGGGATCTTCCCAGACCATGGCTCAAACCCATGTCCCCTGCATTGGCAGGCGGATTCTTAACCACTGCGCCACGAGGGAAGTCCCCAGTCTTCAATCTTAATTTTGCTCCCATGGATATGATCTATCTTGCTCCACCACCTCCAACAATCCTTGTTGCTTTTAAGACTTTTTCTTTTTTGTTGTTGTTTGTTTGTTTGTTTTTGTTTGCAATTTCTCTCTGCTGTGTCTACGTGTAGATTTCTATTTTTATGTTCCTCAGGAATTGTTGGTATTGTTGAATGTGTGGATTGATGTTTCTGTTAGTTCATGGAAAATTCTCATCCATTACCTCTTTCCTCCTGTCCCTTTCTCCCTTTCTCTTCTCCTTCTAGATTTCCTTCCTGAAGGTCCTGGGCCTTCTCCTTCAATCTGTGTCCCTTACTAATTCCTTTACATTCTCTACCTTTGTGTCTCTCCATTCTACATATGGGATAATGTCTTCTTACTTATCCTACAGCTAACTGATCCTCTCTTTATCTGTGTCACATCTTTTAAACTTTTCCATTGGTATTTTTAATCTCATTTATTATATATAATTTTTTTGCTTTGAGAAGTCTTATTTTGTTTTCCTCAAATACGCTATTTACTCTTCACAGTTTCATTTTCCATGAAGATTTTTCAGGCTTTTCATTCATCTCTTTGTATAAAATAAGCATGGCTGTTTTACAGTCTCTGTTTCATATTTTTTTTTATCTGACGTATCTGTGAGTCTGTATTTTGTCATCTACCTTATGCTTCTCCCCCTCTTAATATCGTGTTTCTTGTGTGCCTATTTATGTTTTGCTGTATGATGGTCATTGTGTTTAAAAAAAAAAAAAGGCTTGAAACAATTTAAACCCTAGGATTAAAGTGTTTTCCTCCAGAGGTGATGAGGGTTTGTGTCTGCAAGATGGTTGGAGGACTCTGTTCAAAATCACTTTAAACTAAATTAAGGTCTTCTTGTTCCCTGGGTAACCCAGGTAGTTCAAACCATGATGCACTTTCTTGGAAGGATGTTCGACTTTCAATTCACTCTCATCTTGAGGATGAGGCCTCCTGAGGCCTCAACTTTTTATAGCAATGTTTTCCTATTAGACACACCCCACTTCAAAGAGGTCTCGAATTTTGGTTTCTGTTCTGCTGGCCTTTTGAGGTTGTCCAACAAATTCAGCAAATGCCCACAGATTAGGGGCATTTGTCTCTTGATTCCTGTTTTCCCTTTAATTCAAGGTCTGGTAATTCCATACCAGGAAGGAATCTCTTTGGTGCTTTTAGGAAGGATGTAAAATGTGTCTTAATTAGCTCTTTCAGGGGTTTTCAATAGGAGGGCTGGCTGAATGACCTAATCTGTCCTTTAGAGAGATAGGAGGGTCAGTATTTTCTTCACCTACAACCCGTATCACCCTTCCATCACATACTGAAACATTCATGTGATGATGGCTGTCCTCATGGAGTCCTCTCTAATCCTCATGGACTGTTTGACTTTGTATGAAGTTTTAATCCCTCTAGGTCTCAGTATCCTCAGATGTGAAATGGGGAGACCCATAACTTGCACTGCCTCCCTTACAGGGTTATTGCAAAGCTAAATCAGATCATAAATGCTTGTTTTTCCTTTATTTGATGGTGTGCATATGAAGTGCTTTGAGATATGACGAGTCTACTATGTATTTACTAGGCTTGGAATTTGCTTGCTTCTCAAAGAGGGTGGAGTCAAATGAGGAGAGTGATAAACTGAGGGGTGGGGCCCCCCGTTGCTGCTGGCCCCCTCCCCTCAGGAGAACAAAGTCTTCCTGATGAGCGTGAAGGAACCCAGAATCTGGGAACAGGAAATGCCCCTGAGCCCGAGGTTCTGCCTCACCTGCCCTCCTGCCAGTACAGAGGGAACTCCAGGGAGTCAAGGGGCCTTGCCCTTCCCAGTGGAAGGTCTTGGCAGGTGGGTTCTTCCTGGACCCTCACCCATCCCAAGAAGCCCTTCAGTCTCCCTCCTCCACCTTCCCTGTCCTCCCAGCTTGGCCGGGGCTCGTCGGTCAGTGCAGCTGTACTCAGCAGACCTTCTTCTCCTCATCTTTAACATTTGTTCCGCGTCTTATGAAAAATTGGAAATTTATCTGCAATCATCCCTTTGCCTCGCCTCCCTACCAGCTCCCCCTGCTCGTCACTTCTTCTCATTTATTTCAGACAGGCATCAGGCATCAAGTTCTTAATTTGATGACCTAGATGCAGCAGCAGGCAGAACAGCAAGCTGGACCGGGGCTGCCTGCTGGGTGCAGTTAGTGGTCCTGGGCTTCCTGGGCCGTGCACCGCCCAGTCCTGAAAGCAGAGTGCCCGGAAAGGGGGTAGGGTGGGTGGGCGAGGAATGGAACTTGAGGAGGGGCTGGGAAGCAGGAAAAGAAACCCCAACAAAGATCTACAGTGTTCTGTGAGGAAGCTGGTACTGATGGAAGGATATGAGGCTCAGATGCGGGTGGGAGGCATCTGCGAGCAAGTTCACTGCTGGTTGAAAGAAGGGAGACTCATGCAACTTTGGATGCTCCTTGGATACTCTCTGATAATGATCGATGAGAATCATGGGTAGGATGTATGGGTACTTGGGTCTTTCCATGACTGACATATGGGTGGGTAAGCAAAGGATGTGTCTGTGTACACACCTCTTTCTGAAATTGTGTTCAGACTAACACTGGTGGTCTCTGAGAGGTGAATAGATATTTCTGTAGGGAGGAGAAATGTACTGTGTTCAAATAAGTTTTAAAAACTGTGTGTGCTCTATTACCCAGTTGGAGATCCGTGATGTATAATGACGGATCAAAGATTCCGAAGAGCCCTGCATTTAATCGATTTCATCCAAAATTTCTCCAAACTTATTCGATAAAGAAGTCTTTCTTTTTGAATACTGATTACAGTAACATCTTGCAGGGCACTTAGACTTGGGGGAAAACATTAATCCTAAAGCAATAGCCCCCTCTGTTTTTCCTCTGCTATTCTGGGATTTTCCATCCAGCAAGAGCATGTTTCCAGAATGATACCTGTGAGCAAAACTCTCTTCTTGGAAACGCTGTGTCCTAGGAGCTTACTGTCCAGCCACAATAAGGATTCCCATTTATTGAGGGTCTGCTCTGTGCCTCATGCACCACCTCTAATCCTCCCAGTGATCCTGCTGGATAGACATCATTATTCCCATTTCATGGATGAAAAAACTGAGAGTCATTCTTGTGCCTGAGGACAGTGTCTAAGCCGTGGTTTTCTGCCATAGGACACCAATTATGAAAATGGAGCCCACTGACAAACAAAACCATTTAAAAAGCGAATACACTTAGCAACTTTTCTGAAGTTCCATAGAAGCAGCGCTGGGTGTTAGCTCCAGAGAAAAAGCCTGAAAACCACGTAGGCCTATTTTTCTTGTCCATTTGCCCACAAGGAACCTGAGATCTGCAGAGACGGAAATGACTCCCCCGGGTCTCAGGACCAGCTAGCTGGTTAACGAGTCCATAAGATTCAGCCAAGTGTTCATCTCGCAGCGGGAAGACCACCCCTCGCCGCTCACTCCTCATATGAGAGGCTTGGAGACCACCCTCCTGTTCTGTTATGGAGGCCCCTGCCCCATCCTGAAGTAGAGCAGGTGGGCGCTGCGCAGTTCTGCATGCAGACGTGGAGTCTGCAAAAGGACGCATCTGGGGCCCCTTCATCCGTGAATGCAAGCCAGGGAGGGGCTGGCGCACTCTGCCCACAGCTCCATTCTCGTGGTGTGCCCCCTGCCTCCAGGCCATCAGCCGTTTCCAGGTGCCAGCTGCTAAAGAAAGTGGGCAGGGACTCTCTTAGCTCTCAGTGTTCAGCCCAGCTCCTGGGATAGACGGACGCCATCCCCTGCCCACTCCACCCCCCGCCTTCCCGTGGAAGCTTCTGTCCCGCCTCACTACCCCGATTTCCTCAGTCACGTGTCTCTTACTTGCTCTACATGTTATTTCTGTGACTTCTCTTCCTCTCCGGTCTTTGTTTAGCACTGTTCTGTTTTCTCCTCAGCTGTCTCCACGTTCCTTAGAACAGGATCTCACCCTCCTGGGCGTGTCCCTCACACTCCCTGTGACCAGGCTTTGTCTGCTCTCTCCCCTAAGCTCACCTCCCATCCCGTTGTGTTTCTTCACAGCCATTGTTCTCCCAGAGGGACTTCTAGCCGCCTTTCCTTAACTAGTCCCTTCATTTCACCGCGTTTTACCTTTCCTCTCCATGTAGTTTTCCTCTTCTGCCTTGACTTTTTTTTGTAAAGAGCATCTGTTTCTTTCTCCAGCATGCTCCCCATCCCTCTGCCCTTCTGGGCAGGAGCCCCTGTCTCTCCTGACCTCTGCCGTTGACCTCTGCCCCGGGAGACAGAGCAGCTTGGTTCCTGGAGATGCCAATGGCCCGTGGGCAGGAGGGAGCCAGGACTTTGCAGATGGGTCAGCATCTTCTGTTTCTGCTTGGACCCTCCAGCCTGGGGCTTCCAACCTCAGCACTACTGACATTTGGGGCTGGGCGGTCCTTGGAGGTGGGTGTGTCCTGTGCAGTGTGAGGTACTGAGCAGCATCCCTGACTTCTGCTCTCTAGACGCCCATAGCCCCCGCCTCCCAGCTGTGACAACAGAAATGAACAGGCGTTCATCAGGGTGAACTTGAGCTTGCCTTTGTTGTTGTTGTTTTGGTCCTTTGGGCTCTGCTCTGACCTTTCCTACTCCCTTCTTTCATCTTTTTTATCTGTGTTCTCTTTAGCCTGATTTCACTATAATCCAGACTTCTCTCTTACATGACCGCCCGACGCTCTTAAGCCCAGTCTGCTAAAAACAGCCTTGACTGCACCCTTTCAGTGCTTCTTACTCGAGGGCTCTGCCGGTGTCCCATCTGCACCTCCAAAGGTCACGCATGGCCCAGCGGGCTGCTCCAGGAAACTCAGCTTCTTGACTCCCAGGTGGTTAATGCCTGTTTGATCAGCTGTAAAACAGAATCCAGAAAATGCCAAGAGGAAAATCTCAATTCACCTGTCAGAAGGAAGCTGGCTGCCCAGTCAGAGAAGGGAGTGAGGTGGGGTGTGGGCTTTCCCAGCTGTTAAGGTGGCACCAGGTGAGCAGCCAGAGAGTCAGTTCTAAAGATGTACCTCCTGAGTCACCTTCAGCTTTCAGCTGCCGACTCCCGGCAGGAAGACAGTCCAGACTCAGGCTGCCCGCGCGGCTCAGCTCTGCCTTCCCAGGTGGGTCATCTCCTACCTCCCGAGCAGCACCTCCTGCCCTAATTTGATACCATCTTGTGACTTTCATTCCAAGCTCAGTTCCTCGACCAACAAGCTGGTCTCCACTGTGCTTCTCTCACAAATATATCTCACTCAGAAATCCACTAAAAAAAAGAAAAGATAATCAAAGAATTAAAGAAACCAGACATCCCCAATGACCCTTCCCTACATGACAAGAACACCCACCTTGTCTTCTCTCTTCCCGCACCACTTGTGCACAATCACAGGCTACTCTGGAAGGGACCTGGCATATTCGGTAAAGGCTATGTGTGTGGTCGGTTTCAGATAATCACTCCTTGTACCATGTTCTCCTGCCATGAAGCACTAAGGTTTCACTGTGACTGTTGTCTTGCTGGCCAAACATCCCATGGGCAGCCATTCATTTTGGGGAAGACACTACAACTGACCCCACGGTAATTATTACAATAGCATCAGGAATAGATAGGGCCCGTCAACCAGTATTGCCTCTGGTCTGCTGGTCACAGCAGAGGCAGCATTAAAAGAAAATGGACCAGGATGTAGAAAGTCATCGGTTGGGCCTCAGGAATATGTGTGCTTCTTACCTGATGGGGTCAGTTCATTGCTTTCCACCTTTGAGTTATATTACTCTGACGGCTTCTGTGCATCTCTTTCCCTTTCTGCACATTCATGGCTCCCCAGATGGTTTTTACCACAGGTGGTTCTTAAATCGGGATGCTTTCTGAATCCAGCCTGAATCCCACTGTGCTGGTTTTTCTCCTGGGCCTGTATGGACAGGCACAGTGTGATCTCAGACAAAGAGCTCGGAAGTGGTATAAATGGGGCCCGTGTGTGTCCATACAAAGCCCCTCCAGGAGGTCTTCTATGACTATAGAAGAGGCCGAGGTGGATTCCCCAGCCATCGGCTCTGAAGCCACTGCTCACCTGTGACGCCTGCTGATTCTGGCCGAGTAAAAACGGGCAAGCATTCCAGGGCCCCAGCTCCCTCAAACAGGATGTGTGTGTCTGTCTGGCTGCCTTTCTGAAGAAGCATCTGTCACTCCCCAGCGTTTCCTTTCTCATTGCAGCAAAGTATTTAAACACTACCCACTGAACCCCATCTGTCACCGAGCCCCATCGTTGTCAGGGCCAGGCCTCCCCACGTCTGCAAAGAAACTCGCAGCAAAGGCTCCATGCCAAACAACAGGGCAAATTAAATCAAAGTGCGTGCTGCACCCAGGGGGACCATGCACATCAGCTTTGACTTACTGCACAGAGCACGCTTACAAGAGAGAAAGCGACGGCTTTTGTCACTGCAAGGGGCCATGAAAAATGAATTAGGGCCTCTGCTGAGAGAGGGCATGGAGGAGAATCTTTCATTCCGAGACGCTGTCCTCTCTCACCTTGCAAGAAGGAAATAGTGAAAGAAGAATTTGTGGTGGGCCTGAGTCTCCCCCAGGTTTGACTGTGTCCTCAAGCAAAAAGGAAGCCAGGCGCTGGGGAGAAGGACCTTGTGGGGCATGGTAACAGCAGGAGGTACATGAAGCTCCCCGAGGGCAGGAACCTGAGCCAATGCAGCTGAGGGCTGATAATGCCCTGAGGGGGTGTGGGGAGGGGTACTGAGGGGCCAGGGGAGATGCCAGTTCTAGTCCTCAGACCACAGACCCCTGGAGAACCTACCAGGACATCTCCAACCCCTCAGGGTGTGTCACTTACTGGGCTGAGTTTTCTTAACACTGCTGTCTCTTAATCTTCATGTTCCTGTGAGATAGGAATCATTTTTGCCCATTTTACAGATGAGGAACCTCCAAAGATTCAAAGCCATTGCTTACAACCATCCAATTTTTGTGTGCCGGGGCCAGGATTCCAACCTACGTCTGTCTGACATCAAAGCCCATTGCCTCCCTTTATAAAAGCATCTGTCCTCCATCTCCCAGCTCTCCATGGGACACAGCTCATTTATTTCCTGATAATGAGGGAGGGGCCTTCTATGTCCTAATAGATTGCTCACCTGCCATACTAATGGAGCTGGCATTCACTGTGGGTTTAGCAGCAGCGCCTTATCCACCAGACACATTTATACTTGGTGATAGGGTGGAACACATGGACAGCTGCTCGGGCTTTTCTAATATAGCCCTTCACAGGCAGAGATGTGGGCTGCGGACAGCATGGCCCCATCCTCCAGAAGAGGAGGAGCCCAGGGACCCCCTCTGGTTAGATCCCAGGATGGACAGCTCAGCCTTATTCTCCGGGGCTAGAGACACACGTTGAGTGTTAGTTGGTCTGGCAGAGGGGACATTGGATGGAGGGACAGATTCTCGCTGTTCTGACCTCCTCTCAGTTGCTAACCATCTTCTGTCCCTGTGTATCCACCTGTGGGTTATCACACTCTGCCATCGGGCATTTTCCTCAAGTTCAGGGTTGGTCTTGGATAAAATCTACTGGGTATGGGCTTAGATGGCTGGTAAGCTTTCTGATTTTCTTCTGAAGGATTGCTGGATATCGCCAGATGTTTGGGCAGTTCTTGTACCACTGACACATTTCAAACAGAAATGCCACCCTGAGTACTATCTTTGCTTTTTTCACTCTTTCAAAACTGTGTCCTACCCTGGCCCAGTTTTGTGCTATGCCCGTATATTCAGCTAACCCTGGGCTCTGTCTGCATATTTCTTAAGTGTTTGGGTTTATATAACTTTGGCCATTTTTCAAAGATCCTTGGCCATACTAGGAAAAGCAAACAGCTCTAGACCTAGGGTCACAGTGTAAACAGATGACTGATTTAAAATTGGCCTTTTATTTTTATTTAATTTATTTTTATTGATGTATATTTAAATTACAATGTTGTGTTAACTGCTGCTGTATAGCAAATTGACTCTGTTGTGTATATATATATATATATATATATATATATATATATATATATATATATATATATATATTCTTTTCCATTCTGGTTTATCACAGGATATTGAATGTAGTTCCCTGTGCTACACAGTAGGACCTTGCTGTTTATCCATTCTATATATAATAGTTTGCATCTGCTAACCCCAAACTCCCAATCCATCCCTCCCCCAACCCTCCTCCCCATTGGCAACCACCAGTCTGTTTTCTATGTCCTTGAGTCTGTTTCTGTTTCCTAGGTTCATTTGTGTCATATTTTAGATTCCACATATAAGTGATATCATATGGTATTTGTCTTTCTCTTTCTGACTTACTTCACTTAGTATGATAATCTCCAGTTGCATCCATGCTGCTGCAAATGGCATTCTTTTGGGGTTTTTTTATGGCTGAGTAGTATTCCAGTGTGAATATATACATATATATATATATATATATATATATATATATATATATATATATATATATATATATACACACACACACACACACAACACCACATCTTTATCCATTCATCTGTCAATGGACATTTAGGTTGTTTCCATGTCTTGGCTATTGTTAATAGTGCTGCTGTGAACATACGGTTGCATGTATCTCTTTGAATTATGGTTTTGTCTGGACATATGCCCAGGAGTGGGATTGCTGGATTATATGGTAATTCTAATTTCCTGAGGAACCTCCATAGTGTTTTCCACAGTGGCTGCACCAACTTACTTTCCCATCAACAGTGAGGAGGGTTCCCTTTACTTCACACCCTCTCCAGCATTTGTTATTTGTAGACTTTTTACTGATGGCCATTCTGACTAGCTTGAGGTGGTACCTCACTGCAGTTTTGATTTGCATTTCTCTAATAATTAACGATGTTGAGCATATTTTCATGTGCCTATTGGCCATCTGTATTTCTTCTTTGGAGAAATGTCTCTTTAGGTCTTCTGCCCATAAAATGGGCCTTTTATGTGACCCACCACTTCCACTTAGCACAAGCAATCAGGGGTACCACACTGAGAGGGGTAATGCTATGGCTTTATCAAAAATCCACAAGCACATTATTGTAATGAACAAGCGTTCATCCATAAGACAGTGACAGACATTTTTCATACGTGTGACTGTCAACTGAACGTTTGGGTGAATTCAGTCAAAACAACCCAACTCAGTACAACTTCAACTGTTTGGACTGGAAGCATCTTCTATGCTTAATTCCATCAGTTTCCTCATTGTCGATTTCCCCCATGATGTGATTTAACAGCTAGAAATGTTAACCATCACTTTGTGAAATTAATGCAAGTGTTGACCACACCCTGTGTCTCCCAGCCCTTGAAGAAAGTACTTTTATAAAGGATGGGTGCTGGAGAAGGCAGATGATGTGTAAGAATATTGCATCTATAACTTCTCTCCCCCAAGTATATGATGTTCTATTACAATCATGCCTTTAGAATAGCTACCATCTTAAATGGGAATGCAAGTTTTGATGGGATTTATACATAAAAAGGGTAAAACTCCATGGCACAAACTGAAAGGGAAGAAGAAGACCCAGGGGCAGAGTGAGGATTCAGAGGGGCTCAGATGAAAATAAAAGAAACATAGAAACTGGAGATTGGAAAGTGGTGCCACTGTGGACCAGCCCTTTGGTTGATCACCAGTAAGTCAGTGGGGACAGTTTCAAAAGGCTTGAGTAAAATCAGTTGATTAAGGGATTTTTCCATGGGGAGCATAGGAGAAGCCCCCCAAGAAAATGTGGAGTATTTTGTGACTGAGCCACTGGGGAGGGAGAAGAGCCACTGGGGAGGGAGAGGACCCACTGGGGTACTCACTTGGTGACTCTCTGCTTACATGGAACTCATTCTGACCCTAAACTCAACAGTAAAACCAGGGTTAAACAGTCTTTCTCTCCTCAGTTACCAGGGGAGTCTACCAATGAATCAAATGTTAAATCTGGAAAGGATTTTAAAAATCACACAACCTAATCTCTTTCTCCTTTATTTATTTATTTTTTTAAAGAGAGAGCACAAGTTCAGAAAAGTTTAAGTGGATTTCTCAAAGCCACACGCCTAATTAGTAGCAGAAGCAAGACTAGACTCTAGGAAGTTTGAATTTATGATAATGTTCTTCCTAGAACATCATACTGTCTTTTTGTATCCCCATGTGGATATTTAAGTTTGTTTGCTTATTTTTAAGAAAACTCTCCAGTTTTACTATGGATAAAGGTGCTTCAAAATGTGGTGACATAATCAGAAGCCAGAGAAACTAGAAGATGAATAAAACGTGGCCATACAAATCTTTAATATGGTGATCAGTTGTGTTGAGTGGAAAATTTGATACAAATCTGTGTTTTCAAATTTAGCTTGTCTGTAGTTTGCACAACTAGACTATAACATATTTTTAAAAAGTGGTTTTATTCACAATCTGGCCAAATTGACTTTTTTGGCTGAAGACCTGCAGCAGAAGAGGGTCACCAGATGGGAAAAGCCCTTCATCTCCAGAGCGTGGCCTGAAGCACAGTTGGGTTTTTAGGGGTTGGCAGTGGGACACAGGGAACCTTCTGTTCAAATGTGCCCCAAACACAGCAAGTCATCGGCCACAGCCTGGTTTGGAATGTGGTTTATAGGACCTTGTCCTTTATTCCTGAGCATCACTTGTAGACCCACGTTCTTCAGGAGAGGGAGGTAAGGGCCATGGCAGCCCACATGGGCAGGTGTCATGGGGAGTTGATACTTGAGAGTCCGAGGATTTGGGTTCAGTTGCTGCCTCTCCTCATTTTAGCTGCTTGGTCTTAGGCGTGTCTGTTGACGTTTCACTCATGTCATTATTTGGCCTGCACTAAGCCACGGTCACCTGTCTTACCTGAAGACAAAAGTGGGCTTCTCATAGAGAGAACTGTTTTTTAACCAGTGGTAGCTTCATTGACCTGCCAGAACTTTTAAATAAGCTGTCAAGAGCCTTCAGATGCCCCTTTCCTCTTCCTAAAGTCAAGGTGGTGGTGATGCCCAGCCGACACTGGGTGGGAGGCTGCAAGAGGTTGGAGCGGGAGGCGCCGGCCATGGCACACGTTGGAATCCAGGTGTTAGTGCATCTGGTGCCCAGAGGCACACCACTCAGCATCGCAGCTGGAGGAAATACAGCTGCTCCTCCCTTTCACGGGGTTATAATACTTCAAAAAGAGGGAAAGATGAGCAGGGCAGATGCCGGGGAAGAGGGAAGATTGGGATCTTTTCTGTGTTTGGACAGAACTGGTTAAATGCAGAACTGGTCGTTCAGCTGCCCACAATCGGGACCTCGTTTAGACGAGGCATCTCTGAAAATGCCATTTTAGATGGAAGATTTGATCCTCGAAGGCCACGCGAGCACAATAGGAAACAGAAGGCTCGTGCTTCCTTGTCTGGAGAATAGATGGGTTTCAGGCTCCGGTAGATAGGAGCTGCCAGTCAAGCAGTTTTGACAGAGCAGAGAGGATAGATATCAATAAAAGAAATGAGGATAAATATTGTGAGTGGAGGAAGGCAGACAGCACAGCTATCATGTTTGACTAGTCACAGTGGGGAAACTTCAAGAACTCAAACCGAACGCTCTGAGAGCTGAGGCAGATGACTGATCTGACTCCGTGCATCCAGGGCTGCTCCCTGCACACCATTAATGAGGCTCCACGTGGGTGCGGAGGGACCCCAAATCATTGGGTCCCAGCCAAGGTCACAGCTCGCCCTGGCTTGTGGAGCAAACCCTCAGCTGTCTGCTTCCTCTGTGCACAGCATCCAGGGCGCCCCACCTGCAGACTGTCTGCAGCTGGTACCTCACTGGCCAGGGGATCCGTACATCATTTCCTTCAGGGGTGCCTATAGGCAGCATCCCCCGCTCCAACCATAGCCCCAGAAATTTCTTCCTTAGAAGTTTCCTGCTTTGCCCCCAATATGCAAACCTGCCACCTACCCAGGCCCCTACCACCTTCTCCTTCGTGTGCCAGGTTCCCGGGATTTCTCTGCACCCCTTGGTCTGAAGCCCCAGGGGATGCTACATCTGCCTGGCTGTGCTGAGGCACTGGTTCCGCCTCTTGCCCCTGCTCCTTGCATGGAGAGCCAGCCCCACGCCATTCTCTCCCTGACTCTGTCTGGATGTCTCCTGATGGCCACTGCACCTCTTGGGCTTAAGCTGTGATTGCAGACTCCCCAGAGATGTCCTGTCCGCCCTGGCCTTGTCTGTCACTGTTCTCTGCCCCTCCCATTCCCAGCATGTCATATCCAGGTTCATGCTAATTCAGTCTTTCTCTGCCCCTTGTTGACGCCAAAACTAATTCGAAGCATGTGGTTTATCCTAAGAGGTTTATTTTACATTCTGTGGTAGGAGCACTATGACATGAACCACTCTGGAGCCCATACAGCTTAAGTTAGAGGACATGATAGCCTCTCCATAAGGGACCAGGAACTGATATTTATGTAGTTCCTCCCTGGTCTATGTCACTCGTTTCTCTTGTCTGGGTTTTGTGGTAGCCTGCTAACCTCACCCTACGACACCTTAGCCCTGCTTCAGCCTATTGGTGGCACAGCACCCAGAGTGCCTTGTTAAAGCTGGATCTTGTCACTCCCCTGCACAAAATCCTGCAGCAGGCTCCCATCTCATTCAGAGGACAAGCCCGACCATCTCGCTGGCCTCATTCTCTCCATGTCCTCCCTTTGAACAGTCTCTTCCAGCCACACTGCCTTCCTGCTGGCTCTTCAACTGTGCCATGCAGATCCTGCCTCAGGGCCTTTGCACTTGCTGTTACCCCATGGAACAATCCTTCCCAGGTATTTACGGGACTCATGTCCTCATTTTCTTTGGCTTTGTCTCCAATGTCATCTCAGGGGAGCCTCTCTGAGTTTCCTGTCTCAATCCAGCCTCCCATCAGAGAACTGCTACCCTGCTGTCCTCCTCCTTCCCTCTCAGCCCTTATCACCCTCTGTATATTATGTACATGTAAATGTATTTATTTATTTATCTGCCTCCCATTGTGAGATGTCTGTTTTGTTCACATCTCTATCCCCAATACCCATACAGTGTTTGGCATGTAGTAAGTGCTCAATTAATATTTGTTTAGTGTGTAATAAGTGCTCAATTAATATTTAATTAATGAACTCCTCATTCACCCCTGTTTACAGTTTGATGGTTATCCTTCTAGAAAATGTTCTGTACATTTATACATATGTATATAACACACGGGTTGTACATAAATGGCATTCCACTGTACTCAAAGTTCTATGACTATGTGTTTTAAACGTAACTAGATCTTATATAAATTTTTTTGCATCTACAAAGCCACATGGCACTCTGCTGAATGCTGCATAGTCCATGATACAGGCAGACCTTGGAGGCATTTTGGGTTCCCTCAGGATGACCACAATAAAGCAGATATCACGATAAAGCAAGTCACACAAATGTTTTGGTTTCCCAGTGCATATAAAAGTTATGTTCACACTATACTGTAGTCTTTTAAGTGTGCAATAGCATTGTGTCTAAAAAACAATGTACGTACCTTAATTAAAAAATACATTATGGCTAAAAAATGCTAACCATCATGCGAGCCTTCTGCAAGTCGTAGTAATAACATCAAAGATCAGTGATCACCACAATGCATAGAATAATAATAAAAATTTGAAATATCATGGGATAACGTGACACGGAGACACAAAGTGAGCAAACGCCATTGGAAAAATGGCGCTGATAGACTTGCTTGCTGCAGGGTTGCCACAAGCCTTCAATTTGTGAAATCACAATATCTGTGAAGGGCAATAAAGTGAAGCACAATAAAAACAAGGTGTGCCTATGTGACCATATTGTAATTTATTATGCTTTTGGATACATAGTTATTTTAGTCCTTCCCTCAAATAGCCTTGGACATACAAATATTTATACACATGTAAGAGTATTTCCATAAGCTGGGTTTCTACAGTGTAATTGCTTGGTCATAGGACATGTTTATTTAAAAATGTTACATCGGGCTTCCCTGGTGGCGCAGTGGTTGAGAGTCCGCCTGCTGATGCAGGGGACACGGGTTCGTGCCCTGGTCCGGGAAGATCCCACATGCCGCGGAGCGGCTGGGCCCGTGAGCCATGGCCGCTGAGCCTGCGCGTCCGGAGCCTGTGCTCCGCAACGGGAGAGGCCACAATGGTGAGAGGCCCGCGTACCGCCAAAAAAAAAAAAAAAAAAAATGTTACATCGCCAACTCTATTGCCCCCAAAAGGGCTGTGTCAATTAGCAATGTCACCAAGTCCCTGAAGTACCCATGGCTCATGCAGACACTCTCAATAGTTTATCTCCTGCCAGGATGATAGGCAGGAAATAGCACCTTGTTTTAATTTGTATATCCCTGTTACCGGAGAAGTTACAGCATATTCACTTCCATACTTCATATGTTTGCTGGGTATTTGTATTTCTTCTGTGAATTGATTGTCTGTGTTTTTCATCCATTTTCTATTGCATTGTTTATAATTTTTAAAATGGATTTGTGGAAGTATGTGTGTATTACAGAGGTTAACCCTTTGTTATAAATGTTGCAGATATCCCTCCGTCTCTAGCTTGTCATTTTTCTTTATCTGATGGTGCCATTTGTCATTCAACAGTTTCAGATCTGTGAGTAATAAAATCTGTCAATCTTTCCTTA
Source organism: Hyperoodon ampullatus (assembly GCF_949752795.1). NCBI lineage: Eukaryota > Metazoa > Chordata > Mammalia > Artiodactyla > Ziphiidae > Hyperoodon > Hyperoodon ampullatus. The sequence goes on along the minus strand of NC_136920.1, from coordinate 83,998,217 downwards.
AGACTTCATCATCTTCTGCTTTGCTTATGTGGCTTTCACACACACATACTGTGTTGTGTATTTGGGTAAGCCATCCTAAATCCCTTAAAAAAATAAAGGCAAGACATAAAGAGATGAGTGAATTAAAATAAGAAGAGTTCTACCCAGGCACATGGAAGATAGTTGTGTCTTATATTTACATAACACTTTTATTTCTCAAGTGTTTTCAGCTTTATGATCTCATTACTCAGGTCCACGATGTATCCAACAGACAGGACTGCCAGGTTCCCTCAAGCAGCACTCACTGAATTTACCACCATTCCTTCTGCTGTCACCTGGGAGGGACATGTGAGTGGCTTTAGGTGTGTAACTTGGGTCCACAGCCTTGCCCTGCAGTCCCAGACTGTCCCCCAGGACCCTCTCATAGGTCACCAGGAAGTAACTGCAGCTGCAGGGACAGGAACACATGAGAGGTATTTCCGAGTGCCTGTTAATTGGTGAGTGGTCCTGGCATGATTTTCCCTGGCTTTACGTTTCCCCACTATTTCACCCCCAAGATGGCAGGCAGCTTGAGGTGGCAGGAGGTTTACAGATGCTACTCTGAACCAGCAGCTAAGAATTGGGAGACACTTCCCTTCCTCACTTCAGTCCAGGCGGCCCTGCACTAACTGCTTATATCCTGGCCATCCAAGTAAAATCTTAAAATGTGAAAATGAGGCCATAAGGAGGGGAGGAGACGAGCCCAGGCGTGGAAGCCCAGAGGCTGAGGTTAGCACGTCAGCCCCACCGCAGACCAGCTGTGGAGAGGGGCAGGTGATTTTAGCTTCCCTCGTTATGTTTGTCGTTTCATTACTAGGACACTAGAATCTACTCTTAGCTCCTGGGATCGTTCTGAGAATTAAATGTAATTACATACCTGAGGCATTTTAAGCAGAGTTAACGCTCAAGAAAAGCCAGATATTTTAAATAAAAAGTTACAACCTCTGGTGTGGTTGAAAGGGGATGGTTTCTGTAGGCAAACCTAGGTTTTACTCCTGGCTGTGCTGTGGGATCTTGGGTGAATGACCTAATTTCTCTGACAGGCTAATGTCTTTTCCCGGCCCTGCTCTGCTTTGGCTTCAGAAACGACTCAAATTCTCCGTTGCATCCTGAACCCTAACTAGTGGCTCGGTTGTACCAGTTACCAGTTAGGATTCTTGGCTTGCAAGAAACATGCACTGATTCTGAGTATTGGAAGCTAAAGGGAATATAGTGTCAAGAATTTAGGGGCCCACAGAATTTATAGAAAACTTGGCGAGAAGCAGGAAACAAGACAGCTGAGGAGGAGAGAAGGATAAAGCACATGAATAATGATTGTGATGATGGTGACCACTGACACAGTCAATGTGTATCAGACACAAAGCATTTTGCATATAATAACTCATTTAGTTCTAATAACAACTGGAATCAAGTATGTAGTACTAATATCCCCATTTCACAGATGAGGAAACTGAGGTAAGAGTGGAGCAAAACGGCACAAAGGAACACACCCAGCAAGTGGCATAGCTGGGACTCCCATCAGGGCAGGGGCTCTCGCTGCAGCCCTTCACCCCCAAGAACACTGTTGGGAGTTCCACCTGCCCTGTCTTAGTGTTCCTGGATAATGGAAACTTATGCCAGAATTGTATCTGCTAAGTCCTTCTTCAGGGTGCAGCCCCAAGGAAGGAAGGATGAGGACAGAGAGAGGAAGGGAAGCAAAGGCAGGAGGTCTCCTGGCCAGAGCTGGTTGCTCTACCTGGTGACCTGGTCCTGGGGACAATGCAGTAAATCACGTGAAACACCTGCACCAGGTCAACGATTCATCTCCTGTCTCCTTCACATTTCCTGTCTGAGTTGGTTGAAGTGCACAGATCTGGCTGGGTGACCCAGACTCCCGGAAGCCAGGGCACCCCTGGGGCCAGTCCAGCCAGGGGGCAGGCAGACTGTCATCCCTCTTGTTGTCCACACTGTGTGTGGGCTCCTGGCTCTGAGACAGTAGTGGCCACTGTGGCCTGCTTCTTACAGCCACAGAACGGTGTACATCCAGGCTAAGGCCACTGTAGCTCAAAGCACAACTAGCATCCCCAGTGACCTGGGGTGAGGTTGAAAGAGAGTCCCATCCTCCATCTAAAGACTGTTTCACATGGAGATCACTCCGTGGGGCCCACCAGAAGCCACAGAGAATGAGGGAAAAGGCCGTCTCTTCCTCTGAGGCGCCAACATGATCTCAGTTTTAAAGATAGAGAAGTTGAAGCCTAAAAAGGGTTATGTGCTTTGAAGGAGGTTCTATAGCTCTTTAGAGATGACAGTGGAAAGAGAATCCAGGTGCCCTGGACCTTTCTGAATGAAGAGTCCTGAATTTCTGATTGTTGTTGGTCATATAGATCTCACATGCTCATGACCATGTTGGGTTGGGTGGGAAGAGCTACAGAGAGGAAAGCTGTGGCGGGGTGTGGACGGATTAGGCCACCCATTTGGAATAAGCACATGCAATGGTTGAATGACGTAGTCAACATCTGAACCAGAGAAACCCATTAATAGCTTTGGACTGCAATGTTTTGGAGAGTACAAACATTAGGGGCTGTTAGACCTCTTCAGGGAAGATTGGCGTATCAAATTGTGATGAAAACATCCAACACGGATGCTCAGGTAACAGAAGAGGAAAGATGGGGGAGCTCCCACCACTTACCACACTGTTCACGTGCTAGTGCCTTGTCAAAGGGACCAGCAGTGGCTCATACATATAAACTGGATTCCCACCCCCTGGAGTATCTGCATCAAAGTAGTTCTCCTGGCGAAAGCTCATTTAGTCTCATAGCAAAGATTCAGTAGATGAAAGACTAAATGTACATTCCAGGAGCACAAAATCAATTAATTTGAAAAACAATGTAATATATTATAGCTGGTTACTTGGAGACTGCGGCTGAAATGCTGGGAAGATCATTGGGAACCACATGATTATTTAGATCTACACATTTCTCACCCTTTGGTTACACCACTCTCCTTAAATCTACTGGAATTTACATAATCTCGTTCACTCACACTCTCTTTACTCACATCCAGTGGGTTTCAAATATACATCCAAGCCCTCATTTTAGGCATTTTATTGAAACAGTCTTCCATCCTAACTTTGCCCAAATGAGACATCATACCTTAGCTATGAAGCTTCCAGCATGGAGTCCAAGAGGGTATTTTCCTTAACTTTCAGGAAAGAAACTGATCTAAAGGGAAGATTGTCCAACACGTCACCAAGAACACTCTGTGTCCCTCTCTTCTCAATGGTCACACAGCTCTTAAAAGGCAGAGACTGGATATTCAAATCTCAGTAGAAGAGCTACCACCTAGGGCTTCCCTGGTGGCATAGTGGTTGAGAGTCCTCCTGCCGATGCAGGGGACGTGGGTTCAGGAAGGTGCCCTGGTCCAGGAAGATCCCACATGCTGTGGAGTGGCTGGGCCCATGAGCCATGGCCACTGAGCCTGCACATCCGGAGCCTGTGCTCTGCAACGGGAGAGGCCACAACAGTGAGAGGCCCGCGTACTGCAAAAAAAAAAAAAAAAAAAAAAAAAAAAAAAAAAAAAAAGAAAAGAGCTACCACCTACTATTACCAAACCATGAACTTAATAAATATGTAGTGAGCACTGTTATTGTGCAAAGTTCTGTGCCAGTGTGAGTCGGAGACACATGAATGGAACAGACCTCAGCTGATATCTACAGGGAGTTGGAGTTAGTTCCAACAAGGTGTCTTATGTTGTAAACTTTTGGAATCCTATATTTTTCTTAATAATCACAAATCTAAACTAGGTCTGTGTGACTAAAAAGAAAAAGGAAAGCATGTATTGAGTACTCCTTTGTGCTAGCGACTGTACTAGTTAAATGCACGTTATTATTGTATTTTAATCCGTACCACAAACATACAAAGTTGATATTATCCTCATTTTTGAAATAGGAATTCAGACTCTATGAATAGTTTGATAAAAATTTAGCAGCACACGTAGAATAACCAGACACCGCCTGCATCACGTTTTATTGTTGTTTTAGAAGATTGGCATAGGATCTTTTCTGGTGAGAAAAGAGCCTGCCGATATGTCCAGGTTTGGCTGGTGGTTGTGATTCCTAGTTCAAATATGTGCATACATGTTTGGGATGGAGAGGTGAATTTAGGATAAACTTGAACCATTTTTAAAGGTAGTCTGGGGTAATGCTAGTTCAAAAAAAAATGTCCAGTTTGATGAGAGGACAGTTATATTGACAATGACATCTCTAGCAGTGAAGAAATAGTAGTGAATCTGGGGCGGGGTCTATGAAGGTCAGAGAAAACTGGCTATCTCCCTGAGTGACCTGAAGTGGTTGTCCAGACATGGTCACTGATGATGGCTCAGCCTCAGACATAATTGAAGGATCACCTGAATCTCCATCCTCCTAATACCTTTATCCCCTGTATTCCAGAGCCAAAGCTGCATGAAGGAGAGGGGGGGAAATAACTTGAGTCTGAAGTCAGAGTCCATGTGTCCAGTTTAATTGAATGTAAGAGAGACAGCTGTGTGAGGCAAAGGGAGAAAACTTGGGAGAAAAGACGGAATACTGTTCTGAAGCATGGATGCTGAGAACACGCAACAGAATGAGAAATAAAATGAGGAGAAACTACTATTTCACATGCTCGAGAATTCATCTTGCATTTAGACTTAATTCCATTGCAGATCTAGATCTGCAATGGAAAGAAGAGAGAAGGCCATGCTAGTGACTTGTTTTGTTTTGTTTTTTTAAAATTAGTGACCAAAGATAATTAAATCTTCCCTTTGGGTTTCAATGGACACAGAATGAGACCAGCTCTGAGGGCAGGTTGGCTTGCTTCCTGGGCTAGGGCACTAAAATCCTGCAAGTATTTCAGCAGAGTGTAGCACTTCTCTGTGTGGATGTGTGTTAATAAAATACTTAGCAGTAACAATCCCATCTAGTATGGCAGATGGCTATATAGGTCTTATATAGTTCAATCTGTGCAACAATCCCATAGAACAGGTACTTTATAGGCCTGGATATATACCCCAAATTACACAGCTCGTAAATGATATAGCCAGGGCTGGAATCACGATTCCTGACTGTAAATTTAGCATTCTCTGCATTACATGATACTGTACTGAGATCACAAGGATACAGATGTGGAGCAAGGAAGGTGAGAAGGCACGGTTGTGTGATTTCATGGTCCCGGCAGGTCAACAATTTACAGATGTTCCTGAAATCCCATCACTCAGGACCAAACCCTGCAAACACATCTGAGAGCTGTGTGATTTACTACATCAAGTGATTTGTTTTTTTTTTTTCTTTCTGAAATCAACTTTATTGAGCTATAATTACATACAATGAAATTCAAACATTTTAAGGTTGATGGCTTTTGACAAATTGTATACAGTCGCATAACCATCACCTTAATCAAGATACAAAGCCTTAGCATTGACTAAGAAGGTCCCTCCATGCCCCTGTGCCATCATTCTCCCTCCTCAGCACCCAGCCCCAGGCAATCACTGATGTGATTTCTAAAACTATGGATAGAATGTCATATTTATGAAATCATAGTATGCAGTCTTCTGGATGAGGCTTCCTTCACTTAGCATAATGTCTGTAAGATTTACCTGTGTTGTTGCATGTAGTATTCCATGTTGAAGGGCATTTAGATAATTTCTAGTTTCAGGCTATTGGCAATAAAACTATTAAGAGCATGTGTACACATACACCACCCAATAAACATCCTTGGAAATGTTTTCCAAGAGAGACCACATGCTAGTTCATAAAGCAAGCCTCAATAAATTTAAAATAATTGAAAGCATACAAAGTATGTTGCCTGACCACAGTGAATTGAAATCAGGAATCAATTACAGAAATAAATTTGTGAAATTCACACATATATAACATTAAATTACTCACTCCTAAACAACCAGTGAGTCAAAGGGAAATTAACCAAGGATTGGAATGGCTGTGTCACATGTTAAGCGTATATTAAATTTTACAAGATATATCAAGACAGTTTACAAATGTCTTATTGAGCCACTTTACCACCAAAAATATATGAGCCTTCCATTTTATCCACATCTTAGCCCTTTGGAAGTATGTATTTATTTTTGTGTGACAACTATCTGATTGATTAAATGTAATATAAGAAAGAAAATATAATAAATTAAAATAAATGCAGTTGTCAGCATTATTGGGACATAACTAACATAGCTTACAATTCACTCATTTAGACATGTGCAAATTAATGTTTTCTATATATTTGCAGAGTTGTACAGATATCAATTTTTTATTATGCAACACAATTGTAGAAAACTCTTATCACTTTCCAAAAGAAACTTGTATCCTTCAGATGTCACTGTTCACCTCACCTCTTCCTCTTCCCTGCCTTCAGCCCTAGGCAAACACTAATCTACTTTCTGTTTCTATAGAATTGCCTATTTGGTGCATTTTATATCAATGGCATCTTTTGTCATTGCCTTCATTGACCTGGCATGCTGTTCTCAAGGTTCATTCATGTTGTAGCATCTATCAGCACTACATTCCTTTTTATGATCAAATAACATTCCATTGTATGGATATTAATGGATATGCCACATTTTGTTTATTCATCCACTTGGGTTGTTTCCACTTTGGGGCTATTGTAAATAATACTGATATGAACATTCGTGTGCAAGTTGCTGTGTGGATATACTTATTTCTCTTCGGTGGATACCAAGGAGTGGAATTTCTGGGTCATATATTAGCTCTATTTCACCTTTTGTGACACTATTAGACTGTTTTCCAAAGTTGCTGCATTATTTTATATTCTCACCACCGTGTATGAAAGTTCCAATTTTTCTATATTCACACGGACACTTATTATTCATCTTTAATTATAGCCATCCTAGTGGGTGTGAAGTCTCGTCTCATTGTGGTTATGATTTGCATTTTTCTAATGGCTAATGATGTGATCATCTTTTGATGTGCTGCTTGGCCATTTGTATATCTACTTTGGATACATATCTGTTCAGAATCTTTGTCCATTTTTAATTGGGTTGTATTTTTTTAGTGAGTCATAGAGTTTTGAAAAAATATTTTCTACGTATAAGTACCTTATCAAATTTATGATTTGCAAATATTTTCTCCCTGAGACTTCTCTTCTCACTTTCTTGATGGTGCTCTTTGATATCAGTTCTTTAAAGTTTTAAATTTTTATGGAGTCCAATTTATGTATTCTTTTTCCTTTAGATTGTGCTTTTGGTGTCATGTCTGGGAAACTATTGCTTAATCCAAGATCAAGAAAATTTACTCCTGTGTTTTCTTCTAAGAGTTTTAGTTCTTACATTATTCATTTTGAGTTCATTTGTGTATATGGTCTGTGGTAGAGTACATCTTCATCCTTTTGCATGTGGATATCCAGTCTTCCCTGCACCATTTGTTGAAAAAAAATTATCATTTTGGACAGTGAATTGTTTTGACACTCTTGTCAAAAATAAATTTACATAAACATGGGGATTTGCTTCTGGATTCTCAATTTTATTCCATTGATCTATGTATCTATCCTTATATCAGTACCACACTGCCTTGATGACTGTGACTCTGCAGTAAGTTTTGAACTCTGGAATTATGAGTCAACCAAATTTGATTTCCATTTTACAAGATTGCTTTGGCTATTCTAAGGCCCCATAATTACCATTTGAAATTTATGATTAGCTTGTTAATTTTAGCCAAAAAAATCAACTTGGGTTTTGATAGCAATTACACTGAATCTGAAGGTTAATTTGGGGTATATTGCCATCTTAACAACATTAAGCCTTCAGATTCATGAACATGGAGACTTCCCAATGATTTTGATTTTTTTAAATAACTTTCAACAATGTTTTATAATCTTCAGAGTATGGGTTTTGCACTCTTATTAAATGTATTGCTAAGTATTTTATTCTTTTTGATACTATTATGAATGGAATTCTTTTTATATAATTTCATTTTCAAATTATTCATTGAAAATGTATAGACATGAAGTTTTTTATTATTTTTTATTATTTATTATATATCCATCTTGTATTCTTAATATTGCTGAATTCATTTATTAGTTCTAATAGCTTTTAATGGATTCCTCAGGCTTTTCTATATCTAAGATCATGTCATCTGTGAATAGAGAGAGTTTTACATCTTCCTTCCTAAAATGCCATTTATGTCATTTTCTTGACTAATAGCCCAGCTAGAACCTACAATACAATGTGAATAGAATGGGTTGATAGTAGACATTCTTCTCTTGTTCCTGATCTTGGTGGGGAAAGCACTCAATCTTTCACCATTAAATTTGATGCTAGCTATGGAGTTTTTGTAAATCCACATTATCAGGTCGAGGAAGACTTTTTTCTGTTCCTAGTTTGTTGAGTATTTTTTATCAGGAAGGAGCATCGGATTCTGTTAAACACTATTGTTGATCTATTGAGATGATCCTATGTTTTGTGCTTTATTCTGTTGATATAGTACTGGGTTGGCCAAAAAGTTCGTTTGGCCAACCCAATATATTACTTTAATTGAATCAATCTTGCATTCCTGGTATAAGTTCCATTTGGTCATACTGTGTAATCATTTTTGCATGCTCCTGGATTTTGTTTGCTAGTATTTTTGTTGAGGATTTCCCCATCTACATTCATAGGAGATATTGGTCAATGATTTTCTTTTATTGTGAAATCTTTGTCTGGTTTTGGAATCAGGTTAATACTGACCCCATGCAGTGAGTTGTGTATTCTCTTCTATTATTATTATTTTTTTCTTTTTGGAGAATTTGTGAGTAATTTATTAGTTCTTCTTTAAATGCTTGGTAGAATTCACAGTGAAGCCATATGGACTTGGGCTTTCTTTGTGAATAAATTTTAGTTACTAATTTAATATCTGTTTTTGCTGTAGGTCTATTCAGAATTTTTAACTCTCCATGAGTTGGTTTTAATAGTTTATATATCTTTCTATAAATTTTCCCATTTCACCTAGGTTATCCAGTTTATTGGCATATAATTATTCATACTATTCCTTTATATTTTTTTTCTGTAAGGTTGGCATAGTATCTCCTCTTTCATTCCTGATTTTAATAATTTGAGTCTTTCACTTTATTTTCTCAGTCACTCTTTCTAAAGGCTTGTCAAAGAACCAACTTTTGGTTTTGTTGATTTTCTCTATTGCTTTCTATTGTCTATTTCATTAATTTATTCTATATTCTTCATTATTTTCTTCCTTATGCTCACTTTAGGGTTAGTTTGCTCTCCTTTTCCCAGTGTCTTATGGTGGAAGTTTCAGTTATTAATTTTAGATCTTTCTTTTTTATTTTAATATAGACATTTATAACTATAAATGTCTAAGCACTGAGTAAGCTGCATCCCATAAGTTTTGATATATTATAAATTCATTTTAATTTATCTCAAAGTATTTTTTAATTTCCCTTTGACCCACTGGTTATTTAGAAGTGAGTAGTTTAATGTTTACATATGTGTCAATTCTCCAAGTTTCTTCCTGTTACTGCTTTCTGATTTCAATCCATTGTGGTCAGACATCGTACTTTGTATGGTTTCAATCATTTTAAATTTACTGAACTTGCTTTATGGACTAGCATGTGGTCTATCTTGGAAAACATTTCATGTGCCAAGGTTGTTTACTGGGTGGAGTATTTGACGCCAGTCTTTTTAAAAAAGTGTTCTGGTCTAGTGAGAATTGTTATTTCATTGTGGTTTTAATTTATATTTTTCTGCTGAATAATGATATTGAATACCTTTTCATGTGTTTATGGGCCATTTTTATGTTCTCTTTTATAAAATGTCTTTTCCAGTTTTTGCCATTTTTAAATAAAAGGTGTGTTGTTGTTATTAAATTATAAGAATATTTTATATTGGGGATACAATTCTTTTGCCAAATATATATGTATTGCAAAGATTTTTTCCCCATTCTTTAGCTTACCTTTTCATTTTCTTAAGATGACTTTTGAAGAACTAAAAGTTTTACTTTTGATGTCACTGAAATTATCAATTTTTTCTAACACAGTTAGCTTTTTCTTATACATACAGCTTTTGTGACCAGCTTAGGATCTCTGACCTACCTTAAGGTCATGAAGATGTCTTCCTATGTTTTCTTCAAGACATTTTATAATTTTACCTTTTGTGTTTAGATGTACTATCCATGAAATTTTTTATATGATATAATGGAAGAATTGAGATTATTTTTCATTTTTCTGATTTGGATATTCATTTTTCCAGAACATATGTTAGAGAGACAATCCTTTCATGCATTAAATTGCATTGGTGACATTTTCCAAAATTAATTGGCCATATATGTGTGGGTATTTTTTTTTTTTTTTTTGCGGTATGCGAGCCTCTCACCGCTGCGCCCCCCCCCCCCCCCCCCCCCGCCGCGGAGCACAGGCTCCGGACGCGCAGGCCCAGCGGCCACGGCTCACGGGCCCAGCCGCTCCACGGCACGTGGGATCCTCCCGGACCGGGGCACGAACCCCCGTCCCCTGCATCGGCAGGCGGACTCCCAACCACTGCGCCACCAGGGAAGCCCTGTGTGGGTATTTTTGAACTAACTATTCTTCTCCATAAACCTATATGTCAATGCTTATGCTTATACCACAATATCTTGATTATTGTAACTTTATAGTAAGTCCTACATGAGATAATATAAGTCCTCCAAGTTCAGTCCTCTTTTTTTTTTTTTTATATTACTGGCTATTTTCTTTTTCATGTAATTTGCTTTCTCATATATATTTTAGAGTACGTTTTTCAATTTCTTTAAAAAAATTCCTGCTATATTTTTTGGTAGGTATTTGTTCTAAAAGAGTTAATATAGCGACCCAAAACTGTTACCTTTAAAGAGAAATGCCTGCAAGATTGACCCCTAGGTGGTGTCTGGGTATGTGGTTGGTAAACAGTTCCCTACACTTAAATAAAACTTTCCCTAACTGATAAGGGAGGCTTATTGTGCCTAGACTGTACAATGTGGCTTATGCTTCTGGGAGCTTAGAATTTGGGTACAAGCTAGGCAGAGGGTGCTCACATCACCTGCCACCAATGAAAACCTTGGGCACTGAGTCTCTCATGGGCTTCTTTAGGCAGAAACATCACACACTTTGCTGCATATTTATTGCTGAGGGCAGATTGTGCTCTGTGTGACCCCTCATGGGAGGAAGAGAGCATATAGGGCCCTCATATAGACTCCTCCTGACTCTGCTTATGTCTCTGTAATAAATATCAGCCATGAGCACAACTCATGCTGAGTCCCATTAGTTCTTCTAGTGATTCACTGAGGGTTAGTGGTCTCAGGGACCCCAGACACATTATTCTCTTCCAATCTGTCGTTGCTAGTATACAGAAATACACTTTATTTTTGTGTGTTGACCTTGTATTATGTGACCTTGAAAACATCACATTAATTCTAGCAGGTTTTTGTAGATTCCTCATATTTTCTGTGGGCAATTGTGTCATCTGCGAGTGAAGCTGATCTTCTTTTCTAATCTGTAATCCATTTCATTTTTGTTTCCTATCTTCTTGCCTGGTTAGGTCTCCTATTGAATGGAGGTGGTAAGGGTTTGCATTCTTGCCTTATTTCTTATTGATGTGAAAGACATTCTCTCATTAATATTATTTACATTTTCAACAGATTTATGACTTAATAACTTTACAATTGCTTGATATTTTTCTAAGAGCATGTTTCTCCCAAACAGGAGATGAGACCACAACATATACTGTGTGGCTACCAGGTGACCAAAGAATGAAGGAGAAGGCCTTTATTGATGAGGATGAAAATAATTGAAAGCTGACATTGTGGTATCTAAAGATCTACTTAACATCTTTTGCAGTTTTTCCTCTAGTTTGTCTTTCTTCTTCTTCACTTATATATCTCTTAGTTCCTAGACCAATGACTAACATATTAGGTTCTCAGAAAAACAAAGCTTATAGAAAGCTTGAATCAAAATTCAGTCACTATAAAGGATTATTCTTAATTTTGTCAGATGCCTTAATTGTATTTAGTAATGTAATATCAAAAGCATTACTTTTTAGGGATGTATTCTGAAGCATTTCAAGAGAAAAATGATATAAGAAATATTTGGGATTTACTTTAAAATATTCCAGCAAACAACTGTAATGACTAAAATGATGTTGTCAGAATATTGATAATTATAAAAGCTGAGTGCTATGTATATCATACTAAAAATTCTTTTAAAGGTATCAATCACTTGTGTTAAAGTTTTGAGACAAATAGGTAAATTCTGGTTTGGGGATTTTATTTTCTGAGTTCTAAGAAATGAAAAGCATATTTGCCAATTAATTTTTTGTAACAGATTATTGAGAATTATAAAAGATATTGGCACTGGCAAATCATCAAAGAACAGTTGAAAGAAAAGAGAAATGCTTATAGAAAGAGCAGTCTGCTCTCCAGTGCTCACTAGGGTCTGCCTTCCAATCTCACCACTGCACTGAGATACTCAGACCACCATGGGCTTTCCAGTCGCCAAATCTAATAGACTTCCTCCTTCTCTTACTCCAAATGTCTGCCTCCTTGTCTACTCTGTCTTTCAGATTTCTGTCCGTTTGCTTGGGCTCTGTTCCATTTAGCTAGTGCAGGGTAAGAAGCCAGCCCCTAGGTTACTGGTGTAAACTAACAATGGTATCATACTCACAGATACCTGGGTCAGGGATTTGGACAGAGCATGTGACGCAGCATGTGTCTGCTCTGTGATGCATGGGGCCTCACCTGGGAAGACCTGAATGCCAGGTGAACGTTTGGGGCATCAGTCAGACATATGCGCACAGCCTCTCTGAGGCGTCTCTCTCATTGCCTATTTAGCTTCCTCACACCAAGGTGGCCGGGTTCCTAAAGAGCAAGTGAAGCTGGGATACAGCCCCACCTGATACAAGAAGGCATCACAGACCCCACCTCCCAGAGAGAGGCTGTCCATGCCAGTGTGCATGGGAGACATTGTCCAGAGATATTTGGGGTCACGGTCTCCTTAGCCTCATCAACTCTTCCATGCTTCTCTTCCCTCTTTGAAATTTCCTTCTTAACCTTCGTTTGGGCTCTTCCTCTACTCACAGCTTAAGGACAGTAATTTCCAGGGTGGGTTTGGCCTGGATCCTTTCCTCTTTTCACTTTGCACTTTCTCCTTTTATCTCATTCTGGGCCACAGCTGCAAGTACCACCACCATATAGGTGCAGCAAGCAACATAACAAGCAGGTCTGTCTAGGGCAGACTCCACTCCTGAGCCCCAAATCCAATAACTAACTGTGTTAAAGACATCCCCATTTCAATGCCCTATAGCCACTTTAACCTTATTTTATACAAATGGAATTCATCATGTGTGTCCTGTATCATTACAGGGAATGGCCCCACTGTCCTGTTGCCGCAGATAGAAAATTGTAAGTTACCTTAGATTCCTTCTTTTAATGGCACATATCTTTTCAATCAATTTCCAAGTCTTTTAGAAAGATTTCCAATCCTTCTAAATGTCCTTTCACTACCTAAATTTCTCTCCATTCCCATTGCCATTGCCTGGTTGAGGCACTTCTTTTCTCTTATCAGGATCATTGTACTATTTCTGTTCCTAGTCCTTTTGTCTTTCAGGCTTGCCTTTCTCTACCTCGTCCTCCATTCTGCTGCTAGAGGGCGCTGCCTATCTGGTGGATCCAATTATGTTATTCTCTCGCTCAAATGTTGCAGATGGTCCTCTCTGCTTCTCAGTGATATCCTAAAAGATTTTTCCTTGTCATATTTAGATACCTGCCCAAACATCCACACAGAATGGTCCTCATTCTTTCCACTATTGCAGTTTAAACCCCAGGATCAACACACCTACTTATAAATATCTCTTAAAATGCCATATTCTTTTCTGCCTCTGAGCCTTTGCATGTGCTCTTTCACTTGATTGGAATCCGTTTCCCCTTTTGTCTCCCAGGCTCTTTGTTCATGTTTGGACTTTTAAAATCTCAGTGCCAGTGTTAACCTCTCCTGGGAACCTCTCCCTGATAAGCAGCCCCCTTCCCCCACACACATACACATTCCCACCAAATCAACAACCTCGAGAACTCCTCAGACGTGTGGATGCAATACTCTGCACTGTTTCTTCTGTGCCCCTCCAATTTAAAATACCTATGTGTGTGATCATGGCTGTATTACCTCACTCTCTGTGGGCTGTAAGCCTCCTCACGTGAGAACTCTGCCTCTCTAATCTCTTGTTTATTAATTCTATCCACAAACAATGATGGTATCTCCTACTATGTGCCAGTCACTGTTTGGGGGACAGGGTGCCATGGTAAACAGGACTCCATTCATAGCCTGGCTCATGGTAGGTTTTCACAAAATCTGTGTTGACTGTCTAAATCCACGAGGAACCACCGAGGGTGCTCACTAGTGTTTTTCAGTGGCTGATGAGAAGTAAGGCACCTTCCTGAATCTCCACTGGGGTCACTAGGGAAATCCTGTGCACATAGGGCCAGGATTGTGATTTCCTAGTTTACATAAAGCAAGTCAGTAAACCTCAAGTATGCTGTGAAAGTTGATTTAAAGGCTGTTGACATCCGTGTCCCAAAGGAAAAACAGTAACATAGCATCGCAGAAGTCCAGCCCTCTCCAACAGACACGTGCCATCCGCGTCACTGCACCCAGCTCTTTTACTTTTCAGGCCGCGCAAGCCAGCCTCCCCTACAGGAGAGCTTCCGGCCTGTGATGGTTTCACAGGCTTCCTTTGGTGGATTCTCTTGGGAACTGTCTCCACTTGCTTCTGGTCATGTAGACCACACCTAGATTTCAAAACAACAAATACATGGTCTTCACGATTCTATAGAATCAGCTACCATTGCCCTCTGGGCTACAGAGACTCTGGGGGAAAATCATGCTTGAGGCAGATATCATTTATTTCACTTTTAGCAGCTTTTATCGTTCTGGGGAGGCTCGATCACATCATAGACATTTTTATAATGGGCATAAATCTTCATTTAATTTTATTTGACCTGTGCTGCTCTAAAAGCACCACATCTCCACTGAGTATCATTTGCTTAGTGACTGAATTCTGCTAGCAGCTATAAAGGACTGACCTTGTGTGTACTATTTAGAGCCACAGAATGGCCACATTTGCTTGTTTAAGTGTTCTGTTAGGCTGGTCAGTCCACACACCAATTACTGGAGCATCAACACAGGCCTGAAGGGTGCAGGAACTTTCTTACAGGGAAGTAATATTGCTACTTTTCTCAGTATATTATCATTTCTAAGTAAATATGTGACAGTGTCTAGGTAAATAAATTCTGTGCATACAAAAGCACAATGTACTCCCCCTAAAGAAAATAATAAAATACATATTATATGTTTTTCACAATTGTAACTATTCTAACTATTCTATGTTTTTCAAAATTCTACTTATGCAAGTAACACCGACCCATTTGTTCAGTTTCAACTGGGGCTGTTTATTGTGTCCTAATAGGTGACTGAGGTCCTTCCCCACCCAGTGGGTACTGACTGCGGGGCGGAGAAGTTTCTTTCATTCACAGAACCCCAGTCTGTTCTTAGTAGACATCTAGAAACACAGAGGCCTGATGCCCAGAGGTAGCCTGTGAGGCCTGATTCCAAAGCACAAAACAAGAGGCCCAAAGCATAGCTAGGCAGCACCTGCTCACCCACATAGAGGTTAGTGGGCACCTCAAGCCTGGGCACATTTTTCTTTTACATTTGGAATAAGGGTTAATCACATAATCTAGGAAGTTCAGGAACATAGTCCTGTGAATTCTCACAGTTACAGATAATATCAAAAATTGGGCTTCCCTGGTGGCGCAGCGGTTGAGGGTCCGCCTGCCGATGCAGGGGACACGGGTTCGTGCCCCGGTCCAGGAGGATCCCACATGACGCGGAGCGGCTGGGACCGTGAGCCATGGCCGCTGAGCCTGTGAGTCCGGAGCCTGTGCTCCGCAACGGGAGAGGCCACAACAGTGAGAGGCCCGCGTACTGCAAAAAAAAAAAAAAAAAAAAAAAAATTTAACCTCACAAGTGGTGAAAAGAACAGGAGAGCTGAGAATTCTTTCAAGTTTTAAAAAAGAGCACTGTGATATTAATAACACAGATGAAATTTATTTTTATTAACTCCTAATTATAAAATTCCATCCGGTGTGATTCATAATACCGTGATGTTTCATTGCCAAAAGTAACTATGTATTGATATTTTAGAAATGCCGCAGGGCCTTTATGTAACTAGTTGCCGTTTTGCCTCAAAATAATAAATAATGCTTCCTGTTTTTACTTTTACTTATCTGGAATAAGTAGCTATTGACATCGGCTGAAGTCAGTATAAAGATTTATTTAGCTGAATGCAAATATTGGCCAATAGGGAGCCTGGCTCAGTGTTTAATATTGAAGGACAATAAATTCCAATATTGACTTGGCTGAGACATCGATATTTGCATTGTTGTAAACATTTAAAAACTCTCCATGAAATATTCTTCAGAAATTCTCTTGTCATCAGAGGGGCTGAGCTAGAGCTGTTTGGGGGAATTGCTTGTGTCTGGAAGCTAGTGGGTAACTTGAAATAGCAATAAATTGTTCTGGTTTCCAAGTTTACACAAAGACATCTTCTATGGTGGGATTATTAGGAGCTTTCAGATGACAACCCCAAACCCCACCCCCAACTAGAAGATTTTTGTCTAAAACTGCTCCCTGAGCAGAAATAGTCTCCATGAGCAGCTTATGTCTTTAAAAAAAATCTCATGTTTTCTGAAGAATATCTGATCCTAATACAGTGAAACATCATTAATTCCAACGAGACTAATACATAGCTGGGGATATTTAGACTCAGCTGGCATGAAATTTTTCTTTGTGTTTACAGTGGAAGGAAGATGGTTTAAAACAAATTGGTAGGGCAGGTAAAATGATAAATTGAATACTTACTCAACTGAGAGAAATCTGCACAAAATCTTATAGGTACCTATGAATACCTGTGTGCTCTTGTAACTTAACCACAAGTTGTGTGTTTGTGTGTTAATAGAGTATATGTAACTTTTAACTAAGTGAGTACACGTGTGGTCACATACCTTTGACAACGTGCCTTCACATTATCTTATGGAATTGGAAGAAATAAGACACAGGCGATTTCTCATATACAGTATACAAATTAAGCTTCTAGTTAATCCATGACTCCTAATTATTTTCAAGTTGTTAAAGCCATAAGCTACCTTGACCAGCCCAGTAATACTAGGTGACTGACTCAAGGTAATGAGCTCCCTGTTGGAGAAGCAGGGACTGAAGGTCTTAGCCCAGGGTTTGATGTCCAATGTCTTTGTATTAAATAAAGGCAACTCTGACAGCACCCTGATGGGAGATCAAAGAGCTTGGGAAGACAAGCAAAGCAGGATGCCTATTAATGTGTGAGAGTGAATTTGGATGGAAAATTTGGAATTTAAAAATATTTGCATCATGGGTACATTTCCTAGAGGATGCAAAATAGAAAAAAGAAAAGAAATATCCTATATGCCTTGCAACGTTTAACCCTCTACTCTAGGCTACTCTCAGTTATAGCACCCTCTTCTCAGTCTAGGAAATGATGGTGCTTTTAGCTAAGAAGGCGGAAGGCAGGGCCAAGATGGGCAAGACTTAAATGAGCCTTTCCTATTACATGAGGGGCTTCTGGGCAAAGGTGGACATTTTCCTGCCAGTAGTGGTGTCTGCAGATGAAACACTCAGCTCTTTCCCAGTTCCCGTGGCCAGAACAGACCCTGTCCTGTCATCGCCCTAGAGGCTCCATTCCCATCTCGTCCCCAACCTGTTCTGGCTCTTCCCCCTCTGGTCTTCTCACTCTCCCTTCCTCCTTCCCTTTGGGGAAGCTGCCCCGTGCAAGTAGGATGCACTAGGTTCTCAGCAAGGTAGACCCGTCCCCTGACCTCCAAAGGACTGACCCAACCTCCTTCCCCTTCTGTCCCCTGGGTTCTGTAAAGGAGGATTGTTGTGAGTGTTAAATAAAATAAAATACGTGAACTATGTGACGAGTGTAGTGGAAGACCCTCAACAAATGAGAATTCCCCTTGTTCCTCTTGGCCTTCTGTTCACCTGGGAGAGGGCAGACAGATGCACCCGTGCACATGTTTGCTGGGGCTGCTGACTTAACCAGCGGACATTTATGTTCTCAGAGTTCTGGAGGCTGGAAGTCCAAGACCAAGGTGTGGGCAGGGTTGGCTTCTTTGGAGGCCTCTCTCCTTGGCTTGGAGATGTCTGTCCTCACAGGGTCATTTCTCTGGGAATGTCCTCATCTTACAGGGACACCAGTCATTGCTGGATTTGGGTCCACTCTCACAGCGTTGTGTTCCCTTAATTAACTCTTTAAGGTCCCATCTCCAAAAACAGTCATATTCTGAGGTACCAAGGGTTAAGGCTTCAACACGAGAATTTGAACATGGGGAGGACACAATTCAGCCATAACACCAGTCCCTCCCTGCCCTCTGCCTCCCCAGCTCCAGGGCTGCCACCCACCCCTCACTCCTGCTGCAGAGCCCATGGGGAGAGGGGCAGGGCCTGGAGGGGCTGCCGGGCTTTCCTCCAGGCCCCCAGGAACCCGACCCGAATGCCCAGCCCCGCAGGTGCCATGGTCGTCAGGCTCAGAGTCATGGGGCCTGAGTACTCGGGAGTCTGAACTCACGGCTTTGCCACATGGACACGATGAAGGCTCAGCTGAAAGGCAGACGTGTGCTGGCTCCCTGGGGACAGCCGCGAAGGGGAGAGTCTGGTCTGTGGCCGCTCCCACGGGCCAGCAAGGAGCAAGGGTCCCAGGCAGAGGGAAAGCTGCTCTCTTGCTTTTCTGCTGTTCTCTCCAGCCTGCCCACCTCTCGGCCCCCCTGCCCTTCACCCCTCCCACCTGGACCCTGCATCTCTCAAGAGCCATCGCGGTGGTGTCCTCTCGGCCCCCCTGCCCCTTGCAGGACTGGACCTTGACCCCTGTCTTCTTCGTGGCTTCACTAGGGCATGAACTGGGAGCCGTCCTGGCTTGTCACGGCCTGCACCCTCCCCCCTCCCCCCCGTGATCACAGGAACATCATCGGAAGCCACTGCTCTGAACCCTCCTCTTATCTCTCTCTTCACCCTTCCGAGCCTTTTTTTAAAAATAAATTTATTTATTTATTTATTTATTTATTGGCTGCATTGCGTCTTCATTGCTGCGCACAGGCTTTCTCTAGTTGCGGCGAGCGGGGGCTACTCTTCATTGCGGTGCACGGGCTTCTCATTACGGTGGCTTCTCTTGTTGCAGAGCACGGGCTCTAGGTGCGTGGGCTTCAGTAGTTGTGGCATGTGGGCTCAGTAGTTGTGGCTCACGGACTCTAGAGCGCAGGCTCAGTAGTTGTGGTCACGAGCTTAGTTGCTCCGCCGCATGTGGGATCTTCCCGGACCAGGGCTTGAACCCGTGTCCCCTGCATTGGCAGGCGGATTCTTAACCACTGCGCCACCAGGGAAGTCTTTTTTAATTACCATGTGCCTCTTGAAGAAACTGGAATGGAGTCTCTCGGTCTGGATGACTCTGTCCTTCTCTAGCTGACACCTCCCTGCCACCATCTGTCTTCCCACCCAGCTCTGGGCCGGAGCCACACTTACCTCTGGCAGGTGCAGTCAGGTGTGGCCGCCGCATCACCTGGGCTTACCTTGCTATGTCATACAGCACCTGCCACCCCACTCACCCCTGCTTCTCCTTGAGCGGCACCGCCACTGGCTTCCCCTGGGATCAAATTCACAAAACAAGTTTCGCTCTTGGGTCGGGTCCAGTGGCCACAGAGGAGATGATTTATTCTTCACAGCACACTCCTTTCTCTGGAAGAAATGAATCTTCCTGTCTCCGCTCCCGGCCCTGTTTGCTGCCAGTTCTCGAGCTGTCGGCCCCCGTCCTGGCCTTGACAGATGAGTCTCGTTCCACCAGGGTCTTTGCAATTCCAGGCACTTTCTGCCCTCTTGTAGATGGTTCTCTTGTGAATGCCACCCTCCAGCTTACCCCACTGCATCCTGAGACCAGAGGAGCTGAGCTCAGGACCGGCCCCCAGGTAGGCAGCACTGGGGGACATGTGCAAATTCAGCATCATCCCCTGCGAGGAAGACCCATCTCCCTAAGTGCTGCCCCAGAGGCTTGGCCACTGGCTGACAACCAACCATTAGTCAGTACCTTCAGTGTGAGTGTCTGGATTCTGTGAAATAACAACTCATATCTACACAGCATTCTACACAGCATTCTACAATTCACAGAATGTTCCCATATATTTAAAATATTTAAGCG
Organism: Hyperoodon ampullatus; assembly: GCF_949752795.1. Classification (NCBI taxonomy): domain Eukaryota; kingdom Metazoa; phylum Chordata; class Mammalia; order Artiodactyla; family Ziphiidae; genus Hyperoodon; species Hyperoodon ampullatus. The sequence goes on along the minus strand of NC_136920.1, from coordinate 83,977,952 downwards.
AATCTATAAAATGTAGGGTAGATATTCATCCTCCCTCGTTTCAAAGGGAACATAAGATAAGCAGCTTCCTCCAGCTAGAGCAGTGAGAGTTCAACTAAATCAGCCAGGTGACTGACTTCAGGGCACCCCTGTCTGTTGCTGCTGCCGCTCTGGAATCCATCGCAGGAGAAATGGTTTAAATGCCTAGCAGTTCTTTGCAAATGGGATTGTGTTTCTGGTGCTTTCTTGGAAGAAGGTCTTGTTTGAAGGATTGGAAGAAGATAAGAAGAAAGGAGATGTAGGAGTAACATAGAAGTGCCACCAAGGACAAAGTTAGGGAGAGAGAACACAGAAGTACACACCCCCCGCAATGCTGGCCACCATGACCCTCATGATGAGCAGTTTGGGCCACTTGCTCTTGTGTCTCTGCTGTGTCGTGGCTGGAACATTTCGTACTTCCTCACCATGTCTGAAGAAACTCGATACCCAGGGCTCTCAGCTGGGCACTATTGCTGGGAGATATTTGAATACATGAGTGCACGTTTGGTTCTCAGGGTGACTGGAGGGGTCTAATGGCCTCCAGCAGCGGGGGGCCTGGAACACTGTGTGTACATCAGCACCGCTCAGGGCGGTTCCAGGGGGAGTTGAACTTACCTGACCACCATGCCTACAGTGTCACCACTGGGGGACCCATCACATTTAGGAGGCTCTGGTGTTGGTCCCTGGACTCCCGAGAACCTCGAGGGCCACACTGCTCTGTTTTTCCTGTGTATCTGCCTGTTTATCCTTCCTTTGAGATGTTTTTCTTTTTCAGTGCTGTGTCCCCCTTACTCTTGAAATGACTCAACCATAGGAAAGCTCTCCCTGATATGTGAACAAAGACTTCCTCCTTTAAATTCCTCCTTAGTGTGTATTTATTCTTCAAAATATTCTTTGGACCCATAGAGACCCCTCAGGCAGTTGGCAACAGAGACTATACTGTCTAAGGCTCATGTACCATTCCTCCTCATCAGATCTGTCTCCCCAGTTTTTAAGCCCTGGAGACAAGGCCAGTCTCAGTTCTGTTTGGTGCAGAGCTGAGTGCTGTTCTCATGCACAAATAATGCTGCAATAGCGGCAGTCCTCATCAAAATCATGATTTTTGGTCAGTGGAATACGCTAGGCTTTCCAAATGCTTATTTTTCATAATGTCTAGAATGAATAATGGAAGGAATGTGGCGCTCGCGACTCAGATGTTCCGTTTGGGGACAATTCCTCCTGATGATTGAGGGGAGCCTTCTTTGGTGCAGTGCTGGGCAGCGTGTCAGGCCGGCGTGCATGTGACCGAGCAGGGGGCCCTTGAGCCACGTATGTGTCATGCTGGGAGTGCGTATGAGGTTGAAGTTCTCTGAGTTCCTGGGGGGAAAAAATATCTGGTTTAAGAGAAAATAAAACACTAAAAAGACTTGAAAATGGATCTGAGACACTGAACAACCCCTAGAGAATATCATTATAGGAAATCACGTGCAAACAAATCAGGACCTTGTGATTCCATGAGTGTCCCCCAACATAGAACATCTGAAAAATAGATTTAAAGGGAAATAAATGGCAAACTAAGTATTCTGCTAAATAAAGAAAGAACATGTGCTAACATATATGTATGTGTGGGCATGCACGCAAGTTTGTCTCAATAACTTAAAACTGTATGAGCTTACAATTTGGGGTCTGTGTATACCCAAGAGGGTGTATGTGAATGAAAAGAAAAATGCAGTGTTCTGGGGATGTGTTTGGTGTCTATCTGGAAAAATATTGCAGAATAATTTGGGTTCTTCGTCCAATAAACATTTATGTGGTTGACGGGGACAATGTATATTATCTCTGAAGACCAGAATGTTTAAAAGTAAAATTTGAGTTACTTTGTATGCTTTGTGAAATATAATCTCCTCTCTTAAAAATCCATCAGCACTGGGCTTCCCTGGTGGCGCAGTTGTTGAGAGTCCGCCTGCCGATGCAGGGGACACAGGTTTGTGTCCCAGTCCGGGAAGATCCCACATGCCACGGAGCGGCTGGGCCTGTAAGCCATGGCCGCTGGGCCTGTGCATCCGGAGCCTGTGCTCCGCAATGGGACAGGCCACAACAGTGAGAGGCCTGTGTACCACAAAAAAAAAAAAAAAAAAAAAAAAAATGTGAGAATCAGGTTTGGAGAGATATCCTTCCAGATGTGAAGAGTCACCAAGAATGATGGTTGGAGTTGGGATGGAGAGGAAGAGTCTAGGTCAGGAGCATAGGTGCTCCGTGAATGGAAAGGAGCCCCCCAAAGTTAGGAGAGAACAGAGACGTGGTAAGGAAGAGGAGGTTGTGGTTATTTGGATGCTATAAGAGGCACAGGGTTTAAAAAGATGGGGTCTAGAAGTTTCATGACAGAGCAAAGATACCGAGAAAGAATAAAATAAATTCATAGCCCCCAGTGGACAGGACAAATCTGCAGTGGAATCCATTCTCCCAGACTCAGTATGACAGCGATGGGGAGGTGTCTCTCCAAGAAGAAGGGAAGGACATCAGGGATCATTCAGGGCAGGTTCCAGAGTGCAGGACAGAAGGTTTTGAAAGAGTGTAGTGCTGAGGCAGAGGAAAGGATTTAGGAAACAGGGTGATACGACTGGAAAGGTCAGACGTGTCCACCAGGGGTCGGCAAAATGCAGCCAACAGGCCAAGTCCAGCCCGCCACCTGTTTTTGGCATGCCCAGCAAGAATGTTTTTTACCTTTTTAAAAAGTTGAATGTCCATCAAAAGAAGAATAGTTTGTAACACAGTAAGATGATGTGGCATTGAAATGGCATTGTCTGTAACAAAGCTTTACTGAAATCCAGTCACTCTGACTCATTTATGTATTCTCCTGCCTGCTTTTGCATGACAGCAGCAGAGTTCAGTAGTTGCTGCAGAGGCTGTATGGCCTGCGAGGCCTAAAATATTTGCCAAGTGGTCTTTTACAGAAAAAGTGTGCCGAACCTACTCCAGAGGATTGGCTATAAGGGCCTCCTGGAGAAGAGAGGTTCCTCAGGCCCATGCCGGGGGGTCTTCAAAGCATCATAGGACACTCGGGTTGTGCTTGAGCCAGCTGTTCCCACAGGCTTCATGCAAGACTGGTTACGGCCAGCTACTCCCATGGGGCTGACAATGGCTTTGAGCTTTGATGAGAGCACAGTAGTCATGGGAGCGAGCTTCTGATTTACCTAAACAACTGTGTAATTGCCTTCCACAGACACTTGCATTCCGCCTGCGTTCTCTGTTTGACGTATCATTGTATCATCTGCTTGTGCTCTGGCTCTCCCTCCATCTCTCTCTCTCTGTCTCTCACTCTCCTCTCTCTCTCTCTGCCTCGGTCTCTCTCTCTGTCCCCCTTATTCACCAGTTGCTCTCTCCACTGGTTGATGCATGAGTTCCCCTCCACTCCTCCCCTGCCCCATGGAAGGTGCCAGCAGTCGGGTCTTAGATGTGGCAGTTAGTCTCCTGAAGTAGAGAATTAGGACAGAAATAAAGAATAATTTGTGGTCCCTCAGTTACCATTGTTAGATTTTTCAAGTACAAAGGACGTTTTCGCTGGTGATCAAACAGCAGTGTTCCTCTATCCTATCTCTTGGAATTGTGGAAAAGGAAGAGAGTGAGCAGGTTGGAAGGAGACCAGAGGGGTGGGAGATAATGCAATTTAAGCAGAGGTGGAAAGAAATCAGCACCGTCAGGGCAGGCAAAGCCCCGGGATCCTGAGGAGGAAGGAGGGTGGGGAAGTCACGTGAGCACAAGTGAGAAGGGGGATACTTGTTCAGCTCTGTGCATTTTAGGTGTCAACCCTCTTGCAGCAAGTGCTGGGATTTCTCAGGGAGGTTTTGATGCTCCAGCGTGGTTTTGCCCTATGAGGTCAAGTTCAACTTCAAGCCCTTGCTTGCTTCCATGTCCTGTTGCCAGCTTCCATTCCTCACACAGAGCTCTTATCACAGTGCCTGTTAGTGTTTCTGCTGCAGAAGTGCCCGTGCCTCTGTGGAGGCCCGTTTTGTGTGGGCAGCAGCACTTTTTCCCTGCCTGCCCATCCCAGGAAGGTGAAGATCCTCATCTTGTTCCCTGCAATCATTCCACTACTAATTGCATAGAGACAGAGCTGAATCACCAAGCTGATTCCACTTGGAAAAAATGCAACCGAATTGATGATGACATAAGAAAGCTCTCTGAGACACTTCTGATTAGACACTTCTGGAACACGCTGCGTCCTCACTCATTTGGAGGAATCAGGGGCATTAGCTACAAGAGCTTTTAATGAAGGGTATTTGTGGAGATGGCCAAACCAAGCTCTTTTCTTATTCACTCCAGGTCTAGCTTGAGGAAGGCTTTTTAGTCCCCTTTAGGAAACGTGGAATAAAATTATCTATCCTTAGGAGATGAGAGAGGTCTCTTTATGTGCCCAGCCCTTTATCGAAAAAAAAAAAAAAAAACTTAAAAGATAGATATCTGCTGTTTTCTTAAAAGTCACCAAAGAAGGTTTGAATAGTTCATTATGAGAGTCAGATCAGCCACCAAAATTATAATCCATTAGTTCATTCATTCAGTCTTTGACCATATGATCCTGTGGTGCCTTCTGTGTGTTCAAGGCTGCTATAGATATTGGACATAGAGGTAAATAAGATCCCCCTCTCTCTTATAACTTTGAGTGCTGTAAACATATGCAATTACATAAGAATGCGGTGTGATTACGGCAACACTTGAAGCAAAAAAAATAAACTGAGTAGAGAGGAGGTAAGGAATTTTGACTGTCAAGAAAGGGTTCCCAGAGGAGTAATATCCTAGATGGTTCTGAAGGCAAAGAAGGAGAGGTCACGAGGCACAGATAAACAGCTCACTATCGTAGGAACTTTCCTGCTGCATCTAGTGGATGAGGTGGGAAAGGAGTTGGCAACAGAAGAATCTAGAGATGGAGACAAGAGTCATCTGAAAGACAAGGGGTTAAGCCGTGAGGAGATGGATTTTTATTCTTTGCAATCGTTTGGGCATCAACAATAAATATAATAACCTGGAGGCAGGCGGATCAGTAGAGAGGCGATTGTAATAACCCAGAGTAGATAACAGCAACTGAATTAACATAGTAAACAGTGATGAGGGAAAGAAGAAAATAGATTTGAAAATGGTAAAGGGGGTAAAAACCACTGAATGTGTTGATTGATGGTGAGGAGTGAGTGAAAAAGGAGGAATCAAACGTGTGACTCTTTTTTATCTTAGGAGAATGGGGAGGTAGCCCTGCCACCAGCAGGGATTAGCAGACACAGGGGTGAGAGCAGTTTTCAGGGGCAAGGTGATGATTCAGCCCGGGGTGTCTGGGAGACACATGTGAGACATTCTCCTGAGTTCCGGGCACAGAGGTAAGCCGATCGCCCTGGAATGATGACATGAATATGGAAATCGGGAGCAAAGCTGGTCATTTCAGATGCAGGAACTGTATTCAGAGTGTAGAGAGACCAAGGGGAGGAGATTGAGGTAGCAGAGGAGGGGACCTTATAAGATTCCATTAGGTAAGGGTTGAGTGTCTCAAATTCCTCCTAGAGTCTGTTCCTTCTGACACTATGAATCATCTCTCATGTGTCAACCAGTCTTCTGTGCCTTTGCTCAAATTCTCTCATCTAATTCTCAGACCCAACCTAGGGAGGGAAGAATAAGAACGTACCCACAGGGGCTTCCCTGGTGGCGCAGTGGTTGAGAGTCCGCCTGCCAATGCAGGGGATACGGGTTCGTGCCCCTGTCCGGGAGGATCCCACATGCCGCAGAGCGGCTGGGCCCGTGAGCCATGGCCGCTGAGCCTGCGTGTCCGGAGCCTGTGCTCTGCAACAGGAGAGGCCACAACAGTGAGAGGCCCATGTATTGCAAAAAAAAAAAAAAAAAAAAGAACGTACCCACATTTCATTAACAAGGGAACTGGGAATCAGTAATTTACTCAAGGCTACGTAATTCCCAAGAGAAATGGCCATAATCAGGGCTCAGAAGCACCATGTTTGTTCTGACAAATCATGATTGTCTTGTTTTCATACTTTGTGTTCCATCTGGACGTAGGTATGTGTGCCTATGTTTAGCTTTTGTGCAAAATGAAGAGAGTTAGAAGGGAACCGTAGCAGTGGAACTAATGAAAGCATAAATCTCCTTTTCTGTGCACTCTCTCTTCACATCTCCATGGTGGGATTGAATGTACACCTGCGTGTAGAGGACAACTCGAAACAGAGGTGGAAGGCATTCCCAGACAGGTGGGCAGCACTGCGCACGTGTCTCAGCCAGTGTGATTCGGTAGAAAGTAGCTTTGGTGGGGGAGAGATTTTGAGAACTATTTGCAAAGATTTTATTATGTTAAATATATTCAAAGGCTGTAATCGAATCTGGCTTATACAAAGGTTTTCACCACGCCTCCCTTTCTCACTGGACCCAGATGACCCTACATCATCAGGCTTCGTGCTACTCTAAGGACATGTCTATGTGGTGTTGAGTCATCCTCTTACATACATGGGCTGCCTGTGTCTCCCTGCCCCCAGGCCAACCAGGAGTGCAGGCTGGCATTTCCATCCCCAGAATCCATGGCATCTTGCAGCTTCCTCTCAGGATCTGACCTGAATTTACTCATTAAATTATCTTAACTATAGATTTAACCCCACTCCAGGTTTCCTTCTGTCTTCTCCCAAGTGGTCATTTTGTCATTGAGTGTTTGCTTGGTACAGTCACGAATACGTGGAATTCTTCAGGAAAGCCTTCCTTCTGCTCTGCACCTGAGGATGCTGCAAAGGGAAGGCCTTGCTCCCTGCTCCCTCTGTGTCCAGCAAGCCTCTGGTTAATCTCCAGCTGTCGGGGGTCTCTGGGGAATGGACGGAACCCTGCCTGCTACCTTCCTTTCGTCCTAAGTCTTGGTGGGAGGAGAACTCCCCTCATTTGGTGAACAAAGCACTGCTCAGATCTGCATACTTATTCTTCAAAAGGATGATTTATAAGTTACTTCACTTTCCATCCTCCACAAAATATTTAATGAAACATACGCAAGGCTGTGCTTTACTCCTAGAGTTATTCCTTCTTCCGATCATCAGTTATATTTTGAGGGCATTTTCTCCTTTTTCTTTGCAAGGCTGGGGGTTGATAGAGACTTGGTTCTGTACAGTCACTGGGAGATGAGCCACAGGACCATAGAAGGGTCTGTATGAATCTTTCTGTGCCCTGTGCTCCTTTCAGAACGCTTTTCAGAAAGAAATAGAATCTCTCGTTAGGAAAAGCATACACACACAGGCACACCTGCATCATGTCATTTCCTGAGGTCCAGAAACCCCTAGGGTTGGAGTTCTACAGTTCTCAGATAAGAGCTCCTGCTCTTAATCCAGAAATTGTCTCCATGGCTAAAGTACAGATGGCCCTGCTTTCCCAAGGCAGCTCAGCACCAGGTGACTAAGGTGACCCCTTGCAGGTGGATGTCTGACCACTTGCGTGCATGATGGAGCCAGGAACCTTAACCCAGTAGGGGCCTCTTAAGAAAAATAATTCCCTTAAACTAATCTGGACAAGGAATTTCAAAGCAACTTTACAACCCACAGCACTCAGTCCTGGCTTATATCTCTAGGGTTTTAGAAAAAGAGAAAGCAAACAGCCAACGTACGAGGTAATACGACACTGCGGAGTTCTATATTTATCCCCTATCAATGTCTTTCAGATCAAATTGGCTGAGTTTACAAATCAAAAGCTGATTTCTTTATTTACTTTTTAATTTTTTTTAGCAGCCATCAGCTGTACCACTGCAAATACTCAGGTTCCAGACACCAAGCTGCAAACTCCAAACATCCAGCTGTGTGCTTTTTGACTTTGAAATCATCACCCATAAGACAGGGTCTGCATGCAAAACTGAGCTGGGGGGTCCTCATGAAAAGGCAGCCAGCAGAAGAGCACACACTCCTAGGGCCCAGCCAGCTGCTGGAGCCATATCTGCAAAGACAACTTGTTGTTAAGGAAAGGGATGTACCTCAGAGATATACAGGACCGGGCTCGGTGGCGTGCAGAGGGCTCTTTTTTCATATAATTGTGTTTCGTGCTGCAGCTCCTCCTTAATACAAGGCTAAAGATTATTCCCAGGAAATGTCCCACTTAAAAAATTAAGGGAATTCAATTCTCTCTTTCTTTCTATGTATCATAAAATATTACATTTCATGTATGCATATTCATACCTATTCAAAAATACACATATATTTTGTTGCAACTGACAAATGAGTTCTTAATATATGTCAGGATCTGTGCTGTTTTGTGGTTACCTTTGTCCCTAGATAGATAGATAGATAAATAGATAGAGAGGCAGAGAGATAGAAGATAGATGGATAGATAGATAGGGATAGATAGATTGATAGGAAGAGAGATAGTCATGAAATTTACAGTTGGCATCAGTTTATGTAATTTTTATCGGATCTCTAATTACTGCTTTATGATAAAATCACATTAATAGATTAATTTGAAGGTTTGGGGTGGGGGCTGAGGGAAATGATAAGTTTCCCAGGTCTAAGAAAAGTCCAGCTGCAGTAGAGACATCTGCAAGCCTGGCAGGCAGGTGATGCATGGGGACACTTCCACACACACACTTCACGACTTCAGCTCTTCTCACCAGCAACCAACGCTGATGTGTTTAAGGGAGATTCCTCTCCTGTAATGGAAGCCAGCGACTTAGGACAATTCAACCCATCCCACGCCCCAGCGTTGGCCCCTTCTGTTTGATGTGTAATATTCTCATTGACCATTTGAACATGTACCTCAGTGCAAGAGCAGGAAAAAACAGGTTGGGCCCTCCAGAACTTTGAAAAGTTTCTCATTCTTGGAGAGATCATCAGACTGTCCTTTCTGCCAGCCATGCTATCTGCATCCAAAGGAAAGGTCAAGGAGAAAGACATATATATATATATATATATATATATATATATATATATATATATATATATATGCGCACATACACACACACATATATATATGTGTATATATGTGTGTATATATATATACATATATATGTGTGTGTGTATATATATACACATATATATGTATATATATTATGTTTATATCCTCTTATTCTTAGTTGTGAAATTAGAGATATTTTTCAAGCCCCCAGCTGGTCTCACTTGGGCTGTGCAGCTGCAATTGCTTTCTTAGAAGAAATGATCCCAAGAAATTGCAGCCCTTGTAAATCAAATCGTATTTTAAGTGAATGGAGTAGAACTTGCTAGTTACAGGATCTGTTGTGAATCCTTTGTAAAGTTTATTATTATTAAGTCCCTACTGGAAAAGCAGAGATCTGATTATTCTTTCATTTTCACATTGAGATTTTCCTGTATCAAGGATCTTGAGTATTAAAATGGGCTCAAACTGAGCTGTAGGATCAGTAACAATAATCATGAGAGCTGCCATTTATTAAGAGGTTACCACGTGCTAAGTACTTCACACATACTTAATACTCACGATCACACTCTAAGGTGGTGTCATTTTCCCATCTTAAAGAAGAGGAATCTGAAGTTTGGAGAGTGAACCATCAGCTAGGGTGACTTCAGGGTCCAGTGTGTGGACACGGGAACTCAGCACTGTCCACAGCACAGCCAGGGACCAGCAGGGCTAAGAGCCGAGATCAACCCTTCAACCATTTTTCTCCAGCTGAATATCAGACCCTCAGAAGCTATCCTGTGTAGATAATTCAACAATAATTACCATTCTATTTGGAAATGCTTTTTGACAATGGTTGTCTCACCCTGTCACAGCAGACGTTGCTATATGGGTTTTCTGTGGAGCCCACGAGCCCCCAGCCTGATCCTGCAGCACAAGGATTTCCCCCAGTGCCAGGTTAAGGTGGCTCTGAGGGCCCATCTCCATGCCTGGAGACCCTCAGCTTTACCTCTGACTCGTTCTTGGAGACCCCTCCACGCCGCCCCTCACCACTGCCTCTGCTGTCTGAATGAGAGTGAGGGTCTGTTCTGAACAGTTGTTGGCCGCAGGCTCAGGGCCCCAGACTGCTTTGAGTTCTCGGGGGTGGGGCGGGATGAGGAAGACCTTCCCCAGTCCATCAGCAGGTGCTGACCTTGCATCTCATGGCGGCATCGCCCACCTTTAATATCTTCTTTAGTTCTGGCTTTAACTACTTCCTCCCTCAGACCTCAAACCAGTCCCTCTGGCTTGCAAGGGCTACTGTTGAGGAACAATAACCACGCCTCTATCACGATGCTCTTGTGGACCATACCTCCCAGCATCTGAGCAAAACCACGTCTTCCTCCATCAAAGCACAGAGCTTCCCATGCTGGTCAGCACAAAATCGAGGCACCTTGGAGGGACACCATCTGGTCTGTCCTGTAAACAGCTCTCCTTGAAGCCCAGTCTGGGTTGAATGGGAACATCCTGATGCAAATCGAGAGGGAAAAGAGGAGCAGGGTGTAAGAACTAGACTAGTCACAGTATTTGAACTAAACTTTTTAAATGATTCCTTCCAACTTTTGAATACTGGAATTCTATGTTCTGTAGGTTTTTGGTTTTTTGTTTTTTTTTTAGTTTCTGAGGTCCAGTGATTTATATCTCAGCTGGTATATATTCCATAAAAATATTAAGCAAGGAGACAGCTGTGCCCTCTCCAATAGCTACAGCTGTTCTCTGTAGCTTTTCTTGGGTGTGATAAAAATGATAATCGTGGCTATTATTATTTTCAGTTTTAAAGATTTCAAAGCCCAATCTATGAACTCAGAAACCTAGGGTTTTCTTTTCCAAAGGAGTATTACTTAACACAGGGCAGTTTTTGTCCTTCAATGGGTTATAAACTGCTGAGCTAAGTCCTCGGAGATTGTGAAGCTTCCTCGGGGGTTTGGGGACAGATGTGATCACGTTTCCAACTTGCTTCATTTCACTGCTTGGATTGTCAGATTCCACTTAATGAAATAGCTGTATTCCTTATAAGTTGGCTGTAAAACAAATTCTGTTAGAGAAATCACACTTCCTCATTGATCTCCATTTTTAAAGATGCATCCCTCTGAGGAAATAATTGGCCCCAAGACTAAATGTAAAGTATGCTAAACACTTGATAAACCTTTTTAAATCACATATTTAAAGAAAGTCTTCTGTTAGAGCACTAGCACTGATGATATTTTTTGAAGTCAGGAAATACAAATATTTTGCTAAGAACAATTACCAAAGGTGGTGCTGTCTTGGGAGCAGAGCCATGTGAGGGTTAGGTAAGCAACAGAGTCCCTGGTTTTTTTTTTTTAATTGAATTCGGTCTGTATTTTTTTTTTTTTTTTGCAATATGCGGGCCTCTCACTGTTGTGGCCTCTCCCGTTGCGGAGCACAGGCTCCGGACGCGCAGGCTCAGCGGCCATGGCTCACGGGCCTAGCCGCTCCGCGGCATGTGGGATCTTCCGGGACTGGGGCACGAACCTGTGTCCCCTGCATCGGCAGGTGGACTCTCAACCACTGTGCCACCAGGGAAGCCCTCGGTCTGTATTTCTTAGTCTATTGGTCAATCAGGTTTTTTTGTTTGTTTGTTTGTTTTATTTATTTTTGGCTGCATTGGGTCTTTGTTGCTGCACACTGGCTTTCTCTAGTTGCAGCGAGCGGGGCTACACTTCATTGCCATGCGAGTGCTTCTCATTGCGGTGGCTTCTCTTGCTGTGGAACACAGGCTGTAGGCGCTCGGGCTTCAATAGTTGTGGCACGCAGGCTCAGTAGTTGTGTCTCACGGGCTCTAGAGTGCAGGCTCAGTAGTTGTGATGCACGGGCTTAGTTCCTCCATGGCATATGGGATCTTCCCGGACCAGGGCTCAAACCCAAGTCCCCTGCATTGGCAGGCGGATTCTTAACCACTGTGACACCAGGGAAGCCCTCAATCAGTTTATTAATAATAAGCTGACAAGTTTCAAATTATGTAAAACATTTTCCTAGGTGCCTTGAGAGCCAGAGATGCCCAAGACATGGTCCCTGCTGTCAAAAAGTTTTGATTGCATGGGAAAATAAGACCAGTGCACACGGCATAAAAACACCATTAGAAAACACCACTATAGCTGCAGGATCGGTGTGAGGGACATCAGGAGACCTGGTGTGCTGCCTCTAGCCCCATGTGTGATCATGGCCTCCTTTAAACTTCAATTTCCCACATGAAAAATACAGGATTGACCTAAATCCCTAATTCCCAAACTTGACTGTACATAAGAATTTCCAAGTAAAAGTATTAACACTCCTCATCCCAGGAGATTCTGATTTAGTAGGTATGAGTGGCATCTAAAATTCTATATTCAAACAACTATTCTAGGCAATTCTTCTGAAGTCAGTCTATGTCCTAGCTCTGTTGATCTGTTTTCTTTCTGTTTTTCTTCCAATAGTCTTTGTAAGTTCTCCATTCGAGTGACAAAGCACTGATCATTTCATAGCCAGAGCACAAATGCAATTAAAGGAAAACTTTCCTTGAATCATTAATCATTAACTCTATAAATTAAGATTTCAGTTTAGTGTATTTTTTTTTTTTCTTGTTTGTCTGTTCAAGCAGTCCCTATAGGGACCTGATTTCTGGTGATTCAGAGTTTCATTTGTTTTATATAGATAGATAGACAGATAGATAGATATAGATAGATATATACATATATATATGTATATATATAGACACACACACACACACACACACACACACATATATATATATATATATATATATAAATATAAATACTGGTTTTCTCTCTGGTTTTGCTATTTTTGCTCCTATTTGAGAAAAAAGTATATGAGGAGAAAGGTTACAATAATGACAATGAAAGCTAAAATGTATAAAGCATTTTACTATATACATACTACCTTTCCAGTTTAATCAGAAAGTGTACATATAACAATGGGTAAGCAATGATTGTGCTTTTCCTATAATTCTACATTTGGTCTGGAGAACACATGATAGTAAAATTAAGCTTCATTGGTTTTTGCAGGATGACTTAAGTGTAATCCTCTCCCTCTGGTAATATACATCTAGGTCAGCGGAAAACATACACTTTCCCCAAATATTTTTTTTAATTAATTTATTTCTTTTTGGCTGTGTTGGGTCTTCGTGGCTGTGCGAGGGCTTTCTCCAGTTGCGGCGAGCGGGGTCCACTCTTCATCGCAGTGCGTGAGCCTCTCACTGTTGCGGCCTCTCCCATTGTGGAACACAGGCTCCAGACGCTCAGGCTCAGTAGTTGTGGCTCACGGGCTTAGTTGCTCCACGGCATGTGGAGTCTTCCCAGACCAGGGCACAAACCCTGGCAGGCAGATTCTTAACCACTGCCCCACCAGAGAAGCCCTACCCAAATCTTAAGCCATCTAACTTCCTTCCCTACATAAAATTGCCTGATAATAATATATTAAACTTCACATACAGGAGCACACATGTCCCCACAAAAAACTTTCTAACTTTTTTACTGTGATTGTCCTAATATTTACGTAGTTGCATTTCAGTCTGTGACAGTAATCCGCCCCCCATCAACTTCTCCATTTGGATATTCCTATAACAAATTCATACAAGCTTGGTTCCTGTAAGTCTTACTGTGGTCACACAAGAACGCATTTGGATGATAGAATTAAACTAGATGCATGGTCTGTAGTTGGAAACAAGAACAAGAGACCAGAGAACCCTGTGTCATTTTGTTTCTTTGCTTTGATGGTGTCGTACGCAGCCTCCCAGGAGATCTGAGGTCCTCCCAGTCACTGTTTTGACACTGGAGCTCAATCCAGAAACAGCTGTCCAGAGCTGATTTATTTTCTAATGCTATGGCACTGTTAATTTATAAATTACACTGGTAATTCGAGCTATTATTAATTTCAGATGGTGTAGGGCAAACCTAATTAAAATATGACACCAATTGCCACACATATGTACCAAGGACCACCATTTAAAATTAATGGGAATATTAAGTGTGACACTGGTCTCCTCGATGCTTTGCACAGTAATTACAGCATCTAGCGGGGAATATCTGACAAATGTAGGCTCAGGTTGGGTGCAAATAAACAACGACAACCTAAAAGGAATCACAAGCTCTTCATTTAAACCTCTTCTCCTCGTTTCCTCCACCCTTCCGCAAATCAAGGTTGGTGCTTTTTCCCCTAAAGATGCTTAGGAAACAGTGACAATTAAGGCTCCTGTGACATGGAGAAGGTTCTCACTGGTTGGGACCATGAGGGTCTATGGGTTGATGCTGAAGGTCTTCTCCGTATCCTTGACTTTTGCATGCTGTTTTCTGAGGGTCTGTGGGTTGATGTTGATTGTCTTCTCCATATCCTGGACTTTTGCACACTGTTTTCTACTTGTCAGCATGTCCCTGATACTTCCAGTGAATTAATTAACTCTTACTCACTTGCTCTAATAGAGAGAGGCTATTCTTTTGCTCCCCTGAAGGTCGTAGAGGCAGGAGTGTCCCTGCACATATATGTGGGCTCCATAGGGTATGAAGACACCTGGGAAATGCTCAGGTTGGACTTAGTTCTGCACAGTGATACAGACTTACCATGACCCAGGAGCCCTGGCCTCGCTGGGCAGGCAGTGGTCCTTCTGTATAAGAAAGCTCTTGTCTTGTGTGTCATTGTCATTGCTCCTGTTATGATCTTGACAAAAAATGGGGAGCTTAACAATGTCACAGAACACATACAACCATAATTTACAAACCACACACATAAGTCTTTGTATTACAGTAGTTTCTTCTTGTTATTTTTGTGCTTTGCATCAGCCGATATGGGTTGTGTTATGGAGGGGTTTTATCACCTGGGGGGCACTGTGCCTCTTCCCTCCCCACTCAGGTGGGGCCCCCTGGGGTTAACATAGCCTGGCGCCCCCTGAGTCTGGGCATCCAGGCAGATCACAGGGTGACTAGGACAACAAGTGTGCAACACATTAGTGTTCCAAAGTGCTTTCATGTAACTAGTTTTCATTTGTTCCTCCAAACAGCCCTGTGAGGTGTTAGGATTATATATACATTATTCCAGGGAACATGTCTTCTGGTTTCTGGGGACAGTCTCAACTTCTGCTTGTTGTCCCAAAATAACTATTAAAAATAGCACCCATTTTCCCTGTAAGACGATGCCAGGTCACAGGGTAAGGTGTACCATCATGCTGACTATCTTCATTTAACATAGAGGCAGGCTGATCCCGGGATGCACCCGGTTATTTTGTCATCCCCTGTCTCTCCACGAGGAGGTTAACGCTCAGGATGACTCTGGGAGGGGACAGTGACCATCTTCTTGCAGGCATTAATGTCCTGGTCTGTCCATATCAAAGGCTCAAGGCCAGACCTCAGCGAGGAAGTCGAGTAGGTAGACGGTTGTTACTATTATTCATAAATCTTTAGTGGAGAGACTGAGTCTCTGGACGGGGATGTGACAGTGTGATTCGCAGCCCTGTCTTCTTGCTCTTTCCTCTCTGCCGTGTTTGTAGTGAGAGGGTGGAGTCCCTGCCGTTGATTTGTGGCCAGGATCTTGTACCCAAGAGCTCCAGCAGATTGAAGTTTAGAAAATGGATTTCTGCTGATTTAATTGAGTGTCTATATCTGAAAACAGAAATTTAATTTCATTAGTGTTTCCACTGCCTTTTGCGGCTGTGTGTGTGTGTGTGTATGTGTGTAACTGCTAGTGTGGTATGATCACGATCATGGATTCGTGATCTAGGATGATGTCATGAGCTTTGCATTTCAAGGTTCAGCCTAAACGATACCTGGAGACCAGAAAGTTAATGCTCACCAAAGGTGCCTAACTCAGATCCCCAGAGCCTGACTGCTTGCTGAGATTCGGGCAGGGTAAATGTCAACATTATTCATCACTTACTGAGGACCAGCAATTCTCCAGACTCTGTGCTTAGTGCAGGTAGGAACACAAACATTTGAGCTGACCCATCAGGGAACCAAGGAAGAGCTGGTGATGGAAGAGATAAAAAAGTGGAAGGAGAGAGCGTTGGCATGGATCCCAAGAATCTGGACTTAGAAGTGGCACAATTCTCTGCAGACGTAACCACTGCACACTTTGTTTTCTAAGTTTGTACCTTTGGTGTTTTTTCTCCTATTCCACCACACCTTCTCCTGCAGCTGTGGGCTTTGTGAGCGAAGATGAATACTTGGAGATCCAGGGCATCACGAGGGAGCAGTCAGGGGACTATGAGTGCAGCGCCTCCAATGATGTGGCTGCCCCAGTGGTGCGGAGAGTCAAGGTCACCGTGAACTGTAAGTGGTTGCAGGAGCCCCCACCCTGCATGTGCCTGAGGCTGCTGCTGTCACGGCCACAACAGAGAGCTGGGCCTCAGCACCACGCCCTGACTTGGGGTAGGAAACAGAGCAGCCTTGCAGTCCGTTTCCTGCTTTTTGGAGGGACAATTCCAAACCCTTTTAAAAAACGATAATAAATTGGATCTGAAAGTGATTTCATATAATCCGAAACTTGCCTTAACATTCCTGAAAGATCGTGAAATACCATTCAATGCATGTTATACAAGCTTGTCTTTGAATCCCAATTTTTCCCATACTTTACTCATAATGTCACCAAGTTTCTCACTCTCTAAACAGTCATCTCCTTCACAGCAAGCAAGAAAATAAATTAAAAGCATGGGTATGGAGGAAATATTATAATTTCTGTTCATGGTATACTGATTTTATCTCATCCTTTTCCAATTATGTATGTTGATGGACATGGTATACATTCCTAATTGAACTATAAATAGATAAACATACATATATCCACATATTAGAGGGTATAGCTCATACCTGATTTTTGTTACGTGAGGTACTGAACCCAAAAGGTTTGGAGGCCACTGCTCTGGACCCCTCCTCCTCCTTTACCGCCCAAATTCTCTCTGATGTTGATGCTGCTCAACTTCCCCCCTCCCTCACGCTTTCCCCTCTTGGTTCCTCGTTATGTACCCTGACTCAGTTCTCTGTGACATTCTGAAAGTTTTCCCTGCTGTGCCCAATTTCAGAAAGTCTTAGGACAGACTAGAACCCAAGAACTAAGCCAGCAGACAAGAAGCCTTCCTCCTTCAAAACTTAGGTGAGGGTGGAGGTAGAGGAAGAATATCGTGTTTTGGTGATTACTCATTCTTTAATATTTTGGTTTCTGTTGCAATTCAAACCTAATTAACACAAAGCACTTTAAGCAGCATGGAAACAGGTGTAACAATGATACCATTTTTGTACTCTACCATGATTTATTTTTAAAGTGACATAAGATGACTTAAGGTTAATAAAGATTAACCTAAAGAGTAAGGAAATGTAAGCAAAGGGAAAACCTATATAGGAAAATAAGTGATATCTAGGGGGAAATGAGTACATAAAATTTATATGCCAAGGTGGTCAGATATGGGTCCAGGATTTGGCTTCCAGTTCCTGAAGCAAAGAGGGGAAACATCATTTGGTTTGAGGTTTATGTCCATAAGATAAAAGCAAATTAGTTGCTTGGGAGAAACACTGCTTTTTCTGGTACTGAGACTCGAAAAATAACTTCACGTTAAGGTCTCCACAAATAGAGCACAATGACATCACATGTAATATTTCTGCAATAAACAGAAGGGCAAGTTGGTTGTGGCTGTTTCTCACAATGCATTTCAGTGCAACTGTCGGCATTGTCAAGGGCAGTTTGACAAAGCCTTGGAATGAATGCAGGTCAAGTACTTAGGTCTAGTTGGTCCGGCTGGATTCAGGGGTCCAGCGTAGAACACCTCCAAGAGTGACGGATCTGTGTATCCTTTAGGCAATTCTCCATGAGTATTATTTCTTGCAACTGAGCTTTTGATGGAAATTGAATAGTTCAAGGTTATATACTCTGGCAAGAACCTGGTGTGCAGACAGCCTATAGGGCTGATTAAAGGTGCTGACTGTCAACCCATGGGGTAGAGGGTCCATGGGGGGCGGGGCTACATCCTATGAAAGTTGAAAAGTTTAAACAGGAAGTATGCCTGAATACCTGGTCATTCCACCTCTGTCCAGAGGGGAGCAGAAGCAGTACATGTGAGCTTTTCCTTAGAACAATATGGGATGGTTCATTCTCTGGCACATGGTGGAGACCAGAGGAAGAGCAGAGCATGACAAACACAGTCAGTGACGGCGGCATTTGAGCTGCTATGGGATGTCTTCTCTCTGCAGATCCTCCATATATTTCAGAAGCTAAGGGGACAGGCGTCCCCGTGGGACAGACGGGGACACTGCAGTGTGAAGCCTCGGCAGTTCCCTCGGCAGAATTCCAGTGGTACAAGGATGACAAAAGGTAAGGCTCCCTCCCCCTCCCCACAAGAAGAAGAAAGCCCTTCCAGGTTCCTGCCTGATTCCACAGGGATGCAAATGGATTCCTGCAAAGTCCTCTCCTGAACTCCTCCTACCTATGAGGGAGAAACAACACACAAACAAGCCTTTTCTTGATATTAATGAACTTCAGCTATGTTTGTGATGTTGCCATGCAGAACTGGCACTCGCCCACCAACAAGCCTGAGAAAAACTAGTTTTTAAAGGAAGCAAAATCTCAAAGGAAAGGCCACTAGGAGGCTGTGAGTTTTTTATAGGCCTAGAAAATAATGTGTTCTTCCTGCAGCTATTTTTAACACATTCTCAGGCTTGCATTAAGGCGTCAGGAAGGAATGCTCCCCGGCACTAAGTCAGCTGTGTCTGAGGACTCCGGTCCAGTTCCAGCCACTCTCAGGGGTGGTGCATGAAAGCATCCATGACCCGAGTTAGCCTCCCTTTGTGCCCAGCTTGTACTTTCACTGCAGGAGAAAAGAGAGGGGCCTCTCCCATCCCCTCCTATTGTTGCAGCTGCCATCAGGATGTTTGTCTTGATCACTGAAGATTGTCACCATGAGGAGTTAGCCAGTGGCACGTTAGCACAGGGTTCAGTGGCTCCGGGGACCAAGCAACGCATGATTACTGTTATCAAAGAGGTATTTTCAGGTGGATGAACAGCAAATACATGTGCAAGAGCTGTCCACGGTCAGAACACATTCGTAAAAATGGGGAGGGGGCGATACACAAAGGTCCTGAGGTGTATGTGGGGTAGAGGAGGAGGACAGAGTGACAGAGGCTGAGAAGCTGAGGGAAAAAAGCAACAAAAAGGGGAGCTTTGGGAAGGAGAGCAGGTGAGCAATTCCAGGCCAGGACTCATGCCGGGAGAGACCCAGCTGCTGCCTACACGTCTCAGAACATCTCCAGTGCCTTGGGATTCTTTCCTGAAGAGACCAGGAAGTGTTCATAGCAGCGCTACTTACAAGAGCCAAGACATGGAAGCAACCTAAATGTCCATCAACAGATGAATGGATAAAGAAGATGTGGTACATATATACAACAGAATGCTACTCAGACATCAAAAAGAGTGAAATAATGCCATTTGCAGCAACATGGATGCAGCTAGAGATTATCATACTAAGTGAAGTAAGTCAGACAGAGATAAATATCATATGATACCTCTTATATGTGGAGTCTAAAAAAATGACACAAATGAACTTATCTACAAAACAGAAATAGACCCACAGACATAGAAAACAAACTTATGGTTACCAAAGGGGAAAGGGGTGAGGGATAAATTAGGAGTCTGGGATTAACAGATACACATGACTATGTATTAAATAGATAACCAACAAGGGCCTCCTGTATAGCACAGGGAACTATACTCAATATTTTGTAATAACCTATAAAGGAAAATAATCTGAAGAAGAATATATGTATATAAATGTATAAATGAATCACTTTGCTGTACACCTGAAACTAATGTAACATTGTAAATCAACTATACTTCAATAAAAAATAAGTTTAAGAAAAGAGGCCAGACACCAAGAGCTCCTCCAGTCTCTGCATCAACCCCTGAACTTTGTTTAGAACCAAGTTGCTTAGTCAGAGGACCCATTGTGTATCATCATAGTCCTTCCAAGTGAGAAGCAGTACTTTTTCATTTTTAGGTACCCATTCTGGCAGCAACTTAGGTGCATTGTATGTGTCCAGCCCATTTTGTAGATGGAGGTACTGAGACAGAATGAGGAAAAGCAAACTCAGGGAGAGATAAGAAGAAATAACTGGCTTTCCTCCCTTTTCCCAAGAATTCAGAATCAAGCAGAAGGGAATAGTATTTTCCCAATTAATAAACATGGGTATCTTTCTTTGAAATCCTGCTTCCTCTTTCTTCCTTTTTATCCTTTCCTTTACTAAGAACAAAAGTGAGACATGAAGGTCCAGTATCAGAAAACAAAACAAAACACAAAACAAAAATCTATTGAGCTCCAGGGTAAATTCCTGAACTTTCCATGGGCCGGGCCTTCGTGAAAATTAATCAGCTGCATCCTGTTTTTCTAATTCCCTATGGGACAAAAATGTGAGCAAAATGTAGAAGAAACAAAATCTTAAAGTACGTGGAGAAAAGAAGATTAGCCTCTAGGCAAAAATGGCCAATGGTTAGCGTAGGAAGAGAGAGCTTGCTGCTGTGTAACGGAGAGGGGGGCTGCAGGCTTCACCCAGGAGGAAAGGGCCCGGCAGCATCACCGTGGTGGGGAGCGGCTTTCAGAGCCCCTGGCTCAGGCACCTATGAGTCTTCCTCTGTCTGAGTCCTGATGGCAGCTCCTTTTCTCTCCTTTAGTAGATTCCGCTCGGTTTCCCATTTGCTGCTCGTGTATTTATTCCCCTGTGTAAATGGGAGGGGAATGGGAGACCACTGAATGCAGTTGTCTGTCCTCCTGGCACCCAGCTCTAGAAGAGCATCTCTGCCTCTGAAGTCTTGTCACTGCCTGACCTTCCTGGGCCACTCGCAGGTCACCTCCTCCAGGCAGGTCTCCCAGGGCAGATTGCACCTGCCTGGGGGAAGACCAGCTCTAAACTAGCTCACATTCCTGGTGAGCTGAGGGATCTGAGGCAAATCAAAGGGGTCTATATGATGGGGGCAGGCAGTTTTCTCAGAATTCAGGGTAGAAATCTGTCCTAACTGTGTACTAGCCAATCGACACCAGCCACCACCGTGTGTGCCAACGATCAAAGGGAGAGGGAAGGGAACCCTGTCCTTAATAAGGACCACTCATCCACAGGACTCCAGCCACTGAAAAGCATTAAGAAGCTGAAGCCTGGTAGTGATGCCAAATCCGGTCTCTGCACCCCAACACTGAAGTACATCTCAGAGACAGAGTTTGGGGTGAAGTAGAAAAGAATAGCTTTATTGCTTTGCCAGGCAAAGGGGGCCACAGCGGGCTAATGCCCTCAAAACTGTGTGTCCCGATCTGGAGTGGGTAGTGAGGAGTTTTACAGTAATCTTTCAAAGAGGGCGTGATCAGCTGGTGTACGTTCTTCTGACTGGCTGGTGGGGAGGTAGGTGGGACTCAGCATCATCAACCTTTTGGTTCCAACTGCTCTGGGGACTACATGCTTGTGGGCAACACACAGGGGTTTTCATTATCTGCAAAACAGCTGATGTGTATCCCTTGAGGGGGCACCAGGACCCTGCCTCAAGGCTGCACTACTGTTTCTTGGCTGCTCCTCCCTTGTCTCTGCAGCCCCTCCCTTCCCTGATTAGCATCTGTTTGAACCTGCCCCTTGGAACTCGGGGAAGGTCATGGAGGCTGACTGAAGTCTATTTCCTACAAACAAGAAACGGGAAACAAAGTCTTTTGTGCCCAGGAGCACCACCGGGTCCTGCTTGGTTTCAGCAGTGATATGGGATGAGGAGGTGTGTGACCACACGGAGGGTCATTCCAGAAGCTGCAAGGCGCTGCTGAGTACCGCTGGCCGCCCTCCTCTGCTTGTAGCTAAAGACATTTCTGAGCTGTCAAGCCGAACCTGCTCTGGGTAAGTGTCTCTCCCCACTGCAGAGCTGAAATCTAGTTCACAGCTTGCCTCTGATGTGAAGGCTTCCTCCCCAGCCCAGGGATGGCATCAGAATGGAAAACGGGATCAATATGCTTGGCGAGCTCAGAGAAGCCTCCTGGCAGGTGGGCTTCAGAGCCTTCTCTGCACAGCACCCCCTGGAGGACCAGCATCTACAGAACAAGCTGGAAATAGAACAGCGGTGTCTGGCCGCACAGCCAGACACCTTATTCGATTTGGACTGTGCTCACGTTTTAATGAAGTCCCTGGACTCAGGCCAGTTCACTGCCCCTCACTTAGGAGAGACAAAGGCTCACAGATGAAAATCTACAAAATGGGAAGCAAGGCAAGTTCCTTCAACCCCACTCTGACTTCCCTGGAGACAGACATTGGGTTAGGACTGAGGCCAAAATCCTGCTCTTCTCATCACGGTGGTCATAAGCCTTGGCGAAGGAGAGAACCATCCTGTCCTCCTACAGAGACAGCACCTTCAGATAATGACAAAGCAGCTGACATCTCTGCCAAAAACGTCCTGTGGCCCAGGGACAGGCAGGAGTTTGCAGTGTCTGACTCCACAGAAATATATTATTTCAAATAACATTTTATCGTTTACAAAGCATTTTCTCATCATTATCCTGCTGGACTTTACTTTCTATTTCTGCCTTGAATATTGTCTTTCTCGGTTTGATGACTCCAATACCAGCAATTTGCTCCAATTTGTGTCCCACAAGCCTGTCGCCATATGCGATCATCTTGCTATATTTTACTGTCTACACGTCCTGCTCCAGCCAGGCCCTACACAGCCAGCTGATGCTGTGACCAGTTCCCTGAGATCCTCCATTCAAAAGGATGATTTTCCCCACTAGTATTTCTCTTTCCTGTAGCATAGACTCAGCTTCTGGGCAGGGAAGTCAATTTATTTCAGGGAAAGTAAAAGGTTGGTTTAAAGCCCATTTTCTGAAATAGGGCATTCCAGAATTTTTTAAAAAGAAGAGAGCTGGTCTCATAATTTCCATGTAGACATGTAAGTTCAATAGGAATTGCTACTAAAAGCCTCCAAAGATGGAGGATGTGGCCCTACCGACCTCTAACACAGTTTTCTCCTTTCTGTCTCTGTCTGCCCTGTAATGGTGTCTGTGCTTCTAATAAGCGTGCCTGGCTATCTTCCCCACTAATTCTCTGTGGCTTTTAGTTAGTGGCCCCGGCTGTCGGTATGAGACCTTGTGGCACACTGGACTCCATGATGGGGTGAGACATCTTGGGGAGACAGTCCTGGCCATGTAGGGCCATATTCTCAGGCATCTGTAATCTCTTCCAGGCTGAGTTGCTATAATACTCTGGACAGATCACCACTCCCAGGCCCTTCAGAGTCCCCTAACGTAAAAACGATCCCTGATTCTTTAATCTTAATCACAGCCAAAAATAAGGTATTATCTGTAGAATGCCTCAAGTTCTTAAGGGATAATTTTATCACTCAGGTGCTTGAAAAACATTTTTCTTTCAAACCCCTCGGGTTTTCCTCCTCTTTGAAGACCGAGTTTTTCATTTTCCCAGTTGTCATCATCGTCTCCATCATATGTTCATCATCACCACCATCAACATCAATTATGTCCACAATTCCAAGCACCTACCGCACGAATCCTGTTGGGCTGAGTGCACACAGCTGGCACATTATATTTGTTGAAGGCACCTGCCTTCAGAGAACTTCACTGTCTTCATAGGGAGACGGATATCTGCATGTGCCAGGAAATGTGTCCAGGCACACACCTAAAACAGAGAAATGCAATTATACATGTGACTGTGGCCAACCTGTTGTGTAGCTGAATGCAAAAAAAGACAAGTGATTATAGTGATGACAGAAAGGGGGCAGAGGGAAGGTCATTAATTCCAGAGTCTCTCTTCTTCCTTATGAGGAAAAAAATATATATATATAAAATAAAATAAAACCCATCTCCTTTTTCTCTTTTTGGTCTGTCTCTTGCTCATCTCAGGCTGGTTGAAGGAAAGAAGGGGGTCAAAGTGGAAAACAGGCCTTTCCTCTCCAAACTCATCTTCCTCAACGTCTCTGAACATGACTATGGGAACTACACATGTGTGGCCTCCAACAAGCTGGGCCACACCAACGCCAGCATCACACTGTTCGGTGAGACGGAACCCCAGGCTGGGCAACGAGAGAGGGAGGGGCGTGTGGAGGAGGGGGGCAGGAGGGAAGGGAAGAGAGTCAGGGGTAGTTAGGCAGGGGTGGGTGAGGAGGGCAAGACAGGAGGAAGGAGGGGGAGGGAGAGAGAGAGGGAACCAGCACACGTAGGAAAGTAGACACCAGGCGTCATCCTATACTAGGAAGAACCCTGATCTCAGAGCAAAGGATTTGAGGATACTGAAGTGACGTTGCATTTTTCCCCTCAGTATCTTCTGAACTGACTGTGGTTATTACAGTTGGGTCCAATAGTCAAGAGCCCAGAGAGGAACATGCACTATTTCCATACTTGTTCCCTGGATTAGTGTGAAATGTTACCATTTCTGAAACTTTTTCTGGCCATTGGGACGTAAGAGAAACTGCATTGTATTTATAAAAGTAGAGTCATGGGCCTTGGGATCCTGAACACTATTAGTGCTAGAGGAAGAATGAACGTAGAAAATGAGTGTTTCCCAAGTTCTCCATTTGTGTCCAAGGGTGTTGTCTGAAGGGATCTGTCCAACCGAGCCCCCATCCGGACAGAAGTCCCATAATCATTCATGCATTAATTCATTCAGTCACTATTTACTGAGGACTAATGTGTGCAAGGCAAACTGCTGTGCCTTCATTACATATCCAGCAACTGTACTGGTGCCAGAAACAAGGAAAGGAAGCAAGTAAACAAGCTGCCTCTTAGACCCCGATGTCTCACCCTTCTATGGGTAGAACAGCTACACAGAAGTGAGTCTGGATGCCCGAGCGTCATCGGCATCTGTGATGGGTTCCATCCCTGGGTAGAGGCACATTCTCCCCGCAGCCCACAAGGTTAATCTCTGGTTGCTTTGGGGAAAAATCCCTCCAGGCCCCACAAGTTCAGTTAGCTTGGAATTTTTCAAGTCTGGTCCCCCGTCCACCATGTTAACAAGCACTCTTGAATGTTACAGGGAGGGAAAGGTGAGGAAGTAAGCAGAAAATTGGCAGGAACCTAAATCCTTTTTATTCTGAGGACCCCCAGATAATTCCAGAGCTTCAAGTAGCGCCCCCCCTGCCCTGCCAAATCCTCTCCATGGCGCAGTGGACCCAGCCTGCCCCGATAGCCCACCTGTGCTGCTCCACTGTCCCATCTCGGTTCCCAAATCACATTCCATCCCCCTTTTACCCAGCATGTAAAATAAAGCCCAGCTTTATCCAGGAGGGCTGGGAAGGGGAAGCCTGTCCTGGATCCCAGAGCTGGCAGACCTGAATGGGCAGAGCTGTGATTAGAGTGATTGATGTGTCTCACGCCTCCCACACAGGGCCAGTCATCATGGCCCCTCACATTTGTCAGCCTTTTGGCTTTTTGGCAGGTGTCTGTCTGCATGAACAGAAGGGCCATGGTTAGGAAGGGGCAGCCCCCTCCTTCCCTTGCCTTGCAAATCCAAGGTTCCCCCTGAGTTCCCTGCTCTCCACCCATAGCCTTCCTCATTCCTAGAAACAATCTCCCTCCTCCTTTGACCTCTTAGTTCTTCCAAATCAGATGCATGAAATGGTTTTGCAATTGGCTTTATCACTGCTAATTCCCGGCCTCTTCCCCTTAAGCCATCTAAGATGAGAAGAGAGAGCAGAAGCAAACTTTAAGAGTGAAACCCCGGCATTTGTGACAAGCAATGCAGTGAAGCATGTGCCATCAAACTTCTCCCTTCCGCAGACCCGTGTTTGGCAGTTAAAACCTCTGCCCGTACCCCCACCGGTCTGTCAGCATTCATGTCACCCTGTGTATCATTTGGGACAGTCCTACAATTACCAGCTTTCTGGAGTACAGGGGGCTCTCTAAAAACATGTTTTAAAAATTGATAATATGGATTCAGATAAGTTTAGAAAGGCTGGGTCCAACAAAGATGAACGGGGCCCATGTGGGAATGTTCTTTAACACGGGAGGTCTCAGAGACTTTACACACTAAATCTCTAAGAGGGAGAAAAAGCTTGGAGCACTTTTCCAAATTTAATCAAGCAGAAACCAAGTCTTTAGCCTCATTTCAGAGAGCCTTTCTGAGGAGCCCATCACAGCAATGCCACCTGGGTGACGTAGTACCGCGAGACTATGAAATCCCGCTAACGGGCAAGATGGGCGTTTCCACCGCATCGGCTCTGCTGTGGCTGGTCCACAGAGTACGGCCCTTAAACTATTGACACCCACTATCAGTAAGACCTCTTGACAAATATAAATGTATTAGGGAGTTTCCCATGTCATTTCCTATTATCAGAAGACCCGGCTCAGAGCCATCAAGCCGACTTGAGCAGGTTGGAAAGCAGCGTTTACTTTATGCAAATATACTTTGTGATGAAGCTCATTCTCCTGTAGCATCAGAGAGCTGGCTAAATTAGCATCATTTTGCCACCAACCTGCACGTAAGCTGTACACATGACCTGACGTTGAAATATGAGGGATGCTGGTGCTGGGAGATTCCCATCAGGGTCAGTATCTTTGAGGTACTTAAGCCAAACAGGGCAGGGGTGGTCCTTCCTATCAGGAACCAGTAGGATTCTGAGCACCTTGTTCCTAAGGTTCCAGAGGCTGGAGGGGACCAGGAGAGTTCAGCCCCTGTGATCCTGAATCACAGAAGTTCCTGGGGGGACATTGCTCCTGCCATGGTGCCACGAGGACCAGAAATTCCTGAACTAGGTCTTCCAAAATGAAACAGTGTGGGTGTGGATGTGACACAGATCTCATCTGGAAAGGGACTTTGGTCCTGTGTTACCAAATCAGCACCCCAGCTCAGCACAAACCCAGAGTCCGTGCTCCCTGCGCTGGGGTGCGTACGCATGGCCAGCCCCTCACCTTCCGACCATGGCATCCTGTGTGCATGCACCCCGCCTTTCAGCATTCCTCATGCTGCATCTTGTCCTACTACCTCTGGTTTTTGTGTCTTCTTTTGTTTCTCCACCCCTCCAGAAATGTGTGTGAAAGACAGTATACAAACTATATATGGCCAATATATAGCTACTGTATATAATATATGTGTTTGTTTTCATTTTTCTCTCCTGTATATCCCCACCTGATTTAGAGCTAAGTGAGCCTACAAGCTCAACTTTGTTACAAGGTCAGTATCCCACCCACCCCCACTGTCTGTGTTCTCTCCTCCCCGCCTTCTCCCAGACCCCCCTCCCCACCCCCTGCCATGCATCACCCAAGGCTCCTGTCTGTACAGGAGCTTAGTGAATGGCAGCAGAGGCAAAGGAGGTTACTGGGAGCTGATGAAACTCCAAGAACAGCCCCCTTTTCTCCGCTCACCTTGCCCACCTCCCCAGAAGGGCTGGGAGGGGAAAGGAAAGGAAATGGCACTCAGTTCTCAAAGCCCTGAGATCTGATGGAGGCAAAAGGCTGAACCAACAGGCAGAGAAGTCCACCCACTGAGCAGTTTTCATAACAAGAGTTCCGTTGACAGCCCAGCCATAGAAGCAGACATCCTGTGCAGGGAGGTTCAGATGGTCCTGAAGCTGCAGCAGCAGGGTCACGGGGAGGGTCTCCGGGAAGGAGAGGTGGGCAGGTGTACCTGCAGGATCCTCGGCAGCAGTGACCTGGAGCGGACGCCGCTGAGCTCTAGTCCAGAGCCCAACTTCTGGGTGTTCTGTGTGCCTGGGCAGCTCAGGAAACACCGTTCAGACTACATTTCCTCTTCTGTGACATAGAATTGATCTGCCTTATCTATCTGAGACCTGTTCCAGCCTTCACCTGAGAGCATGTATTAAAAAGGCTTTTAAAATCGCCAGGTGCATGTTAGATTGTTGGAGTCCAGTCTCCGGGTACAGGGACCTCCCCATGTCATGACACAGGGGTTCATGAACTCATTTCTCAAGCTCTCTCCCCATCCCCTTTCCACCTCTTCCACTCCAAGTCCTCCCCCCATATGACACATGCATCTCTCACCTCTTTTTACTCAGCCCTTCACATTTTCACAAGCTCCCTAGCCTAGCAAAAGTGATTCATTTAGACTGTGACTAAACATTTGGGCAGGAGTGGGCCCAGCTGAGTGGTAGAATCAAACGCATGCTGCGTGTGCTGTTTATGTTTTCCTCCTAAGGACCGTGCAGACCCTCAGAGAGCCCCGCAGGAAGGCAACTGTGACAACAATGACGGGAATGTCTTTTCCCACCTTCCACCTACCCCCCGATCCTTCTCATCCCACCTGTTCATCCATTCGCATTGCACAAACAATCATCGGATGATGGCAGTAGACTTGGAGGGCGGGGGAGGGGATGGAAGAAAATCAATTATATGGGAAGCTGTTTGACATATGAGGAAGAATGCTTTTAGCGTGAAATGATTCAGGGATGCATTATTCACCTTAGTGATGTAGGGCACCCTGGTGATAGACCGCAAAGAGGAAAATGAAACAAAGAAATAGAAAAGAAGTGAGGTCAGTGGAAGTGTCCAGGTTCAACTTGATCCAACTTACGTTTATTGAACCCCTGGGCAAGGCGTATCTGCAGATCTCAAAGAGCATTAGAAAAGTAGCTAAGGGCATAAATGGTAAAAGGGACATGTGAGAGACAGGACGTAAAGCAGAAGATGCTTCACAAGGGACTTTGAGAAGTGACTCAGCTCATTCTGATCACTGAGATCTTTACTCTCAGAGGGAAAGCGACCTTTAAAACATGGAGTGGTTGCTAAGGAGTTAGAATTCCACCGAAGGTGCCCCAGTGAAGGCGCCCTCAAGGGATGGAGGGGGCATGTCCCACACTAAAGCCAACAGTAACAAAACTGATCGGAAACAAACAAATCACTACCTGATACTGAGCATGGGACCAGGAACAGTGGATCCGCCTGCTGACACAGAGCTGAGCATTCTCACCTGCTTTGCTGGCCACTGAGTCTGGGGCAGGGTCTGCACGCCAGCTCTCTACTCTGATTCTACTATGCTCCCACCCTTCACCTTCTTGTTGGGTGCAGGGCAATGGGTCCAGGCCAGAAGTTGCAGTTGGTAGAAACCTGGAACATTCCAAGACTTGGATTAGTGTGGTCTTCCATGTAGCTGTTGGACTCTTGTACAGCTCAGGAGTATTTTAGAGAAAACAGATCTTGCTCCTGGGATATTTCTCTCATTCATCTGTGTGTGTGTGTGTGCGTGCACGTGTGTGTGTGTGTGTGTGTGTGTGTGTGTTGTTGTTGTTGTTTTTTCCTCCTCCTTTTCTAGCGTCCCATAGAATAGAGAGCTACCTCTTTTCTCAGGGAAATACTCCCAGGTTATCCTCCCCTCACCTCCAGTGGATTTCCACGGACAAGGAACGCTTGGCTTTAAGAGACATTCCAAGCTATTTTGCTACTTAATATCCGGATGGTCTAGAAAGATTCAGATAAGAGAATTTCACTCCTTCTCAGCATTTCCTTCCACCCTTGAAGTATTTCTCTGCTCCCTTTTTGCAAACACAACAGATTGCATGCCCCCCTCTCATATTAATATCTGGTGGTGCAGGACTCTTGCCGTGATAACTAAGGACTCAGGGATACACGGCCATCCCTCACTCCCTACCTCACAGGCAAATGTGCCAGGGGTGCACTGCAAACTCAGCGGCTCGGTGGCTGTTCATTTCCCATCCTCTGGTCCTTTGTCTTTTACCTCCTGGGCAAGGAGTCAGATTTGATGGTATCAGTGGGCTGGGAAAGGTTGGCTGATTAATGCCTGTGAACCTTGCAGTGACCATCAAATCATCTTATTAAAGAAGGTGGAAGTAAGTCAACTCTGTGCATCGGAAGGAAACAATTGCAGTGGCAGAGATGATCTGTTTTTCCCTACAGAGGATGAAAGATAGTTAATTAAGGGCAGCCACCCAGCAGTGAGCATTTCTATGGCACGTGTGTCTAAATACAGAAGGTACCAAAAAAGATCCCTTCGTGCTGTTTCTAGAAGGTTTATTTGTCCTGTATAACCATCCTGGTGTGAAACCAGCCCTGCCCCACCCACTAGAATCAGACAGCAGCCCTGTGCCCACCTAGGTACTTGGATTCAGCTGGGCTTGGTGGCAGAAAGATCACTTCATGGCTTGACCAGAGATATTAACTTGGAGGCTTAAAGGGAACAGGTTTTTTTGTTGTTGTTTTTATGTTATTTTTCTTTCATTTTTTTCTTTCTTTTTTTCCCACTCTACCTGGCTTCACCTTAATACATCAACAAAAAGATCACACATTTCAGGCTAGCTCTTGGTGAGAAAAATACATGCTTAGATTTGAAGGACTGTTGTTTTTGTCGATAGCCAAGGGTTAACGCAAAGCCTCGAGCTCAGGGCTCGTACACGCTTGGAGGTTCAAAGAGGCTCATACTCCCGGAAGCTGGGCCCAGTGGTGTTAGCACCTCATGATGATAAACATGATGTAGAAACAGTTTCTACATCTCTTCTTAGAACCAAGTCACAGGGCGTGGGCTGGAGCTCAGCAGGAGGTCTCCAGTAAATATAAAGAATGCCTTGGTTACATTTCCCTCCTCACTGTGGTGAGATACATGAGTGGCAGAGGGGTTGAAACATTGCCACCTGGAAAAGCCCAAGGTTAAGTTCTAGGAAAGTCCAGAATGCGTGTCAAATAGCCCTTTACCCATGTGGACACCAAGGCATGATGACCTTGGAGATTCACTGGGAAAGGATCTGGATGGAACAACTAAGCTGAAGCTGTTTCCAGATCTTTGCCCTCATAGAAGATCACTTCTGGCTCCAGAGCACCGCAGGAGCACGTGCTTTCACTGTATTCCTCTTCCCAATAGTTCCAACAAGCCAGACTACCAGGTGGAACCCCTCCCTGCACCCTTTCTCTGGCAGAGTCTAAGCCAGCCCCCCATCACTCTGTGGGCTGCCCTCCCTCACACGTGCCCTACTTTGCACCCCTTGTGGTTTGGGGATGAAAGGCCATGATGCCTTTATGCCTCCAAGCATCTCTCTGCAGACTGTCCTCCTTCCTTCCAGTCACCCTCCATCCTGGTACAGGGAGGCTCAAGACAGTGGGGTCTGAGTGAGACAATGGATGAAAACAGCCCCTAGTTAGCTACTAGGCTGGGGTTGAGGGCCCAGTAATCTCTCCAAGGGACTGTCCTTGCTAAACGCACAGCAGACAGCGCGGACCAGCACTCCTGGCTTTTCTCTACCACCCTGACTGTACATCAGATCTTCTTTGAGTCACCCCTTTGATCCTTGATTTTAGATTCGCCCACGGAGTGGCTTCTCAGGGTTCCTAACGTCCACTTGGATCAAGATTTGCATCGTATCTCAGATGCCTTTAAAGAGTAGACTGAGAGCTTGAATGCACAGGGACATACTCGCCTGATTTTGGTCAAATGTTTTAGTCGAGTTTAGGCTGAGTTATTTCTAGGTTGTCTTTCCTTCTACATGCGAGGACCTTTGCATGGAGAACTGTATCACTTTGATGCAAAAGACTTTAATGTCATTTTCTTTTGTTCAGCTTTATTTTCCTTTATTTCAGGAATAATTGATGAGTAAAAGTATAAGATACTTAAAGTGTGCACTGTGGTGATTTGATACCCATATACACTGTGGAAGGATTTCCCACCCTCTGTATCCAGGGTGAACATGTGCAGAGGCCCCCAGCTAAAGAGGGAGGTGGAAGATGAGAGGTCATCCCACTGCTGACTGGTCAGCAGAACAGGCTCTGTGGATTGGCCTGAGAGCTTGAATTGGTGAATGAGGGTGTTTCCTGGGTCAGCCAGCAGAGAGGGGCTGGTGCCCAGCATTTGCACAGGTGGGTCCCAGCAGCAGGGGTGCAGGGCTTATTGCCTTGGGTTGCTCCAGAGAGAGGAAGCCCTCTGGGCCAGCTTCCTGCCTGTAGTCTGAGTCATCAAGAGAGGTCAGCTATGGGGCTTCCCTGGTGGTGCAGTGGTTGAGAGTCTGCCTGCCAATGCAGGGGACACGGGTTCGTGCCCCGGTCCGGGAAGATCCCACATGTCGTGGAGTGGCTGGGCCCGTGAGCCATGGCCGCTGAGCCTGCGCGTCCAGAGCTTGTGCTCCGCAACGGGAGAGGCTGCAACAGTGAGAGGCCCGCGTGCCAAAAAAAAAAAAGAGGTCAGCTACCAAAGGTCTGGGCTCCTCTGGTACGTGGAAACTGGCTCCCCAGAATTTCTAAGATGCACTGATAAATGCTAGTTAACTTTACATCTCAAACAGAGCTTGGCTACCTGCATTCAGATTGCCGTAGGAGGGCCTATTTGCATCAGCCAGTTTTATACTAAAGCCTGCAGACTTCAACTAATTAGAGGATAGTCTGGTGGCCAAAGAAAGAAGGTTACTCTCCAAAAAGTGTTTATTGGCTAGGGACCTCTGGCTCCACAGTACTGGCAACCCCTGCTAAGACACGGTAGGGGTGTTGGCGCTCTTTGGGTCAGGGTTCCAACATGACCATCACTCACATCCTTCCCCAGCCCCCCACTCAACCTATGGCAACTGACTTCCCAGCAAGCCAGAGGGGTGCACGTCTGGGGGCTGGGCTGTGGTCAGAACAGCATGGGGGCTGGGCCGGAAGTTCAGCCTCCTTCCCCAGAACCATCAGAGGGTAAAGTGAGTGTCTCTGGCTGCTCTCTGCCTTAACAGTGGCTTGTTTTTCATTTCTTTTAGAAGTCAAAACCACAGCTCTGACCCCTGGGAAAGGTTGGTATGCTTACATTCCAGGCAGCTGCTGCCTTGGTGGGCTGAGGTGCACAAGACTCTTTGCCTTCTTGCAAGATGCCTTTTCTTCTGCACTAACCCCAGGAGGCAGCCCGGTGGGAACCGCCTGACCTTGGGCCGGCCTTGTGTCAATTCAGATTAACTGTCCCCAAGGACATCTGATTCTCCCCGGGTGCCTCCCCTGCAGAAGTCTAACTTGTCTTTGCTGCCAGCACTAATGAGGACTTATCAGTGCCCAAAATAGCTCCATGTCTGGGCCCCTCTGTACCAGGCCCGCCTCTTTCCTTTGCACACGGATGCTCTAATGCAATGATCTTCTTAGACCTTGGCCTTGCATGCTGGCCTCTGCTTACTCCATTCTCTCTTTCTCTCTCTCTAACTTGGAGCTGGAAGGGAAGTGGCAGGAGGGAGGGGAAAGGGGAAGGAAGGGGGAGGTTCTTGGGTGAGTCACTTGGCTACAAATAAAATGCATCTTATTTGGGGCTTTCATTCCATCCAGATGTTTCCGATGGATAATTGACACTCATCACAGTTCTCTGGGACCCTAATGGTCCTGGTGATTAGTCTCTTTAGGCCTCCAGAGCTCTATAATGAGACTGAGGCAATAAAGGCATTCCACGCAGAGTGGAGGCATGGCTGGTTGAAGAGCAGAGACCTCATCCGTGTGGCCGAGTCACCTAGCAGATGGGCTGGGCTGTCACTCTGGCCAGCAAGGGCTCTGAGAGGGCCTTGCTCCAGGAGCTTGGGGTCCATACCTGCCTGGACAGCAGGTCCTCCTCTCATGGTGATCTTCCTGTGCCGGTCAGTGTGGGAGGGCCTGTGTGCTCCCCGCCTTGACCTGTGCCCAGCGGGGCAGGTCCTGTGGCCTCACTCTCCACTCTCTTCCTCGCTGGAGATGTGCAAGTTCCACAAAGCGACAGCTCAGAGTTAGTGGAAAGATAATTGTATTTGGAGACAGAAGTCGAGGAATTGTATTTGGAGACAGAAGTCAAGGGACCTTGGGGAAGTCACTTAAGGTCTCTGAGGTTGAGTTTCCACACATTAGGGTGGGAGATAATAACCTTCATCTCCTACGTGAGGGGCTTTATGGGGCCGGAACCCCTTTCCAGTTGCAGGCCCTCCACCTGGAATTTTAACCAATATGGCTTTACTTCTATGCATATCTTCCCTCAACCACAAGAATTTTCAGTGACTTTTATTGGAAATTGTTCGAAATAGGGGGGAAGGGTGCTCAGATGAGAAAATGGAGGTAAAGCCAAAGGCAAGGTAGGAGAGAATGTTTTGCTTTGTTCTTGGTTTGGTTTGTGGGTTTGTTTCCAAGTAGAATCTTAAGAAAAAGAAAAACACAGAGACAAAGTAAGCATGGACATGTAGCACAGGTCACAATGTTCTGGGTCCTTCCTTCTTTCAACAAAGGTTTATTAAATACCTGTTGGGGGCCCAGCTAGGCACAGACCCTGCCCTCATGGAGCTCACAGCATAGGGGAAGAAATGCACGTGAGACACATAAAGATAATTGTAGGACAGGTTGGTGCATATTTTAATAGTGGGATGTGTATGGTGTTGTGGAAGCAAACCAGAGTAAATCAAGGAAGGCTGCCTGGAAGAGGTGACTGGGGCCAGAACAGAACCTGGAACAAGGAGTGGGAGTGAGTCGGGTGAAGAGCATTTCAGGCAGAAGGTGCAAGGATGGGAATTAACTAAAATAG
This sequence comes from Hyperoodon ampullatus, assembly GCF_949752795.1. Lineage (NCBI taxonomy): Eukaryota > Metazoa > Chordata > Mammalia > Artiodactyla > Ziphiidae > Hyperoodon > Hyperoodon ampullatus. The sequence goes on along the minus strand of NC_136920.1, from coordinate 83,943,645 downwards.
GCTGGAAGGTACATGCTCGTGTGCGCACACATATGTGTGGTGCACGCCTGCTGGTGGGGGCGGGGCGTGAGGCTAAGGAGGCAGACGGCAGGCAGACTAGGAAATGCAGTGCGTGTCCTACAGAGCAGCTGGGAGGTTTTGTAAAGGCTGAAGGAATCCAATCCATCAGTGGTCTGATCAGCCTGGAGTCACAGACACATCAGCCTGGAGTTGGCACAGGAGTCAACCCGAGGGGTCCAGGCACAGGCGGCGGAGAGCTGGTGCACGTCCTCTGAGAGGATGTGAGGAGACCCCGCCTCCGGGTTTCTCCAGGGACCACCCCTGTTTCCTCCTGCAGGCAGCTGTGTCCAGGAGGGAGGCTGGGCAGGGCAAGGGGAGGGCACTGGGGGGGCGAGGCCAGGCTGGAAGTGGTGTCCAGGGGAGTGACAGCCCCGCGGACCCACCTTGGCCAGGAAGGTGGCTGTGGAACATCACACAGGGAGGGCCCCCGGCACACCCGGTGGCCTTTTCCTATCTTCTCTGGGAGGAGTTCTCTGACAGGGAGCCAGGCCCCCTCCCCACAGGCTCCCTGCGTGCGTCCCAGGGCACGGACAGAGCCGGAGCAGTACAGGTGACCCAGAGCACCTGCCGCGCAAGGCCATCGCCAGGTTCCCCGGGCACTTTTGCCAGCTCCCAGCTGCCACCTGCGGGGCGTTGCAGACTCCGTGGCCGGCAGACAAGGTTCCTGACTTTTCTGAGCTGGTAATCAAGCCAGGCCCCTGCTGGGCTGTCTGCCTGGCATGTGCATCCTTCATCCTCCTCCCCGGAGACGTCCGCTGGCTGGGCAGCCCAGAGGGGTGGAAGGCGGCAGAGGCAGAGAGCATCTCCGTGCAGGAACTGGCGACGACCCCCTTCTCTTACCAGGAGCGGGGACGGGAGGGCTGTGCTGGGGGTGGGGGAGTGGGGAGTGGGTTTCAAAGCTGTGTGAGCCAGTGTTCAGGAGAGAAAAGAGGTGAGAGAGGAGCCCTGTGTGAACAGACACGTGTCTGTCCAGGTGCCACGAGCCAGGCGTGCAGGATGCGTTTGGAATCGTGGAGCAGTGTGCGCCTGGGAGGGGTGCAGCCACCCACCCTCCCGTCACACTTGGAACCCAGCTGCTCCCAGGGACTCAGAACAAGCTCCCTGTCTCAGAGTTGGCCTCGGGCAGAGGCAGGGGTTGCCTGGAAGGATCCTGGAGTGGTCCAGACAGGAAGGGCTTTCTCACAGGAGAGGAACAGATAACTCCTCCCTCTAGAAGCTCTGGGGCCGACTTCTCTCCGGAGATTCCAAAGACTGCTGTATATATAGCAGTGATTGAATATAAAGGCTAGAGTTTCTGGTGGTGGTTTATATAGAAACATAGTCGTTAGATTTCAGAAGATGCAGCCAATTGAATGGTCAACGATAAGCAAATCTGAATGGTGCATCGTAGGGATGCTCCTTTGTCACGGGTATCCCAGTGGACTGGCAGAAGGAGAGCGTTCAGGTTTGTGTTGCCCAGACGTTCACCTCCCTGGCGGGGAACAGAAGAGGCGTCTCTTGTCCTTCTCCTCAGGAGAACTTGCCCTGCCAAGACATTTGGGCCTTGGGAGCACTGCTGTTGGGGAGGAAGAAAATCTCCTCTACCTTTCTAGGCTCTTCTTGCCGGTCTAAAAATTAAATCGACATAAGACGGAGTAACAGGAGAAAGTAAAGCAAAAATTTACTAATATGTATACATGGAAGAGGCCTAGGAAAAGTGATTAACTTACCAAAATGTTCCAAACCCTCACCTTAAATACCACCTTCAGCTAAAGACAAAAGAGGATGTTGGGGGACTTCCCTGGTGGTGCAGTGGTTAAGACTCCACGCTCCCAATGCAGGGGGCCTGGGTTCGATCCCTGGTCGGGGAATAGATCCCACATGCATGCTGCAACTAGGAGTTCGCATGCTGAAACTAAGACCTGGTACAACCAAATAAATAAATAAATATTTTTTTTAAAAAGAGGATGTTGGGGGTAGGGGCTTAGGACTTCAGAGGGAAAGGAGGCAATTCACATAGAGAAGGAAAGGCAGATGTTTGGTAGACAGTGATTTCTGGGCCAGGCAAGGAGATGGACACAGAGAGGAACATAGCTAACAGATTTTGCAGGTTCGTCCCTGTCTCCACACCCAGCTCCCACTGTAGTTACCTATGGTGACAGCTCCCTTCCTGGTACAGGTCTTCTTTCTACATTCTTCAGGTAGTGAGGGGGAAGGGCAGAGTTTCTTCCTAAGTCTTTTGGGCCTTGATTGCTTTCAGCTGGAAATAATCTGCATGCCAAAGAGACATTTTGGGGTGACAATTTTGCTCCCCTGCAGTTTGAACCAGGCGCCAGAGACACAGAGATTGGATGACCTGGTGCATTTCAAACTCCTAACTGTTTAGCCACTGACCCAGAATCAGAGATTTGTCCTAAAGGTCTAAGGAATAAATCACAGGGACAGTGCTTCCAGGCCAGGACTTCTAGGACTTGGAATGATTCCATATGGAATCAGGAAGCCTGATTTGATGCTGATCTGCATTAGCCAGAAGTGTCTCCATGTCCAGCATCCAAGTCAGGAAAGCAGGTTCTGGCTTTATCCCTTCAACCCAGTGATGACGTGGATTGGGCGGGGGGTAGTGTGGACACCAGCTTTCAATGCCTCTGTTAACTCCACTGCGAGAGCCTCCCATAGTACGTCCAGTCTGAGAAGATGCCCTGCTTCATTAGGTGCCTAATTCATCCGGGCACCCAAACTTGTGTGTAGTGTTCCTGAATCCTAGCTCCATTTCTCACGGGTGTTCATGGCCACGGGGCTGAGGGAGCCACATAGCTTATGCTTCAAATGAGAGGGAAGCTGCTGGGGAATTTTATGACCTCATAGCTTTCTTGCTTCCCAAATGTGGCTCCATCTCAAAGAGTATCTGTGTGCAGGTCAGGCTGGTGTGTGCCTCTTAGGAAAAATGCCATCCATCTCCCCTGCAACAGACACACACCATGGCACGTTCTGCATCCCAGTGTCCATGGAAATCTTCCCTTCCTCCTGGGTACACGGCCAAAGGCCACCTGTCCCTTTGCTTCATCCCCCCTCCACCTCAGGCAAGCAGGTTTGGACTTTTCAAGCATGTGATACTTCAGCGAGGTCTGCTGTTACCTTATCCAGATGGGGGAGAGGCCAAGTGCGCTGCCCTGGGACCGAGTGACGGACAGAAGGGGCACCGAGGCCAGTGCAGCAGCCGCAGGGGACAGTTGGTGTGTCCAGCGAGTCCTTTCCTGCATGACAGGAGGGTCACGTGAATGTTTAAGGCGGGCAGCGCTCAGAGGGATTGGACGGTGATGCAAACAGTGCAGGGGTCTCACTTTATTGAAGCTCTGTGTAAGGTGTTGACTAATCAGCCACCTTTTTCTTGAACTTGCCCCTGAGCCATGGCCTCAGCATGTTCTGACAGCAGAGGAGTAGCACGCACCCGCACACTATAACCTGAGGTCCCTCCTGCCCGGGTGGGCGCCCCATCCCGTAGCTGTGCCCATGGGATCAAGGCTAACACAGCCTCTGGGTATGGAGCTGAGATGCTGGATGTTCCCAGTGGGAGGGGCCAGGCTCACAACAGGTGTGTTCTGTCTGCAGGCCCAGGCGCCATCAGCGAAGTGAGCAATGGAACGTCAAGGAGGGCTGGCTGTGTTTGGCTGCTGCCTCTTCTGGTTTTGCACCTACTCCTCAAATTTTGATGTGAGTGCTACTTTCCCCGCCGGGGAGAAGCTGCCGTCACCATCACCACCAACACATCAGCCGCGGCGAGCAAGAGCAACGCAAGCATCCCCGTTCTAAAGCAGATACAACCCCACGAAATTCAGAGCCTAAGGGGACACAAATTCGAGGGAGGGGAACAGAGAATACTTTGGGAAAACAGGTTGAACAAGGACATTGGAAATCGCCTTGCAGATACGTAGGTACAGCTGAGTTTTCTTTCTTTTTCCAAACGGGAAGAATGCACGCGGCTTTGGACCCACCCGCAAGCTGCATGGCGTGACATCCGTTACCAGTCGGGCAAGGGCTCAGCCGCTTTGCCCACCACAGTGCCCCCCCCACCAAGGAAAGTTCTGGAGTCGGCCACCCCAGATTCAATCAGTCAGTAGAGAAGAACTCAGAGGGAGGCTTGCAGGCCCATTCCTGAACTGTGTCCCTATTGTGTGTGTGATGAAACGCAGCAACAAAAAGTTAAATAAAAAGGAAAACTAAACAAGACAGCCTGTCAGCTACAATAATCCCACAATCAACAGTCACAAAAGATATTGTTAAACTTTTGTTTTGTTTTGTTTTCATTTTACTACATGGACATCATAGATAACAAGGGATTCTGATTCATTATTAATTTTATTAATTATATTTTCTGATATGAGTCTAAAACTTAGTGCAAAAACAAGACAAAACTAAAAAAGTACACAAGTGAAAGGGGTGAAGAGAAGTATGTTTGTTAAACGTTAAACATGAATAGTATACTTCTTACCTAGGTTTACAACTGGTGGACAACACACCAGGCATTAGCCACCTGGTGAGGATCTGGCAAATCCACCAAAAAAATAAATAAAAATCCACACATACAATTTAACCAACATCTCCACCAGCACTACAGATTTCTTCTTATTCTGGCATTTATTGCAGACAATACTACACTTCTACATGCTGTTTAGAAATGGAAGGGTGACCTGCACCATATCTTGAGTTTGCTGGCGATGCTTCTTTTGATGACATATATTATACAGTATATATATACATATATTTTTTTTTGTTAGGGTTCTAGCTATTTTCTTTCTCAGCAGGGTCCTTTCTCAGACATTACTGCATGCTGTATATGGCGTTAGCTGTGTGTTGCTCTTCTAAAAGATGACAGAGTTTACTGGTAATTGTGTAATCAGCTCCTGCCTTTTTATTTTCTTGGGTTATTCACATGTCAGAGACATTTCTAAAAAGTGAAAAGAGAAAGAAAACACTAACACAAGGCGCAGCATTTTTTCCAGGGGCCGCTCTCAGAGGCGAGGGCTAATGCGGGGGGCCTGGCTTCTCCGTCGTGCCTCAGGCACGGACAGACAACAAGCAGCCGGACCAACTCAGCAGTCAGTAACCACTCGCTTTAGCCCATTATGGGAATCTCTGATGCCTTTGTGACCACTGGAGAATCGAATCCTCTTGGTTTATTTTATTTAATTTCCCACCTTTGTGTGCGTGTGTATGAAAGAGAAGAAAATGCAGTTTTTAGGTAATCTTTTCTTCTTCCCCTGAAGTCTGGGAACCAGAGGAGCCTCGGGGAGGGGTCGTGATGTGATGAGGGCAGGTGGGATTAGGGGCTGGGGGAGGGAGGGGTTGTCTCTGACTTGACATTAAAAAGTGTTCCATGTCCCTCTTTACCTGGTGTGGTACCTCATTCTCAAGTGGCGGGGGAGGGGAGCAGAGCCTGCCTGGCTCAGGTGTGAAGGAGTGGAGGGGGGTCGGGCTCTGGGTTCAGGCTACTGCTCTGTGGACCCCTCGTGGGTGGAGTGGGGCCCCCTGTGGAGCGGGCTCTGACGACAGGCAGGGCTTCGGGAAAGCACCTTCTCCTCCATCAGAAGCACAGGAGGTGGGCCTCGTGGTGGCCGCACCTCCACTGCCTTCAGGAGGTCCTGCTGTGGCCACACACCTCCCCTCATAACCTGGGAAGATGGCAAGTCCAGTTAGGGGATGGATTTCACATGTGATTATTTCTGGAAGGCATTAGAGTGCAGCCATAGCCCAAAAAGTCCCTGTGGGTGAGTGCTGATGAATCCCCAGTCCCATCCACCAGTGTTTGGGGGACTCTCTTCCATCCAAGCCAGTCCCCCAAACCTTGCCTCTAACTACAAATTAGAAGAAAAGGTACAGTTTAATGCAGAATAGTTTTCAAATAATTCTAACCTGTTCTGATTGATTCTGGGAATTAAATAAGTAGCTGAAGATTCACCGAGAGGCAGAAATGAGGTCAGAGCCGAATCACCCAGGGATTACCGTGCTTGTGTCCTTGGGGGCCAGTTCCACCTGAGAGGAGTAGGAAGTGTTTGGAAAGCAGTGGTTTCATTTTCAGCTGCTTCTGGCAGCACTGAGAAAATCTTGTTGACTTCATGTTTCTTTTTATTTTATACATTCTTGGTTTAATTCTTTTCCATTATGGTTTATCACAGGATACTGAATATAGTTCCCTGTGCTATACAGTAGGACCTTGTTGTTTATCCATTCTGTATGTAATACTTTGCATCTACCAACCCCAAACTCCCAGTCCATCCCTCTCCCTCCCCCCACCCCCTTCGTGTTTCTTTGTGCCTTTCTGCCCACACCACCAGGTGCAGATTCTCCGGCTTCTTCCTGGCAGCGTGAACTGGAAGAGTCGGACCAAGCCTCGCAGATCCGGGCTGCACTGGAGTCATTCCTTCCTTATGTCTCAGAACTGCTAAAGGCAAGGGGCTCTGGGTCTCCTTTGAATAAAAGTGGGTGAGATTTACTAGCTTTCCTGTGACTGGAACTTCTATAGACACGGACCAGAGGAATTCCGTGCAGATCGTGGGTCACAGGAATAGAGGGAATAGAGTGGGAAAAACACAGGGAATTTCCATACTTCTACACTTGAGCCCAGAACCCCTCTGAATAAAATGTACCAGGACATCTGCAGACAGAGTCTTCCTGGATTTTGTCAGGACAAGAGCACAGAGTGGCAGATAACCTCCATGTGATTCAGAGCTTTCTCATTCAGGTTTACTAAGCATGGTTTAGTTCACCCGTCAGCATCCTCGCAGGAAGGACCGGTCTGTCCTGACCAACTTTGACACTGATGAGGAAGACTTCCTTTCACCTTTCACCTGTGCCAGTTCCATAGCCCTTCTTGTCTTGAGGCTCTTTGGAGCTCTGGTCATTCACTAGCACGGTTCTGGTAGAACCAGTCTTGCCGTGACTGCTGGCTCAGCAGGTAGGAGAACTCCCTGCCCTGCCTCTGGAGGGGTTTCTTCTCCTCTTCTGTTTAGTGCAACACATAAGCCCTAATCTGCTGAATTTCAGTCTCTAAAGGGTGCCCATGAGACAGGGCCTTCAACCAGACTCAGAGTTCAATCCAGGAGGACATGGCTTTGATAGGCACTCATAGGGGTGATTTCTAGGCATCTCTTCTCAGGAAACGAGCTTGGCAAGACAGTGCTCACTTGAGTGAATAAAGAAAGCATTCTGAATAGCATGTGCAGTTGTTTTTCATGGCACAGGTGCTAATGTGACCATTACTATGGGCCGGACCGGATTTCAAACATACTGGACCCCTTGGGTCCAGTCAAGTCGCAGTCATACTTTAGGATTCAGCCACTACCTTTAACCTTAGGCTGTCCTTTGGGGAAACCACGCTTGAGGTTTTGCAGATTTTATCCCATAGTAGTGTGTGTGTTCGTGGGGAGTACTAGTGGTGAGGTTCAAGCCCTAACTACACACTCCCAGAGAATCCCATTCATCTTCTTTCAACAGAGCATCTGTCCTTTCCCACGAGTGCAGCTGTTCTCAATTTCCTACCATTGTCTTTCCCCATCTACTCTTCTGCACAGTCGGTTCAGATGTCTAACTTGCAGCACTGTAGTACTTGTCCAAGGACTGCCTTCTGATGAGTGGGCCTCGCAGAACTGGAGCTATCTTTGCCATCAGTGATCCACAAATGTTCGCTTCTGTCACTGTGGATGGTGATAATGACAGTGATGATGGACAGTTCTTGTTCTTCATGCTGGAGGGAAGTTAGCAAATGAATAGGCACTGGAATCTGATGGAGGCTCCACACATTTCACTGGACTGACCCCATCTTTATCTTATACCTCTGGACCGTGAGTTCGGAAGGGAAAGCAGTCACACTAATCAATCACAGGATGGTCCCTCTAATGTGTGGGTTTGTTTGATTAAAAAAATGTATCATCTGGGAACAGCAAAACGCCCACAATGTTTTTTTATTCTTACGATGGTAAACATTTGAGGTACTTATCATTAGAAGAGAAAAATCTGTGCAGAAGGAGAGAAGTGGCCGAGTGTCAGCACCCACCCCAGGAGCCTGCAGCCTCTCCTGCTACTACTGACCAAATACATGTGCACGTGACAGTCACCAGACAAACAGCTAAGAACTGAGGTTGTATCTATTGAATAATTCCTCTTTCAAGCATTTTAAGAAATTTTTATTTTAAACCAAATCCCGGAACTAGTTTGGTTGGGAGCTTGCTCTTTGGTGCTTGAGAGAACGGAGGCGTCTCATTTGTCATCCCCATAACTGCCGAGTCAGGCCATCCTAAAACATTAGTGCTCACCCCTCTTGGCTCTTAATTCAGGCGGTATTTCCATGAGTGCCCAACTCCGTCTTCCTCCAAGAAAAGACGTGCAAATTAGCATCCCCATGACGTGTGAGCAACAGACATCTCTGAGGTCTCTGCACCTTCATCCTCACCCTCCTCCTTCCCACAACCCCAGCTTCTCCCATCGCTTCCATATCATGGCTTTCTGTAGAAAAGACTCCTTAATTCCTGAGCTTAAGTTACGGTTACTTCTTACAATGTGTGTGTCTGATGTATTTTGGGGGCATGATCCCTTATGCAGGAGGCTTCGTTTGGCTTTAGTTGTTTGAATGTTGATTTTACGCCCATGCAAGCCTCCAGATAACCTAGATATGTGTGCTTCTGGCATATTGTGAAGGTATGTGAGTTGATTTCCATCCTTTAGGGCTCGTTAACATTATTCAAAAATGAATTATCCCTCCGTTGGAATATCTATTTGATTAGAATGTCCTAGAAATATAATTTGGCTATGGCCATAGCACTTACCTGGCTTCCAGTGAATCTGGTTTTTGGAATTTCTGAGTATCAGCGCAATATTTTGGAAAAGGAACAGAATTGCTAATCAGTAGAACTAGGTTTTTGTTCAGATTCTTCTACTAGCTAGTGGGGTTCCTTTTCCTTATCTTTTGTGTAAGATGTTATAATGGAAAATTACTAATCTTTTTTCTATTTTTAAAATTAAATAATCAAGTAATTTCAGATTTTAATATGATTTCTGCAAGAAACATTTTGGAAAGCTGCATTTTTTTAAATAAATGGCAATTAAAGGTGTGAATCTGGACAAGTTCTACATCCAGTGCATTGTCTTTGTGTCCAGAAAGGCTCATAGGAAGGGAAAACATGTCATCATAGCTGCCAGTTCTGCAGATTTTTGAAGTGGCTCCTTGAGGAGAACTTGAGGTGTGGACACCGTAGCTGTTGGAAGGGAATGTTTTCTAATAAAAGACAGTAGCTTTTTCTGGAACGAGAAATGATGTTAGCCCCAAGCTGCTGTTCAGTTTTGTTCTCTATAAGACACAAGGAAAACAAGGGGGAATAAACTGCCGTATATCTTAAAGTCTGTGGAAGGAAAATATATTGGCACTAGACAAAACTTTCAGAGTTCCCATTAAGTGTTTGTGTGTGTGTGTGTGTGTGTGTGCACATGCACGTGTGGTATTTACTATAATTACTTAATTCTTCAAAACAGATGACACCTGTTATTCCCAAGATTCATCTTTAAAATAACAAGAAATAGTAATGAAAAGAGGGGTCTCCAGGTAAGGATTTTAATGCTCATATCACATCATCCTGACACGTGTTCAGCTCAAGTGCCCAGAAACGTTTGTGCGGATCTCATTTGACATATTTGTGTATTGTTTGTTCAATTCTCAGTTCACCGAGTCCCCCATACCTTTCATTCTACCCCCTAGATTCTGTGCTTCAATTTTAAATCCTCGGTGAAGAGCAGGAAGATGTACGAGTCAGTGGGCAAAGCTCAGACCAAGCTTCATTCACTTGCAGAGTTGATGGGAGATCCAGGTGGAGCTATCAGCCACACCTCCTGCAGGACAGCACAAGACATGTAACGCATGTGTGGCCAAGGGGCCCTTTCCTTCCCTTGGAAGGATGAGGGAGACAGAGAAGGAAAGTAAAACAAATGCTCTGTCATGTCACCAATTCCAGCCATTGCCATGTCATTCTCCTCACTCACGCCCATGGTTCTTCTCGTTCGTACTTGACCATTCAGAAAGGGAGACAGACAGGAACTAAGACGTATAGCAATAGATGCTCCATGTAAAATACAAAATTCTTTTCTCTAAGTGTCCATGGAGTTTAAAAAGCAAGAATAATGAAAATGAAAAGATAAAATTGAGAAGAAATCCAAAAAGACTAAACTTATCCCTTAGGTACCTGGGAGGAGGTCTACCTGTACAGACGTCGAATGTGTTCCATGCTGCTGACGGTAAGTCCTGAAGTGGCAGAGGCGAGGCCCCGCCTCCCTGCCCACCCATCCCATGAGCACCACTCCTAGACAGGCTCTGCAAGGAATACAATCAGATTTTGCCTATTAAAGGTGACATGTGGATTGCCTGCCAATTTCCCCTCATTTTCTTGAGGAATGGGTATAGGTAGAGTAAATAGAGTATGACACAGGCAGACAAAAGATGCCTTCTGGTCCAAACACAACCTTGGGTTTGCTGTGGGGTCTGCAGTGGGTCATTGTACCTTCCAAGGCCTTGATTTCCCCATCATTAAAATGAATGTTGGCCGAGCTGGTGTCCTCCCGAGGTCTGAAATCCTGGGGCCTCCTTCTGTGTCCTCACATAGCTCACATCTATTTCCAGAAATAAGACAAGGGCAGGCTTGAAGTCAAGACAGAGCCTTTGGGCAGCCATCAGCCTCATGGCGCTATGTAAGAGGCATATCTCCAACCACACTCAACTGGGAAGGACCCCCTTCTTCTGGGATGACATGAAGATGGGAAAGGCTGCCATTCTCAAACCTTTGGATGTGAGGCTACTCTTTGAAAATCTGAAGAGAAAATACAGACAAGCTTTCAAGACAAGAAACCCAAACAGGTACAAATGCACAAAATGCTCTAGAGAGTTTCAGATGGTTTGTGGGCTATTTCAAACTCACCAGTGAGTTCCATGTTAAAAAACCCTACTGTGAAGTTTCACCCTGGATTTTACTTATAACCTGCTTACATTTCTCAAATATACTGGATAAGAGTTGTGTTCAACATGCTTTGACTTTTAACTAATTAAACATAGAAACAAGCAAAAAACAGGGCCCCTTCTGGAATCACTCAGGGAGCTCCCTCCGTGGATTAGAGCCATCATTTAGGAATCAGACTTATAACGATCTGACTGCACAAGATCTTTGTCTCCAGACTTTGCTGACTGCCTCTCCTCAGTGTATGTCCCGACACTTACTCCAGTGTAGGTAAAACCAAACCTGCTTGTGCTCTTATTTGTAATAGCTAGTGATTTCGACTCTTCCCTTAAGCCAAACAGCTCATAGCCTACAATGAGCCAAAGAAATCAAATCAGCACTGTTTTGTTGTTGTTGTTGTTTCTGTCTTTGTTTTTGTTCTCCCCTTTCCTGTTAGGTCTAAGGTAGTCAGAACATTTTACTTAAGAAAACTTAATTCACCAAACACTCGTGTTAGGGTTCCAGAATATCAGGATAATTCATCCCTCTCACTGGCATTTTCTTCATGTTCTGGGTACAGGATGACCCCTTCCAAGGGTAAAACAGTTTTTGGTTCATCTATTAAGAATTTGATTGAGCCAACACAAGCACAGCACGTGTGTGAGGGTCCAGCAAACCGTTTGCCCAGAGCTGGTTCTGAACAAGGAAATCAACATTCCACAGTGTAATTCACTAGTCAGAAGTAATCGCCCTCTGTCACAGCAACGCAAGGGCAGTAAATTCATTACAACCTGTTTGCTGCCACTTCTCTCGCAAACCTCAGCACCACTGTTTTACAAATACTTCAGACACCCTGGCCTCCTGACCATTTTTGCATTAACACACGTCTTTTTTCCCAGCCACATATAGAATCATTCTTCTAAACACCAGCACACTTGGAGCATCTCTATTAATGCCTCATCATTCCTTGTCTTCAGAAATATAAAAGAATAATCAGTCAGGCAGAGTCCACGGTGTGGGATGATCTGAGCTCCAGAACACTGGGGATCAGATTGGAATTTGTGAGTAGAAGCACAGGCTGTTTTCATTACCCGCAGACACAGCGGTGCTGTGGTGCATCCCTGAGCTGTCAATGAGAAACTCTTTCCAACTAAATATCCCACTCACCCACAACTTCTTTAGTAACATTTTTTTCTACACATTTCCCTTTATCCTTTTCTCTCCCCATGCTTCCTCCAGTGCATCCTACCTTTGCAGTAATAACCTAAGAAGTAAGATATCTAAAAAGAACCAATTTGGAAAGACAATGAATTCTGTTCACAGTGTTTTTCTAATACCGCTTTGTTTACACCAGGCACTCAGAGTAACAGTATGACTTTGAGGAAAGAAATGTGATCTGGTTAGGCTACACCTGGGAAGATGCATTAGGTGTTCAGAGCCCTGGAATCCATACACATGCGGCCAGGTCATTGTCAAGGGCTTAGATGGCATCTGAGGCTATTCTATGCAATAAGTTGCACCAATAGATCCCAGCCACTAGGTTAACTTTAGTCAGGAAAGTTGGTTGGATTTAGGCAACTTTATTCAGCTCAGCCATCTGGTGAATAACCCAGATTATCCACATGAACTGAACAATTGCCAAAGAACTCCCAGTTCCCATTTCTTCAAAAGTTCATTAGGAGTGACATAGCAACATGGCAGATAAGACATCCTTGTCTAATCTCCCCCACTCCCATGACAACAATTCAGCATCTACCTGCGGGAAAAAAGTGCCTTCATGGATGCTGTGGGATCCAGCACCATATACCAAGGGGCTAGGAGGAGACTTGCCCACCTTTGCATTGGGCGATAGGAATACAGACCTTGGTCCTGGTTGTGGGCCCTGTGGTGGTTTGTGAATTGACCCCAGCCCCTCTCAGCTGTGTTTCAGGAGTCCCTGGAGAACACTGTCTTAGACAGTCAACCATGAACTTGAGAGCCTTTGCAGAAGTCCAGGTTTGCAGCAGAGAAGATCCAACACAGCATTAGAGTTGAAAACACAAGTTTGAATGCCTTGGACAGGGTAAGAGGACTGGCTGACTTTACCTGCAAACCCATATCTCCACAGCAGCACAGCTCAGTGCCAAGGCAGACCTTCTGAGCCCATGGTTTCTTCCACAGGGGGATGTAGGGGTGTGGGAGTGAGCACTGGTGCTCCCCAGAGGTGAGGAATGCTGCCAGAGACTGATTTTCCTCTTGCTCCACCTGGAGCACTGAGCAGGGAGCTGCATGACTGGGGTGCCGGCAGGGGCCGGGAGAGCAACAGAGGGCTCTGGGAGAGCATTAAAAAGGACGCAGAGCCTACGAACTGGGTGCAGCCTCCATCAAGAAGCCTTCCCATGAGCTTCTGGTGATATCTCACCCATGCATCCTCCCAGCTGGCCCACGGCCACCCGCAGAATTCCACATGCCTCGCCCACACACCTCCACATCCTGTGGCTAGCTCTCTACGTATGCTCTTGACATTGGTAAGAGTGAACTTTGCTAGATGCCTAGTCAGCATGTGCAGGAAGCCTGTCAAAATCTACCAGCCAGGGGGAAACCACAAACTTGGGTTTTAGGGCCACCCTTGGGAAAGCAAAAGGAAGGTGTCAGCACTTGGCCTGGTGCATTGCAGGATCAAGAGAAAGCATAAAAGTTGAGAGAGCAAGAAGCATGGAGCCAGCATATCCACAAAAGGTCTGAGAAAGCCTCAGAATCCCAAGAAATTTGAAATTATTCATTCACTCAGGGAACAAAGCAAAAAGAATGAAGAAAACCTATGGATCTATGGAATACCACTGAAAGAAGAAATCAGCAAATTATTGGAATCCCAGAAGGAGAAGAGAGGGAGAAAGGAGGAGAAAGCTTATTTAAAGGAATGATGGTGGAGAACTTCTTAAATTTGGATGAGATTTGGATATTCTAGTCCATGAAGCTCCTAGGTCACCAAACAAACTCAACTTAAAGAAATCTTCTCTAAGACATTATAATAAAACAGTCAAAAATGAGACAAAGAGGGAATCTTAAAAGCAGCAAGAAAAAAGAAACTTGCAACTTACAAATGAAACCCCATAAGGCTATGCACAAATTTCTCAGCAGAAAACTGACAGGTCAGGAGAAAGAAATGATATAATGAAAGAGCTAAAAGAAAAACAACAAAACAAACAAACCAAAAAAAAACTTAAAAGCTCCCAACCTAAAATACTCTACCCCCAGCAAGGTTGTCTTTCAGAAATGAAATAAAGACTTTCCAAGATAAACAAAGGCTGAGGGAGGTTGTCACCAATAGACCTGCCTCACAAGAAATGCTGAAAGGAATTCATCAAGCTGAAATGAAAGGACACTAATTAGTAACATGAAAACATATAAACATATACAAAACACTGGTAAAGTTAAGTATATAGTCAAACGCAGAATGCTCTGATACTGTAATATGGTGGTATGTTAACCACTTAATTCTAGTATAAATTTAAAGGACTAAAGTCTTAAAAATAACTATAGTAAAATAATATGTTAATGAATACATGATATAAAAAGGTAAATTGTGACATCAAAATATAAAATAGGTGGGAGTAACAGAGTAGGGTTTTTTTTTAATGGGATCAAAATTAAGGTGTTAGCATAAAAAGACTTATATCTATAAGATGGTTTCTGTAAGCCTCATGATAATTACAAAGAAAAACTTAAAATAGATACACAAAATAAAGAGAAAGGAATAAAGGAATACCTGTACAGAAAATCACAAATTCACAAAGGAAGGCAGCAAGATAGGAAGAAAGAAATAAGAGAACTCCAAAACAGCTAAAAAACAATTAATAAGGTGGCATGAGGAATTCCTTACCTATCAGTTATTACCCATAATGTAAATTGATTAAATTCTCAGATCAAAACGTATAGAATGTCTGGATGGATTAAAAAAAACAAGACCCAACTACACGCTGCCTACAAGAGACTCACTTCAGCTTTAAGGGCAAGGGTTCAAGGTGAAGGGATGGAGAAAGATATACCATGTAAGTGGAAACCAAAAGAAAGCAGTGTAGCTATACTTATTTCAGACAAAATAGGCTTAACACTAAAACTTTAGCAAGAGACCATGATAGTCATTATATAATGATAAGGGGTATAGAAGGAATGTACCTCAACATAATAAAAGCCATATACCTTAACAACAAAATATCAGAAAAGGGAATAAAGAAAACCACTCCATTGACAATAGCATAAAAAATAAAATAGTTAGAAATAAGTTTAACCTAGGAGGTGGAAGGTCTGTACACTGAAAACTATAAGACTTTGAGGAAAGAAATTAAAGAATACTCAAATAAACCTGAATACATTCTTCATGGACTGGAAGAATTAATATTGTTAAAATGTCCATACTACCCAAAGCTATCTATAGGGTCAATGAAATCCCTATCAAAACTTCAGTGGCATTTTTCAGAGAAATACAAAAAGCAACCCTAAAATTTGTATGGAACCACCAAATACCCCAAACAGTCAAAGCAATCTTAAGAAAGAACAGAGCTGGAGGCTTCACACTTCTTGATTTCAAACTATGTTACGAAGTTATAAATAACAAAATAGTATGGTACTAGCATAAAAATAGATACATAGAACATGGATCAGAAACAAGAGCCAATAAGTAAACGCTTGCAAAACGGTCAACTAATATTTGACAAATGAGCCAAGAATACTCAATGGGGAAAAGATAATCTCTTCAATAAATGATGTTGGAAAAGCTGGATTATCACATGCAGAAGAATGAAATTGTTCCCATGTCTTACAACACTCAGGGAAATTAACTAGAATTGGATTAAAGACTTGAATGTAATACCTGAAACCATAAAACTCCTAGAATAAAATATATGGGAAATGTTACTTCACATTGGTTTTTGACAACAATTTTTTTGGATATGACACCAAAAGCACAAGCAGCAAAAGCAAAAATAAACAAGTGAGACTACACCCCAAAGCTAAAAATCTGCATAACAAAAGAAATAATCACACTATATATAAAATAGATAACCAACAAGGACCTAGTATATAGCACAGGGAACTCTACTCAATATTTTGTAATAACCTATAAGGGAAAAGAATCTGAAAAAGTATATATATATATATATATATATATATATATTCTTCATATACATATGTATAACTGAATCCCTGTGCCGTACACCTGAAATTAACATACATCTATTCAACTATACTTCAATAGAAAAAAAGAAATAATCAACAAGTTGAAAATGTAGCTTACAGAATAGGAGAAAAAATTTGTAAACCATGTATCTGATAAGGGGTTAAAATATATTAGGAACATATACAACTCAATAGCAGAAAACAAAAATCTGATTTTTTAAAATGGGCAGAGGAACTGAATAGACATTTTTCCAAAGACATACAAATGGCCAACATGTACATTAAATGTGCTCAATATAATTAATCATCTGAGAAATGCAAATCAAAACCACAATGAGATATCAACTCACACATGTTAAAATGGCTGTTATCAAAAGGATAAGAGAGAACAAGTGTGGACACGGATAAGGGAGAAGGAAAGCCTTGTCTTCTGTTGGTGGGAATATAAATTGGTGCAGCCACTATGGAAAACAGTATGGGGTTTCCTCAAAAAAATTAAGAACATAACTACCATATGATCCAGGAATAACACTTGTTGGCATATATTCAAAGAAATGAAATCAGGATCACGAAGAGACACCTGCAATCCTATGTTTATTGCAGCATTATTCACAATAGGCAAGATATGGAAACAACCTAAGTGTTCCTCTGTGAATGAATGGATAAAAAAGATGTGATATATATCATGTATACAATATACAATATATAGTGTGTTTTTGTATAAATATATATTAAATATTATATATATAAATTTATATATAATTCACCCATAAGAAAGAAGAAAATCCAGCCATCTGTGACATCATGATTGGACCTTGAGGGCATTATGCTAAGTGAAACAAGTCAGACAAAGACAAATAATGCACAATATCACTTATATGTGGAATCGAACAAAGCTGAACTCACACAAATAGAGTGAGATGGTGGTTTCCAGGGACCGGGGGCTGGGGTAAACGGGATGGCAGTCAAAGGTACAAACTCTCAGACATAATATAATGAAAAAGTTTTGGGAATTTAATGTGCAGCGTGGTAGCTATAGTTAACAATACTGTCTTTTATACTTGACTTTTCATATGCTCTTATACTCTTCATCAGAGTCTTATACTTGAAAGTTGAAAATTATGTGAAGTGATGGAGGTGTTAACTAACCCTACTATGGTCATCATTTGGTAATATATAAGTGTATCCTATCATCACATTGTAGTCCTTAAATTACACACTATTACATGTCAATTATATCTCAATAAAGCTGGGGGGTGCAGAATTTCATATTAAACTCCAGTTTCCCAGTGGCTCGTGCTTCCTGGCATGAGAGGTACCCAACACAGTTTCAGTGAAAGTTCTCACTTCAACCCTAACATCAACGATATTAGTATCGTATGAGGATTTACAAATCCCTTCCGGAACATTAAGTCTCCACAGAGAGTTGAAAGAGGAGTTCAGAAGATTTTTGCTGTTCTTGCTGAATCTAAGTTTCTTTCAGTCCCATTGTTTTCCTTATATTTCTGAATCATGTTATCTTCTTTCTGGTACGCATGTTCCTAAAAGTAAGCAAGGACCTTTCTAGAAATCAATGCACTGCCGCCGTGATGAGGAAAGCAGTTACATTTGGAACTGGACAAGAAACTACACGTATACATTGATGCCTCATTTATTCAGTACCTAATATATTCCCGACACTGTGCTAGGTACTGGGGATAAAACGGAGTGCAGACAAATCCATTCCTGCTCCTGAAACATTTCCAGTCTGGTGGGTGAGAGAGCCCATAATAACATGCACACATGTGCACACACACAAGTACGAACATATATACACATTAGAAGTGTGCTCTGCACAGGGTGCTGTGATCACATGTCACACGAGGAGGTTTCTGGGCAACCAGGAAGGTTTCCTGATGAAGTGAGATTGGCTTTGAGCCACTAAGAATGAGGAGTCACCTGAGTAGGTGGGAGGGAGGGAGAGAAGGACAGTGACTACAGGTACAAATGCCCTCAACAGAGGGACACCCAGCAGAGCAGAGAAATCGGTCACCTCCAGCTTTATTGTCTCATACACATCGTTTCAACTATTTTTTTTTTTTCTGGGACAGGAAACCTTATACACATAATTGAATGCAAACCAGTATAACTGCCATTTTTCTTACACACACATTTGACACTTAAAGGCCAGTGAACTTTTTAAAATATAAGGTCTGTGCGTTA
Source organism: Hyperoodon ampullatus (assembly GCF_949752795.1). Lineage (NCBI taxonomy): Eukaryota > Metazoa > Chordata > Mammalia > Artiodactyla > Ziphiidae > Hyperoodon > Hyperoodon ampullatus. The sequence continues at coordinate 83,925,277 of NC_136920.1, read as the reverse complement.
AAAGACTGGCCTATTCTCAATCCCTGGTGCAGCACATCTAAATCATGGGGGAGATACCTATCAAATTAGAATCTCCAGGGGGAGGACCATAGAATGTGTCTTCTAAACCAGAGGTCCCAACCGTTGGGCCTCGGACCAGTACCGGTCTTCAGCCTGTTAGGATCCAGGCCAAACAGCAGGCGGTGAGTGGAGGACGAGCGAGCAAAGCTCCCTCTACGGCTCCCTGTCACTCACATCACTGCCTGAACCAACACCCCCCGGGGAGAACTTGTCTTCCACCAAACCGGTCCCTGTTGCCAAAAAGGTTGGGGACCGCTGTTCTAAACTAGTTCCCCAGGTGAGCTCTCAAAATGAGGAAATCCAAAACAAATCATGCAGTTCTTCCAATTGCTTCATCTCTGTAAATGCCACCTCAAACTTGGCTCAAACCCAAACCTGGATTGATCTTTGATTCCTCTCCCTCACTGCCCACACACGTCCCATTAGAAGACCCTACCAATTCCCACGTGTGTCTCACAGGTGTCCAGTTCCTTCAGACTCACACCCACCTTCCTCTGAGCCCCCCTTACTGCTCCAACTACCCTGCACTGGTCCCCTAACTATTCCACGGCCGCCCCTAATTGGCCTCCTAGTTGCCTACATCCTGCACGCAGCTGCCAGAGTGATGTTAACACACACACACACACACACACACACACACACCACCCATCATTCCACAACCCATGGTAGCTTTTGACTCTTTTCATTTCGTGAATCCCAACAACCCTCCCTTAGGGCATTTCTCTGACCCTGATTTTCAGATGCCTGTGTGCAGACACAAGGACGCACAAGGTCACTAGAGGTGAAGCCAGGATTGTAACCCGGGGGTCTGACACTGGAACCTGCACCTTCAGTCTCTGAGCCATACGACCTTTCATAAATACCTCTTGAATTCAGTTCTAAGATTCACATTGAATTCTTTGAAGATGTGTCTTGCAATTGGTGGCACGTCATAGTTTAGTTGACATCCTTTTCTCCTGGTGGTATATAAACTAATGGCATGTCTTATGACAGATGGCTCTCAGAGCTGGTGAAACACAGCATTTGTGAATGAGTAGGTGGAAGCACAAGGACTAGCATCTCTGCCCCACTCCTTGCCTCCAGCGGAATAGCACATACACAGCACACGGAATGCTTCGGAAAAAATCTGTAGAGACCTATACAACTATTTTTATCACCATCAACTAGTTAAGGCCCTAATTAATTATATGTTAATTTATTTAACAAAAAGGAACTTAAGGGAAAGTTACGTTTGAGTATCCCTCCTTTGTTTAACATTTCTTGATGACTATTAAGAATTTCGATACTCAAATATTTCTTCAAAACTGCTATTGTGAGATTTTATTAAGGCACTAAACTCACGCCATTTTCCATCATTCTAGATGGTTTGAACTAGATGGTCTTAATTTTAGTTGCCATGATTATTGTTCTCTGTGAGTCACACTTCTAAACACAATGTTTTCTTGTGTTACAGGAAAATCAAATCCCCACCAGGGACATATGATTCTCTCTTTTCTATTTGTTTGCATGTATTTTATTCATTACTTTAAGTGGATGGTCTGGACTGGATGTTTGGGAGTTTACAGCGTACTAGTCAGTGACTGAGGAATAACTGCCTAGGCAATCCTGCAGTAGTCATAGTATTAAAAATAAAAATCATCTATTCTTTGCAATTTACAAAGTACTTTCACATACGCTATCTCATCTAATCTTATTTAAAGCTCTCCATACTGTGGAAGGAGAGACATGGCCTTTCACACTCTGCATCTTCTTAATTGTTTGTATCTCCCTCAGAATTTTCTCTGGGCTCTAAAGTGACTACTTGGGACCCAAAGTCATGAATTAGCCAAGGAGACTTCAAGAGTCTCAGCAAACAGGGGAAGTGCTTTTCTGGGTGGCGATGAGTCAGCGACTGCAGAGAAGAACTGCTAACATGGGTTCCATGACTCTGGCCTACAAAGGCGGGGTTGGAGAAAATCCACAGGGCAGGGCCTGGGCAGTAGGGACCCCTGATCCAGGGGCATCTAACTGTGACCAGCTTTGGCCATCTGCCCTAGGATGCCACACATACACGTGTTCTCTGTGTGCTAGGACACGCACGAGGTTGGAAACACTGCAGACTTCATAGCAGATTAAACCTTCCGTCTGGGCCCTATCTCTCCAGCCCCACTTCCCTGACCAAATCTGTGTGATGCCCTTGTCTCTGGTCTACATGAGGAAGGTGCCACGGGGCCAGTGGATGGAGCACACAGCCCACATGGCTTCGTGCTGGGCCGTGCATCTTTCTGCAACAGAGATGCTAAAAAAACTCACCATCCAAGTCCCCATGCTGCCCCTTTCCTGGAGATTCCATGCCAACCCGGGGGCTTAAAAAAGCTTCGAGCTTTGGAAAATTCCTAGGAATAACCTGATGATCTCTTGGGAACTAAAGCTCGGAGTAAGACTACGCCACCTAACCCTCCCTCTACCTGCTTCCTGTCTCCCAGGGACCCCAAAGGACTTTCACGGATGTTCCCCTCTGCTAAGATGAATTTCCTAGGTGAGATTTCCTGGTGGGCGGAGAGGGCCAGGACTAGGACTAGAGAGGCCGGAACAGAACCTCCGTGGTGAACCAGGCACTGCTGACCCAGAGCAGGTGGCTAAAACCCATCCATACCATGTGGGGACCAGCCCTTTCTGTTAAACAGGATTAGCAGCCCAACCGTTAACAGAGCTATAATGCCAGAAGCTCGAAGACCCTCCAGGAGCTCGCAACTTCTGGGAGTTTTTACCTTCGATTCCATTTAAATCCAAGAGGCTTTCACCCCGCCGGCAGCTCCGGAGTTACGGCTGAGGCTTAGGGAGAAACTGTTATGAAAAGCTGAGGTCGTTGCTAAGCAAAGGGGGTCTCGCCAGGCAACTGACAGAGTCGAAGCAACACCTGGTTAAACTGAAATTGACGGGAGAGCTCCTCTCGGCTCTGAGCTGCTTTTGTGAGCGTTAGAGTTCCATCCACCTAATACTGAAAAGGCAGTAAGCAGAGAGAATCATGGTGCCTCCAGACACGCGTTTCCACAGCAGCGGGGACACGGTGAGAAGATAGGGCAAACCGCGGGGCGAGCAGATCATGCTTGGGAGTTGGGGTGTGCGAGGCCCCTCAGCAACCCCTCAACACCCAGGGACCACGAGTCCTGTGTTGGGCAGGGGTGGGCTGCCCAGAGGAGGCAGACCCTGCACCTGACATCCTCCGCCAACCTCATCTGGCAAAAGGAACTTGCAGGAGAAATGGCTTCTCCCTGCTTGGTATGAAGGCAAGGCTCCCAACATCCAGTATGTAGGTGGTATTGCATCCAGGGAGCCTGGACCCATTTCTTTCCTCTGGGAGCCTCACCACTGACTCAGGAGATCCGGCGGGGGTGGACGGCGCTGCCACTGCCTCGGCCTCAAGGTAGTCTCCTCATTACAGCACTGATGCACAGCAGAGATTTATTTTAAAAGATAGCATGGGGCTTCCCTGGTGGTGCAGTGGTTGAGAGTCCGCCTGCTGATGCAGGGGACACGGGTTTGTGCCCCGGTCCCGGAAGATCCCACATGCCATGGAGCGGCGGGGCCCGTGAGCCATGGCCGCTGAGCCTGCGCGTCCGGAGGCTGTGCTCCGCAACGGGAGAGGCCACAACAGTGAGAGGCCCGCATACCACACAAAAAAATAATAATAAAAATAAATAAATAAATAAAATAAAAGATAGCATGGTTCCAAAGGATAGGTGCACCACAATGTTCGTTGAAGCGCTGTTTACAATAGCCAAGACATAGAAGCAACCTAATTGTCCAACGACAGAGGATGGATAAAGAAGATGTGGCACATATGTACACTGGAATATTACTCAGCCACAAAACAGAATGAAATAATGCCATATGTAGCAACATGGATGGACCTGGAGATTACCATACTAAGGGAAGTAAGTCAGATAGAGAAAGACAAATACCATATGATATCACTTATATGCAGAATCTAAAAAAAAATGATACAAATGAACTTATTTACAAAACAGAAACAGGCTCACAGACTTTTAGAGAATGAACTTATGGTTACAAGGGAGGAAGGGGGAAGGATAGACTGGGAGCTCGGGATTGTCATGTACACACTGCCATATTTGGCACAGGGAACTATGCTCCATAGTCTGTAATAATCTACATGGGAAGAGAGTTTGAAAAAGAATAGATACATGTGTATGCATAACTGGATCACTTAGCTGTACACCCGAAGCTAACACAAGATTGCCAATCAATTCTACTCCAATATAAACTAAACATTAAAGAAAAAGAAAGATAGCAGAACGTCAGGACATCCCAAATGGTGTTGCACAGATTGTAAGGTGGGCAGGTGATCAAAGGAGACAGGGGTGGGAGTTGGGGGGAGGGTGGCTGGAAAAGCCAGGGTGATCCACTGAGTTGGGGAAGGAAGACGGGATTCGGACAGCAAGAAGACAAGGACTTCCAGCAGGGAAACCATGTGAGGGAAACTCCAAGGTGAAAATGAACAGAAAGTTAGACCTTTCTCCAGTGAGAAGAGACAGGAGGAGATGGCTGAGACCCATGCATTGCTCAGTGTTTTCCCTCCTGTAATGCACATCAGTAAAGGTGACAGATAAAGGACACAGAGACAAATGCACTAGGCTTATTGCTGTAAAGCTGTGACTGCAAACACCCAGGTAGGACCTCCACCCTGGAGCTGGGTCAGCTCTCCAGTGGGCCACAGTCTGATTGTCTGTTGCTTGAAGACTCGTTACCCTGAGAGCAGGAGAAGCTGGTCCCTGTTTTCTTCCTTAGGCAGAACTTGCCTCTCTTTTCTCTGCTAGAGTGGTAAGTTCTAATGGGATGAAAATATAATGGAAACTAACACAAAGGGAAAAAGGGAGCGTGACATTCTAAGACTTAGTGCTTTAATCAGAACCTGGTGTCAGGGAAGCAAATCCTTTCCATTTGCTATTCAGGGGCACGGAAGATCAGGACAGACTCCAGCCGACAGGGGCTGTCCTGGGGACGCCCTACTCGGCCGGGCTTTGGGTGCTTAGCTTGAGTATCTTCCTTTTGCTCCTCTGAACCAAGCCCCTTCCTTTTCTTCCTTGCTCTGCACCCGGAAGGCTGGTCTTGACTGCTGGCCTCAGTTACAAACCCTGTTGTCCAGCTATAGGCTGGAGGCAGCTCACTGGGCCACCAGGAGGAGGAGTCCAGAAGGGACAGGGCAGAGAGGTTAGGCTTTTCATTCCTGGGCCCCTTCTTGCTGGCTGAGGTTGCTGGTGGCTATGTGCCTCCACGTAGGCCTCAGCTCCCATGAGGCTGCCCTCTCCACGGCTATAGATCTAACCAAATTCCCATAACGACTCCACACCCTTGACCTTTCAGGCTGAAGTATTGAAGAAGTGTCCCACTCTCCCTGGGCCTGAGGTGTCTATCCATCCCTTAATGCTTTTCCATAACCCCAAACACATGACTGTACCTAAGTCCCCCATTGATCTCTCTTCAATCCCCCCTTGGTATGTTGCCTGCTTCTTGCATAACTCCTGAATGATCCGTTCATAGGCTGATAATGGAGAGACCCAAGAGGCTCCACAGGAGAGTGGATGGGGTGTCCAAGAACAGCAAGGGTGTTCAGGGGCCCTGCAGCAGCCAGTATGGAAGTGTTTCTGCACTTTAGCAGCCACAGTCATCATACACGTGGGTGCTGGTTGCCATCAGCCCCGTCCTGAGCATTAACTGCTTCTGTCTCCTATTTCACATAAAGAAATCAAGACTCAAGAAGGTCAAATGAAATGGCCCATTATAATTTTCCTGTCTGGGGCTACTGCTTATGAATCCTTTTAGGATGGTGAATGCCACATGCTATATATAAAATCATGACATATAAAGGAAACATGTAAGAAGTTCTTTCAAAAGGGTCAGAACCCTGAGTGCATTTATGTCCTTTACCTGTGATATTTTTTTATCACCAACTCAATGAATTTAGTTTCTCTTCTCCCTGGAAAGCACTTATATCATAGTGGAGACCTTATCTAATTCTTTGTTTTGTTACAATGTCTGACATGTTTTTGGCATTTAATGAATGTCTATTAATAACACCTATCCACGGGGGCTCTGCGCTCAGTCTGATCGCTTGCTGTTTCATATACAGACATATAATACAAAATAAGAGATCGACTTTCTTCCAGATGAAATCATGGGTCAGCCCTCGAGAGGGCTTTCAGAGGCCATGTCACTCAGCTCTCCGCCCCCAGGCAGACCTGGACTCCAACTGTGACAATCAGAGCCGTGTCTCTGATGGGCACCTCTGCACAGATGCCTGGCGGGCCCTTCCCTGATGCTACAAGTCCAACAGCATGAGGGCATCTCTTCCCGTTTGGTCTAAACCCTTCCCGTCAGACTCTGCCTGCAACTACGTGACACAGTAGGCAGAGAGAACCAGTCACAGCCAGGTGGGAGAAAATTGGTGGAAAATGAAAGCAAACCCAGTGGAGAATGATGGTGAAGGGCTGAGAGGCAGGGGTCTCATTCCTCCCAGGTTGAAAGCAAAAGGATGAGATTTGGAGGGGGGCAGTCATGCGTGTCCCCCCAAAGGGACAGCTGCTGAGCCTCCCCTGTGTTTCAGGCGGTGTATTAGGCTCTAAGGATATAGGAATAAATAGGGACATAAAAATAGGACATAGGGATGAATCCTGACCCCGAGGAGCATTCTGTTGAAAAAGGATGAAAAGAAGAAAACGGTAGCATAGTTTGTGGTTTATTCCTTCCCATATTCAAGTTCCAGGAGCCTGGGATATGAACAAGAGAGCTTCAGGTGTTTCCCTTCCAGCAGCGTGCTAGAGTTAAGCAGTAACTGGTTCTGACGGTTATTTAAGCACCCTGGTACCCATGACATCAGGTTTTGATAAGATTCAATGAGTTAATATGTATAAAGCACTTTGAACAGTGCCTGGCCTATAGAGTAAGCAGTGTATGAGGGCCACAAAGGAGAGCTACAGTGTGAGTTGAGAGAAATCTAGGGGCCTAACCTGCTCTTGGGGATGAGAAAAGGCCTCCTGGAGGACACACCACGTAAGCTTGGGTCGGGGTGAAGGCTGGGAGAAAGCCCCCCGGCAGCCGAATCAGCACCCTGCAGACGCCGTGGAGCAAAGGGTTTGGGACAGGCCGGCTGGAGCACAGGTGAAGAAGAAGGGAACAGTGAGGGATGCAGCTGCCTTGGTCCTCAGGGAGCAGGTCAAGTGCAGCCCTGCAGGCTGGGAAGGGAGTGGGCTGGAGTCCAGCCCAGGCAGCAAGGGTCTGCCTCCCTGGAGCCCTGCATCACCTCTGACTCCTTTATTTCCAACACCTGGAGAAGGAGGGCCCAGAGACATAGAGAACTGAGAGACCTCACAGTGGAGACCCCAGGACTGTTACCTCCCAGATGCGAGATGAGAGGGATTCACACTGTGGGGACCGGTGTGGCCTCCCCTCTAAGGGACTCACCAGGCACTTCTTGGGTGTCTAAGGGAGCCCACCCAGTAATTCTAAGGAGGCACTTTTGAATTCACCCAAAGTAGCTGGCACTACCTCAACAAAGAAGAAACAAATGAATGCATATATTTCATCTCAATGGCTGACCCTGTTGAAAAGCTTTTAGGACTATCATGGTCCAGGAAACTAGTTTTATGAGACTGTACTACTTAAGGACCTGCACTTTTAGCCCTGGTGGGGTGACGGGGTTTATTCTCCCACCTGATGTGTCTGGGACACAAACTGAATATAGGAGCCTGGATTTCACTCACTGGATAACATAACCAAGGCAGCATGCAACAGCCATCCCTTAGAGAAGGGAAACAAACGAATGTGGTCAGTGGTTGCCCCAGAGCACTGCTCAGAAAGAGTTTCCCGGCCTCGGTGCAGGGAGCAGGGCCCAGCATGGGCCCTGGCAGTCTCCTGAAGCAGCTGGGATTCACAGGTGGAACACTGAGGGAAGAAAGCTGCACACGGCCCCCCAAGGCGTCTTCCCCCGACACCGACCACCTGAGCATGTATGTGCCTGGCACACCCGAAGCCCTGGCAAGGCCTCCAACTTGGATCAGGCAGAGGAAATGACCACACAGCACACAGGAATCAGGATCCTCCAGGCCCACCAGGTGAGGTGGAAAATCCTCCCGTCACAGAGCTACTTTGAAAAAATAAGTATCTGCTGCTTAACACCAAAACCATGTATGCCTTGCTTCTGGAACAGCCAGCATGGGTGCTCCTGGTCCACATCCGGAGGGGGGCAGCCGTCCAGAACCCAGAAGGAGGAGGCCTTGGCCATCTCCACTGTTGGCATCTGGGGCTGCCCTGGATGTGGGTGTCCCTCTGCAGCTCAGAGAGGACAGGCACTGGGAAACATGCCTTTTCACCACTTCGTCCTGGAAGTCACACGTCACGTCTGCTCTCATTGTTGGGAGGAAGCCGTCACGTTGGCCATTCAACAACAGGACTTGAAAGGAAGTCACTGCTTGGGCAGCCCCCTCTCATCAGCGGCAAGTCTTGTCTGCTGGCAGGGGTGGGAGTTGTTTCAGTGACAGAGTCTAGAAAGAAAGCTGAGGGGTAACCAGTGGGAATTAATATGCTTGTCATCTAAAGCTCAAATCAGGACTCTGTGAAAGTACCCCCAAACCAAAAGCATATCAGTTACTGTGCTGACTGTCCACCATCCCACTGCAAACTACCATCTTTGTCATCAGATGTAGTTCAGGCTCCCCCGGGCTCTGGTGAACTGGTAAGGAGGGTTGACTATTCAGCTACAGATCTGCTCTTGAGCTCATCACCATCACTCCATCGGTGACCAGCATTGGAAGACGTAAGTGGTAAATTCACAGTTAAACAAAGTCGTCACAATTAGAGAAGCGGCCTTTTCCTCTTTCACCTGTATTCCAGCACGACGTGTCCCTGCTGTCAGCACTGAAATGTCACAGTTCAGGAAAAATATGTGTCTGACCTCTTCTCTGACCCTTGCCTCACTGCCCCACATGCTTCTGTCTGGCTGCAACCTTGTGATGGTGTCAGGAGCAGGAATGCCAGGGGGGCCTCACAGCAACACACAAAACACAACAAGACAACTTCCCTGCTGTGGTCACCTCTCCAAAACTTTTCCAGGCTTGTGGATCAAAACCTTAGAAATGTTTAAAAAAAAAAAAAAACTGTTTTCAGCCTCATGAAAATTTTCCCTAATAGTCCTTAATTCTACTCCAGTAGGTCAAAAGTCTGGTTTCAGCCACAAAAAGACAGAAGACTAAAATAATAGTCTTTTGTATCTCGAAAGAGTGAGTACAAACCATGGTCCTGGCTGAGCCCATGCAGTTGCACAGAGAGAGAGGCTGCGCCCTCCAGCATTTATTTGCATGAGAGAAAAACAGACCCTGAGAAGACCTTTTGTGTCCTCAGGCCCAGGCAGCAGGTGAGACACAGGGCACCGAGCCCCTGACCTGCCAGCGATGCTCCTGTTCCAGCCCAGGGATCCAGTCCGGGTCCCGTGAGAGGGAGGGGTCTCCCCACTGTTTTGCGTGAAACATCGCATTTGCCATAGATAGAAGGATGCTGCGACTTCTCGGGGATTCTGTCACTGCCGGAGAAACAACATTTGAAACAGGACTCAGTGTTCTCACAACAGGTGGCCGGGAGATGGTGTGGTGCCTGGTGTGTGGCCCTGGTGAGATATGTGAGCAGAGAGAGAAAAGCAAGCATTCCGGGAGAGCTGGGGTGGGGAGAGGGTGAGGGAGTCGAGAGCGAGGTCCTGCAGTCACTCAGATGGGAAGGTGGGCCAGCAGTGCTCATGCAGCAGAGTTCACAGCACATGGGGGTGAAGCGTGGGTCATCTGGGTTGTTTTTGAGGATCTCACACAAGACCGGGAGGATCCTGGTACAGCGTCCATTTGCACCTCCACCAATGGCTATTTTTAGAATAGAGTCAGAAGCACGCCTTCAGCACATTCACCAAGCCGCTCAAAGGCTGGACAAAGCATGGGTGCACGTCTGCACACGGGCCCTGGCGTCTCGCAGGACAGGAGGAGATGTTGTTGGATCCAGCTTGATGTTGGAACCAGTGCCGCAAGGGGTGTCCTATTAGGAATGGGATACATCAAACGGGGAACAGGACCTAGGCAATTTTTTATGAACTCTCTAAATTAGTAAAATATATATTTTAAACTGTCTCAAAAGCATCCGGGGAGGAGGGGTCCTGGAACACACTGTGTAAGGCAGTGTCTATGTGCATCTTGTTTCTCAAACTATAGACGACTTTGCCCACCCAGAAAGGAGGGTGAACACAGATGTATTAAGAGGACATCAGGCTGTGTCTACACCTGTGTAGGTGACGTGGCAGGTGGTGGAGCCCAGAGCCAGGCCTCAAGAGCACCCACAGCTGCAGGAGACTGTGTGTTGTACAGTGACAGTGCCTAGAAAGAAATGCAGGTGCTGTGGCCCTACAAGCCCTTGAGATGTTATAAGACCAGTAGGTCCCCGAGGCAAAGCAGGATAATGATTTTTCATGCCTACAAGGCCCGGCGCCCAAGGTCGTCTGTGACCTCAACCCTACGGCTGCCTCGAGACCTGTCACCAAGGGCTTAGCTGCCCTTAAACAGCAGCAGGTCACGTGGAGGCCATAGGGACCTGCAGATCAATCTTCTTCACCCTGAAACACGGGCCAGAGAAGACCTCGCACAAGGGTTGAAATCAGAGAGGCCACTGCAGGAGGCCATGCTGAAGGGCGCATGGGGGCAGGACCAGGGGCTCAAGGGCACCTGTGTCCCTTAGATGCCTTTTCAACTCCAGTGACCCTGGAGCTGGTGCTCAGGGTGGAGGACGAGGAAACAGAGCCAGTGACACAGGGTCTCAGGCAGCAGGACCAGTCAGGAGAGGCAGCAATGGGAGGCCCGGCTCCGGCCAAGGGGTAGGGATGGGTGGGGCTATCAGAGGGTGCTGGGGTCAGCCCATGACCTCCAAGGCATTGGGAGAGAGTACAGCCAGTCTTGTCCCCGGCGTGTCCTCCAGGCAAGGCTGTCTGGGTATAAATGGGCCTGCTCTTCTGCTATCCTGGGGAACAGGACACAAGCAAAGCAGCCTCTAGTCTCTGATAAGGAGTCTCAAAGACAGGTATTCAGCCCTTCGGGGGATGTCCTGCAGCTGCTGCCACAGCAGCTGAGTTGAGAGGAGGCTGTCCTCAGCCCCCAAAGGGAATACGTCCCAAAAGCCCTAAGATTCTGCGAGTAAACAAGCTTCTCTGTTGAGTAAGGCAGGTGTATGCGTTTCCTGTTGCTGTGGTAACAAATGAACACATGCCTGGTGACTTAAAACATTACAAATTTATCATGGAGTTCAGGAGGTCAGAAGCCCAAAATGAGTCTCACTGGGCTAAAGCTCAGGTGTCCGCAGGGCTGGTTCCTTCTGGAGGCCCAGGGGATGCATCCTTTTCCGTGTCCTTTCCAGCTTCCTCAGGACACCTGCATACCTTGGCTTCTGGTCCTTCCTCGATCCTCCAGCTCTGACCCTCAGACCCTGGCCTCTTTGACACATTACCTTCTCTGACCCTGATCTTCCCGCCTCCGTCTTATAAGGCCTCTGTGATTACACTGCACACCACAAACAACTGGGATGAGCTCTCCATCTCGAGTTCTTTAATTTAGTCACACCAGCAGAGTCCTTTTGGTCACAAGGTAACCTGTTTACGAGGTCTGGGGATTAGGACATGGAAACGTTTGGGGACTGGCTGGCGGAATTGTACAGCCGGCCATGACTGGCTTTTTGTGGTGGAATAGAACAATGCGGACCAAATGTCCCCCTGATTCTGAAGCACACGTCCTCCTGGAAGGACAATGATAAAGCAGAAGGGCTGGGGCAGAAGCCACTACATTACTTTCAAGTAAAGGAGCTGCGGGGCTTCCCTGGTGGCACAGTGGTTGAGAGTCCGCCTGCCGATGCAGGGGACACGGGTTCGTGCCCCGGTCTGGGAAGATCCCACATGCCGTGGAGCGGCTGGGCCTGTGAGCCATGGCCGCTGAGCCTGCGCATCCGGAGCCTGTGCTCCACAACAGGAGAGGCCACAGCAGTGAGAGGCCGCAAAAAAAAAAAAGAAAAAAAAAGTAAAGGAGCTCCAAAATCCCTTCCTGGAGAAATGTTTTCTCTTCAGGGATGATGGGACCCATGGTACAAATGAACCTATCTACAAAACAGAAACAGACTCACAGACATAGAGAACAGACTTCTAGTAACCAAGGGGGAGGGGATGGAGGGAGGGATGGATTGGGAGTTTGGGATTAGTAGATGCAAACTGTTATATACAGGATGGATAAACAACAAGGTCTTACCGTGTAGCACAGGGAACTATATTCAGTATCCTGTGATAAACCATAATGGAAAAGCATATAAAAAAGAATGTATATATATATATATTATATATATATATAATATATATATGTATATGTATAATTGAACCACTTTGCGGTACAGTAGAAATTAACACAACATTGTATTAAATCAATCAGCTAGACTTCAACTGAAAAAAAGAGTCTCTGCAGGAGAGTTCAGGTCAAGGCACCTCACCAGGAAGTGATTCAGACACAGTGAGAAACCAAATTCATCACATCCAGGTGGGCACCAATCACACAAGCCCCACACTAAAGTAGCACAGACCACAGGAAGGCTGCTCTTTCTCCCGGGAGCCCTGTGTTCCCTGGAGGAGACAGTAAGAAAATGGCATGAGCTCTCAGCTCTGGGGACGTAGCTGGAGTCCCCTCTTCTGTGTTTTCAGGCAAGTGGTTTCCAACAGTCTGTACTAATTAGCCCTGTCACAGTTGGTTTTGAGGCATGTCACAAGTAATTTGTGGGTAATAATAAAGGAGCAAATTTTGCCAATGATTCCTTTCTTTGTAAATTAGATTAATGTGTTAAGACTCCTTTGGTTGTAATGGAGAGATAGGCATATTGAATTACTTTGGGCAAGAAGAGGAACTTATTGCAAGCTCTATGTCACTCCAAGAGCAGGGCTACAGCTGGCTGTCAGCCTGGTGGGACCGGGAATCCAGTGTCCCCAGGGCAGGCTTCTCTCACCTTTCAAACCTACTTTTCTTTGCACGTTGGATTTATTTTCCCTGCAGGACAGTCTCCTCGACACGGCAGAAGTTGCAGCAGCAAACAGTTCACAAGCCTCACGTCACACATGTTGCCAGCCCAGCATCCTGAATCTCTGCTCCAGGTTTCAATTTGAACATCTCTAAGGGATGAAGGATTCCCACGGGTGTGTCTTGCAGCCACTGCCCAAACAAGGTGTGTCACATTCCTGATCACCTGACTCCAACCCAGGTCCCCAGATAAACTTCTGTCACCCAGACCCAATCTCCAAATCCCTCTAATAGCTGTTACTCTGGTCCAATCTTCCATCTCTCACCAACACCCTTTATGTTCTGGTCTAGAACTTAGAGTCTGTCAGTAGAAATCCCCCTGCATCCTGAGCTCCTTCTCTAAAAGTGACATTCATGTGCTTTTCTAGAAGATATTACCTCTTGAGCTCTACTCTCAAGTGGAGGCTGAATCTTCTCTTTCCCTGCCCCCCCAAACCTCCGGCTCTATACTCCTTGCTCTATGTTGCTTCCACAAAATCACTTTTTATTCCTCAAAATCGCCAAGCCTTAGGGACCAGGTGGTTAAACTGTATCTACCCCCGTCCTCTCTGTTCACCTCATCACTGACCTCCTGATCATTTCCCTTTGCTCATTCAAGTTTGAGAACTTGCCTTATTACCATAATCCTCTCTACCCCATCTTCCATTTCTGTGAAGACAATTCATCCAAAATCCTGCTGTTATATTTGCATTATATTTGGGCCAGTGGGGACCCAAGGGGCTGCAGAGAGCAACAGAGAAGGAAAATGTAATTAAAAAAAAAAGTGGGGCCTCAGCTCTGCCTTGAGTTACACGTGATCGCTCTAGATGGGGTGCAGGGAAGGGTGTGTCAGGGGAAGAGCCGTGTGGGCAGCCTCACGGGGATGAGAAACAGCCCCATTCATGTCAAAGTCTGGATGTGATTTCTCCTGGACAGGACACAGTGGAGGGGAAAGTGCAGAGGCTGAGGGAGCAGACGAAGTGGAACATTTGGAGGGCTATCTCTGCCATCTTTAAGGAGGCCCACCTTTCTCCTGTTTTTACAATAAAGAGCAGTTGAGTAGTTTAGCAGCTGTGCACATCTTGGTCACAGTATTTTGCACATGATTTGCGATAATTTGCTTCTTAGGCTCTCTCCTTCAACTGAGGACTTCCGAGGATGGAGACCTTCTCCCCATCTTTCTATCTCCTTTATTGAACACAGAGTAGGGGCTCTGTGTTCACTGAATGAAACAGTAAACTTTGTGAGATGCCTCAGCATTGCCTGTTCGTAGAATGATTTACAAAGAAAAATATGATGAAAAGTGTATTCCAAGTTATGAATGGCAGCCTTAGAGACAAACTTTAGAAACCCAGCCAATCCACAGCGTACACTCCACTGGGATAACGTTTTTGTGACTTTGACATTTTTTCAAACCTACTCTAGAGAACTGGGATCAAGCAACGTTGTGTCGAGGAGTTTGTGAATACAGCTAATACTTTACATAGCTTTATTGGTTTACGGTCTGCAAAGTGCTTTTCAGGAACATTATTTTATTAAATCCTCTCCATCAAGAGTAAGAGAGTAGAAGGCAGGTCTTATTATCCTTGCAAGAAAGTAAGGCAGATATTTTAAGCCACTTGTCCAAGGTCATACAACCAATAAGTGGTAGAGTCTGAACTTAAACTGGGATATTTGGTTCCAAGTACATGATCCCTGCATTGCTTTGCATTGTCCCTGGATTACAGTGAGGATGCCTGACATCGGAGAGTGTGGGTTACCAGTGAGGTTGTCCTCTGGAACTTCTATAAAAAATGAAAACAAAAAAACAGGTAAAAGCCATCTGTGCTAATAAATGTGTGAATTGCCTACAAAAATTGGCAATACTTTCATCCTTTCACTGCTTATGCTATTGGTCAGACCCTTGTATTATGTCTGGCCTGAATCTCAGTCTTTCAAGAGAGATGTGCAAAAATGTAAAAGGGATTCAGTCTATTCTATCTGATCCATGAAAGAATATTATAGGGAGGATTATGGTCACCATTTCCACCGAGGGCATAGCCTCACAGGAAATTAGCAAGTTTCAGCAATACAAATATAGGTTAGACCCAAGAAAAAAATTACTGATTGTGAGGGCTGTGAGGTGCAGAGAATGTTTTCAAAGCAGGATATGAAATCTCTATCACTACAGATTTTAAGAATAGGAGAGATTCTGTACAGAGTATGTTGAAAAGCCTGGAAGCTGAAAGATATATATAACTAGCTCTGCTTTACATCCAGGGGGAGATGTGGCAAAGGTACCCTCGGGGCTTGCCCTGAATGTTTGATTTTCATTCAGCTCCCCTCCCATGTTATGTTACTGTGTAGTTTGTTTACTACAAGTAAGTGTGTTTTCCTCTCTTTATTTTTTATTAAACATGTGAAGTATGATCTAGGTGTCCATTCCCCCCAAAAATCTGCTGTCTCAAAAGTCCAGCCCTCTGATGATAGCAGAGGTGAAAACAGAAAGAGGAAAGAAATCAAACCATCTGTCTTTTTCTTATCTTGTCCTTACCAAACCCATACCGTGTTAGAAGCAACACAACACGTCTAAAAAGGGTATTAGTGATTCTTTTCACTCTTTACCAATTGCCTTATTCTGCACTCTTCCCCAGACCCAAAGTAATTATATCTGTCTGTCTTTTTGTTTAAAATATATACTGATATGTTTGGAGGCATGTATATTTATAGTTCTTTAATGATTTTCTTCTTACATCATTACACACTATTGTTAGGGTGTGTGGGAGAGGTTTCAAAAATAACAGGATTCTGCCCCTCCCTGCATCCACATCCCCTTGAGTTGCATGACTCTGAGACATCCTCCACGTTGATTATGTGCTTGGCCTCGGGACTCCTTTGCCTTTGCGATGTCAGCAGTCCACCCTGTATCACCCAGTCCCTAGCCAGCTCACCTCAGTCTCATCAGAGTCCAACAGAGATTAACCAAGACTAAGCCTACAGTCAAAGAACCACCGGCTGATCGCTCCCTAAATAAGCGGTTGGTTGAAACTACTCAGCTTTTATATAGTGTGTTACCCAGTTCTAGATAACTACAGAGACTATAAACTTAGAAATGGCAGAAGGTGTTTCTAATCTCTTCCATTTTAGGTTTTCTTTATTTCAGAAAAAAAAAAAACCCTAAATATACATACAGGCACTAACCCATCAAATACCCATGGACACAACACCAAGACTTTAATGCTGCTTTTGTTTCCAATTGTTTAATAATACAGAGAGAATTACAAATGAGGTCAACCTCTCTACAAACCTATTTTCCTTTTTACTTCCTTTTGGCAATTATTTTCATAAATTTGGTATGTATTTCCCCTGTCCAACCTTTTACACTTGTACTATACATATGTGAGTCCATATTTTCTTCAGATAGGAAAGTTTTCTTTATTCAATGAGACTAACATATATTAAATTATATATAAAATTCCTTCATGTATGTAAATCTGAATTTATTTTTCCATTCCCTGCTAATAGACATTTGGGGTGGCTTCCCACATTAGAAAACATGTGTCTATAAAGATTCCTGTGCTTATGTCCTTGTGCACATATGAGGGTATTAGTTAGAATCAGTTATTATTTAATTACCATTTAGTGTGCACTCTCTCAATTTTACAGGAAATTGCCAACTCTCCAAAATAGCAATGATAATTTAAATTTTTATTAGCGATGCATGAGTTTCAATTTCCTCACCTGAAACAAATACTTGATTTTTTTTTCAGCCAAGGGTAGGGTTAAGGAGTAAAGCAAACATTTTAAAAAGTCAGAAAATTACATAAAGAGAACTGTGCACAAAAGACTTAATTATAATACATGTTAATATATTTTAATAAGATAGGTGAAAATAGTG
The DNA here is from genome assembly GCF_949752795.1 of Hyperoodon ampullatus. Taxonomy (NCBI): domain Eukaryota; kingdom Metazoa; phylum Chordata; class Mammalia; order Artiodactyla; family Ziphiidae; genus Hyperoodon; species Hyperoodon ampullatus. The sequence continues at coordinate 83,908,234 of NC_136920.1, read as the reverse complement.
TCTTGTTTTATTTGCATTTTACTGATTACTGATAAGATACAGCATTTCTTTATATGTTTATTAGTCAGGCAGACTTTCTTTTCCGTGAATTTCTGCATGAATGGTTTGCACATTTTTTTATTGTGCTTGCCATTTTGTTATTGTTTTTTTTTTAACATCTTTATTGGAGTATAATTGCTTTACATTGGTGTGTTAGTTTCTGCTTTATAACAAAGTGAATCAGTTATACATATACATATGTTCCCATATCACCTCCCTCTTGCATCTCCCTCCCACCCTCCCTATCCCACCCCTCCAGGCGGTCACAAAGCACCGAGCTGATCTCCCTGTGCTATGCGGCTGCTTCCCACTAGCTATCTACCTTACGTTTGGTAGTGTATATATGTCCATGCCTCTCTTTCCCTTTGTCACAGCTTACGCTTCCCTCTCCCCATATCCTCAAGTCCATTCTCTAATAGGTCTGTGTCTTTATTCTTGTCTTACGCCTAGGTTCTTCATGACATTTTTTTTCTTCTTAAATTCCATATATATGTGTTAGCATACGGTATTTGTCTTTCTCTTTCTGACTTACTTCACTCTGTATGACAGACTCTAGGTCTATCCACCTCATTACAAATAGCTCAATTTTGTTTCTTTTTATGGCTGAGTAATATTCCATCGTATATATGTGCCACATCTTCTTTATCCATTCATCTGATGATGGACACTTAGGTTGTTTCCATCTCTGGGCTATTGTAAATAGAGCTGCAATGAACATTTTGGTACATGTCTCTTTTTGAATTATGGTTTTCTCAGGCTATATGCCCAGTACTGGGATTGCTGGGTCATATGGTAGTTCTATTTGTAGTTTTTTAAGGAACCTCCATATTGTTCTCCATAGTGACTGTACAAATTCACATTCCCACCAGCAGTGCAAGAGTGTTCCCTTTTCTCCACACCCTCTCCAGTATTTATTGTTTCGAGATTTTTTAATGGTGGCCACACTGATTGGTGTGAGATGATATCTCATTGTAGTTTTGATTTGCATTTCTCTAATGATTAATGATGTTGAGCATTCTTTCATGTGTTTGTTGGCAGTCTGTATATCTTCGGTGGAGAAATGTCTATTTAGGTCTTCTGCCCATTTTTGGATTGGGTTGTTTGCTTTTTGTTATTGAGCTGCATGAGCTGCTTATAAATTTTGGAGATTAATCCTTTGTCAGTTGCTTCATTTGCAAATATTTTCTCCCATTCCGAGGGTTGTCTTTTGGTCTTGTTTATGGTTTCCTTTGTTGTGCAAAAGCTTTGAAGTTTCATTGGGTCCCATGTGTTTATTTTTGTCTTTATTTCCATTTCTCTAGGAGGTGGGTCAAAAAGGATCTTGCTGTGATTTATGTCATAGAGTGTTCTGCCTATGTTTTTCTATAAGAGTTTCATAGTTTCTGGCCTTACATTTAGGTCTTTAATCCATTTTGAGCTTATTTTTGTGTAGGGTGTTAGGGAGTGATCTAATCTCATACTTTTATATGTCCCTGTCCAGTTTTCCCAGCACCACTTATTGAAGAGGCTGTCCTTTCTCCACTGTACATTCCTGTCTCCTTTATCAAAGATAAGGTGACCATATGTGCATGGGTTTATCTCTGGTCTTTCTATCCTGTTCCATTGATCTATCTTTCTGTTTTTGTGCCAATACCATACTGTCTTGATTACTGTAACTTTGTAATATACTCTGAAGTCAGGGAGCCTGATTCCTACAGCTCCAGTTTTCGTTCTCAAGATTGCTTTGGCTATTCGGGGTCTTTTGTGTTTCCATACAAATTGTGAAATTTTTTGTCCTAGTTCTGTGAAAAATGCCAGTGGTAGTTTGATGGGGATTGCATTGAATCTGTAGATTGCATTGGGTAGTAGAGTCATTTTCACAATGTTGATTCTTCCAATCCAATAACATGGTATATCTCTCCATCTATTTGTATCATCTTTAATTTCTTTCATCAGTGTCTTATAATTTTCTGCATACAGGTCTTTTGTCTCCTTAGGTAGGTTTATTCCTAGATATTTTATTCTTTTTGTTGCAGTGGTAAATGGGAGTGTTTTCTTGATTTCACTTTCAGATTTTTCATCATTAGTGTATAGCAATGCCAGAGATTTCTGTGCATTAATTTTGTATCCTGCAACTTTACCAAATTCATTGATTAGCTCTAGTCATTTTCTGGTAGCATCTTTAGGATTCTCTATGTATAGTATCATGTCATCTGCACACAGTGACAGCTTTACTTCTTCTTTTCCAATTTGTATTCCTTTTATTTCCTTTTCTTCTCTGATTGCTGTGGCGAAAACTTCCAAAACTATGTTGAATAAGAGTGGTGAGAGTGGGCAATCTTGTCTTGTTCCTGATCTTAGTGGAAATGGTTTCAGTTTTTCACCATTGAGGATGATGTTGGCTGTGGATTTGTCATATATGGCCTTTATTATGTTGAGGAAAGTTCCCTCTATGCCTACTTTCTGGAGGGTTTTTATCATAAATGGGTGTTCAATTTTGTCGAAAGCTTTCCCTGCATCTATTGAGATGACCATATTGTTTTTGTCCTTCAATTTGTTAATATGGTGTATCACATTGATTGATTTACATATACTGAAGCATCCTTGCATTCCTGGAATAAACCCCACTTGATCATGGTGTATGATCCTCTTAATGTGCTGTTGGATTCTGTTTGCTAGTATTTTGTTGAGGATTTTTGCATCTATGTTCATCAGTGATATTGGTCTGTAGTTTTCTTTCTTTGTGACATCTTTGTCTGGTTTTGGTATCAAGGTGATGGTGGCCTCGTAGAATGAGTTTGGGAGTTTTCCTCCCTCTGCTATATTTTGGAAGAGTTTGAGAAGGATAGGTGTTAGCTCTTCTCTAAATGTTTGATAGAATTCGCCTGTGAAGCCATCTGGTCCTGGGTTTTTGTTTGTTGGAAGATTTTTAATCACAGTTTCAATTTCAGTGCTTGTGATTGGTCTGTTCATATTTTCTATTTCTTCCTGATTCAGTCTTGGCAGGTTGTGCGTTTCTAAGAATTTGTCCATTTCTTCCAGGTTGTCCAATTTATCTATATAGTTGCTTGTACTAATCTTTCATGATCCTTTGTATTTCTGCAGTGTCAGTTGTTACTTCTCCTTTTTCATTTCTAATTCTATTGATCTGAGTTTTCGCCCTTTTTTTCTTGATGAGTCTGGCTAATGGTTTATCAATTTTGTTTATCTTCTCAAAGAACCAGCTTTTAGTTTTATTGATCTTTGCTATCATTTCCTTCATCTCTTTTTCATTTTTTTCTGATCTGGTCTTTATGATTTCTTTCCTTCTGCTAACTTTGGGGTTTTTTTGTTCTTCTTTCTCTAATTGCTTTAGGTGCAAGGTCAGGTTGTTTACTAGAAATGTTTCCTGTTTCTTAAGGTGGGATTGTATTGCTATAATCTTCCCTCTTAGAACTGCTTTTGCTGCATCCCATAGGTTTTGGGTTGTCTTGTCTCCATTGTCATTTGTTTCTAGGTATTTTTAAATTTCCTCTTTGATTTCTTCAGTGATCACTTCATTATTAAGTAGTGTATTGTTTAGCCTCCATGTGTTTGTATTTTTTACAGATCTTTTCATGTAATTGATATCTAGTCTAATAGCATTGTGGTTCAAAAGATACTTGATACAATTTCAATTTTCTTAAATTTACCAACGCTTGATTTGTGACCCAATATATGATCTATCCTGGAGAATGTCCCATGAGCACTTGAAAAAAAATGTGTATTATGTTGTTTTTGGATGGAATGTCGTATAAATATCAATTAAGTCCATCTTGTTTAATTTATCATTTAAAGCTTGTGTTTCCTTATTTATTTTCATTTTGGATGATCTGTCCATTGGTGAAAGCGGGGTGTTAAAGTCCCCTACTATGAATATGTTACTGTCTATTTCCCCTTTTATGACTGTTAGTATTTGCCTTATGTATTGAGGTGCTCTTATGTTGGGTCCATAAATATTTACAATTGTTATATCTTCTTCTTGGATCCATCCCTTGATCTTTATGTAGTGTCCTTCTTTGTCTCTTTTAATAGTCTTTATTTTAAAGTCTATTTTGTCTGATATGAGAATTGCTACTCCAGCTTTCTTTTGGTTTCCATTTGCATGGAATATCTTTTTCCATCCCTTCACTTTCAGTCTGTATGTGTCTCTAGGTCTGAAGTGGGTCACTTGTAGACAGCATATATATGGGTCTTTTTTCTTTTTGTATCCTTTCAGCCAGTCTGTGTCTTTTGGTGGGAACATTTAATCCATTTATATTTAAGGTAATTATCAATATGTATGTTCCTATTCCCATTTTCTAAATTGTTTTGGGTTTGTTATTGTAGGTCTTTTCCTTCTGTTGTGTTTCTTGCCTAGAGAAGATCCTTTAGCATTTTTTGTAAAGCTGGTTTGCTGGTGCTGAACTCTCTCAGCTTTTGCTTGTCTGTGAAGGTTTTACTTTCTCCATCAAGTCTGAATGAGATCCTTGCTGGGTAGAGTAATCTTGGTTACAGGTTTTTCTCCTTCATCACTTTAAATATGTCCTGCCTGTCCCTTCTGGCTTGCAGAGTTTCTGCTGAAAGATCAGCTGTTAACCTTATGGGGATTCCCTTGTATGTTATTTGTTGTTTTTCCCTTGCTGCTTTTAATATGTTTTCTTTGTATTTAATTTTTGACAGTTTGATTAATATGTGTCTTGGCGTGTTTCTCCTTGGATTTATCCTGTATGGGACACTCTGTGCTTCCTGGACTTGATTAACTATTTCCTTTCCCATATTAGGGAAGTTTTAAACTATAATCTCTTCAAGTATTTTCTCAGTCCCTTTCTTTTTCTCTTCTTCTTCTGGAACCCCTAGAATTCGAATGTTGTTGCGTTTAATGTTGTCCCAGAGGTCTCTGAGACTGTCCTCAGTTCTTTTCAATCTTTTTTCTTTATTCTGCTCTGCAGTAGTTATTTCCACTATTTTATGTTCCAGGTCGCTTATCCTTTCTTTTGCCTCAGTTATTTTGCTATTGATCCCATCTAAAGTATTTTTAATTTCATTTATTGTGTTGTTCATCGTCGCTTGTTTCATCTTTAGTTCTTCTAGGTCCTTGTTAAATGTTTCTTGCATTTTGTCTCTTCTGTTTCCAAGATTTGGGATCATCTTTACTATCACTATTCTGAATTCTTTTTCAGGTAGACTGCCTATTTCCTCTTCATTTGTTAGGTCTGGTGGGTTTTTTTCTTGCCCCTTCATCTGCTGTGTGTTTTTCTGTCTTCTCATTTTGCTTATTACTGTGTTTGGGGTCTCCTTTTTGCAGGCTGCAGGTTCGTAGTTCGTGTTGTTTCTGGTGTCTGTCTCCAGTGGCTAAAGGTTGTTCAGTGGGTTGTGTAGGCTTCCTGGTGGAGGGGATTTGTACCTGTGTTCTGGTGGATGAGGCTGGATCTTGTCTTTCTGGTGGGCAGGTCCACGTCTGGTGGTGTGTTTTGGGGTGTTTGTGGACTTATTATGATTTTAGGCCTCCTCTCTGCTAATGGGTGAGGTTGTGTTCCTGTCCTGCTAGTTGTTTGGCACAGGGTGTCCAGCATGGTAGCTTGCTGGTCATTGAGTGAAGCTGGGTGCTGGTGTTGAGATGGAGATCTCTGGGAGATTTTCGCCATTTGATATTATGTGGAGCTGGGAGGTCTCTTGTGGACCAGTATCCTGAAGTTGGCTCGCCCACCTCAGAGGCCCAGCCCTGAGTCCTGGCTGCAGCACCAAGAGCCTTTCATCCACACGGCTCAGAATAAAAGGGAGAAAAAGTAGAAAGAAAGAAAGAACGAAATAAAGAAGGAAAGAAAGAAAGAAAGAAAGAGGATAAAATAAAATAAAGTAAAGTAAGATAAAATAAAGTTATTAAAATAAAAAATAATTATTAAGAAAAAAATTTTTTTAAGTAAAAAAAAAAAAAAACGGATGGATAGAACCCTAGGACAAATGGTGAAAGAAAAGCTATACAGACAAAATATCACACAGAAGCATACACATACACTCTCACAAAAAGAGGAAAAGGGGAAAAAATAAATCTTGCTCGCAAAGTCCACCTCCTCAATTTGGGATGATTTGTTGTCTATTCATGTATTCCACCGATGCAGCATACATCAAGTTGATAGTGGAGATTTAATCTGCTGCTCCTGAGGCTGGTGGGAAAGCTTTCCTTTTCTCTTCTTTGTTCGCACAGCTCCTGGGGCTCAGCTTTGGATGTGGCCCCGCCTCTGCGTGGAGGTCGCTGGAGGGCGTCTGTTCTTCGTTCAAACACGACGGGGTTAAAGGAGCAGCTGATTCGGGGGCTCCGGCTCACTCAGGCTGGAGGGAGTGAGGGGTACGGAGTGCGGGGCGAGCCTGCAGTGGCAGAGGCCGGTGTGACCTTGCACCAGCCTGAGGTGTGCCGTGCTCTCTCCCAGGGAGGTTGTCCCTGGATCCCGGGACCCTAGTAGTGGCGTGCTGCACAGGCTCCGAGGAGGGGAGGTGGGGAGACTGACCTGTGCTCGCACACAGGCTTCTTGGTGGCAGCAGCAGTGGCCTTAGCATCTCATGCCCGTCTCTGGGGTCCGCGCTGATAGCCGCAGCTTGCGCCCATCTCTGGAGCTCCTTTAAGCAGTGCTCTTAATCCCCTCTCCTCACGCACCAGGAAACAAAGAGGGAAGAGAAAGTCTCTTGCCTGTCAGGCAGGTACAGACTGTTTCCCGGACTCCCTCCCGGCCAGCCTTGGCACACTAACCCCTTCAGGCTGTGTTCACGTCGCCAACCCCAGTCGTCTCCCTGCACTCCGACCGAAGCCTGAAACCCGACCCTCAGCTTCCAGCCCTGCCCGCCCCGGAGGTCAAGCAGACAAGCCTCTCGGGCTGCTGAGTGCTGGTTGGCACCGATCCTCTGTGCAGGAATCTCTCCGCTTTGTCCTTTACACCCCTGTGACTGCACTCTCCTCCGTGGCTCCACAGCTTCCCCCCTCACCACCCGCAGTCTCTGCCCGTGAAGGGGCTTCTAGTGTGTGGAAACCTTTCCTCCTTCACGGTTCCCTCCCACTGGTGCAGGTCCCGTCCCTATCCTTTTGTCTCTGTTTATTCTTTTTTCTTTTGCCCTACCCAGGTACGTGGGGAGTTTCTTGCCTTTTGGGAGGTCTGAGGTCTTCTGCCAGTGTTCAGTAGGTGTTCTGTAGGAGTTGTTCCACATGTAGATGTATTTCTGATGTATTTGTGGGGAGGAAGGTGATCTCCATGTCTTACTCTTCCTCCATCTTCCCCCTCTCCTCTGTGCAACTGCTAGTGTTGGAGGATCTCCTGCAGAGGCAGGGGGTGGCTGTGGCTCAAGGTGGGGACAAAGATACTGGCAGCAGAAGTACTGGTAAGTACTCCTTGGCACGAGCCCTCCCAGAGACCATAGTATTGTTTTAACTGTGCCTGTATGTTCCTTTTCCAATCTTCATGGCATAGAATATTTTAAAAATTATTCTTATCATGAGGATTTATTTTTACTTACATAGATATATGCAATAAAAAATACTCAATTTTCTAATTTCAAGAGAACCTATGCACTTGAGTTTAATTTTAAAAAGATCTTTGAAGGCTTACTGAGTGGACATACATTACAAGGTTTATAAGTAAATTTAACTTTCTATAACAAATACAAAATGAATAAATACAATTTCCCACAAACCACAACTTAAATGTACATTGTACCAATCATAACCTTGAACTTTAGAGTTATATTTTATGAGACAAAAGTAAACCATTTCGGTTAGAACCTCTTAGGAGAATTTCTTTTAAATAAACTAGCTAAAAAAGCAATTTTATGGTAAAGTACAGGTGAAAAATAGATACAATTTTTAAAAAAAACTTTTCACCACCTGGCTAAAAACCACTTGTATCCACAAACACTCTAGTTGAACTTTCTTATTATTTAACATTGAAATGAGTAGACTATGATTTATTCTAATTTTAACCAAGGCTGAATCAATGTGTTAGGGACTAACAATTTTCTATTCCCACTTCTCTCTCTTTCTTGAAGTTTTGCCATACATTTTCTATTGTGTTGTTTTTATTTATAGAATTAGCTTTTGGTTTTGTTAAAAGTCCCTATAGACTCATTTAGTGTATTTCTGTGTTAGTTATCTTTACTTTTATTTTTATTATTTCCTTCATTCATTATGTTGTTTATTTTTCTTAGTCTAGATTTGTGATTGAGTGCATAATTCATTACTGAATAACTCAAGTTTCAGATTTTCTTCTTTTTTATTTTGTACATTTAAAGCTGTAAAATTTCCCACAATTACTCCTTTAGCTGTAAACTGCAATTTGGATATATAGAGTTTCTTTGTCATTCCTATCTAGATATTTTATAAGCTTACTGAGATTTCTTTAATTCATGAGTTACTTAGAAATATGTTTTTACATTGCCACGTATATGGGTAGAGGTCATTGAAATTGTGTTTTTATTGATAATATTGCATTGAGATCAATTAACTCAGTCTGCATGATTTCTTTTCTTCTGAATTTATGATAAATGTACAAATATAGATATAAATATTCATGACAGTAAGAGCTTGCTGTAACATGGCTTTAGCTCTAAAATATTTACGTATTTGCTCCTGGCCTCTACCTAGATGTTTTCTTATAAGAGTTGTGGAGGGGGAATGAAAGGCAACATGAAATCCACTGGGGAATACAGGGGGATGGTGGGTAGGCCTCAGATCTCAGAATCCTCCCTGACCAATCTATCCCTATAAGACCAATGAAATGGGTGACAACAAACCTGAAGGACCTTGGAATTACTGTTGCTGTTCTGGACATCTCTGCTAGGCACAGACTCTAGTGTTGTTTCTATGGAAATTTCAAGCAGAGCTGACAACTGCTATCAGGCAGCTCAAAAATGAAGCTGGGACTTAGCTGGATTTGGACTGTACAGCTATGGGCCTCCTAGCAAGTCCTCTCCTTTCAGTTCCCTTTCTTCTTTCCCTGGGGCTCCTCTATGTATTATTTATCCTTGTAGGCAATGCAAGAAGCCTCATATATTGAGCCAATTCACCTGCTAAGTGATAGGTTGTATCTTTCTCCTGCCTCTTTGCCACATGGAAGCCAGTTCAGTAAAGCATTATTTGCACTGCTTTGCATCTCTCCCTGGTTCACTTTCCTTTGTGTCACCTTTACTGGCTTGGGTTTGCACCACTTAAATAGAAGGTCAACACTTTAATGCTTAATTCATGCTCTGTTGCCTCAGAATCCCAAACTAAGGCAATCGATATTACAAGTGAAATCTGGAAAACATACCCTTAAAAATGTTTTTTTGATATGGGTGGTCTTCCTGTCTGGAAGCAATATAGACTTTGTTGCTGGTAATTGCGAAGGTGGTATGGAGTAGCAGTGAAGTGGATCTAAGCTTTCCTTGGTGGTTAACTGAACAACAAGTGTCAGCGTCAATCAGTTTGGGAACCATGAACATTGTAAGGCTTGTGGAGTAGGTGGATGATTGTGATGCCTCAGGCACTTTGAAGAAAAATAATAAGCTGAGGACAGCTATTTGCCAACTTAGTACGTCCTAAAATTAGGGGGCCTCTCTGGTAGCTTTAAAGGCAGCCCTTACGTTCTGCATTCTCAAAGTAGACAAATTGGATAGTCGAGCACTCACGCAGCTGGGGCTACTCTCCCACAGTGCAGGAGTCAATACTTCAGCAAGGACCTATGGAGTAAATCCTGAAGTAACTAGCTTGGAGGGCTTCCTGAAACCGGGACTCAACAATGACCTACACTAAAATAAGTAGATGTGTCTATTTTGGAAAAGGGATAAGAAGAGTTAGGGATATGGGCATGTTAGTGTGAACTGATTATGTATAACCTGGCACACTACCATCTGATGATTCCCCAGGAGGGTCCAGAAGGCACATACATCCCTAGAGCAGTAAGAAGTGTGTTGGTAATGGGTGTATGGGCACTGCTGAGAAGCTGCATAACTATCTTCTGAAAGCCAAGGGAGATTGGGGTGTTGCTATGTTTGAACTGGTCTTTGTCATGTCAATATCAATAATGGGATCATGAGATGACAGAAGCCACATAGCATCACATAACCATCACAAGTGAGGTGACTGTGGTTACTGGGATAGGCAGTAAGGCTGCCTTAACCAACAAGAATATATGGCGGTAGCTAATGATCATGGTGTTTTTAAGAACAAGACAAAAGGACCGAAGACTAGGGTATTACTCAGTTTATATAATCAGGAGAAGTAGCAGGTTGATCTTAACTGGCACAGTAGTAAATCACAGCACCTCACCTGGTGATCAGATCTAAGCCAGTTCATGGACTCAGAACCTACTGATTGAAGAGGAAGAAATGTCCCCATCAGGAATTGCCCTGCTACTCCACTATATGTATTCACAGTAAATATTTCTCCAATCCTTTCCAAAAAGAATTTAAGAAAAGTCCTCACTATGCAGTGGGTAAAGAGATAGTACTATAATTGTTAGCTATTGAGTCTGAACTTATACTTATGGGATGGAAAACACCACCAGGTCCTCCATAATTAGGGTGAGGGCTTGTGGAAATCAGTTGATAAATAGATTCTGGCCTGAGATTATCTCAGTTGTGGTTTCACTGAGTCAGCAGACTCACGCTGTGGTTATTTCCCTGGATCCCAAATGTATAATTGGGATAAATATTTTTAGCATCTAGCAAAATATTGGCTTTGGTTTCCTGATCTGTGGATATTATACTAATTAGTGAAAACTTCTGAAATGCTTTCCCCATCAGCCCTTCCCTCCCCATTGCCAAGAAGAAATATTGTATTCCTTGAGAAAATGTATATATTCATATTACAACTAAAGACATAAAAAGATGAAAGGGTGTATGGTCTCTATCATATCTCTTTAATTTATCTGTCTGACCCTTACAAAAATGGACCATGGCAGATTGTTGTGGAATACAAGATAACCTAATGAGATGGTTTTCTAAATCACAGCTGCTGTTTCAAGTGTCACCTTTACTGAGAAGATTAACACAATTTCTACCACTGGGTAAGTGGCTAATAATTTGGAAAATGCTATTGTCTGTTGTCTTAATATCTGATAATAAAAAAGGGTCAAAAATAGTTTGCCTTTGCATGGCAAGGAAAGCAGTATACTTTAATATCCTGCTTTAAGACATGTTAAATAATATGCTTTATATCATAATACAGTCAGTTCTCAGAGACTTTCATGGTATTGACATTCCCTGGAATATCAAGCTGGTGAGCAGAGAGTCACATGTAGAACCCCAGAGATATGCCACATGTACTATCTGTGTTGAAAGTCAGTTTAAATAGTTTTTGTTTTGTTTTATTTTAATTCCAAATCATCCACAAATTAATACTGGTATAAACTACAGAGCTAAAAGCTTAGCTGCAGTGGAAATATCAAAATAGTATATGAAAGTGTTTAATTGCTCTCACTTTCTGTACTTATTATCTCTAGGACAGGTTAATTTATCTTTTTGAATTATCTTTTGATGATAATAAATAGTTCACAGGTCAGTAGCCCTTTGAGTATCAAATTTTGAGCAGCACTGCTCTAAATGCCTTAATAAGACATTATACATATATGTAGGTATATATAAACATAAATGTATGTTTTATTTATTTACATATATATGCATGTCTATGTATATGTATACACACACAAACACACATACCAACTGTAGAATAAGAAATTTAAAAGTTAAAGAAATTAAAACACATGGCACATTTATCCTGTGGTCTGAAATGTGCTGTGCCATTGTAAAGTACAACTTGCTACATTCTGTACCTACTTCAGGTAATCTAGAGGCATAGCACTTGGCTCTCCTTTTAGGGTTTTTGAGGTAAAATACATTCCTTTTCAGAGTACTGCTTCAGAGAACTTATTGAGCCATCCAGAGACTTCCATACAAGAGTTTTCTATAGGTTCAGACTGCACTCCATGCTGTTCTGCTCCCTGGGCCATATAATTCAGGGGATAGAAGACCCATCGTGGATAAGGATGCCAGATGAAATTTTTGTTGAACTCTAGTAGAAGCCACAGAGAAGACATCTAAGGTTCTGGCACAAAGACATGGTTTACCTATCAGAGAACTACTTTCCACTTGAAAAATAGCTTCTAGTGAGATACTGGGGTATAGTAGATACTGAGCTCCTGCTCATAGAAAACCAAATAATTGTAACCTGCAATAGTCAAGGAGTGAAAGGGCAATGCCCAAACATAGAGGCACATCGCAAGCTCTGCCTGAGTTACCTGCACCTTCTAACATTCCATTGGCCAAAGAAAGTCACAAACGTAATCTAATGTCAAGGGGCAGGAAAGTGCGTTCTGGCCACTCTGAGGTCAAAGAAAGGCATCAGTGGAATTGGGACATATACTCCTCCAATGGAGGGAAGAAGGAGAGTGAATATATATGAACAATAACATAATCTATCGTACCTACCAAATTATAAAGTCAGGCAGGCTGATCAGACGTCCATCTGGGAAATGGTACCTTTGGGACCAGCCTCAAACACACCCAAGAAGCACGGATGTGTTATATGAACAGGTGTCATCTGCACTTGACATCCTATCTCTATTCCCTCAGCCATTCTTATCACCTCATTGTCACGTGAGAAGGTTCCTATGACCAGTTGACTGCAAAAGAAAGGAATGTGACCTGATGTGTTGGTACAAAATATTAGCACTATCCTGAAAGGAGCTACTGCCTCACTGTCTCGAAGGCATGATGGACAGGAGTAAAAGAAAATCCTTTAGGATAGAGCAAATCCTCCATCTTCTATACAGGGAGGGGCCAGAAGGTAAGCTATGGACAGACTTCTGACAAGATGGCTTGCCTGATTCATCAGAGGCCTGGAGGAATAAGACCAGAAGGAAACAGAGAAGGAGATCTGGAGGAGAGTGATGTGGACGGACCTCTGAGAGGAGAATAGAATGTGGGCATCTTTTTGTCCTGTATCAGTGCCCAGTAGGAAGCACCCACTGCAGAATAGCAGCTCAGTAACCAGTTGGGAGCGTGATTTCTCCAGTGCATGTCAGGCAGCTTCTTTCCTTAGCTACCCGGATGCATGGCCCATGGGTTTGATGGCAGAGAGGGAGGCTATGAATGGACCCAACCATCCGAGAGTGTCTTCACGGTGGCCTCTCTAGTGAGTGCCTATGACACCAGCAGAAGGGACACGTGGCCTTGCTCCTTAGGGCACCTGCTAGCCCTCCTTGCACAGGAAAACCCATCCCCTCTTTTCCCACTTAGGTTCAAGTCCCTGTCTTCTCATTATGTCCACTGTCTCCTGCATTTGTTCCCTCTCTATTGGATCATCCCCACTAGGTCACAAACATGCCGATATTCCCCATCTTTAAAATGCATCCTGTGCCCTCACCCCTTCCTGCAGCTACTACTTAATGTCCCAGATACCCTTTCTGACAAAGTCCTTTAAGTAACTTTGTCTCCAACACCCTGATCGTCTATCATTTCTTTATATGTGCCAGGGTTTTGTCCTCATTACTTCACTCATGAAAACTACATCTCAAAAAATATTTTCCCCCAAATATATCTGTCAAGTCTCAATCTTGACCTTCTTACACATTTTGGCGGAATTTGATCCCCTTGACGGCTGCCGCTTTCAAATATATTTTTTGTTTGGTATCCAGGTGTCACCTCTCCTTTCCCTTCCTGCCTCTGTGAAGCACTTTTTCATTCTTTCATTGATTGTGCTCCTGTTTCTCATCTTTACATATTGGATTTCAGACCTCTTATCTTCTCCACCTGTAATTTCTTCCCAGGTGATTTTTCCAGCTGTTGGCTTTAAATCCCACCTACACCCTGATGGATGCCAAATCTGTGTCTTCCATTCCAACTTCTCCCCTGAGTGATGTGTTCAACTATTTGACACCTGGACAGCAGAGAGAAACCTCAAAGGTCTCATGCACACACACGGACACACACACATGGACACACACAGAGACACACACGGACACACACACACACAGACACATACACATATGGACACACAGACACACACAAGGACACACACGGACACACACAGAGACACACATGGACAGAGACACACATGGACACACACACGGACACATACACATATGGACACACATAGACACACACATGGACACAGACACATGGGCACATGGACACACACACAAGGACACACAGATGAACACACACACAGACACATACACACAAGGACACACACACGGACACACACATGGATATACATGGACACACACACAGAGGCACACACACACACGGACACATCCATGGACATACACACACAGATACACATAGACACATAGGGACACATACATGGACACACACACAAATATAGACACATGGACACACAAGTGAACACACACATGGATGTACACACATGGACACTTACACACACGGACACACACAGGGACACACAGACAGGGACACCCACACCACCACTCTTCCACCTACACCCCATGGAGTGCACCCCTTTCTTCTACTTGTTCAGGAAGGAAATGGGAGCCATCCTGGATTCCTTGCTTTCTCTTTCTCTGTCATACTCTCCTATCAACACAAATGCTATGAGCATTCCCTTAAAAACAAATCCTAGACCCAAATGTTTCTCGTGCTCTCCATGGAAAGCACCTGAGAGAAGCTACCCGAATGTCTAGCCAGCATGACTGTAATAGTCTTCCATCAGGCCTCTCTTCTTTCCCTCTTCTAATCTCCCCTTCACACAGCAACCAGGAATATTACTTTAAAAATACATAAATTATATCCTGTTTTTCCTAGTTCACAAGCTTCCAGTGACTTTCCCAACTCACTTCGGGGAAAAAAGAAAATCAAAAAAATTTTATCACGCTTACAAGGTCTACATGAGCAGGCCTCTGGCTACCTTTCTGATCTCACTTGCCAACTCCCCATCTTCCTTATTCAGATCTAGCTTGATGTCCTTGCTACGTCTTCAACATCCAAGCACAAGCTTACCCCAGGACCTTGGCGCCTGCTACTTCAGCTGTCTGGAATGCTCTTTTCTAGGACCTTTATAGCTTGTTCCTTCACAACATTCAGAGCTCTGCTGATGTCTAAAGGTCTATCTCCTTTAGGCTACTTTATGTTTCTTCATAGCACTTATCACTAACTGACAACTTATTACATGTTAACTTTAATATTTTTGTCTTTCCCACTAAAAAATGAGGTCCACAAAGCTGAGACAACATGTTATTTATCATTGCATCCCAGCTCTTAAGAGAGTACTTGTCTCATTGTTGGTATTTAATATACATCTGTTTTTTTTTTTTTTTTTTTTTTTTTTTTTTTTTTTTTTTCAGTATGCGGGCCTCTCACTGTTGTGGCCTCTCCCATTGAGGAGCACAGGCTCCGGACGCGCAGGCTCAGTGGCCATGGCTCACGGGCCCAGCCGCTCCGCGGCACGTGGGATCCTCCCAAACCGGGGCACGAACCCGTATCCCCTGCATCGGCAGGCGGACTCTCAACCACTGCGCCACCAGGGAAGCCCTAATATACATCTGTTGAAGGAATAGGTGAGTCAATAAAATGACTTAAGTGCTCTTTACCGTAAATACTCACATATACGTTCATCTTTACATTTATTTATTTACTTAAGCCTCTGTTTTTTTGTGTGCTTATAGTGTCTTCTTACTTTAGGAATTTCAGGTTTCTCCCAATTGTTGTGTTTTTTATTTTAAGTATTGTGATATTGGATTTCCGTATATATTTTAGCAGTTTGGATCATGAGCTCATTTTCCCAGACATTTTCTTCTGTGGGGTTCGTGTGTTCTGTGGACTGTGGAAGCATCCAGAAGAGCTGGTTTCCTAGTTGCCTCTGTCAAATTGTTATTAATTTTGCATGTTCCAAACCAATTTTATATAATGCAAAAATTTGCTGTCTACATCCATCTTAAGTGCAGACTAGCATCTCTGAGTTCTGTAGTTGAATCATTTTTGCCCCCGGGGGTCCAGCTGGAGGTATTGCTTCCTTGCTTGCTTTTTTTTGACTGCGTTGGGTCTTCGTTGCTGTGCGTGGGCTTTCTCTAGTTGCAGCGAGCGGGGGCTACTCTTTGTTGCACGGTGTGTGGGCTTCTCATTGCTGTGGTTTCTCTTGTTGCAGAGCACGGGCTCTAGGCACGTGGACTTCAGTAGTTGTGGCACGCGGGCTCAGTTGTTATGGCATGCGGGCTCCAGAGCACAGGCTCAGTAGTTGTGGCGAACGGGCTTAGCTGTTCTGCAGGCATGTGGGATCTTCCCGAACCAGGGTTCGAACCTGTGTCACCTGCAATGGCAGATGGATCTTAACCACTGCGCCACCAGGGAAGCCCCTTCCCTGTTTTCTTCAGACACGTTTTCCAGTCTCCTGGCTCTTTCAGCCATGCCCCTCCCCCACCCCCAATCCCCACATGGGATTGGCAACCATCGTCCATCCCACAGAGACATTAGGCCCCTCAGGTGTACGTCCTGGGCATCTTCCTTCACACGTCCTGTGGTCTCACAACCTTCTTTCTAGCACATGTTCCATCTTTCCTCTGGAAACTGGAGTTAGTTCCTTTTTGATTTCCAAGCTTCACTACATATTTGATTTCTTTAAAAAAATATATTTTATGTAGTGTTTTCTGTGTTTGAAGTGGAAAATGTCTTCCCATCATAGTTCAGTACAGCCTGGACTAGAAATCTCTGAGGTCATTTACACACACCTAGGGTAACATTGCAGGCTCAGAGGTTCTCAGTGATGGGTGTGGTGGTGATGACCCTGTGATGGATCCTGTGGGGTTGCAGTGAGACTTGAAAGAGGCCGTTAGTCTATATTCATTATCCTATAATAAACCATCATGGAAAAGAAAAATAAATGAATAAATAAAGAGGCAGTTAGTATTGGGGAGCACATCCAATTGTCTGGAAAGAAGTCATAGAAGCTGGATTGATTTCCTGTGTTTGCTATAACAAACTATCACACACTTGGCCACTTAAAATAGCACATAGTTAGGGCTTCCCTGGTGGCACAGTGGTTGAGAATCTGACTGCTAATGCAGGGCACATGGGTTCGAGCCCTGGTCTGGGTGGATCCCACATGCCGTGGAGCAACTAGGCCCGTGAGCCACAACTACTGAGCCTGTGCGTCTGAAGCCTGTGCTCCGCAACAAGAGAGGCCACGATAGTGAGAGGCCCACGCACTGCGATGAAGAGTGGACCCCGCTTGCCGCAACTAGAGAAAGCCCTCGCACAGAAATGAAGACCCAACACAGCAAAAATAAATACATAAAATAAAATACAGATTAAAAAAAAATAGCACATAGTTATTGTCTTACAATTCTGGAGGCCAGAAGTCAGACTTCAGTATCCCTGGGCTGAAATCAAGGTATTGTCAGGGCCCTGCTCTTTCCACAGACTCTAGGGGGTAATGCATTCCTCGCCCCTTCCAGCCTCTGGTGGAGGTCAGTTTCCTTGGTCAGCTGCATCACTCCCATCTTCAAAGTTGACATCTTCAAATCCTTCTCTGTTCTGTCTTCACATACCTTCTCTCTACGTATCAAATATTCCTCGGCCTCTTCCTCATAAGGATACACATGATGGCATTTAGAGTCCACTGGATAATCCAGTATAATCTTCCCATCTCGAGATTCTTAACTGTAAAGATCTGCTCTTGTTTTGCTTTTGTCTTTTTTGTTTGTTTGTTTGTTTTTGTTTTGTTCTGTTTCTATATAAGGGTAGATTTACAGATTGCAGGAATAGGAGGGTGGGCATCATTTATATGGTTTAGGGGACCACTTTTCCATCTACCACAGATGGTGATGATAACTATAAACAAGAAAAGTAGTCCCTTTTCTCCCAGCATCCTAAAGGAACAATTTCAGAGGGAGGAGCAGGAATGATAGAAAGCATGACCAGGAGAACTGATTTGTAGAGAGGAAGCGGGAAAGGAGGTGAATCCAGTCACAAGTGGGAATGCATGGCAGAGAGGCGACTGTTTTGAGAGGATTCTCTTCCGTGGGGAAACCTAGGGACGACTGAGAACAAGGAAGATGGTGGAGCTGCCTTTGACACCCCCTGGTTCTCTGTAGCTCAGGTGATTTTTAGGCAACAGAATTTACTTTGGAATCACAACAGTTCACATGGCTATGAATGGCTGATGGAATAAAACCATAAACGTGTTATGTTATGCTCCACTTCTTCAAATTCCAGGGGCATGAAAAGCACACGGATCCTGAGGAATGGGGTCAGACAGAGATCAATACATTCATTTCAAGTTCACCAGGGTCAACCGAAGGGCAACGAAAAGTCCCTCAAAATAAACTGAAGCATGTTCTACAGGAAGAGTATATTTCCTAAATTTGGGGAAGGAGAGAGGGGAAGACCCTTGGCCTACAGGGGTCACGTCAAAAGAAGGGTGGAGTTGCACAGAGTTCAACAAACTACGAAGTCCATCTGGGTCAGGAAAAAAAAACTATTAGAGGTCACGCATGTCAAGTTAGAGTCCGAGTACTGTTTTTCTCTTCAAAATTAAACACAACAGGAGTGTCCCCTGAAGGCAAAGGAGGTGAGAGAGAAGACAGGAATTTTTCCACATGTGCATTAAAGCTTCTTGAGATTCAATATAAAGACTAGGCAAGCTTCCGCTTAGATGTGAGGATCCAAATAATTGATCGGCTTTCTTCTAATGATGGAAAGGGTGATAGAAAAGCCCACACTCCCAGTGCAACATGATCTGGGGGTACCTTCTACACCTGATAGACTCACAAGGTTAGCCGAGCCCGTCTTTTTAAAATGCAAACAAACTCAGAGAGAAAAAACACCCAGGACATTACAGACCTCAGTGTGAATATCTTGCGTGAACTCATCCTTTGCCTTTTTTGTGCTCCAGTCTCAGGAATGATGTTACATTTTTTAAATTATTTTGAGGAGTTTGGAGGAAAAGTGGAGGCAAGTGAAACTTGAGGGACCCCCCCCCCCCGAAGAAGGGGAAACCCAAGGAGACGTTAGGGCCGTGAGCTGTGGTCAGCCTTAGGGAGGGGAAGGGAAACTCAGAGGTATTTATTCTCACTTATGTGTGGAGAATATGGCCATCTATTATCTCTCGTTTAAATTTCCTCCACGGCCCTGTGGGTGGTAGGGTTGTCTCACTTCACAAATATAAGGGAGACCCTCAGGGTGGCAGTATTTAGAGCCAGAAGGGGCAGGATGTCCAACGCTGGTTTCTTTTACTTCCAACGTCAGGAGCGTTCTGCTGGCTGGGATGTGGCCACGTGTTCCTTACCTGCATCTTGGCTGCCTCAGGTGCGGGAGAAGCAGTCCTTACACTCCCCTTCCAGCTCCTGCTGCCTCTTCAGGGTGGGCTGGGCCCCTCCTGTGTTCCCCCAGCACCGAGCTGAGTGTGACCCCCTTACACTGATCTCCCCACACCCACCTGTCCCTGGGCTTCCTGGGAGCAGAAGCTGTGTCTTACTTAGGTTGCTTGACCAGTGCCCTGCACGGACGGGTTATACATAAACGGCCCGGAAACCAGTGCCCAGTGAGGGCACAGTCCCAACAGTACTTGGATCTGGGGACAGTTATCAGTGCCCTCTGTGCTCCGGCACCTTGCCAGGCACTTAAACGAAACTGGCATTTGTTAATTCTCAAAACCACCACCTGCCAAGGCTGTGATTCTTAATTCCACAGAGAAGGAAACTGAGGCTCGGAGAGGTGAACCAACTTGCCTGAGTTTACCCAGCAGTGGAGGATGGTAGGGCCTGAGCATGGCCTGTGATGCTCCCCTCATCCCAGGCTCCCTGGAGGCCCCTCTGTGGACACAACACTCTGGCAGCACGACCAGGGCCTTTGCACGAAGGAGCTTCAGGGAAAAGAAGAAAGAGAAAGCCCTGGGGAGTCTTCAGAAAGCAGCAAGAAGCATGTACAGCTCAAGGGCCAGCTGGCCAGCATGCCGGGGGATACAGGATTGGGAGGGAGCACTGAGAGGGGCTGGTCAGACAAGGCAGGCTTCCTGAAGGCGGTGGCATTTGCCTGCAGTGCAGCATCTCTGCTACCTGGGAAGTGGGTGCAACTGTCTCCCCAGCAGCTTGATGGGTCGCCAGTGCCCACCTGTGCACACAGGGAGAGCTGGAGCCACTCCCGGGCCCACAGGATAGGGGTGGCCCCGTGGCCGCTGAGCCAGGAGCATGCATTGCTCCCCCTGCCAAAATTGGCAAACCACTCCTTCAGTCCCAGGACCAAATAACCAAGCGGGTCTCCAGGTCCAGAGCGGGTGAAACCCTCCCTTCTGCCTTTCCTGCTGCGGAGGAGCCTCTGGCCCTGGGCCCACTCCCAGCGTCTCCGGGGTTCCTCCTGGGGCTGTGCAGTGGACAGGGGAGCTGCTGCATCCTCTAGGGGAGAGCAGGGCTTTACCCGGCCCGGGATATCTGCAAGGGGGCAGGTCTGAGGGAAGGGCCCCAGGCTGGGACTCAGGGAGTGTGGGCTCCGGGTGTCAGCAGGTTTGCCTCCCTTTGTTTTATTGGGCAATTTTTTTTTCTCTGGATTTCAGTTTCTCCACCTGAAAAACAAGCACTGGATCATATTGGGGTTGACCTGGAGTCAGGTGTTGGTTGCCCCCTCCTGGGTCCTTCCTGGCCTCTTCCCATGGCCCCTCCTTACACCCCCCCTTGGAACCAGTCACAAAGAATGTGGATGGTTTAAAGGGGTAGATGGTCTATTTAGATTAGAAAACAAAGGCTAGGGTTACTGAGGTTCCTCTGGTTGCAGCCGTAGATTCCAGGTGAGAATATCCACTCCTGTCCAGGAGGCGAGCAGCACTTCTGTTCCTTTAATAATTCAGTCGACGCATATTAGTTTAGTGACTATTATATGCTAAGCAAAGTGCTGCCCCCTGCCCCCTGCTGCCTAACTAACAATCTGGAGAGGGTACAAACTTGCATCCTCATGGCTGTAACACAGAATTGTATCTCTGCTCTGCTTACATCTCTGTAAAATTGCCTTTGTATGAGGACAAGATTTGGAGAGAAATAGAAACTCAAAAAATAAGACAAGAGTTGATGGTGTGTCGGAAGGTGGGAATGGGCAGCTTTTACTGCTATAATGTTTTTTATGAAACACACACACAGAGCATCACAAGGATGTGCAGACACGGGGGCCATGACACTGGAGGCGGAGCAGAGTGACTCTCACGACAGCGGCTAGAACGTCCTGGCACAGATGCCACGTCAACATCAGCATTAAAGGAGGAGGCTCACACGCCCAAGTGAAACAGCTACGGAATGAAAATAAATAAACAAAGAGATGCATTCATTCCATCAGTCAGTCAGTCATTCACAGCTGAGAATATACAGATAATTAATACACATTTTGTGCCCTGCAGGAAAACATAAGGAGAACAAACAGGAAAGAGTTAAGAAATGCTGGTCGTCAGGTGGACACAAGCCCAAGAGAAGTGTTTTCTCAATTAGCAACTAATGATACCTCCCTGTCTTCACAGCTCACTGTCCATAAGCAATCTGTCAGTCGTGAGTATTATTAGTATCGACATTATTTACCCTTTGTCTATGGAGCTTTCTGGGGGAAATGGGAGGGAGCAAAGAAAGTGAGGACATGGCAGGGAGAAGTGCATTTTAAATGGATTGAGGTGCTATCAATTAGAAAACAAAGCTCTGAAATAAAGTTTGGGAAAACTTGAAAAAAATCCTTAACATATGAACTAATCCTGAGCTCACCCACAATAGCAGCAGCCTCTCCAGCTCACTCCCACTGCCGTGGCAGCCTAAATAAGCGTGGATGTGTTCTTTGATTTACCTTCCTTTCTTCCAGCAACGGGGATGGCACGCTGGTCCCCTCTGTGCCCTGAGCTACGCTGACCCCAGGCAGCTTCTACCCAGTGGCCAGATGCAGGTGAGACCTCTTCACCTCCCACAGACACATCCTCTTTGCTGGTGATACAGAAGCAAGGTCAACGAGGAGTGGGGAAGGAGCTAGGTGCAGCTGCCAGTCCCACGGAGGGACAGCTGGCGATCGGGGGAAAGGCACGCTGATGAGTCAGGAGCTTGAAGCAACTGCTGAGGGTATTAAGTAATACAAAACTCAGTGTTTGGTTTTCAAAATAACCCAAATAGGGCTGCCCTGGTGGCACAGTGGTTGAGAGTCCGCCTGCCGATGCAGGGGACGCAGGTTCGTGCCCCGGTCTGGGATGATCCCACATGCCGTGGAGCGGCTGGGCCCGTGAGCCATGGCCACTGAGCCTGCGCGTCCGGAGCCTGTGCTCCGCAACGGGAGAGGCCACATCAGTGAGAGGTCCGCGTACCGCAAAAAAAAAAAAAAAAAAAAAGAATGTATTGAGGCTAAAATAAGACACAACAAACAACAAAACAGCCTCTGCAGGATAAAGTACATCAGAGAAGGCCCTGCACGTTTCTATTCATTTCATTTTTTGAGCAACTTATCTGCCCATTAAAACCAAGCCCAGGGAAATGGATGTGCGTTGGGGTCTGGGTCTGAGAAGGGTTAAAGGCCTTTTTCTTCTTGCGCGGCATGCCCTGGGGATGTGAGAGGAGCCCTGGTCAATAGACAGATATATTGACTTGTTATTATTTAAAGTTGTTTAACCAGGTAGAGATAAACGAAAGCTTTCAGCAGCGGAACTATCACACAAATCACAATTAAGGTGGCATATGTGTTTGGGAGACATAAAATCAATTCCCGCGAAGATAATATTTTAGTCTCTATTGGAACTTGAAAACAGAAGTAAATTTTCAGCAGCAACAGCTGGGCTTGTTCCATCCAGGAAGCTCTCTATTAACTGTACAAGAAGGGCCTTTATTACCTCTTCTAATGGTTTTCCTCTATGGTTTTGTCTTCTTCAAAAAAGCCAAATTGATTGCGGTGGTGCTGTTTACTGACGTGACCATGGGGGCAGCGGCAGCTGAGGTTCCCCACTTGCACATGGACCGCCCGCTTCTCCGGGAGGGATGTTTGTTGTTGGGAGGAAAGGGTACTGGAGCCATGGGGGCTGCTGGTGGGACTGGGTCTGGAGCTATGGGGGCCTGGCCTTCACTCCCGGGGGTAGCTTTCCTGGCTTCCTGGGAGGGAAAGCCTGTGTAGGAAAGGGAGGCATTTGTGGGCATGAAGTAATCTCTGGGGTTTCATCACCTCCAAAGTTTCCCCCAGTGGGATGTGACCTCTGAGGACCATGCCTCACCATTTAACATTTTAATCATACGAATGTGTGCATGCGTGTGTGTGTGTGTATGTGTGTGTGTGTTGTCCTCTTAATTCTATCCATTGCCTGCAGGGCAGGGACCCCATTTAATGTCATTGGATTCTCTATTGGACTTAGTATGATGCTGGCACACAGTATGTACTCCTACAAGGGGGGCCATGGATGTGGGGAGCCCACCGGTCCAAAGGCCTGGATCTAATTCACTCCCCAGCACCCTACCCTTATCAGTCCTTACTCATGGTTGTTCATGGGAAGTGAGGCTGGGTTAACGTTTCACTCCTGTTGAGTTCTCCCTGTGAGCTAAGGTAGGAAGGTGCCATGTAAGCAGGGTGGGATGCAGATGACCCTTTGGGGGTCACAGTGCTTGCCTATGAGTAAGAGGAAAATAGGATGAGGAAATTTGGCCTCCTCAGGGCAGCAGGTAGGGGCCTAGGATGTCTTGGTTCTAGAGTGAGAACAAAGCAAGTCAGGAGAGGAAAGATGGCCAGTGAAGGACCAGCAGCCCAGAGCCTGGGCCCCATTCTCGTCTGGGTGCTAAGCAGCTGGGAGAACTGGGGCTTGCTGTCGGGCCCTGGGTTGTAGTTGCTTTGTCTGAAAAACATGAACAGTGAAACCCAAGCTCCTTAGAAGACAGATACTTATAAAAATGCAAGATTAGCATTCCTGCCAAAGGGAAACAAACAGACAAGCAAACAAACCAAACAAGCAAAACAAATAAAGATGAAAACAGACAACCTGTTCTATCCAGACCCATTCCCTTTTAGACAAAGAAGTGAGTAGGAAAGTCCTATGGCAAATCTCAACATCTTTCATTTCTGGGTGATCCTTTCCCACCCACGACCGCCTACATCAACACTGGGGACCACAGACATGGACCACACAGAGCCCCCTGCCTCCCCCTTCCCACCCTACTGGCGTTGACTCCCCCCTTTCACTCTGCCCACTGCATCTCTACAAGGCTTCTGCTCAAGGGCCATTTTGATCATGCTTCTCAGCTCAAAAGCCATGGGTTCACTTATTCAATAGTTGCTGAGGTTTACAGTGTGCCAGGCACTGTTGTAGGTGTTTGGGAAGCACAGAAACAGTGAGCCAGGGGTAGTACAGGGTGACAGAGAACACATGACAGACAGAGAAGTCAACGGAGGAAGAGAGAAATTTTAACACAGACATAGACATTATTGCCATTTATGTAAAGTCAGTTGTTCCCAGCTGCCTGAATAGACTCATGTTGGACCGAACAGAGTCTGAATTTCCATTGTCCAAAGTCTGTCTTCCTAGGCTGTGATTTTTGGTGATCTCTCTTGTTTTATCCAAACTAGGAAACAGAGAAAATCTATTCCCTCCTATTATATGATCGTCTATTGTGTACTGCATCCTGGAATTAAATTCTTTCCTCTCTTTAGTTCTTTGTAGGATCAAAGTTCCCTCCTGTGTGTTGCTTCTCCAAAGCTCTCAGACTTGTGCCTGTTTTAGCGTCAGACACATGTAAGCCAGCCCTATCAGGGGCTTGTTTCTCAATGGCAAAGCAGAAGGGGCCAGCCTGCAGAGCACAGGCATCTTCTAGACCCAACCTTTGGAGCCAGGAGAGTGCCATTTTCTTTCCAGAGGTGGAGAGCCCACCTTGCCTTCTGGAAGCTCACAAAGAAGGTAGGCATACACAGACTTAAGTGACTGCCCTTGGGTGAGTAAACAGAGCCCTGAGAACAGGGGGCCATGGGTGCTGAATTGGGAAGAGCATAGAGTATGGAATCAGAGGGACCCGCCATGGAGGTGGATTCCAACCCTGCCGACCTCTGGCCACGTGAGGACCTCTAGCCACCTGCCTCTGGGCTCCAGGGGGATAGCGCATCATGGTTGAGGCAGTTTGGATAGTGTATGAATTAGTACACGTGAGAGCCCCTAGCTCCACACATGATTTCAATAAACATAAATGTTAGCAGCGCTTGGCCCTTGCTCTGCTACTGCCACCCCACCTGCCCCCTCCCCTGTACACACATTGCAGTCCGAAGTCTTCACACTGCTGCTGGGCAAGAGATGGGCCGGCGGCAGGTTCACATCCACCTGTGCACATCACTGTGAAAGCACGTCACTCTCAAGAGACAGGATTCTTCCCCCCGCCGGGCACGGGCCTCCTCGTGTCTTACTCTCTTCCTCAGCAATTTCCAGTTTCTTAAGGTAAGAATTGAGAGGAAGGAGAGAGGCAGGTCGAAGAGTGACGAAACTGTCCACAGAACAGAGATCAGTACAGGGAAGAGCGGGGCAGGGACAATGGAGATTCTGCCAGTAACTCCACAAGGAATTGACATCAAAGTGGGCAAATTCAAACAAGCAGATCAACTCGGGTACCGGAGCACCGTCACACAGAGTGGAAGATGTGAGCCGGGAGGAATCACAGACGGGGTTGTCCACGCTGCCCGCGCAGCACTGAGACAGAGACTCTGGCTTCATCAAGAGAACAGGGCCTTTGTACCCGAGGGCCTCCGATGAGTCCCTTTACTGTCCTAGCTGACTCTACCATGCAGCAGCTAGTTCTCTAATAAGCTGATTTCCCCTGAGACCTTTACCGAGGAAGAGACAGAAACTGCAGTGATTTGGTCTTGTAACCACAGCAACCGTCCTTGCAAATCCGCCTTGCAGGGAATGAGGCCAGGAGCGAAAAAGGAAGCAGGCTCCATGGGTAGCACCCAGGCTGCCTTCTTTCTTAGACAACACAGAAAGCATCCCCTACCCCACGGGGTCCAGGCACCGGGGGATCCAGGGATATCCTCTGTGCTGTTGGAGTCGGTCTGCTGATTCGCCCAGGACTGCATGGAGGGAAAGGGAAAAGGGGAGAAGAAGGAGGGTTTCATTTAATACTTAGGGGCTGGATATTTTGCCAGGCTCTCTACACGTTTTGTTTCCTGTGACCCTGAGGACCACTCTGAGAATATGATATTTAAGCAGAGCCTTTCCTCCCACGATGTCTTCTGGACCATCATGTGGGGTAGATGTGGGGTGGTTGGAAAAGGGAAAAGACAGAGCAGAGGGTAGAGAAAAGAAACTCACTGAGTGGCCACTTCCTTGTGCCCGGCATCCAGGCCAGGAGCTTGCCCGTCCCTCCCACCGCATCTTCCCTCATCCACCTCGGGCCAGCACCATGGCAATTACAGAGACTACCCTACAGTCGAGGAAACCGAGGTTGTAAGAGAATCTGCTGTCAGCTCACAGGCACACAACTCGCCTATGGCAGAATCAGGACTTCGATCCCCGGCGTGCAGATTCTGCTACCTCATCTCAGAGCAGCACACACACCTGGGCTCAGACTCACGTGGCTGCGTGTTGACATGCACCTGTAGGGCCACCTGGACAACCACGTTGCTGGGAGATGCAGCAGACGCCATGCTTTCTGAGATGCAGCCTTCCCTAGTTTTACGAGAGTCTCTCTGGGATCATTGGGGAAAAAATTAACAGAGCCAGAAGTACATCCATATTCTTGAGTCATTCAAGTGGAATGTATTCCTCTTAGAAGTAGCTCTCTGAGGAGGTTTGGCAGCCTACAAACCTTTCTGAAATTTGTTCAAGAGCAAATGAGCATCAAGCAACGCAGTATAACAGGACGAAGAGGACTTGCCTGACTCTAATACATGTAACAGATGAATTCTCAGTGCCCGGTCATTCCCCCATCACCCACTGAATAGAGGTTGGGCCCCTTGCCTTAGACACAAGAAGTGCCAAATCCCATCCTGGAGTGGGGATAGCTGTGCAGGTTTCTCCCCTTCCCGCTTAAATACTCTGGAATCTCTTGACTGTCTAATCAGGGAGCTGCTCTCTACCCCTTCATCACGACAAACAATGAAGGCAACACCTTTGTAAAACAAAATTAAGGTGCAGAGGAAATGGGGGATGATAAGTGAATGGCAATGATCCAAGGAGCTAGAGTTCCTATGGAATTAAAGTGGGAGGTCGAGGAAGGAAATCAGGCTCCCTTGTAGAGGATGATGGTATAATTAGATGACTCAGGAAAATGCTGATGGTGCTAAATCTCTCCACCTGGAAGTTCTAAGCATGTTTAAAAATGAATAAATCAAAAATTGGGTGGGACCTCATCCTCCTCCTAAGTTTTCAGAATCATAGAATGGTAGCATCTCCTACCCAGTTGGCTAACTGAGAAACCTGGAATATTCCTCCTATTTCACATTCTCCATCACCCCAGGCATCTAGTCTTTCTTACTTGATTTACCTCCTAAAACTCACCCCAACTTGCTTGGTTATTATGCCTTATCATTCCTCATCTGAATTATTTTAATTACTTCTAAAGGTAGTTTCTCCTTTGCCAGTTTGACCAATGCCCATTAAGCTGCCCTCCTGCCGTGGTGATATTTCTAAATTGCAAATACACTCTAGCCACTCTTATGATTAAATCCTTCTACAACTCCCCTATCTCTTTTAAGACAAGTCCCAACATCTCAGCATTTCTTGTCAAGATTTAAGGATCTTGTCCCTGTTTACCCCTTCTACCTGCCATGCCGCCTCTGCCCTCACCCATCTTGGGATGATCAGCGCTTGGAAGTTCTTGACCTTGCTGTGCTTCTCATGCCCGGATGGGTTCATCAAGTGTGAGCATCTACCATTACTTAGCTGATCCCCTCCCTTTCCCCAGCTAATTCCTTCTGTCTCTGCAAGACCCAGCTCAGGCATCTCCTCTTCTGGAGGTGAGCACTGAGCCCTGCGATCTGGCTACGTGTCCTCTCCTGGGCCCCTCTCGCCTTGACACCACCTACCATGTCGTGATGTAATAATTCTAAATCCTTCTCTGGCCTGGGATTTCCTGGACAGTCACTCTGCTTCTCACATTTTTATCCTCAGTACTTGTCACATACTAGCTGTCGATACATGTGTATTAAGTTGAAATGAACTTCTCCTCTCTCTATTTTTTCAACATTCCTGGGGGGTTCTACCAAGAATCTTCTCACTTTCCAGGCTTGTGTCCTTGAATCATCCAATACTCAGAGATTCCTTTCTTCCTTTTAAACTTAAATAACATAAAATATTTTGTTTTCATTTTTTTGAAAGAAGAAAACACAGTTGAGATTCTGCCATATAGAGGATCAGTTAAGTGAGGACATGGAGGGAAGTCTAGGGGAACAACAGGAGAAAAAGAAATGACTAACGTTTAGTTTGCAACTAATACGTAACAGGTACAATGTTAAACATCCTTACCTACTCACACCTAATAATTCTCACGGTCAGTCTTCTGATGTGGGTATTATTAGCACCTTATTAATGAAGATGAGACTGGGTATCACACTATGTCTCTGAAGAGAAAATAGTTAGAGAACTTAAACTAAATAGAAGGAAACATGTCTTATAGGACAAAGCACATAATGGACAGGTAAGAACTGTAAATATTCTTATTTTGAAATAAGAGATGCTGTTAAACATTTAAATGCAAATGAGCCATGTCTTTTATCTTAAATTGCAGAGTTTTAGGCAAGTGGCGGTCCAGTGATTAAGACTTCACCTTCCAGGGCAGGGGGTGCAGGTTCAATCCCTGGTCAGGTAGCTAAGATCCCACATGCCTCACGGCCAAAAAATCAAAACATGAAACAGAAGCAATATTGTAACAAATTCAATAAAGACTTTAAAAATGGTTCACATCAAATATATATATATATATATATATATATATATATATATATATATATAAATGTCTTATCTGAACAAACTCAGTTTAGAGGAAACCATTCAGCAGGACCATACTCTCTGCCGCTCACCCTTCCACTCTCAGCTCTGCCTGTGCTCCCCAGTCTCTGCTTCCTCTTACCCTCATCAGAAAGGTTTATGGAGTTTTGAGATCCAATGAAAGACTCTCAACACCCCCCGCCAAAAAAAATCCTTCTATTGCAAGCAGATTTGACGTTCTCTAGATGGTATGTGCTGTGGTCCTGGTGCCCCATTTATTTGCATAGTGATCTACCTGTTCACAATATCCCCTGCCTCCATCAGCTTACTGCATGCCTGGGACAGGGGCAGAGGGAAGAAGCGTCCTAATTATCTCTCAATATTTGCTCCCTCTGCAGCACCCTCTCATATCTCTATCCTAAGAGCTGCAATATGACCCTGTATGTTTTCTTTGTATACAGCTGTTTTCACTTCTTAGATGTGAGATCCTTAAGGGAGTTCCTCTCTAAATTCAATGCATGGATGAATAAATGAATACACGGAAAATCATTTAAGGAAAAAAGAGACTTCCTAATGGACAGATGAACATGTTAAAGAAAGGTAGCATCATCTGTAGCTTGAGGGTGCTGGTTTTTAAAACTGATCATAGGATTTGGTACTAATCAGTCCCATCCCCTCGTCTTCATCAAAATAGGTCATTTATTTAACAGAAAATCAAACAGAAAAGAAGGAACACCTGCCAGTTGAGGTCTCTCCTGTCTATTTCCTCAGTCAGTTCTCATGTTCATGGCTTGACTACCTTCCTAGTGTTAGAAAGTTATACATTAACATCTGCTCCTCGGGGTGTTTCCACCACACTCCCAGTTCCCCACCTTCTGCCGGCTGTCATAATCTGGATAGGAGGAAGTATGTCCTTAATAAATATCCTAAAGCTCTTCTCTACGTATATGTTTTTAATAGGGTGCATTGTGGGTGAAGGTAATGAAAATGCATCCTATCGTTTAGCTGCCATGCTTAAGAATAACTAGATAAAGCCTCCCCTGCAGAATGGAAAGGTAACAGCAAAGATTTTCATTACCCACTTCAAGTGGGTTGGTAAATAGGTATGTCTGCCAAAGACTGGTTGGAGGATGCTTGCTGGATGGATTGACAGGTGAAGAATGGCTAGACAGTTTAAATAAATAGGAGGGGAACTGTCATATTAGGGTGGTGCATGAGTGAATAGATGGAATAAGGGTTAGAAAAATGGGGGAATAATATGTGAGTGAATAGGTGAATGGTTAGCTGATGGAGAAATAAATTGGTACATCGATGATTGATGGAGCTGAGTGGCCAGATGAAGTGAAAGACCGATAAATGTCTATGCAAGCAGGCAAGCAGATGGATGGGTAAATGCTGTGGTATGAACAGGAGCAGGAGAGGGTCAGGCGAGGATGGAGAGAGGATGATTAAAAGGAAGAAGAAAAAGGAGAGGGTGACGGGGAGCTCTAAAGGCATTAAGACGTTAGAACTGGAAATTCATTTCCTCGACAAGTCATGATTTTACAATGAGTCTGAGGAAATTAGAAACGCTCCATCACTGGTACCCACCATGTCCTCCGTATTTTAATTTACAAGGAACATGATTGAGTCTATCAAGTTATCTGTGTTCCATCCCCTGTAGGGGAAACAGAGTCATGAAAGGCCAGGATTAGCCCTTGTCTGTCTAGGAAGCCTTGAGAAACAAGCCTCATAACTCCAGCTTGGGGTCTTGGCCAGAGAAGTTGTACAACTGAAGAATCTTCCCCCACTTTCTGCTGCGTGCCCAAATACTCATCGGCCACTGAACTAAGCTTTATTTGGGGGCAGTCTTAGGAATCCAGTGGTTGAAAGGGAAACAAAAACTGCCCAGGGAATTTTGATAGAACACACTGAGGGGGGTAAATTCACCAGTGGTGCAGCTGAGGAGACAAAGATGAGCAAGGTAAAACGTCCAGTCCAAGATCACACACGTAGTCAATGGCAGAGCTCAGAAGGGTTGGTTGATGTATAAATGGTTGGTGAGAATCTGGGTTGCAAGAAAGGGGTTAATACCTATTCCTTCAGAAGAGCAGATGAATGTGTGACCAAGTGGTGGGAGCTTTACTGAAAGAGAAAGATGTTTTAGGAAAGACAATCGGAGGAAAGGAGCTCGTTCTCCAGATCTCTTTCTCATGCTATTACCCTATAGATGCTACAGTAAACCTAAGACAGAGAACAGTTCCTCCAATGGCATGTGGTTTTAGGAATAAATGTGCTATCATAGTCACCATATTTTCTCATACTGACTCCTGTCAAAGTCGTGCTTGATCGAGTGGACTCAACCTGCAAGAACTCTTAAGGAGTGCTCACACCAAGCAGTATCTGGTCATTCTTTTTCTGAAACTTCTCTTGTGATTTCATTTTAGCCTAGGTCAATAAATAGTTTAGACTTTGAGGCTGCAGCTGCATTTTATAATATTGTATTTTATATTATTTGTGTCATAGATATGTGATATACAATTGTAATATGAAATTGCCTAGGCTTCATAGTATTCTCCATGCATGTGGATACATACATGCATGAGAGAGAGAGAGAGAGAGAGAAATGCTACTCAGTTTTCTGGTTGCATCTGCTTCCCAAAGCCTAAACCACACACACGGGAGAAGCATAGCCTGCCTAGTTTTCTCCATTCCTGGATACCCAGTGAGGTGTCCTAATAAACAGCCCCCCAAAAGTTACAAATTTCTTTGAACTTTATTGATACACTGCACAATCACAACCATCTCGTATTCATCCTGAATTAGAAAAGGTTACAACTACAATGTAACATGCACAAAATTCAGGTAGTATATTCACCCTTAATACAATTATTGACAGAAATCAAGTCTTCATTGATTTTTGAAGGAAAAAATAAGAAAGAAAATAGAAGAAGAAAAAAAAAAACTCTAGAAGGCTGACAAAGTTATACTCTTGTATCATGTGATAAAATTTTAAAGCATTTGAACATAGATTTGTTTTAAGGATAATTGTGAAAATGGGCACACCCATGGTCTGACACATCTATAACGGCACCATTGATAAGTCATATTTTTTTTTAATCTAGAGGACTCTGAACTTGACAGATACATTTTCGTACACCCACACATTCCTCACAACTGCACTTTACATGTCACAAAATGTTCTGAATGATTTAAAAAGCTCCCTTTAATTAACACAAGGGCAGCTATTATTACTTATCATTGCTATGATTGATATCATTATAAATCTGCCAATAGCATAGAATGTGGCCCCCCCCAGAAAAAGAGCAGAGGGTTCACCATCTTTCCTTCCCCACTCAGGGTCATGGAACAACTAAAACAACCCTGTGCCTTTAAAAGGGCACTGTTGAAAGAAACAAAATGGAATGTCTTTCAAAATATGGGAAATTAGGCTTCGCTGGCTACTTTCAGGCTGATGACAATCGTGTCTAATTGAGTCCACTCCGCATCCTCTTGGACTGCCAATGCTCTGCACCTGAAGGTAAATTGCACTGGTTCTGCTCTCTCTTTTTGCCACATCTTTTAATTGCATATCTATTTCTTCCTCCTTTCATTTACTTCTCTTCTCTCAAGAAATGAGGGAAATGAGACTGGCATCTTTATTGTTGGCTGTTAGTGATGATTAGGAGTTTTCATCATATGGTATTTTTTGAAAATGTTGCCTTCCTAGTTACACACCTGTGAAGTTTTACTGCAACTGCTCCAACTTATTTGTCTTAAACTAAAATAAACAAGGAAGTTTTGAAGAGTAGGAGGGGAGGCAATTGGGCATAAGTTTCTAGGAGCAGGGCTCATGCAAAACGAAAGAAAACGATCCTCATTTTTGGAGAAAAAGAAAAAAAAAAGAATTTTGCCAACTAGAAACATTTTATGCTGCTTCCTCGAATTCCAGAGGTTAATTTTTTTTTTTTTTTAAATTCTGTGGAGGTTTCTGGTGGGGGGAAGGGAGGCTGGTTCCAGGTATGACAAAGCCAGTTTTTCTCTGGTGAGGACTCAGGGTCAGATTAGAAAAGATGACATGGCCCCTTCTCTCACCCCATTCCTCCCCTCCTACCAATAACATCCACACACAGCCACAGAGGAGAAAATCTTCCCTTGGCACTGGAAGTACCCACCAATCCACAGCCACTCCTGATGCACTGCGGTTGACAAGCTCTCCTGGAGACGGACCGCCCAGTTTAAGGTTCTCTACTCTTCTCATGTGACTTTTCCCGGCATAAGTAGAGATCACCAACTCCTCCATGTGGAGAGCAAGTTGCTGGATTGATGCAGAGACACATCCTTGAACTCATCCTTGGCTGTGGACTTGTCCCGAGTCCCAGAGGACACCTCCCACCCAGGTTTTGAGAACTAACTGACCAACCTGTGAAGCGAATTGTCTAGTGTGAGGCGTGGGTTTCAGAGGAAAGAGCCCCAGGCCTCTCTGTGATGCACAGCCTGAACTTCCCTTCTGTTTAGTTGAATACAACTAGAGCAGAACAGCCACACGTCATCTCTCTGTATAAAATAGGTGCATGTTTTGACCACCACTCGCCTGTATGGCCTCCCTCCCCCAGTTAAAACAAGAATGAGAAAAACTAAACACATTTTCTTCAACTTGCAGAAGACGGTATCAGGCACTTGACATTAAACTACTGAAAAGCAAGCTTGGCCAGGGCCTTAACACTAGCACTGGCATTGGAATTACTTTGGTGGGAATACGTATTAACTTGGTCTTGGAAGGGGGAGGGTTTCAGAGTACCTACATAGCTGAGTTCCTCTCACCTGATTTCCTGATAAGCCTTATTCAGTTTCCTTCCAACGTGCAAAACCTATGAAGAGCCACACGTCCTCAGAGACTTCATAATTCATTTTTTCCTCCTCTACCCTAACCTCTGACCCCATCACTGGCACCTCGAAAAAAATCTCTCCAGCAGGGCTTATCCATCCACCTGCCATATGTAAAGTGAATATGGATATTGTCTTTAGTAAGCGTTTGCTGCTCTATATGTTTCAAGATGCTGGGTAACAGCTCCCGTCCTATGGAGCCATCCCCACCAAAGGAACCCAAACAACCCAGAAGCTGGAGTACATCTGTTGTGCAGAAGGGTTTTCTTTCCCACTGCCCCATTTCCTTGGGTCTTGTTTCCTTGGTTTTCTTTATCCCAGACAGCTGAGGATTAACGGTAGGAGTTTTTCCCTCTGAAACAGGGCTGGAACCTGTAACTACCAGACATGCTTCCCAGTATCCAGTGGAAGAGGCTGCATGGAGTTCCACAGTGAGTCTGAGACCCAGGCTCATTGTGCTTGGAAGGTTCTGGATCCTCCTGGCTGAAGGAGGATGGGCGCCTTCCTCTAGATCAAGTCCCGGAGTGAGGAATATGCCCAGCTTGTCCATTTCAAGCACCGCGTTCTCCAAGACGGTACCGTCTCCACAGCCTCCACACTTATGTTACTCCAAAGGAACAAGGGTATTACCAGCAGAACATTCAAATGACACATTAAGCTCTCCTTCAGTGTCTGACACCAGCCCCACTCCAGGAGTCCCGTGTGGTGACAGGTCTGAAACACCGATGTCCGACCTGTAATTCTGACTCCACGCCTGTTCTAGACTGTTCCTGGAACTTGAAACCCACACACTGCTTTTGGCACATCATTTACGTTCCCCCAGTCTGGCTCCTGGCAACTCCGTGGGAAATGCAGATGTCTCTTTACAGCTGGAAAGTGTAATATTAATTTCATTCACGCCAGCTCTCTTACGGAAGCGCCTAGCTTCTTGTACGCCAAGACAGCCTACGTGTGTGTGTGTGTTTCTACACTGTGTACGTCATGTTCATGTGCTATAACGGACAAAAACAAAGAGGCGACATTTCAGAGGAAGAAGATCAATTAAGCATCGAAGTAATGGAACTCTGTGGAGCTGGTATTTCTCATATTTTAGACTGTGGAGCTGAAAGAGTTTTCCAGCAGGTCTCCAGCAGGCCTGTGAGACAGTCACTGTTGATGTTCCTTCTCATCCTCAGCAGGTCACTCCCTGCAGCACAGGACAAGGGCACAGCCCTGCAGGTTTTCAATGTCATTCTCTTGCAACCCTGGCACACTTGCTGGCTGAGTCCTTCTTGTCCCAGGAGACAATACAGAAAGATCAGGTCAGCTCTTCTTTGTGTTCTGGAAAGATCTGCTCTGAACATGGAGAGCTGAGGGCATTCTTCCCCAAAGCTCCTGGAGAAGCAGCCTGTATCCAAGGAAATTGTGTGTCACTTTCCCCTTCTGTTTGCAGTGTTGTGTTAATCAAGTGCTTGGAAATTGTCAGTTGCTCAAGTGCCCTCAGCTCAGAAGAGCTTCCTGAAACATATACCAGAGTTGTCAACACCCCCCCCCCAATGTAATTGGCTTTCATCAGCTTTTTACTGGATAGTTTTCAAACATGAAACCAAAACTGGAGCAGAGAGGAGACAATAGCAGAAGTCATCCCACTCAGATGGACTGTTCTCTTCACACTGCAGAGACAGAGGTGTGTTTTTTCTCTCACTTTCTTGCTATTAAGCACAGTCCCATAGCTTCCTGGCATGCACTTTCTTGAAAGGCTGAGAGAAACATAAATTTTGGCACCTTGTCCTTCCGGTAAGAAAGAAAAAATACTATACTCATCAAGGCTTTGCCAAGGCTTATCTGCTTCCCAAGAAGGTGTTTCTCAATACACAGACAGTCTCTGCTGGGAAGAGTGAGTGACCGATCATTCGATTGCTACTTTTGTCCATCTCTTACCAGTATCTACTTTGGGTAGATGGGCTAGCACATTCCAGACAGTCCATGACATATTGCCTTTCTATGTTGTTAGCCTGTGAGATCATTGGCTTTCGCATGAGAAGCTGATAGGTCATTTTGAAGATGCCAATATCTGCAGAAGGTAGAGGAGACATGAATCCAGTGGAATAGACACAATATGGTTAGAGATTAATGTGGTGATGGATTGATAGTGAAGAGTGGGGAAAGAAATAGAAAGACATAGAAAGATGTGTTAGATAATTACATTGATAGATTGATAAATAAAGTAAATAGATTGCTAGAGAAGAAGATGGGTGGGTAGATAACTGGATGGAACGATCAATCAGACAGTTGAGTAGATGGATAACCATATGATTACTTTCATAGAGAGCTTGATAAAACCTAAATAATCACCCATCTACGGATCATTGTTTATGAACTGGACAACATTTTTTTGAGAGAAGTACCATCCTCAAAATGCTTCCCCCTTTATTTGGTCACATGACTTCTAAATGTTTAGTTTTGGGTTGTGTGTATATCCTTAAACTTCAAATCCCTATAGCTGGTAGAGAAAGCAGATAGGGCAGAATGGCTAAAAAGATGGCAATGTTTCATATATATTTAGAGAGAGAACTTCCCAGAAAGAAAGGATGTGAACCCTCATGTAATTAGACAATAATAAACATGGAAGGAGTGATATGTACATTATAGTCAGGAAAATGGTCCAAAGCTTAAAAGACGCAGATAATAGGAAACTTGGATATAATTCTTGCTGTGCACTACATTATAAGTGAAGTTGTGTCTTCAGGGTGTTTATCACGAGGCACATTTTCTGCCCAGATGGAGCTTATGGTTTACTGGGGGGGGTCGGGTTGGTGGTGACGGTGTTGGGAAGGCAGAGGAAAGGGAAGGGCCAAGGTAGAGGAACAGATTCCATTTTTGGACACACCAATGAATGATTATCCTACACATGGTAGAACCCTGCACACCCCTCCCCACCAACCCCGCTCATTCAAACTGGATAGAAAAATCAAATAAACAGACCAACCAAACAAAGAAAGAATCAAATCAAGAAGAAGAACAGAAACAAACAAAAAGAAGCCCAAACTGGTTTGCTCTCCGCAGTGTAGGTAAAGTCTGTGATATGGAGAAGCAGGCGTTGCTCAGAAGACCTATGGTTTCTTATCAAAACTTGATGAAGAAGTGGGCAAAGAGGGTCCCTGATAGCCAGAGGCAAGCCAGCGCTCTAGAGGCCGAGTTTACACCATCAATGACAGCTCCAGGCCCTGTGTGGGAGAAAGAGAGACAGACCCATTAGCGCACACCCAGAGGGCACCATCCTCATCCCCTGACAAGCACCGCATAGACATGCTTCTCTGTGAGCAGCTCCCACCCACCAGTGACCCTTCCAAGTCTGCGTAAATGGAAAGTGCCCACTGGGAGAAACTCAAAGGGGCTTATCACTGGGATGCCTGGACCCTACAGCCTGCTCTCAAAGACTGAGGTTTAAAAACTAAAAGAGGGAGAGAGAGGGAATGGTTACACGTGCAGGCTGACAGGTTAGGGCAGGACCTTTGTAAGCAGCGCCTCTACCTGTGTTCTCTCCTTGGAAATCGTGTCCAGAACAGGGGTGGGAGGGGAAGGAGGGGGATGAGGGTCAGAGTGGAGGGAAGAGGTGGGAGGAGGAAGGAGAGGAAGAGAAGATTTTGTGAAACACAGGAGTCTAGGTGTTGATGTGGCTGACTTTTCATCTGGTGTGACTGGGATATTGGGACGGCGTCTCCCAAAGCTGCTGAGGAAGAATGAATACGTACACCCAGAGTTTTAAAGACTATGGTTGGGTTTATCCCAGCAGTCAGCGATGCGTCTCCAGAGGTGACAAAGATGACCCCCGTTCTCAGACCCAACAGCCACCTTACGCCCCTGCCTGGCAGGACTCTCCCTCAACCTCTTTCTTTCTTCTTCCCTCTCTCTGGCCCTTTTACACAGCCCTCGTGAAACCCTCACATTCCGCTGTGAAATAAGACCATGGAATCACAGGTGCGATTCCTTTCCCTTCATCTGCATCCTTGAGAAGACAAACCATGTGCACTCGGATCGCCTTGCCTGTTCCGAGGGCCCAGGGTGGAAGGCTGAGTGTCCAGCTCTGCCCCTGTACTCCTCCATCACCTTTATTTACCAGCATCAGAATTTAGGGTCATAAGCAAGACAAGAGTAGCCAGCGAGCAGGGAGCAGAGTATTCCGGGGAAAGCAAAACTAAGTGTTAGTCCAGGGATTAGAAGCAACTCTGTAGGGCCAGTGACAAACGGAAGGAGTGACAGGCAAGAAACGCAGGGCTTCACCGCCTCCTTTACTAGTAAATTGGCTTGTTGGAAATAACTTTACTACTGAAAAAAGACTCAGTGGTGCAGGGTCTCCTCAGACAGGAGCCATGTCATGTGGCTTGCTGGTCATTGTAATGGCGCGGATCCAGGGCTTGCTGGGCGGGCAGAGATGCTGTCAGCCTGGGGATGGATGGTTCTCTCACTCCAGCAGCTGGCATCCAACTGTTCCCAACTGTTATAGAGTATTTGCAGATAAGGGCCGAGTCCAGCCCTTAGCCCATTGCTATGGTCCCCACGACAGCTTCATAAATATTTATAGAAAGTAGCCTGACTCTGGGGCCCCATCAGTCCAGGCATATATCCTAGGAACTGTACTGGCCTACGGAATGTGCTGAGGTTGAAAAGGCCCAGTTTGAAGCTCAAGGTAATTCTCTATATTGTCTTCTGCAAAAGATGAGTGATTTAGATTTTTAAATGAGTTTAAAAGGAAATGGGCAACACAGATGTATAAGACCCATATGTTTTTGTAAAGAATATTTAAAGTAAAAAGTATATATTGTATATATGATATATGTTCACTAGTTATATATATATATATATGTATATATATGCATGTGTGTGTGTCTTTGTCTAATTCATTATATTGATATCAACTTAAGAAACAATTGAATGGGCTCCATTCTAGATAGACAGAGGCCTTTAGTTTAGGAATCACTTTATTCCAAGTTCTACCAGTGGGCTTAGCATTTCTGGGGATGTCATGCTACCAGCACAAGGTTGAATGTAGCTAAAACAAACAGGAAAGGAGGAGTATTAGGAAGACAAAGCAGTGCGAGCTGCAGGGAAAGGAGGAAGAATCATCAAGAGGGCAGGTAGCAGTGGCAGGAAGATGTTCATGCTGCTTAGGCAGGGGTGTTACAGCCTCAGCTCGCTTCAACTGAGTTCTCCAAGGAGTGGAACTCTGAGGGGCCTCGGTAGGCACAGAGGCTGCTCAGCCACTTGGGGGGATGAGATAAGGCGTACTTAGATGGTGCTTTCTGTGTGGCAAACATGACTCTAAATGCTGAACATCTAATCCATTTTATCTTTATGAAACCCTATGGCATTCCTATTTTATTTTTATTTTTTATTTTTTCCTTGTTTAAAAGGCTTTTAATATAAAGCAGATAACTTTTTGCAACATTTCCCAAACTTTTCATTATCCAATTGGCTGAGGCTTGTCAACGATTATCATTTCACAACATCTCCATTTTTTTTTACATCTTTATTGGCGTATAATTGTTTTACAATGGTGTGTTAGTTTCTGCTTTATAACAAAGTGAATCAGTTATACATATACATATGTTCCCATATCTCTTAAAAATACGGAACGCTTCACGAATTTGCATGTCATCCTTGTGCAGGGGCCATGCTAATCTTCTCTGTATCGCTCCAATTTTAGTATACGTGCTACCGAAGCGAGCACAGCATTCCTATTTTATAGATGGGGAATTGAGAAACAGAGCAGATAAGTACCCTGCCTATGGCCACATAAGACAATACACCCAGAGCTGGATTAGAACTGAGTCACTCTGTCTACAGGCTTGGTGCCCTTGATTATCACAACTCTTACTTCCTCTCTGTGGAAAACAATCCTTTGTGCATGTTTACCAGAGGCCACAGCATCATGGAATAATGGCCTGGGGATCTGGAGACCCAATTTCTCCATGTGACTCTGCTGCTTCCTAGCTGAGTGCCAGCTCCTCTCTGGCCTTGGTTCTCCCACCTGCAGTGAGAGGAGGCTGGGATGCATGACCTCTGAGCTCTTCTCCTTTAGTACCCTGAGTTACTGAATGGCTGGAAACTCTGCATCTGGTCCCAGAAGGGACAGCTGGGGAGCAGCCAGATGGCCTTTTCCAGTGGTACAAAACCATCACCACTCCTGCTTTCTGCACCTCAGCATGCCATCTCCTGAGACAGCAAGAGGGCACCAAACATTCCTAGACCCTAAAGTTTCCTTTTCTGTAGCCTCATTTTCTATGCATTTTCAGGAAATTTTATTCCTTAGCAGGCATTATAAGCCCTGCTTTAAGCATCAGATGACATGGCAATTTATTGACAGAGTGCCTCTGGCCAATCAGTGTATGAGAAAGGGCTGAGCTATTCTGGCCAAAGAGTTTACCTAATCTACTAGGATAGAGATGAAACTAGCCTTGCTTTCCTCTTATGGATCCTGGACACATTTGAGATTTGGCAGTTGGGCCTACCGGAAGCGAGGGGCCTACAGGAAGTCTCTCAGGCTTTGTTCAAAGCTGGGAGAGAGTGGCTTACGCCCGTGTACCATACTCCAGGTTGGAGGAATGTAAGACAAAGGCCATCAACGATGAACTGATTCTTTAATGGCATCTTCAAGGTAACCCTGATCCTACTGGAAATGAGGGGAAAAAAGGAATCTGGTTTGGGTCTCTCCCATAGGCTTTCTGTATGCTAAGGCCACTCACCTGATTATGCAAATGCTTCTTTGTGTTTTAATACAGAAGAAGCAGTGGATTGCTGCTGTCTAGTGAACTGGTGTGGTCCCATGATTACTGCTATGCATCTGCCCTGCCTAGGCCTCACTGCTTTGTCTTTGCAGCCCTAAACCCTTTGGGGTAAAGTCTCTGACCACTGTAAAAGTGCAACCAACGCTTGGGACTTTGGCTTCAGACCAATTTGGGCTTAAATCCTGACTCTGTGGCTTGCCAGCTATGTGATCTCAGACAAAGCACTTGCAGTTTTCTCCTTGAAAATAGGGGTAATAATGTGGAGTTTTCAGGATAAAGGACTGGAGGGATTAGGACAGTGTCTGGTAGGAAGTAGTCATGTGATCGTGGGAAGGGCTGCTCTGGTGGGTCCATACCCCCTACCTTCCACTTGTTAGTTGAGGCTAATATTGGCTTATTTCGACCTTTTCCAAATACATTGATCCTGAGCTGGGTTTTGGTAGGTGAGAATGAAGAGGTGAGATGGGTGAGAGAGACCTCCGGCCATTAGGGCCTAGGAGGAGGGTGTGGGGCACTGGGCAGGGCAATGAGAGAGTCCAAAGCCATGCTCTGTGGCAAGGCCAAGCGCAAAGGACCAGTCCACGAGGGAAGCAGACCCCACGCTGGCCTCGGAAGCCATGCCGTCCACTCAACAAATGTGTGCTGGTGCTTTCATGTGCCAGGCTCTGTTCCAAAGAGGAAGACAGGCACAGCCTCTGCCTGCACACACCCCATCTTCCATTAGCTTTTTTTTTTGGCCACGCTACACTGCGTGCAGGATCTTAGTTCCCCGACCAGGGATCGAACCCGCGCCCCCTGAAGTGAAAGCTCGGAGTCTTAACCACTGGACCACCAGGGAAGTCCCCCTATCCTCCATTAGGACCTAGAATTCCTCTGTCCTAGTCTAAATCAATAAAGAAACACAAATATGTTTTAAGCCCTCACAGATTCTGAGAAGAAAGTCCTTTGGAACAAAATAATCCAACCTCCCTTTCATCACAGGAGCACCCTGCCTGTCTAAGAGGAGTGACTAGCAGAGCCAGAATTCACATTCAGAATCAGGGAGAACTGAATGTGAATTCTGGCTCTGCTAGTCACTTGCAGGATGACTTCAGATGAGACGGTTAACTGCTCTCAAACATTTTTTTTTTAATGTATAAAATATGTGCAGAGGTGGTTTTCTGTATACTTGCAGGGTTGCTCTGAGGATGAGTGAAGATGATACATAAAATCACTGAGTATAAGTAAAGGATGAATAACAATTGGGTCAATTAGAACCAGGACCATAACTGCTAGTGTCTAAAATAGTATCTTTTGTGGGGCTCCTGCTTTAAATAAAGAGACCCTATGTATACTGAATTATTAAAGATAATTGCCAAACACTCACTGAAAGCAAATGTGACTCTGGCTTAGCAAGTGACTGGTCTCTCCTGACAAGACCTGATGTGGCTCCAACCACAGGTAAAGGCTTCCCAAAGAAGGCCAGTTATTCTGAGGAAGTGCATGTAGAAGCCCAACTCTTCCTGTGGGCAAGCACCACATTCAAGAAATCTTTATTTATGGTTAACAGTGACTCTGTCTAATAGAATAGCTCTTACAAACATCAGCCTTAGTTAAATATTTTTCAGGGATAAACTAAAAGTGAGAACATGTAATTATGCCCTTTCCCCGCATTCCAGCCTCTCCTTTTCCCTTCCTCAACACTAAAAACGTATTGCTTCCTTCTTTCCTGAAGTTGAGCGTCTTTGAAAAGCTCACATGATGACACAAAGCCACAAAACCAACTGTGAATGACAACAATGACAACTAAATACCCTGAGGACATATGCAGACCAAAATAGTTAGTCCTCAGCACACAGAAAGAAGAGATAAAGAGACAGAAATGATCAAGAGATACATTCCAGAAATGGTAAATGTCACAAAGGTCAATCAATCAGTACGTGTACTCTGGGCCGGAGGGAAGATTTTATGGTACGGCCATGTGTGAGGCCCAGCAGCAGTAAGACAGTAAATAAAGAAAGAGGCAAACAAACAAATGAGTAAAATAAAGTCCACTTTGGAGAAGCTACTTCCTTTGTTAAATTAAATATACTACACATTACACATTTTTAAAAAGCAAGTTTGTTTGAGGGTTTACCATAGAATTAACCAGCAGCCCTAGCTCTCCTGGAAGCAAGGGTTTGCTGCTGCGCTCATGCGCTGGCTGATCACCCTCTGGAGGAACAGATTTTGAAAATCAAAGTACCCAAACTCAGCACAAAGCTCCCAGAAAACTATATAAGTTTACTGATGAGGATCCTGCCTCACAAGAGATTTTGAAGCTTAAAAATGGAGGGTCCATAACAAGTGAGAAACGTATTGAAATGTCACCCTTTTCCTTTCCATGATTGCAACGAAAATAAGGCACAGTTCTTCAGCAAGAAGTTCGAAAGCAAAGTGTTGCTGTAATCCTACTAAAATAGCAGGTGGTAGGGTGATCACATGAAGGAAAGAAAAGAGAAAAAAAAAAAAACCCCACAGCCGAGTTGAACTTGGTGTTAGCGCAGTGAGATCAAGGAGGCATCTGAAGTCTAAGAAGATACAGTTTTGTTCTGAAATGTGTATGGGTTTTATAAATATGAATGTGAACTATGTGACCTTCCTAATGAGGAACCAAAAGGATAATGATGTTTTTGGTGATTAAAAGAGAAGTGAGGAAATCTAATTAGAGGATGTGTGTGTTACACTTGTTGGGGAAACGTAAACCTATTTTCAGCAGTGCCGGCTGATGAAGGTGCATCACTCCCCTTCAAAGGGAGCTTTTCCTTCGTTGCCTTTAATTACAGCAGAACACAGGGCCCTGTGTTGTTCTACAAGGAAGATGAACGGGGCTTCGCAGCTCCAGGAAGCCATGCGGATAAAGAAGCCAAAAAGGCAGCCATCTCTGCTTTGTGCTCCCACAAAGCCCAAGGCCTAGGAAGTTCATATCAGAAGTTAATTCAAACCAGTCAGCTCATCACAACCCTGAAAAACGCAGGGCTTTGGTCTGTGCCAAACCAGAAGCTGGGGCGTGTGCTGACATCAGCACAGCCCGAGTGCTCTGTGTTAAAATCTAAATGCTCAGGCTAACGGCCAGATGTCAGTGATTCA
Organism: Hyperoodon ampullatus; assembly: GCF_949752795.1. Lineage (NCBI taxonomy): Eukaryota > Metazoa > Chordata > Mammalia > Artiodactyla > Ziphiidae > Hyperoodon > Hyperoodon ampullatus. Next base: position 83,864,611 of record NC_136920.1, on the reverse strand, counting down.
GACGGAGCAGGGTAGGGGCGTGAGGCAGTGACAAGGAGCCTCATCAGGAATGAAATGTGAAATGTCTGCATATTTTTTCCTAATATGTTGACATTGTGCAGGTTGGGGAAAATACAAATGATGAGGCTGCTGCCGTCAGCCAGAAACGATGGTGTTTCTCTCTGACTCATTCCCTCCCACCTGGATTTAAATTGTGGGTTTGGAAAATAAAAATCATGTACGTTATCAGCAGGAAATGGACAGGCACGTGCAGCTTTTGATGCCTCTGCCAGAAGAAATCATTTGATGAACGCCTTCCTAAACAGTCTGTCGGGATGTTTGCAATAGCCTCCCTCACAAGGGAGAAAGACCCTGCGGGAGGGGACCCTAAATTTCAAATTAGAACTGGGACGTAAGGGGGGCTGGAATGCAAGGGAAAGTGTCAGCCATTGACTTGGCTTCCCTACGGGGCAGTGGAGGAGACTATAAGACCTTTTGAGTATTTGGCCTTCCTTTGGTTAGTGAGGAGTTCACCCTGTAAGAGGCTGTAACGGATGCCCCATTGACTGGAAGATATATTTATTAATCCAACCAATGCTTACTGGTCAATAAGTATTGTGAGATACAGGGCTACATCCTTTAGTGCAGAAACAAATACAAACAAAATATAAGCCTAAGGGTAAACTACCAAGAGAGTCCAAAAGATGGGTGAGTGATTCTTCAGTGGAGTTCAGAAACACTTTATGGACGGGGTACCGTTGAGTGGAAGCTTAAATGGTAAGTACAATTTTATCAGGCAGAGAAGAGGGCAAACGCCTCCCTCTGTGACCCTTCAACACACTGGAAGAGACAGTATACCTACGGGTTAGAAAGAAACACGGGTTTAAGGTCAGACAGACCTGGGTGCAAAACCGGATGTGAACGTGTCCTTCTACGGTGGAATTCCTACCTGCGGGAAGGATTCAGTCACATGGCTTAAATTCTCTGAGCTCCAGGCGTACTTACCTCAAAGGGTTCTGAGCTGTCTGAAGCCCCTTCTGGCTGACACCTACTAGCTAGTAGCTTCTTCTCTGCTCTAGTGCAGCACTTATATTCTATATTCTATTGTAAATGTCTATTTACTTGCTTGTACAAGGTTGGGAAGTCTCCTCCTCTCGGTACTTAAATCCTAAATCTAACTCCTGGCACACAGTAGGCTCGAAACAAACATTCGCTGAATCAATGAATTGATGGACAGAAGCAGCACAGTCGAGGCTGGACTGTGCAATAGGATCGGGCATCCCCGGCAGGGCGGGGCGGGTGTCTAGCATGGTGGATGCAGAGAAGGCAGTGGGGAACTTGGGGCCACAGGGGAGGTTGATCTTGGAGCAGGAAAGGCCTTCGAGGGTTTTCTGGGAGGCAGTTTTCAGCAGGATGTGGACAGGTTCATTCTGAGTTTGGGAAGGGCCACCTGGTCCCGAAGCGGCAGATTGAAGAGAGATTATCAAAGACAAGGGGACCACCCACCGGTAAGAGAACGTCATAGCCAGACAAGGCCCCTGCCCCGGCGTGAGTGAGATGGCAGTGGCGGGAGGGCTGGTGCCTGCTTGCTCCGACCTGTTGGCTGACAGGTGTGGGGTGAGGGAGAGGAAAGGGTCAGAATGGCCGTGGAGACTGTAGTGAGGCGGTGGGTGAGAAGAGACGGTGCACGTTTGAGGAGGGAAGGGGTGCCAGGGAGAGAAAGATGGAGATTCCCCTGGGACATTCAGGTAGCAGAGCGTCTTATGGCTCAGAATTGATGAAAGCACTAGGGACACAGACAGGGGAGCCCCCAGACTGCTGCTCGGAGACTGTCTGGCTCCTGGGTGCCTACGCTTCCCTGGGAGAGCTTGCCTACAAAGCTCATACTCAGGACCATCCCGGGAGATTTTCATGAAATGGGTCTGGGGCCAGGCCCAGGTATCTGCATTTTTAAAGCACCCAAAGCAGTGGGCTAAGATCCAACTCTTGAAGATGCCTGAAGACACAGAAGACCCTTCTCCTCTTGCTGTAATGCCACCCATGGGCAGAAGGTGGAGGGACTAGAAGCAGATTGAGACCAAGAGGAAGAAGAAAGCCACAGCCAGTCACATCCTAGAAGCCAGAAGCAGGGTGTTGGGGGCCAGGGAGGTCTGGGGCTGAGGGGAGGCTGGGAGTTCGGAGGGACACAGGCCGTGAGACTGAGGCATGGATTGGGCTGGACTGGAGGTGAAGGGAGGGGAGATTCAGGATCCTCAGCTCCTACACCCAACCCGCAGGTCTCACCTGGAGCCACCTGGGGGAAAGGTGAGGTTGTTGGGAGCCTTTATAGAGGAGTGCAGGTGGGGGGCAGGGCATGACCAGCTTTCCGTGGGGTCCCTGGGTGAGGGCAGCCCAGGGTGCAGGATGAGAAGAGCTGGTCCGGCTGCCTTTAGTTGATGAAAATCCTGTCTGAAGAGCCAGCCTGATATGTATATGTACTCTGGAGGAATGGCCATTAGCAAAAGAAAATATAGATTCTGTCCTCATAGTTTCCAGGGGCCAAGAGGTAGGCCTTCTTCCTGGCTGCTCTGAGGGGCTGAGGCTTTGCCTTGAGGAGAAAATCCTGAGCCCAGATGTTGCATTAGCCAGAATATTTTGCCATTTTCACTTGCAATGACAAGATTCCTAGGAGCAGTCCCCATTCCCGGTACTTAACTCTTAATGTAACTTATTTGTGTCGCTGCTGCAATTGCACAGATAAAGTGTGAGAAATCTGTTTGTCTCTCGGCAGCATCCCCCTCCTTTCTGGCTTTGTTTGCCTTCTCTGTGCCTCTCCCCTGCCGGTTCCCGTAATACAGAAATACAGACGTTTACACGGCTCATTACGTGCCCCACACTCTCTGCAGTGCCGGATGTAATGAAGTTCAGAATGTTCCCTCCTTGCACCCTAAGGACAGAGGGATGGGGCCCCTTGCTCAAGACCCAGTGGAAGCAGAATGGGCTGGCAAGTCGAGAGGACGTGAGCAGCTTCTGCAAGAGGCAGAGCCGTGGCCAGCAAGCTGAGCCCGGCCGCCCCTGCTGCGTGCGGACCTGGCCGGGCTCCAGGATGCCAGGGCCCAGGTGGCCTCCGAATGCCTCACCCACTCAAGAAAGCTTACGGATACTTCGAGCAAGTTGCTTGCTATAGGCACAGCACCTGCTGCCATTCCCAAGGTTACGGATGCCAGGTTTTGGAGATCTGCTTCTTACCCTAGTTTCCCTTTGTTTTTCAAATTCAGAACAGAGACTTAGAAAGCTGGAAAGAAGCCTGGAGTCTGTTTTGTTCTGTTCTTATATTTTACAGGCAACCACGGAACAGAGAGCAGCATGGTTTGTGCCAGAGTCAGGACTGGAACTCAGTTTTCCCCATCCCCGGGCTGGTCTGTTCTCTACCTTCCGTTGCCTCTCCAGTCCTGGCAGTGGCCCGGGGCTTAGAAAAGTGTACAGTCTGAAATGCCACTTTGAGTTGGCACTCAGCTGGGTGACCTGTTCTATCTGTGCGGCTTCTGGAGGGGCAGCAACTGGTGGTGGGTGAGGAAGAAATATCCCACATCAAGGTCAGCCACTGATTCATCTTTGAGCATCACCCACCCTACCCGTGTTGTCTCTCAGTTTGCCTAAGCACTTCCCGTCTCAGCCCACTGTCTTCATAGCCTGTGTCTTCTGCTTTCTTTCGACATTGCTTTCATCTCATTTCCCTTTGTTCTGTGCGTGTAGGTAGGAAACATAGGAAAGACATGTTTGTGTGAGAGGCCTGTCATGAATGTATGTTGGGATGGGTTCACGGTGCAGAGTCCAAAGGGTCTCTAAAAACCAAGCTTACAGTCTTTGACGGCAAACACAAATGCGTGCCTGGGATGCAGGGTGTCTGTTTGTGTGGCTTTGGGGAATATAAGCAGATCGGTTATAAATGTTCAAATGGTCCTTTAAAAGAATGCATTCGGATTAGGTGCAAGAGGAGAGACAGAAGTGGAAAATGGGTTCAAACAAGCTAATTGTTGACACGGGCTTCGTGTGGTTGTGGCTGCATTGGGATATGAAGCTGTGCCTTTCCTAGGAGCTGAATTGTGTCCTCCAAGTTCATAGGTTGGAGCCCTAACCCCCCATGTGTATTTGGAGATGCAGCCTATAAGGAAGTGATGAAGGTCAAATGAGGTTATAATGGTAGGGTCCTGATTGGCTAGGATTAGTGTCTTAATAAGGAGACACACCAGAGAGCCCTCCTCCACCCCCCCAGCTCTCTTCTCTCTCCCTCTCTGCACATGCTCAGAGGAAAGGCCATGTGAGAACGAAGTGGCCGTCTACAAGCCAGGACGAGAGCCCTCATCAAAAACAGCTGACAGAGATCTTCCTGGCTTGATCTTGGCCTTCTGGCCTCCAGAACTGTGAGAAAACAAGCTTCGGTTGTTTAAGCCCGCAGGCTATGCTATTTAGTTATGGCAGCCCTAGACGGCGAATGTATCCTTAATCTCCACGCATTGTTGTTCTCGGCTGTGACACACTTCTCTCCCGAGTTAATGGTACAGAGGGACAAGCGCCCGTATCACCTAGCTGTCAGTCCTGGAACCTTTCTGTCGGCCCCCCACGGGCAACCCCACCGACTCAGGGGTGATGGCAGGGTCAGTGGCAGAGCAGCAACCCAGCCACACACTTTCTTCTAAGTTTTATCAAGACCTAGGGATGGACATTCACAGACACCAAGGTGTGGGCAGAGCCAGTGGCCCATGATTTTCTCGGATCCAGAGCTGTGGAAAGGGCGGCTGCAGAGCTGATTCCAGATCTGGAAAATTCAAAAGTTACCATTTGCTATGTGGCTGAGATTGATTCCAGACAGGGAGGGTGAGGCTTCCACTCGGGAAGCAGAGCTGAGGCCCCAGCTAGCACGTGAGGGAGGGTGAGAGTGTGTGTGTGCCTGTGGTTCACACCCTCATCCTTTGGGAAAACCCTCCAGCACTGAGGAGGGGTCTGGGTCTGGGTCTCATCAGCACCTCTTCACTAGCTATGCGAACTTCAGTGTCACTTAGCCTCCTGGGTCCTCCTCTTACCCATCTTTAAAATGGGGTTAATAACCTGTCTTGCATGGAACTAACATGATGCCTGGAAACCAATAAATACTGGGTAAATGGTAGATATTATGATGATCATTTTGAATCATGACCCAAGTACTTCTATTTTTAAATGAAGCTTTCAGAATTAAGTCATTAGCCCTTTCTGCCTTGGGCTGGAGGAATTATACATTCATACTAGTGTGATTTCCCCATGGAGACGATCATCTGGTAATCCATTTGGTGTCTAGGCTGGGTTCCCCTCGCTGCTGCTGTGTACAAATAGCAGAATACTCATCCCTCTTAAGGCCACCAAGTAGAAGTTTATTGTTTTGGCGGGGTGGTGGGGAAGCCCTTCTCCGGAAACATATAACGATATTTCATATGCACGTGTGTGAAAGCCATCATATTCTACATGCTTGCTACCTAAACTGTGCAGACCAACCCCCTGAAGTCTAGCCACTGAGGAGAAATAAACCAAGGAGGTGGAGCAGGCAAGCCTGTCTTTGAAGGAGGCTGAAAATCAAAAGCATAGGCATTCAGGCAGGCAGAGGAGTGAAGGAACATGCTATACCCACCTGCCACTGCTGATGAGGGGCTTATTTCTAAGACACACACAGCAAAATGCACACACAATGCAGAGAGAAAACAAAAGACATAGATCACACATTTCAGATGGTTGGTGGACAAAGTTTAGTTCATGTCAATGCTGAAAGCTTGTTCAGGGTCTGAGGTCCACGTGAAAAATGAATACCTTTTCGTCCTATTCACCAGCCACTTCCCTCTAACCAAATCTCAGCAAATAAACACGCACATACACACACGGACTATCGCCACAAGCTGGGCCTGGCCCGTGGGGTGAAATGTTGCACAAGGAGATGGACACAGTAGCGCGAGAATTGAGTGAGGGAGGGTGAGGTCTCCCAAAGGGCCGCTCAGGGCTCTGGAGGCCCCTCCCCCTGTGTGGGAGGGAGAGACCTGCAGAGAAGGGATGGCTGTCTCAGCTGTGGACAGAGTAGTCGTCCCGATGAGGAGTCAAGCCCCCTGCTCCGTTCATTTCAATGAATGAGAACGTGACATGCAATCAACATGAGAATCATGATGGCAGCAGGTAACTTGGTTTAAAAATTTTAATATAACCCCTGGAATCATCGACTCTTACTGTAGAGGGTATCTTAAAACTATATCTAATTTACCCCTCTGACCAACAGACAGTACTACAATCGACCTGTTCCATGGTTCCATCTTGTTTACGGTAACCAGTGTGCAACTTGGTTCAGAGTTTGGTTTACTCCTTTGCTGAGGTGCACAGCTCACCTTGCATGAGACCAGGAGGTATCAGTTACCTTGCAAACCCCACATACCGTGTGCCAGGAGAATGACGGTAGAGGTGCGTTCGCATCTAAGGTGGGGGATTGAGCCCTACGGACGGACACAGGCCAAGCAGGGTGTGCCCTCCTCCCGCCCGAGTCCCTGGAAGCCCTCACCCCACCAAGCCCCATGTCCAGGCCTCCTGCACTCACCATACAGTGTGATGCTGGCGTTGGTATTGCCAAGCTTGTTCGTGGCCACACAAGTATAGTTCCCATAATCCTTCTCTGAGACATTGAAGAAGGTCAGTGTGGATATGTGGCCTCTGTTCTCGATCCTCATGCCATCCAGGCTGGTGGCCAGCCTGCAAAAAAAGAGGAGGTACGACGGGTTTGGTTGCACACACAGAGTGAGGCAGCAGACAGGAGGGTCTGGGGAAGCCCAGACGCCGCAGATGGATCCACGCACACACTCTCCTCCTCACAAAGCCCTTCCCTCGGACAAACCCGGCCCCTCTACCCTCCAGCTGTAAGCACCACGGACTCCATCAGGGGCCAAAAGGGAAGGGCACCCACGCTCCAGGGCTACATCCCCCTAGTCCTTGAAGACCACCGTGTCTACAGCTAATCTGATTCTGAAACAAGGTCCATCAGTTTTGTCCACTTCCCAGCTCCCTCTGTGTTTTGTTTCTGGTTCTAAAAGGAGACTCTGTTATAATGGAGGCTGTAATCAGTTTGGTTTTGCCGTATCTTCCCCCCGGACTTCATCACCCTCCTTCCACGTGGGGAACGATCCGTCAGCTCTGCTTCGGATATGCCCTGTTTCCGCTTTCAAGGTACCTGGTATCTTCCTTGAACCACTGGAATTCAGCCGTGGGCACTGCAGAGGCTTCACAGCTCAAGATGCCCTTCTGGCCAACAGAGACACCTGTGTTCTTGGCTTTGGAGATGTAGGGCGGGTCTGCAGGGAGATGCAGAGCGAGTCCGTGATACAGGTGAGAACCACATCAGTCACCTGCTGCGCACGTCCCCCTGCCCAGCTAAACGATCATGTATTTTAGGAAAAGGACTTCTTGCTTGAAGATACTGTGTTTACCCCAGCATCTCTTCAAGCCTTCACACTAGCCCAGAGTTCATGAGTCTCCCCATTAGCTAAAAGTTCTGACAGTCACAGGAAGACTCCATGGCCCTGGAGGTGGTGATAAGCACAGCAATCTGATTCTGTATTTTCCTGCTGGAAACAACTAGGGTCTATCAGAAAATGACATTGCCATTACCTCTTTGTCCCCCTAATCCCCATGCCCTCCTTCCCCCTGGAACTCTCTGACAGTGGGTCTACTCACAGTTGACAGTGATTTTTACTTTCCTCACATCAGGGGCAGCAACATCATTCAAGGCGCTGCATTCATACTCCCCGGACTGGTCACGTTTGATGTCAGAGATTTCCAGGTATTCGTCCTCACTCACAAAGCCCTGGCCATCTGGGAGGAAAGAAACAGACAGAGACAATCAAGAAACTGTGAAACCAGGGGCATAACTGTACTCAAAGAGCTTAGAAGAGAAGGAATACAAAAGGCATAAAATGGAGGTTTGAACATCAAGTCAAAGATTCTGGACATTATGTTGGCCCCAAAGTATTTGACGAAATTCTCTGCTTGAGTCTTGGATCAATGGATTTTTGTCCAAGTCACTTGAACTTTTCAGACCATTTGATAAGAAGGGCATATTATTATTTTTCTTACATGATTATTATGAGGACTAATTAAGAGAGTACATATGAAATACTGTGGCACATTAGTAAGCTTTGATATTTTTAAACAGAATTGGCATGATCAATAATATAATTTTTAAAATGTGGCAATAACTTTAGGGTATGTGAGTATGGACGTCTTCATTTTTCACAATGTAGAGATGCCTTTGTACACAGAGTACAAACTACTAACTACTTGTAGAATGAATAAGTGATCATTTAACAATTTGATACAAACAGACACAAAGCAGGTGGTTGGTTTCAAACTGTCCTGGAGAAGATAAAGTGGAGAATGAATGAATGAGGAAGCCCTTCTTGACTGCTATGTAGTAGGTGCTCAATAAACATTGGCCAACGTAAAATAACCCTGAGATCCCCAGAACCTGGGGTGAGGGAACTCAATGGGTGTAATACGTGGCTTTGTAGGACATTCTGGAGGCTTCATGCTCAGGCTTTTGTGAAGGTTGCAATTCATGATCCTAAATACTCTGGGGCAGCAAAATTGACATTTCTTGCAGTCACTATTACACGCTCTTTCACAATCTGACCCCTCTGCTTGCAAAGAGGACAGACCTTCTGTCTTAAAACACAAATGTCCTGAGGCTGTCAAAGCACCAGGCTCCTGTGAAAACCCAGCCAACCCAAAGGTCGAGGAGAAAGTACATCCATTTGCATTTGTTTTAAGCCTGATACCTGATTCCTTTTTATGCTCCCTGCATGAGAGCAAAATTAGTTTTCAGAATGATAAAAACACATTGTAACTTTTCTCACACCCTGTAGAAGCGTAGCTGATCCAATGGTTGCTCGACAAATTAAGTCTGGGCCCATGATGGGTGTGACGCAGGAAGTGGGGTGTCCTGGGGGTGGGCTGATGGGCAGACATGAGGCCACTGCTTTGGCATCCTGACTCTCCTCCACGTGGAAGCATTGGGGTATCCCTACCACCCTGCCCCTTTCCCAGGACACTGGCTTTTCAGCTCTCGGGGCCTTGCTTGCCCCCATCACCCAGCCCCACCGAGGTCACCATGCCCACCCAGGCTCTACCTTCAGTGTCTGGATGTTGGTGATCAAGGCCAACCCCAGAAGGTGTGGGGCTCCAGGCAAATACGTAAACAAACCGAGTCACTCAAAGTCAGCTAGGAGCCCAATCTCATGCTATTCTTTGAAGGAAATCGTGCATCCGTCAGCCAGCCAAGCAATCCACTTACCAGGGCACCCTCCTGGAACTTAGGCCAGTTGACAGGCCCCAGGACAAGCCCACAGGTGAGAATTTCAGGATCTTGGGAATCTGGTGGAACCCATGTGAGGACTGGCTGGAAGTAGAGGCGAAGGGGGGAAGTGGGGTTTGGGACAAGTCCACACTTCCCAGTCTGAGATCTGAGTGTCCCTCCTGAATGGCATTGCTGGCCTTTGCTGGTCTCAGGCACCAGATGGGAACTTTGAAAATTTTGAGGAAGATGCTCCAGAGTAGGTGCCTCCTGGGGCTCTATTTGTTGGTATCTCAGGGTGGTGGTGCTGGTCATGACCCTCGACCCCAGCAGACATTTAATCACCCAGGCTGGTTCATATCTAATTCCTCAAAGCTCATTGGAAGGAGGTCAACATCCTCTCACCCTTTTTTCCTTATTTCTCTTAGACTTAAAGAATCGCAGAGTTGAAGGGGATTCTGAGATCACTTATTTCAGGATGTCTAATAAAGATAAAAATCGCATCGCTCATTGAAATGATGTTGGTTGACCAATCTAAGTGGTTTTAAGGATTAAACAACAATAAAATCAGACAGACCAAAATGACTTTCCAGATTCAGCGTGCCTTTTTTGCGGTAAATAAATACAACAGGATGGAAAGGATGGCTCTCTCCTACTAAGGCTCCATCATTCTTTCAAAATGTACCGCAGTGTATTTGCCACAGGTAATTAAACCCCCTGCACTTAACCAATCAAATGAGCTACCTACAGTGGGGCTGGCAGGGCACACCCCAGACCCCAGGAAGCACCGGCTCTGGAGCATCTTCCTCAAAATTTTCAAAGTTCCTGTCTTTGAATTGGGGGAGTTGGGGGGAATTGCTGGACAACAAGGCCACCCTCTGCAATGTGGGAATTTATCTTCACTATCTGTACTGCTGTTTTTATGGACTGTTATGTGACAGCAAAAAAAGGGAGGGAGGAAGGAACAGTGTTTCACATAAAATGGGGATCGTTAGGATAATACTACCTCATTAAGTGAGAAAATGAATTTTGTCAAGTTAGTTCTATAAAGTAAGTGGTTCTTGGGTTTTAATTTGCATATAAATCCCTCCAAGTTGTTATATCTATATCTATAGATAGATAGATTCTGATGTGGTAGGTCTAGGGTGGGCCTAGGGTTTTGCATTTCTACCAAGTGTCCCAAGATTTCCGTGCTGCTGCCCTGGGGCCCACACTCTCTACCAAGTGCTGTTCTCAGCCCGTTCTTACTCGCATGTGCATCTGGGTCTGCGAAGGGGCCAGCTGGTCAGCGACGTTTCCTGCCTGCCCTTTGCGTTGAGATCCTCGTGGAGCCAGCATCTCAAAAGACACCCTCTCTTTGGAGGTGAGAGCTTTGCAGGGCCCATTGACACTGAGGATGTGGACCCCTGAAGCTACTTTTCCACTGAGTCTTTGTGATCTTACTGCAGAACACGCATCCACTCGAACCCAGCTTTCTTTGCTAAGAAAGGGAAGATGTTGACACTTGTCCTCACCTCAAGTCCATGGAAGGAGACGGAGATGCTATTTTCTTAATTGCTTTGAATACTGGGTGAGATTTGTAAAGCAGAAAAAAATCTAGATTGCTAAAGGCCTGGAGACCTAGGAAACTGCAAGGTGGAATGCTTTCCCTGCCCTCTCCAGTTCTGGTTGCGATGTAAAATTCTGATTCCATGCTGCAGAGAAAAGGGCAGGAGGGAACAAATATTTGAATCCTAGCTAGCTGCTAGGAAGGCAGACTGCTGACTGGGGGGCAGAGGGGGGACCACATGAGGGGGGACAGGAAAGGAGGGAGGAGGAGGACGAAGGATGCACTGGTGCAAGGAAGGAAAGAAAGGCAGACGGGGTGCAGGCGAGATGCCCAGGGTGCAGGCAGGATGCTCTGGAGGCCATGGGAAAGGCTCTGAAGACACATTCAAAAGGGACTTGAAAAAAAAGATAGGCTACAAGACTATTTTGTTCTGACAAAACAGAAAGCTTCAAGTCTGCCCCACGGTTTTGCTTAATGTAAGAGGTCCTGTAATAAGCCAGTAACCCAGAGGCATATCACCCTGCCCTATGCATTTGGACAGCCCAATATAACATGACTGGAAGCAAAAAGGAAGTGGGCTCTGCATCACTGGCTGAAATATATTAAAAAATGTGGGTTCTTTCTTTCCACAGAGGAGCGCTTTGAAGAAGATAAGTTCAATCCACTGTATTAGGAAGATTAAGATCTGCAAGGATACAAATGGGGCCATTTATCAGGGATGGGGGAGGTCCCTGGACTCGGACCCCGCAGACACAGGTCTCGGGTTTGGGGAAGGGCTGAGCCGGCCCCATAGTTCTGTGGGCACAGGGCGGCCTCTTCTGCAGGGACACGTATTCTGACATAACAGTCACGGAGCGCAAGGAATGAGCAGCGTCCACGAGCAGGGTCTGGGCCATCTCAGAAACGGGGGAGAAGACCACCCCTGGGAAGAAGGGTCCCTGGCCTGACCGGCTGTCCCCGATGTGACCGGCGGCTATTTTACTCATCCCTTACAGTGAGAGAGGTGATGGGCTAGATGCCGTGGGGTGGAGAGGATGTAGAAGGCAAAGTCCTTGACTTTGGATAGTCCACAGTCTCATGAGGCCAGACCTGGAGTGCTTTATGTTTTTTCTCCCCAGGCTCTATTTTTCCATTCTTAGTTGCTTTTAGGCCCCTTAAGTAAGGTATGGTGGGTGGGTCAGAAAGATTTATTAGAGATGGAAGAAAACTAAGCATTCAGGGATGAAGAGCTCAAAGAGGAAGTCCAGAGTAAAACCTGGATGCTTCCTGGCCCACTTCTTCTTTCTCCCTTTTCATCCTCATCCTTCTGAGCCAGCTGTTTCTTAGCCTTCACACTTGGCCCAATTTTCCCTTCTTTTTTCTCAGCCAATTCCTTAGAATTATAGAGTTGGAAGTACCAGGAGGGTCGAAGAATTTAGCCTTCCACTTTTTTGGATGATTGTCCCTGACAGAATATCTTCCCCTCCATGGGAATGTCCCCAGGGATGATTCCGGGGGTGGCCTATTCCTTTGCCTGACTATTCACATCATTCAAGAAATCTTCCTCATTTGGAGGCAAACTCTGCCCGGATTCTCCCTTTGAAATGATTAAAAGTTGCCAGGGAGGTGCCCGCAGCCCAGCGAGGTGCCCCCATCCCCTCTGTCCCTCCTCATCAGCCACGGAAAGCTGCTGCTCTATCTGGGGAAGATACTTTGTGAGGTTAAATGCCAGCACCTGTCACAGCTTTTGCCATGAGACCTGTCAGGAAGTGACTCACTATGGCACATGCCTGGGGGCAGGCGCCCTAGAGGAAATGAGCAGGAGGGGGGGACCATGGATGCAAAGAGGCGAGCGCATCGGGAAGGAACATCCACGGAAGGAGAACACAGATGAGCAAGAAAGCAGGGGAAGGGGAACTGCGGACAGAAGGAAGGCAGTGGGCGGAGTCGGGGGATGGAGGCACCCGGGGGGCACTGGACTCACATGGCAGGGCCTCTGGAAAAGCCAGAAATCCGCTTCCCTGCTGCCCAGCAAGAGGGGCTATTACAGACGATTCCTATTGATGCCGACCTTGGAAACTTGGAATCAAACACCTCAACGACCACATGCATGCCGCTGACCTGCTAGACCACAACTGGGCTTTCGGATTGACCCTGGGAAGTAAACAGTCTCTCGCCCACTCGCCAAAGCAGGGTAGCCATCCGAGTGATCCAAGAGCTGGTCCTACTCCTGTGAGGAGTGCACGAGGCTTAGGAAAAAGTGTGGGTTCACTAGAAGGTTGTGTATTTGCTGGAAACCCTGCCCCCGGGGTCCGGAGCCAGATGAGGCCAAGGGAAGGGAGTGTCTGAAGCTGCCCTCTCCCTCTGCTTCTGTCCCTGAAGGTGTGAGGGACAAGACAGACGCTGTCAGGAGTGCACATGGGGGTGGGCGCCCAAGTCCCTCTCTCTCCAGGATGCTGGCCCATGGAACATCATTGCAGAAAATGAGTCGCAGGCAGATCAAAACCTCAGCTTCAGGCTTCCCTGGTGGCGCGGTGGTTGAGAGTCCGCCTGCCGATGCAGGGGACACGGGTTCGTGCCCCGGTCCGGGAAGATCCCACATGCCGCAGAGTGGCTGGGCCCGTGAGCCATGGCCGCTGAGCCTGTGCATCCGGAGCCTGTGCTCCGCGACGGGAGAGGCCACAACAGTGAGAGGCCCGCGTACCGCAAAAAAAAAAAAAAAAAAAAAAAAAAATCCTCAGCTTCATGGCTGTCAAGGTGGCCTACAATATGGACTTGGCATCCTAGGCTGACCCAGGTCTTGCCTTTCTCCCTGTGGACCCAAGACAGCTGGGCTGGTGCAATGGGAGGACTCAGCCTGAGTAAGTACTGACCACAGGCCCCAAACTGGACCTGAGTGTCAGGGCTGCCTTGAAATGGAGAGTCTGGGGTTAGGAGTCCCCCCCTAGAACCAAGAGGAGTGGCTGGGGAAGGTGATGGGAATCAGCCGTGCAGCCCTCACTTGTAGGCCACGGTCTTGTCCCTGCTTAACTGTCGGAGCAGATAACCTCACCGGTTACCCCAGTCCCCCGTCTCCCACGGTGAGGGGGCCAGGACTGATGGCATGGGAGAGGAGGTGGGAGCTGCCGCCCCCTGCTTCCTAGGGGTCCCCTGGAGAGCTTCTCCATCACACACCCCATGACACAGGAGCCTCCTTCTTCCAAAGGACAGAAACCTTAGAACATGCTTGAGCTGGGAATCGGGGTGAGGCTCAGCATTGGGATAGCTGGGCTTGCAGGACCTCAGCCGCGGACCTCAGCACTCGCCGCCTGCGTGGTGTCATCCGCTCTCAGCTGCAGGCACACGGAGAGGCAATGACACCCCTCACTTCTCTTACCTTCTTGTTTGTGCATCTGCTCAGGCTGAACACACAGCATCTGTCCACTCAGTACGTGATGGCTGGGGGTTTGGACCCCAGAACGCCCCCCAGCCTTCCCTCTCTCCTCGCTCAGTCTCCCGTCTCTGTTGGTCTCCTCTGCAGGCTCTCTGTCCTCCCCACCCCCAGCCTCTCCCTACAACACCGCGGGCAAGAAGCAACTCTGGGCTCCCCGCCATTAACGCAGGGAGTGTGGACAGTGGCTCTAGCCATCCTTGCCTGCTCCCAACTCCCAGACACATCCCTTCCCCGCACTGGACTTAATGAAAAATGACACATCCCTTCCCCGCACTGGACTTAATGAAAAATGTGATGAACCCACCGTCTCATTTTCCCTTAATTAATACAAGCAACTGAATTGTGCTAAAGCCATTCTGGTTTGGAGACGGTGTCGCCGGGTCAATGTCTCATTTGGTGGCAGGGACAGAAGCTCTTTGTGTTGGGGTCTGACGACCTTTCTCAGGCTGTGGCCTCAGGGACCTTGCCCGAGGGAGGCTGGCTTGCTGGCTGCCTCCCCTGAGGCTGACAGTCTGCTGGCTAATGACGGGATCAGCGAGTCACTGTCCCAGTTAACTGGGCATCTAGCGGGGGAAGGAGTCTGTTAGTAATGCTCCTGGAGCTGGGGCTCAGACGGGTGCCCTGGCAGGGGTGAGTTTCCTAAATGGTTCCCATGTTCTGATGGGACAGCGGGGGATAACACGAGAAGGGAAGGACTCTAGTGACTCGTGCAGTGGGACTGTCCAGAAAGACAGACTCTGACATTGGGCTCTCCTTACCAGGAGGACCAAAGCCAAGATGCAGAGGATACGACGGCAGGGCCGGGGGGAGAAGGGAGTGTGGAGGAGCCTCTCTGCAGGGAGGTCTGGGAGGGAGAGGGCCTGGAGGTATCCAGGGTCACAAGGACCCATCAGGATGACCAAGGAGCACTTGAAAGACAGGCCCTTGTGCTTGTGCCCACAGAGTGACTGAACTCCTGTGGACGTGGCCCTGCATCAGCCCCCGGCAACCTTCCCAGGGGACTCTCATCTACAACCAGGATGGCAGCCTTGGTTAGCACAGTGAGGACTCCTGTGGCCTTCGCTTTCCAAGGGCCAGTTCCCTGTGTGGGTCGGCAGGCTGACTCTGCAGAGAAGACACTCGGCCTAGCAGCCAGAAAGCTTGCACAGCTCAGAGTGCACTGGGCCTTCTGCAGACTGTCCCCCGGCCTCTGTGAAAGACCTGCATTCATCTTGTCTGTAGGCGGCGCCCAGAAAGGGGGCCCAGAAGCAGTGTAAGGTAAGGACACCAGGGCCAGGCCGGACAGTGTCTACTGCCCTTCCTCAGCCCACAGTGGACAGGGATGCCCAGATCCTCAGGTAGAGCATAAAGCAAGAGCAACTTCTTTCCAAAGCACAGTGAAGATGTGTGCTTGGCTTCTTTTTTTGGGTTTTTTTTTAAGATTTTTTTTTTTTGACATGGACCATTTTTAAAGTCTTTATTGAATTTGTTACAATATTGCTTCTGTTTCGGTTTTTTGGCCACGAGGCATGTGGGATCTTAGCTCCCCTACCAGGGATTGAATCCGCACCCCCTGTATTGGAAGGCGAAGTCTTAACCACTGGACCGCCAAGGAAGTCCCTTGGCTTGGTTTTCCTTATGTTCTCTCTCTGAGATGGGTTCATGAGGTGTAGGAAGAATCAGCACAAATCAGAGATTTTTGGAATCTAGATGATACTGTTGACCCAGAGGGAAGGGACCCGAGTGAGTGCTAGAGAAACAGCCAGGGTACCAGTGAGGATGTGGCCCGTGCTCTTTAAATGTGTGCCAGAGAGAGAAGAGAGGAGCTGGAAACAGACAGACAGACAGACAGAGAGATACAGAGAGAAAGAGGATGCAGAAGGCAGAAAGCTGGGATTTCATACACAGGCAGACAAATGGCTGAGGACAGAATCTTGAATCCATTTGGAGAACAGGTTGGCTGACTTGGATTAAAAACGTAGCTAACATTTATATTCTAAAAAGTATCTAAATATAAACAGACATAAATAGTTCAGACCAAAATGTAGAGGTTGAAGAAAAAAAAAAATCCATCACTTTCAAAAGCAGAGCTTACACAGCTACGTTACTGACAAAATGTTAAGGACATTTGAAAAGTTTTTATTTGTTACATGTTTTCCACTTTTATTACTATTATTTGCACTCTGAACCAACAGGGTTATTTCGGTGTTAACAACTACATAGTAAAATGAGTTCTGTGCTTTATTCTAAATAAACTACTGCTTAAAAAAAAAAAAAAAGCTGAGAAGAAGCTGAGAGAGATAGTGCTTCTTTCATTTATATGTCTTCAGACAGTTTGACCTGACCTTGCCGGCAGCAGCCTACGCTGGCACCACTAGTAACCCAGACCCCGTTTCTCAAAGCAAACCATATTTTGGAGAAATGGAAATGCCCCGGGGCTGATACAGCTAGTGGGTATCCAACACCAGTTCCCTGAGGACCCTTTAGCCACCTGACTTTTTGAGCCCATGGCAAACCCTCCAGGGTCAGAATCTGTGGGGGGCCAGGTGGAGTCCAAAATCTTCAAATTATTTCTATTTTTTCTTTTCCATTACAGTTTATGATAGGATATCGAATATAGTTCCCAGTGCTATATAGCAGGACCTTGTTGTTTATGCATCCTATATATAACAGTTTTCATCTGCTAACCCCAAACTCCCAACCATTCCTTCCCCACCCCCTCCCTCTTGGAAATTATTTCTAATAATAGAGCAACATCAGAGCGAATGCTTTACTTCTCGCTTGCTTTGGGGGGAGTTAAAACTTTCCTTCCACACCACCTGCAAGGGCTCAGTTCCCTGGGGATTGATGTATTTGCACAGTAATGCCAAAAACGCCTTTGTTATTTTTATAGGTGGGTGAGTGTATTGTTAGATTTGCCTGAACAGTCCCAGTTGACACCTGTTTTCCCAGCGTAATTACCGACAGTCACCTTCTGCTCTCTGTGTGGTGTGCTGGTCTGGATGATAAGCCCTGTGTCCCCTATTCGCCCCGCCCACAGAAAGGTCCGCATCAGGCCCCAGGGCTGTGCCCACACTCACACCTGTACATCCAGCAAGAGGCGGTGATTGGGTCCCAAGCAAGGTGTGGCCCTTGGCTGTAGGACCATCCTGGACGAAGGTCAAGAGTGGTCCCCAGGCTCTGCTCTCCTGGAGCTCCAGGCGCACCTGCTGTGTCTTCTCTGGGAGAACAGGGTGAGAGGCCGAGTGAGGGGTCAGCACTGCAGCCCCCTGAGGGGAAACCCAGCAGGGGCTCAAGGGCCCGAAATCCCAGTGAGTCAGAGACAGGACATGCACCTTCTGAAATGCTGTGGATGGCCCAGGGCACCGAAAGCAGCCCTATTATTTGCACTCTGAACCAACAAGGTTATTTCAGTGTGGTTATTTCCAGGCTTTTTGGAGGAAGAGCACAGCCGTATTTCTGCAGACGAGGTCCTGATGCAGCCTGACTTTTCCTGCTTGTTCTCTTTCTACTCTTTTCTTCTCTCCTTTGTCCTCTCCCCATGTTAGTCCCCAAGGGCACGGCTGCATGGCAGTGATGCTAATTATCACTGTTCATTAATATTTGTGAAATCCTTATATTTGCTTCCAGGCAAAATGCCCACGAAGCCAAGCAGCCCTTGGCATGCAGGCCACGCCAGAGTCAGTGCCCACGTTGCAGAGCATGGCCTGGCTCCTCAGCATCAGGGGAGGCAATGCCGCTCGGGTGCTCAGCTATGGCAGGAGCTGGAAGGGGAGGGTTAGGAGCCCTGTGCTCAGAGGGCAACGCCTCTGCCCAGGCGGGGCAAGAGCGCTTCCTGTGATGCGGGGACCCTTTGGAAACTTTCTTGTCAAGGGCTCTCCGTATCTGCACCTCGAGCTATTTCTAGGCAAGTCTGTCTCCCACCTGCCATCCACAGGCTGGACTCTTATCAATCTGACCTCTCACCAAAGGCATCCGTCTCCTTGGCCTCCCTTTTTAGCCTCATCACCATAGAGGTCACATTACACGTGACCTTCAATGACTCTGGGCCAATCATAGGAATAAGGGCTGAAAACCACTGAATCAGACATCAGAAGACCTGGGGTCTACCCTCTATGTTGCCACTAATGGGCTGTGATTCTGAGGAACTGTTTTTACCATTCCAAGTCCCAGGTGTTTTGGGTTTTTTTTTTTTTTTTTTCTATCAAATAAGAAAGATCACCAGGGGCTTCCCTGGTGGCGCAGTGGTTGAGAGTCCGCCTGCCGATGCAGTGTACACGGGTTTGTGCCCCAGTCCGGGAAGATCCCACATGCCGCAGAGCGGCTGGACCCGTGAGCCATGGCCGCTGAGCCTGCGCATCAGGAGCCTGTGCTCCACAACGGGAGAGGCCACAATGGTGAGAGGCCCGCGTACTGCAAAATAAATAAATAAATAAATAGCACCAGATGACCTCTAAGGCCATTTGTAAATTTCATAACTTATCAATATGGGCTGTGACAAGGAACCCTAAATAATTCTTTAGTTCCTGAAACTGATGACCATGGTGTTGATGGATAGAACTCCAACCCCAGGAGCTCAGGGCCACTGGCCCCTAAGGAAACATTAGAAGGTCCCTGCAGCGGAGCACGCGTGCTGGGGAACTGACCTAGCCACCCGCGCTCAGTCTGGGGTCTTGACGATGCAGACGCAAGGACAGAGATGCCGTGTGACTTCAAGGTGGCCCTCATCTGTCACCATGGTGCGGCTGCTCCATGATGGGGAGGAGAGAGGTTCTGACAGTTATGAAGGGCCGTGTATGTCTGGGGGTAATGTCTCGAATTAATGGAGAACATTAATTATTTCCTTTCCCTGCCAAGACTCCTATTCACACCAATTTTGACAAGTATCTATTCTTTTTCCCTCCTCTAGATGGGCAGATTGGAATAATGTCTTACAGGTATAACTAATAATCCCCTTAGATGATTTGTGGCCCATTTGCAGAGTACACTCCAAGTGCAGGACAGCGACGCTCTCTCTGCTATCTGTCCTCCCAGCCTTCGCAACAAATATCCCTCCTTTGCTACGTGGCTCACCTCCTGATACTTCCCAGCCAGGGAACAGACGCTGGGCAACAGGCGCGGTGAGGACCCCGTGCTCGGGACCACAGCCCACCCCTCCCCTGCGCCTGCACAGCCAGAACCAGCGACGGCTACACCAGACAGACACAGCCATGGGATCTGAGGGGCCGCATGATGGTTAGTTTACATGGCACCTTGACATGGCTCCGGGCTGCCTGGATAACTGGTAACTATTGCTGGGTGTGTCTGCAAGGGTGTTTCTGGAGAGATTAGCATTTGAATCTGAAGACTGAGTGAGGCAGATGCCCTCACTGATGTGGGCACCTCATCCAGGCCTTGGAGGACCTGAAAGGAACAAAAGGGCAGAGGAGGGCATATTCCCTGTCCATCTTCTCCTGCCCTCAGACAGCTGCACTCCTGGTCCTCAGGCCTTCAGCCTCAGGATCTGGGACTCACACCAGCAGTGTCTCCCACCTTCCCCAGCCGAGGGCCCCAGGATAGGGAGTTACACCATCCCCTGCCCTGGTTCGAGACCTCTGAATCCCAGACTGGCCTCCATCACTGGCTTCCCTGCTCCCCGAGCTTATATAGACTCGAGACATGGGTCGTCTTGGCTTCTAACTACACAAGCCAGATCCTACAATCAATCTGGTCTTATCCATCTCTATATTTAATCGGTTCTGTTTCTCTGCAGAACCTGATGAATACAGGCCTAGGGGAAGCCAGAGGCTGAAGTTCTGGTCTTGCCTCTGCTACTAACTAGCCCCGAGCTTAGGGAACCCACTTCGCTTCACGCAGCCTCCATTCCCTTATCTGCAAAGGAAACTGGCGTCGTAGGTCCTAGGTCACTGTGCTGTTCCTGACTTTATTCATGGCGGTCTTTCTAAGTAGGGTTGCTGTGCTCTTAACGTCAGTCTCTGGACAGCCTGACGATTCTGGGTAGTGAAGTGTGAAGGCATGGATCCTCTTTCTACCCATGAAACCTGGGGCTGTCTCTGGATCTGGAAGGCTTGGGACCTGAAGGCTCAGGCAAGGGCTCCCAAGCCCCTAAAGGCCCCTCCCCAGGCCCCGGCTGTGCCCTCTCCCTGCCTGCCTTTGTTGGATTTCCTCATACTTTGTGGTCACATATGACCCACACTTTGTGGTCACATATGTGGTCACATATGTTAAACTGTTTCAAGTTTAACACCTCTTACCTGGGAAGGAAGGAGAGTCCTGAGAATTCCTAGATGTTTTTCCTACTGGCTCAGATTCGTTTGTTAGTTTTGTTTTTGTGACCTTAGGGGTCATGGAGCCTCTGCCTTCTTGACAAACAATGTCAGTTCAGGAGATAAAACCAGGGAGGCCTTGTGGACTTCCCTGGTGGTCCAGGGGCTAAGACTCCACATTCCCAGTGCAGGGGGCCCGGGTTTGATCCCTGGTCAGGGAACTAGATCCCACATGCCGCAACTAAGAGTTCACATGCTGCAACCAAAAAAATCCCACAGGCCGCAACTAAGACCCAACGCAGCCAAACAAATAAATATTGAAAAAAAAAAAAAAAAAGTAGGGAGGATTGTAAGGGTGACTGGGATCCAAGGGCAGGACTGGACCGAAGGATCCTGGACAGAAATGGAGAGGTTGGGAGGTGGTCTTTTGTGTCTCTCCACAGTGGGCAGGGCCTGGAGCCTGTAGGTGACAAGTAGCTGGACAGGTGGTGCATGTAGATTTCCAGGACCACCCGGAGAGGGAGATTAGGAGAACGGGTCAGGATGGAGTGTCAGCTACCCTGTAATGTGACCCTGACTTATCCTACTTATATGCAGCATTAGAGGTTCTTTCAGTTACAGAATATTGTACTCTGATGGTAAGTCCTGGAATTGACGTAAGTAACAGTTTTGTATGGACTTGGTTCCACATATTATACACACATGAACACACAGATACACGTATGATATGTGTGTGTAACAGCAGAGAAACAATCAATTGGGAAAATAAAATACGGATCCCTTCCAATTCGACACCAGTTCCTGACACTGAGCAACTCAGCACCAGCTGGGTGTCCTGCAGTTCAGCCTGCTTCTGACGCTCTCTACCTGGAGCCCCTGCAGGACTGTCCCCCGACCCCCAACTTCAGATGCCAAATGCAGGTCCAGGTTGTGATCTGTGCTTCTGACTGACTGGCTCTAGATCGGAGGGTCCCACGACCCCCTCCTTGGGTTTGATTAATTTGCTAGAGCGGCTCAGAGAACTCAGGGAAACATTTTACTGACTTGATCACCGGTTTATTATAAAAGGATATAATTTAGAAGCAGCCAGCTGGGAGACACACGAGAACCAGGTGCAGAGAGAGGAGACTCTGTGCCCTCCGAGTCACCACTGTCCCTGAATCTCCACCTGTTCATCAACCTGGAAGCTCCCCAAACCTCTTTTTTGTTTGTTTGTTTGCTTTTTATGGAGGCTCCATTATGTAGGCATGGTTGAAACATTGGCCGTTGGTGACTGAACTCAATCTCCAGCCCCTGGCCCCTCCCAGCCAGTGATGGGGGTTAGGGGCGAAGACTGAACGTTCCAACCCTCTAATCACAGGACTGGCTCCCCTGGTAAGCAGGCTCCACATTTAGTGTCACCCAAAAATCACCTCGTACACATCACAAAAGACACCTTTCCTCTCATCAAAGGAGATTCCAAGGGCTTGAGGAGCTCTGTGCTAGGAACTAGACAAAGGCCAAATAAATAATTGTTGTTATAAATCACAGTACCACAGCCATCCTTTCAAACTTCATCATTACTTAGGAAATAGCACTCTACTGGGTCCAAAAGCAATCTCTAACTCTCTGTGTAAGTTACTTACTTAACCACCTTGGGCTTCCTGTTTTATCATCGGTAAAAATTAGGGATTAGATTAGATTATTTCTAAAAAAGTGTTAGCTCTAATACTTGATAATCAATAGCTGGTTGAAAAATTAATGTTTCTTCTTTCTTTCTTTTTTTTACACAGCAGGTTCTTATTAGTTCTCTCTTTTATACATATTAGTGTGTATATGTCAATCCCAATCTCCCAATTCATCCCACCACCAATAATGTCTCTTTCAACCACTGATGCAAACCCTGTGTGCACATGTGTGCAGAGAAAAATATAGCAAAATAAGAAATACACCTCACCTTCAGTCTCATGAGGAAAGACAAAGATATAAACAAGCCCAAAGAGGCTTGAGCTTAGCAAATCAGAAGCCAATTCATCTTGAGAAGAAAACAAGTGATACTTCCATTATTAAATCACAATTACAAAGCCAATCAGCTGCAGAAGAGGAGAAATCATTTCCATCAATTATTACTGAACTGAACATAATTTTTCCATCACCTGCAGATTGTAAATTGGGCTACACTCATCCAGGGGCTCTTCTATCATAGGAGTTATTAATCAGGTAATAACTTTGTCAAATTAGCAAGGACACTGATGAGCTGGTGGGGAAGTAGGACACAGGGAACTGGGAAGAGGCATCCAGGTTAACTCCTGAGACCAGGCGCAGGGCCCTGGAGAAGATCCATGGTCAGCACCTGTCCTACTAGTGCCCCTGCCCTGCTGAAGAAAGCACTCGGCTCTGGGGTTTTCACTCCAGAGACTCAGCATGTGAACAGGCGACAGTAAGTCAACACTGCATCCTTTACAGGCTGGCTAGTTGCTGCTGCCGGAGGGCTGTGACGACTCCTAGCTATGAGGGTGCCCAGCTTTGGGGCACACCTCTGTCTGCTGGCTTTGCTGGGCCCTCCACTTACATCTCTACATGAATGGGGGCTTTCAGTCTTGGTGGAAAGTATTGACTGACTGTCTCATCAGAACCGCAAGTAGACTTGCACAGGATAACAAGGCACAGACTGCTCTGTGTGCTCCTCCGATGTGCTGGGTCTCAGTAGAAAGTTCTGTCGATTTGGTGCCTGAGCAGGTTCTCGGGCCCTCTGTTTTCTATCTTCCTCTACCATCCACCTGTTAAAACTCCAGCCCCACGGGATTTCTATGCCATACAGAGCAGGCTTCAATCCACCTAAATGGCCATGGGTTCAGTCCCTGCTTTGTAACATGACAGGCTAGTATGCTGAGAAATCAGGGTATGCTTTATTCTCCAAGCTGTAGGAAACCAGAAGGAGTGAGGGCGTCTTCTCCCCCTCATCCCCCGAAGCCAGGCTCTGTGAGTCCTGGATTCTGAGCTCACCTCAGGATTGTTAATGACTTTTGTGTCCTGGGGTCTAAAGCATTTGCTAGGCACCCAGAAGATGATTACCATGCAGGCTTTTGTTTAAAAGAAACAGGAAAACAAACTGTCAGGCTATGGAGGGGGAAGTGGGCCAATCTGCGGGTGGGGTGTATGGGGGCATCTTCCACCAGCCTGTTGCGGAGGGTGGCTACCTGCGCATTTCCCACCCCAAAGCCAGTAAGTGACGGCACCTCAGACAGGTGACAACCAAGCTGGATCCAGAAGCGGAGATGCACTTGCCCCCCTTCCCGCCCTTTGTTCCTTCATGCAGGGGATTGAATTGTTCCCACCACTGAGGACTGAAATCCAGAGATTGTTTTCTCAGCCTTCTGGATCCTCTAGAGAGAAAAGACAGCCCCCAAAACACGACTTCCACTGAATTTCTCACCAGCCAGGCTGGTGAAGCCTCGACAAATGAACTGTACGTGTAACAATGATTCTTGTAACTGAGTTTCATGGAACAGAAATCACATGGGTTATTCACATGCTGTCTCCACTCCTCTTTCCCCTGAGTAACTGATTTATCCTTTGGGGCTCAACTTAGATTTTCCACATTTAGGGAAGCCTGTTATACTAGATGTTTCCTCTTCAAGCTTCCAGACGCACTGCCCCTTCTTTGCCCTGCTTTCTTGGGGTATCTGACCTACATGAACTGGTCTACTTGGGGTGGCCAAGGGGAAGCCCAGCGAGTGGTCAGAGGGAGGAAGGCAGCTCAGGTGTGTGTTCCCAGCAGGTCACGTCTCACGCCTGGGTCACCTGGGTAAAGTGCGCTGGTAACTGTGTCCCTCACCTGCTGGCTGTTTCAGCCTTGGGTAGAGCGCTACCTGTGGGCCTCCCCACACCCTCTCCACACCTCGTAATAACCCCCTTGTTAAGCTGCCTACAATTGTTCTAAGTTAACAGTTTGAACCATCTGTTTCCTGTGGGGGGGCCCTGAGCGCTTGACCCTAAAGTCTGAGATGCCCCTGCCCTAGGCTCCAATAGAGCCTGTTTTGATCATTACATTGATCACTTTAGTGGAGTGATTCCCAACCTGGTGATTTTACCCCAAAGGGGACACTTAGCAACCTCTGAGGACACTTCTGTTGCCAAAACTAGGGTTTGGGGAGGAGGTGCTACTGACACCTAGGAAGTAAAGGTCAGGATGAGGCTAAAGGCCCTACTATGCACAGGACAGCCTCCTACAACAAAGAATTATCTGTCCCAAGATGTCAATGTGCCAATTTGAGAACTCTGCCTCAGAAGGTAAATGCCTGTTCTGTTGCTGGCATGTCCCACTCAGAGGAAGCTCGGTGAAGACAAGGTCCGTCCACCACGTCCCCAGCGGCCTCCCCGTACAAGTCCTGGTGAGTGATACGGGCTCACAGGGAGCTGTTGGAAAACATGCAAGTGAAAGAAATGAATTCACGAATGAGACCCAGGCCTAGTTTTCCCTCGTCTCACTGTCCAGAGCTGGGGAGAAGACTGATTTATTCACACCTAAATATAAACCCAGCCACAAATAACGCAATAAATGCATGCCATCTACACCGCGCATCTGGTGGAAAGGAAAGGTTGGATACTGTTTAGCTGGGTGCAATGGTGCAAGGAGATGCCGCTGGGCTTGTAGCTCAAGCAGTGCTGGACACAGGCCTTGAGATGCTCCCACTTCAACAGGAAGACCTGGAACAGCACATAAGGGGGAACAGCAGGGTGAGGTGGGGAGGCGGGAGGATTCTGTATTGTGAGTTATTTTACCACAGCTTCTCTAAGGAAATTTACTGGTGGCTCTCAGTTAGTGAATTCTGGCTCCAGGGGAAAAATCTGCCCACTTAAATCCCCTCGGGGGAATCGGAATCATAAGCCAACATATTTTCATGTTTTGCTTTCCCATCACACTTCTCACTGACGTGATTGGTAAGAAAAGATTCTCACTGTGTGAAAGGCACATGATAGGAGCCTAGTCTGGGGCATTTTGGGGGAGGAGTGGGGGGCAGTTAAGATGCTGGGCTGGCCAGGAGACCACTCGGTGGACATCTATCGGCTTGCCCCCTCCTAAGTACACTGTGTCACCCGGGTCTCATTTGCATGGTCTCTGATTTTAGACTCCACACGACTAAAGAGCCACTTTTCACTTCTGCTTTTATTACCAGACCCAGCTTCCTCCAGGCCGTAACTTGCTCGTGGGGAATAACGGCTAAGGAGCTCAGCATTTGCTCACGAGTCCTTGGGGAGGCCAGCAACAGGACTCATCTTAGAAGTCTGATCGTGAGCATCTGATTCAGGAGGGTGAGGACCAGCATGCAGTGAGCCGGGGGCCACCTTCCTGAGGCCGGGCTTCAGCGGGCTGACATCCCATCAGGAGCCGCTGGGCGGTCCCTCCACGGTGGGGATGCTCCACTGTCTCTGCCAGCACTGCTCACACAGAGGCCCCTCAGGGGGGCTCAGGGCTGAGGACAGAGCTCAGAGAGCAGGGCACTAGTGCCCAGGGCTTCTGCGGGGTGTGGCGGGAGCAGCCCTGCCCCTGGGATGGAAGGGGGTCCGTGTTTCTGAGTAATCAATTCTATGGGCCTGTTGCAGAGAGGTGAGGGAGGCTGCTTTCATACCCAATCAAGCGGCTCTATGGGAAGCAGGATGGACTCACCTGTGGAAAACCCGCACCAGCACATAAACTGCTTCAGGACTGCAGGGCCATGTAATATCTGCACACCACCGGCGTGCACACCACCTACAAACGATGTGATTTTCAGTCTAAAATATCAGTTTAGTTTTTTTTCCCGGTAGGGTATAATAATCATGCCCTGACCCGGACCGAATAAACATGTCGGGGCAGTGCTGGTATAATGGCTGATTCACCCTCTTCCTGGGAGACACTTGTAATTTTACGAATGGAGTGTAACACCATTATAATAGAATGTATCACATAAACTTGGATATATTACAGGTCAAACCCTTCTCCTAAAACATAACAGGGACATTCTTAAACGCCCTGATCTAATCCTATGCTCCTGATACCACCTCTGAAAAGGAGTTTTGCTCGGTTTCCTCATTTCATTTCTACATTTTTTCATTTTTCTTTTTTTTTTTTTTTTTTTTTTGGCTGCATTGGGTCTTCGTTGCTGCACATGGGCTTTCTCTAGTTGTATCGAGAAGGGGCTACTCTTTGTTGTGGTGCACAGGCTTCTCATTGCAGTGGCTTCTCTTGCTGTGGAGCACGGGCTCTAGGCACGTGGGTTTCAGTAGTTGTGGCACGAGGGCTCACAGGCTCTAGAGCACAGGCTCAGTAGTCGTGGCACATGGGGTTAGTTGCTCCGAGGCATGTGGGATCTTCCCAGACCAAGGACCAAACCCGTGTCCCCTGCATTGGCAGGCGGATTCTTAACCACTGCACCACCAGGGAAGTCCCTCTACTTTATTTTAAATTCCCAGGGCCACAACATCCCTTTATGCTGCAAACGATCAAACTCATCAGGTGGGTGCCTTGGAAATGCAGGAAAATAAAGCTGAAGGGTCCAGTGAACAGCTGGGGGTCCTCTAACTCAGAGTCACCTTGTTCCCAGAGGAGAGTCCCCAACTAGTGATGGTCATTCCCCATCTGTGTTCCCACTTTTGGTGGTGCCCTTCGAATAACTGATGTCACTCTCCTCTCGTGGATAGAACTCAATCAAGGGCTTGGGAGGGGCAGTTAGCAGAAGACGCGTCTGCCAGCGGAAAAGCAAATTCATCTCTGCATCACACGGTGTCAGACAGCCTGAACTGGCACTGTTGATAGCATACTTCATTCCAGCCCAAAAGGAACATTTACCCCTTCTGGTTATGCCCCAATCTTTAGTCACCCAAACATTGGGAGAAGCGAGTAAAGTACCCTGCAATAAGACCAAGGCTGGATGGTTTCCCGCGAGTAACGATCTCTTCTAATGGGGCAGAAACAAATAGGACCTGAAATCCTCTTTGCCAGAGGTTAAATCTTCAAATTTGCCCTCAGGCAACATCCTGTTGAGATGTCTGTCACTCAGTAAGTGAACACATGTCCTGCTCTGCCAGAGGAAGTCATTGACTACAACTGTTGACCTAATAGTCAGTGTCACACCTTTCATTTTTAAAAGGGTCTCCATGCAGGTAACACAGTATACGGTAACACTACATTTAAATCACCCCAAACTCAAAAGTTCTCTCTGTTTAAACACCTTAAGCCAATCAGATATCCATCAAGACCATCTCTGTATAACTCCTTCTTTCTCAAATTAATTAATTCATTCCTCCTACATATGAAATATTACCTACAATACTCACTATAACCCCTGTCTCACATGGAGCTTGTATTTTAGTGAAGAAAGAACAGACACCAGATGATGTCACAGGTCATGTACCTTAGTAGTTAGGGTCTATCAAACTTTTTCTCAAGTAGTGGAACCCTCTCTACCAATGAAATTCTACACTGAAAATTCACTAAGTTATAAAACTGGGGCTGCTTTTCTGGGGTGGGGGTGGGAGCATGTATAGGAGCCCAGGATGGAGTCCAGTGGTCGTGCTCCCAGGCTTTCCCTCTTCTGTTCCCTCCCTCCATTCCTTAACCCTCACAGAGGCATGAGTAGAGGGTCCCAGGAACTCCTAGGCTTTTTATGAATTGCAGCTAGGGCTAAACAGGTTCCCACTGTGAAGGAGAACACAGTGCAGTGGGGAAACAACATGTAAAAATTATACAATATTAAATAACAATGACCAATTTTAAGTAGCAAGTCCATCAAAAGAAAAGATGTCCAAGGCTGTGTGAATTAAATAGCTATGAATTCTAATCATCGCTAAAGGAATTTTAAAGCAGGAGAGGTCACCCTAGGCTGGTATCTTTTTAAATTTTATTTTTAGTCAATTATTTTAGCGTTTGTGGATTTTAATTGGAAGAAAATTCTGTATATCTGGTTGAACATCCTCATGTCGCCTCTGGTTCATTCCCAGCTGCACTGTTGTCAGTAGCAAAAGAAAAGAGCAGAGAGGACTGCAGGTTTTCCCATTAGCCCATAACCACATCATTCACCCATTTATTCAACAAATGATAAATGATTCTACCCAGGTTTCATGCAGACGGTGGAGAGGGTGGAGGCCCAAATTACGTCCATCAAGAAGCAACGTGATTCACCCAAGTCATCAAGGGTGAAGGACAGAACAATACCGAACGTGCACATGCACAGTGCTTTGAACTTGTCAGGGGAAAGTTACTGAATAAACGTGTGCTATTATTGTTGTACTGTTCAACACAGGCTGCTGAAAATTACTTAACCGTTTAAACAATACCTTTTCTAATACTCTTTTTACAATTCCCTGGTTATAGGAAAGTGTATTACACAACACTGTTAGTCCACCGATGCCTGTGTCAGGCAATAGGAATACAGATGTATAAGGCAATCCTAGTGGCAGTCTTGGGGTCATAAGGACAATTACAAGGAAGAGTAATGTAAGTGCCTTAAAGGGGGAAACAGGGGGGTGGGCAGAACCAGGCAGAGTGCACAGAACCAGGAGAAGCTGAGACTGGACAGGAGGAATCAGCACAGCCAGGAAGTTCAGGATGGGCATTCCAGGCAGAGGGCTGCCCTGTTTGGGGTGCAGAGACAGGAGGGCATCAGAATGCTCCACAAAGCACAGGAGCAGAGGTGAGGCTGAGACATGAGTGGGCCGGGTGGGAACAGCCTTGAATACCTTCCAAAGGAATGGTCACTTCCAAAAGGCAGCAAGGAAAATAACAAGAGATGTAAGACACATACCCTGATCTTAGGAAGCTTACAGCACAGCCGTTGAGTACGGCTACACACACACACACACACCCTCCCTCAAATGGAATTAAACTGGAAATGATCCATTCCATCAATAGCTATTTTACTGAGTGCCTGCTATGTTCCAGGGACTGATTAATGACTGATAACATTGTACTGAATGATAAAAGTCATGTCTTCTAGTGGAGGGACAGATCATAAAGAAATAACCAATAAACAACACATAACATCAGATAGCAATAAGGGCTATAAGGAAATGTCAAAACAACAACACTAATGATGATGATAATAATAATAGCAACTAAAATGTATCAGGTAATTACAGTGAGGCACACACTTGCCATGAATTTTCTTGTTTCCTGTTCTATGGTGAAGGCCATGCGTGCCCACTCAGATTCCCTCTTCTCCACTGAAACATTCATTTGCCAAGCTGTCTGGATGCTGTGGGCTGAGTCCCCCCTTGGAATTTGGGTGATAGGCTGCCCCTGAGCAATGTTAGGTCCCATCCCAGGGCAGCATGTGCTCAGTGACTGGTTGGGCCCCTTGCCTGCACCAAGGACAGCTGCAAAGGCCTTCTCAGCACCAGAGCTCCCTGTAGGATGAGCCGGGCTTATGTTACAGCAGCTGTTCAGGTCAACTTCTCCAGCCCCCTGACCCATCTCCTCACACCCTTACAGCATTGTTTCCAAGAGATCTCCCCCCAAAACTCATACCTCAGTCACAGAGATGACTTACTAGGGGAGGGCAACCTAAGACACTGTTGCAATAGTTCAAGAAACTGAGGCTCAGAACGTTTCTTGACCAGAAAGAAGTGCAGCTCTTACCTCACAATTTAGTCCTCCTAAGGAGGAAGGGAAATTACTGCTACTGTTGCTCAGAGGAGGTCTGTGGCAATGCCTGTACCACAGACAATACAGTGGTACCCAGAACATCTCTTGGAGGGGACTTATCTGGCCAGACCACTGATTCCAAAAAACATCCCAAACATCTCAAGGCATGCATTCTTTTACTCAACAAATATCAACCACCTCTTTTTTTTTTAACTGAAGTATAGTTGATTTAGAATGGATTAATTTCTGGTGTACAGCAAAGTGATTCAAATATACATACATATATATATATATATATATATATATATATATATATATATATATATATTCTTTTTTGAATTCTTTTCCATTATAGCTTATTACAAGATATTGAATATAGTTTCCTGTGCTATACAGTAGGGCCCTGTTGTTTATTAGACCACCTCCTTTGTGCCAGGCAGTTCTATGCTTGGAACACACAGGGCTTCCAGTGAGGAGAGCCAGTCAACACACCAGTGGGCCAGCGGTGCAGGGAAAATAAGCAAAATGGGCTGAGGAGGGTGGGGCTATCAGAGTGGGCTGTTCTGTCCTGGGTGGGCAGAGAAGCCTCTTTGGTATGGCAGCCATTAAGCAGAGACCTGAAGGGAATGAGGAAATGAGACAGAAGGATGTGCGGGTCAGGGAAAGACAGGTGAGATGGAGCAGGAAAGAGACGGGTGACGTACCATCTAAGCAACAAGGGGCAGACACAGCCCAAGACCACCTCTGGAGGCCACTGAGGCCTGACTTACACTCATATCACACACAAGTGGCGTGAATCTGGTTATACCCTCTTCTCCGGGCTAATTAGAGCATAACACACCCTGACCAGGGGCTAGAAGATGTGGATTCTACTCTAGACTTGCCATAATTAATTATGCCTCAGTGTCCCCTTCAGCAAGTGATGATGGTAATTCCTTACCAGCTTACCTTGCATGGTCGTTGTGAGGTTCTGAGGGGGCAAAGCTATATAAGGAGTAAGAGCTAATTCATCACCACAATATACAAGTTTTTGGGTGTCAGGACTCATTGATACCTAAAAATTTACTGAGGGCCATGAAGAACTTGCTTTATTGTGTTACACTTACCAATATTTACCATACTAGAAATTAAACTGAAAAACATTTTTACTTAATTATTTATTTAAAATAACAATAATAAACTCATTACGCTTGAACATAGGTAACATTTCTATGGAAAACAGATATTTTCCAAAAGAGACGTTAATGACAAGAGTTTTTACATTTTGGCAACTATCTTTAATGTTTCCCTTAACAGACACAGTTAGATTCCCTCCTGTATCTGCTTCTGCATTCAATCTGTGCTAATTGTTTGTTGTGGTTGAAGTATGTGAAGAAAATGCAGCTCCACACAGAGATACAGTCACAAAACAAAGTATTTTAGTAGTCTTTTCAGATAGTTGCAAATATTTTTCTTTGATATACACCAAAATTTAACCAGTGGTACTTTTTTTTTGAAGATTTATTTTATTATTTATTGATCGATTTTATTTATTTTTGGCTGCGTTGGGTCTTAGTTGCGGCATGTGGGGTCTTCATTGAGGCATGCAGGATCTTTCGTTGTGGCACGCGGGCTTCTCTCTAGTTGAGGCACGTGAGTTCAGTAGTAGTGGCATGAAGGCTTAGTTGCCCCACGGCATGTGGGAATCTTAGTTCCCTCACCAGAGACTGAAACCATGTCCCTGCATTGTAAGGTGGATTCTTTACCACTGGACCACCAGGGAAGTCCCAACAAGTGGTACTTTCTTAAAGCTTAATTTCAATGTGGAATCTGAAACCACATGCATCAGGGAACATTCTGTATTCTGTTACTTTATAGTCCACTGTCCTATCTTTCCCTCTGAATGGCTTTTTCACCCATGCATCATTTTGGAACGTTGTTTATTGATTATTTAGAAAATCTTCCTTCACTGATTTGTGTAGATCTTCCAAATTCTAACATACTTCATTATATAATTTTAAAAACACACAGCTGTTAATATCACTGTCAATCTCATCAGAGAAGTCTTCAGGCATTGGGAACCCACTAAGGTCATGAAGTGAATACAAGTTTCCCAAATTCGGGAAAATTCAAACTCCATTTTTGGTAACAAGCGCTATCAGTTGTTTCCTCAGTAACAGGCTCATGTTATTGATTTTCAAGGAAATATCTGTCCCATAACCAAGTCTGGATGACCACAGGGTGCCTGTCGCTTGTTCTTTTCAAGTAAAAATGTTGTGTTCTACAAAAAGAAGGGGATACTTTAGCTTGCAACTCCAACTGTCTAACAAGTGATTTTTTTCCTTGAGAAAGCACTGTACTTTGTGCTTTAGGTATACTTCTATTTCATTTCACAGAGTACTGAAAAGGCAGGTATTCAGTGTTGAGATGTAATAGAATTAAATCTTGCTGCCCCAACAAGAATCCTTACATTAAACTGGCTTTTTATTCTTTTAGTTTTAGTTTTTTGACTGCGAGTGTGTAGTGGTGAGGGATACAATGAAGACGAGCAGACTTGGATGATGCTTAACTGATTAGCACTAAGATCCAGCATGTATATCCACCATGGCCTTGGTACCATTAGGACAAATGCCCATATATAGGAAGAAGCAAATCATGTCTTAGTAATACTATGAGAATAGTTTTGTCCTTACAACACCCCTGAAAGGGTCTTGGGGAATCAATGGATCACAGGGTCAATGAATCACCCTTTGGGAACGATCGCTATAATAGACACTTAGACGTGATGCAGTAGACAGCACAGGGTCTGCAGGAGGAAGATATATGCTGACTAAAGATAAATGAAATTACAGTGGCAAAAATTGATGACTGGTAACCTGACAGAAAGGAAGAATAAGGAAATACTATAAAAGGTAGACACATGAACTCAAAAGCATAGCACCTGGGGGAGCAAATAGCCATAGGCTTCAATAGCTCTGAAGAGTATTGCTGAGAAACTCAGCCCTGCTCAATAAACATTGTTCATGATGATGACCTTGAGTCATTAAAACAAGATTAAAAAATATCAGCTCTACTATATTTAAGAAGCCAAGGAAAGGAAAGATTTCTCTTTAACAGAATCCCTTGGAAATATTTCCGTAGCAGTTTTTGAAATTTAAAAATTGCTTTGGGGCTTTATTTAGATGTCTACTTGTGTGGACTAGTTCATTTCTGATGATGGATAAACAAAGCATCTCAGTAATTCAATAAAAGACCATGAAATTAGGTGGCGTTACTTATCCCACTTTATAGAAGGGCAGTAGGGCTGAGTGAGATTAATGACGGATGTGAGGACATGGAGTGAACCGAAGGAGAAACAGAGCATGAGGAAGATCTCGAGTCCCACGCAGGTGCTACTCCACACCCCTCCCCTCTCCTGAGGCCACCCAGGGGACTGTCCACCACCAGATGGTGGCAAAATTTAAAAAACTCAGTGAAATTTAAAAAAACTCAGCATCTCTGAGAACTTGAGCCCTGCCCAGGAGGGCCCAGGAAGTGGGCTGTTCAGGGACGCTGAATATGATCTCTGTCCATCAGTCATGCTGAGCTGGGAGCTAGGGGCACTGAAGGAGAGGAGGTGATTTATAACATCTAAGTAATGCAGCTGGGTTTCCTTCCTGGCCAGAGCTTCCTTGTTAGGGGTACTGACAGCAGGTTCCTCTACTATGAGATGCAGGAGAGCACAGATTCAATTATATGGCAACCTAACCTCTCTGGGAGGGAAGAAGGAACGGGCATCCAACAATCAAGACAATATATCTTAATCCTCCTGACCCATCTCTTAGGCAAACATGTAATTAACAGCAGTGAAGTGAATTTCCATGGAGGGAGGGTAGCTGGTGACCAGGCCCGGGTAACTAGGCTTTGCTGGAAATCAGTGCTGAAGTTTACAGCTGGAAATTATCCCTGAAGGTCGGTCACACGGCAGAAGGGACTGGCGTAGCAAAGATGGCAGAATTTCCAGACCTCCAGCAAAGAGGACCCACGGTTTCAGCAAGACCACGGACACCCTTCTCACCACCTCCTGCAATGTCTGTCCAGTGGGATGAGTGTAAGAAGTGGTTAAAGAACCTCCCCCGTGTCAATTATCTGGATTAATCAGGTTAAAAAATTATCTACTCATCAAGATCGATGAAGCCAGAACTTTGGGACATTTGACTTATGTGCACAATTGCCCCTCAACTTTCTCCTCATAGCTTCTGTGTAAATATCGTCGGGGAGTTGGACTCTGGTGATATCATTACACCTTCCACTCATTTCAGTTCATCCACTTCCCTTCCTATTTTGTCCCCTTCACCACCATCTCTTTCATAACACTATCCCTGGGCACAGAAAATAGCGTCTTATGCTCACTGTCACATGAAAGCACTTAGTTTTCTAATCTCTAAGCCTGGGGTTGAGGCTCAGGCAGCTCTAGCAAACTATCCAGGAAACTCTAAGTTCTTGCTCTGAAAGTGTGGTCCCTGATCAGTGGCGGCATTAGCTGACCCTGGAGCCCAATACCAGCTGCATTGAACAGCATCTGAAGTTTAACAAGACCCCAGGTGTCTCCCAGGCAACCTACCCTTTGAGAAGCCCTGGTCTACTGCACTTCAAAGCTTGAGAAACTTCGAGGGTCAGGGCACCTGGGTTTAGGTCTGCTCTGCCACCCTGTGGAACAGCTCCCAGGCCATTCAACCATGGAAAATGCCCATTTCCTCATCCGCCAAGGGCAGGGCTTACACTAGATACTTAGATCCTAAAGTTGGCTGATCAATCATCTGTATCACTCAAGTAAATTTCTAAAAATACACATAATTGGGCCCTTCTCCTGCAGATCCTGATTCTACAGTTTCTGAAGTGCAGACAGTTTTGGGTCCTATGGCTCTAGAACTGTGCATATTTCCCAAATTCAGAGACCTAGGTTCAAATCTAGCTTGGCCACTGATAGCCTAAGTAGCCTTGGGCAAGTGTCTTAACTGCTTTGAATCCCAGTTTCTTCATCCTGAACATAGAAATATTATCATCAACTCCCTGGAATTTGTAAGGTTAAATAATTTATGTAATTTGTAAAAATCACTTAACACATAAATAAAATGCATTTCATTTTCCAAACCTCCCTCTCATTTGCCTGAACTCCTAACCCTCTTTCCTACTCGGCCTCTCCAACACATCCGGAAGGTTCTGCTTTTGAGGTCTCTGCACTCACCGTCCCTGGTCTGGAAAGTTCTTCTTTCAGGTGCTGGCTTCAGACAGGAGGCCTTTGCTGACCATGCCACAGAAAATCACAAATGATCCCCACCATCAGACCCCAGCCAGCCTCCTCACCTTGCGCATGATTTTTTCAGAGGGCTTCACACCATCTGGCATTAGATATGTATCATTTCCTTGTTTATTGTCTGACCCCATTCCCCAATGCCTCCCACCTGGATACTAGAATTTACACTCCATGAGGGCACACGCTTGGCTTTCTTCATTGCTGGACCCTAGTTCTTAGAACATTGCTCTCCACTTATTTGTTAAATTAACGAATGAGCAAGTAGATTTTCCATTAGTCAAATATCTCTATTTTCACTAGTTATCTCTTGTTTCAATGGCCCTTGCCTTACCTAACTTTTACCTGGGAAAATTAAAGGATCACTAATGCTTCTCAGGGTTTTTCAAATTAACTCCATAAAGAGTCAACCCTTATATTTACTAATAACAAATTAACCGTATGGCTGGGATCTGCATTTTTTTCCTCTCTTTCCTCTTACACAATTAATAGATAAGTAGATTCACTGGTAAAACAGTGAAGAAGTATGTTGTAGAAGATATAAAATAGTCCCTAATCACAACTACCCTCTCCCCACTCCCTTCCCCAGAGGAAAACACAGTTCACGACCTGTGATTCAACCTAATGTTACATTGTTGGTGCAGTCACGCATATACAAGTATGTGTATACACACTGATCTTTTTATGTAAATGGGACAATATACTTCTTATTCTGCAACTTTTTCATGACATACCTTTGCATGTCTGTATGCCCCTTCCTTATTCTTTTTATTGGCTGCATAAAAAGATATATCAGAATTTCTTTACATGCTCCCCTCTTAGTGGGCATTCAGGCTGTTTCTATTTTTTCCTCAATTAACTATGTTGCTATGAACATCCCTCTCCACCTCTACAAGAATTTATTTATATAAGATTCTTAGAAATTCTCAATTAAAATTTGATCATTGCTCCCACCCTGGTCTGTCCTGGGCTCACCAGCTTTCACCGTCACCTATGGTTCATGAGGGTGCCCACCTTTCTGGTCCTCACCAAAATCAAATGTTATTTATCTCCTTACATTTTGCCAATCCCACTGCTTTAAAATATCTCCTTGTCATAATTTGTAATGAGTTGATTTCTAGTGAAATAAATCATTCTTTTAATATTGATTATCTATTTACATTGTTCTACAATATATTTCCTATTTATTTATTCATTTTTTCTATTGGATTTTGTTTTTTTCTTTTAGTAGATTTATAAGAAATCTACACATAATCTGTGTATGGTTCACTTTTTTCTTATAGCTATTAAGTTTGCTATTTATCTTTTCATTTATGAGTCCATCTTTCATTGTAATACTTTTTAACATCACCAAATCTGTCAACCTTGTCTTTTATAACTTCTGTACTTTGAGTCTTGCTTCCCAAACACAAGGTCATAAAAATATCCTGTGTATTATTTAATGTGTTTTCATTTTCATGTTTAACTCCTTTTGGAAATCATTTTGAACTCTTCCAAACACTTTAATAAAACAAAGTTCTTTGTTTTATTCATCACTAAGCTATACATGTCTTTAATAATGTATTATTATTTTTCAACACTAACCTATACATATCCTTAATAATAAGAAAATGAGGTTGACTATAGACTAATTTCAAATATCTGGGTCACTGTTCCACATTTCTTTTTCTTTCTTGTGAATTAGGGATAATTTTGACTTGGCCTCCACCAACACACACTCATCTAGAGAGATGAGCTCTTATCATCCCAAGAATGCCCACTTGCCTTCCCATCGAGGACCACCCTCTCAGACTCATAGAGGATGCCTCATAGACAGGAGACAACAGCAGAGGGCAATGTCATGGAGAAAGTCCAGGTGACTTTATATGAGAAAACAAAACCTTCGTCCAGCCTGGTCAACTCCTGTTGGAATAACAATTGACTTCTCAGTGGAAAAAATTGAAAGGACCAGTTGATGGTTTGAACTGAATCAGCAACGTGTAAATCATCGGCTTTGGTGGCTGGGATCTTATTGGTACCAAATGCCTCTGAGCTCGTGTAGGAAGTAGCTCCAACAGAGGATCCATGGGGTTTGCTGAGATGTAGATGAATCCTTTCCCTGCTCAGAGAACACAACCCCAAGAAGCACCAGAGCTGGGACCTCGAGTCTGTACTGTTAATATGCAGCAGATACACTTTTGGCTATTCCAGATCCCATATTGAACAAAAGAAACTGAGGCAGGTAATTTTAATTATGCAGGCACCTATGTGTATTTGTATAGAGGCTTATTATAATGCTGGAGCTTCAAACTTGAAAAAAGGAAGGAAAGGAAAACAGGTCAACTAATACCTTTTCCTTTGTGGAAAAGATAAGCCAGTTCTAGGCTGAGAGGTGTAAAACTAAAGGATAATAAAATCCAGCTGATGCAGTTTAAAGACTGTTCATTACCTGGCCTGAGATAATGGCACCCATTGTCGCTAGTGGATGGAGATGATTTCTCAGCCTGCCGCTGGCTGATAACAGACTTGTGCACTGGCCTGAAGTCTCATTGTTCTTCAGGTAGAAAAAGTGCCTCAGACGGAAGCCAACTTGTTCCCAGCCAGCCAGGCTGCTCTGGCCATTCCTCTGTCTTCGCTGGGCTTACAAAGAAAGTCAAGAGTCTGTATCACTGAGAGCTGCTCTGAGACTTTTCCAAACCTCCCCCATCACACTCCCATGACCTAGTTTGGATCAGGGTAATTCTGAAAATAAAATGCTGAAGTTTTCTTTTACTTGAAAACAATGTCACATTCGTCAACTTAAAAAGACTCGCTCACAGCACAAATTGTCTGTACGATTCATTGGGCCCCTTCATTATATTCTGCCTTGTTTTATTATTTACAGGCTTGGTGTGAGTTCAGTGTTTATAGGTATGTCACACGTTGGCACTGGAAGTGGATTTGGAGATGCGGTTCAACATTCTCATTTAAAGGGCTGGAGCTCTGCAGCCCAGAAAGCCGTGGAGAGTATGCTCATCAGAGAATACTGAGTGTGGAAATGAACTTCCTCCTCCTGCTCCCATGGCAGTACTGCGAGAAAGGGGTTTCTGGGTCAGGTGGAAAGAGGGCCAAGCGCTACAGAAGTCACGGCGATCACAGCCTCTCTCAAGTCTTATTCATAATGTTCTATGCAACGAAATGGGAGTCAAGGATTCTAAACTCAGAGTTCAGACCCTTCCACCCACTGTTTAACCTGCTTCTAAAGGCAGGCGTGCTGATGATTTCAGAAGGAGGTACCTGGCCTCGAGGTGTTTGCCAAGGTTAGGGCAGTGCTCTGCTTTGTGACCTTTGTGCTCACAAACTTATATTTGTCCCCAATCTCCTAACCTCTTGGTCCAAAGGAAGAAGCACCCCTTCATCTGGACAAAACTAATCTCCCCATTGGGCCTCTGACCTGGTGTCACACCCTCTCTGTTGGGACCCTGCTCATCCCATCAGCCTTCTTTACTCTCTAGATTGTTCTGCCTCTTTTTCTTCAACCTACATAGATGCTCAAGGCTTTCCTCTCATTAGAAACAATTCCTTAAACTGTAAATCACTGTTTAGGCAAAATACATACCTTTCCTGCCCCTACAGTCAAACTAATTGTAAAAACATGTCCATTTTCTGCCTATGCTTCCCCTGCTTCTATTCTTCACACCTTTGCCAACAGGTTTCTGACCTTATCACCCCATTAAACTGCCTGGGCCAAGGTGACCAGTAGTTTGCTATATAAATACAGTGGATTCTCTTCAGCCTTGCTTCTCTTGCCCTCTCCAGGGAAAGGTCGGGGACACCACAGACTGATCCATTATTATTATAATTACTACTATTATTATTATTATTATTAAAATCCCTTATTTTTTTAACATCTTTATTGGAGTATAATTGCTTTACAATGGTGTGTTAGTTGCTGCTGTATAACAAAGTGAATCAGCTATATGTATACATATATCCCCATATCCCCTCCCTCTTGCGTCTCCCCCCCACCCTCCCTATCCCACCCCTCTAGGTGGTCACAAAGCACCGAGCTGATCTCCCTGTGCCATGCAGCTGCTTCCCACTAGCTATCTGTTTTACATTTGGTAGTGTGTATATGTCCATGCCACTCTCTCGCTTCGTCCCAGCTTACCCTTCCCCCTCCCCGTGTCCTCAAGTCCATTCTCTACGTATGTGTCTTTATTCTTGTCCTGCTCCTAGGTTCTTCAGAACCGTTTTTTTTTTTTTTTAGATTCCATATATATGTGTTAGCATATGGTATTTGTTTTTCTCTTTCTGACTTACTTCACTCTGTATGACAGACTCTAGGTCCATCCACCTCACTACAAATAACTCAATTTCATTTTTTTTATGGCAGAGTAATATTCCATGTATATATGTGTCACATCTTTATCCATTCATCTGTTGATGGACACTTAGGTGGCTTCCATGTCCTGGCTATTGTAAATAGAGCTGCAATGAACATTGTGGTCCACGACTCTTTTTGAATTATAAAATCCCTTAGTTTTGACGTGATCTTTTCTCTTGGGCTCAACCTCACTACTTTTTCCTAGTTCTCCTACTTCCTAAAATTCTCCTTCCTGTTAGTCTTCTAAACAGACTCCTTTTCCTCCCCTCCTTTCCTCAGTGTGGTAACCTGCTCTGTCCTCAGACCGTTTGTCTCCTGCCACATGAAATTCTCTTGGTGTTTCAACTACCACCCACTATATAGATCAGAATAAGGCAGCCCTGACCGTAAGATAACCCTACATTTCTCTAATGAGGAGAATCTAAACAGAATTCTGAAAAAACTTTAGGGATAAAGATAAAATAATCCAATGCTTATATATCATATTAAATTATTAAACTTAAATGAGCACACACATTTAAAAGAACATACTATATAAACCAATATACTAATTTAGAAATTTTGCTTTTCCCCCACCAGGGGTCAATCCAACTCTTCCCATGGATCATGACATCAGACTCTTAAAATATCCCTGGAGTCATCCAACACAACTTTGCAAAGCCTGGCAGCTTTATTCCAGTGTTTGAGCTAGAGCACGTTCTGGCCTTTTGAATCATCTTATGAGGCCATCAATGGAAATTATGCCCTGAATCACCAGTACCTGTTTCCATAGAATGTTGGTTGTTTTGTTTTTCATAGAGTTTTATTATATGTATGATTTGCATTAGCTATAAAAAATTACTTAAATCAGTGTTAAAATTTTTTAACTGTTTTTTTCTAATTGATTCTCTCAGACAACCTCCTAAGTATCCCAAAGTAGCATTGATTGAGGTAGTTTCAGATTAATGTGTCTGCCCAAACATTACTTCATTGCTCTAAATAAGTAATCAAGAGAACATTTTGGATTATGGAATGTTCCATAAGGACTGCAAGGTAAAAAACTCTTCCTTTTCCTGGGGACTTATTTTAAGGGAAGTCTCACATTGAATTAGATAATTTATGGTAAATGCAATGGATCCCTAAACTGTATATACCTCCCAGAACCCTCCTGCACTCCAGAATCATGGGTCAGATTGCACACCGAGCCAGTCACATCCAGACACTCCACGCCACCCCAAACTCAAGATATCTAGAATTATCCTCATTACTTCACATCCAATTAACTCGTCTTCTATATCTTATTGAAAGTAACCACTACCAAAACCAGTTAGCCAGCAGAACTCTGGAGATATTCTTAGACTACTGCACTTGTCTCAGTGGCATTTATTCTTTAAACAAACTTATATGGAGCATCTACTCTGTTCTCAGCTCTGTTTTCAGTTCTAGGGATACATCAATCAATCATTGACATAAGACACATTGTTATTATGGAATGTACAGTCTAGTAAGGGGAGTTAGAAACAAAATAAAGAGGAAATGCCAAGAAAAAAGTGCAGGAAAATGAAAATAAAATATATGATGATGAAAATGAAACAAGATGATGCATTAGAGAATGACTAGATTCTACTTTAGATCAGAAGGTCAGAGAAGTGGAACCTGAATACCAAGGAGGGGGTTAAGCATGTACAGATACAGGGGAAGAACACTGCAGAACAAGAGCATGTGCAAAGGCCCTGGTATGGGGATGAGGATGACAAAGACCAAGAAAGAGGCTGTGAGACTAGAGCAGAGCCAGCAAAGGGCAGGTCAGGGTGTGTATGTGTGTGTGTGTGTGTGTGTGTGTGTGTGTGTGTGTGTGTGTGTGGTGGGGCACTACCTATTAGGTGAGGCCAGATGAGGGTGCAGTTACAGAGGAGATGCTTGGATTTTATGCTAAGTGCTAATCAGATGACATTTCAGGATTCTGAACAGGTAAGTGATGTGACCTGGTTTATGTTTTTAAAAAACTAATTCTACTGTATAGAGACTATATTATTGGGGAAGGGATGCTAAAGTGGAAGCATGAAGACCAGGGCGGAGGGCACTTCCACAGCTCAGGCAGAAAGTGCTAGTGGCTAAGATGAAGGGGACGACTTGAATGATGGAGACACGGGGAGACTGAGGACGTTTTCTAGAGATAGGGACACCAGGCCTTCCTGA
The DNA here is from genome assembly GCF_949752795.1 of Hyperoodon ampullatus. Classification (NCBI taxonomy): domain Eukaryota; kingdom Metazoa; phylum Chordata; class Mammalia; order Artiodactyla; family Ziphiidae; genus Hyperoodon; species Hyperoodon ampullatus. Next base: position 83,822,696 of record NC_136920.1, on the reverse strand, counting down.
CAGTGCGGCTATTTAGATGAAGGAAGGTAAAAAATTGAGGAAGACTCCTATGTCTTTTATATGACTAGACGGATGGCTGTGCCATTCACTGAGACAGAGAGAACCAGGAGAGGAGGGTGTGGGGTCCGTAGAAGCCAAGCCTTCTGTTCTGGACTTAAATCAATTTAAACATCTACTAGACACCCAGTAGAGATGCCCAGCAGTAAAAGTACTAGTAATAGTAGCAGTAGGGACAGCTCCGGTCTGATCATAGACACTAGAATTATCCCGACTCAGAAATGAGGACATTGAGATTAAGTAATTTGCTCACCCAGTTACCAAAGGACAGACTTAGGACTGAAAGCCAGGTTGTCTCGTTATCCAGTTCAGGCGCTTAGCAATTATACTAAACTCCCTCTATGAATTTGGGAATCATCATATTGCTGATGTTTAAAGCCAGAAGACTGGTTGGAATTATTTATAAAAAGGTATACATAGAGAAGAAAAGTTACCCCAGGACCTAGATCTCTAATATGCCAACACCCAGCAATTGAACAGAACAAAAAGAACCTCAAACAGAACTGAAAAAGAGCTTCTGGGAAGCCAGGGAGGCACCCATGAACATGTGGAGGTCCTAAGAGTCAGGAAGAGAGTGATTCAAAAAGAAGATGATGGTTGACTAGTTCAGATAAACAGAGAACTGGAAAGTGACTAGTGGATTCGGTAACCCATTATTCAACACTGACCTTGATAAATGTCATTTCAGCAGGGGAGGAGGGGAGGAGGCCCAGAAACAGGTTGGGGGAGGAGATGCTGAGAGCAGGTAGCAGGGGAAGGCAGAGTGTCTGAGTGTAGAGGCCAGCTGGATGGTGGTCGACCCGTCTCGGTGCCTGCTCATTAGTTAGTGCTCCTGCTCGTATCATTCAGTTATCCATCGCAGCGTAACCCCAAGCTTAGGGACTTAACAATGACAATAATCTTGTCTTGTCCCGTGGTTTCCATGGTCAGGAGTTTTCGAGTGTCTTGGTTGAGTGTTTCTGGCTCAGAGGTCTTTCATGGTTGACACTGTAATAAATGTCAACCAGAGTGCAGTCGCCTGAGGTTTGCCCATGGTGGAAGATCTACTACAAAGTGGCTTGCTGGCATGACCGGAAATTGGTTACCCTATATGTGGGTCTCTCCAGAGGGCTGCTTAGTTGTCCTCACAGCAAAATACCAAGATGGAATGCCTTACATGAGCCAGCCTTGAAACGTACACACCACCCCAGCTGCTGTATCCTATTGGTCAGTGTGGGAGAAGACTGCACAAAGGCGTGATTAACGGGAGTTGAATATAATTGGGGACCATCTAGGTAGTCCTGTGATGAGTACACCTTCCTAACCAAACTCAATTTTATTCAGAACAGCCATGTGCTCAGCTGGAAACACTGAGCAATCCAGGCGGTCCTGCAGCTGGGGCGGTCATGCACTGAATGAGGATTCCAGGCAAGCTTGAGAGCAGCTCAGCAGACGTGTGCCCTGGCTTTTGCCTTCATCTTCCCCCTTTTCCCTGCCTGGAATCTGTATGCAGTGTTTGGAGGAGCAGTGCCTCTACACGCTGAGAGCAAACCTATGTGCTAAAGATGAATGTGAAGTGCCTCCCCATCCTGGTTGGCAAATATTCCACATGCCATACTCAGTTCAAGGGATGCCTCTTCCAGGGTGACTTCCTGACAAATCCCAGCAAGCATATATATGTATGTATATTTTTCCTTCCCTCTTTTGGCCTCTTTGCCCTTGGTAAGGGAATCTATTGCAATATTTTTTTTTACATTCTGTCTGCAGTTCTTTTTTCCTTTACTAGAATATAAGATCTCTGAAGGCAGAACAGTATTGTATTTGTCTCTGTATCCCCAGGGCCTCACACATAGTAAGCACTCCACAAAAACCTGTTAAATGTATAAATAGTCCTACTTTATATCTGTCTGTCTAGTAGACATCTGTCTAGTAGATAGGTGAGGGTTAACACAATCCACTCCCTTCAGCCTTATCCATTCTCGGAACAGCTACGGAGGGCTCGTTACAAAGGACAATGCTCTGTAATGAAGGTTTCTTGCATATCCTCGGCAATAATCACCATAGAGGGAGAAAATGAGCATCTCTGTGTAATAGTTACATTTGCTAGCAGCAAAGACATTCTTTTCTGTAATACTGCCTGTAGAAGCAGCAAGGAAGCCAAGACTATACAAGTTCTCCATGGCAACTGGGTCACAGCAGCAGGCAGCCTGTGCCAGGGCTTCAGATAAATGGAGTAAGTGGAGGTGAGCTTCCAGCAGCAGGAGGAGACTTGCAGTGGGGCTTGCACTGAGCCTTCTCTCCCCACTGGAGTGCCACAGCCCACAGTGCCAGGGCTCAGTGCATCGTTGCTGCATGGGGCAGTGGAGGCCCCATAGCATCCTTCTTACTACCGCCAAGGGCTGCGTTCAGAGATCAGTCTCAGCAAACCAACAGGCCACCAGTCAATCAGCTGTTCCCACACCCATCAAAAAAAAAAAATACCTCAAGTTCTGAACATTAAAGCAAGAAGGAGGTTTTACCCCAAACCACCAGGGAGTTCTTCCCATGTATCCTTAGGCTCTCAGAGCATTTCTTTCACTGCAAGTTAGAGCCTGGTCCCCTCTCTCTCGGCTCGGAAGAGGAACCAGATGCAGCACCTGGTTAGAGGGAACAGCTGCTGAATGCAGGGCGATGAAAACCTCCTATTCACACCAGTCAACTTCCCCATCAAGGACAAGAGATGCCAAACAGCAGCACACCAGGGAAGGAGCTTTGGCAAAGCCATTGTCAGGGTCCTCAGCCAGTGCAGGGCATTCCTAAAAATTCACACAAAGGGAGAAATCAACTGAAGGTCCCGAAAGAGCCCCGGGGCAACTCCGGATGCAGAGGCCACCTCCTCAGAGCCCTCCCTTATAGGAAAGCCCCACCCTGTGAGTGAGACAGCCTCATGGACTCACACAGATTAAAGAGCTGCCACTAAAGGAACCCAGCTGGGTCAATGACCCCACTCCCTCCCTACTGGTGCTGCTGAGGAAGACTTGACCATGTACTCTGGTGCTCGGCACCAAACCATGGCACTGACTAGGAGACCGCATCTTGAGAGGGAGGAGTTTCCTAATGGTAGACTACATGCTTCTCCACCATCACTTAAGTCAAGATCCATAATCTAGAACTACATTAAGAAATAAATTGGGGACCTCCCTGGAGGTCCAGCACTTAAGACTCTAAGCTTGGGACTTCCCTGGTGGTGCAGTGGTTAAGAATCCACCTGCCAATGCAGGGGACATGGGTTCGAGCCCTGGTCTGGGAAGATCTCGCATGCTGCAGAGCAACTAAGCCCATGCACCACAACTGCTAAGCCTGTGCTCTACAGCCTGCGAGCCACAACTACTGAGCCCGTGTGCCACAACTACTGAAGCCCACACACCTAGAGCCCATGCTCCACAATAAGAGAAGTCACCACAATGAGAAGCCTGTGCACTGCAAGGAAGAGTAGCCCCCGCTCACTGCAACTAGAGAAAGCTCACATGAAGCAATGAAGACCCAATACAGCCAAAAATAAATAGATTTATATCAAAAAAAAAAAAAAAAAAGACTCCAAGCTTCCACTGAAGGGGGCACAGGTTCAATCCCTGGTCAGGGAACTAAGATACCTCATGTCAAACAGCATGGCCAAAAAAAAAAAAAAAAAAAAAACGAAAAAAAATTTGCCAGCAGCTCTAAAAGCATGAAAGAGGTTGAGCTTCAAACCAGACCCTCTATTTTGAGAGGCTGCCAATGTGGCAACCCGAGGCCAATTCATTAGCAGAAGCCATCAGTGCGTGCATCAGGCCTCACACGTGTGGCTGATTCATCTGTGGAATGAGCAGCAGGAAGGATGGAGAGATGGATGACCTCAGGTGAGGGAGAGGAGCCTGCTGGTGCCCTCGGGAGGGGGCGTTTTCCAGTGGGCAGACCAAGTGTGCGGCAGCAATCGCATTCCTAGAATCATAATCACAGAGTCGGAAACGTTAGAGATGGAAACAGACCAACTGGGTCAGGTGGTCCACCTTCTGCCTCTCCAGCTTTGCTCCCCAGGGTAAATTCCTTGGCCTAGTTTTTATTGTGTTTATAATTTGCAGCGAGAAGGCACTAGAATGCATTCTGAAACATGCGGTCAAGGAGAGATCAAATTAAGAGGAAGTGGACCTCTTCACAAAGGAGAGGAAAATGCCAGGGGAACAGAGGAAAGCACAAGGTCAAACAGCAATTTGTCCTCAGTGTCCCTGTGGCTCGTCCTCCTCAGCCCCAGACTCACTTGGTAGCAAAGAACTGTACCCTCTGACTCTGCCTAGCCCAGCCCCACCCTGTCCTTATCAAGCCTTGAGACAGGCTGGGACCTGGGATCTGGGACCTTGTGCTGCAGTGCTGCAATGCTTGCACCTAGACAAACACCTCCTTGAGCAGCAAAATGCAAAGAAACTATAAGGGACTAAAAATAACTGTGTGCATGTGCAGTTGGAGCAAATTCTGGACAACAAGATACAAAAAGACCAAAAAAAACACCCCAGCTGCCACTTCTGAAGAGCTGGGAGCAAAAGCAGGGTACTGTGCATGCCCAATGCCCTGAACACCACCAAAGGGGAGGGCAGACCACCTAAGCTGCCCCCTGGGCCCGACTCCTGGACACACCCTTACCCTCCCCCCATATAAAGAACCAGCTCTAGCCTCCTTTCCAAGCTCGCTGTTGGTATCCTCCATTCAGATGATGCTCTTCTGTCTCAAACCTCATATCCTCACTGGGGTGGAGCTCCACTCTGAACCTCAGCAGGTTTTACTGGGACCAGGACACCTACCTAGCTCCTGTGGGTCCCTCCTCCAAAGCCCTCAGCTGTGGTCCCTGAGGGTGAAAGGAATAGCTGTTCCTGGCACCTCAGCTCTGGCCCACCTGGTTAAGGAGTGTATGCTGCCCTGAGTGCACAGTGACCGTCCTCCTTGGGTCCCAGCATCAGTCTGTCTGCTGAAGCCCATCCCTTGCCATGGCTGGAGACACTGCTCCCACTTGCCACACTGCTGGTTAATTTCACCAGCCCTGGACCACTGGAGCTCTTATTCCCTTCTGTCCACCCACACCTGGGGTCCCTGCCTGAGTCCCAGCAGAGCCTGTGTGATAAGAACACACAATGGATTTTGGACGAGTCTCTGTGAAAGCTCACGAGGTCTTAGGGCTGCCCTAAATCCCAGAGCTGTAAGATGTCTGTTTCTCGTGTGTCTCGTATTGCATTTTACTAAGTGGGTCACTGAGTTTATAGAAACAAAGCTGTTACTTGCAGGGATATTGAAATTGGTATCATACAGGAAGCTCTGAAGAGCAAGCTTGAGAAATTTATTAACCTCCTGTGATGCACTGAATTGTGCCCCCTGCCCCAAATTCAAATGTTGAAACCCTAACCCCAGTTACCCCAGAATGTGACTGCATTTGGAGATGGGGCCCTTAACAAGGTAATTACGCTAAAAGGAGGCCTCTAGGGTGGGCCCTAATCCAATCTGAATGGTGCCCTTATAAGAGGAGATGAGGACACAGAGACACCAGGAATGAAGGTGAACAGAGAAGAGGTAGCAAGAGGGCAGCCGCCTGCAAGTCAAGGAGAGAGACCTCAAAGGAACCCAGCCCTGCCTGCACCTTTACCTTGGACCTCTACTCTCCAAAACTGTGAGAAAATAGATGTCTGTTGTTGAAGCCCCGCAGCCTGTGGAACTTTGTCACAGTGGCCTGAGCATCTCCCTTTTAGCACAGGAAATGCCACCATGCAGTACTGTCCATACGTTGTATGGATACTGAATTCACATGATATCTTTCTATCTCACACACAGATACTGACACTCATTCCAATACACATTACAAATATTCAGATAGATACACAGATCTCCTATAATCTCCAACACACGAAACAGGGCAGGGGGTCAAGACTGGAGAAAGCCCATCGGAATGAGGAGCACACGTTTCTGGAGTGTGTTCCTGTTTTTATTCTCAGGGGCCCGGTGTGGTGGGTGGAATGCAAAAAGACAGGAAGCATGGGCTGGTGAATTCAAGCAATCACTAGCTTTAGGAAAGAGGATTCTATTTTTTTTTTCCTTTTAATTGTGAATTCTCTTCAGATGCATAGAGTAATTAACTTGAAAAAGTTTTGATTTACAAATGAGGACTCCCTGAAAACATTTCTAAAATGTAAATACTGTAGCAAATGAAGTACACGTTTATATCTGAGGTGACATAAAATGATTTGCTGAGACACCATTTTATTCATTTTTAAATGTATAGAGAACTTTTAAGTAGGAAAAAAAACCCAAAATAATAATGTCAGATATTTAAAAGTTCAGCCAGCTCAAAATCCAGCAAGTAGAGAGTACACTAACATATACACTGAAACACTGTCTATATTAAAGTGGACAAGGCATGTGCAGTGAAGAAGCAAACACCACCTTCTAAGTCTAAACTCTGTGTTCTTCCATAAGTTACATGAGTTTCTAATTCTCAACTTGCAACCTGTGAAATGGGTTCATAATACCATTTCTTTTTTTTTAACATCTTTATTGGACTATAATTGCTTTACAATGTTGTGTTAGTTGCTGCTGTATAACAAAGTGAATCAGCTATACGTATACATATATCCCCATATCACCTCCCTCTTGTGTCTTCCTCCCTCCCACCCTCCCTATCCCACCCCTCTAGGTGGTCACAAAGCACCAAGCTGATCTCCCTGTACTGTGCAGCTGCTTCCCACTAGCTATCTGTTTTACATTTGGTAGTGTGTATATGTCCATGCTACTCTCTCACTTTGTCCCAGTTTACCCTTCCCCTTCCCCGTGTCCTCAAGTCCATTCTCCATGTCTGCGTTAAGACACAATTAAATGAAATAATACAAAAGAGAGTTCAGAGCACTGAGCGTTGGGTACACAGGAGGTGCTCTATACGTTGAATTGAGGTGATGGCAGGAGGAAGAGGAAGATGAGGAGGGGAAGGAGGGCAGGAGGAGGAAGAGTGGAGAGAGACAGGGTGGATATACAAATTCTTCCTGGACACTTGTTCCCCAAAGAACAATTTGGTCAAAGATTTTATTGGTCCAAGTTGAGAATCTAAGAGCAACACTGAGGGAATAAAGTTCTTTTAAAAAAAATAGATAATTATTCATCAATTGTAAATTGATGAGTGGACTATGGTTGTGCTGATCCTTCTCTTCTTGTTTAATGACTTGTTAAATAATAATTGATCACTGCTGCCTTTCTCATCAAAATGATACTGGCAGAGACCAGGAAAGCTATTAATATTACTTGTGTTTAGTCCTTGATGTCTATGGTTAATTGGTGTTTCTCATAATATCGAGGGGATGCTTTAAGAGTCTAAGGCCAGCAACCAGCAACAAATAAGCAAAATGCCATACTGAGATAAAGAAAATATGATTGGGGAGGAATAGAAGAGTCAGTGATGATCTTAATTTAAAAATAAAGGGCAACTCATCAGCTGATCATGTATCAGAAATGTGTCCTTTCATAAGAGGATATGCAGGAGCACATGGAAACAACATACATGGAATTGGTTCCCAATATGACCCTTCAGGAGAGTTGTGCAAGCTGATCCACAGCTAAGCATCTGGGGACTGACCACTTTCATTCCAAAAGATTAGAATGAACACTGTCCCCTGAGACATGACAAATGGGTCACTTGGCTTTTCCTGTCCTTTCCATAGGCAAGTGCTCACGGGAATTCACGACCGGGATGTGCCAATAGATCTCTCAAAGCTGCTATGTGAGGAAAGGGCTCCAATTATTTTGCTTCCATGTTTTTAGTGAGGTTGAATTTACATACAATCAAATGCACGGATCTTAAATGTTTTGTTTGATGAGTTGTGACAACTGTGAACACTCATGTAACTACCACTCCAATCGAGAAACAGCACATTTCCTTCACCCAAGATAATTCCTTCAAGACCCTTCCAGTCAATTTCCCCTTACCTTCTGCCCCCATGCCTTAACCCAAGGTGACCACTGACTTGATTTCTGTTACCATGAATTTGACAGTTTGAGAACTTTAAATTAATGGAATGAAATGATACCTAATTTTTCATATCTGGCTTCTTTTGCTTAATCTATTTTTTTTCCTGATGGGCATTTACACTCTCTGCTTATGGATATTACAAATAAAATATTCTTGTTTAAGTGTTTTTGTGGCCATTTTTACTCATCCCTCTTGAATTAATACCTAGGAGTGAAACTGCTGTCATAGTACACTGCTTAACTTCCTAAGAAAGTGCCAGTTTTCTGAAGCATTTGCCCTGTCTGACACTCCTAGCAATGACTCAACATACAAGGTTCCAGATGCTTTACATCCTCACTGACACTTGGAATTGTCATCTTATTTATTTTAGCCATTTCAGCGTGCACCAAGGATTCCAGTTGTTTTAATACTCATAAAAGCATTGTTCTCAAATCTTTATACTACAGTGGAAAAGACTGCCTTCTTGTATCAGACCTTTGCCTGGGTAACCCCAATGCTGTGGGGATTCCAGGAAGGGTTTCCTGGACCAACCATTGATCCATAATCCTTCCTCGACAGTAATAAGGAGGTGTTACCAAGGTTTTGGTGAATTGAGAGGACAGTAAAGGGGTCTGAGAAATAAAATCATTTCATTGATTAAAAAAATCATTCTGAATTTTAGAACAGATTTTCAAAACTGCATTTTTACAGTCTATTAGAGAATGATTCCATGCCCAAATAAGTTTAAAAAAATTCTATGTATTATTTCTCTTTCTTGGTGCTTACAAGGCACATTAACCCATTAAAATCTCAGCCAAATCCTGCAGTAGTGAGCATATTTACTTCTGTTGAAACCATTGCTTACAAATTTGTTTGTCTGGACATCGTTTTATATGTATATATATATATAATCTATCACTATCCTTCCCATAAAACATATTTTGGGAAATATTGGTATAAAACAGTAATGGCAAGCTTAGAGTCAGATTTATTGGTTTTAGTCAGTTTAGCAAAGTTTCACCAAAGGGAGACTCTGAAGCAAACATATCTTAAAGAGATTACAATTTGGGCAACAACTTGTTTGTATTTTTCTTCTTTACCACAAGCCCACTGGACAGAGGCCAAGTCTAATTCTATGCTTACTGAATCTCACTGCACACGATTGGTACTCAGTAAACATTAATTATTAGTGGAAGCTGAATAAATGAAAATGGCAATAATGATCATGATAATGCAGTATTTTCAACTTTGCCATAAACCAAAACATCTGAGAGGAATCTTGAGACAGCCTGTAAAACCCAAACACAGCTGGGCTCTCTTGTCTCCAGTGGGGATGTTTCACCACGAAACAAATAACGGTTGCTACGTACAGTAAAGCAGTTTGTCTTGGGTCATTGAGAGACTACTGCTCAGCATTAGAGACAAATCCCACAGGGGGCGTTTCCTAAAGTCTGCCTGCAATGGTCAACTTCATGGCCGTCTCATAGGAGTCCCCACGGCATGTTCGCTCACGGACATGGACCCACAGGTCCTCCACGATGGCGTCCTGCCAGACCTGGGGGCATTGCCTGCTTCACTTTCCAATGTAACACCGGGCACCCCCTTTCCTTCATTCACCTGTTCCTGCAGAACCATTTGTCAGGCCCTGGACTACAAGGTACTAAGCAGCTGTGATGATAGACGTGTCTCCTGTCTCCAAAGGGCTTACTCTTTCCTGCACTATTAACCTCATCCTTCCTTTTCTCATGATGCCTCCCTCGGTAGACTCCCCTTCCCTTCCTCTTGGCCTATGCAAGCTCCACTCTTCCCTCAGGAGCCAGTTTTGGGTTTATTTCTTCCAGGAAATATTCCCTGATCACATGAGCTCGCCAGATAGAGACAGAAATGTTTTTGAGTTGCAAGAGATCTCAGAAATCTCCCAGTTCAGCATCCTTGGCTTACAGCCGGGGACACTCACTCAGAGCAATTAACGGGTGGCCTAGGGACATCACCAGGAATTGTTGTGACTCTTATCTGAATATACAGTAATGTGCATTTCTGTTTTCTAATAATATACATTTTAGTAGCTCAGCCTTCTCATTTAGATGACTTCAATGCTTTGAACATGCCTATCCATGTCGATATATTTATTTCACTTTGTTGTCTCTTCAATGCTTCCAGGATAAAATTTAAGCTTCTCAGCTTGATGTGTAGGGGGTCTTGGCAAACTGGCTCAAACCTATTTCTCGAGCCTCACCTCCTGCTATGTTGCTCACTGACTCTGATGCCTCAGCCTCCCGGACCTTCCCAAACATGTGCCTCTGCACATGCTCAAGCTTCTCTCTCTCTGCCAGGAAAGCCTAGGGTTTCTTTACCCAGAAACTATCTACCCTTCCTGAGGGTATTCCTAAAATATGACACCTTGTGTGAAACATCCTTTGATCCCATCCCACCCTACAGGCAAACTTAATCAAGAACTGGGGCACCACAGTGTTTTCTTCTCACGTCTCTTATAGAGTTTCTCCTTCTAGACTTTGGTCCTTTTTGCCACGTCTAAGAGCACCTTAGAGAGGATAGGTTCATGCCCTACTCGGCAGCATCCTTCCTTATCATGACGTGATTTCCATGCTCTGAAGAGGGTACTCTCTTGGGCTTCCCTGTTTTAGATGCTCTTAGATGCTGCATCTCGAGCAGGGAAACCAGGGGACAGTGGTGGGAGGGGAGGGGAGAGGGGAACAGTGGGCAGGTGGTGTGGGACCTTATGTCCATTGTGAAGCCCCTGGCCTTTCCTCTGGGGGAGAAAGGGGTCCCTGGAGGGCTCTGCACAGAGGGTGGCATGACCAGACTTCTATCTGAAAAGGTTCACTTGGCTGTGAAGTGACCCAGCAGTGGGTACAAGGATAACAGTTAGAGGTGATCGAAGCTTGCACTGAAAACTGGGCATAAATGTAGAGAAAAATTTTCAAATTCTAGACATATTGGAAACCTAGAATCAGCAGGAATGTCCAACACCCTGGGTGTAGGGTGTAAGCAGAAGTGGGATCAAGGATCACTCCTTTTATTATTTATTTTGGTGTGAAAACCTGGAAGATGGGGTTGTCTTTTCCTGAGATGGAGAAGAATCAGGGGGAATGGGTGGAGGGGGTTCAGCACATCAACAGTGTGATTTAGAACACGTCAAGCTTAAGACACCCAATTTGACCTCCAAGTGGAAATGCCAAGTAAGCCCTTGAATGTATGATTCAGGATTTGGGGGGAGAGTTTTGGGCGCCTTGAGCGTATAAGTAACATGCAAGCCCACAACACTGGGTTGATGCCTTGTCTTTGGGCCCACTATGAGGGCAGGGACTTCGTTTGGGGCTGCTCTATCTCCAGTTCCCAGAAAACTGCCTGGCACACAGTTATTGCTCAATAATGGTATGAATGACGGGATGAACGATGCTCTCTGGGGGGCTAGCATGGTGCCTGGCAGACAGGAACAGGCACTCCCTAAATACTAGCTGGATGACGGACAGATTAAATGTGGTCTAGGAAAGAATGGGATTTCCTGTTCTCTGGACCCTATTTGAGAACAGACACTACAAAATGTCATGTTTGGATGTCTATCTTTCTCTCTGAGGTTATTGTGGATCTGGTTGTGGGGCCCCTGTGTGAACCTCGGCAGAAAAGATGCTGGACCATGCTGGTAATGACGCTTTCTGCAGAACCATGGGGGTGATGGCAGATGCCAGGATCCACGCTCTGGTAGGATGGGCACAAGACAGAGCTGGGACAAGGGAGTCAATCTCTCCCCCAGACCCAGACCACCAGGGAGAAAGATTCTCTTCCCTATGGTCAGACATGAGGAAATGTGCATGTCTCCCCAAAGGTAATGCGATGTCTACACTGACCACCCAGGGTGCAAGATCAGTATAACAATGCCTCCTCCTGTTATTCTTCCCTTCTCTCTGACTTTTAATGCAAACTGCTTTCACCTTTCACCTTCTGCTCCCCTGTCCACCTCCTTCTACAGATTTTATGGTTCTCTTTCCCTTCCCCTGTATGCCTAGCTGCGTTATTTTTCCTCTCCTTCCTGGATTCCCATTTCTTTGTTCAAAAAAAAAAAAAAACACCCAAAAAAGCAAAACGAGAGAAAAGAGGCATATAGCATCCCACTGAGAGAACTGAAGAAAAAGAATTGCCAATTTCGAAGAGCCTTTCCCTTTCTATTGCAATGCCTGCCGTATCAAATCTTTAAAAGAAACAGTAACATTAATAATACATCGTTTGTTTTGTTGGAGTCAATTTTACCCTGATCCAAAGGGTCTGGAATGCAAGGCATAGGTGCTGGTTTATCCCCTGCTTCACAAAGAGCGGGATGATGCTCCCGTGTGCCTCTTTTCTCATCTGTTTTGTTTTTTCCAGATGCAAAATAGTTTCAGCTGGTTGTGGGAGCAGCCGGCAACCTCAGCTTCAGCTTCCTGAGTGGAGTCCCAGCTGCCGCCAGCTGTGCTCACTGCAGGAGCCCTCCCAGCATGGTGAGGCCTTTGACTGCTGGCCAGGCATCTTGACTCGCCGTTCACTTCAACCCATTGCTTGCTCTGGCCACCTTGGTCCCTAGAAGTGGAGGTGGCTCTTGCCAGCTTTCTTCCAGAGCCGAGAAGATGCCCTCAGTCAGAGTTCTATAGAGGCGAGAAGGAAACTGTGAGCTGATGTGTTCTGAGTTTGCCTCTGCATCCAGCCATGAATCCTGCGCACTCCCATGAGCTGCTACTTACAGTAAAACTGCAACAATTATGTCTTTAAAATAGACACTTTTCTCCTGTTCTCAGTAGCCCTCATGGGGTTGGGGATTTTGCAGAAGTATGAAATAAACTTTGTATTTTTACATAGAGTGAGTTCAAGTAAAAACTGATTTTAGTGTATTTCTTTTTGACAGCAGAGGAGAAACAGGGATTTTTTTCCCCCCCTCATTCCCCATGTTCCTTCCCTTCCTGTCTCCTTCTGGATCGATGTCAGTGAAACCCTAATAATTTTCTAAGAAGCTGGTTCTGCATGAAGAGGAGACAAAAAGCTCAACAGCTCATGTCTTCAGTCAGCAGAAGGGAAGACAAACACCAGCATTTCCATTTTAGAAGAGATCCATGCTTTTTCTGGAGAGGAATTTAAATCCATTGTCGTTGATGTGGCCATTCTATGCAAGTGTCCCAGCCAAAGACCAAACCATCTTGTTTTTTACAAAAGCATTTTTTGCAGAAACACCCTTCCTCTCTCGCTAGACAAACACCAGACTTCGAGGTGTCCCACGGGGAGCAGAACATGATACCCTAAGGTTTCCATGAGCCTTGGGTATTTTCCTTTAGGAGAAGCAAGAGGAAGCTCTTAATTGGCTCAGATTCAACTTCAAATAACCTGTGATGTGAAGATGGAACCTAAACTATATAGGGAAAACATTTCTATTAAAAAGAATTTTCCCTCTCAAGCTCAGTGATTGTGGGCACCTTTTTTTTTTCTCATTGAGAGTGCTTCTCTGCTGTCCTATGTCACTGTCACTGTCACCTCCTTGGAGTCTCCTGTGCAAATTATCTGGATAAACAATTTGCATTTGGTTTATTCCAATCCACTCTGTTTCTTCCATTCTTTTCCATTCTGTTCCATTTCTCTCAGCAGACGTGAACTGAGTGTGCATCCATCAGGACCTGCTTCTGACTTTTAGGGGTTCTCAATGCAGTCAGAGGGACAGGGGCAACAACACTGATGTGGATGTCTGTCACGAGGTGATGATGACACCAAATAGAACATGAATGTTTTAAAAGAAATGTGCAAAACGTACTCTGGGGATTTAGAGGAGGAAGTCAAAACAGCTGTGGGTAGGCTGTGCAGGGAGTCAGAATACAGATTTTTGCTCAGAAATCAAACCCACAAATGTGAAGCTTTAATCCAAGAGTGCACCAAACCAGCTTACGTTTATTAACCCCCTTCAGGACAGCTCGGGGGAGGTGAGCCTCGCACACTCACACTTTGCAAGGACATACTCACACAGGATTATGAAATTTACGATGGTGTATATGGGATGGGTATTGGATACGCTGGTTTGAAGTAAGTGTTCAAAGTGATCAGTTAAGCTGAGTGACACCACCTGTATCTCCTTTCATTGAGCCTCAGTTTTGTGCCAGTTACTATGAAGGCACTAGAGGCAGAGCCAGGAAGACTTGAAGGCAGTCTCTTTCCCTGAGGATAAATGTCTTTTTAAGAATGCTCAACATCATTAATCATTAGAGAAATGCACATCAAAACTACAATGAGATATCATCTCACACCGGTCAGAATGGCCATCATCAAAAAATCTAGAAACAATAAATGCTGGAGAGGGTGTGGAGAAAAGGGAACACCCTTGCACTGCTGGTGGGAATATAAATTGATACAGCCACTATGGAGAACAGTATGGAGTTTCCTTATAAAACTACAAATAGAACTACCATACGACCCAGCAATCCCACTACTGGGCATATACCCTGAGAAAACCATAATTCAAAAAGAGTCATGTACCAAAATATTCATTGCAGCTCTATTTACAATAGCCAGGACATGGAAGCAACCTAAGTGTCCATCATCGGATGAATCGATAAAGAAGATGTGGCACATATATACAATGGAATATTACTCAGCCATAAAAAGAAACGAAATTGAGTGATTTGTAGTGAGGTGGATGGACCTAGAGTCTGTCATACAGAGTGAAGTAAGTCAGAAAGAGAAAAATAAATACCATATGCTAACACATATATATGGAATCTAAGAAGAAAAAAAAAAAGTCATGAAGAACCTAGGGGTTAGATGGAAATAAAGACACAGACCTACTAGAGAATGGACTTGAGGATATGGGGAGGGGGAAGGGTAAGCTGGGACAAAGTGAGAGAGTGGCATGGACATATATACACTACCAAACATAAAATAGATAGCTAGTGGGAAGCAGCCACATGGCACAGGGAGATCAACTCGGTGGTTTGTGACCCCCTAGAGGGGTGGGATAGGGAGGGTGGGAGGGAGGGAGACGCAAGAGGGAAGAGATATGGGAACATATGTATATGTATAACTGATTCACTTTGTTATAAAGCAGAAACTAACACACCATGTAAAGCAATTATACTTCAATAAAGATGTTAAAAAAAAAAAGAAGTACCTGAGTGCCCCTCCCAGCCCCACCCCCCACGCAGTGACTGCCAGGCTCCTTGGGGCCTCTGTGTGGAGCCTCGCCTCCCCTCCAGATTATGTAAGGGCATGTCAACCAGGAGATGTGAAACGCCTGCAGGGGGAAGGCTTACTACAATCAGTTCTGGAAGCACTGTAGAGCACAATAGATATGGCATATCATCTATAAATGTGTTTTTATTTATAGCAGTACTTCTGAGAAGTGTCAGAATTGTGGTAAATATATATTTTATTTTCTGAAAATTCTTCCTGATTCTTCTTATTGGGAAATAAGTTGGCTCCTCCTGAGACCCCTGTCTTTTCCTCTTGAACTATGAAGAGAGTCAGTTGAGTCACAGCATTTTGGCCTCTGATAACTCTGAATCTGACCAATTAGAGAGTCTTTCTTATCAACTTGGGCCAAGTAGTTCCCAAATCAGATTCTAACAGAGCCTTACATCACTTAATGAGTTCAGAATCATGAAGATAAAATCAGGAAAAGAATTGCAGGCTTTGCTACATTTAGAATTTGTTAATTTAGGAAACCAAGTAAAATGAAGAGTATAGTTTAAAGCTGTACATTTCTAAGACTAAGAGAGTCTCAGTAGAATGGCATAAAATGTTACCATGATATCTCAGATGGATATAGGAAACTAAAGTATTCACTATAGGAAAAAGCAAAGAGAAGATATCTGGATAGATTTGACAGTGCCTTACAGAGCCTTCCCTAATGATAACGAGTTACCTATCATTCCCTCAATTATTATTATGTGCAGATATCTTGTATGCATTGGTCCATTGAAGCCTAACACTGATGCTATGCATGGGCTTCCTCAACATGCAATCAGATCCCTTTTCACAAATTGTGCTTGAGGAAGGCAAACACTGGGCATGGCCAGTGGTCCAGGAAGACCCTTCCTCCTTGAATAAAATGACAAAATCCAGGGGAAAATATCCTTTCTCTTTGTTCCCCTTTCCCCCTTTTCTTATCTTGAATGTGGGCATGGTAGCTGGAAGGGTAGTGGCCATCCTACAACAGTGAGGTAAGAAGCCATGAGAAGGATGTGTAGCTGCCACCTCAGAGACAGAAAAATATTTTTATTTCAATAATTCCATTTCAAATCAAAAGAAAAACATTGATAGCATTACTTAACATCTTAAACTGACTTTACAATACTTAGAGGTTCAAGGAGAAATAAACTAGGAGATTTTTGTACACAGAGTTAACAATAAAACTGAAATCCTAGACATCAAGAACAAAGGCCACCAATCATCTTAGATTCTTTCTCTTAAATCTCACAGCCATGGTCTACATCCATAAGTGTCTGTATTTTCCATCCCATCATAAATGGACTCTCCGTGCATTCATTATATTCGAAGAAACACCAATCAGGACATGAATTTTTGCCACACAGCTTCAGGTTCACAATTCGTCTATTCAACTTAAGACAGAAGAATCAGATGATTTTTACCCAAGAGAGTGTCTGACAACAACATCTAAGGACACTGCACCTGTCCAGATTACTTGGCTATATTCATACTCTGCAAAGGAGGTTAGAATTTTCATTTTTAGTACTTTGGGAAAGAATCTGAAGAGGGTCATGATGTTTTAAAATGATGTGAACCAAGATGCAGTGCATTCTTTTATTGGTAATGGGACACCCTCCAGATCTGAAAAGGAATGAAAATTCACATTTTGAGAAAGTTAGTTGTTCCAAATCTTAGAAAAAATGAAAGCCAGGAGAGGTGGGTACATGCTACACAAATAGATTTGAATTCAAATGTGAGGACAATTCTGATGGTGATACTATCTTGGTCCTTCTGGCGTCTTAAGCAAAAGCCATCCTCCAGAATTCTGTGAGTCTGCTTCCCTCTTGATGGCAGCACATCTTAAACTTCAGCCGGGGACTTAGGGCAGGAGGGTCAGGAAAGGAAAGGAAAGGACAAGAACCAGAACTAGACAAGGCTGCCATGGGCTAACGGTGGGGATGGGTGGTTCCCAGGTGAGAAGGGAAGAGAAATCTTTCCCTTTTCCAGGCATAACATGGTACAGGAGCAAAAGCAGTGCCCAAGCAAAGAGTAGATGGGCCATCTACAAAAGCAGTTCAAGTTCAGTGGATGGGTGAATTGACAGTCACCAGGACAAGGCGTGGCTGCTTAAGACAGTCAGCAGGTTTCCCTCAGAGAAGTTGAGACAGACAGCTTGTCGGGGGCCCAGGGGTCTTGCCTGGGTACCATGCCACAGTCACCTTTGCTAAGCCTGACACAATATGATGACACCACAAATCAAAAGTCCACCAGCTGTCCATGGATGGCTGAACCAGCTCAAGCTGAAACCATTCATCTCACACAGGTGAGGTGAGCACAGGGATGGGAAACGTCAGGTGAGGCAGAATAATTTCAAGCTCAAACCAGAAGCTTGAATTCTTGGATCTGAATCCTGTTGGGCCACTTACTGCCTGGGTAATCTAGGGGTCCCTGATTTACCTCTCGGTACCTCAGCATCCTTAACCAAAGCACCGCATCTGAACATTAAGTATGCTATAGGGCTGTCCAGAGGACAAAATGGGTTATTATTCTTGAGGACACGCTGGCACTCAGGGCGAGCTCAATTCCTGTTCACTTTTGTTTTAACTGCAGGCAGTTAGCATCAAGGTATACTCTGTCAATAGGCAGCAACATTAAAACCCTAAACCAGCATTCAGGGACAGTATTCTAATTCCTGGGAAACAGAATGGAAAGAATCAGGCATGGTCTTAGGTTCAGGGACCAAAAGAGCCAAAGCACAGGTCTATGCATGCTGTGTTGTCTTAAAGCCAGGTATGAAAAAGCAGTGGAGGTGAAGGTATTAAGGTGGAAAATGCAGATCTAGACTCGCTTAATTACCTCACACATCACATCAAGGACTTCCCTGGTGGTGCAGTGGTTAAGAATCTGCCTGCCAATGCAGGGGGCACAGGTTCAAGCCCTGGTCCGGGAAGATCTCACATGCCACAGAGCAACTAAGCCCATGTGCCACAACTACTGAGCCCACGTGCCACAACTATTGGAGCCTGCACCCCTAGAGGCTGTGCTCTGCAATGAGAGAAGCCACTGCAATGAGAAGCCCACACACCGCAACGAAGAGCAGCCCCCGCTCGCTGCAACTAGAGAAAGCCCGCCCGCAGCAACAAAGACCCAACACAGCCAAAAATAAATAAAGTTTTAAAAATATGAAGAAAAAAAAAAGATTGAGTCATAACACGGACGTTGAAGTGACTAAACATGGGAAGACCAAGAGGTTGTTTGGGGAGTTTATGAAAACTGTCTACTCATTATATACTGCCTTCAGGGGAGCATCCTGTTTTGGTCTTATCATGCCCCTACCTCTACGCCTAAGATTGTTCAACTCCTCTAAAAATTGGTATTTACCAATCTTGCTGGGTTGTTTATGAAACATAGATTCTTCAGAGCTAGCTCCTGAAAAATCTGATTTGAGATGTCTGGGGTGGGGCCGGAAATGCATAATTTGACAAGAGCCTACAAAATCCTTATGATCGGCAATTTAGAAAACACTACACCAGGAGGAGAGGTAACCCTGCCCTTAAATATGAGTCCAGGGAAGTGTTTTCCAAATCAACCTCCAACAAGGGCCAAAGTGTTTCGAAAAAGTTGACCAAGTGTGGCTTTGGTCTCACTGCCCAGTCCCTTTACAAACTGTAGTTTGACGTGGTTTTCTTTACCGAACTGGATTCCAGTGCCCTGGTGCCACAGTGCGGGGGCCTGTGCTTCAGCAGCATAATGTCTTCCTTACCTCTCCCTTTTGGACCTATCGCTTGCCAAATGGTCTAAATTCAGTCAGATCTCCTGGCGCTTTTAGTCTGTATCTGCCCAAGCATCTGGACACAGGCAGACGGACAGTCTCGCATGCCCAGGGGCAGGGCTGCCATGACTAACTACGGTAGAAAGGATCACAGTGCCACACAATTGCACTGACGCCTACCGTGAACCATGCTTCTCACATGCACCATTATCCATGACTGAGTTTCCCCATAAACACTGTAATTTCAGAAACAGGTCATCTGTTTACATGAACAGAGTGGGCAAAGGAAGATACTGGGCAGATGCCTTAATTAGCCTGGTCTTAGTGTTAAGGGAAGGGAAAAGTGGGAGAAGATGCTTATATTTGGTTTTATCTTGAAGATACCCACATAATTTCAAGAAATCTGTTTCTGGGTCTTTTGTCTGGACTCTAGGGAGGAAAAACAGAAAATCTAGGAGAGAGGATGTGGACTATTAAAGGAGACCATAGGAGCTTAGGCAGAGGAGAGGACAAATATTCAAGCCAGACCAACAGATTGCCTTTTTGTTGGACACTCTTTGTGGAACAAGCGATCTATTACCTTGAACTACTGCCTTTCTTGGCTGATACCCAGTTGTTCTAACCCCCTTGAACCACTTGCTCCTTTCTCCATCCTGTCATAGGCTCCTTTCCACCCATCACTTTGTCATTGGTTCTTACTCTCTCTTCTTTCTGGTAAATTTCCATTTTTTCAGACATGCCCTTCCTCACCCTGCCCTCTTTTTAAAAACAATAGCCTCCCCAGCCACTACCTAAACTCCTCTTCTTCTGCAGGATTTCTCCATTACAATCCCTTCTGTGTTTGCATCCTCTTCCTCTGTTACTCCTCCCCTTTCCCTCCTGCCCCACCCTCCTCTTGCTTCTCTTAAGCTCCTGCTTTCCCTGATATCCTTCTTGGTTGCTTTCCTCAGAACACACAGGGCTGACAGAATGGGGACACTGAATACAGTTACAGTAATGTCAGCAGCTCAGGGGAGAAAAATGAAAAGGGGAGAAAAATGAAAAGGGGAAAAAGGAAAAAAAATAGCAGGTTTTAATTAGATATCCGTGCCACTGACTCACACTTAATATGCAAATTTTTCACCCTTTTATCGTTAAGTGAAATGAGAGTTTTATTTAAATGTAAAAATGGCTGGGAGATGAGGAAGGGTAATTAAGTAGCACTGAAATGCAAACCTGTGTTTCACAAGGCCTGTAATAACACATGAAAGCAAAAGGATCTGGCTCTATGTAGGGAGTAGAGATCCATAGCTTAATATGACTCCAGAGATGCTGCTGCTGATAATGATGATGCATTTGTATGTGTGTGTAGTGGACTCTGGTTCAAAAGTACTTCACTCCCCTTACCATATCTGACCCTCATAGAAATATTCTAAGGAATGTCAGGCTGATTGACTGGCTCCATTTTACAGAGGAGGCTTAAAAGTTGTAGTGACTTATTCAGGATCTCCTAGCTGGTAAATAGTAGAGTTGCCTGGGGCCCTTTATCCTATTCTACAGAATTGGGATTTCAGTACTAATGAAAAAGGTTGGGTTACAGAGACAATGTAAAGAACCTGAGCTATAAAAAGTAATGTTTGTACCTCCTTTTGCTGATGACTTTTAATTGTAACCTTGGGGAATAAGCCTGGTGGCAGGGAAATTGCTACCCTACCTCAAAGGCTCTTCTTTGTGTCATTATTAGTGCTTTGAACCACTGTAGTACTTGAAAAACTATAATCTACAGCATTCACTGTGGTAATAATTATCATTACTTCTACTGCTAGGATGTACTGATCATCTACGTATTGTCAGGAAATGTGCATTTCACATAGTCTCCACTATTGCATATAGCGTTTTAATTATAAGAGCCCAAATCTATTAGCAAATAGAATCTAACAATGCATTAAACAGATAAACTGTTCCTGAAATTAATTCTAAGAATAAAAGATGTGACAATATCATGTGTGAAGTTATAGAAATTCTTAAAAGAATGAATGGGCTTCCCTGGTGGCGCAGTGGTTGAGAGTTCGCCTGCCAATACAGGGGACACGCGTTCGTGCCCCGATCCGGGAAGATCCCACATGCCATGGAGCGGCTGGGCCTGTGAGCCATGGCCGCTGAGCCTGTGCATCCAGACGCTGTGCTCCGCAACGGAAGAGGCCACAACATTGAGAGGCCCGTGTACCGCAAAAAAAAAAAAAAAAAAGAGAATAAAAATTGAACATTTATTTATGATCTCTCTTTAAGTGAGATCTCTCTGAAAATAGAAATGAGCATCACACTTAATGGAAAAACCTAGAGGCAACTGTATAAAAGCAGAAATAAGACACAGGATGCCAGTTATAATTGTCAACGTTCAACATGTTCTTGAAATTCTAGACAATGCAATGAGACAGGAGAATAAATAAAAGAACTACATAAAGAATAAGACAAAAAACATCTTTACTTAAAATTGATATGATTTTCTATTTCAATAACCAAAGGATTGTACATATTTTACCTTATTTGAAAAACTGAAGGATATACAGATATGTTGGATATTTTTTTAAAGTATCCAAGCATGTTAAAGATATAAAGGTATTGTTTATATACCCTTGCTAAGTGCAAGGAGAGATATCTGGTTTAAAACTATATCAAAGGTTTTTTTTTTTAATTTAGAAAAAAATTGTACAAGAGTAGAAGACCCAAATGCATCTTCCTTAACTTCTTGCTAAAATTAGTTATAAAAATTTAGAAAAAAAATATACTTATATTTTTTAGGAAAACTAAGATTGAGGAACAATCTATTTCCTAAAATTAACTAGAAATGATACTGCTTATAAGGGGAATTGAATTGGATTGAATAAATAGAGACATTTTCCAATCATGACAAAACTTATCTTAATGAAACAAAGATTGCAAAGGAGGCAAGAAGGAAGTGTATATCCCCATTACTATCTATCTCCTCACTCAGATAAAAAGGCTTCAACTAAGGGAGGACTGAGTATCCATTAGTAATATAAGAGCTAACTTAAATGAAAGGATGCATTGGTTAGTTATCCACTGCTCAGTAACAAGTTACCTTAAAACTCAGTGGCTTAAAACAATAAATATTTATAATTTCACACCATTTTTGTAAGTCCGGAATTTAGGAACGGCTTAACTAGGTGGTTCCGACTCAGTGTTTTTCACAAAGGTGAGGTCAGGGCATCACTTGGGGCTGCGTCAGCTGCAGGCTACCTGGGGCAAGAGGACCCACTCCCAAGGTGGCTGAGTCATGTGCTTGGCAAGTCAGTGCTTGTTGAGGCAGGACCCTCCATGATCTCATTCATGGCAGCTGGGATCCATAAGAGTGAGCTGTCCAAGAAAGAGGGCAAGGAACAGGGCAAGGTTGTCTTTATGACTTAGCCTTGGGAGCCACATGCCACGACTCCGCTGTATGCTGAGGTCACACAGACCAATGCTGATGCAGTGTGGTGAAGATCTACATAAGGACATGAATATTAGAAGGAGGAGAACATCAGGGCCTCTAGGAGGCTAGCTATCATAGTAGATTATCTAAGGAAGCACAATGACTTGCAATACCAATGCAGCTTCAGAGCAGATCAGCAAATAAATATTCCTGAACCTTCATTTCTTCAATTTCTTCCATCATGACTGTGTATCAGAAATTCCAGAGGACGATGAAAAGAAGCACCATTTCAATAAAGCAGAAGCATAACAGGGAGAAGCCAGTTAGATGCTAGGAAATGAACCAAGAGCTTGACACCTCAGTATATATTTCAGGAATAGAACTAATAGGGCATCCAAACATTACACAAAGAAAGAGAGTCAGGGAAAGGAGGTATCCACTTACCACAAGACTGTACGATTTTTGAGAATATGCATTGAAAGAATATTTCAGAAAAAAGGAAAAGAAAGACACAAGAATTCCAGGAAGACTGTACTTAAAAAAATCACTTCCATTGCACAGTATTGTGAATGCACTTAATGCTACTGAAGTATACACTTAAAATTACTAGAATTGTTAAGTTTTATGCTATGTACATTTTATTATAATAAAAAAATTGACATCCAGGACACTAATAAAAATTTTAGAAAACTATCTGGGAACCTGAAAAGATGGCCTCATGAAATAACTTAAGGAGGCAAAGCTGAAAAGTAATTCCATAAGGTCTGAGAAGAAAAGTTCACAAGATGAACCCAAGGGTCCAAGTAGGTAGATAAGGAGAACAAGCAAGAGGTCTTAAAACAACAATGAAATTTAAAATCTACTCTGGATTTAGAACACACGAATGTGAAGCTTCAAAACACCAAATCTATGACATAAAGTCCAAAGCCGAGAAATTCTCCCAGGACACATAGAAAAAGACATATAGAAGAATTTAATTAGAGAGAGAGAGAAAATAAAAAGATGACTGATATGAAGGAAGGCACTGGAGAGTCCACTTGGGTATAATTAGGGTTCCTCAGAACCAGCAATAGGGTTTTTAGTGAATACTCACTTCCTTGTGCTGAAGCAAGGCTGTGTGTGCCTGAGAAAGGGAGCCCCACAAAGAGGAGAAATCAATCACAAGACACAGTCCACATCTCCAGGGAAGAGGTTTAAACCCGAAGATAAAGAAAGGAATTTCTTTATCCTAAGCAGCAAATGAATTAGTCATAAAATTACAAGAATCAGAAAAGGCTTCAGAGCGCTCTCCTTCCTCACTAAATGCCAAATACAAAGGGACAGTAACTACAGGAGTTTTGAGGGTAAAGATTGTGACCTTTGGAGTTCATACTCAGGAAAGATGCCAAATCACATGTGGTGGCAACAAAAAGATCTTCCTAGATATTCACTCCTTGAAGAATGGTGTCTATGTTTATTATTGTATTCCCAGCACCTACCACAGCTGTTGTTGCAAAACAGGTTTTCGATAAATATTTATCACATGAAAGAAGCAGCATCTCAAGAATCGGAAAAGACGGCACTCACACATCTTTTTGGTATGCTTGCTAAAATGTATTCTAAACAACTTTGAGAAGAAACAAAGGGACAGACTGACAAATGGCACCTATGAGGGATTCATGAAAGGCCTAGTGAGAAACGGATTTAGAGAGACAAGGCTAAGGAATTGCTGTAAATCGGACAATTAAGCTGAATGGATGTACAAACATCTCAATATACAAAGTCTTGGGTTACAAGTTCAAAATGTGATCTTGATAAAGCCTGAGAGTGTTGAGGCGGAATGAGGTTAGAGGAGAGGCCCCTGTAATTCTTGTCTCAAAGAGGAGTACAGGACGAAGCATTTCACTCAGCCTGAATAATTAGATTCACGTAGGTTAAAAATTTTTTGGAGAAACTTACATGTAAGTACCAGGATGAATAGAAACATGATAGATTCATTTCAAAAAAACTATAGATGATAAAAGGGAAAAAAATCTGTTCCAAATAGTACAAGGTTTAAAACACAGAGACTACTAGACAGAACAAAAGCAGAAAACAAAAAGATGACAAGGAACAAACACATCAGCTTTAATAACAACTGCAAGTGGGTTAAACTCCTTATAAAGAAGAAAGAGAGGCTCAGAGTGGATTAAAAAAAAGAAGAAAACAGAATATATTTCTGCTCTGTTTACAAAAGATACACCTAATCAGAATAATACAAGTATTTTTTTAAAGATGAGCAAAGTACTTTTTTTTTTTTTTTTTTTGCGGTATGCGGGCCTCCCACTGTCGTGGCCTCTCCCGCTGCGGAGCACAGGCTCCGGACGCGCAGGCCCAGCGGCCATGGCTCACGGGCCTAGCCGCTCCGTGTCATGCGGGATCCTCCCGGACCGGGGCACGAGCCTGCGTCCCCTGCATCGGCAGGTGGACTCTCAACCACTGCGCCACCAGGGAAGCCCCAGGGAAGCCCCTGAGCAAAGTACTTTTAATATTAACAAAAGCAAAGCAAGAAATACAATATTAACATCAGATAATGTTAAATGCAAGATTAAAAAATTAAATTCTAAAAAAGGGTCATTTATATAGATAAAGGGAACAATTCATAGTGAAGCTTTAATTATTTTTAAACTTCATGCATGAAATATATAAAGCCAAAAATATTAGAAATGCATGAAAACATGATATGAAAATCTGCTATTATCCACTTTTGGTTTTATAAAGTTTGAGGAAGCCAACAATTCAACATGGCTATATACAATCTCAACAATAGAATTATCTCTGTGTGTGGATATAGATGTATAGTATATGGTATTAATGGAGTATTTTTATACTATATAACTTTATATAACTAGGTGTGTGTGTGTTTGGGTATATATATATCCAATTATATGTGTTATATATATATTTATATGATACCTATTGTTGTGTACTTATACATTAACATATATATTTATAAAGTTGACAGCTATGAAACATTTATCAAAATTGATCAAATAAATTTCCAAAATTAATTCAAGAGGTAGAAATTCTGAATCAGCATGTTAGCAAAGATTGCTAGAAAACTACTCACAAACTAGGCCTGGACCTGAATGAGTTTATAGTAATAAAAGTTGTTTATTCCATATAAATGATCCAGAGTACAAAAAAGATGGAAAGTCTACCAATTCATTTAGCTATGATACTGTAAACAATACTATAGATAAGTTCCTTAAATAAGTGATAAACTACAGACATTCCTACTTTGACTAGTAATGCAAAAGCAATAAAATATTAACAAATGGAGTGTTTCAATATAACAAAATATAATATCATTGTTTATATATATGTTGATCAAAGGACAATACATATAATTATTTCTGTAACTTTTCAGAAAAGCTAATTTGATAAAGCCTATTCTTGTGGGAACTAAGCATTTTTATTGAAATAGAAAGAGAGCTTTTTTTTTTTTTTCAGTACGTGGGCCTCTCACTG
Source organism: Hyperoodon ampullatus (assembly GCF_949752795.1). Lineage (NCBI taxonomy): Eukaryota > Metazoa > Chordata > Mammalia > Artiodactyla > Ziphiidae > Hyperoodon > Hyperoodon ampullatus. The sequence continues at coordinate 83,796,818 of NC_136920.1, read as the reverse complement.
TTGTGGCCTCTCCTGTTGTGGAGCACAGGCTCCGGACGCGCAGGCTCAGCGGCCATGGCTCACGGGCCCAGCCACTCTGCGACATGTGGGATCCTCCCGGACCGTGGCACGAACCCGTGTCCCCTGCATCGGCAGGCGGACTCTCAACCACTGCGCCACCAGGGAAGCCCCAAAAGAGAGTATTCTTTAATGTGATAGAGGGCTCTTTGAAGCAAGCATCATGCCTAACAGAAAAGCACTTGAAATATTTCTGTTGCCAAGATGAAAAGAACATTGATCCCATTGTTCATGACTATTATTAAATATTGCTTTGAAATGCCAATAATGACAATCATACTCAAACTCTTTCTAAAAATAAATTAGGGAAAAACATTTCCCCAAAATTTTATAAGGCCAGAATTACCCTGATACCAAAACTAGATAATAATATTACAGACCAATAGCACTTATGAACACAGATGCAAAATTTTAAACAAAATATTTGCAAATTCAACCTAGTAATACAAAAAAGGATAATAGATTATGAACAAATGAAGTTATTCCCAGGAGTGCAAGGTTGGTTTAACATTAAAAATAATTCAGTATAATGATCATGTGATCATCTCAATAGGTGCCAAAAAAAAAAAAATTGACAAAGTGCAACATCAATTCACACACAATGAAACAAACAAAAGCAAAAATCCTCTCAGCAGCTATAGAAGAGAACTTCTCCAATCTGATGAAGGCTATCCATGAAAAGCCTAGAGATAACATTATACTCAATGGAGGAACATAAAATCCTTTTCTGGTTTTCTTCTAACCAAGAAGTCAGCCAACATCATTTATACTTAACATTATATTGGTGAAGGACCAAGCCAGGTTGAAAAGGCAAGAAAAAGAAGTGAGGCATTTTGACTGGTAAGGAAGAACTACAACTGTCATTCACATAAGACAAAGCAATTTATATAAAAAAATCTTAAATAATCTAAAAATATTTACTAGAACCAATGAATAAATTTGACAATGTCATGGGATGCAAGGTCAATATATAAAAGTCAGTCGGATTTCTATATATTTTCAATGAGCAACTGAAATTTTTAAAATATCCTTTATAGTAGCATTCAAAAACATGAAATATTTTGGAACTCTACACTGAAAGCTATAAAGCATTGATGACAAAAATTAAACAAGACCTAAATAAATGGAAGAATACATTTTATAATAAAGATTGGAAAATCAATACTGTTAAGATGTTAATTATTCTCAAACTGAAGTGTAATTTTGATGTACTGTATTTCCAATCAAAGTCCCGGCATTTTGGGGGTAGATATTATCAAACTGATTCTAAAGTAATATAAAAATACAAAGGGCCTAGACTGTTACTTTAAAAAAGAACAAAGTTGGTGACTTATACTATCTTATTTTAAGTCTTAATATCAATCTACAGTTATCAAAACAGTATAGTATTGGCATAAAGATAGACATATAGATTAGCAGAAAAAAAAAGTCCAAAAAGAGACTCAATAACAGTCAATTGATTTTTGACAAAGAAACCAAGGTAATTCATTTGGAAAAGAATAGTGCTTTCAACAGATGGTGTTGGATTAACTGGATAACAATATAGAAAAAAATGAATCTCATTTTTTGAGACTGATCTCCCACCATGCACATAAATTAACTCATGTGGATTCTGTACCTAAACAAAAAACCTCAAGTTTTAAAACTTCTAGAAGAAAACATAGGAGACAACTTTTGTAACCTTGGGTTACATCCTATTTTTTAGATAAGACATAAAAAGCTAGACTTATACAATAAAATATTAATAAAGTGGACTTCATCAAAATTAAAAACTTTGGCTCTTTGAGAAGCACCATTAAAATAAATGAGAAGGCAAGACACAGGCTGAGAGAAAGTATTCTCAACGCATATATATGATTTAGGACTGGTATGTAGAATATATTAATAATTATTACAACACAATAATTAGAAGGTAAACAAACCAATTAAGAATAGTCAAGGATTTCAAACAACACTTCACAAGATACACAAATAGCCAATAAGCACATGTCTTTAATCATCAGAGAAATGCAATTTAAAATCAAAATGTGTTTTGCTCTACATACCTATTAGAAGGGATAACATTTGAAAAGCAGAAACCATATGTTAGCAAGCATGTGTAGTGACCACAATGCTTATACAATGCTGATAGAATGGAAAATGATACAATCACTTTGGAAAACAGTTTGACAGTTTCTTGTAAATTTAAGTATAAACTTACTATATGGCTCACCAATTCTATCCCTAAGTATTTACCCAACAGAAATATATGTCCATGACAAGACCAGCCACAGAAATGTTCATAGCAGCTTTATTCATAATAGTCAAAAAGTAGAAACAACCATTGTGCATTAACTGGCAAATGAGTAGGCAAATATTGGTATATTCATGTAATGGAATACTGCTCAGCAATAAAAAGGAAAGAAGTACACACAGTAACACGAATGAGACTTAAAAGTTGAGTGAAAGAAGCCAGAAACAAAAGAGTACATATTCTCAGATTACATAAATTTTGTGTATTGTTCTAGAGTATAAATATGTTGTGTGTATGTGTGCATATGAAGCTCTAGAAAAAAGTCTACTGTATAGCAGCAGAAAAAAGATCACTGTTTGTCTCAGGTTGGGGTGGGGATAAGATTTGGGTATGAAAATAAGGAGACTTGTTGAATTGTTGGGAATATGCTGTACCTTAATTAGGGTCATGGTTATAGAGATGCATGCATTTGTCAAAACTCACCAGTTATGGATGGACATAGAGGGTATTATGCTAAATGAAATAGGTCAGAAAGAGAAAGAGAAATACTATATGATCTCACTCATAAGTGGAATCTAACAACAACAACAACAAAAAAAAACTCATAGAAAGTTAACAGATTTGTGGTTATCAGAGGTGGAGAAGGGTGGGGGAAATTGGATGTCAAAAGGTACAAACTTCCAGTTATAAGATAAATAAGTCCTGGGGATCTAATGTACAACCTGGTGACTATAGCTGACACTACTGTATGGTACGTTTGAGAGTTGCTAAGAGAGTAGATCCTGTACGTTTTCTTTATGAGGAAAAAAATTCTGTAACTCTATAAGGGGATGGTGTTGACTAAACTTATTGTGGTGGTCGTTTTGCAATATATATATGTCTTTGTGCTGTCCACCTTAAAATTAATCAGTGTTTTATGTTAATCATGTCTCAATAAAACTGGGAGAAAAAACCCTCACCAGTCTACACTGAAAATAGGTGCATTTTATTTTACGTAAGTTATGAAGACATAAAAGTTGATTTTTTAAAAAAAGACCATGTTCTTACCTTCCTTCTATTCACTATTTAACAGCTTATGATTTGCTTCCCATACCCTATGTAAACCTCATCTCATATCAGTTTCATGGGGACAGAAATACATATATATGTATAATGAAGTAGAGATGTTTTCTTGGTTCTGAGGCTCTGTGTTGATCAGGCTACTGAGTAGAGCTGCAGAATGAAGAGTTAACAAGCTAAGTCAATTTACCTTAGAAAGCTAAGAAAGTTACCACAGCACGGAGAGCCCAGGTAGATAGTTTAGGTGAGAAAGTAGAGATCTGATCACCTAGAGTTTTCATGGAGTTAAATACAGAGAAAAGACTGGTAAAAAGCGTCATTCAACTATTTTACTATCTGTTATGTAACGTATATTGGGGCCACTATGAAAGATTTTAGTAAAGAGTTAGCTTGTGTTAAAATACGTTTTCTCCTTGTGACCAAACCTGATTCCTTGTAATGCGACGTTATAGTTGGACCAGCTACAAGTGGTCCTACGATTTTGTGTTACAATAATTTCACACGCTATGCCCCAGCAACACTAAACTGCTTATATATTTCCAAGTACACCATGTTGTTTCTTATTTCTACATCTTTTATCTTGCTGTCTCTATTGCCCAGGATATTCCTCTTCTCCTCTACCTCACTCATATTCTTCCCTTTCCTTTGACTAAACCCAAACCGATTTTTGAGTCATATTAGTAGTCACCTCTTCCAGGAAGCCAGCCCTGAGTCTCCCATATTTCCCAGTTGGAGTGAAATGATCTCTCCTGTGACTATGCATGTATCACACTGTGCTATAATTAGATATCACTAATCCTGTGTCTCTCACTAAATGTGAGCTCCTTGAGGAAAAGTATCCTGCTATTTATCTTCTAACCCCAGCATCACGCACACTACCTGACACGTAATAGACGCTCACTAATTCTTTCTTGAATAATTGAACAAGCGCATAAATAAATAAATAATTGAAAGAATTTTGTTTCCAGCTGCCATCAATTTAACCAGTCTAGGCTCCCTCTGTAAAATGCATAGGCTTGTCCCTGTTTTAATTTATTTTATATATTTTTCTGTCTGCAATTTGACAGAAGACCTTTGTGAACATATGAGAATAAGTCAAAATGGCAAGTGGTTACATTTAAGGGATGATTTTGGTGATAACGGGGAGTTGGAGCTGGAGTTGTGACAACGATGATGATGTCATTGCAGTGTTTTATAGGATCCAATGTGTTGTCAAAGCACGCAAACAAGGAGAAGTCCAGAGAGTCCAGAAAGAAGGGAAGTCTTGGCAGGTACCAAAGGACAGATGTAGTCATGGGAGACATCCAGAGAGACAAAGCTGGAAGGATCAATAGATCTTAAGAGCAAAGGCAAAAAATTAAACAAATAAATAAATCAATAAATAAAGATATGGGAAAAGGAAAAACAAACAAGCAAATAAATACAAAAATAATCAATTTTTCTGACATATTTCTGCAATAATTTTCTCCTTAGATATTTCTTCTTTTGGCTTTATTTGATCATGTGTTTCTATGACAATGCTTTTGTAATATTCTCTAAAGAAAAAATAAAAGGTAATTTGATCTTTAAAAAAATAGAGTGAAGGCAGGTGAGTTGTGAGCACACAGGTCAGGTGATTTGGGGCAGCAATGCCACGAGACAGGGATAGGCAGGCGGTCCAGCCAGACGCTTCAGCAAGGAGGCTGTCTCCTGGTCCTTTTTATGAACCCCTGCTGGGAACTGGAGTGCCTGAGTTCTCAGGAGTGCAATTCCAGCTGGAGGTGGCTTCTGAGGCTTCCAGGTCTATTTCACCTTAGCTGCCATCCGAGGTACTGGAAATATCAGGAGATTCTTAAACTACAACTCAAAGTGTTCCAGCTGCTTTCCTGCCCTCGGGGACGGGAAGTGCTCCTGGAAAGGTATCCAGAGGGTTGTGGGCAGCCGAGATGAGGCAGGAGTAAGAAGGCTAGGAGAGGGGTGCTGGGAGGGGGAGAAGGAGTGGATTGGGGTGCAGCCTGGCCCAGGAGGAGGAATATCCAGGTATCCTGCCAAGTGATGTTCCGGAACCCCTGAAGCCGATGACGCTCTGAAAATAAGACTCCTTCCTCCGTTAGCTGTGCTGGCAGCATCCTCACTGCCCACAAGGGAGACAAAGGCTTTCCCTGCAGATGTAATTACTGCATCCGGTTCCAATGGTGCAGGGGCACAAAAGCAGGGGCTCCGTGGAGCAGGACGAAGCCCAAGGGAGTCCGGAGAAGAGAAGAAGCATTTCCAGACGGCAATGGTGTGGAGAGGGGAGGTGAACTGAGCGGAGGGAGGGTGGGGGAAAGACGGCTGGAAGGAGAGGACAGGCAGCACCGACTACATCAGTTACTTTACTAAACATTACCCTTAGGAAGCAAAATCATCCAGAGTATCATTAAAAGAAACTATTTCCAGCAGCCCCGAGGGGTGACTCACCAATAAGTGATTCTGGAGTGGGGAAACTGTTGATAATACAAGAAAGAAAAGAAAAAAAGAGAGAAGGATAAAAGGGAAAAACAAAAAGAAAAGGCAGGAAGGGCTTCAGTGGCCGCCTCCTCTCACTAATGAGGTTTTGCTGGGATGGGTTGGGGAGCCCTTGGGCTATGCTTTAGGTGGTCCAGGGGAGATCAGATTCCCTCACCTCCTCCCCACTCCATCTCCTGTGTGTGTGAGTCAATCACAGCCTCCAGCTGGGAAGCCCAAATTCAAAGTGACAACTCTTTTTGCTTAATGATTTCAGTTCCCCTTGATCCCACTCACATCCAGCGGGGGTTCCCTCTCAGAGGCTGGACCATTCAGAAGACTGGAGTGCCCCACTCCAATTAAATCCTCCAAGTGACTTCCTGTCTCCTTCTTGCCCGCCCTCCTCTGCATCTCATATGAAGAGAGGCGGCCAATTAAGCATGGTCACTACCTTTAAGGATAAAAGGATTTCCCTCCTCTCCCACCTTTTCTAGAGTCACACCTTGACCTCCTTCCTGAGGAGCTAAGACCTGGCACCGTGGAAGCCTAGGATGGCAGGTGCTCTGAGGAACAAGACAGGACGGAGATGCATGCAGAGAAGTGTGGTGATCCAAGGACAATAGTGCTGCAAGGACAAAGGACGACCCTGCCTGAAAAAGTTTCAGCGTTACACCCCCTAGCAGACTCTTACTCACCCTCCCCGCCATGTTGCAATGGTTACGAAATTCCTGAGCCCGCCTGGGCGATGCCACCTGGGCAATGGGACCTGTCCCAAATAAGGAAAGGCATCTGGCCTCTCCCACTCCCACCCTATAGAAGGAAGGGTATATGTGCCTCAACCAATCAGTAAATGAAATTTTCACCTCGGACCATTCCTTTGTTTTCTGGCTATAGAAACTGATCAATAGCACATGTTCGGGCTGGACTCTCCCAGACTACTAGGATGTCAGCCCGCTGTTCTGGCAGCGACCCTGCCCTCGAATAAGTTCCATCTTCTTTACATTCTGCCTTGTGTCTGGAAATTCTTTTCCAGCCCACATTCAGACCACAACATTTGGTGGCCCATACGGGGATCTCCAAGGGGACCTCTTTCCCCACCTCCTCTCCTCATTCCTTGGGACTCTCTCTGTGAACAGGCAAGTTGCTGTGGAAGCAACAGGAACTCTGGCCAGGACCACATCCTGGTGTGCTCCGAAGGATCCACAGCTCACTCTGCCCCAGTAACTGCCGCCCAGAATGGGTGAGGATCCCTCTGTCTTCCAACTGAGGACTGGGCCGATTGGTATCGTGCAGGCACGGGTCTGGCATTTAAAAGCCATTATGGTACCTGCCGCTTGAAGACTCCCATGAAAGGATAAGGGAGTCACGGAATGGACCAGGCTATTAGGGCATCTGTCCCCATCAAGACAGCTTCCGAGCAATGCGAGGCACATCATGGATGAAGCAAAACACGAAGCCCACAGGTCCTTGGTCACCGCCTCCTTGGTAGGGTTAGAAGGCGGAATCCTCAGTCCTCTTTTCTGTTGCTTCTGCTTCTTTCTCCTTGGCTCAGACTGACTGCAAAGGACCTCGCCACCTCTAGATCGTTCCAGGAGCTCCTTCCTATCCCTGAGAGTCTTCTAACGCTGAGTCAATTTCCAGCTGGCTTCCAGGGATTCCCCTCACTGGTCACTGGTGCCTTAGTCGGACGGAGACGCCACTGAGACAAAGAGGGGCACCTTTTCTGCCTGTCAGTGAGTCTCAGTACCCCCATTCTATGGCATTGAGGCTAAGAATGGGTTCAGGTACATCTATTCCAAGACTCACCTCTTGGTTGTATTTTCAGGAATTGGAAGGAATTTGACCCAGACAATCTCAAAAAGAAGAGGTTCATTTTCTTTTGAAATATGGCTTGGTCCCAATACAAACTGGAGGACCAAGAACAATGGCCTCTTAATGGGCCACTAAATTACAACACTATCCTCCAACTTGATCTCTATTGTCGGAAACTAGGAAAGGATTCCGAGGTTCCATACATGCAGGCCTTCATGGCCCACAGTCAGAATCTGAGCCTGAGCGACTCTTGTCTTATGTGTCTCTCCATTGCTGCTTTAATGTCTCGTCCTCCCCCCTCCTCCTCCTTCAGCTTCACTACCTCGTCCCTCCCCATCTCCCCCTCCACCAGATATCTTGGATGACCCTTCTTGTCCCCGATCTCACCAGTCTCCCCCTCAACCTTCTGCATCCCAACGCCCACCTCCATACCCGGAAGCAGACCTTCCCTCCCTTCCCTACACTCTGTCATGAGCGCCCAATGCTCTGAATCGAGTCCCAGTATGCTTCCCTTACAAAATGTCGCTAACGGAGACCTAGGTACTATCAGAGTTCATGTCCCCTTGCCCGTGTCTGATCTCTCTCATATTCAAGGGAAACCAGGCTCCTTTAGCCAGGAACCCCTCCAGGTTCATCAGGAAATTCCAGGCCCTAACTATAGCCTTTGACTTAACCTGGCCAGATATTCCTGTGGTCCTAACTACCTGCTGCATCATGAGGAAAAGGCCAGGATCTGGGCTGTGGCTCAGGCCTGGTTAGGTGAGGCACACGCCCGAAATCCTAAAGAGAACTGGGTGGGGGCAGAGGCAGTCCCACGAGCAGACCCAGGATGGAGACACCAGGCAAATGAAGATGGACCAGCAGCAGGGCTCACTAGGAGAAATTACATGACTACCTGTCTACTAGAAGGTATGAAAAAGGCAATCATCAAACCTGTCAATTATACTAAACTCTGAGAAGTCACACAGGAACACTCGGAGAAGCCGGTCCTTTTTCAGGCCCAATGAGCAGAGGCTATGAGGAAATACACCAGCTTAGACCCTGAGACGCCTGAAGGTCAGGCTATACTTGCAGTTCACTTTATAAGCCAGGCATCCCCAGACATAAGGCAGAAATTACAGAAACTAGAGCAAGGGCCACAGACCCCATTTCCTGTCCTGTTGACACGGCCTTTAAGGTCCTCAACAATAGGGAGGAGGCTTCTAGGAACAGAGGAGAACTAAGAGAGGAGGGAAAATGAAAACGGCGTGCTCATTATATGGCTCTTGCCATTGCTCAGTCCCTCCCACGACAGGGACCCACGGGAGCCCCTCTCCCGTCTCGGAGACCACCGCTGACCTGCTACCAGTGTGGTCAGCAGGGGCACAGTGTCAGGAACGGCCGCACCCCACCACCTGATCCTCCGTGCCCTTACTGTTGCCCAAAGGGCCACTGGAAGAGGAGTTGTCCCTGCTGCCCTCAAGCGGGGAGGCCAACGTCACAACCTCTCAACACCCAGTGTATTTCAGGTCCCAGCCCCCTGGGCTGAGGTCAAAGCCAACTGCCCCTGTCGGTGGTAATTGACTAGCAGGGGCAAGAACCAGATTGCGCTCTAGATCTGGGGCTCCTGGGTGCGGATGCCTGACGGCGCCCAGGGCTCAGTCTACAGGCGTCTATGTTCCCCATAAGACCGGAGGAGCCCTGGGAAACCCTGGATGTGGCAGGGGCTACTATAACCTTCCTAATTGACACAGGGGCTACTTACTGAGCCCTGACCTCCTTCTCTGGTCCCACTCGCCGTTCCTCAATCTTCTTAACGGGGATAGATGGAAAGCCCTCCTATGGCCATTTTACACCTCCCTTATCCTGTTCCCTTGAAAATACTCTATTCACCCATTCTTTCCTAGTTCTCTCAGCCTGTCCAATACCCCTGGTAGGCCAGGACCTTTTAACAAAACTTAAAGCTACTTTATCATTTATGCCAGTAAATATGGCTTTAATAGCCACCGTGAAGCCTACTCTAGATTAGGTCCTACCCCATATCCTCCACCAAGTTCCCCCGTAGACAAGGGACACCTCCACTCCTGGCAGGTCCACCCCTGCTGCCCCAGTAGTCATCCACATAAGAACCCTAACTCTTTCCCTAGGGAATCTCAATACCCACTTAAGGAAGAAGCCTTGAGGGGACTACAACCTCTAATTTCTAAATTTCTTCAAACAGGACTACTAGTCCCCTGTAACTCCCCATGTAATACCTTGATCTTAGCAGTAAAGAAACTTGATGGTTCCTACTGTTTAGTTCAAGACCTAAGGGCCATTAATCAGGCTGTGGTCTCCATTCACCTGATACTTCCTAACCCATATAACCTTTTGAGCCAGATTCCAATACAAACCCAATGGTACTCTGTCCTGGATTAAAAGGTTGCCTTCTTTTGCATCCCAGTCCACTCTAACCCTCAATTCCTATTTGCCTTTGAATGGAGAGACCCTAACACCAAATATGCCCAGCAGCTTACTTGGACAGTCCTACCCCCGGGTTTTCGGGACAGCCCCCATTTGTCAGGCCAAGCACTATCAAAGGATCTCTCATCACTGACATTAGAAAATAAAGGCTGCTTACTTCAGTACTTTGATGATCTCTTAATTTGTAGCCCAGAAAGACTAACTTCAGATAGTAATACTATACTTGTTCTCAAACATTTAGCAGAACAAGGGTACCAGGGCTCCCCAGCTAAGGCACAGATCACCTCCCAACAGGTTACCTTCTCAGGACTAGTGTTAATCCTGGGAAGAGACATATTGCTCCTGACCACAGAACACTAATCTTAGATGTGGCCCAGCCAGCTGCTAAACAACAGCTTAGAACCTTTATAGGAATGGCAGGCTTCTGCTGAGTTTGGATTCCTACTTATGGACTGCTAGTTAAGCCTCTTTATGAGGCCCTCAAGGGACCAGAGGATCTCACTCTTGAATGGACTCCTGACAGGGAAGCAGCCTTTAAACAAATAAAAAAGACCCTAGTCACGGCCCCAGCCCTGGGTCTACCAGATCTGACAAAACCCTTCTCTCTCTTTGTTCATGAGAAAAAGGGAGTAGCCCTGGGAGTATTAACCCAATCCTTGGGACCATCTCAGCGCCCAGTAGCCTACCTGTCTAAAACCCTAGACACGACATCTCAAGTGGGGCCCCCCTGCCTTAGGGCACTAGTTGCTGCAGCCGTACTAACAGGGGAAGCTCGCAAACTAACAATGGGTCAGCCGCTTACCGTTTTCATACTCCACATCAGGTCATGGATATCCTTAACTCCAAAGCATTTCATTAGATTTCGGATAGTAGAATCCAAAAACATCAAGCTTTATTCTTGGAGGGGTCAGAAGTATCAATTAAGCCACGTACTACTCTAAACCCTGCCACTCTTTTGCCCAGCCCAAACCCTGACACCCCTCTACTACATTCCTGCCTAGAAGTAACTGATCATACCTGCAGTGCCAGGCCAGGCCTACAAGACACCACCTTGCCTAACCCTGATGCAGAATGGTTTACAGATGGTCTCAGCTTTTTTCGAGAGGGCGAAAGGCTGTCAGGATATGCAATAGTCAGTTTAACAGAAGTAATGGTATCAGGCCCACTTCATGGGGCAACGACTTCTGCCCAGAAAGCAGAGATTATAGCACTAACCAGAGCACTACAGTTGGGAAAAGGACTATGAATTAACATTTACACAGACTCAGCACACGCTTTTCATGCAGTCCATGCCCATGCGGCCATCTGGAAGGAAAGGGGCTTATTGACCACGCATAACACTCTAATCAAACATGGACCAGAGATTCTGGACCTGTTAGAGGCCATAAAGGCCCCTAAGGAGGTAGCCATTATCCACTGCAGGGCACACCAAAAGGACCAGTCAGATATAACTAAAGGAAATAATATGGCAGATAGAGAGGCCAAAAGAGCCACCCAAAATATCCTACAGGCCCCCTTGATCCCAAGTTTAGACTCTTCATCCCCACAAAATTCACAGTCAGAACTAAAAGAGGGACAAATCCATGGATTCACTCTAACCCCAGAGGGATGGCTACAGAGTCCAGATGCCGAGCTCCTTCTACCAGAAGCCTCCCAGTGGAAGATTCTAAACCACTTTCATCAGGCTACTCACTTAGGAGCTAAATCCCTCTTTAAACTGGTAGGGACAATTTTCACAGGGAAAGGAATTCTCTCAACCCTCCAATCTATATCCCAGGCCTGCCCAGTCTGTTGCCAGGCCAACCCAGAAGGGGCTATAAACCCCCCCGCCCCACTGTTTCACCCGGTCCAATGGTGGGGGAACCAACCAGGAGAAGATTGGCAGATAGATTTTACCCACTTGCCCCCTTGTAAAGGCTTTAAATATCTCCTAGTAATGACAGACACTTCACGGGATGGATAGAGGCCTTCCTTACTAAGATTGAGAGAGCATCCGAGGTTACCACTACCCTTGTGGAGCATATCATACCTCGGTTTGGGCTGCCATGCGCATTACAATCAGACAACGGCCCCACATTTATTTCAAGTCTGACTCAAGGGGCCAACGAGGCCCTCCAAATCAATTATTATCTTCATTCGGCATGGCACCCTAAGGCGTCAGGCAAGGTAGAAAGAGCCAATCAAGCTCTCAAGAAATATCTAAGTTAGCCATAGAGACACACCAGACATGGGTCACCCTCCTTCCCATTGCTCTCCTAAGAGTCCGGATCACTCCAAAGGCCAGGGCTCATTTAAGTCCTTATGAAATCCTCTATGGAAGACCATTCTTAAATATGGACCTTCTGGTGGAACCGGAAACTCACTATCTGGCACAATATCTCCCAACATTAGGACTGACCCTTAAAAGTATCTGGGAATACCAGGATCAAAATAGTCCTGAGCCTGACCCCAATTTCAAGGAAACCCCTCCCCACTTAACTCCAGGTGACTTGGTATATGTTAAGACCCTTCCAAAGGATCAGAGGCCATTCACAGTGCTGTGGACAGGACCATATCGAGTCCTACTGACCACCCCCAAAGCCGCCAAAATACAAGGCTTCACTCCTCGGTTTCATGTGCCGCGACTGAAGAATGCCCCTCCTCCAGAAGATGAGAATCCTCAACTAGTTGAAGGTTCACCAGACGCCCCCTACAGCTGTGAGCCTCTGGACGGTCTCCACCTCCTCTTCAAAAGACAATCAGGTGATGCCTCTCCAACCCCCGAGTCTCGATAGCCTAATTTTCAGTCTTATCACCCATGCTTTCTTTTTATGGGTTCTCTCTCTCCCCTGCTTAATTTTATCCTACTCCTGTGGAGCTACCTCCTGGCATTCTTGCTTGACTCAGGCATCTCTAAGGTGGTACAATCATAATTTCTCACACCCTGCCACCTCCTAATTTAGATGTATACTATTAATCAGCTCCCTGGTCTACTTTTTTTGTCGTCTCCGTCATCTCTCTCTGGTAGACCACCCCCGATTACCGCCTCAACACTCCACTTTTACTACTTTTTATTACAAAATATAGACCTTCAAAATCCACACCTATCCACCCTAACCCCTTGCCAGCAATGACAATACATATATCAGTTAACACGGGACAAAACCCTCCAGGGAGACTTTCAAGATTATACCCTGGATCAACTCTATCAATATTTAAATATAACTTCCTGAGAACTGTTCTGATTCTTCTTTCTTTTTCTATCTTCACTCATACATATAACCCACATCCATATTTACCGACAGTTCAAGAAGCCCTTAAACTTCTTAATCGGCTATCTCTGGGTTTATACAGGAACTGCTGAATTTGTGCCATGGTTTCCCCCCAATATTGCCTCGTGGCACTCCCCATTCCACCAGCTGAATGGAGCCAACTTGAATCCTATCTAGCCCCCTCATATTTCAATAGACCAGGATGGGCCATCAACCCCAGAGTAAAGCCAACTGTAGATCATATACTCCTCAACCACATACATCAAAAACCTCACTACAATCATCGAGGACCCATATTCCCTTCAGTTTCTATGTTATGATCAGCCCCTCTATGTGTGTCCTCCCCCTCTCATCCAGGAACCTCAGTAGGTAGATTCCTCAGTATCTTCTAGGACTGCAATTATACGTTCACTCTTTCCTCTACCCGAACGTGGGTTCCCCTCCTAACCGACAGAACTAACTACCCCCATTCTTATTATTATGATTCCCCTTTTTACAAAATTTACTTCCCAAAACCCCCCAATATAACCACTGACTGGACTCAAGCTAGCTATTTTGGAACTTCCATCTGCTCTACCCTGTCTCCAAGTTGTCCCTACAAAACCCACAATTTTTCGTTCTAACCCTTGAATATTAAGCAAGAAGAATGTAAGACACTTAGGACACCTGAAGACTATGACGTAGGCTGGTACCCCACTATTCCCTCTTGTAACCGGGCCTATAATATTTTTACTCATCCCTCAAAAGTGGCTTGCCTTTCCCCTTTAGACAGAATGACTTTAGCTACTACTTATGAGGGAACAGAACATTCCCACACTCATTTAGGGAAACCATACTTCAACATCACATTGAATGTATGCTTAGACCCTACAGATTGCACCTATTTCTTATGTGGATCTAATGCTTATTTATGTCTTCCAGCTAAATGGACGGGGACCTGTACTCTTACATACATTATTCCTAACCTTACTCTTGTAAATGACACTATCCCGCTTCCCTTATACTCTCAACCTCATAAACAGAGATGGGCAACTCTCACTATAATCAGTCCTAGATATCTCACTGGGATAGAAACAGGCTCAGCTGGACTTTTAAACTCCATTTTCACTGCCCGACAGCTCTCTCTTGAACTCACACAACAGATTGTCAACCTAGCAGCTCAAATTAACACGCTACAAGAACAAATAAATTCTCTAGCAGGAGTCGTTTTACAAAATAGAAGAGCTCTTGACCTCTTAACAGCTAATCAAGGAGGGACCTGTGCAATGCTAAAGGAGGATTGCTGTTTTTTTTTGTCAACCAATCGGGCAAGGTCCAGACTAATCTTCGAGCCATTATTGAAAGAGCTAATAGAGTTTACAAGGAAAGGAGTCTCAGGGGGATTTGACTGGTGGGACTTCAAGACTAATATCTGGTCCTGGTTGTCTTGGCTAACCCCTTCCCTAGGCCCTATAGTGGCTTTTCTACTTCTACTAATCTTCCGGCCATGTATTTTTAACCTCCTTGCTAAGTTTGTCCCTTCCAGAATACAACAAATAAACCTCCAAATGGCGATGCAACAAGAATACCGGCTAGACAACCCTTGTACAACCCTTGAACAAGCTGCTATCACTTTCCATGGGGCGCGCACTCCTCCCTATATACACCCTGAGAGAGACCAGGCAACAAGAACCCAGGGCCCCACAAGGCCCCGGCTCAGCAGGAAGCAGCCAGAGAGAGTTCGTTGCCCCTTCTTTTCACAAAGGGGTTCCCGAATGCCTGAGAGGGAATTAGGCAGTTAGGTAGATATGAGCAGTGTATCCAATAGAGCCAAGGAATTGGATTGGCCCTATAAATAAAGAGAGGGGGGGAATGTGGTGCTCCAAGGACAATGGTGCTTCAAGGACAAAGGACAACGCTGCCTGAAAAAGTTTCAGTGTTACTCCCCCTACCGGACTCTTTTTTTTTTTTTTTTTTTTTGTGGTATGCTGGCCTCTCCCTGTTGTGGCCTCTCCCGTTGTGGAGCACAGGCTCCGGACACGCAGGCTCAGCAGCCATGGCTCACGGGCCCAGCCACTCCGCGGCATGTGGGATTCTCCCGGACCGGGGCACGAACCCGTGTCCCCTGCATCGGCAGGCGGACTCTCAACCACTGCGCCACCAGGGAAGCCCCCTACTGGACTCTTAATCTGCTCCCCACCATGTTGTGATGGTTACGAAATTCCTGAGCCCACCTAGGCAACAGGACCTGTCGCAAATAAGGAAAGGCATCTGGCCTGTCCCTCTCCCACCCTATAGAAGGAAGGTATATGTGTCTCGACCAATCAGTAAACGAAATTTTCACCTCAGACCATTCCTTTGTTTTCTGGCTATAGAAACTGATCAATAGCACATGTTTGGGCTCAACTCTCCCAGACTACTAGGAAGTCAGCCCGCTGTTCTGGCAGCGACCCTGCCCTCTAATAAATTCTACCTTCTTTACGTTCTGCCTTGTGTCTGGCAATTCTTTTCCAAACCACATTCGGACCACAGCAAGAGGGAAGCCCGAAATTGCAGCATCACAGAGATAAATTCATGAGTGTAAGATGGTAAAGTCTCTCACACAATTTGTCCAAATTGAACAGCATGGTGAAGGCGAGTCAGCCCAACTCTTGATGTACATCCCCTTTATAAAGCTAATGAGTTTTCCAGCACAAGTCATAGGTTTTCCACAAGGACAGGATGGGTCAGGAATTGAGGAACACCTTCCAGATCACAAATCACCACCCTCTGGAGACCCAGGCTTGTGGGAGCCTCACTATTAGGTAAAAATCTGACATAAAGAAACCTCAGAAGTAAGACTACCTGGTCCCTGGCATGATGGACAGTTTTTAGAGAAGGATGGACTAGGAGAGATGGTGGGGAAAAGGGGAAAAAAAGCACTTTAGGGATGAAACTGGAAGTGCCCCCAACAGCCTAATGCAGGTCAAACGTGAGTGCCTTTGAAACTGAACAGGACCCTGTGGGGCTCTGGGGCACAAAAGCCTTCCTGTGTCCCCCATTTCTTGATTACAGGAAATAGGCTTCATTCAGCCTCCTTGACCTTCCCTGAGTTCTAATGGACAGGTTCAGGTTCAAACAGATGCTAATTAGGAAAGGGAGGGGATGCAGAGACAAGGGAGGAACAGTCAAGAAATAATACTGCAGCCATGAGGCAGGGTCCTGGTGCCCCCTCAGGGGATACACATCACAATATCTTTGAGCTGTTTTGCAGATACTGAAACTCCCACCAGGTGGAAGAAGTTAACTGTCTGCTGCCCACAAGCACGTAGACCCCAGACCAGTTAGAACCAGGTTGATGATGCTGACTCCCACTTACCTCCCCACCAACCAGTCAGAAGAATGTCCACCAGCTGAACACGCCCTCTTTGAACCGTCACTATAAAACTCCTCACTACCCACTCCAGGTCGGGACACACAGTTTTGAGGGCATTAGCCCGCTGTGGTCCCCTTTGCCTGGCAAAGCAATAAAGCCGTTCTTTTCTCCTTCACCCAAAACTCTGTCAACGAGACTTAATTTAGTGTCAGGGTACAAAGGTCTGATTTGGCTTCCCCTTCCCCAAGCAGCTTCACTCCACACGCCAAACTCCCCCTTTCTCCCCCAGACAATGCTTCCCAGATCTGGAGGCTACTCTAGGCAGACCCCTACAGCCCTCTGCTTTATTTTCCTCTGGCTTCTGTAAGATAGGTGCAAGATTGACAGATAAGCATGCAATAATTCAATAGGTACCTTCTGGTCACAAGGCATTGTGCTAGGTGCCAGAGAACATCACAAACGTTTAAGCCGGGTACCTGTTCTCTTATGTGTAAGGAGGGGAGAGGTATCTCCTCTGGCTGGGATGGAGCACACCATCTCAAGGAAAAGTCAGTGAACCAGTGAGTGAATACATTAAGACAAACCAGGTGTTTGGTCCCAGAGCAGCGAGAGAGCTGGGCGAGCACAGAGGCTGGGTGTGGCCACTCTTGTATCCTTGGTGCCTCCACCTTGGCAAGCCTGCTCCACAGCCCCTGTGGTCACCTGGATGAATGCTGTGCACCTGATGTACTGGCGTGTGTCTGTCTCGGCCTGATTCTAGCTGATTTAGACAGGGAAGCCCCTCAGCAACCCACCCAGAGCTCCCTAGTCAACTTCCAGGGTCTTCCCTGACCCATGATGGAGACAGTGGCCTTGAAGTTAACCAGGACCCCGGGCATCCCCTTCCCTGTCTCATTTCTATGAGAAAGAGGCCATCTCAGGTGGCGTGGCACCATCCACACCACGTAGCAATGTCAGGTTTATGAGTCCTTCCCCTGCTCCGCTCTGGGCTCAGAGCGGGGACCATGCTCTGTTCATCTCATTTACCTGCAGCTTGTCCATCACATGGTGAATTTAAGCAGAACTACTTTGTCTGTAAGTGATAGAAACCCAATTTAAAATAGCTTGAGCAAGAAAAGATGATTTATAGGAACTTTGGTTCCTTTTAGAGATGTAGAGGTTTTTAGAAAGAGATGTAAACGGCTGTGGAAAAGCAACACCAAGAACAGCAGGTGCTCACAGCTGGCCCTGAGGTCCTTTCAATCCACCATCAAGGGGGCTCGTCCAGGAGGTAGGGAGGAAACAAACTTCTCTGATGCTCCTTCAACATCTGTCCAGATGAAGGAGCTCCATGTCTAAATTAAAGTGCATTATCTCCAGAGGTGGCTGCAGTACGTGAGTATGGAGCCAGGCTGCTTATTTTCTATTGAAGCCTACAATTTTGTTCAGAAGCAAAAGTCACCGTGGACCCACTGCTGAGGCCAATTAGATCTACAGTACTTGTAAAGCTGGTCTCAATTTTATCAGTATCCAACTGATTTCAGTGGCATAATCTGACATCGCAATAGCAAAGAGAAAGATTTACAACAGAAGACAGGCAGCTCTGGATGCCTTTCCAATTCTGATTTTACTTTTGAGTTAGTTGGGCTTTTCACTTGCTATGATACATGTTAATATCCCTTTTTACATTATAATCTGAAAAGCATTTGGAATAGATACTTCCAAATTCCATTCTCCCTTCCTCCACAAGGGTACATATTATTACTAACTCCTTCCTGGTTTATAGTGTGAAATTGAGACAGAGGTTTAGTGATCTGCCAGATTTACATAGATAATGAGCAGATCAGACATGCAATGTTCCTGGTTAAATCCAGAAATAAGAACATCTCATTTCCAAACCCTCTTAGTCGCAACTGTCTTTGCATTTTGTAGTGACTTTAGAATAAAGACCAAATTCTTTATTTTTTATTTTTTTTCTGCTTTATAACAAATTTAATCAGTTATACATATACATATGTTCCCATATCCCCTCCCTTTTGCGTCTCCCTCCCACCCTCCCTATCCCACCCCTCCAGGCGGTCACAAAGCACGGAGCTGATCTCCCTGTGCTATGTGGCTGCTTCCCACTAGCTATCTACCTTACGTTTGGAAAGACCAAATTCTGTAAAGGGCTCTGTGTGATCTGGCCCCTGACTCCCCGACCCCAGCCCATGGTCTCTCCTGCTTTCTACACATTCAAGACACAGTTCTTTCAGGTGTACAGAAAAGTGATTCAGTTATACATACATACATATATATATATATATATATATATATATATATATATATATATATATATATTTCAGATTCTTTTCCCTTATAGGTTTTACAAAATATTGAGTATCCTGTGCTATACAGTAGGTCCTTGTTGGTTATCTATTTTATATATAGTAGTATGTATATGTTAATCCCAAACTCCTAATTTATCCTTCCCCAGCCCCCGCCCCTCCTACGGCTTTCCCCTTTGGTCAGTATTGTAAATCAACTATACTTCAATTTTAAAAAATTGAAAAAAAAAAGAATTACTTTGTTATAGGGGAAAATGCAAGTTCTCTGAATAAGCAATTAATTTGGGTAAAATGCAACTGAAATATTTCTGATCTTTCTCTGTCATGTGAAAATAAACTTAAAATGATTTTTCCTCTAATAAAACAAAAATTGACTTAGACAAAAAAGATGTGGTTCTTTTTTTTCTTGAAGAAGCACACACCCCCTCACCTCAGGGCATTTGCACATGCTATTTCCCCTCACCTGGAAGGTTCCCACGTAACCTGGCCCCAGCATATGACCATATCCCCATCCCTGCCCCTACTTAACTCCTGTTCATCATTTTTTTTTTCTTTTTCCTGCTGCACCACATGGCTTGTGGGAACTTAGTTTCCTGACCAGGAATCAAAGTTGGGCCCCCAGCAGTGGAAGCACAGAGTCCTACCTCTGGACCGCCAGAGAAGTCCCTCCTATTCATCTTCTATGTTAGTTAAAGCATTACTGTCTCAGGAAAGACTTACCCTTGTCTATCTCATACTGCCCTGCCACCCATCCTTATAGCAGTTACCACACTCAGAAATTACATATTCTTGGTGATCCGAATAATGACTATCTCCCTGACTAGACTATAAGCTCCATAAGGGCAAGAATCCTGTCTGTTTTACACACCATGGTTGCTATAGAGGCAAGCAAATATTCTTGATGTATCGAAGGAATGAATTAATTAATGCAAAAGAGAGAAATATCAACACCATCTTACAACAAACATCAGGTAGCATTTCCAATTCCAACTTTACATTTGAGTTAGTTGGGCTTTTCACTTGGTATAGGACATGTTAATATCCATTCTTATTTTTAGTATATAAAAAGCCGAGGGAAGAAGCTAAGTTTCCTTCAGGGCAGCCCTAATTTCTAGCTGCCCCATTTCTGATATCCATGGTTGATCAACTCTGTGTAAGGAATGTGAGTAGCATTAAGTACAGTCGCACATCAAGAATAACAGCTCAAGACCCCATGACTGCTTGCGCTAAGGTAAGTTATTTCACCTGGACCCTCAGAGAGAGACCCCTGGGGGATTATTTTCTGTTTCTTAGTGAGGGCTGCTTCCCAGGGAGGAAGGGACTACCAAGGCATATGAGCCCACATTCCTAGTGCCCCAGGGTTTGATTCCCCACTTTGGAGCCAGGGTCAGGGTCATCAGCTACATCAGCTCCACAATGATGCTGGCTGCCTGAATCCCTCTGCCAGGATAGCTCGCTCTGCCCTCCCCCTGCTCACACAAAAGAACTTCAGCCTCCCAAAGAAGAGATTCTCAGGAATTTATGACTCAATCAACTCACCCAAAAGGAGCATAAATGGGATTAGTTTTAATATTGTTAAGTTGCAAAAATACAGGCATATGTGCATGCCAAAGCGAAAATGTACGCAAGCAAAAGAGGAAAACATATGGGCACCCATATGGTGAAAAGCGCATTGCTAGACCTTCACACACTTCTCATTTACAACAAGAACCAAAGTTAGTGAACATAAATTTGCTTTGCAAAAATATGAGAGGAACAGCTTGTTTGCCCATAACTGTTCCACTGAGCAAGATATGGATAACCTTGATTTCTCATCTCAGACACCCCTTTCTCACACTCTGGGGATTAATTAGGCTCTAAACACAACTTCAGATTAGAAACAAGGATACTGGCTGCCTCGCAGAGAGACAAAGAAGTAGGAGCAGGACTGGGTGAGGCAGCAGGTCAACTAATAGGCAATTCCTGTTAGTGGCCGGAACTCGTACCTGGCATGGCTTAGAAGAGAAATGAGGTTGGTAGGTCTCAGTGGGTTTATTTTAATTGAAGCAGAGTAACAACAGAGACCTACCGCAGACAATGGCAGGGAAGTGTTTTTCATTTGGAGGCTGTGTTTTTCTTAGCACAATACTGAGTGGTGGCTAGAAACTGTCCAGACACAGGAAGGTAGGTGTGGAATTAGAGAGGAGAATGTAAGCGCATGGGCACCCTTGTGTGCCCCAGATAACAAGCAGAATTTGATAAAATATATCACCTTATATTGTACCTGTTCCACCCTCAAGGGATGGGAGCCATCTTTCTATAGCAGACAGAGCTCGAGATTTGAAAAACAGGGATAAGGCTCCTTTCACAGGTCCACCACCTTAGTTACTGTGAGTCATTCGCCATTAACTTTTTCAAGTCTGTTTCCTTGCTTGGGAAATAGGTAGAATATTTCTTCTTGGATCTATTTAGAGAGTTGCTATAAAGTCACTTGAAATGATGCGTGTGAAAATATTTTATAAACAGTACATTCTTAAGTAAGCATGTTATTAGTGGAAACCTAGAGGTTCATTTTATTTATGATTCCTAGTTTGAAATTTTTATTTTGAAATAAGTATTGATTCCCAAGAAGTTGCAAAAATAGTAGAGCGGGGTCCCATGTACTCATCCCCAGCTCTCCCAGTGGCGGCATCTTATGTAACTAAAGCACATTATCAAAACCAGGTAATTGACAAGGGCACGAAGCAATTAACCACATGATGGGGCTTAGATCCCACCAGTTTTTTTTTGTTTGTTTGTTTTTTTGCGGTATGCGGGCCCCTCACTGCTGTGGCCCCCTCCCGCTGCAGAGCACAGGCTCCGGACCCACAGGCCCAGCGGCCATGGTTCACGGGCCCAGCTGCTCCGTGGCACGCGGGATCCTCCCAGCCTGGGGCACGAACCCGCATCCCCCGCATCGGCAGGCGGACCCCCAACCACTGTGCCACCAGGGAAGCCCCCCACCAGTTTTTGCATGTACTCATTTTTTATGTCTTTGTGTATAATTCTAACATTTCATCACACATTATCAATTCATCTAACTACCACAATAATCAAGACATGGAGTCATTCTTTCACTGCAAAGCAACTGCTTTGTGCAGCCCTTTTCCCTCCCCTGCCCCAACTGCTGGCAATCACTGATATGTTGTGCATCTTTGCAATTTTCCCATTTTGGGAAGGTTATAAAAGTGGAATCATACAGTATCCCCACCCTTTGAGACTGACTCTTTTCATTTGTATAATGCCCTAAGGCCCACCCAGGATGTCGAGTGCCCCAACAGTTCACTTCTTTTTATTGCTGAAATGCATTTCAAGGTGTAGATGTGACATAGTTTGTCTAACAAGTTACCCCTTGGACTGTTTCCAAGTTTGTCTATTACAGATAAAACTGCTATGTCATTCTGAATTTTCAGATGTCCCAGAGAGGTACTGAATCACTAATGAATGACCCAAGACGTTGAGGAATAAGAGACAAAGACAGATATAGGAAAAAGCATAATGATGGGCATAATAATACATAAAAAGAAAAGCACAATTATAAATATTAGCACTTTCCTTTCAGGGCTGCTGGGACATTAAATTAGTTAAAACATGTAAAGTGTATAACAGGGCTTGACACGCAATAAGCATGATGCTAACATAATGAGTTATCAGGCTGACTATAAGCTACAAGGATTCTGAGAAGTAATTTAATTAAAACATGGCACAACAGCAATTTAGAAAACTGCTGGGTAACTCATATATGTGTGTCCAGTGCAATTACACGCCTTCCATTCATTTTTTCTTTTGGTCCTTATGATCATCTGAGGAAGTTGGCATAAACAGCCCCATTTTGCAGTCCAGGAGACTGGGGATCCTGGAGATGACATGATTTTTCTAAAGTCACTCAGATTGTCAAGGCTCAGGCCAGATATCAATCCCAGGTCATAAGGACTTGAAGTCTAGTTCCATCTAGAAGCTAACCCTGCCAGTCATGAGGAATTGACACCTTCATATGAGGGCGAGTTAGCGCTTCTTTTATGTGTAATGTTAAGGACTTGGCAATTTCTTTTAAGACTTTCTTCTCAAGAATTTCTAGCATGAAAAATAAGAGCTGTGGTAGAAACATTCTGGGACTAGTACATCTCCTAACCTCAATACCTAGCACAGTGAATAGGAGAGAAAGACCTGCTCAGCTAGGTCAGAAGCAAGGATGTTATCCCTCTTCTCTTATATGGAATTCACTCGTCTAGCAACCTCATACATCTAGAACAAATTTCACTTATTCTTGAAAGCTCATGGCCTTTCCTCAGAGAAGGCTCTCTCCCACTACTACGTTCTTACTTAGGACACATCACCTTGGTTATATGGATTGTTGCTCACGACAAATTAGAAGTAGATAGAGGAAACAGAAATAGATAGAAGCTGCTAAAAAGCACACGTGGTCTTTAGGAAGCATTGACAATCCTCCGATTTGAGAGAAGGAAGAAAAGATAGAGGAACTATAAAAAACTGAAACAAGAATTTAAGCAGTATTTTAGGGCCATGTTCTTTGTTATTCAGACCTCAAACAGTGAGACACAAACAATTGGTTTGTACGATGTTGATATTACATTTTAAAAATGAGGCCAAATGACATCCACTCTCCTCAAGGAAACAGAGACGAGTGTAATCCATTTTTAAACTGCTGCCATTAAAGATGACTCAAGTCAATGCATAAAGGAATCAGCTTCGGTTACCTGGAAAATTCACTTCTGTGAAATAACTCATTCTCTTGCTCCCTGAGGTATTATTGTATATGAGTCGACTGTAGCAGCAACTCACTCACAGGTGAATAGCTATCCTCTTAAAATCTCCATGGAGAGGAAACAGGAAAGAAGACTTTATTATCCTCCCCAAACATCTGGTCTTTCCAAATATGTCATTGGAAATGGGGCCAGGTGTCCAAGCATTGCAGTGGATTATTACGGCGCCTTAAGAAGGAAAGAAGACCCTCCTTCCAACCCAACGGCCTGGGCTGTGTCCTCCGCTACTCCCTCTTCCAACATGGTTTTCACATTACTCATATTTTTGCATTCAACGAATGCTGACCCAGAGCTGCTTCTCCTGTCCTTCAGGAAGGGAAGAGAAAATCATTCTTGGAACCCACCTGTGTCACAGTCTATCCCAAACACACTGGCTCCTTGCCAGTCCACTTTGGCTGCCTGTTTGGGGACTGCCCACTTTTCCCTGGCCTGGGATTCCATCATTATCCTAGTTTCTAAGCTGTAGGTCACTCAGAGCAGATTCTATGTGTGAAGTCTATTACACAAGAACCATATTCTCCAGCAAATCCATATGAATATATATACTTTAAAAAACCCATTATCTGCTACTGAAAATAAATTAAATATAACGTTTTATATCTAAAGCTAAAGAATAAATACTTGGTCAAATGCAACCCCCCCCCCCGAAAGTTTGTGTACTTAGCACTTTGCTTTGAGATGTTCCCAGTGTTAATAATCATGATCCTGTAAAAGCCTCCAGCTTTTCTCAGAACTGAGGCAGACAGGCTGTGGGAATGCCTGCCTAGTTTCTGAGAATCTTGGTGCACCCGTCAGTATTGCAAAGTGAACTGGGGGTCAGAGGACTCCAGCTGCACACCTAGTCTGGACAGAAACACTAGGAGTCTTTATATCCACATCTGGAGTCACAGTGATATTTTGTTCAAAACTTTCACCCTGCTTTCATAAGAAGGACTTGTTTGGGGTTTGCTTGTTTGTTTTCTTTTCTTTTTTAAATTGAAGTATAGTTGATTTACAATGTTGTTTGTTTTCAAGAGGAAATAAAAACCTAAAAATACCTAAAAAACAAAGTTACTTCAAGGGGGCTCCAAGGAAAGTGGCAAGGATGGGACTATTGATATCATGGAAATCGGCAAATGCCCTCAGGACTCCCTTCCCTGCCTACCCTCAGCTCCAATCAGTTTTTAACATTTTACCATGACCTAAAATGCTTCCTTTTTCAACTATCATTTCAAGCATAGATCGTATTCCTGTTTTGTTTTGTTTTTTCTTTAGAGCTGCATTTTTTCCTTCATTATGTCTATGTACTTTTTATATTTCAGAGATTCCTCATTGTTTCTGATCCACAAATGATTACTATTTTCTAGTGTGATCATGGATTTATTAGTTCATTTGTCTTTACCTTTTTCTATAATTTATAGAGATTGTCATGTGCTTAGTCTGTCCTTTTAAACCATAACCACTATTCTTAATCTTTAATAATCTGCTCATTAAAATATTCTTTTCCTAAATGGAAGCTTGTTTATTCATTCCTGCTATATAGATCCTCAAATTTAAACAATAGTTTTCAAACATTGCATTAACATTATCAGAACACAGCTCTCTAGGGGACTATGTTCTCTGATGTAATTTTGTTGGAATTTCAAAGGAAATGTCATTACAACTTCTATTTCTTACTCTTGCTTGCTGAACTAAACAGTCAATTGTTTTAAAAATACTATTTGTTGTTCAAGTTATATTGGCTGCTCTTCTAAAACTTTGAAAGCAACTTCCCAAAGTCTCCCCAACTCCAAGTGAGAAGGTATGTCCTTCTAAAAATAAATATTAGTGGTCACCATGCAGGTACAAATTTTAAACGTGCAAATCCTCCAGGTTCTAGTGCTTTTCAAACTAGGGAAATGATGCTTTGAATTTAAATGTTTAAATATCACTGAGAGGTGGGGAAGAAAGACAAAAGGGGAAATCAGAGACAGCAAAGTGAAGGCCAGAGCGATGAAAACACAAACGGGAACTTGAAAGCTGAACACAGGCTGGGAGACTTAAAGAGGAGAGAGAGAATGTCAATTTGGGATTCTTTTTTTGAGGCCGCACTGCAACTATTATGTTATATAAAAGATTAGGAATATGTCTGAATCTTTCTTATTTTAAGAGGGAACCCTTACCATGGAACCATTATAAAGAATTGCTTTAAAACAGTTCCACAAAGTCAAAGTGCCTTCCAAAAGATTCCTAGGCTGAGAAAACTGTGTGTTTAGGATCACATAAATGCACTGAAATTAGTCTGATGGTTAGACATATTTTTGTGTATAATGTAAATCAAAATTCTGCCTGACTTTAAGCAAAATTTCCACGGAGGGGGCTTGTATCTTTGGGACACAAGCTACTGCTGTGTTTATATTAAAGTAGAGCTTTGTGATATCTCTTATGCCTCTTTTAATATTCTTGTTAATATTGCTTTATAATATTGACATTTTGGATTTCAATACCTGAGGTCTTTACACAAAGGATGTCTGGTGGATTTATTATCATTATCTTTCCCTGTAACAAGGCAGGGGCTGAAATATGTATTCTCAATGTACATAGGGAACATGAGATAGTGAAAGTTTGAATAATGCTCCTAGTAGCAAATCCAGTCTTTCATTTGGTGAATGCTTCTCACATAATTAATGCTCCAAATTAGGGGCACATTTTCAGGTCATTATTTCCTATATCTCTGTAGGTATAGTTTTCAAATTTTATTGAGATTTAATTCAAAGACAACAAAATGCACCCATTTTTAGTGTAGCATTGATTAGTTTTCACTAATTTAAGCACCAATATAACTACCACGGTGCTCAAGATTTCCATCACCCCAAAAAGTCCCTTGTACCCTTTGTAGTCAATTATCCCAAAACCCCAACCCTATGTAACCACTGACTTGATTTTAGTCACTCTAGATTAGTTTTTGCCTGCTGTAGAATTTCATATAAATGAAATAATACAGTACCTGTTTTTTTTTTTTTTTGCTTCTTTTATTTATCAGAATGCTTTTAAGATTCATCCATTTTATTACATGTATCAATGGTCTGTTCTTTTTAATTTCTGAGAAACCATCTGTTGCTTAAATTTACCACAACTTAACTATTTACCTGGTGAGGGTTTTGGTTTATTTATAGTTTGAGGCTATCATAAATGAAGCTTCTATGAACATTTGTGTACAATGTATATCTGTGGACACATGTTTTCATTTATCTTCGGTAAATTCCTAGAAGTGGAATTGCTGAGTCATATGCTAAGTGTATGTTTAACTTTATTAACAAAGTGTTAAACTGTTTTCCATAGTACTTATACTGAAAGCAACACTTTTGCCCCTTTCCTGTTTGTCCATTTCTGTTCCCCTCTAACCTTAAAAGACCCTAATTATAGGAATGAGATCACTAGGCAATTTAAACGAACTCCTGACCTATGCTCTCCTGAATGCACACCATGCCTAGTCTAACCTGTTGGTTCTTTTCCTAGATAAAAAGAAGTAAGACTAGCTCTTTACCCCAATAGCCCCCCCAAGCAACCCTGAAGGCAGATGACATCTGAAGAGAGAGTCAGCCAGTCTGCATGCAATGGAGAATGATGCAGAACCCAACCTCCTGCCTAAATGATTCACTGAGATTCTTCCCCCCCCCTTTTTCCCTTCAAAAACTGTTCCGGTTGAGCAGAATCTTCAGAGTTGGTCTTTGCACATGAGTCCACCATCTCCCTAGATTGCTGGCTTTCATGATTAAAGCAACTTTCCTTTCTACTGACACTTGCCTCTCGAATTATTAGCTTTTGAGTGGCGAGCTACTGAAACTAAGTTCAGTAACAATACCATTTTATGGTCCCACGGTTAATGTATAAGAGTTTCAGTTGCTCCACATCCTCATCAACACTTGATATTGTCAGTCTTTAAAATTTTTGTCATTCTTGTAGTTGTGTAGTGGAATCTGATTACAGTTTAATTTTCATTTCTATGATAGATATGTTGAGCATATTTTCATGTTCTTATTCCATTCATATATATATTTTGTGAATTGTCTTTTTCAGTGTTTTGTTCATTTCAAGGTAGGTGGTTAGAATTATGTTGTAAGAATTCTTCATATAGCACAGATGTAAATTCTTTGTCAGACATATGGATGGCAAATGTTTGCTCCCAATCTGTGGCTTGTCTTTTCACTTACTATTAATGGTATTTTCAATATGGATGAAGCCAGTTATGAGTTGAATTTCATCCTCCACCCCCACGCCCCCAAAAGATACCTTGAAGTTCTAACCCCAGTGCTTCAGAATGTGACCTTATTTGGACATAGGGTCTTTATAGAGGTAATTAAGATAATATGAGGTCATAAATGTGGGCTCCAATCCAGTGTGTTTGCTACCCTTATAACAAGGGAAAATTTGACACAGAGAGATGCACACAGGAAGAAGGCCATGTGACAATGAAGGCAGGGATTGGAGTGATGCACCTATAAGCCAGGAAACACCGGAGATGGCCAGAAAACCACCAGAAGCTAGGGGAGAGGCCTGGAACAGAGTTTCCCTCACTGGTCTCAAAAGGAACCAATCCTGCCTACACCTTGATCATGGGCACCTAGCATCCAGAACAATAAGAAAATACATTTCTGTTGTTTAAGCCATGAGGTTTGTAGTACTTTGTTATGGCAATCACAGGAAAATAATACAGAAACAAATTTATCATTTTTCTCTTATGCTTAGAACTTTTAGTGAACTAGCAAGTCCTTGTCTAGCTCAACATTACTAAGATTTATTCCTAGTTTTCCTCTAGATTTATATTATTTTATATATCACACACAAGCATACTTCACACATTTTCCTTTTCACTGGGTTTCATGTTTATATTTTCTAATGCCTGAGAAAGCACTTGTTTCTTGTATAATTTATAGAATTAATCAGTTTCTGTTAACAGGGTAAATACATCAAGTGGCTCTTTGCCCATCTCTCAAGTTCAACTTAGAGTAAGTTTTATTTCCAAAGGGCTAAGGTCCACTGTCCTTTTGGTTCCCTTCCTATTAAGTTGGAGATGATCATAACTAATGTTTTAATACCAATCACTGAGCGCCCAGCACAGGCACGCCCAGGAGCACTTGACCATTTCCAGCATCGTTCTTCCACTCTGGGTAAGTGTCCTGAAAGCACTGAGAAGGAGATCCTTTTTCTCCTGGATGCACAAAATAACACCAACATTTCAGTGCACAGTCTAGCTTTCTAGCCCGCTACTTCAAGAAAGGACAGACAACAAACTGACCCATGCATCCCCACCTTGAGACATTAGTATCTTTGTTGGAAGTTATTCTTATGGCATCTCTGTCCTTCATAGCTGGGAAAACAAAAGGCTTCTAAGGTCATAAAAAAGACTGAGAAAATAATTCAGTAAATGCTCTCTACAAACCCTTCTTTGGAACAGAATACCCAGTGACTGATGCATGTAATCTATTTGTTCTTCTATCACTATGTTACAAATACAGCATTGCTTTCTGAGTCTTGAACTTCTGTTGTGCATTAGAAGCAAGTCTTCAATATACCAACTCTGAAAACTTCCTCCAAGTAAATGCCTTACCCTTGACTGACAGGTGTCTCCACGTCACCGTTGGCTCAGGTCTGCCAATAGCAAGACACAGCAGGGTCACACTACTCCCCTCATTCACGGTGATGTCTGAGGAGATATTCATGATCTGGGGAGGAACTGTAAGGAGACAGAGGGGAAAAGAAATATATGAGAATGACTCTTGGCACAAAAGGAGGTGTTAGCCTATAAATATTCATACAGCATGTTTTTAAAAATAAATATTATTCTCAATAATAAATTTTAGATTTTTATGCTTGATTCACCAAGGATGTGACCATTAACACAACATGTACAGGGCACTCATGGAAGCAGCTCTACATAATGTCTGGATGTACCAGGATGCAGGTGTGTGTGGGGGGTTCTGGGGAAACAGTAACTGAAGAGACAGGCATTACGGATGGTTGATGGAAAAGCAGAACCAAAGGGAAAATACAAAGTTTTCTAAGAATTCCTATCGGACCCGTGTTTTCCTTCCTTTTAGTGGAACCCCTGGCTTATGCAGGAACCACACAAGTAATCCCCAGCTCAGCCTTTGTTTCCAATGACTCATTCACAAAGCCTCAGCTGCACTGGATTAGTTACCATTTCCTGAGCACTCCAGACTATTGAATTCTTTGACCTCACACAGGTTGTGTCGTCCTGGAATTATTTTCTTTCACATTTCTTTTCCTGGAAATTCTTGCTCCTTCCTTAAAATGTATCCTTTAAAACTCGGTTAAATTTTCACTGACTCTCCCACTCAGCATTAATTGCTTTCTCCCCTAGACCCCACCAGCAATAGTAGCCCCGGCTACTACTGTTACGCTAAGATCATATTATACAATTCATTTTTAATGGTATCATGTCCGAGTAGTTAGGAGCAGAGCTCTGGAGCTCAGCTCCGCACCTGCTGAGTGATCTGGGCAAGGTAAATTGTCTTCATCTCTTCAAGCTCTGATTTCCTCACCTGTGAAACAGATGATAGCAGTAGCTAAACTCATGTTATGAGGTTTCAATTAAACAATGGCTGACCAGGGCACCTGGTATAAAGGAAGCAATCACTGGTAGCTGCTAAGATGACAGTGGTGATAAGGATGACAACAGCAATGATGCCATCTTTCAGAACAGACTGTTGTCCTCTCATGGGCCAGGTCCACGTCCATTTACCTGTCAGCATCACAAAGGCTGACATGACCCCTGGTCTTGCTGTCTACCTTGTCCTACCTCCAGGCCTGATTTTTATTTCAATTTGAAGCTGGGCATCGGAAAATACCTAGATTCCTTCTCTAATCTTACTTCTCATCGCCCTCAACCTGGTTGGGTTTCTCACCAATTTCCACATGGTCAACTGCAACAACCTCCCACCTGGACCATCCCACCTGGTCTCTTTCCAATTTTGGATCCTCCAACCTGCCCCCTCCATGTGACCAGAGTGATCTTTTCAGGCAATAATCTCATCAAACTGTTAGCCCCGCTACTCGCTCCCTTAGATCACCGTGCCCCCCCAGGCTTAGCACAAGCCTATTTTCCCTGACTTGAGCCCTCTTCAGCCTAACCCCAACCCAGCAACAAGCCTCTTCCCGGCAGTGTCCTCACTAAGGCCACTCACTGCACACTCTGGACCCGGCTCCCCCGGGAACACGGCAGAGGCACAGGCCCTTCCAAAACTTTGCTTTTCTTCTTCTTCTCTTCATTTCCTACCTGAAAAGACATGGCTCATCTTTCAAGGGACATCAAAGGTCACCTCCCCTTTGCAGTTTTCCCTAACCTCTCCCCAAATCCTGTAAAGAGAATCTCCCACCTCCCCACCTGGGGAGGGGAGTGAACGTGTTGTACTTACAGCTGATTATTTTATGCCTGTCTCTTTACCTAGAGAGTGAGGTGCTGGAGGATAAGGATGGAATGACACCCACCTCTTTCCTCAGTGTCTGGCACAAGGCTGACAAGGGTACCTGCTTAATTCCTCTTTGAAAGAAAGATCCAAAGAACAGATTGAACACATTCCAAAACTAAGGAGGGCAAAGCTTTTAATGGAGGATTTCTGATACCTAAAGCTTTCTTCTCAATTTTCTTTCAGATTCTCAAAATAAAAGGAAGGATGGACAACAGAGAGAGGAGACTCCAAGCTTATAGTTATGCTGATTTATTCCAACTGCCAGTTTAATTATGAATTGTTAATTACCAAACAGGTAGAGTGCTAGTGGATTCCAAACTACCCTGAGTCAGTGGCAGAGGAGAATTATGACTGATGCTTGATCCAGACAACTCTGCAACCTGGAGTTTTATGCTGCTGAGATCTTAGAGGTAAGTCTTTTCAAGGAGAAGCCATAAGTAACATGGAGAACATTTGCAATCTTAAGGGAATCCACATTAGCAAATAAATAAAAATTATCTGTCTTATAAATCTGCCACATTTTGGATTATTTCTGCATTAGGAATTGGCCTGAAATTTCTTTGCACATATTTTACCAAAATACACAGTGAGAAAAAATAGTGTACTTTCTAACTACACTGCATTCTCTTGAGAAAACTGTACTACTCGTTTTTCAGTATTTTCCAGCTTGTTAAAAAATTGTTCTGGGCTTAGAAATGTCAATACTTTTTCTCACTTTTTTATAAAGCAACAACTTCAGTGAACCTTCCAGAATATTCTCAGAATAATGTCTGCTTTAGCCAGATGTGTTAGGCCATCTGAAGCTCTCTTTCTCTAGACCCAAGAGTCTCTCTGTAAGGTGGACACAGCTGCGGTGGGAGGGTTGGGGGCATAGCTGGTCAGTGGAGGATAATTTAGGACATTGCAGCTTTGATGCCCAGGGACAGATTGCTCAATATGGCTCCCGATTCAGGGCTATCAGTTCCATGTATGTTATGTTTCATCGGATAGTTTAAAAGGTCCTGGATTAGGAGATATTTGTAAAATTCTATGGATATTTGAGGGACATCCTCATTCCCCAGGTGCTTTTCCCCCATTAGGAGGGAGTTTCCTGGAGGGGGATGGTGAAGGTTGATGCAAACGTTTCACCAAGCCTCAGGCAGTGAACGCTTCCATCTTCTGCAGGCCTACACTGTCCTCTGTCACTTTCCCAAAGGACGAAAGTTAAGGACAGTGTCAAAGGTGAGGGTCGCCAGTAAGATAGGAAACACAGATAGTGATGTGGGAAAAAGGATAGTTCTTTCTGTTCTCAATTATGACATCATTATTAGTATGTAATATGTAATAATATGTATTACTTATTAACATACGACTTGGTGACTTTCAACTTGCTTACACATGCATTATCTCATGGATTCTTCACAAATTATGAGATAAATAGAACAAACATTCTCACTATTAAAAATGAAGAAACTGAGGCATGGGGAGGGTTAAGCAAACTGCCGAAAGTCACATGGTCAGTAAAGGGCAGAATTCTTTCCATTATATTATATTGCCTCTTTGTTTAACCTCCCATCAATGCCCTAAACACGATATTTGTATTTGCATTTTCTGTTTCCTCTGCTTCAAAGGTCCTCCCACTGCATCTTTCCTCACGGCGATGCCACTGGTCAGCCGGCTTCCCCTGCGCAGCACCTGCTGCTGAGTGTGGGGTGGCCCGGTCATCCTGGTTTCTCCCTTGCTGAGCTTGTCAAGGGAGGTACTCAACACTTCTAATTCATTTAAATCTGATTTGAATTTGGCAATAGCATCATGATCCTCCCCTTGTTTCTGTGATAACCTTTGAACAAAGGAGCACTTGGAAATAAATTTAAATGCTTCTACATATTTTGACAAGAGAGCTTTGTTCAATTTTCAGACACATATCTGTGGCAAATGAGTCTATCTATCTACCTACCTATCTATTATCTATCTACCTACCTATCTATCATCTATCTGTCTATCGCTAGTGTTTATGAATATACAGATAAACTTGAAACTTGTATAACAATCTTACGAGAAATGCTGAAATTACTCAAAGAAAATGGCAGGACCCACAAGAGTCTAACTAAAGGATTACAAATAGCACAGTGTGTTCTGAGTCACATCTGCAGACACTGGGGACCCTCCCCTGCAGGTCATGCATTCATCTGGTTATCTTCTCATTGACAGTGGTGGGCTACAATGTGTCCTAACATGTCTGGACAGATTGATCACTGCACAACTACAAGGACTTCAGATTGTGGTCATTTTATTTTATTTGTTTAAGTATATTTTATTTTATTTATTTATTTATTTTATTTTTGGCTGTGTCGGGTCTTAGTTGCGACATGTGGGATCTTCGTTGTGGCACACAGGCTTCTTTCTAGTTGTAGTGTGCGGGCTTCTTTCTAGTTGTGGTGCACTGGCTCCAGAGTGTGGGCTCAGTAGTTGTGGCACATGGGCCTTTGTGGCACACGGGCTTAGTTGCCCCACGGCATGTGGGATCTTAGTTCCTGACCAGGGATCAAAACCGCATCCCCTGCATTGGAAAGCGGATTTTTTTACCACTGGACTACCAGGGAATTCCCAGATGTGGTCATTTTAGATGGATAGACGGATAGGTAGATTGATCGATAGATAGATAGACAGACAGATAGATAGATATAGACATACAGATACACATCTACACCTATACAGATACAGATATACATATAGACATAGATAAAATATTGTGTCTACATACACATACAGAGAGACAGACAAACACAATTTTATCAGATTGCAATCAGTGTCTTGAGCAAGGAAAGTATCTTTGGTCTCGGGGTTACCATGAGGTCTTTACATGTTTTCTTGACCCTCAGCATGGCCGAGTGCTCTTAAACATACCAATGTGTCTTACTCATGGCCCTTCCTCTCCAATCTCTCTACCATTGGCTTAGTTGAGAAGATCATCATCTCTTCCTCAGAATATTACGTCTCCTCATTTCTCTACCCACCACCATTTCATAACTCAGACCCCATAGGCCCCCCAAGGTTATATCTTAAATATTTTGCTTCTGCCGAACACCCGCAACCTTTGCCCCTGGCTGAGACTGTGAAGCCCAAACTTCTGCACAGGATCTACAAAACCATCCCCAGCCAGGCCATAGCCTCAGCGCCAGCCCCTCCTCTGACAAGGAGTCCCACATCTCTCTCTGGGGCTACATGGTTCTCTCTTGCCCGTGCCTTTACACACCGTATTCCTTCTGCTGCAGAAACACTCCCACTAGTGTGCCCTATAAGCTGCTCACCCTTCAATACTCAACTCGAATAAGACCTCATTCATGATGCCTTCACTGATCCTTCTTCCACTCCCAAGGCATTCTTGTTTATGTCTTCATCATACCATTTATCTTTACAATTGAGCTATTCCATGGACGGGATCTGCTATATTTACCGTTTTGGTTTTTTTTTTAAGTTTTTATTTATTTATTTTTGGCTGCGTTGGGTCTTTGTTGCTGTGCACGGGCTTTCTCTAGTTGCGGTGAGCAGGGGCTACTCTTCCTTGCGGTGCTCGGGCTTCTCCTTGCAGTGGCTTCTCTCGTTGTAGAGCACGGGCTGTAGGTGCGCGGGCTTCAGCAGTTGTGGCATGCAGGCTCAGCAATTGTTGCTCGCGGGCTCTAGAGTGCAGGCTCAGTAGTTGTGGTGCACGGCTTTAGTTGCTCTGCAGCATGCCAGATCTTCCCAGACCAGGGCTCAAATCCATGTCCCCTGCGTTTGCAGGCTGATTCTTAACTACTGTGCCACCAGGGAAGTCCTGCTATATTTATTCTTGTATTCCTATTATATAACACCAAGTCTAACATGAAGTAGCATCCTTCCCCCCAACTGTAGTGCAGTTATGTGTAGGTTTTTAAAGTGTGTGTCTTGCAGTCTGGCAAGTGTTCTCCACCCTAGACATTTGCCCTTTCCTCTCCCTGAAATACTCTCCACCTTATTCTTTCATATTTGTTTCCTTCTGGGTTCAGTTTTAATATTATTTCCTCAGAGAAGTCCTTGTTGATGACCCCGGTCCTCTCCCACCCATCAAATTCATGTCCTCTTCTTACAGTCTCTTCTCAACCTTTAAATTGTCTTCAAGAATTCTTATACACTTTTGTGCTTTTATATACACTTGTATGATTATTTGTTTAAAGTCTCTCTGGCACTGGACTATAAGCTTTAAAAACCGCTATACTCCCAGTATACTGAACTATGCTTGGCACATAGGTGTTTAATAAAAATGTATTATATAAATAAGTGCCTATTATCAAGACTGTGTATACATGTTATTGTATACTTGTGAGAGAGCAAGCCTGAGATAGGAAAAGCTTTTCTAAAGGAGAAATGTTTCTTTGTGCAAAGGTAATTGGGGACTGAACTCTGGACATACCAGCACCACCCTGCACAAAGCTGATATGACAAGGTTGAAACAGTGTATGAGAGGCCGTGCACCACAGCTTAGGTTCTAGAGTCCAGTAGACTTGTGTAACCTTGGGCAACGTTGGCTTAGCCCCTCTGAGCCCTGGTTCTTCATTTGTAGAATGAAGATGATAGAATTTATCTCTCTAAGTTGTTATAAGAATTAAGTGTAAATGTGTATAGCACGCTAGTACAGTGCCTGGAAATAAGTAAGTACTTACTAAATGGTAGCTGTTATTGTTCATGTTTATATATGATTGTTAATACACATGCCATTTAAAATCTGATAAATGGCTAATCTGTGCCTAACTGCTCATTTTCTAAATCTCAATTCCTTCCATTTTAAGTCAGCACTCATAAATGACGTTTGGCTTGGATAGCTGGGACAATTCCAGAGTAAAAAGTAAATATTTGATAACTAATTGTTAATTTCTGCCTCTTAATCTGAGCTATCAAACCTAAGTGAATGCATAGGGCAAATCACACATGTTTATATAAAGAAATTACCTGGCTCTTCCTTATCTATTTTCTTTTAGGGGCCTCTGTTTCTAGAAAGAACAGGGTACAGAACTTCAGCACCATGCCCTCTTATTTCAAGGGCAGTAATTCCACCCATTGCAACTATACCCTGTCTCTGTCCAGGCACAGTGTTTGACAGTCACGTTTTAAGTGCTTTACTTAAGACTGAATGGCACAGTTAAAACAAACAGAAAAGAGAATCTTATAATTTGGAGTCAGAGAGGCTAAAGTCTGAATACCATTTTTTTTCCAACTACTTTCTGTGTGATTAAGCCCTTTAAGCGTAAGCTTCCTCTACCATAAAATGGGCATAAAAATATTTGCCACAAAGGGATGTGGAGATGAGATTAGAGATAATGATTTTAAAGAGATTTAAATAGTTATTATTGTTGTTTTCACATTATTATTATTATTATTATTATCATGATTATCCTCAGAGAATAACAATATGTTAAGAGACCATGAGAAAACTAATATAAATATGAACTGCTTTCTACAACATTTTTAAACACTCAAGCCTTGTTTATTAAAAAAATACAGTAAAGACTTTTAAAGACTCATTGTTTTATTCTAGGATTACCTTTTATTTTGTGGGTTTTTTTTTTTTTTTTTTTTTTGGCGGTACGTGGGCCTCTCACTGTTGTGGCATCTCCCGTTGCAGAGCACAGGCTCCGGACGTGCAGGCTCAGCAGCCATGGCTCACGGGCCCAGCCGCTCTGCGGCATGTGGGATCTTCCTGGACCGGGGCTCGAACCCGTGTCCCCTACATCGGCAGGCGGCCTCTCAACCACTGAGCCACCAGGGAAGCCCTATTTTGTATTTTAACAAGGAAGCTTATTTCATAAACTAGAGTTAAGACTAATTTGGGAATTACAGTATGCATGCTAGGCTTGGTCATGCCATATTTTCTATACTAAGTATTATTTTATGGTGCAAAAAGCATTACACCAAGTTTCAGGAGTCATAGGTTCTAATCTTGGTTTCTCCATAGCTGTGTGAACTTTTGTAAATCAGTTAAACCCTCTGGCTTAGGGGTGTGTGTGTTGTGTTTGTATGTGTATGTGCTGTGTGTGTATGTGTATTTGTGGAGTGTGTGTATGTGTGTGTGGTGGTGATGGTGTCTGATTGTTTATTTGGTTAGTTTTGAGTGAAGAAGTTAGATTGTGAATTTTCAGGTCCCTTCTGGTCTAAATTCTGTGAGTTAATGATCTTCTAGCCACAGTGCAAGTTCAAGGGGGCTACTCCTGGGAACAAAGTGCTACCACCACCAGGAGCAACAACAAAATAGCTAGTGTTTATTTATTTGAGGCTGCTTTAAGTGCTCTATATACATTATTTCCTTTCATCCTTAACACAACCCTAGTAAATATTCCCTATTAAAAAATCAACATAAGGGTAGACATCTGCATCAGTTAAATAGAATTAAGTGTCCAGAAATATATCCATACTTTTATGGCCAATTAATTTTCAATAGGATGCAAAAACAATGCAATGAAGAAAGAAACATCTTTCCAACAAATGGTGCTGGGGTAACTGTATATCCACAGGAAAAAGAATAAAGTTGAACCCCTACGTCACAACACATACAAAAATTAACTCAAAATGCATCACATACCTAAATGTAAGAACTAAATCTTAGAAGAAGACAAAGGTGTGAGTCTTTGTGATCTTGGATCAGGCAATGATTTCTTAGACATGACACCAAAAGCACAAGCAACAAAAGAAAAAAATAGATAAACTGTACAGCATTGAAATTTTAAAAACTTTTAATTCTGTGCAATTTGAAGCAAAGTTTGTGCTTCAAATGCCCCTATTGAGAAAGAAAAAATCCCCACAGAATGGGAGAACATTTTTACAAATGATATATCTGATAAGGAACTAGTATCTAAAATATATGAAAACACATGCAACTCAACAAAAAAATACAAATAACCCAATTGAAATGTAGACGAAGGGATCTGAATAGACATTTATCCAATGAAGATACACAAATAGCCAGTATGTACATGAAAAGATGTTTAGCATCATTATTCATTAAGAAAATGCAAATCAAAACACAATGAGTTTCCGCTTCACATCCACTAGAATGGCTATAATCAAAAAGACAGATAATAACAAGAGTTGGTGAGGATGCGGAGAAATTGGAACCCTCACACATTGCTAGTGGAATTGTAAAATGGTGCAGCCACCTTAAAAGACAGTCTGGAAGATCCTCAGAAGATTAAAGATAGAGGTATCATGTGACTCACCAATTCAACTCCTAGGTATATACTCAGGGGGAATGAAAATATGTCCACACAACAACTTTTACACAAATGCTCATAACAGCATTTTTCATAGTAGGCAAAGATTGGACACAACCCAAACAGTCATCAACAGCCAAATAGATAAGCAAAATGTAGTGCATCCATACAATGGAATACAATTCAACTATAAAAAGAAACAAAGTACTGATGCTTTAACATGGGTGAGCCTTGAAAACACTAAGTGGAAGAAACCAAACACAAAAGGTGTTATATGGTTTCTATTTATATGAAATGTTCAAAATGGGCAAATCCATAGAGACAGAAAGTACATTAGTTGTCAGAGGCTGGGGAGAGGGCAAATAGGGAGTAACTGTTAATGGGCCTGGGTTTCTTTTGGTGTGATGAAGATCCTCCAGAATTGGACAACAGTGATTGTTCTACAACCTTGTGTATATATAAAAGTGACTGGATTGTACACTTTAAAAGGATGAATCTTCTGGTGAGTGAATTACAACCTTATAAAGATGTTGTTAAACAAACAAACAAACAAACAAACAAACAAGGTTTGTCAGCTCCTGAGAGGTAGAACCAGATGTTCTTGCACTAAGGAGAGAAGGCAACCTCCCACCACATAGGGTTCTCAGAAAATATCTTCCTCATTTATTGACAGTTCCATGCATCTGCTTAACTCTCCATTTCTCATTGCTTGCCTACTGTTTCCCTTCCCTTTTCAAGACAACTAGCCGTGCCCAGCCATGTCAGTCTCTGTGCAATGCTCAAAGCACCCTGTACTCACTCATCATTCCACACTTTTATCTATGCTGTGTCCTCTGCTCATGTGCCTTCTTCTTCCCCCCTCCTCTGTCTGTTCTACTCCTACTCATGCCGGAAAACTGAAATTGAGATATAATACCCTCCCTCCATCACCTCTCCCCATCCTAGAGGTGAGTATGGGGAGGTGCTTCAGGGCTCCCTGTACATAACGATATACTTTATTCATTCTAAAACATTAGCTGAGTGCCTAACATGTCCTAGGATTACTTTGGTGGTAG
Source organism: Hyperoodon ampullatus (assembly GCF_949752795.1). Lineage (NCBI taxonomy): Eukaryota > Metazoa > Chordata > Mammalia > Artiodactyla > Ziphiidae > Hyperoodon > Hyperoodon ampullatus. The sequence goes on along the minus strand of NC_136920.1, from coordinate 83,757,348 downwards.
AAGAGTGGACAGACAAGCCCCTGTCTCATGTCAGCTGTGGAGCTTAGTGTCTAGAGGAGACACATGTGACACTGACACATTATCATTGACACATGAATCAATGTGTGATGAAGCTGTGGGTGTGCAAGAGACCAGGAGAGCCCATGACGGGGGTCTGTCTTGACCAGTGGGTCTGGGTGAGGGATTTGTTCTGAGCAGAGCTGGGCAGAGGGATCAGCATATGCAAAGGCTTTGCAGAGACAGGAAGCAGGGTGAGCTTGGGGGACTTTGACTGAAGTGAAAAGAGTAAAACCATGCAAGCTGAGGCTGGATAGGCAGGGGGGCAGAACTCATAGGCTCTTGGAAGAAATGCTAAGATTTTTATCTTTTTTATAAAAGAAATAGGGGGACATTAAAATGTGTGATGATGATGATGATGCTGATGCTGGTGATGATGATGATGGTAAGGATGGTGATGATGATGATGGTGATGATGGTGATGATGATGATGATGGTAAGGATGGTGATGATGATGATGGTGATGATGACGGTGATGGTGATAATGATGGTGATGATGATGGTGAGGATGGTGATGATGATGATTATGGTGATGGTGATGATGATGATGATGGTGATGGTGATGATGATGATGGTGATGGTGATAATGATGGTGATGGTGATGATGAGGATGATGGTGATGATGGTGATGATGATGATGGTGATGATGGTGATGATGATTATGGTGATGGTGAAGATGATAATGATGGTGATGGTGATGGTGATGGTGATGGGTGCTGGGGGAAGGACAGATTACACTTGGAATAGGGCAGAAGTGGGAACGGGAGAACTGGCTCAGATGTTGTCCAGCAGGGAGGTGGTGGTGGTACAAGCGTGGTAGCAGGAGAGATGGGCAGAGAGGGAGAGGTGGGAGAGACATTTAGGAGTTAGAACAAGCAAAGCTTGGGGATGGACAGGATTTGTGTTAAGTGTTAAAACACTTCTCACAGTGTTCTGTTGTCATCTATGTCTCTCCTATCCACTAGGCTGGGAAGGGTCTTCATAATCAAGGACAGCTATTTGTTCATCTCAGCATCCCTAGGGCCTCTCAATGCCTGGTGTCCAATAGATGCTCAACACATATGTGCTGGATTTAACTAATAGTACAAAGAGGTTTCTAGAAAACACAAGCTCTCAGGATCCAGGAGGGCAGCCAGGGAACTGGGACTGGGTCAAATCGCTTGAGGTCACATCCTAAGGCTTAAGAGGCAGGACCAGTTTACACAGTTTTAGACTCTGAATGTGAACATGGACTCCCTTCGTGCCCTGGTGTGATGTGGTTTTATGTTATCCTGGATAAGATTAGACCTGCGGGGCTCCGACTGCTTTTCTCTTCTTGGATCTATTTCGATGCGAGGAACACAGGGAAGGAGAACAAATGGTTATGAACTACACATGAATACACGCAGGGACCAGGACATCACCAACCCCCCAGGCTGCACAGAGGCTGTTTGTGATGGTCGTCTCCACTCTCTCTTATGGAATCTATTTATAGAAACAGACACACATTTCCTATTTTTAATTTGCACAATTCAAGCAACTGACCACGATCAGAGAAACTCTGTTAAGAGTCCTCCTCCTCCGCCTGCTCTTTCTGGGGCAGGGAGACGCCTCCCTCTGGGGCCTCCTTATGTTCTTTCCTCTCCAACTTGCCACCTCCCCCTGAGGCTTCTGCTTGCCACACATACGCTTAGAAGCTCAGGGTTTAATTTACCTCATACAATTTTCAAGTCAAAAAGGGACCTCAGGGATCACCTAGTTCAACCTCCTCGTTTTGCAGCTAAGGAAACACTCAGGCCCTAGTCCCAGTTCTGTCAAGTATGTGTTGTGAGGTGATGGGTGAGTCCCATGACATCTCTTCACCCAAGTCTCTCTCCCACTTCAGGAACCCCAGGCCCTGGTCTCAGGCCTCTCTCCTTCTCTTCTCTCCCCCTTTACTCGGTCACAGTCGTCTTTTGTTGTGCAGCCCCTCTCATTCATGGCATGACCTTGGACAAGTCACTGAATGTCTCTAACTCCCATTTCCCAAACTGCAAAGCAGGATGGTGATGTCGGTCACTCACAGGGGCCTTGGGAGGAATAAATGGTAAAGGAATATAAAGTGCTTTAATCACAGTGCCTGTCACATGATAAATGTCAATATCACGGGCCCTTTAATTCTACTTGTAGATTTTTTTTTTCCCAGCAACTCTCAGTTTTTGAAAACTTCATATGTGTCAGGAGGCACCATACAAATAATTTCCCACACATCACTTATTTCATCCTGTGAAAACCTTACCGGGAAGGTTTACTATTTCACATTTTAACAATCAGGAAATAAAGGCAGAGAGATGTCAAACAAGCTGCCGAATGTTACACAGCAACGGAGAAGCTGACATGCGCACCCAGTTCCCACTGACTTCAGAACCCCAGGTCTCAGCACTGCAAAGCCACACCCGGAAACAGCCCGTCTTCTGGTTCCCAAAGCCATGCGCCCGGCACCCCAGCTCTCGGCCTTCAGCTGCACACAGCGTGCTGTGCACTGGGGACTCATGTCGGCTTTGGAGCAGAAGCTGCCCTCCTTTGAGTGTCTGGAGCAGCAGGTAATACCAACGACACTGAGCGGTGGCAGGACCAAATGAGGTGGCCCGGTGGATGTTCCAGCATCTTCCTAATCACTGGCCTCTTCTCATTTTCTGCCTCAGATTCCTGGGCCCCTCATTTTGTCCTCCTGGGTCAGAGGATGTCGGCGCAGAAGGGAGTTGGAGGAGGGACGGTCCCACCCAGGTTTGCCCGGCCCTGCGCTCTCAGCAGAGTCACCGATGCTCCAGTCTTCAGCCACGGTTCTTCTGGACCGAAGCCCGGCCTGGGGTGTACAGCTCAGAGGAGGACGCCTGGGCTGAAGATTAGACCACATGTGTCCACACTTAGGGATTCACAACCGCCACCTCCAGCCCTGCCATCAGCCCCTGGCCTGCCTGATGCTTTTTCTGCCCAACAACCTGTCAGCAGGTGCTCTCTAATTTTACATTTGTGTGTCCATCTTTCTCCCTGTCCCCAGTATTAGAGGTCTTTTTAAATTATTTATTTATTTATTTCCCCCCCACACACACACTGTATTTTATTTTTACAAGAAATAAATAAACTGACACCAAGCATTGTAAATGGATGACCGCAACAAAAGCAACAATGATTGTAATTACCACACAGAACACACTCATACTATTGTCATAATATTGACATTCAGTCCAGTAATCCTCCACTGTAACAGCTCCTTTACTTTGCAGTGATAATTGATTTGTACATTTTTGCCTCTGAGTCCTTGTGGGATTTTGTTTTTTTTAATTCAAACAGAAAGTCACAAAAATTATAACCATCCTCATCAGTTCACTCAGTCCCATATAATTAATTTTTTTTAATCTGGATCTTTTGTTAGCACTTTTATAAATTCATCAGTTTTCCATTCAAGAGGTCTTATCTTGAATGGGGAGGGGGTGGGGGAAATGGGCTTCTTCTATGACCTTCTTCAGAGTTTGTCCAGTAATCCGCCCAATACCCCGTCTCCCGGGTCTGGAGCTTTGGAAGGCCCGGCAGCAGGGGCGGATTCCCCCAGCCCTCTGAGCCCTCCCTGACTTGCTCCATTCCCACCTGGCACCTGTGACTCAGGAGTGCTGATGGGTTCCCGCCCTGCTCTGTGCCCCCCACTCCCTGATGAACAGGGTGGGCCGTGTGTCCCTACAGTGCTCCACCCACCTGCACACCAACCTCGGAGCCTGGGTGGGACCTCACCTGCGCTGCCGCCCCTTCCCACACAGCCTCACCCCCAGACTGTCCATCAGGAATCTGTTTGGATTCTCCCCAGGCACTACCCCGCCTGTAGACTGGACAACCCTCTTCTCTTCTCGACCTGCTCTGTGCTGCCATGAGAAGGCCGCTACCCCTCAGCCCTGCGCTCCAGACGTAGTCGTCTGTGTCCAGTTCTGAGATAGAAATGAAGAAGAAATTTGCTGGTATCAGACACAGAAACCCTGCATCTTGGGAGGAAAAGGGGACTTGGAAAATCTTCAAGAAACAGGTCCTTGCCCATAACAATGCCCACAGCTGGATGCTGCCTTGGGAAGAAAGAGGGCAGGGTTTCTCTCTCCCATTCAGTAACTGTAGGGAAAGGGCAGCCCCTTCCTCTCCATGACCCCTGCTTCAGTATTTTGTAATGTGCAGATGATAAAACTTTCCTAAAAAAGGATCTAGTTATGAATAAATGAGTTCATAAAAGTAAGTATACTTTAAAAACTGCTATGGCATGTACTTCTTTTTTTTTTTTTTTTTTTTTTTTTTTTTTTTTTTTTTTTTTTTTGCGGTATGTGGGCCTCTCACTGCTGTGGCCTCTCCTATTGCAGAGCACAGGTTCCGGACGCGCAAGCTCAGCAGCCATGGCTCACGGGCCCAGCCGCTCCACGGCATGTGGGATCTTCCTGGACCGAGGCATGAACCTGTGTCCCCTGCATCGGCAGGCGGACTCTCAACCACTGCTCCACCAGGGAAGCCCAATGGCATGTACTTCTAATTCGGTATTCCCATTAAAGAAGAGAAAAGCCATGCTCTTGGTTCTCTGGGATTCCACTGGTTCTAGATTCGATGAGTTTTTACTCCATCCGCTGCAGAGCAGGGGCTGGCCTCAGCCTTCATAGTACTTTGATCTCTATCACATAGAAGGCACAACATGGAAGCTTCCCTTCGTCCAAATATAAGCTTATATACCCCTTTTTAAAAATTCACGACTAGATCCACAAAACACAAGATTCCTAATGTGAAAGAGCATGCTTGATTTCTAAGTGTGAGGAAGTCAGCCAGTAGGGCCCCAATGTAATTTTTCATGAGTATTTCTTCAAATCTTTAAAATCTCTCTCAATTCCAACAAATCTGGAGAGTCTGGAAATAAGGATGCTTTGCTTTCATGTTTTCATACACCAGGGAAGGGGGAGGGGTCCGTGACTGAACATCGCTGATAAAAACATGATAACTGAGTCTCATTACAGCCAAAGACAAGTCTCATATTTTAGCATTTTTATTAAAGCTTTTTAAATTACTGAGTGTCTGGTATACTCAATACTGGCTTAAGTGATTTATATTAGTCTATCCCTAGATACTACATCTAATAAATAACCTGGCAATCTCCTAACCCATAAATATCCCTGGCCTCAGCAAAAAGCAATTAAAGCACGTTAGGAAAAAAACAAAAAAATGTGGCTTCCCAGTACTCCAGACTTCAGTGTCATTGGATGCTCCCAGTGGAATAATTCATGCCATTTATTGAGGGGGTCACATCTCCTGTGCTCACCACTCACCCACCAGAAATTTACATTCCTGTTGTCTTCAAACACAAAACATATCCCAAACTCTCTTAAAATGTTTAACATGTCATAATGATGCAGGTGTTTTCACATGAAAATAGTATTCCCAGCAACAAGTGTTCTATAATATTTTAGACAGTTTAGGCTGAAAATATTGTGCAAAACCTTTTGGGAAAGCAGTTGTGACAAAAATGTTGAAAATGCATTAAGTTTTAGAGGCTCCGGTGTCACTAACCCAGAAAATATTTCAGGTTAATAAGCTTCAACCAGCATACCAGTAAAAAGTCATGGATATTTACAACAGTGGCTTCCAGTTCAGTACTTTTAGCAGCAAAAGGAGGCCTCTTTTTCTGAAAACAAAACAAAACAAAACACCTCTTCTCTGGCCTTCCCTGAACCTCCAGGGGTGTATGAAGGAGAAAAATCTGGGTCCTTACTTTCTACTTATATCAATGATTATGCTCCGCATTGCATTCAACATATGGGCACCCGGGTAGGAGAGAAAACAGTCACACCCAGACACTTATTATACTCAGGGACGCTTAGAGGAAAAATTGTCTTGAATAGGAAAGGATAGGCCCAGTCCAGGTTTTATGGGGATTCTCCAAATTACAATCCCAGTGAGTCCATGTCCTACTCAACATAAATTTCAGAATCTTGCAGGCTTTAAGTTAAGTTAATTTGATGTGTCTTCTAATAATGTTTTCCATGATTTTATTAAACATTGTCTATTTTTATGTACCTCACTTCCCAGGTAATTGTCACAAATGGATTGTTGGGAGAAGGGAGGCAATTGCCTTCTATCATTTCACAGGAGCCTAATGACACCCTACTTACATGTCTTCTCTCTGCAGGCACATCAAGGAGGGATACAGGTGTCAGAAGATCTAAGTAACATGGTGAGGGAGGTGATGGAGAAGATTTATTTTTGCATCGAGAATATTTACATTTATTGCACATTCCTTGTAAACAAGAGATATGTTACCACCAGATGCTCAGAGCTCCACAGGATTCCGCAAGCTACATAGTATCCCATTTCCAAACTATTTAATGCCATCTTCTGAAATGTTACTACATTGACATAGTTGAAACGACAATCTATTTTGAAACACAGATAAGTGTGAGTCCCATCTTTACTCTCAGGCCCCACTAGCTTACCGGCTCCTCTAATTCATCTGTACTTTGTTTATCCATCCAGCGTTTACTTGTGCAAGACAAGCAAACAAGAATAGATCTTATCATCACCCTTCCTAAGACAAAAAGTAGCAGAGTATATATACTGTTGCTCCATATTTATTAAAATATACCTTATACATTTTCAGAGCTGTGTTATATTCCTTTGTATTCTCACATATTATAGTTTATTGAACTAGTGTCCTAGTCACAATTATGTGGCTTAAAATCTATTTCAATCTGCTATTACAATGTCACTCATACTTGTGTGTGTGTGTGTGTGTGTGTGTGTGTGTTAGGCTTGTGAATGTGTCTGTATGGGACAGAGTTCCAGAACAGATGATGGTTTAAAGTGTAAATGCACCTGTCGTTTTGATGGTTACTGACAGATTTCTTATGAGGCTACCTGTCTCCCCAACAGTCTTGTCAGCAGCAACTAAGCTTCTGGATTTCTGCCAGTATGATAAGTGAGAGATGGCATCTCTGTGTGGTTTGATTGCATCCTTTCACATGTGTTAGGATGGTTTGCACCATTTTCTGTGGACTTTCTCTCCATGCTCTTTGTCTGGGCTGGTTGGGCTTCCCAGGGTCCTCTGTAATAAATCATCTTTCTATGTCCGTCAACTAGAGTTAATTCACTGCAGTAGTTAGAGCTTGGCCGCTGAAGACAGAGGGCCTGGCCTACTTCCTGGTGCTACCGTTTCCTGGCTGTGTGACCTTAGGGGGTTTATCAACTTATCTGCACCTCACTTTTTTATCTATAAAATAGGGACACAGTGAGTACATAAAAGGCAGGAGTGTTGTAAGGTTTGGATGAATCAGTGCGTGTCAAGTGCTCAGGACAGTGCCGGCTGTGTAGTCAGACCCTCCTGGCCCCCTTACTGCTCATTTCACGCTTCCCAAAGGTGTTCCCTGCTCTCATGGCCTGGGGCACATTGGTCTAGGTCATCACGGAAGGGATTGGCTCGGTGGTCCTACCTGCCACGCCACAGGGAGGGAGAGGTTTGACTGGGGACCAGAGGCACATCCTAAGAGTCAGGCTGCTGAGCAGTCTCTGTAAAGAAACACATCTGTGGACTGGCCCCTCTATAAACCTGCGTACCAAACAGAAATGCTGCTTTAGGTATGTGTCACCAGAGAAATGTCAGGCTTGGGGGCACAGGGAGATGAGGAGGGAAGAAGCACTCCTGCACATGCTCAGTGGGGCACTGGGACCCTCACTTGAGCTCAAACGGATAAAATACCTCCTTTCCTCTTTGGAAAATGCAAGAGAAGAAATGCTAAAATGCATCTAGGGGAGATGTGATCGTTAAGGGCAGAAAAGGGCGGGGTGGGGGGATGGCAACATTGATCTGGACACACAGGTGTCTACAGCACCCCAAACTATCCATCTGTCTATCAGATAAGACGGGGTGGGGGGGGTGAGTCAGAGAGTAAGTGGCCGGTAGGCATCTTACAGAAAGGAATTATGAGGAATCCAAGGCCTTGCCTTTAGGTATGTTAGGGTAATAGGCAGAGAAGATGGCTATGGCCGGAGATTCTTAGCATTGGCAGAGGCAGGGAATTTTGCAAAGTGAACAGCTAGGTTCCCAATCCAATAGAGACAGCATGTTACTTCTGGAGAAAATAAAAACTTCCTTCCAAGCATAATGACATAGCCTTCATCATATTTATTCCCTCAGGGAAAAAGTCAGTGTAATAATATGCCATCCTTTTAATTGGAATTTTTTTGTTAATCCCTAAATTAGATCTCTCCTAATTTTTTTGAATTGGGAAGTTAAAACCCCCTATGGAGAGAGCTTTCTGACATGGCCATCACCCCTAAAGGGGACCCCATGTTTAGACATTGAGCGCAGACAGTGCCCAGCAATATGTTTTGATGGAAGGAGGAGGGAGATGCAAAGGAGCTCTCAAACGACGGATGATTAATTTCCAATGAATTTCATTTCTCCTAAGGGTGTAAAAACGAAAGCTTAGACCCGGAACCCGCTGTGGTACTTCTCAAGGTGATAAAAACTCATTACAGTTAGAGCCTATACTACTGAATATGCCAGAAGGAGAAACACAGAGCATTTGGGAGGATTCAGAGCAAAGAGAGTCGAGCTTATAAATGGCCATGTGCATTGACAGAGACTCACAAAGGTTATCCCGCTTCCTCCCTCCCACTCTGACCAAGATGATCCACCTGCCAAGCTGGCTGGGGTGGGTACAGGAGCTGGGGGCTGGGCCACAGGGTAAGTGAAGTATGTGGGTGTGGAAGATTGGAAGATGGACAGCAGGCTTGAGAGGAAATAGGACAAAAGGAAAGTGGGTATTTTGAAGAATTGGTCCTAGCTTAGAAACAGGTGCAGAATTCCTACCCCCAACACACACACACACACACACACACACACACACACACACCTGCTCTAAAAACAAAGGAGACTGGAGTGGGCTCCAGGGTGTACCTCAAAGGGCATGCTTCGGGCAGAGGTCCAGACATACACACACACACACACACAAAGTCATTTACCTTCATTTGCTCATTTTACCCCTGAATTCAGTGCCATTTCAAAGCTAGATAAGGCAACAAACAAGTACTCATAATCATATATCAAGTAGCAATATTTCCACAGTGGTAAGTGTGGAACCAGGCAAGGAACAGACTCTCCCCTATCCAACTCCCTTAAAATATTTTTTAAAAGTCAAGATATCTTGAAATTGAGCAGGACCCTGGGGGCACAAAAGTCTTTCTGTGGGGCTTCCCTGGTGGCACAGTGGTTGAGAATATGCCTGCCAGTGCAGGGGACAAGGGTTCGAGCCCTGGTCTGGGAAGATCCCACATGCCATGGAGCAACCGGGCCCATGAGCCACAACTACTCAGCCCATGCATCTGGAGCCTGTGCCCCGCAACGAGAGGCCGCGACAGTGAAAGGCCCATGCACCGCAATGAAGAGTGGCCCCAGCTTGCCGCAACTAGAGAAAGCCCTCACACAGAAACGAAGACCCAACACAGCCAAAAATAAATAAATAAATAAATAAATTTAAAAAAAAAGTCTTTCTGTGTCCCCCGTTTCTTGTTTGTAAGAAATAGGCTTCATACAGCCTCCACAACCTTCCCTGAGTTGCAATGAGTAGGTTCAAACAGATGCTAATCAGGAGAAGGGAGGGGCTGCAGAGAAAAGGGAGGAGCAGTCAAGAAACCACAGTGCAGCCATGAGGCAGGGTCCTGGTTCCTCCTCAGGGGATGCACATCACAATATCTTTGAGCTGTTTTGCAGATACTGAAACTCCCACCAGGTGGGAGAAGTTAACTGTCTGCTGCCCACAAGCACGTAGACCCCAGACCAGTTAGAACCAGGTTGATGATGCTGACACCCACTTACCTCCCCACCAACCAGTCAGAAGAATGTCCACCAGCTGATCACGCCCTCTTTGAACCATTACTGTAAAACTCCTCACTACCCACTCCAGGTCGGGACACACAGTTCTGAGGGCATTAGCTCGCTGTGGCCCCCTTTGCCTGGCAAAGCAATAAAGCTATTCTTTTCTACTTCACCCAAAACTGTCTCCTAGATTCAATTTGGTGTGGGGGTACAGAGGCTGGATTCAGCATCAATCTCAAGGGATCTCCTGGTTTAAGAGGAATACCTAACTCCCAGAGGACAAAGTAAAGTATTTAATGGCTTGAGTTCTGTTAAATTAAAAGCTAAAATCAGTCAGCAAGGTTTTAGTTTTATCCTTTATCTGTTTTCCAAAATACGTCTTTAGCCATGTCAACTTCTTCTTTTGTGTTCTCTCTCCTCCCTCAGCCCTCTGTCTTCATAAGACGTCCAACTGGAATAAAGGCATGTTATTAAATACACATAGATTGTATATAGAGGATGGTATCAGCCCTCTCCCCCCATGAACTTGATAATGAATCCCATACACAACAGGTGAGCTCATATAAATACAAGCTCATATTACATACACAGAATGGCTCCCAGGGCAGAATAAGACCTGAGACTAATCTATGATGCCAGCATCTCTAAATCTGGATGCGAATAGAATGAGTCTGAGAGAAGGGCTGTGTCAGTTTCATCCATCGCTGCCCAACAGAAAGGAGAGCCCTGACTGGTAGAATCCACCTGCGTGGTTTCTGTAGTAGAAATAGTTTCTGTAAATCGAGTGGATCATGCCAGAATAACTGGATGCCATAAAACATTTGAACAGGGCAATTATGCCCCATCTACATGATTCTGTCACCTTCTAATTTAAATGTAGTTTCCAATTTAGACTTCGAATACGAAGAGAAAGGGCTAATGGAGAGATTCATTGGGCTAGCCTAGGCTGTAGGCTTGGCTCACTTGCAAATCAATAAAGTGCTTTTGAGTGCTTGACTGTGAGCCTCTCTCAGAGGCAGGGGCATTCTCAGTGCCCTACAAAACAAAGTTCTGAGCCTTGGGAACCAAGGGGCACACAGGGCTACCTACGAAGCTGCTCTGTCCCATGCGGCTGGTCAGATCTTGATTTGTCAAGGTTGCCTCTGAGCCTGGGCCCGCTGATCTGTCCTCTCCGGGCAGTGAGGCGTCCCCGTTTCCATTCCTGGAGGTCTGGGAAGGCACAGCGGGCAGGGACCCTCCCAGTGTCCAACTCAGCAGGTCTCAGCAGTTCTTTGGGAATTAGATATCCCTCCTAAACGTGAAGATCCCTTGAGATCTCTTGAGTTTTTAAATATTTTAATACTTAATAGTGTTTTCATTGCTAACAAGCCCCCAGGTGATGCGGATGCCAAGGTTCTGGGGACTCCACAATGCACCCTTCTTAAAATTGGTTGGAGAGAACCTGAGACCATTCCCCCATTCACATGAGAGATTTTGCCACTTTGGGAGGAAATGGAAACGTTCCTCCTTTATGAAGTTGAACCTTGTCTCATTCTCCAATATCCCCTGTATTTATCTGCAAGTCCATTCCTAGTTAATAGCAACTGCAATTGCTTGACATTTCATTCACAAAACGAGGAAGATTTTTTTTAAAGCACCCTAAATACAATAAACAGTGCTGTCACCCAACCCAGGTGTTTAATCCTCGGAGAGATCCGAAGATAGATTCAGCATTCCCAAATGTATGGATACAGCTCTTGTTCCTTGTGACTAGAACATATTTATCTACTTTTTCTCCACTTACAGAACTTCTACTCATCCTATAAAACCCTTTTTTAAGGTAGCACTTCCGCTCTAAAGTCTTCCTGGACCCACTTTAACCAAAATGAATTAAACCCGCCATTCTCCTTCTCCACCCGTGGCTTCTTCTGCTGATGCACGTCACACAATGAATCGGATGTACGGTCCTCACTTATGTGGCATTCCTGATAAACGGGAAGCTTCTGCTTGCCTCCTCTAATGGATGGTAACCACTCAAGGGCGATGTTTTATCATCCCTATTTCCAAACACAGCATCCTCACTTAACAGACACAATAATTGTTGATCTGAACTGAATGGTGGACATAGAATCAAGCAGAAAATAAAGTTGGTGACTTAATAGGCTTGGTTATTTGCCTTTCCCTGAAGATATCCATTTATTCCTGAGTCACTGTGGACCAAAGATTAGAAGAAGTGGAAAGAGTGCACTAAGCTGATGAACTGACAAGTGACACCCACAGGGAAGAACGTGACAGATTCGCCAGCAAAAAGAGCTCAAAACGTGGGGCTGCTGAGGGCATATCCAGGTAGCATTCCTGGGAGGTAAAGAAATACAATCAACTCCTGTTGAAAATATGATGATAAGTAAGCAAGATACGGTTAAATTATAATAAAGATATTGTATTTCAAGACAAAGATGCTTAAAATACACTTTTAACAAAATACATAAAAATAGTTTAAAATGTAGGAAGTGTTACTGTTCTTCAAGGAAGTTTCGGTTGTCTAGAAGATTCGCTCATCTGGAGCATCTCATAATCCGACGACGCAGCATGAATAATGCACTCCTATACATTTTCCCGGGATCTGCCATATTCTCCCCTTCCCAAACACTCTGCTGATGATCTACCACCACAGATGAAAGTGCCTGGGGCGGAACTGGGTCTCCTGTGTTTGGTTCAAATGCAGAACGAGAAGAGGAAAGGTGTTACTTTGGAAAGAGCACCTCTTCTCCCTCACATCCTCTCCCCAAGTTCCTCGCTCCTCCACACCTTTGGTGGAGCACCCAGGACATTGGACAACTGGCCTCGTGGAAGGCAGGCCTGCCAGGGAGCTTTGTGGGAAGGTCCTGCCCTGTGTATCTTCCTGGCGCCTGTGGATGTTAGTGCAGAGGAGAGCACACTGGGACCTGAAATTTATGTATCAAACTAGAGGATGAACCTGCTCTTCTTCCCAGCTGACTGACAAATATCAGCCAAATTCTGCTTTCCTTGGTTCCAAGTCCGATGGCTGTTCCACAGTCATCACACTGTGTTTGTAAAGTGTGTCTGGTTTCAATTTGGGCAAAACTCTAGGCCAAAGCTACAAAACCTTTTATTGGGTCTTGCTTCATCTCAAAGGCATCAGATCCCGGCTTGAACCTGGTATGTATTCTTCAATACTGGGTCAAATCAAAGATTCTCAGGGACAGAACGAGTGCCAGGGCGGAGACGAATAACCCATGTCCAGCCAGCTTTTGCCAAAGGTGTTGGAAGCCAGCTCACCCCTGAGAACCTCAGATGCATCCAGAAAGGACGGGATCAGGGGCTGCTCACAAAGTGCTGACCTGGCCATGCTGTGCTGAGGACAAGGTACACCAGGCCCACCCTCAAGGGACTGAGGATCTCAGCCTCAGGGCCCTTGGCCACCTGCCAGGCCTGAGTTTTCAACCTGAGCTTTGTGATTCACTACAAGTCCCAATACTCTGAGCCTTAGCTGAGGAGTTTGGTAAAAAGAACACTGACGTCTCTTTCCATGTGCTCATATTACTAAATCATGGAGTTTATCTTTGATTGCAAATCATTTTCACTAAAACTAAATACAAATTTAAAAGGGGAGGAGGCATGGGCTAAACTATTCTTTTTTTGCCTCAAACTCTACAGCTAAGACATCCCTAAGGGTATTTATATCTGTTTGGGAGTTTTCTGTGAACTACTTGAGATGCACCTGGTGAGAATATTATTCCTAAAAGAGACCTTTCAGGGGCACACTCTGGTGAGTCCATAAATGCCAACTGATCCATGGCAAAATGGTAGGATCATTGATTAATTTATATCAGCAAGACCCATGTGAGAGGCCAGAGATGGACCATAAGGAAACATTATGTTTGATAAATCAGCTAACCCTTGAGAGAAAAAATGTAATTTGTTGATTAGGGTGAACCAACAATTTTAAATTAATTTAGATTTATCTTGAGAAGTGGTTTGATTTCTAGAAAGGCTTGTACAAGTCTCATGGTTGACAAACCCACAAGGCTGAAGAAGGGAGAGGAAGGTACAAAAACTTCCAAAGGTAAGACAGGGAACAGCCAGAACCTCCTCAACCATTCTGGTCCTTGTTATTCTGAATTCTGGGCCCACGTATGCATCAGTCTGAACAAATAATAGTGTCTATGATCTTCTTAACATCAGTTCTATATTTGCTGCATGTAAGGCTGCATACCAGCTGTTGTAATGTGAGATAAACAAGACAGTCTCATTCCAAAGAGAATATAAAGAACTTTAAAGGACTCTATAAAAACATCCCTTGTTCCAATAAAAAATACAGTTATCAATAATAAAGGATCCAGAACATATTCATTCTAAAATGGGCTTAAGATTATTTACAAGGAACATGGATCTCTCCTGATTTTTCTCCTGGGATTATAACCCTACTCAATGTTCTTCCAAAGCACTGAGGACTATTTGGGCCTTTGCTTTGATTTATGGAATCATGAAAGTTTAGAGCTAAAAGAGACTTTAGAAATCTCCTAGGGATCCAATCTCCTATCCCACAAATGAGGACCCTGGGGTCCAGGATGGGGATGCGTGCCTGTCTTAGACCATCTGAGCTGCTGTAACGAAACACTGCAGATGAGGGGGCTTGCAAATAACAGAAATGTGTCTCTCCCGGTTCAGAAGGCTTTAGTGTGAGACTGGGATGCCCGAGTGGTGGGGTCAGGGCCCTCATCCAGTGTGTAGGCTGCTTGCCATGTGTCCTCACGTGGCAGAAAGGGCTAGGGGGCTCCCTGGGGTCTCCTTTATAGGAGCACTCATCCCACTCAGGAGGGCTCGGCCTTCAGCACTGAACCACTTCTCAGAGCCTCACTCGCTAAGAGCATCTCCTTTGGGGTCAAAAATTCAACATACGGAAATTTTGGGGGGACACGCATTCAGACCACAACTTTGCCCAAGGTCACACAAACAGGAGAGTGCATGGAATTTCATGTCATTGACCACTTTGGGCAGCTGAACGGAAACCGCCTAGGATATGGAGACAGATCAAAACCCACAAACATCACCTCTCCCACCACCACCGAGACAAAGTGAGGAGGAACGCCCTCTCTCCTCCCACCATCCCCCCCTCGGCTGGCCCACAGCCCACGGTAACCTTTGTGGTGCTATCTCCACGCACCCATCTCCTTCCAGAGCTGCTCCCCATGTGAGCTTTCCCTGCACGAAGCACAGCAGGAAAGAGGTGTGATGTGTGCTGGGCCCAGGCACCCCCGGGTGGACGTCAGACTCCACTTTGTCCTCTGGACTGAACTCTCCTCAACCTGGAATTTTACCCACTGGAAAGAAACCCCAGGAGGAGGGGAGGTCTGACTCCTTCTCACAAATATGTAGTGAAACTTATGAGGCCTCTGTGAGTGAGTTCCTGGCTGAGAATGAGCTCCTCGTTTTATTTGTGAAATTAATTTTATGGAAAAGGATATTCAAAACAAAAGCCTATTCTTACCCTTCTGGAATGGCTATCAATGAAAAGAATGGGGACTAAATAACGATACAATAAATAACACCATTTTTACCCTTTTTATTGTCTTTACAACGGTGGTTATTAAATACGATGCTCAGGGAAAGTGCCAGGTGAGATCTGAGAGAGCTAGAAGCCAATTTAGATTCTGCCCAGAGGCCACTGTTGGCAGCAGTGGATTCCAGGGTCTTCTTCCCTCAATTGTGGAGAGAGAAGAAGCATTGTGTCCCTCAGAAATAATCCAGATGGGTATCCATACGAACTAAGCCGAGCAAACTCAGGAGTCGAGGACTCCTGGTTTTCCTTCTTCCCCTATTAACTCTGCAGGCAGAGAGAGAGAAAAGACCCCCTAGTTCCCTGTGAAGAGTCATCCCTGGTCAGAGGATGTTTTCTCTGGCTGCCAAGCCCCCTGCTCTGAGGAAGTGCCAGAGCTTGACAGCACCTGGGCACTTCATGTGTCTTTTGGTAGCTGAGCAATGCCTATTTCAATCCATACCCTTTGTCAAAAATCCAACTCAGAATGCAGCTCTTCAAGAAAACCTTTCTCATTAAACCTCACCTGACTCGGGGCTCTCCTTAAAGTGTGTCTTTAATCAACAATGTAGGAGAACCCTCCTACATTCCAGCCCTGAGCCAGGCACTGAGGTAGCAAAGACACAAAAGACTCAATCCCTGCACCACGTTATTCCTAAGAGGGTGATATGACAAGCGTCCGATGTGATACACGGGTGTGATGTGTACCCGGCGAGTCCACAAAGATTTCACGAAGAAGATGACAGCATGGCTTTCTGGGAGGTATCTATAGATAACTAGATTCAATTCATTACTTTAAACTATCCACTCTTATGTCTCTTCTGAATATTTATGTTGGTCCTTCTGTTGGGTGGAAGGAATGGAACTAAAGGAAAACACACACATGGAGTATCATCTCGTCCCACTATGTGCTGGGCGTGCAGCAGAGAATGGGGTTCTCTTACCTGCCTGGCTCCCTTGCTCTGATACGTTTTGCTTTGACTTGACTTTTCTCCTCCATCCCACATATGCAAACTCTCCTCATCTTTTCACACCCAACTTAAATTCCTCCCTTGTCCATTAAAACTTTTGTGATGATTCTGTCCCATATTTATGTCTCATTTATCTTATTATTATTTTTTCAGTGGCTATTAAGCCAGTGACATCGACAGTAAGAACAACATGAAACTGACCTCTGCAAGAGACAAGTACGCTTATATGAATCATCCTGTTTAATTTTCCTAATACCTCTTTTTGGTTATTAGGAAACCTCCTTTACAGGTTAATACATGCAGAGCAGCTAAGAACAGATAGAAAGCCAACCATAAGCAATGGCTCGAAATCGCATAGAAGAGGTGCAGCCAGGAGCTGAAGTCCTGTCTTTAGATTCCTAATCCATTTTCCCACCATCCTGGCAAACCATTGTTGAATTGTTGAGTGTCCTGTCTCTTCAACCAGAGCCTTGATTTCGGTGTGGCTGATACAGATAAGGATAATCTTTGGGACCTTGATGTTATCCTGCTCAGGCACCCCCATCTCCCACCACAAAGCCCAACTCACGGTTTATCACAAGTAAATGCTCAATTAATCTTTCCAACTGTTTGAGAATCACCAATTAAGTTTCAATCAGTGATTCATATGATGATGATTTCCATATATTTATTTTAGGAGATGAGAGAGAGAAAGAAGAGAGCTAAAATAATGTGTGAAAAGAGAAAGGAGGAGAGAGAAAAAGGGATACAGAGGGAAGAAGTGATGGGGAAAGAGAAGCAGGAGGGAGAGAGCAGACAGGAGGAGAGGGACAAACAGGAGGGAGGAGAGAGAAGCAGCACGGTCACCCAAATCCATCTCAGGCCCTTAAAGGAAGCAGGTCTGCAGAAAACCAGGACAAGTGCTACAAGGTTACGGGTAATAACTGATGTTTTTGTGGGGCAAAAGGAAAAAGGAGGGGTTGACGATGAAAGAAGTCAGGAGGGAGATGGAAAAGTTTTCAGGGTCACAGGATACATTTATCAGAAGCTTTTAAAGAAGTGTTTAAGAGCAGCTAAGCTGTTGCTATGGAAATAGGTAAAAGCTAATCCATTATCTGCAACCTCTGGATGCCACCAGCTTGCCGCTGGAGGGCATTCTTCATTTTATTATTATTTCTTTTTCTTTTCTCTCCTCTATTATTTTTCCCCCTGTCTGAACACATCACTGGAATTATGAGTAACAAATTAATAAAAGCTGAAGGAAAGGGAATTTGACTCCCTCAGAGATTATATTAACACACAAGGGAAACTTCACCCCATGTGTCAACTCGTAAAGAGAGAGATTATTTCAAGAAGATAAGACGGAAAAAAACAACAATATATGAACACCTGGAGGGATAAATGTCCTGTTCCTCCTAGAGCCACTCACATCCTTGGCTGCATCTCTTCAGTTTGTGCCACAGAAGGCAGCATATGCCTCCTGGTTTACACCCAGACTGTGACCCTTGACTGCAGCCATTTAAGAGGCTTTGAAGCTTCAGGAAAGAATCGGCAGAAGCCATTTTACAAGTATCCTTCATTTCACATAAAAGCTGTGATTTAGCTATGGGCTAACTCTGAAGCAAATTTATGTAAAGCCAGTGTCATTTCCCACAATATGCGTCTCTGAAATACAGGTTTTAATCAACGGATGCTTTAAGTGTGCATATTTGTGGGAAGTGCTAACGATGCTAACATTCCCATTCCCATTATTATCCCACGACCTTCCCGCCCACGCAGTCTTCCCTCCTCACCATTTCCTGGGTAACAGAAATTTCTGCGTGATTTGGGGTCAGTACCTGTGACTCTACACAGACAACAGGCAGCACTTGGTTCTCTTTTTCCATTTGCCTATAAAGTGAGGGTCTCACAGTTATATCAAATTCTTAGTAATTATCAAAACTCACAATGTAGGGGCTTCCCTGGTGGTGCAGTGGTTGAGAGTCCGCCTGCCGATGCAGGAGACACGGGTTCGTGCCCCGGTCCGGGAAGATCCCATATGCCGCTGAGCGGCTGGGCCTGTGAGCCATGGCCACTGAGCCTGCGCGTCCGGAGCCTGCGCTCCGCAACGGGAGAGACCACAGCAGTGAGAGGCCCACATACTGCAAAAAAAAAAAAAAAAAAAAAAAAAAAAAGCAAAAAAAAACCTCACAATGTAATACCTCTTTCTACCCACCCCAATACCTGATCATTCATGTGTATCCCTGAAACCTAGAAGTCCATTTAGTCTCCTCCTCACGTCTTCATTCCAACAGCCAATAGGCCACTGCATCCGGCAATATTCATTGTCTAAAATTACTTGTATTTCTTCATTCTTTTTCATCTCCATGACCAGGATCTTTTTTTATTGTTTTAAATTTATTTTATTGAAGGATAGCTGATTTACAATGTTGTGTTAATTTTTACTCTACAGCAAAGTGATTCAGTTATACAGTTATATACATTCTTTTTCATATTCTTTTCCATTTGGTTTATCACAGGATATTGAATATCCTAACCCTAACCCTATGCTATACAGTAGGACCTTGTTGTTTATCCATTCTATATATAACAGTTGGCCTCTGCTAATCCCAAACTCCCAGTCCTTCCCTCCCCTACTCCCCCACCTTGGCAGCCACAATTCTGTTCTCTCTGTCTGTGAGTTTGTTTCTGTTTCGTAGATAAGTTCATTTGTGTCATATTTTAGATTCCACATATAAGTGATACTATATGGTATTTGTCTTTCTCTGTCTGGCTAACTTCACTTAGTATGATCATCTCCAGGTCTATCCATGTTGCTGCAAATGGCATTATTTCATTCTTTTTCATGGCTGTGTAGTATTCCATGGCGTATATATGTACCACATCTTCTTTATCCATCCATCTGTCCATGACCATGATCTAATTGGGGCTCTTATCCCTTCTTATTTGATCTTTCCCAACTACCTCTTAACTGCTTTGCCTGCCAGCCTCAGGGCCTCACTTCCATCCTCCACTTTGCTGTGGAAGCTATATTTCTAAGATGCAAATCTGACCACTTGGCTCTGCTTCCTAAAATCTTTCACAGGTTCCCCATGGCCCCCATGAACTCCTTGGGATGCTGAGACCCTATCCCCTGCCATCTCTACAGACTTAGCAGATGCTCTACTCCTGCATGTGCCCTGGGTTCCAAGTTTGTGTGTCATCCTCACTAGATACATGTTCCCTGACGGCAAGAGCTGTAGCCTGTTCATCTGAGTCTCCTCGGGACCTGGGTCAGTGCCTGAAAAAACAGGCTCTCCCTAAATGCTTGTTGATTGCTGGTGGTGGGGATTCATTGCCTCACTGCCTAATGGAAGCCATCGTATAGCCTGTGTTCCAATCCACTGTGAAAATTATTCAGGGCATCACGGTAAAATGAATGCAAGCCTTTCTTAATCAGTTCTGTGAATTTAAATTCTGAATCATGAGCTCACTTAGAAAGAGACATAACCACTAAACACCCCATGGAACTCAATGGCCAATGACAGCATGGGTGAGCAAGGCCATGGGCAGCTAAGTAAATGTACTGACGCTCAAATTTAAAACAAATTATGATCCATTTTGCAGCAGATTTCCCTTTGCAATTGAAATTACTGGGCTGCAGAGCTACTAGTCTCGTGACCATACAGCTACGTCCTCAGCAATTCTTGGACGCCAATGGAGTTCAGAAGAGTCACACTTGGCGTGGGCAAAACCGAAGGCTTCCAGGGTTAAAAAGGATACTTGGAGGAGTTTGTAGTAAACTCTGTTTCCCCCAGTCATGCATGAACCAAAAGCACTGACTGGGAAGAGTCAGAGAAGCATGTATTTGGGTTGTAATGTGGGCTCTTGCTTGAAAACAGATGACTAGTGCTCCAAAATGAGGGCCTGGCAACACAGGTCCCTCAGATTTAAAGAACTGAAATTGATGTTTTCAGGGCATGGTCTGTAGTTACTTAGAGCTTGGAGAGAAATGATGGATTAAGAAAGTAAAGACACATAGATATTTCGTGAAACGCTATTTGGAGACTAGGACTCTCAGGAAAAAAGAACGGCCAGGATGAAAAAAAAAATCAGTTAGTACCCAAGAGAGTAATTTTGTTGGCATTTAGGTGGCTCTTGACATTTTTGTGACTAAGAGGGAATCTGCCGGCCACACTGAAGAACTGCCCTTCCTAATCATCCAGAACAACTAAAGGCAAGCTCTGGTCAGAACTGAAAAATGGAACTGGAAATGATGGTAAAAACCAGAACTACATGCCCTTACTATATCCTATTTATAGATGACTTCCAAGACTGGTCCATTTAATAGGCCAGTGTGCTTGAGTACATCATAAGGGAGAAATAACGAGGAGATGTGAGGAGGGAAAACTATGGTCTGTGAAGCAGAAACTTTTGAGCTGGATGAGTCCTGGCAGGAAGTTATCCAGAGAGGAGTGATGCTGTCTAGAAGACCTTTGGGTTGGGTTTCTCCTTTCAGCATAGTGCTAATTATTTGACTCAGATTGAGCAAATTTTTAAAAATTGGCTAACGCTAAAACTGGAAACTGGCAAAGCACAAATGCCATCAAGGACGGCCTCCGACACTGGAAATGCCTTCACGCAAATGCTGAGCTCAGTGCGTGGACAGAGATCAGATCACACGTTAATAGGCAAGATCAGCCCCTGAACCACGTTCTGTGCGGTATTCACTTTGCTGCTTTGCACGCGTATACAGAGTGTACAGAAAGTGCCTGTCTGTGCTCCTCGCTGGCAAACAGACCTCCTCTGGTTGGGCATGACCAATTTTTTTTCCGATTTGCTAAGATACTTGCCAACACGTTATCAGTTTAAGTGGTCCTACCCTCTGAGATAGGTGGTACTACCCCCTCCCTAAAGATGAGGCTTATGTGGCCAGTCAATAGCAGATTTAGGATTTGAAGATGGAAGTTTGACCTCAAAGCCTGTGCTCGTTAGCACTCTGCTATGCCCTGGGACAACACTCTGCCGTGATGCTTAGAGTTTAAAGAATCAGTGTTGGGTCTGTAAATTTGTAGCTGTAAGTGAGAATGAGGAGAAAGAGAAAGAAAGAGAGAGAGAGAGAGAGAGAGAGAGAGAGAGGGAGAGGGAGAGGGAGAGGGAGGGAGGAGGGGGAGGGGGAGGGGGAGGGAGAGGGAGGGGAGGGAGAGGGAGAGGGAGAGAAAGCATGTGTGCACTGGGGAGGGGCCATACCCATCCCCCACTGCCTCTGGGTTCCTTGCTGGCTTTTACAAAACTGACCTTCTCCTTGAAGATTCTGCTTAATGGCTAAGGGGTCTTACCCAGGAGGGTTGGAAATGTTTTGGACCTGGTTAGAGGTGGTGGTTGCACAACATTGTGAATGCTCTAAATGCCACTGAGTTGTTCACCTTAAAATAGCTAATTTCATGTTATGTGAATATCACCTCAATAAATTATTTTTTTAAACTCACTTTCTCCACAATCCTTCCATAATTAAACTCACTTGATTAAGGTGTTTTATTTTCAGTGCCCACTTAATCCCTTCTGAAGGCAATCTGCAGAAGCCAATTTTACATGTTTATTTTAAAGCACTGAAGTGCTATTGTCAGCTTTTGCATTGTAATAAAACTTCACTGATTTGCAGTTTCCAAGTAAGTGAAAGCTTTTCTGGGTGGAGGTGTAATAGGGAAGAACAAATCTGACTCCATATTGGATCTGTTCCTTTTACTGTAACCTTTGTGCTCTGTTGCCTGTGCTGGCTCTGCACCTTTTGTAAACGAATGTTGTCTATAGCCTGAAATATATACAGGTTAACCCATTCTCAAGGCTCTGACCTTTAAGGATATGACACTTTTCCATTCATATACAGATAAAAAGTTGTAGAACAGAGAATAACATTTGTCTTGTTGGAGGTTTACAGGAACATCATGACCTGACCTACGTGGACAGCTGTAAAAACAGAGGATTCCTACACAAAGAAGTTTGCATCAACCAATCTCACCCCTCTCTCATCTTGCCTTTAAAAGTTCTTTGCTGAAACTCTTTGGGGAGTTTGAGGGTGTTTTGGGCACAAGCCACCTGTCTCCTTGCATGGCCCTGCAATAAACTTTTCTCTGCTCCAAACTCTGACATTTTGGTTTGTTTGGCCTCACTGTGTGTTGAGCACAGGAACTTGTGTTCTGTAACAGGTGGGGTAGTGGGTGCAGGATTTACCTCCAAAATGTTGATAGCAACCAAAAATGCTGCTACCTCCAGATAGAAATGCCTTAGGTGGGCAAGTTTAGACGACCACATTGTCATCAACTCCTACCATCTAAAGAGGAAGATTTACAACATGAATTCTTGAGGAACATCAATCCACTGATTCATTTTATGGATGAAACCAAGGGTGAGGGATATGAGGCAACTTGGCCAAAATCACACAGAAAGTTGGAGATATTCCATGTCCTTGAAGCTAGATCTCCTGATGGACCCCTATCTGGGCTCTCTTGATATGACCACGCTGGTTGCCATGGCCTTTGGCTTCTAACCAATAGAGTCTCCAAGGGTCAAGATGCCCTCCCTCTCTTCCTTGACTCTTGACTGAAATAAATCTCCTGTAAGACACAGCCCTTGCTGCCTTGGCACTTGTGAGCTCCCTGGGAGGCCCAGGCTCAGGGTTTGCTTTAGTGTCACCTTCTAAGAGTGGTCATGTTCTGATGATTCATCCCATATTGTCTGTTCCTCTGCATACAGAAATCTTATATCTTATTTCTTCTAAATCTCTGCATAGTTTTTTTTTCTTTCTGTGCAAGAAGGGCTCAGAAAATATGGTTCACAACTGATAGTGGAGGCTGCCATGCAGGAGCACAGCATCAAGTGATGACACTGAGGAAGCAATCCCACTTATGCCATAAGGTTCCAGAATGAGTGTGACAGGCACTTAGAAAGTAGGCTACCTAAACGATGTGATGTGAAGGAATTCATTTGCACTCCTCCTAAGGGATTTTTCCCCTGTGTGCATGCATTTATACATTATGTACTCCACAGTGTAAAAAGAAAAAGCAGAGATTCTGGTCTCCGTGATTGTGCTTTATGTGCAAGGTTAAACACGCTAAGAAAGCTCGGTAGGTTACATAGTCCTAGTGAAGAGCCAGTGGGGTGGAGTAGACAAAATACATACAACTAAGAGACTCCTGACTCCTCCACTTCTTATTAATGAAATCCTGGGCACAGTGTTTAGTACTGTAGAAACTTTCCCTCCATCTGTGAAAAAGGAATAACGGTAGTACATCTGACCTTGTAATGTTGTGATGGGATTCCAAAAAGCAGATGTAAATGGAGTCGCTTTGAGAGCTGTAAAGTTATTCTGCTGTTTTACAAATAACAATCTGTAAATTGTACACTGCAGCTCTCCACAATCTGTTGGAACTTGCACCATTAAAAATCAGAAGTGGGAAGTGTCCCTTAGAAAGTGTAGAAACTAAGCTTTCTGCCTCCTGGAAGCCTCTGTAGGTTATCTTCTCCTTTACTCACTAGATCTTACTTCAACCCAAGTATCCTTTTTTTTTTTTTCACATGGTCAATATTTCCAAAACATATACGCTCACACTCGGGTTAACTCTGGCTTGTGTCCATGATATGTGCCATTAAGGTCTACTGGTGACCTCCCAGCAAGTCCCACATGTGGACCACGTTCTGGCTGCATACCATGCTTGAATGTTAACTCAGGAATCATATATACTTGCTCTCATCCCCATATTTGACCTTCTTAAAACCGTTAGCTCTCCCATGACCCCACTCACCTTACAGGGGCTCACAGGAACCAGCATCCCAAGGTCTGCTCAGACTCCTGCCTGGGCTGTGTCCCTGCCCAAACCCTCAACTGGGCTCAAACCCCGGACACTGACTACTGTATAACAGAATTCTCTGGTGCCCCCCACCCACCTGAATGCCCATGACTGACATTTCCCAGTTATACAAACAAGACTTCCTTGCATTTAACTCTCTAGGTACTTAGAACACCAGGGTGCCCTTCACTTTTATTACTTTATCACATTGCCCAAACATGTTTAACTACTCTGTTTCCTATAACTATTAAACACCCAGTATTTTTAAAAATTTTCTTTCTTTCTTTATTTTTTATACAGCAGGTTCTTATTAGTTATCTATTTCATACATATTAGTGTATATATGTCAATCTCAATCTCCCAGTTCACCTTACCACCCACCTCCTTTCCCCCCTTGGTGTCCATACATTTGTTCTTTACATCTGTGTCTCTATTTCTGCCTTGCAAACTGGTTCATCTGTACCATTTTTCTAGATTCCACATATATGCATTAATATACGATATTTGTTTTTCTCTTTCTGACTTACTTCACTCTGTATGACAGTCTCTAGGTCCATCCATGTCTCTGCAAATGACCCAATTTTGTTCCTTTTTATGGCTGAGTAATATTCCATTGTATACATGTACCACATCTTCTTTATCCATTTGTCTGTCGATGGGCATTTAGGTTGCTTTCATGACCTGGCTATTGTAAATAGTGCTGCAATGAACACTGGGGTGCATGTGTCTTTTTGAATTATGGTTTTTCTATGGGTATATGCCCAATAGTGGGATTGCTGGGTCATATGGTAATTCTATTTTTAGCTTTTCAAGGAACCTCCATACTGTTCTCCATAGTGGCTGTATCAATTTACGTTCCTACCAACAGTGCAAGAGGGTTCCCTTTTGTCCACACCCTCTCCAGCATTTGTTGTTTGTAGATTTTCTGATGACACCCATTCTAACTGGTGTGAGGTGATACCTCATTGTAGTTTTGATTTGCATTTCTCTAATAATTAGTGATGTTGAG
Organism: Hyperoodon ampullatus; assembly: GCF_949752795.1. Classification (NCBI taxonomy): domain Eukaryota; kingdom Metazoa; phylum Chordata; class Mammalia; order Artiodactyla; family Ziphiidae; genus Hyperoodon; species Hyperoodon ampullatus. The sequence goes on along the minus strand of NC_136920.1, from coordinate 83,732,120 downwards.
CATCTTTTCATGTACCTCTTAGCCATCTGTATGCCTTCTTTGGAGAAATGTCTATTTAGGGCCTTCTGCCCATTTTTTGACTGGGTTATTTGTTTTTTTAATATTGAGCTGCATGAGCTGTTTATATATTTTGGAGATTAATCCTTTGTCCACTGATTCGTTTGCAAATATTTTCTCCCATTCTGAGGGTTGTCTTTTCTCTCTTGTTTATAGTTTCCTTTTCTGTGCAAAAGCTTTTAAGTTTCATTAGGTCCCATTTGTTTATTTTTCTTTCTATTGTTTCCATTACTCTAGGAGGTGGGTCAAAAAAGATCTTGCTGTGATGTATGTCAAAGAGTGTTCTTCCTATGTTTTCCTCTAAGAGTTTTATAGTTTCTGGTCTTACATTTAGGTCTTTAGTCCATTTTGAGTTTCTTTTTGTGTATGATGATAGGGAATGTTCTAATTTCATTCTTTTACATGTAGCTATCCACTTTTCCCAGCACCACTCATTGAAGAGATTGTCTTTTCTCCATTGTATATCCTTGCCTCCTTTGTCATAGATTAGCAGACCATAGGTGCATGGGTTTATCTCTGTAAACCCCCAATATTTACAAAGCATGGTGCTAGGTATTGCAAGGAGTATAATCTGGGGGTGGGGGGGTGGGCACAGAGGTATGTGTAAATAATTTGGAGCAAGAAACTAAAAAATTTTTCTGTTTCTTTGTTTAATCCTTAGGTGAAAAAATTGGGTCCCAATTCAGACAATACCTATGTTAATGTAAAATTAAATAGACTCAAGCTGTCTAACATAGGATTTGAAATCTGAATTAGTTCGTCTCTGTGAGCATAGCATAGACAGGAAAGGTGCCTGAACACTTATCTGTTACAACCTCTGTTCCCTCAGCATAGCATTTTTTATAGGTGTTTTGTCCTGAATCACCCCAATGGTACACCAAGAGAAGCAGACAGCTAGAAAATGCTACTTGTTAATAGACTAACTCACTGGGTTAAAATGTTTCAGATTATCACAGAGATCTAAGGTACAGTCACTTGGAAATGTGTGAACTGTTCACAAATGAGTTATTCAATTTAAGTCAACAATTTTTGTGAAGGGATCACCTTGTTCCAGGCACAATATTACTGTTGGGTGAAACAATGGTGAGAAAGAACCCACAGAAAGCTTATGTGCTGCTGGGCAAGCATCACACTGCATTATCATTTTCTGTTTATTGCTGTAAGGCATTCTGATAGGATGTGGAGACAGTGCTATGGAAGCTCAGTGGGACAAAACCCAGCCAGTCTTGGGATGTCAAAGTGAAACCGTGTAGGAGCCCCTGCATCTTTGTCTTTTGAAGTAAAAGGCTGACTCCAGAGTGAATCATGGGAAATATGAAGATGTGGAGACAAAGAAGAGCTGTTGGGCTGGTGAACTGGGAACGATTAGACTATAAATCTGCCCACAGCAGAATCACCAACCTCCCAGTTCCCTGAAAGATACAGATAACGACCTGACACATATTCCTAAATTGTTTGTACAGGAAGCAGACCTCCACCAGAGGAAACTGCTGACCCCAGGAACATAGACTCTAGACTGGCTGAAACCAGAAGGTTGATGATGCTCCAAACTTAACCTTGATGCCAACCAATCCGAGAATTGTGCCCGAGCTGATCACGCACCCTGCGACCCTCTCCCTCACACTGCCTTTAAAACCCCCTCCCTGAAAGCCATCTGGGAGTTCAGATCTTTTGAGCATGAGCTGCCTGTTCTCCTTGCTTGGTCTCCTGCAGTAAATGTTGTATTTTCCTTCACCACAGCCGGGTGTCAGTAGATTGGCTTTACTGTGCATGGGCGAGCAGACCCAAGTTTAGTTTGGTAACAAAAGGAAGATCTCCTGGAAATAAAACCATGTCTAAGTGGAATGCAAAAATATGTAGTTACTACAGGAACAAAACTAGCTTAGCGATGAAGGGTATTGGATGAAGACAGCATCCCAGGTACAGAGACCAGCATGTGCAAAGCTCAGAGGAAAAGAAGAGACTGATGCATGTGGCGATTGTACCCACTAGGATTCAATTTTGGGGGAAGGGGGTGGTAAATAATGAGTGGAACAGGTTTAAGCAAAAGTAGAACTTTAAAATAAGGACAGAGGGTGATTTCACAGATCCCAAGGGCAGAAATAGAATGATGGCCTCAGGAATGCAGTGGGATCAAGAGTGCAGTAGCAACCTAGGAGGTCCTCTCTCTCACCATCTCTTGCCTCTGCTTCTCACCTCACAACTCTTCTCTCTAGTGATGAAACAGCTTGTACAACTTCCCAGTTGACACAGTGAGAAAGCACCACTGCCAGCAGCCACTGGGTTGCCATCACCATCATTAAAAACAGCTCAGGGGCCTCCCTGGTGGCGCAGTGGTTGAGAGTCCGCCTGCCGATGCAGGGGATACGGGTTCGTGCCCCGGTCTGGGAGGATCCCATGTGCCGCGGAGCGGCTGGGCCCGTGAGCCATGGCTGCTGAGCCTGCGCATCCGGAGCCTGTGCTCCGCAACGGGAGAGGCCACAACAGTGAGAGGCCCGCATACCACAAAAAAAAAAAAAAAAAAAAAAAAAAAAACAGCTCAGGTACATTTTCGCTCTGATTTCAAATTCTTTGAGAAAAGAGGTCACTGGATTAACCCAGGTTGGGCAGTGCCTGTGGTGCAAAAACTATACAAGTGGGATAGAGTTCTATTGAACAAACATGGTTCTCCCATTGTAACCTTGCCAAAGGGTTGGGGGCAGGGGTGGGCTGGGAACGATGTGCAGTTGCAGTTAGTTTGTTACAAAAGTGGAAAACATTGTGAGCTAGAGTGACCACCAGGTGGTTTCTACCACAGGGAACTTCAAGTTGTCAAATCCGGTTATGATTTGTATCATGAAGCTTATTACATTAGTAGAGGGTAGGCCAGGTCATAAAAGCATTGAAAATTATGTTTAAATGAGTAGATTTTCCCCCCTTAAGGCAATGAGAAACCATTCCAAGGTAGGAGGGAGTTAGGTAATGTTTTGTTTTTATTTATTTTGAGTTGGATTCAGAAGTAGACAAAATCTGGTTTGGTCTTTAGAAAGATCATTCTTGCTGTAGTTCAAAGGATGGGTTAGAGGCAGTGAAAAAGCTTTGGCCTGAACTGATAGTTCTGGTAACTAAGAAACAGGCAGTGGGCCTGGAGTTGTACATAGCAGGGCATATTGTTTGATTCTGGTCATGTATGTGCAACCCACAGGTAAACACTTCAGCAAATGGCAGCAGAATTAGGAAATGTGGATGAGGGTTACTCAGCCACTCATGTAGCACTCGGAAATGGAGCCCTGGACAGAATAAAGAGGGGTTACTTCATTTCCACTTTCCTTTCTTAGTTTTTTTCTTCCATATCTCTGTCTATCTCTATCTCTTTTGTTTTGATTAGTCAAGGGGGAAAAATACAAACTTTCCTATTTAGAACTGAAATGTAATGCATACCTGTACAAATGCCAAGAGATATATACGGATATAAAACCTAAAAGTAACAACATTAATCAAGTACTTTCAACGTCACAGATTTATCCTAAGGAAATAATCAGTGACATGCATGAAGTTCCTTGAAAAAGGTTGCTTATTATCATGTCATGAATAGAAAGAACCAACCAACACACAAACACCCTAGGAGCAATCTATATTTCCAATGCTTAGGATTGGTTAAATGAATCATTTCCATAAGATAGAATGCTATACAGCTGTACTGGGTTAAATAGGATCCCACCCAAATTCCTGTCCATCCCAGAACCTCAGCATATAACCTTATTTGTAAATAGGGTCTTTACATATATGGTAATACTGGATTAGGGTGGGTCCTAATCCAATGTCTTGGTGGTCTGATTAAAAAAGGGAAATTTGGACACAGTAGACACATTCAGAGGAAAGAAGGCCAAGTGAAGACAGAGACAGAGACTGGAGTGATGCAGCTCTACGTCAAAGGATGCCAAGGCTTGCCAACAACCACCAGACAAAGAGGCAAGGAAGGATTCTTTCCTAGAACCTACAGAGAGAGCATGGCCTTACCAACACCTAGTTTTCATACTTCCAGACTCCAGAATGATGAGAGAATATATTTCTGTTGTTTTAAGCCACCCAGTTGGTGGTGATTTTTTCCAACTAATAGTGCAAGAATTACAATGAATTTATTTAAAAAAATTCACAAAATACAAAAACTATATGTTAATTGAAAAAAGTTTACAGATTTTCATTCATGGCAGTGTGATAAAGATGATACATAAAATTTTTATTAATGTTAAGAAATATATAACTATAGGGACTTCCCTGGTGGTGCAGTGGTTAAGAATCTGCCTGCCAATGCAGGGGACACGGGTTCGATCCCCGGTCTGGGAAGATCCCACATGCCGCAGAGCAACTAAGCCTATGCACTACAACTACTGAGCCTGCGAGCCACAGATACTGAAGCCCGCATGCCCTAGAGCCCACGTGCCGCAACTACTGAGCACACGTGCTGCAACTACTGAAGCCTGGGAGCCTAAAGCCCATGCTCTGCAACAAGAGAAGCCACTGCAATGAGAAGCCCACTCACTGCAATGAAGAGTAGCCCCTGCTCGCCACAACTAGAGAAAGCCCGCGCAGCAACGAAGACCTAGTGCAGCCAAAAAATAAATAAAATTTAAAAAGAAAAGAAAAGAAATATATAACTACACTGAAAAATAGAAGGAAAACCATTATGGGGGAACAGGAAACATATGGACATAGAGAATGCATTCTGCCCCCGGGAAGGAGCAGGGCAGGCTAGTAGGGATGTGGTGCACGCTCTCACAGGATTAGGGGCCGGCTGTGCCCACACTTTTTAGCAACTAGAACTGGGTTCCCTGCAGGAAGCTGAAGGTAGTACGACATACTGATCCATGACCTGGGCTGAAGGGCCTCTGCTTGGCACTTAAGGAAGGAGTCTGAGTATCTATGTGAGACCCAGAACCAGACCTCAGTGAGTAGAGGATTCATCCAGAGCTGAGAGACCCACATGGGTGACCACCATCCCACACGCAGGACCCAAGAGGGCAGTACCACCCAAAGGGCCAGGCCTAGGGAACCCCAGAGCTAGGGAGTGGCACGGTGCGGGGGAAACGTAAACTCTTATAAGAGGCGCTACAGAAACAATGAGCAAATCAGAAGACACAACTGAGACAATCAGACGGCAACAGAAAAAGAGACAGAAAATATAAAGAAAAGTGAAAAGGGTGAACTGTATCCTCCCAAAATTTACATGTTGATGTCCTAACCCCCAGGACCTCAGAATGTGACTGTGTTTGGAGAATAGGGTATTTACAGAGGGTAATTAAGGAAAAATGAAGTAATTAGGGTGGGCCCTAATCCAATATGACTGGTATCCTTGTAAGAAGAAATTAGAACACAGACACACACACAGAGGAGAACACGTGAAGACACAGGAAGAAGACGGCCGACTACAAAGTGAAGAGAGAGGCCTTGGGAGAAACCAACCAGTCGACACCCTGACCTTGGGCTTCTCACCTCCAGAACTGTGAGAAAATAAATGTCTGTTGTTTAAGCCATAGGTGCTGTGCCCTCACTTGGCAGAAAGGATGAGGGAGCTCTCTGGGGTCTTTTTTTATAAGGGCACCAATCACCTCCCAAAGACCCCATCTTCTAATACCATCCCACTGGGGATTAGGTTTCAACATGTGATTTCTGAAGAGACACAAATATTCAGAATATAGTGCAAAGCTAAACAGGCAATATTAAAAACTAGCAGACAGAAAAGTTAGATTCCCTGCAGGGAAATGGCAATGAGCAGATTTCTTAGCAGCAGCGACAGACACCCTAAGACAATGGGCTACTGCAGACTCAGCTCAGGAAAGAGTCACAGCCCATGCACAACTGTATATCAACTTAGGTGCCATTCAAGAGAGAGAAGAAAATAAAATTGTTTTAAGACATAAAAGGAATGATAGATTTTACCACCCAGAGACCTTGGTCCTAAAGGATGTATTCAGTGAAAGAAAAAACAAACCCCAAACAAAAATAATGAATTCCAATGAAAGCAACTGGTATTTAAGCAGAGGTTAAAGAAATAAATTAGTAAAATAAGGCTAATCTCAATATTGATTGCAATCATAATTATAACTTTCACATTAAAAATACCTGAATCTAAACTTGTAAATAAGGAGTCAGCAAATTACAGCCCACAGGCCAAATCTGGCCTTCCTTCTGTTTTCATAATAAAGTTTTATTGAAACATGGTCACACTCATTCCTTTACGAATTGCCTATGGCTTTTTTCATGCTGTAACAGCAGAGCTGATTATTTGCAATAAACAGCATATGGCCTTTAAAGCTTAAGTTACCGTTTGCCCTTTAGAGAGTAAGTTCTAGATCACAATGCAATGGAAATATTGGAGGAGACGATGGGAGGTGACACTCTGAGGAGAGAGTATGTACGGGCATGAAAGTTTACTGAAGTCCTCATTTTTGGAAGAGGTATCACATGTTGTTTTTCTTTAATTTCATTGAAAGCTATAAATTTAAGTATACACGCATATTAGAATCTTAAACGTAAACATTAAAACAACAGGAATAAAAGTGTGTAAATTCAAAGTAGGAGAAGAATTAACTTTTTAAAACTTTATAAATTAGTAGAAAGTCAAAAAAAGGAAGCAGGGAAAATAAGAGTGAATAGAAAATGCATAATAATATGACTCATGGATGTATGTATATTTAAAGTATTTTAAAATATACTGAAAGTGTTGAGGGGAAGGGATGGGGCATGGAAGGAGAGGAAATAGAGGTGTCGTCATCTTTTTTTATAATCTTTCTACACAATTTCAGTTGCTTATATTAGGAAAAGATTAAGCAAAATGTCAGCCATTGTCAATTCTAGGTATAGGGATTAATGTTTTTGTCTTAAGGTTATCTTTAGTTTTATATACTTTTTAATTTCTCAAAATTAAATAATAAGACTTAAAAATTACAGAATACTGTGACTGTAATTCAGCTAGCTCTGTGTGCCCACACACTCACATACGTACACACACAGCAGACTGGAAGCGTCAACATCCAACTTTAACAGTGATCCTTCCCACACCCCTAGCAAGTAAAACTCAGCCACGGCAATGGATATCCTACCAAGAGGGAACATAAATGCCCAGATTGGTAACTTACAGGTCCCTTAATTCCCTCTGGAAAATGGGTGATGATGTCAAGGAACAGGACCAGAAATGAGACTTTCCCCATAGGGGCCACCCCACCAGCCCTTTGGTAAGAGCTCAGTAAATGCCATCTCTGCTGTTCAGGCTGCAATTAACTGTGTAAGTGGCCTCAGTAACAGCTCACAAAGCCTGTTCTATCGTCAACCTATGCTAGAGTTCTGTTTCTTTGTAATTCCCCTTTTACCCCAAAGTTCTGAATTTAAGGTTTGACCATTTTGTCCCTCTTAACGTTTAGGAAGGGACATTCTTTGGTGAGTTAGCCATGTTCATGGGTATAGAGATACCAGCATATAGCAGGTGATTGAACAGGTAATGTCCCCTGACAGCCCAGCAGATTGCTCTGTATGTAGAAGCAAGTATAAAAGATCCATTGAAAAGATGAATATGTACCTTAATATTGGTATTTTATCCAGTCTTTACCTAGTATCTACGTCTTATGCATGCATGAATTCCTCTTGAGTTTGCATTTCTGGACTTTCCAGAATTAATTAATTACACTGTTTCCACCTGTGAGTGCCCAGCCCACTCAGCTTTGGCTGTGATGTCCCCCCCACCACATGTGTTTACACGTGCAATTAGAGAATGTGATTCTCCAACTTGAGTGTGCTAAGTTCAAACTGCAGTCTTCAAGCAATGCTTCTGAGTCTGCAAATCATATTCCAGGGCGGGGGCTGAGGGCTGGAGGAACAACATAAAACAGGAACTCATTTGCGGCAAAGAGCCCATAGGAAAACAGCAGCAGTAAATTCCACTAGAGGCAGAAAAAGATATTCCATACCCACCAGTAAGCAGAAAATTGAAAAATACAAACAAACGACAAATACCTCCTGGTTCATTCTTAAGTCCTAATGGTAACTGGTCTGCATTTGTGGAGCTTTGTAACAAAAAGCTTTTGTCCACCGCTTGTATTCATTTTGGGGTATGTCAGTTCCAAAGCCTTGGTAATATTCAAGCCAGCCTTGCTGAATGTAACATATTAAACAGTTCAGTAGGCTTACAAGGTTCAGAATGTTAAAAGTAAAATTGTACCAGAAGCTCTGCCCGTCTTTGTGCCAAAGCAATACAGATGATTTTTGAATAAAGAAAACAACTGTTCATCTGAGCTTGCTAACAACACCCAGTGACATGGGCTGACTCTGTCTGGAACACCCATTAGGGAACATTACCATATGCACTATTACATATTCAGGGCCTGACAACTGATGCATGGCTGGGAAAAACAAGATAGGGAAGTCACACGTGGACTTTACTCTGTGGAATCACTCTGCAGACTTGATTCCTGTTCCTCCCTCAGTCAACAAGCCCCTGCCCGCACCCTGCCATACTGAAAGGGAATTAAAAGAGCCAGATTCTAAGTAACAAAATTAGCTACTTATTCCTGAAAGGAGATCAAAGAACCTAAAACGCACCATGACTTTACGTCTGACGTTTTTCTCTGGCAGACGGCAAGGATGGAGTGGGGCCCTGGATAAACTAAGCAAAGCTGTTAGTTTAAGTACAAATCACAGTGGCGTGGGTGCCCTCAGCGTTTCCAGGGTGTCTGTCTCCCCTTCCAATCAAGAGCCTCTGTGTACTTTCTACAATGTGATGCAACTTTGGATTCTTCCAAGAAGAGTGTGTTCCTTACAACAATCAACAACAAATCGATGTGATTTGGGCAGGGTCGCCAAGGCGATGGACAGATTGAAGTGTGTGTGTGTGTGTGTGTGTGTGTGTGTGTGTGTGGAGAGGGAGGCCGGGGATGGTGAGATTAGTAGCAGACCAGGTAAAATTCCCAGACGTGGTGGTGATAAATAGCCTATGGGCATGTGACAGTATAGCTGGCAGTACCCGGAGGCTCCTGGCAAAACCCTTGACCGAAAGCCCCTTGGAGGCCAGAGACCTTGCTTGCCCAGGGTCTCCGGGAGACAGCATCCTCTTGTCACCAAAGATTCCCGGGGCCTGAAGATTCATTGCACTCATCCCATGAAGAGCTCCGGCTCAGCATGGTGGCACTTGGGGATGAGCTGTTCTGAGAGAGACGATGGAGCTCTGATTGCTGAGACGCAGAGGACATCGCTGGATCTCCGCAGTCTAACGGGCCCAGAGAGGCAGTAAATTTCACAGCAACTTGACACATTAATACAGAAGTACAGTCTGTTATATCAAAGGTAGATCATCTGAGTCCTTAAGGGGACACTGGCAATCCAAAAATGAAAAGTGTGCACTGGTGATTTGCGAAAAATGTAGTTAACACTGAAAGCTGGGGAGCAGGGTTTCACAACTTCCCTGTGGAGTTTTCTTCAAGGGCAGACTCGGCCTCTGCTGGATGCCGCACAGTCCAGAACATCCACATCTGCTGAGCCGGGTCCTTAGAACCGTTCCTGCAGCCAGGGGAAGCAAAGCCAGCTCGGATATCCATGTGTGGTCCTGGGGGACCACACAGGCTCTGTTTTTCTGAAGCTATGTTTCCACTGTATCTGTCCCACCATAGCTGCTTGGAGCACATTTCGGTAGGACTCCACAGAAAACAAGTTAATTATGCAATAACAGGGAGATGGTTTTGTAAATTACAAAATGTCCACAGGATGAAATATGATGACTCCATTGCAGTGATCATTATGAATACCAAATAGAAAGAAATATGGGGAATATTTATATTCAATGTTCAAGGAACATGTAGACCATAACACCATCAGAATATATGTAAAACTGTGGAATTAACAGTGCTCAGGACTGGAAAGTAATATGTGAGGATGGAACTAGTTATGCTAGAAGAAAGAGAGAATGCAGTGTTTTTTTTTTTTTTTTCATTTTGCAAATTTGCTTTAACATTGTTGTAACATTATATTCTTAAGGCATATATTTTTAACAAGCCACGGGCACCAGGAGCTAACTTAATTTATTAACACCTTTTGCCTTTTTTGCTTAGTCATTATCTAATATTAATATTTTTAGCACATGCTTAATTTTTTCCCCCAAAGCTACAGCCCAAGTACACCTGGAGAGGGAAGGCCCTTTATTTCAAGATTCAGTCACTTTCACCATGAATTTGCTCACTTCTCAGTGACTTAAGAAATAAACCTGGTCCTTGTGCAACATAAGGTTACATTAACCAAGTCAATTACATTGTTCTGGCTGAGAGTCAGCTCTGTAGGGGAACTTTCCATCATCCTGTTTTATTTTGTTTTGGTTTTGCTTCAAATAATGCTCTATAAACAACTATCACAAGGGTAAGTTTTGATCGAATAATTCTAGCAGGCAGGGGTCCAGGGGATTCAAGATGAATCCAGGTGGTTCTATACGTACTTTGGAAGACAGTTGTGATGGACAACACTTTCGGGGTGATGACATTTGGAGTCCCTAAAAGAAAAAGACTTTACTGAGATCTAATTAGAGAGAAGGGACTAGGTGTGACTTGCCCAAATTCAGGAAAATGTTGGTCCTCAAGCCAAGAAATTACATATTGCTTCCTACAGATCATTACACAGATGGAGTCACAATCATTCATTTACATGGCTGTGGAGTTGAGTTATTTACTGTATTATTTCTGATGTATGCCCATCTATATTTTAATATCAAAAATAGTCAAGCTTCAAGAGAACTAAACACATCAACTGTGCTCCCCACATCCTGTCCCCTTGGTCTACACGTGCTCCACTCCAACGAGGGCAAAGGTCTAGCCAGATCACAAACATGGCCGGCCAAGCCCTCTCCTGTGCTTTGGTTTATCTGTGGTTATGTATGAAGTTACCTCCAACTGGATGACAGCCTCCCAGGGAAAAAAGAAGTGTATCCCACCAATGTGGTTCACATGTAAGGGAACAAAGATTATTTTGAAAAGTAAACTATTTTTCTGGACTCTGATGGTGAAGCAGTGGAGAGAAGAGAGGCTTGGCATCTAACCCTGTCCGACTTCCCCAGCCCTTACACTTGAACCTGGGCATGACAAATTCCAGAGAGTCCTCATGCATAACCCTAATAAAGAGAAAATTGAACTGGATACGGTGAAGCCAGCTCCTTCATGATTTCCATAATCGTATCTCCTTAACAGCAGAGGGATATTTTAAGAACATATATATATATATATATATATATATATATATATATATATATTCATTTGCACTTAAATTTCTTTTTCTTTCTTTTTTGATGATAAATTCAAATGAGAAGTGCATTAATACTTTTACTAAAACTAAAATATTGTTCCAATTCTGTAAAGTCAAACAGTGATCAATCTATAGGGCTAGTTTCTGTTTACACATGCACACTGCTCTCTGCAGACCAGGGGTGACTGGAGAAAATACTGTGACAGACGTGGGCTCCTTGATAACAGGGAAGATGATCAGATCCCAGATGATGAGATTCCCAGATAAGAGAAGCCAAGGAACAGTGATTAAACATCAATAGAAAAATGGGGACAATTATTACAGTGAGTGACAAGATTTAAGTGGCAATCAGGGGTGTCCAGTTTTCCAAGAGCCATGGAGATGTGAACTAAACCCTGATGCTCTCACAGGCAAGACAGGTAGGTATTGCTTCATTTGTACACTTTAAAGAAGTCAATTACAAATGATCAGAAGTCTCAGGCCAGTTACCATCATAAAGGCGTTATCTCTTGCCCAGTTTCTGGAACTTGAATGAATTCAGACTCAGAATCCATTGAAGGAAAGCGATCTGGCTTCCAGTGAGAAGGGTCCCTGCTACATGTGGGCAAGTAATTTCCTGGGTCTTTCCCCAAAGGACCTACAGCCATTTGCTCACACATCCACACATTTGGAAAAAAGTGAATTGTTGGACACAGAGTCTGAATTAAAAATGATACCCAGGATCCAAAACAGCATTATGCCTGAGTCTTAGAATAGAGGTGTATGGGGGATAAGTGTCCCCCATACCATGCCCAGCTCCGAGGGGTACACTGAATCAAAACACCCACATGATGGTCGTTTCACCAGACCCCACATGTGTATAACAGGGTGAACACCTGGTAGCTGGCAGAAGCCTCACATTTGGTCTTTTATTTACTAGGAGTTACCGTAGTGGAAAAGGCCAGGTAGAAATCTCTGTACCTCCCTACCTCAAAGAGCAAGTGAAACCACATCCCAGGTGCTAACAAGAGATTCTCAGTTCCAGAGACTTAAAGAATAGATGAGTGTTCCTTACTGTATCTCCATTTACTTAGAAGACTTTCCTTTATAAAAGCCAGATGGATCAGATCAGAGTGGACTGCTACACAGCTAATCGAATGATGACCTCCCTCTCAGCCGCTGTACCAGATGTGGTAGCTTTGCTAGAGCAAATTTAAACAGACTGTGGGGCTTGGTATATGGTCAGGGACCTAGTAAATGCATTATTTCCCTTTCCTGTTGGAAAGGCAAATCAGAAGTATTTGTATTCTTGTGGGAAGAACAACAGTATATATACATTTATGGTTTTCCCCAGGACTATGATAACTCTCCAGCCTCCAACATATTGGAGGGGCTGGACTTCCTGAACATTCTGTAGAATATCACATCACTATGACACCACACTCATGAGAACAGAAGAGTAAGGACTGGCAAGAATATCAGAGGCTCTGGAAAGATGCATTTATTCCATAGAGAAATAATAAACTCTGCAAAACTTCAGAGATCTACAATATCACTGACATTTTTAGGGACTTAGTAGCTGAACATGGTGAGACAGCCTCTCAAAGGTAAGGGACAAATTATTGCATTTCCGATCTCCCACCACTAATAGAGAAGCACAAGTCTTGGGAGCCCTCTGCAGGTGTATATTCGGCACTTGGGCAAACTAGCAAGCCCAGGGTGTATGCAAGCATCCCTGGTGCATGGGCCGGAAGACTGACAGGTCTTACGGGATTAAGCTAACATGGGGAAAGACACCATGTGGAGCTTATGGAAAGTCCCGAGGAGAATCACCACAAAGACACTTAGGGTTTTGGGAAAGGCCAGGCCACTCTGAGACAGAACTATACACCATTCACAAAGCAACTTCAGGAATGCTATTTGGTCCTAGAAGAGACAGAACATCTGCACACAGGACAGCACATGACCACGTGGTCAGAGCTGTCCATCATAATCTGGGCTCTGCAGACATACCAAGTTATGAAGTTGGGCAGCCCAACCACAATCCATCTTAAGATCAGTCAGGGAAGGGTCAGGGGGGACAGGAAAGGTGCACAGTCTGGTGGCATAGAGCCACAGGTCATCCATCCTCTTGTAACTATTATTGTCCATCAACTCATACCAGTGATGATGAGGATGGGACCAGCCGCTGGAGGAAGATGATGGACTTGCTTGGTTCACAGATGAATATGAGTATTCGTTCCCCTGATAGAGATCCTACAAAACCTTGCCTTGGACCCACTGTACCACAAAAGGGGGTGCAGCCAAGGGCACAAGGTCCTGGGAACCCTACCATTCTATCATATTCTGCACTTTCCTGAAGCTCCCCATTGGATGCAATGGTGAACGGCTTCTTAAAATTGCAGCTGAGTGTTGATATCTTTGTAACACTGTAAGGAGACCATTTTATGGAGTTGGTTTCTCCAGAGGTGGAGTGCAGGGGTACAGAAACCAAGCAGGAGTGACCCCACTTACCATCATCTCCTGCGATAGCCTTGGGGACTTGGTTCTGATTCTTGCAACTTTAGGTGTGTGGAGGTGTGAAGCCTTGATTCCCAGAGGTGGAGTTTTCTACCTGGGAATATAGGAGTCCCCTGGTACTTGAAGCTAAGGTTGCTTCCAGGTCACTTTGGGCTCCCCATGCCAGGACATCAGCCAACAGGAGAAGAAGTCACCATATTGACTGTGGAGTTGATTCTGACCACCAGGAAGGGACAGGACTGCTGCCACCCCACAGGGAGATCAGGGAACACTGATGGGGTCCAGTGGTCTACTGGGGCATCTCTGGATGCTTCATGTCCAGTGTTCACGGTAGGTGGACAGTGACAGCAGCCACAGCTTTAGAGGATCACAGAAACCAGAGTTCAGACACTTTCCTGAGGGTGCGGGTCATCCCATGAGGCCAAGTGTCTGACCCAGCATAGGTGGGTGTTGGTGGGTGTTGGTGGAGGGAAATGATGAGTAGCTATTACAGCCTCACATCACTGCAGCAGTGGGTGCTGTAGTCCCTCTAACTCAGGCAAGAAAACCACCCAAAACCTGGAATAGCTGTCCCCAGAGGGAGGACATTAAGAAGCAAGGGGGGCTTCCCTGGTGGCGCAGTGGTTGAGAGTCCGCCTGCCGATGCAGGGGACACGGGTTCGTGCCTAGGTCCGGGAGGATCCCACATGCCGCGGAGCGGCTGGGCCCGTGAGCCATGGCCGCTGAGCCTGCGCGTCCGGAGCCTGTGCTCCACAATGGGAGAGGCCACAACGGTGAGAGGCCCACGTACCGCAAAAAAATAAAGAAGCAAGGGGATGTCAGCAACACAGAGGTGGCCCTGCTGCTCTGCCCAGTTACCCTCTTTCAGCTGCTGGGAGTACCCACTGAGGGCAGCACAGAGCTGAGTCCCTCTCTGGGAGCTGCTGTCGGATGTGGGACTGTCTGCCCAATGCTGTGTACACTCAGGAGGAGCCCTTGGTCACCAGCCAGGTGACACAGGAAACAAAGGTCTCACCATGGATGGATGGAGCCCTTAGGGGCAACCAGAGCCTGGGGCAGCTTCTCTTTCTGCCCACTCCCAGCCTGTTCTCTTCTTTATTGACACATCTCCTGAAAACCACTCCCTAGTGAGCCCTCTACATGCAGTTATGTCTCAGAGTGTTTCTAAGCAGCCCAATCCCAGCCCAGGCCCCTGCATGATGGTCATAATTTCTCAAAGCTGAGAAATAAGCCTTTGTTGCATTAAACTACTATAATGTGGGAGCTGTTCCTTAGCATGACCTATTTGGCTTGCCTTTTATCAGCAAGGAACATCTGTGGACCCTTGGAAGTGAATGTATCTCCAACAGTTATCAAAAGTTAGTTATAAAAGACAGTCTGAGGTATGTGCAGTCCATCCACTATTGTAGACCTTCTAGATTTTAGAACCAGCCAGAGGAGAATGCATAGGACCCACTGATTTAACCTCCAGACTACAAATCTCCTCCGCACTCTCATCCCCTCCCCGAGACCACTTTAATAAAGAACACTTGCCCTCAGCTTGCACTGAGATGCCACAAAACATGGCCAATTGTACCTCTCATCTTTGCATTCAACAAATGTGTGTCTACTGTTTATTTTGTGACAAATACTGGGCTAGACATTGGATAGTTAGCCATTGTCCCTGTTCTCATGAAGAATTAAGGAAGCGAGTGAGTGGGTGAGTGTGGGCTTCCAGACTCTAATCTTTGCTTCGATGGAAAAGAACAGGTTGCGATGAAAGGCCAGAGGATCCAGGGGTTCTGTGAGGGGGATACCTTCCTGCCGAGATCTGGAGGATGAGGCGGGGCAGCCAGGCAGGATGGGTGTGTGCCATTCAGCCCAGTGGAGCATCTTTAAGAAAAACTTCTCTGTGTGATCCAAGGGGAAAGAGCTTAACCCCGAGGAGAGGTCAGGGAGAAAGGTGAGAGTGACCGAGGCACAGGAAAGGAAAAGCGGGCAAGATGAGGTGGAGAGGAATTCTCTTTCTTCGAAAGGAATTTTTCTTAGGCGTTTTTACCAGGAAAAGCTATGCTTCTTCTAAACCAGGGACGGGCACATTTTTCTGTCAAAAACCGGAGAATAAATATTGTCGTCTTTGAGGACCACAAACAGTCTCTGTTGCACATTCTACTTCTTCATTTTTTCAAACAACACTTTGAAAATGTAAAAGGCCTCTCAACTCACAAGCAGCAGCTGGACTTGTTGCCCGGCTTGGTTTGCTGACCCCTGACCTGAATGACTGGTATGTTTCTATCTATGGGAAATAGACATTTTCTAACCATTCACTTTCCCTCTTTTCCTTGGCAGTCAGGATGCTCACAGCTGAACTGTCTCACTTGATTAGCTGTGAAGAGCCTTATAAATTTATTTTAATGTATGAACTGTGAATGGGATTACTATTCAAAGTTTATTTTTTCTTGACCTAGATCTCTTCATCTTTAAAAAAAGATCTAATTTACCTGACATCTTTTTGTAAGCTATATCAAATATTTCTTGGAATGATGGGCACACAGATAATGATCTACGGATGAAGGGACGATTCTAAGAGTGAAACAAAGTATCTCTCTGGAGACAATGTCCACAGCACGGTGGGTTTGACGGCAGGATGTGATGAAGAGGTGTGAGCATCCGAGGCAGCCTGCTGGACCTTCTACGGTTTTCATTTTGGTAGGAACCCGAGCAAGAACCAGAGCGATCAGTATTTTTTGGTACCCATGGTTCACCAGGCAACATGGTAACTGGTTCACATGCACTGTCTCATTGAAACTTCACAAGGACCCCTGAGGTCGGCACCATTCCTATTTTACAGATGAGGGAAAAGAACTCAGAAGGCTTCCTGTTGCTGTGGTGGAACCCGGCTTCCCTGCCTCCAAAGCCCTGTGCTTGAGCCGACTCTGCATGAAGTGCCCAGACGGCAGCTGCTTTCTCTGCACACGTGATTCCAGCACCAAGGACAAAGCAGTTGGGCCATGGCCGGGCCACCGCGTGGTGGTCACTGTCCAGAAGAGCGTGTTCCTTTCTGTGCTCTGCTGGCAGGGTGCCCTTCCTTTGGGGCCTTCCAGAGACTCTGGTTTCCTTGGTAATGTATCAGACAGCTTGCTGAACACTAAATACACTTAAAAAAATTTTTTTTAAGTTTATAAGGCTAAGGAAATTATCTCCGTGCTTTCCGTCATTCTCTGGAAGAACCGATATCTCCCGGAAACCTTTAAAAAACAACCTATTTAAAACTAATTTCCTTAGATCACAGATTGCCTGCCCGTCCCCTCCCTTCCCTCTTCTCTCCTATTCATATCTGCACAAAGCAAGACTGTAGTTCAGTAGGAATCCATCTCTGCTAGTTATCCCTGATCACAGGTTATATAATCTCCCGTCTGTGGTGCTGTAATCATTTCCACAGCAACTCAATGGGGTGCATTTGGGAAGCAGGGGGAGCGGCGGCAGGGGTTGAGGCTCTCGGAGAAAGGCAGGTCCTCCAGCCAGGCAGGTGCCCTTAATCCCATAGAGTGGGAGCCCAGACATGGAGTCATTTTCTCTCTCTCTCTCTCTCCCTTTTGAGAAATGTATTTCATATACTGAATGGGTCTTAAATTAAACACTGAAAAATCTGTTTCATTACTTGCAGAGTAAGAGAGGGCCTGCTCTTTGTACTTTTTGTGTTTGACCTTTCTATCAGTTTCCTTTAGCAATATTAAACACCTGATTCTCCAAGTTCTAAAAGAGGTCTGCTACATGGCATCGTGGTCTGATGATCTAATCACCGGATGAAGGGAGCTTGCCATTCTGAATTTTAATCCTCCACTGTGCTGAGTTTCCATGCTGCCGGAAGCTAGTCAGTTCATCTCTCTGTCTCAGTCTCCTCGGCTTTGAAATGGGACCAGGAAGGACCATGTCTCTATGGGTATTTTGAGGATTCATTACTTTAAGTATATGAGATGTTGCATAACTGGTAAACATTATTGACTGTATTATCAGAAAAATAAAAGGAAACATTGTTCCTGCATTTCCGAGAAATGTTAGCACACATACATTTCACTGGAAACATTTATGTGTTCATGTGAGTATCAAGATAAGAAGAAAGATAGATGGGCCCACAGACTGATGCTCTACAGTGTGGGATGAATGTGCAGGATGCTGTGGCACAGCAATCAAATGTGATACACTCAGGTGGGAAGCAGGTAGCAGGAGAAGATGAACACTTGAAAATAATACAGATTCTGTTTCTAGGCAAGTGTCCTTAATACTAAAAAATGAGAGAGTAGAAGTACAGAAAATGTGTGTTATATAAACAGCGTTGTTTCCAAATAGAAGCTGTACGAGGAACAATATCAACTCATCAAACTACAGTGAGAGTGGAGCCTCCCTCCAGGCTTTGTCTCAGGAAGGGATGTTTTCCAAATGCAGCGGGAGCCCTGTGCTGATTTTAATCGCCTGCATTTCCTTTGTGCATATTCCCACAGTGTGGGGAGCAGTCGGCAGAGATCAGAGCTACCTGGGCCAGCACACTGCTGCCTGGTGGGGCTGGGGGAGGGGGGCTGGGCACAGGGCTGTGGGGAAAGACCCCGACCCAGGATGAGCCAGGGGCCTGGTGGGCATCGGGAGAGAAGACAAGAGTATGAGGGTCCAAGTCACCCGTCCCATGGGAGACATGAACAAAGGCAGGGCCCTGTGCTGCTGAGATGCCTGTTACCATCAGGCCCAGGCCTGGCGGAGGCCCTGAGTTACCTGATGCATATAAACTGAAGTTTCCCTCGGCGGGTAAGTGAGTCTTCAGCTGAGTGAGCATCCTGATCACAAGACCCCTGCACGCTGGCTGCCCCTCTCAGTCTTCCACCCTGTGACCTGCCTCATGGGCTTTGCTGAAACTTTCTGGATATAGCCTGGATTCTTAGACCAAACCTCCTTCTTCATTACACAACTACCTGCATTCGTTTCATGGTTCTCAAAACAAAGAAGTGGTCCAGAAGGTACAAAGACCAAGGGAAGGTAGACTGATATCACACATAAAACAACTGGTCCAACACTTAGTCATTCTGATGTGTTTGGCATACAGCACAAAATATTTGCTCATTTTTTTAAATCTAATTGTTATTAGCCATCTGCTCTGTTGTAGGTGTCAGGCATACAGCGAAAAACAGAGTATAGTCTTTCCCTTCCAGAAGATAACCTGCTGGTGGAGTTCTGGAGAATGGGAGGCAGACAAGGAGAACATGAAGAAATACATAAAAATGCAATCATTTTAGATAATAAGGGGGCAATTAAGAAAGTACACGTCTAAAGGAGCATGGTGTGTCTGAAGGCTTAGTGGGAGGGTCAGGGAAGGTCTCCGGGAAGAATGGCACTGGGCAGGAGCCTGTGTGAAGGTCGGGGAGAAGTGCATTCCAGGCAGAGTGAAGAGCGAGGTCAAAAGCCCCGCAGAAGGAAAGAGCTTGGTGGGTCTAAGGACCAGCAAGAACACCGTGTGTCTGCTGGGAAGCACTGGAGGAGAGCAGTAGAAGATGAAGGTATCACTGCCGTCTTGCAGACCATGACAAGGACTTTGCATTTTGTTTCAAGTGCAGTGAATGAGACCACATTCATGTCTTTGATCTACAGCCTGGTTCATATCTAAAGAAGAGATCTACTTGTAGTGTCTGGGAGGCACTGAAGTAGGGGCTGGGCAGGGGGAGGTGCAGAGAAAGAAAGGCCAGCCAGCAGGCTGGGTAGGTCAAGGGCGAGATAGTCATAAGGACAGACATGGGAGAGAACAGGTCGGGTTTGAGATAAAATTCAGAGGTACAGCCAGAAGGACCAACCACTGATTGGGTGCTGGGGTTTGGGGCTTGGGGAGGAGAATCCAGATGACTTCCAGGATTAGTTTAACAAAGAATGAACTCATTGGTTAACTATTAAACTATCTAATTGGTTCATTAATGTTGCTTGTCTCGGAACCATGAAAAATCAATTCTTGGAGAAAGACAGCTTTATTAGATTAGAGAAAAAAATATGGTGATCATAATAGTTAACATTTTAAGAGGATTTGCCAGTGTTAAACAGCGTGCCAACTATGTAAATATATTCTCAGCCAATTTTCCATAACACTAATGAAGAAAGTTGTATGTCACTCCACCTCTGCAAGCTTACAGAAATTAACAAGCTTTGTTAAAGCCACACAAATAGTTAAGAAGGAGAGTAAGGATGGGTAACTCCAACCTGTTCTTAAGCATGATCCTATACTGTCTCTTACCTAGCACCTACTGGTCTACAAGGCTGCTGAATATCCAGACGGTGACATGAGTAAGTGCATACTTAGATGAGACTTAATATTTTTCACCCTTGACACAAAAAAGGCATATTAAAAGAGACAGTGTCATAAATACTCAAATAAATGGAAGTTAAATAATTTTGAGGTAACAGATTTCACTTACTGATCTGTCAAAAAAATTTTGTAATACCATTCCCTCTTGGCACAGACATGAGACTCTTGTAACTGTGCTATGATATTAGTAATTACTGAACTCCTTTAAAAATATATGCATAAGAGAAAATATCAAGAAGAAATTCAGCAGAAGTTCTAATAGACTACTGAACTGATTGGATAATAATATTTGTATATTTTTAAACCATATTGAGATATATGCTTTCATAATTTAAAAATTACTATTTATATTAATTTACCTAACACATTTATAAGAACTTTCACATCTATAAATTTCCAATTCAAAAAATTCTTTGTCAAATCATGAGTATCATGTTTCTTTCAGAAAATCTAATGAACATAAGATGTGGAATAGATACCGCATAGCACAGTATGGACCAGGGAGAGAAAAGTGTCAACTTCCAAAGGGATGTGCTGACTTAACTCAAGAGATTCCGTTGGTCACGGGTGAATACCAAATTATATCACCAAGTCCAAAAAAGGTATGAAAGTCTAAGGTGGTCAGGTCTGGAGAAAATAATGCATGATCTGATTTCCTGAACTACCCTTCATTTCAGATGGACTGCAACATACATTCGAGAGGGCATTCTTTAATTAAATGATGGGGATCCTAAAAAGAACTGTCCTTTCACTATTGTCAGCATGTCAGCAAAGACAACAAACTTTGGTTCTGCTGCCCTGCTGTTGGATAAATCTCATAACAACAAATCCCAACACAAAAGAACAGCTCTAAGAATTTTTGAACCATTCTGCTTTCTGCCCTTTTTACACATTTTCATCACAACACTTCATACATCACTTTTGTAATTGTCTGTTTCTTCCCCTGGTGAATGAAATCCTTGAGAACAGGACTCATACCTTTGACCTTTATCACCTAATACCTAGCACAGAGCATGGCTCTTGACAGAGCATTAAGCATTTGTTTAATGAGTAAATCAATAAATCCATCCATCTAGTCCAGTGCACTCACTTTACAGATAAAACCTAAGCCCACACTGCTAGTTAATGGCAGAGCCAGGACTACACGTGATGTTTCTCATCTCTCAGATTTCCCAACCCCCAGTTTATAGCAGCTGCTATGTCTATTTCAAGCATGTATGCATAATACAAAATTAAATCAAAATTGAAAAAATAATTCCTTCCCTTGAGATGACTGGGATAAATTTGACCTGCATTGGAAAATACCATTTTCAATGTATAATCAAAATTTTGTGTCTCAGGGAACGGAGGAGCTGTTCTTGGTGACGGCGCCCACGTGTGGCTTGAGCAGTGCTTTGTAGGAGGCCTGGGAGAGTGGAGCTGCGTCAGGAAAAGGGAGGAGGAGGGGACGGGGGAAGGAGAAAAGTATACTGAGAGCGTGATCCAGGGAGAGAAGGATTTTAAAAAGTAAATTAAAAAATATAGCATGTTGAGCAAGCAATAATATTTCTACAAAAGTGATAGTGAAATGGAATGGGGCCCAGCATCACATAATAAATGTGTCCCCATCCTGCTGCATGAAAATCTGTGGGCAACTTATTAACAAGCAGATGGTTCTCCCTCACACCTGTCTCTATCACAACTCTTTTACTTCTTTTTCTTTTTTTTTTTTTTTTTTTTTTGCTGAATTGCAGGTTTCCATTAATGAAAACTCTGAAGATTGTAAAACCTATTTCAGCTCTGGAAGCTGCCTACAGAAAAGCAACTACAGCATGAAAGAGGTAAAGGCATTTGGGGGAGATGGGGCCTGGGCTTACTTCATGGGCACCACAGAACTCTCAGAGCCCCATAAAATTAGGACCTGTGCATACAGAATAAAATGGAAATTTCCTTCCATGTCATTTAAAGGTCTTGGAGAAAATCCACACTAGCACTTAGGCTCTTTAGGCTTTGAGCTTCAATTGGATGGAGCAGGGGAATCAGCCTTAGACTTTTGGAGCTGGCTTGCTTTCTGGGGCTCTGTCTACCCCGCACCTAGGCTGTTTCTCCCAAGGTCAGATCAGCCAAGGGCCATGGATAACGATGCATCATTTGATTTGGCTGTGAGTCAAATACAGCTTTTCCTAACAGGCACTGACTCTCTGTTGTGTTTGGCTACAATTTTAGAGAATAGGTGGGTACACTGTTATAGTGAAGAGAAGTGGCTTTGGAATCAGTTGGATCTGGAGATGGTCCTGCCTCAACCATTTGGCAGTGTGACAGCAAGCAAGTGATTCAGCCTCCTGAGACCAGATTTCCATATGTGTCACACAGGCCCCTGAGTTTTTGTGTAGATTATATGAGAAAACGATTGTAAAGTGCTTATCACAGAGCCTAACAAAGAGTTAAGTGATCAACAAAGTTTGGGTATTATTATTACACTTGGACAAAGTATTAATTGCAAAAATGCCTAAGAGACTAGAAACGTATGCCTGCCTCTGTCTATATCCTTCTTTCTTTGTGTCTTCTCTTCCTTGTCTTTCTTTTACGAAAACTACCAGCTTGAGCCTGCACTACGGGTTTGTCCTTAGACAACAGTGATTCTATGAAAGCAAAACATCTCCTAACTTGTGTGTTGGGGCCAGTAAGAAAGCAACCTAGAAAGAGAGGAAATGACAAAGAAGCAGAGGAACTTTCCATGCCCATCATATCCTTCAGTCCTCAAGGGGCAGAGTAACAGCCCCTAAGAGTGATGGTGTCCGTCGTGTGGCCCCCGGAGAGACATGTGAGCCAGGTTGTGGCTCACCACAGCTATGAGGTGAGGAAGGGTTCTTGCTCCTGTGATTGGCAGACATGTCACGCAGACTGAACAGGGCTCCTGGTCTTGGGGAAACTATCTCCTTTACTCTGAAGTGCTAAGCACCATATTTTTCCCAAAGTGTGTGGAAATGGCATTTGGTTTAAAAAGTGTAGCAAAATGAACCCATGGGACTTGGCTTCCCATTGAAATCACTGGGTCGTAAATGGACTAGAATGCTTAAGAGGCATCTGGAGGCTGTGCTCCCCCCTCCCATGTGGCAGAGTTACAGGTGGTAGTTTTGCTCCCACGGGTGTCTCTAGCATACCCCCTGGAATCATCATCTAAATTCGGATAGTATCACTACTGAAGCTACCTCTGCTGCTTCTCTCTGATGCATGTCGACAGCATTTAGTATTTATTGAAGCATCATCCTTTTGGTTAAATATAGAACACAAGAAATGTCTAATCAAAGTGTTTGATAATATAGAAAAATCAAAGAAAGAAAAAGAACCAATATGCTATTTAGTCTGTGAAGTCTAACCTATTATTCCTTCTATTCTTCCAGCAACATTTCCCAGCCACCCTAGCTTTAAAACAGCTTGATTTGGACTTCTTAGTACTATGTCTTTTCATAACATGCCATATGCAAAGATATTTAATAACAGAGGCACATTTTTTTCTTTGTTGAATATGAATAAATCTGAAATAAAAGAGGATAACATCCAGGCATTTACAAGAGACTATATTTAACCTCTCTCTAAGAGCTTTCAAAGTATGGCTCATATACCAACAGATATGGCTCACATCTGTTTGCCCTGTGATAATTCAAGGGCTTCTACTGGCCTCTTATTCTTGATTCCTTCCTGCTAACAAGCTTCAAAATCACCCCAAACTTTGTCAGAACCAAGACAAAGCCAAGGAAAAATCTCATTCCAATCAGGGCTTTGAGCTCCTAAAAGGTTTTGTGGTGAGGTTTGACACTGACTATAGTGATAAATGATTAACAGCGAGGCCTGAAAAGCATGAGGTTTACGTAGAACACAGTGAGAAGGGAAATGCTGTGAGCAGACAGCACGTGACACAGGGCCTGACTGCTGTCAATTATGGCTTCACTGCTACAGAATTTTTGAGTTTGTGTGTATAGGTTACAGTGTATTTGTAAAAAAACATACAAGGGTACAACAAATATAAATATGCTTTCTATGTATGCATATGTGTGTTTTTATTTAACAGGTTAAATACATGCACTTTAATGTCGCATAGTTTTCTTTCATTCCATACATTTGGCATGAGCTTTTTTTAATGGACTCAAGTCTCTACCTGAAATACCATCTTGTTCCTTAACCACTTTATTCACTTCTTGTTTTCTTTCAAGACCAAGCTTACAGGTCATGTCTTCCATGAAATGGCTCTAACAAGTCTCACTTCAGTCATGGTTTCTTTCATCCTCTCGTCCAACAGATGATTAGTAAGCATATACCACGTATCAGGCACATGCTAGGGGTTTAGAGATGCAAGAGAGAACAAGACCCTGGCCAAACTCTGCTCCTTTTCCCCCTATCACACTGTGCCAATTTCTCCTATAATACCTGTCACTTTTTATTGCAATTTGTAGTGTGTGTGTCTGTGTCACCTACTAGAAAACCAACTTCTTGATTTGGGGAACAGCTTTTAAAAACATGACCACTGCATTCTAGGCCTTGCAGGCCACCTGGAACATAGTAAGTGCTCAACAAATTTGTTGAAATAAAGTGAAAGTTTTAAAAGGAAAGCTGAGGCATGGCAGACATGTAGAAGGTCAATATTTCTGACTACTAAAATAATTTGCCAGTGCACCACTTCTACGAACATGGAACTGAATATGCAACAGTCACCATGAAAACAAGTATCAACACATTTTGTCTAAGAAAAAAACTCCTCTCATTTTATCTCTAAGCAGTGTTTAGAAAATTTCATCAATACATTGTAATATTAATCAAGAATAAGTTGATACACAATGTTTGTTGTGCCAAAAATACATTTGCACTATAATTTGTTTCTCAGGCCATGGAGAGAAGTACAGGGAAAATGGTCTGCCTCTGAATTTAATACTAATAACTCCCCAATTGATCAGCCTTTATACATTGAAATTTGAGTCACTTAATATTCTTTCTCTCATAGTCTGGTCAATATTCATGTGCATTTTCTAGTTAATGTTTCTTTTTATACTAAAGCCAACCTTTTAAAAGATTTTCTTCAATATAACTTGGCTTATCTTGGGGAGGTTGTTCACTCTCCTTTAGCTCAGAAACAAGTTTTAAGGAAGGGGCTTTACTAGTTTTGTGATCAATGTTATTGTTAGCAATAAAAACCCTGAGCCCAGCACAAACCAAAGATCTCTGACCCAGAAAAAAACCCAAAGTGACAGGATCCTGTTTCACTTTTCCAGACAGGCTTTGTTGGGTTCCACTCATTCTGTTACCAAAACATCAACTTGAAAGAAGTCACCAAGTGCCTGCACATAGTTGTATGTAAAGGCATCTGTAGTCTTCATTTATATGTATTTTTACACAAATGGGATCATACTACAAGTCTTGTTCTACAACTTATCTTTTAAAATTTAACGCTATTACTATATCTCCCTAGATAAGAGCAGATTGATCTATTTCATCCTTTTTATCTGCTGCAAAATATCCACAGTAATTCCGAGCCACGATATATTCAAACATTCCTCTTTAGGTGAACATTTAGGTTGTTTTCAGAGATGTTTATGGCTAATCTCAATCACTGGTTTCCAAATTTACGTAACTGAATACTGAAGGTTCTGACATTCCACAGTTTTATATATGGGACTTGAACATCTTATTTTGGTATCCGTGGGGGTTCTGGAACCAATCTTCTGCAGATACCAAGGGACAGCTGTAATCATTTTTTAGGTTCAAATGAAATTTTATAGAGCTCTCCAAAATACAGAACACCATAAACAAAAGGCTTCCTCTAGTCAAAGTTAGATACAGGGAAGGGGCGTGTGTCGGGTCTGGAGCCCACCTGTGCAGCTTTGGGGTCTCTTGCTGAGCTGCTGTGCCCCACATGCTACTGCAGTGCCCTCTGTGCCACCCTGATCAAACCTGCTGCTCCCACAATGCGTTTTGGAAAACCTAAAGGACCAGGACAAAATGCCTAATGATTCTCTGTTCTAAACAATAAAATTGTCTGACCCACTGGCCCAGAGATTTGAGAAGGCACTATTGCAGTGGGTGTCTTCCAGCTTCCAAATGGAGATATTTGCAATCCTGAAGATTATGTGTGTGACAACCATGGCGACAGGAAATAGACTTCACACGTGCATAAATGTGGGAGGACTGAGGGTCAAGGCAAGTCCCCTGGCCTCTCCACGTGGAGTTTCCTCTCTTATTATTTAAGATGATGAGTGGCTAGAGTTTATGGGGTATGAGATGGACTGTAAGACATTTTTTTTTGCGGTACACGGGCCTCTCACTGTTGCGGCCTCTCCCGTTGCGGAGCACAGGCTCCAGACGCGCAGGCTCAGCGGCCATGGCTCACGGGCCCAGCTGCTCCGCAGCATGTGGGATCTTCCCGGACTGGGGCACGAACGCTTGTCCCCTGCATCAGCAGGCGGACTCTCAACCACTGCGCCACCAGGGGAGCCCTGTAAGACATTTTTTATTGCAACAAATTTTTCTTCCAAATGATGCCTTCTGTGGGCTAAAAATAAAGTGCATTTTCGGCTCCTATGTACATCAACTGAAAAGAAGAGCCAGCAGCCCTGATATAAAACAGCAACAAAATAATTTGGGACCAAAATGTATCTTTAATTCAAAGCGGATAATTCATATTCTGTTAAATGAGAAATTATGAGTAGGTAAACATCCAGGTTATTGTTTTCTATAACAGGTCAATTCCTTGACACAAATGCATATCATACTCTGTAATTCTCAGGGACTCAGAAAATATCTGTTGAATCAGTTAACTTTAATGAAATTTGTTTTTCGGTTGTCAGTATATAATGTATATGCATATCAAAAGAACAGAAGGGAATTAAATCACATCCAGAAAATTAATCAAAAGAGCTGATTGTGAAATGACCATTTGGGGTTAGAAATTAGAACAAAAAGTTCTGCAGCGCCAGCAACTGTCTGTAAACCCGTCCCCCATGTGAGCACAACTGTGAAAGCATTCTTTCTGCTCAGACTATCCTCCTCCCTCTTCTGTATCACTGATCCCCTCATCCCGGCCTCCCAGAGCTGCCTGCTCTGCTCTCATCTGCATCCTCAAATATCAGTATAAAACTCCCCACTTTGAAACTCTGCCTAAGACTTCTTAATAAGACACGCCTCATGGTTATGTGAACATATATCTCAGATTTTCAAGAACTGCCAATTTTAAAGTAATCAATCTTACTTTCTCCAGGAATACACTCATTTGTCAAAACACATGTCTTGATTAAGAAATACGGCCATTATACTGATGCTACAAAGTTATCCCTCCCTCCTTCACATTACTTTACATCCCATCAAAACTACCATTCATTCCAAAAAGGCAACTGAAGAATATCTGATGCAATTAAAGTGGGAAATAACTTGACCAGTAGTGATAGCTGTTTTTTAGGAAGAGGCTTATTGCAAAGCCATGAGTCTCTAATTCTAGCAGATACATATTCGTCCATGAGGACTTTTCTAGTACCCACCTAACTACACCTTGACGAACCATGGATGCAAAAAACTTACTCATTTTTTCTGTTTTGTAAGTTTCCTTATATTATTTTTCGCCAAACGAGGTGGAAGGGGTACACCTGTTGATAGGTACCTACGAAAACAGAAGCCGCAAAAGGCCATGGCATTTTGGTGGCAAATGATAGTTACCTTGTGGGATGTTACTGTATCAATGTTTTCCTGTCTTCATTAATTCCCTTAATCATAAATATTCCATGCATTCCCCTTCCCTCCAGGCACTGTGAGTCATGTCTGCTCAGAAAGACACTGTTCTCACAGGCTGCCCCTCACAGCCACGTGAGAGGAAGATACTTCAGCGTTCCCTACGCAAGTGTTTACTGAATTCTCAAACAGGAAAGGGCTTCGCAGAAACACACATCTCAGAGGAGCCTTCTGCACAGATGTCAGATTTCGGTAGAATCCTCCTGGAGGCATACAGATCCCACAATGGCCTATTTTTAGTCCTGATAATTAATGTTGGAGGAGAAAGGGAGGAGGATGAAAATGTAGCTCCAGCAGAAAAGCAATTACCATCTATGTCATATATTCTCACCTACAAGATGTGCTATTTTCAAAGAAATAGAGAAACCTTCTCCAAACCTACAGATTTTTCAACTGCACCTCCCATGAAGTAGACGTTTAAATCTTCCACTTCAGAATTCTAGAAAGAGCTTGGACTCATAGGTTAATATATGCAGCAAGTGTTATACCAGTGTGGATTTTACTACTACAAAAAAAAGATGTTTGTTTTGAAGTCCCAGAAAGCAAGAATTTGCATCCCTCACACACACCGAATAATCATGATGAGCAGTTTCAACAAAAGCTGGCGATGCCTTCATTCTCCTTTGCACGAAGTCCCCAGTATCTAATTTTGAAGACATTTTCCCACTCTGTTATAACTTCACTGAAATTGGCCTTGTCTGTGAAGACTTCTGCATTGTTTGTGGATTCATCCACATCTGTTAAATAAGGGCACTTTGGTCCGCCTGCGTGAAACCCAGTCCGTGATGAAATACAGGACAACCTAGGGTCCCTCAGAGTCCAGAAACACAGTGAAAGGGGTGGCAGCCACCTCATCACGCTCAGACAAGGTTTCCTCTGCAAGCACGGCCAAGCTCACTTTCCCTAAACCCACAGCTCAGGGCTGAGGTCCTGGAGGGGGGAGGCGGGAGTTGCATCACAGAGAACCACAGATGACTTTGATTGTCTTTTAATATTATTTATTAAAATTTTTTTTTTTGCTCTGTTGGGTCTTTGTTGCTGCACTCGGGCTTTCTCTAGCTGCGGCAAGCGGGAGCTACTCTTCGTTGCGGTGTGCAGGCTTTTCTCATTGCGGTGTCTTCTCTCTTGTTGCAGAGCACGGGCTCTAGGCGCGTGGGTTTCAGTAGTTGCTGCATGCAGGCTCAGTAGTTGTGGTGCACGGGCTTAGTTGCTCCACGGCATGTGGGATCTTCCCGGACAAGGGCTCGAACCCGTGTCCCCTGCACTGGCAGGCGGATTCTTAACCACTGCGCCACCAGGGGAGTCCCTGACTTTGATTTCTGAATCGAGTTCTCTTTTTAATGAACCTCTCTGCTCTATGCATCCTCTCCTTCTTGGAAATCTGCTCTCCTCACTTCTGTGAATGTTGCACAAAGTTTAGTCTTTTCCCGACAGCTTCCCCTCCGTTTCCATCACAGCCTGCTTTCCTTTTGGCTGCCCCAGAAATGTTGGCATTGCACAGGGATCCACACACCTTCCCAAATCTAAATGTCCAGCCCAGTCTCTGTCAGGATTTACACTCATGGATTTACATGTTTGCCAGGTGGCTCCTACTGATGTCACAGAAGTCTCAAATTCACCACATCCAAAGTGGCCTTAGTACATTTCCCTCTAAGCCAGTCCCATCTCCTATGCCTGCATCTCGTCACTGGGGCTATGGCCCCCTCAATCACCCAATGGGCCTGCATGTGTGTGTCTTCCATGGCCATTGGCTCTTTTCCTCCACATCCAGTCTATCACAAGTTCATGCACTGTCGTCTCCAAAAGAGTTCTGGAATCCATGCACTCTTCTTTACCTCTGTCATTGTTACCCTGGTGCAAGCCCTCATCTTCACTTGCCTGGACAACCATGGCAGCTTCCTGAAGGGCCTCCCTTTTTCCACATTCTCAAATTCATCCTCCATCTGCCAGGGAGATCTTTCCAAAACATCATCAGAACTATGAGATTGCCCACCTTAAAACCTTTCAGTTATTCCTTTAGCATCTGTAGGATAAAATCAAAACTCCTTACAGTGGTGTAACACCTGGTCCCTGCTTTTGTCCCTAATCTTGTGTATGCCTAGAGACTGTCATCCTGCCTGAAATTCAGCATTCTAGCACACTGAGCTGTTTGAAGGTGTTCTCGTATGTGTTGTTTTTTTAAAATTGAAGTATAGTTGATTTACAATATTGTGTTAGTTTCAGGTGTACAGCAAAGTGATTCAGTTACATATCTGTGTGTGTGTATATATGTATATTTTCAGGTTATTTCCCTTACAAGATATTGAATACAGTTCCCTGTATTATACAGTAAATCCTTGTTGCTTATCTATTTTATGTATAGTAGTTTGTATCTCTTAATCCCATACTCCTAATTTAACCCTCCCCTTCTCCCTTTCCCCTTTGATAACAGTAAGTTTGTCTTCTATGTCTGTTTGAGTCTGTTTCTGTTTTGTATATAGATTACTTTGTATTATTTTTTAGATTCCACATATAAGTGATATCATATGGTATTTGTCTTTCTTTGTCTGTCTTACTTCACTAAGTATTATATTCTCTTGGTCCATCCATGTTGCTGCAAATGACATTATTTCATTATTTTTTATGACTGACTAATTTTCCTGTGTGTGTGTGTGTGTGTGTGTGTGTGTGTATACAATATATATACCACATCTTCTTTATCCATTCATCTGTTGATGGACACTTAGGTTGTGTTCATGTCTTGGCTATTGTAAACAGTGCTGTTATGAACATTGGGGTGCATGTATCTTTTCTAATTATAGTCTTCTCTGGATATATGCCCAGGATTGGGATTGTTAGATCATATGA
Organism: Hyperoodon ampullatus; assembly: GCF_949752795.1. Lineage (NCBI taxonomy): Eukaryota > Metazoa > Chordata > Mammalia > Artiodactyla > Ziphiidae > Hyperoodon > Hyperoodon ampullatus. Next base: position 83,701,393 of record NC_136920.1, on the reverse strand, counting down.
TAACTGTGTTTTTAGTTTTTTAAAGGAACCTCCATCCTGTTCTCCATAGTGGCTGCACCAATTTACATTCCCACCAACAGTGCAAGAGGGTTCCCTTTTCTCCACACCCTCTCCAGCATTTATTATTTGTAGACATTTTTTAAAAAAAATATTTATTTGGCTGCACCAGGTCTCAGTTTTTGGCATGCGGGACCTTTAGTTGCGGCATATGGGATCTAGTTCCCTGATCAGGGATCGAACCCGGGCCCCCTGCATTGGGAGTGCGGAGTCTTAGCCACTGGACCATCAGGGAAGCCCCTATCTGTAGACTTTTTGATGATGGCCAATCTGACTGGTGTGAGGTGATACCTCATTGTAGTTCTGATTTGCATTTCTCTAATGATTAGTGATGTTGAGTATCTTTTCATGTGCCTGTTGGCCATCTGCTAATCTTCTTTGGAGAAATATATTTAGGTCTTCTGCCCGTTTGTTGATTGGATTGTTTTCTTTTTTTTTCAATATTGAGTTGTATGAGCTCTTTGTATATTGTGGATATTAGCCCCTTATTGTTTGCATCAATTTGCAAATATTGTCTTCGATTCTGTAGGTTTTTTGGTTTGTTTGTTTTGTTTTCTGCTATGCAAAAGTGTGTTGCTTTCATCCTCTCTTTAGTTGGACCATGCCTCCTTAATTAACTCCATCACAACTTCTATGCCAGACTTAAGCAACTATCCTTATCCTAAGACACAGCTCCAGATCCTTCCCCGGTAGAGTTCCCCTAACACCCACCGTGCTTTGTGCTCACTCTATCACTGCACTTGCCAGTGATACAATCTACTAGGGAGCAAACTCCACCAGGGCAAGGACTTTATCTTGTTCACCCTGGTGTACCCAGAGTCTGGAACACTGGTTGGTGTCCATTTTTGTTTGCCAATGTTTCCAAATATTCATTTAAAAAGCAAGGTCCACAATATGAAGAAAAGCGAAAGCTCAGATTCAGGTAGGGTGTTTGCTCCATGCTTCTATCCTCAAGAGGTAAGGAAAGTCCCAAAAGTAAGAGGGCAAATTGAGGAGCCTTGGTTGGGGAACAAAATTATTCTCTTGCTTCTTTGTTCTTCTTTTCTTAGAAATGTTGGAAGGAATTTGTGCCTTTGCTTTGAGCTTTCCTTTCATTCCCCTGCATCTATCTATCCACCTTTACTCACAGCAGGCTCTTGAGCTCCCTTCAAGATTCAGTCTGGGGTTCTCTGTTCTTCCCAATTCACTGATTTCTCCTGGGTCACTTCCTTCATCCCCAAAGCTGCCCCATCACTTCCTCATGGAAGATGCCCAAATCTCCATGACCTGTACTGACTGCCCTTCTGAACTTTGGGCCAGTTTTCTAACTGGAGGCCAGTCTGCTCTCCTGAATGATCTTCTGTCAATTCACAGAAGGCATTAAAACGAGAGTCATCCTTCCCCCTGAAACCACCCCTCCCCATGACTCTCCTGTTTTATTTGACAGCACCAACCTTCTAAATCACTCAGCCTTGAAAATGCAGAATCAACTTTGTCATCTTCTTCTTCTATACCTCCCACATTTAATCAGTAACAACAGCCTTTTAAATTAATATGGATGTGGGGAAATTAATGAAGTTTTCAGATATGACAAGTAGTTTGGTTTAATTGATGTAGAGGGTATATTAAAGCATCAATGGAATGTAAGACCAAAATGATAGCATAGAGTCTGATGCTACGGAGCCTTATATTCTAAGCTAAGGAACTGAGAATTCATTTAAAAGAACACTTGGAAGATGGTGAGTATATATTATAAGAAATGAGTTTTGGTAAACATTAATCTGGTCTTGACATCTGGGATGTTAGAATGGTGGTGGTGGGAATGCTATTTAAATTAAAACACAAAGGAGCATCACTCAGTTATACACCAGCTGTGTGACTGTTAAGGTACTGAGCTTCTCTGAGCTAAGTATCCTCCCTAGAAAAGAAGTTTAATAATATCTATCATAGGAGCATTTTGTGGGTTAGAGATAAGGCACACAAAAGCACAAATAATCATGCCAGCACATCTGAGGCACTGATCGACTTGTTGACATGGTTTCAAGAGTGATGGCTACTAGGCAGGGGACTTCCTTGATTTCTTGGCTGGGACTTAGCTCAATCCCAAAGAATGTGGAGATTGTTCCTGGACACCTTCAATTAACCCCCTGTAGGGACCTGTGTCCTAGCATCCTTTAGACCACACACTCCCTGGGAGCACACCCGTGCCTAGTTCATCTCTACATCACCTACACATAGGAAGATCTCAGCAGTGTTGAATGGATGAATCAGTTAATGAATGGACCAAAGTCCATAGTGATTAGCTTTCCTTCAACTTGAGTGAGGTTCCCAGCTATTTGAACAACAGCATCCTTCTCAGGTCTATGAACACTTTTGATTTACCCTTGGCACCTGTAAGTGATATTATCAGGTACTTGGGTCCTTTTCCTTCTTCCAAGTGCTCTCAAGTATACTTTGAAGCTGTTGAAATTGACAGAAGGAATTTCCTCTTATATCTTCAAGAAATAAGGTAATAAGAATGCTTCAGTCCCACTGACATTAAAAGCTAATGTCTTTGGGCTTCCCTTGTGGTGCAGTGGTTGAGAATCTGCCTGCCAATGCAGGGGACACGGGTTCGAGCCCTGGTCTGGGAAGATCCCACATGCCGCGGAGCAACTAGGTACGTGAGCCACAACTACTGAGCCTGCGTGTCTGGAGCCTGTGCTCTGCAACAAGAGAGGCCGCGACAGTGAGAGGCCCACGCGCCACGATGAAGAGTGGCCCCTGCTCGCCGCGACTAGAGAAAGCCCTCGCACAGAAACGAAGACTGAACACAGCCAAATATAAATAAATAATAAATTTTCTTAAAAAGTTAATGTCTTTATTTATTCATCTACTTTGATGGACCTGTTGTGCCTTCCTACATCCATCTTCAGCTCTTTGGGTTTCTCTGTGGACAGTGTTGCCCTTGCTCAAACCAGATATACGTATAGAAATGGGCAATTGGCAGCCCTACAAACTGCCGGTTGGGGAGCCACTCTTCCTGCGCTGATGCTGGCAGCTGTCCCAGACCTCCCAGAAGGGCTCTGACTTCTCTGACCTCCACCCTGCTCTGTCCAGACCTTTGCCGCCTACTTTCCCTGTGTTTGTCTGAGCATCTCCTTTCACAGGCCAGTGTCTGGCTGATTTGACTTTGTAATTTGGGGGATAAGGTACAGAGTCAAAGGCTTTTCCTGGAAAGGCTGACCCCAAGAGGCCTGCCCTCACCACCCCCACTTCTGTACCTACATAAGTAAAGCCACCCTACAAGTGTCATCACAGCAATCTACAAGTCTTTCCCTTTTTCCCGTTTCTGGAATGATGTGATTCCATTCAGGAGACAATTAGGAGACATTCCTGAACTTAGGAGTTGAAGAAAAGGAAGGCAGAAAGATGTACTGAGAACTGAAATGAAAAGAACTTCTGCAAGTGAAGTAAGGGAAAATCCCTTGCACTTGGAAGTGGGCTCAATAAGTGAATGAGCACCCCTTCCTTTTATTAGTTCTTTCTGTTTATACCTTTAGAGCCAATTTTGCAGAAATTGCTGCCTAGGGATTTCTATCTATCAGGCTTCAGCTCCATAAGGAACTGTGGTGTAACCTGGAAGACAAGGGTTACTTTTTGACTTGTGATGGAATTTTATTTTCAGGCAGACCTGAATTTTAATTCCACTTCCATCACTAATTATGTGACTGAAGTTACCGGCAGAGTGCCTGAGTCACCAGAAGATGCCCAACAAATACTAACTGTTATTATTAATATTGTGCTACTGTGATTATTATTATTTTGAAGATTATAGCATGACCAGGAATGGAATATCTCAAAAGTCAACTTGGCCCCTCATCTTCCTCCATGGTTGCCAGGGAGGAGAATGCTCTCTGGAATGAGGTGGCACCCAGGCTGTAAAGGCTGGTCATCGTGTGATCTTGGGGGTACTTCTAGGGCTAATCTATTCCTAGATTGTTAGGTTGTTAATGCACAAAGTATGGGGCTCAGAATATTTCCCAAAGAGCTTCTCTCCCTGAAGGGCCAAACACTGTCTTACGAGCAGCAGGAAGGACTCGATGGATACTGATTGAGCTGAACTGAATTGGGTCAGGTCCATGGTCTCTCCATCCAAGTGTTTTGTCTCTGATGCTCATTATAAGGAACTGGTAATAGAAATTCACCATTATGTGCTTTACTCACACAAAGAATAGAGACATAGCCTTGAATAACTTGCTTCCCTAAACAGAGAACACACTGCACAGCGGTGAAGAACTTGGTTCTGGATTCAGACCTGGGTTCCAGCTCTGGATCCAGGATCTCATGAGCTATGTGATCTTAGGTAACTTATCAAATCTCTCTAAATTCCAATTTCCTTTTATGTAAATCAACATACTGATGGTATTACCGGAAACATGAAAGACTTATCAGAAGGCTTAAATAAACCAACTGTATATAAGACATGGGCCACAGTGCCTGGCAGGCAGCACATATTCCAATACATTGTTTGTTTGGCTTGTAGACACCATCGGGGGTCCACACATCCTCTGAGTAAGGAGCCAGGTCCTTGCATCTTCAGATCTGCATTCTGCTCTGACACACAATGCCACATCTCCTTTTTCTAATTCTGACCAGTCCAGGGATGAGGGACTGCTATTTTTATTTCCCCTTAACATTGGAACCAACCCTGCCAGTGCTGCCTGTTTTCTTGATTTTAATTAAGTAAGGCTTTATGGTACTTGCTTCAGTAAAGCCCAGGTAATAGACAGGAGGTTAGCTGGATGAACCCAGACCCCAGGATGTTAATCCCAGCCTTGCTGAAGATGCTGGGCAATCTAGCTTGGCATCTTGTTGTGGAGGAGAATTAATTAAAAAAATGATTATGCTGCTCTTTGCAAATATGATTCGCAGCAGAAATAATCAATGACAATAACGGAGGAGCAGGGCCCCTGGGGAGTCCCCTACCCCTTACCCACGGGTGTGCTCCTGGAAAGCAGCCCCTCCTGGCCCTCCTAAGGGCGGCCTGTGTTCAGTAGGTGTCCAGGCATTCCAAGTGAATGTGCACCATTACTGCAGGGAAGTCCCTGGATCTCTGCAGAATAAGCTCATCTTCCATGATCCTTCCTGCTCCATCATAGCTCTCCATTTTGTCATGAATGCTAAGAAGTCTGAAATCTTTTTTTTTTTCTTGTTACCACCACTAGGGCTTTGCTCTAAGCCCTTATCTGTTCTTTTTCTGCAATATTGTAGCAGGCTTACAGTGGTCTCCCTTGTCTCCGGTCTCATGATAACGCAAGCCTTCCTTCACACCTGTGTGCAAGTGATCTTTTTATAAGCCAAGTGCTAACCCTGGGACTTCTCTGATTCAGGGCCTCCCTGCTGTGCAGAATGAGCTGCAAACCTGGATGTGGATGCATAGGACAGGAGGGTCCCGGAGAGAACGCACACTGAGGATTGTCTCCTGGGTCGGGAATTGAATCCAGTGAGGTAGCAAAACAAGTTTTATTATTGTTCTCCCGTCCACTTTACAGAAACAGAATCAGAAGAATCTGGCAACTTGTCATGGGCCTTAAAGCAATTATCTGAACTCATACTGTCTGACTTCCAAGACCATCCTCTTTCCACTAGACCATCATAGACTACTCACAGCAGGCACCGGGTACCACGTCCAGCCTCAGGGCTGCCTCTGCCGACCCTCTCAACCCCCATGATGGAGCCGCTCAAAACCATCCACAGATGCCCAGGACACAAATAGTCAAGCTTCCAGCCTTGGTCCAGGCCGCCCAGCACACCACAACCCCAACCCCTCATCCAACTTCCTTCTTCCTTTAAAGGAGCAGCTGGAATGCCACCTTCCTTTTGTCTTGGGCATAGTTCATCCTTCCCTCCTCTGTGCTATTTTACAGTGGAGACCACCCTTCCCTTCATTCTTCTGTATTAATACTGCATCATCATTGCCTTTGTTTACATACAGTCTGCCCTCATCTATTCAATGCCTAGGACTGTCTAATCCTTACGTGTACCTCTGCTGCCGGGCACAGTACCGGCTACACAGAAGGTGTTCAAAGCCACCTCACTGAATGAGAACAAACAAAAAATAAAATATTAATACCAGAAATTATTCTTCTCCTTGTACTGACATTTGTCTATCTCTGTAGTAAACATCACAAAAAAAATACTTTTTCATCTTATGAATTCAGGTTAGGGTAACATGTAAAAAATAAATTTAACAAGGAAAATGCTAAATCAGCTCTGTATGAATCAGGCATCCATACATATGCATGACAATCAATTACTCAACATCCCAGTTTCAAGGGATAATATTTGTCCTGGCATCCAGCTAAATTCTAAACCATCTTGGGTACACCTATGACCACATCCTCAAGCATCTGCTCAATAATATAACAAAGTACCAGCACCCAGGGGAATGTCTTAGCTCTTTTTTAGATCAGTCAGGCCAATCTGCCAAAAGCGCTGAAGAAGGTCACATTTCTATACAGATATCTGGTTGCAACTCCCTTGCCAGTTACTTTTAAGCCAAGTTTTCCCCAAACAAAGTGATAGACAAAAGTTCTGCCAGTTTCACCCTTCTGCTGCACAACTTGGGTCCCTCTTCTCACTGATGCCATAATTTATAGCAAAGGACTCTGCAGAGAAGGGGGGTGGAACCATGGCAAAACGCTGGTGTTTGTACCATGCTAGCTCAAGAGATAGTCAGCTCCCAAAGGGCGCTGGGGCAAATCAACTCGAGCAGCCTTTGCTGTTTGCTGAAGGCTGCGGCTTGGGAGTGGAGGACAGGGCGAGCAGGACAGCCTCTCGGCTCTGTCGTCTGTGTCATTACTTGCAGCCAAAGAAACCACATCGTTATTCCTAAAGGAGACTCTGGCCAGGCATTTCATTTGAAAACTGTCATTTTACAAATGTTTAATTACTTCTCAAATGCAAAGGATGACTGCAAATGTGCGATCTGTCCTGTAAGAAGCTATCAACCTTAACCTCCTTGAGTCACTGGCAAGAAAAACATTGTACGTAGAAAATTAAAGTGGTTTGATCACTTTGCATTTAAAATAGTATTTCTGCCTTCCCTGTGGCTTTGCTCTCTGACCCTCATCTCTACCTCCGGGGAGATTTCCCAGTGTCAGACCCACGGCTCCACGAGAGCTGGCTTCTCTCTTCTTCGGTCTCTCGTGCAAGGGATGCAAGATTGATTTTAGTTCCAGGTGCATAGCTAGGAAATCACCTGAAAATTAGGCTCTCATTTTAATTAAAGGAGACCTCTATGGTGTTTCTCTGGGCTTCTTAGAAGACCTAGCTCATTTGATTTTCATATGTGAAGTTTGAAGCTACAATCATTTTTAGTGGTGGTGGTTGTAGTTTCCAAAAATGCCATGTGTTCATTATAATTTGATAAATATAACTGAGTCATTTGGGGCCCTTGATTGAGCCATAGAGAAGACCCAAAAGTGAGTGTGGGGAAATCCCTGCTGTTCTGACTCTGCTGGTCTCTCCCCCCAAAACACTTATTTCCCTAACCCAAATCCACTGTGTTTCAGCTCAAATCCCCGCTTCTCTACACCGTCTCCCATGATACCCGTAACTGGAAATAATCATGCCCCCCACTGAATTTCCTAAAGTCCTTTTTCCAGAATGTTCTTATAACATGTATGGCTAATGACCATGTCATCGCTTTTGTCTTCTCTGCCCAAATAGACTTTAAGTTATTTGAGGACAAGTTTCTTATGATAAAGCATGCAGCAGGAACTTGAAACCCACATGTTATATTGATAACAATTCCCTCAAGGTGTTTGTATTGTGATGGGAGTGTGTATAGGTAAAGGTAGGGCTACAACTTGAAGTGGAGAATGATCAGTTTTACAAGGTAAGAGCCAAGTGCTCCACAGATACAAATGAGAGGAAGATGGTAATTTAATTGGAGGACCAGGACTATGTCAAGGCCAGGGGGACAACTGTCTGGGACTAAAGGATTTCCAGGACAGGAGACTTTTGTGCTAAAGCTGGGAAAGTCTCGGACAAACCTTGAGAGTCAGTCACCCAACCCAAGGCTGCAGCTTACTTCCAACAGTGATGGGAGGTGGAAAAACAGTCTGCACAAAGCCAGAGAAGGAGAACCCAGGGCTCCTTTGAGGAAGGATCCAGTAGCCTAGCATCACTGGCATGAAAATTATTCAGGAGTGTAGTGGGGCATGGGCTAGAAAGGAGGACAGGGGCTTTGTAGGGAGGGGTCAGGGTGAGAACCTGGTAGATCATGGATCAGAAATGGGAGACTCCGATAAACACTTTGTCTGGATTTGTCTGCAGCCTCTTGCTGACACTTGGTTTCACTACCCTCATAATGCCCACTCCGGACCCATCCTCTAAACAGTTTCCCGAGAGTGGCAGTGGTTCATTGTAAGTTGTCAGTGAAACTGGCTTCCCTTCCTGTTCACAAAAGTTTCGAGTCCACTAAGTAATTTGTCATGACGGGGAGGTAAGAGACATTGAGGATGACAGTAGATCTCGTAGGAAGCACATTGTTTGGAAACCCAATGGCCTGGGGTCCATTGTAAAAGGCCCTTATTATCCTACTTGGTTGCTTTCCAAAAGGGCACCTCTGAATACACCACAGGCGCTGCTATTTAGGAGGCCAGGGTCCCTAATTTGAGGGCTATCCAGGGAGTCTGGGGGCCTGGACAGGAAGCGGGAAGTATTGCTTATGCAGAGTGAAGAGTACCCTTTCATGAAAGTGTTTCTGACCTTGACATTTGATTATTTATACTGTTGAAAAGGTGTATAATTATTTCTTCCAAGTTTCTCTATGGCATTAAAGGATATGATAGCCAGGTGTTTATGTGTTTACTAAGGGCAAAAGAAGAATTAATTGGATTGATTTATATTCCATCAAGAAGTATTTAGGCTGCAGTTCAGAAAAACTGACATTAAATTTTCTAGAAAATAAAATGTCATCCACATCTGCAAATCTTTTTTTTTTAAGCCTTGTGGTATTAACTTTCTACATAAATTCATTGTGTTCTCACTAATGAACATACTTATTAAGTACAAGTTTGTAATCTAAATAACTGATATTAGCCAGAGAAATTAATACAGCTTTTAGTTTTGTGCTCCTAACCAAGTCACAAACTGAGCCAACCTCCCTCATCTTATTTTTCTCGAGCTTTGAGTGACTAGTAGATTCTGAGACCTGATTTATCCTGGCAATCTCCTCAATCTGCTAATTCAGTCATGCTGCATGCGTTGGAACTGGGGAGATTTGGGAGGGGAGGTTATAACAGAGACTAGAAGCTGGGAGTTGCTAACAGGCAAGGGCAGAAGACAAACGCTCGGGAGATAAAATGAGTCATGGTGGGAATGACTGGTCACAGCAAAAGCAGAGACTTCAGAAGCCAAAGTAAGTACAGCCAGAAACACAGGAGCCCTGGGAGGGCTGAGGGCTGCAGCAATCCAGATCACAGCCAGAGCAGCCGGGTTTGCACAGGGCCCGTTGCAGTCCTAGTAGGTAGATGGTTGGGTTCTGCAGTCTGGTTGCCCATTGTTTGTTCTTCCTTGTGTAGGAAACCCCCTGCCCCTGCAGAGCCACATATGTGCCTGAAGTTGCTTCTCACTTCAAGGTTTCAAGGATCAGCCTCAGCTCATCCTAGACGGCCCACCAGAAGATGGCCAGAGGAATCTGTGACTAAGCAATGCGTTGAGAAGCTTACTCCTGGGCCATATCCCATTTCCCAAGGGGCAGAACAGAGGAAAAGAAATTGGAGAAAAATAACCCCCTTTTCTTGCCGAGGAAATGGCATGGGGTGGGCTGCTGCCCCCGGGTGCATCACTCTGTGCACATCTAGGCATCCCAAAGAGGCGTGCAAGCCCCGGCCAATGGCTATCATCCTGGAGAAAAGCAAAAAAACATTGAAATCCCTCTCTTTAAAAATACGGCACATTGGGCTTCCATGGTGGCGCAGTGGTTGAGAGTCCGCCTGCCGATGCAGGGGACGCGGGCTCGTGCCCCAGTCCGGGAAGATCCCACATGCCGCGGAGCGGCTGGGCCCATGAGCCATGGCCACTGAGCCTGCGAGTCCAGAGCCTGTGCTCCGCAATGGGAGAGGCCACAACAGTGAGAGGCCCGCGTACCAAAACAAAACAAAACAAAACAAAAAACGGCACATTAGGTAAACCTTTACCAGTTACATACAGGATACAAACCCTTTTATAGAAGGAGGAGCTAAGAGTTCAAATCTAAATCGGAGCATCTTCATTGGGCCTTGGATCAAGTCCAGCAAACCTCAAAGACGGTTGCATTTTCAGGGTGTGGCAAGAACTGCAGTAACTCAACACAGGCAACAAACAAGACAACACTGCTCACTGACTCTTATGCACCTGAGCATTCTCCTATGCAGGCATTCTCTTGGGAACCTTCTCTGTGGAACTGTTGAAACTGTCCCTAAACACCCTAAAGAAAGTCAAGGAAATAGATACTGGAATCCTGGGTGTTTCTCCCACTTCTTTGTATAACAAATCTTAGGGATATCTGTAAATGTTGAAAGATAAACAAAGATAAATGGCCTTTTAGGGGGCTGGAGAGGGCGCAGCAGATAACACCTTGTACCTTCACTTTCGAGCAATAGAAATAGTTAATAGTATCAAAGCCTGCTGAATAGCTGGGCAAAGAAAGATTCTGGGAAACCAGATGATGGATGCTGGAGAAATTCCTGGTGGCGTATGGTATGTGGGGATGCTTGCATGGAATGTGAGAACCAGAAGTCTCCGGAAATCTCTTCTGCGGGTGCACTGATGTCTTTGTTGAGTTCTCAGTCGCTTATGTTGAGAAGTCAAGCCTGTTACCAAACACAAGTTTTCCACCCGGTGTCCAGATCAGCAGTCAACAAAGTCAGTGCTCTTTAAAACTGACCTGATAAGAATCGAGGTTGTATTCCATTGACTGTGACCAAGTTAAAAACAACAAAAAAAGGCATTGAAGCCTCCAAAATATGACCCCAAGCAACTTCCCCCTTCCTCACCCCACACTGCCCTCCTCAGAGTTCTCAGAGACCCTCTGTTCACGTGGCTAAGCTGACCTGCTTGTGCTTCCAGGCAATTCCTGCTTTTCTACCTGCCTGACTTGCTCTCTGTTCTTCTTTCCGTGAACACCCATCCTCTCCCTGCGTCCTCCCACTAGACTTCTTCCAATGCGAACTCTGCTTCCTGGATGAAGCTCTGTCATCATCAAAGTCATACTGCTTTTGAGATAAAAGCATTCTGAGTGACTCCTAACCATACCCCTCATTTATCTTTAAAAACTAAAGCCCAGATGAACTGGATTTGCTCAAGGTGACCCAAGCAGCTAGCAGTGGTCCTTTGCACTGATGTGTTCTTACTTTATGCCTGTTTGCATATTTGTCTTATGATCTTCACATGCAGTGTTTTCTCACCACAAATGATGTGCTCTTTTAGGACAGGGTCTACCAGAATCGTTGAATTCTTGAGAAACTTAGAGGAAGGCTTTACACATTTGAATCCATTTAATTGAGATGAATAGGGAGAAAAAAAAAAAAAAAAGATCTTTCCCTCAAATTCAATCTAGAGTTAAAGGTGAAATCTTTAAAATGGCATGGATAATAAGACAGGCATTTTTCCGAATACAATTTGATTCAAGATCTTCAAAGCTGGAGGTTAGGTCTAAGAGAAATTAGGCATATGGAAACTATTTGTTCATTTTCATAAGCTGGAAAGTCCAATTATGTATTGAGATTTATATTTTTATCTCTATTTTAAATCTGATTACTTTAACAAGCATTTCCTAATTTTCAGCACTGTACTGAGCATTTGACAGTTTTTATTGCCAAGGGGCTGATTAACTGGAGTGTTCAATTCAAATTAAATATGACACATTTATTGCACATATGAATAATGTTCATATATTTTATTCAAATAACCCCTAGACTCTATAAGGAATTAAAAAAATGGGGGGGGGGAACTACCAGACTTTGAGTTTCAAGGAGCTTACCTTTTTTTTTTTAATTTTTTCTTTCTTTTTTTGACTCTCTATGATATGGGACAGAGCATACGAGATAGGTCAAAAATAACATTTTAAAAAGAGTAAGAGGACTACTGCCTTCTGCTAAGGTTCTAGGAAGTTGATATCTGTGCGCTCTGAGTGAATCATTATAGCAAAAGGAAAAAGACCACAAGTAATAGGGTGCATTGGAATTTGCATATATCCTTCCTCTGCCATCTTATTAGTGGTGAAATCATGGGAAAATTGCTTCATCTCTCTAAGCCCTGGTTTGTTCATCTGCAAAATAGGACTAATAATGGTATTGTCCTCAAAGAATTGATGTGAGGATTAAATGAGGTACTGCACACAAAAGGTTTAGCAAAGTTCATTGTAAAAACTCAGTACATCTAAGCTGTTATTAGTGTTAGGACTAGAGACTACCGAGAAAACGAACTTTAGGCCAAGTCTATGTTTCAGGAATGGGAAGAAGATGAGTAGCCAAGATAAGAAAAAAAAAAAGGATCGGTGACAAGAAAAGCCACAACAGCAAGTGGTATAGAAGCCCAGAGATGTGAGGACGAAGAGAGAAAGAATACAGGCCACACCTGAAGGAGCAGGTCTGTTACACCCAGCTGGGTAGAAATAAAGAGATCACTTAGCAAATTACTTCAGGGACATTGACCAGCCCAGAATAATTCCACTTATGCTTCATAAAAATGCTTTGTGTTACTTACCATGTCTCTACCTGCATCTTTGGAGACATGACTTCCAACATGTTTTAAAATTAGATATGAACCATTCTTATTGAGAAAAGACCATGAGCAGCAAAAGGAAACTCACCCAATCATGATCCAGTTGACTGGACCCTTATGCATACACATTGGCTAAGTGGAGGCACAAATTGATAAGACAGTTCATAGTTTCTACTACTGAAATACAGCTCTTTCTTGACATAAAGTCACAGAACATAACTTTTCTCTCTGTGACCAGCCATGATGATTTCTGCTATATCTACTAAACGTAGGGATCTGAACACAGAAGGTACAACATCTATATTAATATATTAAATGATTAATAATATACTAAAGATCTGCTTGAGTAATTTGTAGTCCTACAATATAAAAAAGTGGCTTATAACCTGCTTGCTCACTGCATTTCCCTCACTTTAGAAAAATTTGTGTAGACGGGGGCCACTCACATGCATCACAGGTATACCCCTTGTAGCCTTTGAATGCGGTCCTATAGCTACACATAACTATCACCCTCACTACACTGTTAGTAACTCGAACATAGTTTTCTTTTTAATTTCTGTATTCCTAACTACCTAGTCCATGCCAGGCCAGCAGGAGACACTCTACAAATGTTTGCTGAGTGACCGAACATCCTCTATCCCATGTCACACTCTGCATTGTACAGCTATTCTGTTTTCTTAAGAGAAGTGGTCCAGGTTGATATTTAACTCTGCATCGCTCTGCTTGTTTCTCAACACGAATGGTTCATATCCAATTTTACCTGAATGTGGAAATTCATGACCCATTTCACCCTAGGGTCCCAGATTATCAGCACCCAAGACCCAGGCCCTTCGCCGGCATCATGTCCAATGAGGTGGGTGGGACAGAGAGCTTTCCCAGTCTCCAAACCAGATTATAATCTCCTGAAGTGGGCTTTCCTAAGCTGGACTCAACAATGACAAGATATGGCAGAGAAGGCCAGTCAGACCAGACCAATTTACAGGTCAGATCCTTGATTCTAAACACAGGTACCTGATCCATCACTGTGGATCTAGAGGCAGGCAGTGCTGGTCTGTCCTGTGTACTGCTGGCACCAAATATTTGCCTGGAACATAATAGGCACTCAATAAATGTTTGTGGAAATATGAGGAAACAAACAAATGAGCAACTTATTTAAGAGGAACAATGGCAAGTGGAACTTAAATGCCATAAACAAAGATCTGAGCAAAGGCCCAAATGTAAGCTGTCAGTCTAGAAGTAGTAACAGGTGAAATACCACAACTGAGCAGTGGGAAGACCTGACAGCAGGTGCCAGGGATGCAAATCTGCTGAACATGGGTAACTAAGCCTCCAGGCTAAACTCTCTTTGAAGCTGAGGTTCAAGGGCAGCATCTATAGCCACTAGATTGAGGTTCCCCAGCCCTGAATACCCTCAGCAAGGCTGGTTTGACACTGTCTCAGATACAGCCTGGCACACGATTCCAGATATTTCTTCCACTTAAGGTTAGAACTGGGCATAAAATATGGAGGTGGACTGTTCTCAAAAATGTGGCTGAAGGAGGACATATCTGCTAGGATTAGGAAAAAGCAGAAATAAGAGGGAAGCAGGCACATCATTAAAGGGACTATTTTGTACATCTTGTAGACGGAGAGGTCCACCCAGATAGAAGAAGTCAGCTTCAAATGCAGCTTAAAAAGCTGATTCTTTTTCTAGGTTTAACAACTACAGAGATAAGAAATATATGCCTGTATAGCATGAGCCTGACCTAGTCATCTATCTGGGTGCTAGAGTGCTTGCTAGTGGGTGGTATGTTGACAAAGCCAGGGTTTGATGTAAGGGATGTTCAAACAATCTTGCCAAGAAGGCGGCTAGTAACTCAGCTACATTTTTCTACTAAGGTATTAGAACCTTTGGAAATTGGTTCTGCTCTTTTCTTTTTTTTTTTTAGATTGCAAAATTGGATCTTTTTTCAGTTCCTTTCAGGAGAAGGGAGAAATATTTATGAAGCTTATTAGCGAGCAGACAGCACTTTACCTGATAAATATAAACTATTCCCGAGCCTCCCAGGGTCTCCTTTACTATCTCCCAGAGGAACAGAACAGGGTTTTTACACATTAAAATAAATCTTCAGTGCTTTATCACCACAGGCCCTGAAGGGGTTGAATGCAGTGTCAAGAAAATTATTCAGAGATTTTTCTTCTCCACTCACAGTAGCCTTAATTTAGTGTATCCTCACGTCTGCTATTTCTTTTCTGAGAAAAGCCGGAATAAATGCAAGTCAGGAAGCATTATACGGAAAGCTTATTTGCTTGGACATATGATCATGGTGAGGCTATGGATCCACTTCTCTTTGCCAGAATATATTCTAAGGAGAGGCTCAAGCTGCCTTGTATTCCCAGGCCCTGGTTGGGGGTGGCTGGCCTGAAGCCACAAACTCTGGACAATCGAGAGCCTTTCTTCTACCTAAAAACCAGAATAATGTGGCAAGTATATGCCTGGTGGTATGTTTACCTTGAATCATCCAGATAATTGCTTTAATTCTGCATTTCACTTCCCTAACACAGATCTATTCGTGGAAAGGTTTTGGAGGGGCTTAAGTCTGGATTCTAAAGGAAACAACAATTTTCCGAAGCGTCACTCATCCACAGACAATTTAGAAAATTTTTATTAAAAAAAAATAATAAAAGCACTTACATCGACCCTAAAAATATGAATATAACAAACAGGTAACTGGGTGCGCACTCATTTGCATACACAATCAGGCATTGATGAGAGAATATGCCCAATTGTGCATGCAAAGGAAGGTTTCATTTGGGGACACCTGTCTCCTGGGGGTCTGTTTTCAACATGCAGCTTTTTGTAAATGCACCATTTTGGCTTCCTTTTCTTTAAATGTGAATGTGGTCTGAAAGCTGCTAGCTCCAGTTCTGTTTCTGTTTGGGGAGATTCTAAGTGATGACTTAGCATCTTAATTGTCTTGTAGACTTTGCTTTGGCTTCCAAGGGCAGTAGGGTGGGGTGACTAGAGAAATGTTAGGAATCTCTAGAAAGCACTGCTGGTTGAAGGCAAAGATGATCTTGCTGGATAAAATCAATCTGGATGACAGCACAGTCTGAGAGCTTTCTTGAAGTTGATATTATCAAGATAATAGATTAAGTATGTCTGACAGCTAGATTTTGGTCAACACATTTAATTTTTTTGTCAAGTTCTCTGCTAGGCATGACCTATATTATGAAGCCTTGCTTCTATTCTTTTAAATAAAACCCCACTTTAGAAAGAAAAAAAAAATCATGAAAAAATATACTGGAAGAAAAAATGAGTCACTTTTCTTTCCAAATCATGTGCTTCAGAGAAGACTTTTCACATGAACCATTAATCATTCCTGAGCCTTATCAGCATTTAACTAAAGTTTGCATGTGTGTGTGTGTGTGTGTGTGTGTGTGTGTGTGTTTTCCCTCCTCAAGAACAAGTGATGTGAGAATAGATTGGAAATAAATTAAGCATTCTTAGGACTTTGCAAATCTACACTAGTTTTCATTTTGCAATGACAGGAGCTGTTTTATTACATTTGTAAAATAAGTAGACCCCATGGTTTTAGACAGGGGAATCTGGGTTTTCTGTATCTACAGATGTTTAGAGGTAGGAGGACTTCTAATCAATTATCCATCACTATCCTACACCCAAATACTGATCTGAAAGAGGGCTCCAGACTGCAGTACTTGTGTGCAGTGTTTCTCTCTCAGAGTTAAAAATGATGCTGGATAAATACAACCTTATGGATCTTAAAAACCACTGCGATCTCCAGCTAAATGTTCATCTTTGAACATGAGCTGCTCAGCAGAAAATCTTATATACATGTAAGAGGGTATTATATTCTTAACTTGCACATAAACCTGAATTAGAATTTTATGTTCTGGCCCTGAGTGTATGGCCCCGGTTAATCCTCACTAAGAAGTTGGGTGATAGTAGAGAAAAATGATTTAGTTCTCTGGAAACCGGCTTGGACATCTTTAGTGATGAGGAGGCAGGACTAACTAAGCATCGAGGTCCAGATCGAATACTCCATCAGCCTGTCCCAAGTATGATCCCACACTTGAATCAAGCAACAGGGCAGAGGTCCAAGAATGCCAATAATATTTAAGTTTGGATCTCCTTGTGTCTTGTTTTATTTTAGAAATGTAATGAGAACTCAAAAACATATTAAGTTATTAGGAGCTCTGTATGTCCATCATGCAGTGACTTTCATGTTTGCAGACACTCTTTGCATAACGTTCACGTGTAATTAAGGTTGGCATTGTTGCTTACCTACTCAATAGCTCTCCCAGCCACCACCGATTGTTAACAACCTTCTTCCTGTATGACAGACACCACCTTCCTCTAAAGAGCCTCAAATACCAGAAACTCATTTTCTGAGCCTCTCTTGCAGTGAGCAGTACGTGGCAGACCATCAAATCTTAATTTTAATTAGCAGGGTCTGAGGGCAAGTTCGAGGGAGTATATCTAGAGAAAATTCCCTCCTTAATGAAATGGACATAAGAGAAAACCCTCCTTTTTTCTTCTCTTAAATATTGCTGTGTCCCCATGTTTGTCTGCAAATCCCAACACCACTTTTTAATTCTGATGGTTCAAACCTGATGACCAAACCCACATACTGAGAAAAGACAGAGTCTGGGTCCTGAGACTACAATTGTAGTCCTGATTTCCATGCATCTTCTGACTTCTCCTGTGAGAAAATACATGTCTTTATTGTTTACATCCCTTTGAACTGATGTGGGGGAGGAGATGCTTCTTCACCATTACAGATTTCCCTTTTATCTGAGTGACCCTGTTGGCCTTTCTCAGAGCTTCCAAAACACCTGTCACCACCAGGGGAGGAGGAATATCTTAATCTGATGAGTGATTTTGGAAAGATAAAGTAGGACATATCAGCCTTTTCCTTTCTTTTGGAGGCGGACCTTTGCACAGAGGTCCTGCACTGTGCAATGGGAGAGGCCAGGCCTGGCCCGGTGGGGGAGGGGGGGCTGGAGTTTCCCAGTATTCCATGCAAATGTGGATATGGACCGCTAATACTTACATTCAGTACCGGAATGCCCATTTGCCTAAAGATATAAACCACATAATCTGTGGTCAATTTTTATCAGAAATATCAGAAACGAAGGTGCTATTTTTATCTCTATTTTCTCCTTGTCTGACTTTTAAGTTTTCCTGAAGTTGGGCAAGGCAAAGAGACATTACTAATAGCCCTGCTTAAACAGCAGGAGTCAGTGTTTTGTTACTTACAGCAGAAAACAATTTATGTTGTTTATACAGATTTTCAGATTAGATTAGGACCAACTTTATAGCTGGGACAAGGCCATTTACTTAGGTCTTCCTGTCATCCAAGCTCAGAGCTCAGCGCCTAGCTCACACATAATTCTGGTTGCTGATGAACTGACTTACTTGTCATGAAGTCTCTGGAAATCAATTCAACATCTTAGATGTTTTTCAATATGGTGAGAACATCATTCGTTAGGTATTTGGTAGATGTATGAAGAAGGCTGAATAGTTATGCTTCTTTATATCCTCTGGTGGTGAAACTCCCCCCGGCCCATCTGAACAGTTGGAAGGCACCCAGAGTTGAACAATAGCTCGGCTAAAGGAAAGACTTACACGGAGGGATGGATGGTGAGATTTGCGTAGTTTGGTTAAGTGACAGCTGAGAGGCAGTTACAACAGTAGATATATGTTTCACATACTAAGAAGAATGATTACCCAGGCTTGCTGAAGGGGGGAAGCAGAAAAAGACAGAAAGAAAGAGACACATTCAGGCTGAATATCATGGAATCGTTCAGGAGGAGAGTTCTCTGAGGCTAGGCTGTCTTGTCCTAGAGATAGAATGGCACACTGAAAATAATATAGCCCCAGAGAGAGACAGACCTCCATTTAAGTCCCAGCACTATTACTTAAAAGATATCTGACCTTACAAAGATGACTTTGTCTTTCTGAATATCAATGTGCTCTATCTTTAACATGGACATGGTATTTATTACCTGCTCTTCTTAGGTTGCAGAGTTGTGAAGGTCTAATGAGTTAATGAATGCAAAGGAAAATTTATAATCATAAAGAAGTATATAAATGTCATAGATTGCTTTGATGGCAGGTCCACAAATTTATGATCTCATCCAACTCTTTCTTCACTCTCTCCCCAAACCCCACCAGCAAAGCTGCTGGAATGGGACTCGGAGTGTCCCTCAGGGGCCTCCAAGAAACTGTCCACATCTCTACCTGGCACAATTTTGCCAGGATTCCCTTCTGTTGTGTTCAGCTGGACCCAGATTCCCTATCCTGGGGATGTTTACAAGAGGGACTCATTCTGGGTGGAAATCATTCTAACAGCCCAGCCCAGATAGATAAGCATGACTGCCCCATGTTCATTTCCAGAGACGAGACGTGCTTTGTCACCAAACTGTAAACCTGAACAAACATTATGATTGAGTGCCCTCCTGTAAACAGACTTTCAGCATCTCAAAGATGACCTGGTGTTAACAGAAAAACAGCAACAACAGCAACAGTACTGATTCGACCTGTGCTCTCAACAAATATTCTATGATAGATTTCCCTATGTTTTAATGTTAAACATTATGGTTTATGCTTTTAAATACAGTTCTTTCCCTTCTTAGTCTACTGACTTTTTAATACTTTTGCCATAGGGTAATTATTTAATAAACAGAGTCAAATATGAATATTTATTTCCTTTTTAAACTAGTTTTTAGGTTTCTTCTCTTAGGTTAAAAAATATGCACCCTAAAACTAGAGATATATACAGTCTAGGCATACATATTCATAAATTTTCCTTTGAGGTTATTTTGTTATTTTAACACTTAAGTATTTAATCCATTTTTTAAATTTAGCTGGATTACTTTATGGAGATAAAAGTTACGTATCATAGACCTTAAGTGTATAACTTGATACATTTTGAAAAAGTTATATTCTTAGGTAACAACCATCCAAAACAAGTAATGGATATTTCCTTATATAGTTCCCTCATAACTTTCTTGCATTAGCAGTCAGTATTTTGATTTCTGTCACCACAGACTAGTTTTACCCATTTCAGTGTCATCTATATGGCCTCATAGAAAATGTGCCTATTGCATCTGACTTCTTTTACTTAACCTAATGCTTCTGAAATTTTTCTAGATGATGTATATACTGCTAGTTCATTCTTTTTAAATTTTTTGCTGAGTAGTATTTCATTGTATGAACATATCACAATTTGTTTATCCATTGTTTATCCAATGTTATAAACATTTTTATGCAAGTCTCTTTGTGGGGGTATGTTTTCATTTCTCTTGGGTAAATACCAAGGAGTGGAAATGTTGGGTCATGAAAGAGATGCATGCTGAAATTTATAAAAAACTACCAAATGTTTTAAAAAGCACTGTACTTTTATATACTCTCACCAGCAATGCATGAGCATTGCAATATCTCTACATCCTCACCAACACTTGGTGTTGCTAGTCTCTTTACTCTCTGCCAAGTGAGTAGGTGTCTAGTGGTGTATTCCCTCAACTCAGAGAACACACGCACGCATACATACACACGTGTCCTTTTTACTTATCGTTGTAACACACACATTCTCTCATATTACAAATGTTCTTTACAAGCACAAGGACTATACGTAAGCCATCATCTCTCTACTAATCAGAATAACAAGTTTTCTCCTATCATAAATAACAGCATGATGAACATCTTCACACATTGACATTTGGGTTTTAGTCATTGCTTTAGTCAAAATTCACAGGTGTGTAACCACCACCTTAAAGAATAAAACTGTTTCAGTGGTCTTGGGTATGAACTGCAAATTGCTTTCTAAATTAATTTACACCCTGATAAACTCTGACAGTGACTTTTTTACCATAACTGTCCCACAATTTTTTAATGTCAATGTAATCATTGAAAAATGGCATTTTACTGTGTAATATCTTCCTAAGTGAATTAGTTTATTTTTGTGTACAGACTTGTGTTAATAATTTCATATCCTCTTAAAATATCTATTCTTTTTTTATCTATTAGTGCCTTTTATTTTCCTTAAATCAATTATCATTGCCTATTTAGAGAATAATGATATTAACCCTGTGCTTGACATAGTTGCAGTCAATAATTTTTCCAGTTTTTTTAACTGTTTGATTTTGCTTTAAATTGAACAACTTTCTACAGGGCAAAGATGACAGGATGACATAAACTGAAGAATGTGATGAACCCAACGCTGCACCTGGGGCCAATTAAGAAAAAGCAAAAGAAAGCACACACAAAAAATAATCATTTTTAGGTGTTTCTGACGTTTAAAAAGGATTTTGTTAGTGTAATTTTTTAAATGTGGTTATGTAGCAGCGTTTTGTTACTAACTTTTAAATTATCTTCAGAGTAATCCCTGTTTTTAAGACATCACTAATGCAGATAAAACTTTACTAGGGATTAAATATAAGTTAGCTGATACTGTTTAAGGGCATGTCTGTATACAGGCATAACTCGTGTTACTGCACTTCACTTTATTCTGATTTGCAGATACTGTGTTTTTTACAAACTGAAGGTCCGTGGCAACCCTGCTCTGGTGCCATTTTTCCAAACAGCATCTGCTCACTTCATGTCTCTGTGTCACATTTTGGTAATTCTCACACTTCAAACTTTTTCATGATTATTATATTTGTTATGGGATCTGTGATCAGTGATCTATGATGTTACCCCTATGACTCACTGAAGGCTCAGATGATGGTTAACATTTTTTAGTAATAAAATATTTTAAATTAAGGTATGTACTTTTTTAGACATAATGCTATTAAACTATACTTAATAGACTACAGTGTGGTATAAGCATAACTTTTATGTGCACTGGGACACAAAAACATTTGTGTGACTCGCTTTATTGCCATATTTGCTTTTTGGTGGTGTGGAGTCAAACCCCCTAACATCTCCAAGGTTGCCTGCAGTACAAGTGGCAAGTGAAAGCAATGAGTTAGACATGTAAATTCTCATAGGTATTCATGACTTTCTTCTGGTCAGTTAGGTTACACAGACAAGCCAAGGGTTATCAACTGCATTCAGTGTGTTGTTTCAGGCAGGTACCTGGGACTTGTTTTGATCAGGTATGGTAACACACAGAGGCATGAAAATGACTGTCTTGAGGGAAGAAGTTTCTTATACTTACAGATCCTTAGAAACAGGGGGCAGAGCACAGCACAGAGGCCACATGGGGCAGGATCAGGGCAGCTCAGGAGCAGAGCGAGTGGGGGAAATGTGGGCAAGAGCCTTTGTAGTGGTTTCCATGGGAAGGTCAAGGCAAGGCAGGGCATGCAGGTTTAGGATTGGCTAGTTTAAATAATTTCTGTAGGATCTGGAGTGTAGATGCTGTCCTAGTTGCCTGGTCCCTGGCCCTGGGGTGAGTAGGGCAGGTACAGAGTGGCCCTACGTAAGAATTCCTGATAAAGGAAGTGGTAGGGAGCTTGGGCTCTGGATAGGTTTGTTTGCATAGGAAAGATATGCTTGCTTGCTGGCCAGTTGGTTATTATCCTGGAAAATGGTTAATCTTGGGAAGGGCAGTCCCTCCAGGGCCAGCAAGGCTCTAGATGCCAAGCATTAGAACACAGAAAATATAGACAGAGTTAATACATATGTTAACAGAAACACCCTTCTCTTGGGAGTTGGGGATTAGCAGATGCAAACTATTATATATAGGATGGATAAACCACAGTCCTACTGTATAGCACAGGGAACTATACTCAATACCCTGTGATAAACCATAATGGAAAAGAATGAAAAAGAATGTATATATAGGGGCTTCCCTGGTGGTGCAGTGGTTGAGAGTCCACCTGCTGATGCAGGGGACATAGGTTTGTGCCCCGGTCCGGGAAGATCCCACATGCCTCGGAGCGGCTGGGCCCATGAGCCATGGCCGCTGAGCCTGCGCATCTGGAGCCTGTGCTCCGCAACGGGAGAGGCCACAACAGTGAGAGGCCTGCGTACCGCAAAAAATAAAAAATAAAAAAAAATAAATAAATAATGTATATATATCTCTGTATATATCTATGTATAACTGAGTCTCTTTGCTGTACAGCAGACATTAACACAGCATTGTAAATCAACTATATTTCAACAAAATAAAAAAAACTTGTCAAATTTCTTTATATTGCAAATAGAATTTGAAAAATATTCTTTTCCACACAATTTCCAAATACTATAATTATTCTTTTCTCCTAAACTTCTTATCCAAACAAGTGATCACTCCAATCTTTTTCCCTTCGGAATGTACCCTACATTTCTTCTCTCTCCTTCCCTTCTCTGCTCACCTCTCTTTCAATCTCTCCTTACTTTTGTCACAGTGACAGCAATGCCCTCCCAGGAGACCTCCTGAACTCTTGTCTTTTCTCCCCCAGCTCATCTGCATATCTGGGACAGTGTAATCTTTAAATACTGCATTTCTCAGGCCACTCATTTTAGTGGCCTCCTATTTTCCTTCATATCCAGTCAAAGTCTCCAACCTAGATTAAAATAGTCTTTCTCTATAATTCCCTTTTCCTTAATTACCATCATCTTTCCAAATACTACCCATTATTCAAGGCTCTATCTCTATTTCAAAGTGCTATCTTACTCTTATCTAACTTCTCCTCCCAGGGACAGTTATAAAAATTAATTCTGATTGGATTTGATATAGGACTGTTCATTTTAAATGCATCAGCCTCCTATTCCAATTGGATGTTCCCTGAGGGCAAACGTTTCATTTTGCACCTACTCCTGGGCTAGTACAGCACTTCCTCACTGCTGTGATTTTGCATACTTTCCTCTCTACAGAGAATGCTGTTCCCAGGACTTATGCAGAGGGAAATCGTCCATTCATCATCAGAAACTCAGCTCAGTAAAGACCTCCGTGACCATACCAGATAGGCACTCTCTCCTCTATGAAGCCACGATGTTTGCTTGAACACATCTGTATTTTAGCATTTAATTATAGCTCTTTACTTCCCATGTCTGCCTCCACTACCATAGTGTGAAGTGTGGAAGGAAGGAGACCACAACTTACACACAGGCACGTCTCCACAGCCAGGCAGATCATGTGTATACAGCAGGTGCCCTTTACCTGAAGCATGAATATTTAGATAGTGAGTATACAGGAGGTGCTCTATAGTTGAAGCATAAACACTTAAGACTAAGAATCCTGAATAGAACACCTGCCCCCAACACCCCTGCTGTAAATACTGCTGTAAGTAATTGGGTTTGAATTCTTTCTTTCCCCCCCCCCCCCTTAGAGGACACTTAACATTTTACCTACAGATTGAGTAAATCCAATCAATTCATTTGGGATGGTAGAGTTATTAGATAATTCACATTGCCGCCATAATAATTCTTTCAATAGATAATATAGTTTTTTCTGGTCATTATGTATCATATTCCCTGTTGCTAAGTTATTTGAGCAATTCAATAACCATTTCTCTGTAGTCTGACACCAAAATACTCTCCTAATTGCAACACATATATAATGGATCTGCTTATTTTTCTTTCTAGATTTATGCTTCTCTCTCTATTTATAGCCTTTCAGTGTTGGCAGGTGTGATGTTTCATCATTTGAATATATTGTAAAAAGAGTTGTTTTTAAAAGAGTGACTATATCTATATATAGAATGTTCCCTTTAAAATGTTCTGTATATGAGAGATATTTTCAGCAAAAGAACAAATGTGAAAGAGTACATAATCCAGAACCCAGGCAGCTTGATCAGTAATCCTTTTTTAATATATATATATCACATCACACAGCAATGAACCAGTTTATTTGAATCCTAGACCTACTCCTACTTCTTCTGGTAGAGTCATTTATTTAGGCCATGTCAAGATGCCCTTAGTAGATCATTACTCCCAAGAGGAAAACCTACATACAGGTAAGTTGATTTTTCATTCTTTACCAGGCCTTTCCCGTATCTTCTGTACACTTTATCTGCATTCACGATTTGATTTTTAAATCAAAATCTAGTGACATTAATCATATTTCTCTCCCAGCAGAAAGTCCTTCTGTGGTTTCCAAATTCCTTATTTTTGTATTGAATTCCCCATAGCATCTGACTTTGCTTTTTTGTCCGGCTTTATCTCCCTCCATATGTTCCTGCCACACAAAGCTCCTTAGATTTTCTCGAATAGGCCATGCTATTCCACAGGTCCAAGCCTGCCATGCCTGTTCTCCCTTGTCAGTTGGGTTTATTTTTAATCATCCTTCCAGAATCTTAGTGTCAACCCTTCTCTAAAATGTTCCCAGCTGTCCCTATAAGGGGATGACTATTTCCTTTTCTAGGCGCTGTTACACCTGTTCACACATGTATCAAGACGCCTGAGATTAATTGTCTATTGACATCTTTATTTGATTTATACCGAAGACGATAAGGTCCTCAAAGAAAGCAACTGCATAGGGCCTGGCGCCTACCTCATAGGAGGAGCTCAATGAATGTTTGCTGAAGAAAACAAATGCAGACAGGTAATTAAACATCTAAATACAATACAATGTAGTAAGTGCTACAAGAGAATTGTGCCTGATTTGCAGGGAGAAGATAGCCTACAGCTCCAGCGGCCCTGTTCCGGACACTTTAAATGTCCATGAGGACTCCTAAGGTTGGCAACACTTAGGGGTTGTGCAAGATGCCCACAGGCAAGACCTCTGCCCCGTTTAGTATTCACGCCATACACACGTGTTCGAGCTCTCCGATGCCAGGCACCATGCTAGGTGCTGGGCTTAAGGAGATGAAAGGCCCTGTGTCTGACTCCAAAATCAGACCAGACAGAATACTAAGCACACAATGGCACACATGGGCTCTGGAATAGTGGCGTATGTATGCGATGCGGCAGCACATAGGAAAGGCACCTTATTTAAGCTTCCAGTTTCAGAAAGGCTTTCCTGAAGAGATGACACCTGATCTGCATTCTGAGGGGGTGAGCAGGGGTGTTTCTGCAAAAGGCACAGGTGCCTGCCGTGGCTCAGAGATGTGAAGATCATGGTGGTGATTTAGAGGCAGTACAGGAGCAGGCTGATCTTAGAGCTGGTAGAAGAAGAAACATGGGAGCTGATAGAAGTCATCAAGCCCCACTCAGATCACAGAGGACTTTCTAAAACGCACATCTTTTCACACCCCCGCTCTCTGTAAAAAGCTACATGAGCTCTCCCGTGGCCATCAGTGTTCATACAACTTAACACCATAGTGAAAGGTCACTGATGTCTTGTGAGGCAGAGACTGAAAAAGATGAGGCACGAGGGAAAAAACACGGAAATTGGGGGAATCCAGATAAGAAGAAATAACTTGTCTTGAAGCACTGGTTTCAATTATTTTAAAAAAGTACTCAGGTAATTAAAAATACTAGAAATATGGACTTAAATACCTTGGTGATTGTGTTTGGAGGAAGAAGAGAGAGAGGGACATGTGAAAGATGGTCCCCTGGTTTCAGTAGGGGTTATGATTATCAGATAAATTACCTATTAAATCTGAATTTAAATGTCAAATAGTGTTGGTCAAAGAATATAATTTTCAGTTATAAAATTTTCAGTTATTTATAAAAAAGTTCTGAGAATCTAATGTACAGCATGGTGACTACAGTTAACAATTCTGCATTGTAATAAAACTATATTGTATACTCAAAATTTGCTAAGAGAGTAGATCTTAAGTGTTCTCACCATAAGAAAAGAAATAGTAACCATGTGAGGGTGTGTTATGTACATCAAATCATCACACTGAACTCCTTGAATACACACAATTTTTATTTGTCAATTATACCTCAATAAAGCAGGAAAAAAATAAAAAGACAAAAACAAAAAGCACTGAGCAGACATACTTATACTAAAAAAAATGATCTGTTACTCATCTGGAATTTAAATTTAACTGGTGTCCTGTTGTTTCTGCTGCTAAATCCTGCAGCTGTACTTGGAGCTTGAATGCTAATATAGACCAGAAAGAGGAGGAGGAGGGTGGAGGGCTGGGAGAGCTAAGGGGGTCACGGTGGGCTGTTGAGAACCAGCTGATGGACCCTCAGGGGTGTGTGTCTGAGACAGTCACTGAGAAGTTCAACAGAAACATGCAGACTGTGGAGCTATGACTAAAAGTTGGATTAGTGAGATCAACCTGGGGCCGTGTAGACGGCACAAAGTTGGACCCCCTGGATGGAATCTCCATGCAAGGTTATACAGAGGCAAGGCATCCTTGAGAGAGAATGAGAATGTTAGAGCAGGCAGGTAGCTAGAGATGAGCAGAGAAGGGTGGTCACAGGCCAAAGGGCAAGAAACCACACATCTTTCAAACAACGGGGGTCCACGCGCAGGCAAAGAAAAGCAGGAGCCTCCAGATTGACAGGAAACCACATATTTTGGGGGCAACAAGTGTCATGGAGACAGACAAAGAAAGGTGGGAAAAGGCAGGAATCTCCAGCATCTGAATGTAACCTGTTGTTCATTATGCCCTCATTACAATAAAATTAGCTTTGTAGATAAGAAGTACCCATCATGCACTGACGTCATGACACTTCCCATCAAGGCTAAAGGAGGACACAAATCCCTCCTCCCCTCAGGAAGATGGAGCTGGGATGAAAATCAGGGAAGATGACCCCAAACCCCTCCTTCCCCAGTGAATAGTCTGACCCTTCATTTCCATGCCCCACATAACCCACTTGCCAAAGAAACTCAGGGCAGCTACACATGTGGGACTGTCCATTCTCCCCTTGACCACATAACCCACTTGCCAAAGAAACTCAGGGCAGCTACACATGTGGGACTGTCCATTCTCCCCTTGACAGTGTACTATGGCTTAAATAAATCCTCACTTTACTTTCTTGACCTCCCGGTCTTGTTTCTGAATTCTTTCTTCAAAGAGACAAGAACCTACCTTCTGGTATCAAGAAGGAGTGAGTAGGGTTATGTAGACAACGGGGAGGGAGTGACCTCACAGAAACGAGAGTTTCTATCAGGAGAGAGTGGCAACCAGCTTCACAACCTACTGAGGGGTGACGTGTGAGAAGAAACAGGGCCAGCTACTTGGATGTTAATGGTAACCTTGACGTGAGCGGTTCCTACAAGGTGGGGCAGAAGCCAGTTTCACCTGCTCTTTCCACCCCTCAGTTCTCCTAAACACGTGAACCTACTTGCTGAACTCAACTGCCTGTAGTTGCCTCTATGTAAATCATAAGGTTATTATTTCCATGAGAGGGTAGTTTTCTTAATTGATATGCTGAGCCTTGCACATAAATTATGAATAACAGTTGGAATGGTAAGTTGCAAATATTTATTGAGTGCCTGCTATAATCTAGCCAAAATGCTAAGTGTTACAATTATGCTAAACAATGCTGAAATAATTCCTAGCTTTACAGAGTTAGGGATCTATTATAGTGCAAGTACCAATATATGTTAAATTGAAAAGAGAAATTTGTCCAGCACAACTAATGTTCATCAGATACCAACTTTTTGGTGTATATATAAACTCTGAAATTTGTTTTGTCCTTGGCAAGGAACACTAGGACAGATCATTCAATGAAAAGAAATCTTAAATCTTTTTTTTTTTTAAGCAAAAGAATAACTATAAAAAAGCGATTTGTTTTTGCTGTCACATCTTAATGTATTCTAACTAGTCACAGCTGTCCAGATTGACCCCCAGTGAGGGAAACCAGACCCAGGCGTATGTGAGGAAGCGGCAGCCTTGGGCAATGCCTACCCACCCACACATTTTCAGGGTACATCGAGTGATATATGGTACCCAGCCCTTCCAGATTTTCTCATTAAAACAATGTATACAATAAAATGAAATAATGATGTTACACCTGTGTAACCACCTGTCAGTAAATTTATGAACAATTAGAAAATGAAAGTACTTTCCAGGGAGCAATTTGTAGAAACAATAAAATGCTCACTTTTCAGAAATATAATAGAACAACAACTTTTCTCTTTCCCCCCAAAAAAACAGCTTTTGCAGCAATTAATCAGTTCTGTTTTGTTGTTGTTTCTAATGTTTCTGTTCAGAATGCACCAGTCAGCCACAACTGCAGGTGCCGAAGGAGCCATTTAACATCTCCAGACAATGATGGGAAGCTTGGAGCCAGCTCTTCCACTTTCCACAGGCAGCCACGCCTCTCAATAAATCAGGGTTTATGTCCGCTGTCTCCAGTCAGACACAGATGCCAGTGTCTTCACTGTGGAGCAAACATTAAGCCCAAGACATCCCTACACAATGCATGTGCTTTTCCCCTTTGACTTTATTCACAAGTGATCTGAGGTCTCCATCCCATGTCCTCCAGTAACACACCTGGTCATAATAACACCTGAAATGTCTATAGTGCTTTGTGTTGGATGAAAAGTCTTTCTTCTAGATTAGTCCATTCAAAGGGTTGTCAGAGTGAGCATTATGTCCAATTTACAGCCGAGGAAGTCGAGGCTCAAAGAGAGACAATGTGTTGCCTGAGCCTCCGCAGGACGAGACATCACGCCCGGGTTTCTGACTCTGCTCCTCGCTCCACGGTATGAAGAGACTCTCCGAATGCCAATTCAATCAGATTCACTCTTTCAACCTTGATCGACAGCAGACGGGGCATTGAAGACCCCAAACCAAAACATGGTACCTTGGAGAGAGACAGAGGGCTCATCCCAGGGCCCCAGAATCTGAGAAGCACTTTGGTCACATCTGTGGACGTCCTGGGCTGGACCTGCCAGAGCCGTCCCGGCCACAGCTGAGTAGGGGGTGGCCCAGCCCACTGACCCTCTGAAAACATCCATTTCCCAGCACAGCCTCGTTTCTCTTCAGAGCAACGGGTTAGTCCATGTCCTTCTATTTCACCCCTTCCTTTTCATCTTCTTCATTTTTATTTTCCATCTCAAGTCCTTCCCTTCTCATGCTTTCCCTCCCTCAGTGGCTTGTTATAGGTTACGTGCTTCTCTCTCCTCTTTTCACGTTTGGCCCTTTTGTAAGAGGCCCTCTTTCTTCCTCGTCTTTGTTTGTCTGCCTCCTCTTTCTAGGCTGCCTTTCCCTCTATTCATTGCTATTCTCCCCTAGATCCTTCTCTTGTCACTCCAGGGACACGAATTTTGATCTTTTCTGCTGGACTAAAGCTTTGTCATCCTTCTTTGTGTTTTCTTTGTGAGTCAGTATTTTTCCCTCATCATTTTTCTTGGTGCAAAAATAAAATCTCTCTTAGCCGTCTATCTGATCCATTCAGTCGCTTGTGTTTTGACCTAAATGTTTGCTCTCCCTTTGATAATTCATTATTTTAATTGTAGCTGTTAGGGCTCTCGGGCTAGGAGGAGACAATGGATTGTCCCTTTTCCAGTAACTGAAAATGCTTTCTTGTAGTGTCTACAAATTCCATGGAGGACAAACTTATTCCTAAACAAAAGTTTTTATTGGACAAATTCCAAAGCTGTGGGTTTTAATGCTCTAGATCCATATGTTTTCAGAGTAGTCGAGATTTGCTTCATAAAATCTCAGGAAGGGAGAGGTTTGATGTGTGCGTAATTAAGGTATAACTTAGATAAAACAGAGAAGAGAGATTTGAAATGCACAGGTAGGTGAACCTGTACATGTGTATTCAACCATGTAGTCACCATACAGAACAAGACATAAAACATGGCCTCATTCCAGAAGCTTCCATCTTGCCCTTTCCTATTCAGTACCTCTCCAAAGAGTGCCACTATTATGACTCTTGAATTCCACATAAATGGAATTCTATAATAGGTACTGTTTTGTGCATGGCTTCCTTCTTTTAACATAGTACGCTTGAGATTCCTCCATGTTTTGGGAGGTCTTAGGAGTTTGTTCTTTCTTTATTGTTATGCAGCTTTTCATTGTATTTGTTCCATAATCTGTTTATCCATTCTCTTGGTCAATACTGAGTGGTTTCCAGTTTTGGGGGTATTCTGAAGAAAGCTACTGTGAACACTCTTATTCATGTCTTTTAATGTACACATATACAAATCTCCATTGGGAAAATACCCAGATGTTTATTCTGGGGACCATACAATAGATGCATGTTTATTTTTTTAATATTTTATTTATTTATTTATTTATTTATTTATTTATTTATTTATTTATTTGGTTGTGCCTGGTCTTAGTTGTGGCAGGTAGGCTCCTTAGTTGTGGCTCACGGGTTCTCTAGTTGTGTCTCTCTGGCTCCTTAGTTGTGGCATGTGAACTCTTAGTTGCGGCATGCATGTAGGATCTAGTTACCTGACCAGGGATTGAACCTGCGCCCCTTGCATTCAGAGCATGGAGTCTTAACCACTGTGCCACCAGGTAGCTCCAAATAGATGCATGTTTAGATTTAAGAGAAATCATCTTAAGCAATTTTCCAACATAGCTGAGCCAACTCCCAGCCACAGTGATTGTTTCAGCTGATACCCATCCAGTGTCCTCAGTCTTCTTCAACTGTTGCCTTCTGGCCAGGGTGAGAGGAAGTCAGAATTGAAAAGGTAACTATAACAAATACTCCAATCTTTCAAAAGCTGTGCCTATTAGGCACATTCCACTGCCCCTCAAATTCTCGTGGCCTCCTTAACTCCTACACCTTCAGCTGGTTGCCTCACCTCCCCTGCTGCCCTGGCTGACCATCATGTGTACCCTTGCATATCTACCACCTTCAGCTGATCAGCTGAGCCCTCGAGGTCTCTGGATCCTCTGCCACTTCCAACCTCAGATGAAATGCCGGCCTTCAGGGCATGGGGTCTGCTTCCCTGGTGGTGGCTGCAGGGGACATGCAATGCAATCCTGAAATCTTGGGAACTCACTCCCTTCAGAGTAAACTTGCACCAAAGGATGGCAGTGATTGAGACGGGGAGGGAGTCAGGTCAGGAAATTCCTCTCCATCCTTCCTGATGATGGATAGTTTCAAGGCACAGGCTCTTTCTGGAGCTGGTCTGTAGGCTTCCTGCGCTGCTGAGCAGAAACACCTGCCACATCTACAGCTCTGCCTCTGAACTGCTCATCGTCGATCTGTATCCCACATTGATCAGGCACCACCTTGTACTGCTTCCCATCCTTTTCTTCCTCACTCCCTTTGCCTTCATTCTCTCTGCCCTGGGATTTCGCCACAAAATAAAACATCAGCATTTATTCTCTGTCCCAGGATCTGTTCCCTAGGAACCCAGAGCTAAGGTAGCTTGGTTAAAACATTCCCAAAGATTTTAAATGGGTTTGGTTGATATTCTCAATCCATCCAATTTCTAGAGCACTGAAGTATGAGGGTATTAGCTGGGAAACCAGGACCAAGAGTGAGACAAGAAACAAAACAAAGCAAAAAAACAAGCAAACAACACTTAGCTGAGAGTCTGGATGACTAAGCCCCAGCCTTGGATTTCCTAGCTGTGATTTCGGTGCATTTACTCCATGGCTCTGAGGCACAGTTTCCTTTCTTCTCAAGCTCCCAAGGATGTACTATAGATGTCAAAGATACTCTATTTAGGGAACTTTAATATCAAATATAGTATCATGTGAAATTGTTTGCCCAGTACTTATTACTCAACAATATTGTTTTTTCTTCCCATTTCCTGCAAACAAGGACATACTCTAGAATTAAGAAATATTCTTCTTTTTCATTATCCTGTTCATCATACCATCATCACTAACATTTAGAAAGAAGTGACATCCTAAATGAGATTTAATGGGAAATGCATAAATTATAAAATAGTAAACTAATTAGGCTGTTTCATTCAGTGGAGAATGTCTTCCTCTTTGTCTTAGGCTGATTTTGCCAATGTTTTCATGCTCCTTTCTTCCACCTTCTGTATAACTCTGGTTTCAACTCTTCCTGGTGCTGATAGCATTCATCTGTTCATTCATCATTTATTCATCAAGTGACTATTACATGTTAGGCACTGCATTTGGTACCAGGAACGAAACAGTGAACATAAACAGTACAGTCTCCACCCTTATGGGATTTAAGGCCCAATGGGAAGATATATATTTATTATAAAATTAAAAGAAAAATATGTGTAACAATGCAAGAAGTGTTCTGGAAGGGGCAGGCATGGCATGGTCAGGAGGGTGAGAGAAGACAGAGGGAGTGATAGATGAGAGGAAATCTGATGGATGATGGAGGAATGGGAGGGGAGAACACTGAGAGAAAACAGCCGATGCAGAGATCCCGAGGAAGGAGGGAACGTGGGAAACACGTGGGCTGAATGAAGAGCACTGTGGGTGCCTGGAGAACAGAATCTGAGGGGAGTGTGTCCTCCCACCAGCTAGGGAGGCAGCTACAGACACGAGCTCCCAGGGTATGTGGGCCACCTTAGGGACGTTTGTAATCTTGCTGGAAATAGGGGAAAGTCATGTAAGAGTCTAAACAGTGTGTGTGTGTGATGATTAGACTCTTTTAGGAGATCATTCTGGCTGCAGGGGCAATTGAGCATGATGCAGAGTAGAAGTGGAGGGGGTTACAGAGGCTGGCGGGGTGGAAGGGATGGGGAGTTATTGTTTAATGGGTACAGAGTTTGGGATGATAAAAATGTTCTAGAGGTTGACAGTGGTGATGGTTGCACAACACTGCCAATGTATTTAATGCCTCTGAATTATACACTTTAAAATGATTAAAATAGTCAATTTTATCTTACATGTATTTTATTACTCTAAAAAAGTTAAAGAGACTATGTGGATAAAAACCTAATAGGATTTTGTAATGATTCAAGTGGGTGACAATGGTATCTTGTCTTAGATTGTTGGATTGTGGAGGTAGAAGGAGGTGGACAGATCTAAAACGTACTTTTGGTGACTGGTGAATGGGACTTGGTATCTCAGAGATGGGCTAGCTATTCACCAAATCTATTCTTCTGTTCCTGGACACACAGCTGGACTGTATTTCCAGCCAAAGGAATAGAAGTGAGTGCAAGTACTGTGCACACTTCCACGAAGCCTGGCCCATACAACCAACAAGTAAGCAAATAAATACAAGCCCTT
This sequence comes from Hyperoodon ampullatus, assembly GCF_949752795.1. Taxonomy (NCBI): domain Eukaryota; kingdom Metazoa; phylum Chordata; class Mammalia; order Artiodactyla; family Ziphiidae; genus Hyperoodon; species Hyperoodon ampullatus. The sequence goes on along the minus strand of NC_136920.1, from coordinate 83,667,694 downwards.
CCCCCGCAAAAACCCTCATCTTTTTATGCCCATCTTTACTCTCTCCTCCAGGCAGCCGGCTGGATGTCTACGGCCAGAGTTGACACCGTCACCATGTTCTGAAGGGGGCAGAGCCTCAGTCAACTTTTATTCCTGAACGATGGCATGGAACCTGGCACTTGCCCTCCTCTACCTCCCAGGTAATTGGAATTTCTGAACAAGCAGTACCATTTTATCGTGTTAAGCCACTAAGATATTGAGGTCTGAGAAGCTGGGATTACCTCAGTTGGTATCTGTAATGGAATTAATGATGCCCCCCCAATTCATGTGTTGAAGCTCTACCCCCCCCCCATGTGACTGTTTGGAAGTGGGGCCTTTAAGGAGGTAGCTAAGGGTAAATGAGGTCATTGTGTAGGGCCCTGATCTGATAGGACTGGTACCCTTATAGGAAGAGGAGGGGACACCAGAGATCACTCTCTACACACAAACACAAACACACACACAAAGGGCCATGTGAGGACACAGCTGGAAGGCCATTTTTCTACAGGCCAGGAGGAGAGCTCCTGCAAAAACCAACCCTGCTGGCACCTTGATCTCAGACTTCCAGCCTCCAGAACTGTGTGAAAATGAATGTCTGCTGTTTAACCCTCCCAGCCTGTGGTATTTCATGAGGCAGCTTGAGGAGACTAAGGCAGCACTGTTGGCTAAAGCGACTGAGGAGAGAGGTCTCTAGAAGGATGGTGATGTTTCTGGTCCATGGAACTAGATCACGGTACTGCCAAACCCCAAGAGAGGGGACACTGGTGTGGGACGATGTGAGTTCAATTCTGGACATGGTTGACTTTGAGGTGCCCCTATGACATGCTGGAGAAAACATCAGGTCAGTCTATCGGCAAAGTGATGAAACACTGACCAGCCAAACTGAAATACGCTTTCTCTGGTGCTCAATTTAAACAGTTGTCTCTAATTGTTTTAAAGGTGTACATTCTGTCTCCCCTCAAGAATGAAACCTTCCTTGGAGTTTTCTTCTCCTCTGAATAGTTCTTAATGTATCATGAATATAACTGACATTCAATAAATAATTAGATAGGTTTACTGATTGTTTTTTTAAGGAGTGATTGTTGGTTTCCAGAGGATGTAGACCCACCCAGATCATCTTAGAATACTTAGGGTAAGACCAGACTAGTGGTTTAGCCATTCACCTGCCTCAACATTCCCCAGAGTATTCTTTTAATTAATAAAAAAGAAAACTCCATAATTTAATGGTGACTATTCTTAGTTGTCAGTGTCTTCTTTCTCCACTAAAAAAATATAAAAGTAGGGAACACTTCAGAATGAAAGAGGGATTCGATTTAATTCTATTCAGCAAACATTGTTGAGTGCTAGCAACCCCACTGCACATTTTAGGTGTTCAGGTTGGCACAAGCAATGTCTAACGCCAAGGACTTAGAATATAGTGGGAGGAAGTGTAAACATAACCCCACCAAAGGCAGACTTATGTTATCCTCCATCTGAAGCAAAGTGTCTAATACAGGTATGATCCTTGAGACATCACTGAATACGGTTTCACATGGCAGGTGTTAAATATTCAGTGTGGGAACAAGTGAAACAGTGGAGAGACTACAATATAAAACCATCTGTGGAAGAATAAAAAACGATATATATAGAAAATACATCATCCCAGAAATAAAAATCTAGAATTTTAGAGTGGGAATGAACTTCAGAGACCATTTACTTCTGCTCCCTTACTTTACAGAGCAAGAAACAGATCCAGGGAGGTTAATCCATGTGCCTCTGAGCATAAGTCATGGATACTGAAGTTGTTTTCTAGATCTTTCGACTCACCACATGGTGTTCTTATAATCACAGGATTATTTTCTACAAACGGATGCTGGCAACATGGCCCTACCTAAAGGTCCTACATAGCTCAGAAGAAACAGGATAGATCAGGGCCCCAGTACAGCTTTCAACACGTGAAGAAAGAGCAGGCTGGCCTGAAAACTTAGTTCAGCAAAGAGATGTGCTGAATTTGTCAAAAGAGAAAAGCTGAGGACAGGAAAGTGGGCTGAGTGGGAGACAGCTCAGGCAGCTGGCCAGAGGGCATGCTCTCTACCTCTTCCCCTAACTGGGGGCAAGGTGGCATTCCCGGAGACGTGGACAGGTCAAGGTAGGGGCCCGGTTGGATGACCACTGTCCTTGGAGCTGTGCCATTGACACCTGGTCCATCAGTCACTCCCATACATTACAGCCACACCCTCCTCTGTGGAAGCGCAGGGGCTGCACCCTCTCTTTTCTAGCTGTGTTCTGTGCAACCCAAAGTTCCTGAATCCAAAGAGAATCCTTTCACTGCTCAGAGGAGAACTTTGCATAATCATCATGTTTGCAGGCCAACAAGATGTAAATGTATGTAGATGTCCTGGCAATGCTGGCTGGTCCTCAGGCCCTCCCTGCTGCTGGAAGCAGGTGAACAGCCCTGCCTGGAGGGGTAGGACAAAAGGAGCAGAAGAGAGGAGGGGGAACAAGGGACAACTTTAGAAAGCAGTAAAGTGGGGAAAGGAGATGTAAGCATGGAAGGAGGGGAGAAATGACCCAGCAACAAACCCTGCTCAGCCAGCACCGGAGTGGCTTTGATTCATGGTAGCTGCAGCCCAGGGAACATTCACTGCCAGAGACAGAAAATCACTGCAGGGCAATAGTTTCTGAAGAAAATGGGAACATGTTCCAAACTGTATTATACCCAGAAATGATTTTCCCTTTCCTAACGTCGGAGAAGTCTGTAAACCCCTCTTGCTGCAGCCATAATGGGCACTTTGTAGCTGATGTTTCTGCTAGAAAGCTTCCAGGAACTTGCCCAGGTGGCTGGGTCACAGCTTTCTGGACTCCAGCAGATGGGAAATAGAAAGGCCTGGAGCCTGAGCACCGTGAGCACCCTGGAAACCTTCGGCAATTAGCAGGCCACCTCCAGCGAAAGGCAATGAAAACGCGGTGTGGGACGGTGGTGTGGGATGCAAGAACGTGCGGCCCCAGCACAAGAAGAGAGACGGGCCAGGCTGCAGTGGAGATAAGCACTGTCTCACCCACTCTTGACTCAGGAATTCACTTCCGGGCTATTGAGGAAGGAAGAACTGCTGGTGAGCACCAGACTCACAGGGAAGCTATATCTGTACAATATGAGATTGGAGTTGATTTGTGCACACACATGCCAACACCAATTTGTTCCCCTCCACTGAATATTTCCATCCATCTTATCGTCTGATACTTATTTGATTGCTCATTACATGCCAGACACATTTAATAAATATTTTTAGCATCTAATCTATGTGAGGCCCTACTTACCTGAGAGGTAAACGTTTGTGTCCGCAGGGAGGTGAAAAGTTTGTCCCTGACTTCACGGGGCTTATATTTTGGTGGGGAAATCAGATGTGTGACCAGTGAAGACAGCACAGTGTCACAGAGCTATACCCGGGCGGTGTGACCCTTGGAAGGTTCGAGCTCCTGTAACACCTCCAGGTCTTTGGAGGGGAGGCCCCCCAAACAGGGCAGGCATGGGTGGGGCACTGGGGGTGCTCTGAGAGGGAGGGAGAAGGGCCAGTCACCATCATTCTGTGCTTTCTGTGAGCAGCCGCCCACCCTGCATGCCCAGCAAAGCCTGAACCCAGAGACAGCTCTGAAGTACACGGTGTCTCTGGAGCTTCCAATGGGAGGCCAAGCTCTTCATTCGCGGATCAGTTCAGCCCAGCCTGGTCCCTCCGACCAAGGGGAGGCGGGGGCATGTGCCCCATCCGGGCTTCACACCTGCCCTTCTCAGTCAGCTAGTAGATGTGGACCTGGACCTGTCTAAGGAGAGGAAAGGCGACCGCGGGCCAGAGTGATGCCCACGTGATGGTGTACTTGTGGTGTCATCCCCTGCTGACCATGAATGTCCCTTGGAGACACATTATCCTAAATGGTGCTGAGGGCACTGTGGCTGAAGGAAGACAGGACTGGTGAGCACTGGGCTGGGGCCACTCCAGCGGGCACTGGGAAGCGAGGCAAGAATTCCCACCTCCGCTTTCCTCCTGCCTCTATCGGGACCTCACTTCAGGGCTGTCCCATCAGAGGCCCTTCGCCCCGCCTGGCACTTCTTCGAAGTGAGTATCCTGAGCTCCTGCAGACTGCCCCCTGGTCTTTCACAGAGCTATCCTTGGGCACCTTTTTAATGGCCTGACCTTAATTGCATTTTCTTGTATGTGCCATGGCAGTCAGTGTGCAGTTTAATAAAAGACTTTCAAGCTGCTGGACCCATTCTTCCCTCCCCACCTACATCTTATGTAGTAGAAGATTTTAAGCCTTATTTTTAAGGTGATTGATTTGGTGTGTTTTCCACTTTATTTCCTGCTGTGGGGACATTTTGTCTCGATGTGTGATCACTGTTTTTAAAGGGACTTTGATTTTCCTGTCCCCTCACTTTCCACCCTGCTGTTGCTGAACCAAGGGCTGGGAAGCTTTATTCCTCAAGTAGCTATTTTGCACTCTCTGATTCTGTTATGCGTCGTTGGTGCTCTGAATTAACCATGGCCAGGGCTCAGGGCCCTACATTTCACACTCCCATCGGTGGGGCATTTAAAGTGGGCACTTGGGGATGTGTGCACTTCAGCCAGACATTTCTTTTCTTTTCCCTTTTGAAACTGGAGCGTAGGCTTTTCTTATTTTATTTTGGATGTGACTGCAATAAGGGGATTCATTAGAAATGAAGCTATGCCTTTCAGTATACAGTAGTGGCCCCTTAAAGATGGGCTTTTAGAAATGTCTCTAAGATTTGCATATTTATGTGAGGATGTAAGGTTCTTAAAGAAAACAAACCTTTGATGATGATTTAGTGCTATTTCTCTTTTGACTCAAAGTTGTCTGATTAACGTCAATTCTCTATCAATAAGCATAACTCTAGATATTTTTCAGAAGTACCTTTTGGACATGAGACTATAAAATTATGACAACAATATAAAAATAGTTAAGAGAAGAATATTTAAAAATAATAAGAGTGACAAAACTTCAAGGATGGGGATATCGCACACATTCAGATATGTTCAGAAGATGCCATGGTTCTTCCATTATTATCCAAAAAGTCCAATAAAATTTATTAAAATATAAGGGGCCAGTGGCTATATTTTAATGTGAAAACTGTCTTAGGATGAGTAGAGTGTCCGGAGTTCTAAGTATTAATGAATCACCCCAGCATAACAGCTGTCATGCAAACTCAGAGGGTCGGCTCATTTCTAAAGTTAACCTAGCAGCTTAAAACAACAAACGAGGGCTTCCCTGGTGGCGCAGTGGTTGGGAGTCTGCCTGCCGATGCAGGGGACACGGGTTCGTGCCGCGGAGCGGCTGGGCCCGTGAGCCATGGCCGCTGGGCCTGCGCGTCCGGAGCCTGTGCTCCGCAGCGGGAGAGGCTACAGCAGTGAGAGGCCCGTGTACCGCAAAAAAAGAAAACAAAACAAAACAATTTTAGTATTTTCTATTGTACAGGACCTAGTATAGAGTGCTGTCCACTTAATGTAGAACAATCATAAGAAGGAGGTAGGACGGCCTTTATTTCCCAACATTTACAGATGAAGACTTTGAAACTAAGTAACTCATTTAAGGTCATACAACAAGTTGCCAAGCCAGGAGTTGAAGTTTTCATGCCTCTTACCTAGAGGCAGCCTGGTAAATGCATTTCGTTCTGTATGTGTTTGAATTAAGGCTTATGCTTATCAATAACACTGCCTTTTCTGTTGGATTAGCCTGGATATGATGGCACCTGGAAAACACAAGCCCAACCATGAGTCTGCAGAGATGGGATCAGTTCTCACTGGTATGGGGGGAGGTGGGAGGCAGGAGAGAGAGGGGATTAGGAGCCTTCCTGAGCCTGAGTTCCACACCAGTGACTGCATCAGTCTCTCCCTGCCTCGCGCGGAGGCCAGGCTGAGCGAGATGCAGCAAAGCGGCAGGGGAGCAGTGGAGAGAACCCCAGGGCGTCCTGGGCACAGAGGTGCTTGCACTGGAGCAGCCTGGCCATGGTTCCCCACGTCCCTGAGGGGAGGCATTCTGCATGCGCTGAGCCCTGGGCTGGGCTTCCCTGTCTCTTCTTCCCCTTCTTCTCAACCCCTCCCCACCTCCTCTGCTCCCTTGCCTCCCATCACATCCTCCATCTGTAGCTCTGGCCTTCTGCAGGCATCTTCAGTCTTCTACAAGCGTTCCCTTGTCACCTTTTCTTCTAAATCATCCTGGCCCAAGCCCCAGGCTCCTTCTCTCCACTTCCTTGGGCCACTTAGACTCCTATCAAGAGAAGCAGCAGGTGTCACACCACCGCCATGCCCCTCTCTTTCAATAAGCTCAGTGTGACCTGCTTTGGAGAGCTCTGTACCAAGAAGTGCAGTGGGCACTGTTCATAGTAAATTAAGTATAAAAATCTCTATCCTGACCCAAATATTGGCTGTTCACTCTGTATCTGAGGGAGGGCTGCCAAATTTCTTGTCCTGGAGCAACCTGCACCTTGAAAATGGCCAACATCTGGACTATTATTAGATCTCAGGCCACAGCAGGACCCTTGTAAACACTCCGTCCCATTTAGATGTCCCCTTTGGCATATCTGAGACACACAGGGTCTCTTCTGCCAACCTATAAATTCATCTAAAATCTGTGCTTCTCCCTGAAAAATTCTAATGACTGAAAGAGCCGATAACAATACTGTAATTCACGATTATCTCTACTATAAGATAGGGCTTATTCTTTTTCAATACTGACCTCAATTAAGGTGACATTATGAGGGCAGCCTTTCTGCAGCTCTGTTAATCACCATTCACACATCAAGCATAGGGAACTCCCCTCTGCTTTCAGCTACCAATGAACCAATAATAAAACTCCAGCTCCTGGGGGACACATGGCTCCCTTACCTAGGGATTTTAGATCACCCAGGTAGCTGTTATGTCGTTTCTGAGAGGGGAAAAAACCTATCTGAACAGAAACTAAGAAGGAATTAAGAAGATAATAAAGAAAAAAGTGAGAAGAAAGAGGAAGAATTGGAAGGAGGGTAAAAATCTCTATTCCAACAGAATCTTCTTCTAAAGCTGTTGATGATTAGGAGAGGATTAGGCAGCTCACATTCCAGCTATATTAAATTAAATCCCAGGCCCCTTTCCTCAGACACACACAGACCTGAGAACACCAATCCTATCATGACAAAATAGCCCTCGGGAAAAGGAATCCTCCTGGCAGTGTGCCATCCCGCTCTTATAAACTGTTAGCCATGGTAATGAACCAGTCCAAGAGGCATATTAATAATGACATGAAGAGACACATTTATTGTTGATTGTTGAGATGGTGGCAGATTTATTGCCAGCGTGCCAGGAGGGAGGGCCTGGCCCAGCAACGGTGCAATTAAAAACAAATTGAATACAGGGACAAAGAATCAATAATCTAACAGGGCAACTTTTCGTTTGCAAAATACAAATATAAATTAATTGACCTGAACACAGTTGCTAACTGGTCATTAATGTGTGCTTGCTGGCCAATCAGGGTGTGTCATTGATGCCATCATGTTGATTGCAGCAGGCTGGTGGTGGGGGGTGCCCTTTTAGCTGCCTGCCAAGCCTGCCCTCTGGGCCATCCTGTTTGGGGTGATTTCCAATGTCACTAGAAAACGTGGCTGTGTTGGATCTTTCCCCTGAAGCTCTAAGTTACAGAATTTTAAAAAAGGTTTAGCTAAGAACTTCTTTATTCAGTAGAAATAAATGCTTTTGGTGCCTGCCTGTATGGTGATCTGTCCTAAGCATGGGGAGAAGGTAATAAATCCAAGGTGGATGACACGCTTTGTGGTATGGTCTACAATAACTTCCAAATTAGAACATTTGCCATTATTTTCATGGATTAGTAACACTTAATATAAATTTGTTAAAGAGCTATCTATATGGTCTTGCCAATTCAGATTGCAATCCCTAACCTGTGACCATATTAAAAATGATAGAGCCAACTCTGGCTCTTGCTTTCAAGGAAAAATCTAGGTGTGGGAAAAAGTTAGATCCACCAATAGCTGAAATATGAAATGAAAAGTCACAGGTAGCATAAGGAAGTGCAGGTAAAGGTTTGGAATTCCAAAGAAAGCCTTTGGCTTTGGGGATTTAGCCACTCTAAAACTGTACTGTTCAATATGATAGCCACTAGCATGTGTGGCTATTTTTAATTAAATTAATTAAAATGAAATAATACTGACAATTCACTAGCCACATCTCTAGTTCTTTTTGGGGGGGCGGGGGTTCGCAGGCCTCTCACTGTTGCGGCCTCTCCTGTTGCAGTGCACAAGCTCCGGATGCACAGGCTCAGCGGCCATGGCTCACGGGCCCAGCCGCTCCGCGGCATGTGGGATCTTCCCGGACCGGGGCACGAACCCATGTCCCCTGCATCGGCAGGCGGACTCTCAACCACTGCGCCACTAGGGAAGCCCACATGTCTAGTTCTTAATAGCCCCTTATGGCTAATGGCTACCATGTCAGACAATGCAGATATAGGACACTTCCATCATCACAGAAAGTTCCATGGGACAGTCCTGCTCTAAAGTGTCTGTAGAACTTGGATATCCAGAGAAAAGAACATTCAAGACAGATAGATTGTTTGAGAAATGGAAAAGAATGCAGGGCACTGGGGGCGGAGGTTTTACAAGGACAAGCTTGGCTAAGTTCTGTGTAGGATATAAAAATGGAAGAATAGAAAGTAACAGTGAAAAAGGAGGTCTGACCTTGAACTGTTGAGCACTTGGAAAAGTGATCTAAGAGGTTTTGACTTACTGTATTCTCAAAAGGGAGTCATTGACATTACAAGCAGGAGGAAGTGACATGATCTGGTGCGTGCATCAGGAATATTTAGACAACAGTGTTAAAATGAATTATAAAGACCCAGAGACTGAGGACGGGGTAGCAATTAGGACGTGGCAGTGAAAAGCCACCAGAGTGTAAGATGCTGCACTTTTATGGTGTGGTTGTGGGAACAGAAAGAGAATGACTTTATTGGACATGACATCTGCTTTGATAGAGAAGCAAGAGAGAAAGAAAGTCAACGCTTAAGCCATCGTTTTATACAAGGCTGGTGTGTCCATGAATATAAATGTGAATTAAAAGAGGAGGAACAGGTTTTGGAGCAAAGAAAAGTCCAACGTGGGACACGGTGAACTATGTATGGGCCACCCACCTTGAGGAGTTCAGGAAAGAATCGGAAAGAAGAGACTAGAATTAGGGAAGACATTAAGAAGTAGACATGTAGATTTCAGAGTCACTGATGCAGACTTGATATTAACTCCAAGGAGGAAGTCATAATCACAAAGACACATAAAGTAGGAGGAGAGGAAAAGGTTTAAGGAGGACAGATCCTGACTGCAAAGATATTAGACTGAAGTCCTCTAAGCAGAGATAACCTGACAAGGCAAGCAGGCGCCCTGTAAATGCACAGGTGTGTCAGTCTGGCCTGAGACTTATTTAAAATGGAGGGAATGAAGAGGACATTCCACGCAGAGGCTAAGTGCTGGCTTTCCCTACAGACTAAGCAGAGCTTGAATCACGGCTCTGTACCTCTCAGCTCTTGACCTAGGGCAAGTTCCTCAGCCTCTCTGAGCCTCAGTTTCCTCATTCAAAAAATTAGTAAAATGCATCTCACCCTCTTGGGTTAATGGGGAAATAGAATTAGATCGTGTCTGTAAAGTGACTGCTATGCTTGGTACTCAAGCATGACAACCACGGTTTATAATTATTCTAAGACACATCTTTGACTGCTTTCCTTGTGATTATTTTACTTCACTTCTATTGCTCTTCAATTTCTGAACCTATAGAGGAGAATGATTAGTGAAGAGAATGATTAGTGAAGACAATAGTCAAAGGCTTTTTGATACCTTGATGAGAAGCCAAAGTAGGAATAAGTACAAATGATAGGTATTGGTGCTAAGACACTGTGTTTCAGGTAAAACTTGTTAACAAGGGGCTCACAACCAGGCTTTGGAATACAAGTCAGACTCTTCACATATGTGTCTACGTGCTGCATGTAGGAAAATGTCACCACTCTAAATTCACAGATTACTCTGATGCTAAGCCATGACTATAACTAAACCTGTGGGTGGTGAAGTTTGAAATCTTAGGTGGGATTCTGACTACATGAGGGTCATGATGAACTTTAAACTATTGGGAGAATTTATGAACATTTACTAACTTACCCTTCAAAAGTGTGACTGCTTCCCCTGCTGACAGCACTGGGAAAGCTCTCTTTGTATTTACTTGTGCTGTTGACAGATGAGGCTCTTAGGACACAAGCTGAGATCACCATGCAAATTGACTAGAACATAACAGGCATTTCATTTCCCCCTGCATCTCCACATCAGTTATGGTTTTGAGAACAGACTTCATGACTGTTCTGTTTATTTAGTTCTATTGCAAATAAGGCAAATGACAGCTCCAGACCCCACCACTTCTCTTTCTGGCTCCTGTATGTATCCCAAACCAGGTGCCAGGACTGACAGCACCATCTTGGATCATGCCAAGAGTCTCTGCTGAGGCCTCCAAGCAAGCTCATGCACTTTGATGCACCCACTCAAAGCCAGGAATCTCACAGTACTGTTGCCCTCTTGGCAGACAGGGTCAAAGCATCTTCAGCTCTGACTATGAGTCCATCAGATTTTGCGTTGGTCTCATTCAGCTTGGAACACTGTTAACTTTTGCTATTCCTATAATTAAAAGTTTATAAGTGTTAAAGGAGGAATTGAGCAGACATCGTCCAGCCCCTTACTAGAGGGAGGATGGACCTGCATATTTAATGGAGAGAAGGATGGAATTCCAGGGGCCACAAAAGAAGTAGTTATGAAAACTGCAAAAGCTGTGTGTGTGTGTGTGTGTGTGTGTGTGTGTGTGTGTGTGTTATAATTTTAGTTTCTAAGCAGAGCAGAACAAAGCCCCATATCTCTCCTCACAATAATGGGAGTAGAGGCTTGATAAAAGGAGAAATATTCTTTCGACAAAATGTGTTTCATACAGGGTTGTCAGCAACTAACTACACATGATGTCATGAAAGACATGATAACCTACAGTATTGGGGAGAGGTGAATACTACTTCGATTTCAGCTACAGGACATGTCAGATTCAGACAATGTCTGAGTAACACAATCTGAGGGAAGGGACAGGACAGTTGCACGGAGGGTGTGAGTGTGGGTCTCATTCCAACCCCGAAGCCAGGCTAGAGGGAGCCTGCAGGGGGACACCCTTCTTGTGAAGGATGACTCGTGAAGTGCCTTCCTCGGCTGGGTACAGAGGGCATTTTGAGGGCACCGACTTCAATCCTGATTCCTTCTAAGTTGTAATTGCTTTCTTAGTTTACCCAACCCTGAAATTAGGAATCTTAGTATTATATATACACCATCGGATGTGGGTTGTGGAGTTTACAAACATCACGTGAAGCAGGAAAGGAAAGGATGTCTTTCATATATATCTGTTAATAAACACACATACACACACACACACAGGATTAAGATTAAGGTGTGCATATGTGTACCTGAAGGAAATCAATTCCATTCAATTGTATTCTTCACCCCAGAATAAGAAGCCAGGAAGGGAACGTCCCAGAGACACAGGTCCGGGTGTGAGGAGCAGAGCTCAGGCTGGGGAGGGAGTTTTCTGACACCCAGTCTTGATCTTTTCCACATTCCCACCCTGCCTCTGTGAAGAGCAAGTGTGATTATAATTTAAAATAGAGGCCGAATAAATTAAATTTATTTCAGGTTGACTGCCTGCTTTTCTTTAGGCCCACAATTATGCATGTTAATTTAAATAATTATTTAAAGATTATTTGGGAAAAGAGGGGAAAATAGCAGAGAAAAAGAGGTGAGTAACAAAGGAAGGGTTAGAAATAGGTAGGTCCGGGCTTCCCTGGTGGCGCAGTGGTTGGGAACCCACCTGCCGATGCAGGGGACACGGCTTCGACCCTGGTCCGGGAAGATCCCACATGGTGCGGAGCAACTAAGCCCATGCGCCACAACTACTGAGCCTGCATTCTAGAGCCCACGAGCCACAACTACTGAGCCTGCACTCTAGAGCCCACGAGCCACAACTACTGAGCCCGTGAGCCACAACTACTGAAGCCCACGCACCTAGAGCCCATGCTCCACAACAAGAGAAGCCACCACAATGAGAAGCCTGTGCACCTCAACGAGGAGTAGCCCGCGCTCGCCACACTAGAGAAAGCCCACGCGCAGCAACGAAGACCCAATGCAGTCAAAAACAAGTAAATAAAATAAATACATTTATTTTTTTTAAAAAAGGAAATAGGTAGGTCCTTTCAAAAGTGTGTCCTGTGGGCAGGTGTGCCTCCCTTACCTGCTGGGATGCTCCACCAGGTGCCCGGCCCCCATCCACCCCAACCAGCCTTAGCCAGGCCCCCTCTACTCCACAACCAGCTTCTCAGGAACCACCCTTCTCAGTAGCACCTCAGAACTTCTATATTTTTTTCACAAATAGTAACATCCGCCTGCCCTTTTACTTAGCTATGAGTTAGCAATCTGGCCTGTGAACACAACACTGGGTCTAGAATTAAAACCCCTTCATTGGAGCACTACTGACAATCGTCAAGACATGGAAGCAACATAAATGTCTATCAACAGATGAATCGTTAAAGAAGATATGGTACATACATACAATGGAATATTAGCCATAAAAAAGAATGAAATAATGCCATTTGCGGCAACATGGATGGACCTAGAGATTATCATACTAAGGGAAGTAAGCCAGACACAGAGAAAGACAAATATCATATGATATCATTTATATGTGAAATCTTAAAAGAATGATACAAATGAACTTATAAACAAACAAAAATAGACTCACAGACACAGAAAACAAACTTATGGCTACCAAAGGGGAAGGGGGGGAATAAATCAGGGGGTTGGGATTAACGTATCCACACTACTATCTATAAAAGAGATAACCAATAAGGACCTATTGCATAGCACAGGGAACTCAATATTTTGTAATAACCTGTAAGGGAAAAACTGTATATGTATAACTGAATCACTTAGCTATACACCTGAAGCTAACACAACATTGTAAGTCAACTACTCAAGTAAAACTACAACTCCTGGTGTTAAGGGGTGCTTCACCACTTGCTAGCCAGTGTAAGTTGGACAAATCACGTCAGCTCTCTGAATCTCAGGTTCTTTTCTTGGAATGTGGTGATTTTCTGTTCTGTCTCCCAGGGCTTCAATGAAGAATAATCAGAAGAGATCATGCATGCAGAGGGCTTTAACTGTGTGTGTTTTGATAGCTTTTACCTAGAGACAAGCCTAGTGAAGGGAATTTAAACCTTTTAGTGGCTCTATCATCTTTGGGCAAGTTTTTACTCTTTCTGAGCTTCAGTTTTCTTATTTGTAAGATGTGACTATGGTGTAAACCTTTCAGGGATGTTGTGAGGATCAACTGAGATCAGTTTACACTCAATGTGCCCAGTGCAGAGGTTGGCTGACACTCAGTGAAACCTAGGGCTGGACTGGGTGGAGAATCAGACTTCTCTACCTGCTAAACTAAACCTTGGGTACCAAGTAGTCTCACCTGAACTGACTCCAGGCTCAAAGCCCCAAAGTCTTTGAAGACATAGAAATTGCATAGGCTTGTTCACATCATTCATCCTTTCTAGCCCTTTGCCTAAAATTGGGCTTAGCAAGAATAGTTTGCTCCAGAAAGGAAGTGTCTGGCAGTAAACAGATTTTTGGACTAGCCTAGAGAGCAGATAGAGATACCAACAGCCAAGGAGAAAGGATGCCAGGTCTTCCTGTCTATCGCTCCCTGACAGTGACAACTACTGTAACGATATCCATACATTCCAGAATGCTGAAGAGTTCATGACAATCAGAGTGACGATTAGATTCTGGATTCTCAAAGGGCCAGCGTTTTCAGTATGTACATAGGGGAAAGAGGTAACATTTAGAATGTGTGTCCCTGGAGGGATGAGCTACTGGTAAATTAATTATCTTCTTCTTTGCCTCTCCCTCAGTCTCTCTCCATCATCTTTTGGGGCTCTGGCACCCCACTCCTGCTCCCCCGCTGCTCATTTTCTTTCTTGAGTTTTGTCCACAATTTCTGCTAGTACAGTGAAATATCAGTAGCAGGAAAAAGAGGGAAAAAAGAAAGGATAACTGGCAAATTCCCATGGATCTAGATTAGAGGAATCACCTTGGACGTGGTTGGCAGTGGTGGGGGAGGGGTGGCCTATGCTGGAGGCACACTGTGCATGGAGTTGCATGGCTGGGGTACAGACCCAGCACAGCTGCTGACTCACAGGGCACCCTGGCCAGTCTCTTAACTTCTGTGAGCTGCAGTGATCTCATGCAAAATGGAGATAACAGTCACTGCCCTGAAGCCTCCCAGGGCTTGTTGTGAGGGTCACATGAGCCAAAGATTGTGACCAGTGCTGTAAAGTACTAAATAAACACACGGAAGTCATGCAATTGCTGTTAGAACATATCTCTTGGCTTGTCACATGGAAGACCTCATCCCTCTAAGGACCTTTTCCCAATTACTGGCCACTCCAAGTCATCTGGCCAGCCTGACTCATCCCCTGCCCCTATCTGCCTGAAGGGACTTTATGATCACTGCCTTCTTATGCCATTTCATTTGCTGTATCCATCTGTCCTGTGTTCATTTTACAAACATTTGCTGAATGCCTAGGAACCCTCAGACAGTGTGCTATGTGCTGGAGCTCCTGCTGTTCTCAAGTAGGAAGAGTTAATCTCACAAAACTTACCTCCTCTCATGCTAGTAAATTCACGATAAATCTCAAACAAACCCCTTCTTGTCTTGAGTTACACCTGTTTCTTGGTTCTATAACACCTGTGTAATGTCTGTGTTTTCTTTATCCCTAAAGCTCACAAGCCTAACACTTTCCTCTCCCAGCGGCTCAGGATCCTAACTCTGCAATCACTAGTGGGAACATCTAACATTTCCCCAAACTCAAAAAGGGAGGTGATATCCTTTTAATTCTTCCTATTTCAAGATATTGGGATTAATCCTCTCAATTTCCCTTGGATGATACCTCTTGAAGGAAGCTTCTCCATTCCTACAGGGAGACCCACAATCTGCTGTCCTCACACCTTCTGAGTGATGGGCATGACCTCTTGCCCATCCCATGCCTCCATCTCCTTTATGGCACTCCCTCCCACACAGGGCTGCCAGATTGGTTTTCCTGCCCTGACTAATCTGAGCCCCTTGTTCTGGATTTCCTTAACACCTCGGTACACAGTCACAGCCTCACCGTCACACACCAGGGACACAGTCACAGCCTCACCGTCACGCACCAGGGACACAGTCACAGCCTCACCGTCACGCACCAGGAACACAGTCACAGCCTCACCGTCACACACCAGGGACACAGTCACAGCCTCACCATCACGTGGCACCTTAAAGTTATCCCTTCAGTGGCCAAGATGTACCTTGGGGACCAGTGATGCTATTTTAACAAAAGCAGCTTCTTCCCTTAAAGAGAAGGACTAGGAAACTAATCCCATCAGATATGTAGAAAGGCCTTATAAACCAGGAAAGGACAGGCTTTGAGGTAGTGTTAGAGCAGCTCTCACTTACTCACTTTGCAGGAGGAGGGAGCAACAAAGCCTAGACCCGTGGGATTGCCCTTCTGCTAATGACACTTGTCTGGCAGAGGTGATGAGATTGTAACATTCTCAAATGGACAGAAGATAAATACCACACACACACACACACACACACACACACACACACATATGCAGATAGACAAGTTGCAGCTTGGAAATTTTTCAGTTTTTCTCATTGCAAAATCAATACCCATCAGCAGTTTGAAATTAAAGGCAGGATTAGACCTCAGTTTTATACATGCCTTATTGTATTCCAAAAGCTTTCTACTCGGTCAGATAAATCTTCTTTAAGAGGATTAGGAAACTTTCATTATCTTTAACCTGAACTAACACTAAGTCTGAAAAATTAATCTATAGACTGGACAAAAGCCGATAGCTGCTGGGAAAGAGGAGACTTCTGGGCTTTTTTCTAATTGAGCCGCAGGGTCTCAGCTTCCACCCACTGGAAACTCAACTGATTCCCAAAGGAAGAACAGCTCCCTGAGCTCCTTATTTTAGCCTCTCAGTAAATGTAAAGCCCAGTCTGCTAAGGTTTCCAAGAGGAGGTGCTCCCCTTCCTCCTCTGCCCTCCTGATCTTCGCATTGGATTGCCTGGAGCTACAGAAGTTGCTTGGCCTAAAGCGTGGAGACTTGAGGACGTCACCTCTGGGATGAAGGGCTCCACTGCCCTGCTTCTTGCCTCTTCCCAGAGTCTTTCTGACCCAAAGCTCTGAGGCCCCACTGGCTTTCACATCCAGCCCCAGGAATTACTCCAAGCTTTTTACGAAGAACATATCCCTGAAGCTCTGTGCCACAAGCCCTTTATGGCCTGTATTGGCTTCGACACGCTTACACAGTCTGTCTTCTTCCCTGAAAAGTGATAGCCTTGCTCTGCTTGAGTCTGTTTCTGTAAAGGGCCTGACAGTTCTTTTTTTTCTTTCAGTGACGAATTTCCTGAATTTGAAGATAACGCTGTTGTCAAGGCCACGGAGGCGCCACGGAGGCGTCACTTCCCATGCCGAGAATTTCTGCTCCTCTGGAGCCAAGCCCAGGTGGCAGGCGGGTGGTGAGAGCTTGAGTTCCCTTGTTTTCTGCAGACATCCCCGCTCATCTCAGGCGACTGATCCCAGTGAGGGTCTCCACCAGCCTCTGAGGAGAAGCATCAGCCGTGACACTTGTCTTTATCTCCAGATGGCAGGCCGTCTTGTAGCTTCCAAGCAGATCATCCCCAAGCCATACCCCTAGTGGGACATGGATGGAGAACAGACACAGCGGAGCACGGGTGTCCTCGTGTAGCAGGCAGATGTGGGAGTCTGGGAGCGTGTGGCTGAGAGAAGGGCTTAGAGGTTGAACGGAGGCGATGTTTCAGCACTATGGCAGCACCAGGGCTGGGAGCCAGGGCTGTAGCAGACAGACCTCTGGTCCAGCTCAGGCCATTACCACGGTGGGCAGAGCCAAAGCCTCAGATGCTCTGCTAGCAAAGAGCTGTTCCAGACAAAAGAAAAGAATGGCCACCTTGATTTGCACACGTGACCAAAGCATGAAAAGACTCTAACCCCTACTCAAACTTCCCATGAAAGCATCTGAAATGAGCAAAATTATATTTCTTAGAAAGGCAGGAATGAGGGAATCCATATTAGCTAAGCAAGAATACCATACACATTTCAGAAACTGAAAAAAAAAATAAAACCCATTGGATCAACTGCAGATGGGATCTGATAAAAGGCAGTTACTGACACTAAGTCACACACAGGGACTCTTTCTGAGCTCAAGGCATGGCTACAAGACATCAGCATAGGGGACACTGAGAAAGGTCCACTCAAACCTCTCCTTTGGTGGAGGAAGGATATGTCATAGGGGGATGGGAGCTAATCTGCTCAGCACCTCATTGCTACCATGAGTGGATACCTGATAGAAATTGCTTTACATAGTGATGGGGGTGTTGGTAGGGGGCAGTTCGACATAAGGTCATTTGTAGAGCTGCCTTGTTTTAAGATGGTTCCCCAATTCTCTTGACTGCTCTCTGCATGAGTTTTTAATTCTTAACACTTAATAGTTGATATCTGAGATTCTGACATTTCTTCAACCCCATTTTTCTCTTACAAAGTAAAATTCAAATGAAAAACTCTTAACTACTATGCCTGGGTTATACTAATTCAGACTTTTACGGGAGAATGGGAGAGAATGTTAGGGATTCCCCCCTTTCAATTATATAGATTTATTTCCAACATAGACCTGGAGATAACATTTTGACTAATATCCCTCTTGACCTCAACACCGTTGTGGGGCTAAAAGGGTGTACACGGACTCAGCAGCAATGCCAGACAACACTCAGAACCCCTCTGGTACAGACACAACCACCAGCTATGCAAGAACAGTCATATGTCACATGATTTCACATCAATATTATTAACCTTTTATCATGAAATAAGCCTCTGAACAATAAAAGGCGCGGA
The DNA here is from genome assembly GCF_949752795.1 of Hyperoodon ampullatus. NCBI lineage: Eukaryota > Metazoa > Chordata > Mammalia > Artiodactyla > Ziphiidae > Hyperoodon > Hyperoodon ampullatus. The sequence continues at coordinate 83,649,637 of NC_136920.1, read as the reverse complement.
GAGTAGTACCATATCCATTTCTTAATATATCTTTTCCCAACTCCAGAGTGCTAAGTAACTAATATCTATATAATATAATATAGTATAACATAATAGATATTTCTAATATATCTTTTCCCAACTCCAGAAAGCTCAACCAGCTCAAACATGCCAAACAACCTATTAATGAGACCAGAAGGACCAGAGAGAAAATGGAGAAATTCTGTAAAGATACTCAGTAGTTAGTCAAGACCCCAGCAGGTGGAAGGAATCCAGGACAGACACTCAGTCTCCGGATTCTACAGAGGAAACGGCCTTTTGTGTCTTTCTACAGGAGTAGAAGGACAAGCTGAGATCATGCTTCCCCTGCATCACTGAGGGGAACGTGAGCCCCCTGGCCAGGCCGCCTACCTTGCACGATGAGGTGCACCCGGGAGGTCTTGGGGTGGTTGTCCGTCTGCACGGAGCAGGTGTACGGGCCCTCGTCGTACACATCCACGTTCTGGATCATGATGCTGTACTGGGTTGGCGTGTTAACCAGGATGATCACGCGAGGGTCTATGGACCACTTGTCGTTCCCGGCATAGAGGATGGTGCTGCGGTTCAGCCAGGCCACCCGGGTGACCCGGTCATCTATGGTACACCTGTGAGTGAGGGCCGGGGAGGGGAGGGAGGGAGAGAGTGTTCAGAGATTCTGTTATAAACACAGCTGTTGTCATTCAAGGGGTAAATGAAATAACATAGCCCAGTGCTAAAGGGAATGAATTATTGATAAAACCTCCTAAACAGAGGGAAACAGTGGCCTGAATCCTCCTGAAGAACCGATGCTACAAAATCATTTCTATTTGATTTAGGAGCATATTATGTGAATATCTTTGCTGTATATTTGCTTTCCATCTTATTTTTTCCCTTAGGCTTCTATGAAAATTAGTTTATATTTCTCGAGCACAGTTACCACCTTGTGGGAGAAGTGGCCCAGGGCCAGAGGGGAGACGGAGTGCATCAGTATTTCAAGTAGGTCACAGATAATCCACACAGCAAATGCTTAACTTGTTGTTAAGTCAAAACTTGGACATATTTACCTCCAGACCTCCCTCGTGTCCATCATCTCCTGTACCCCTAAGCCGCCCAAAGCCCTCCAACTGCAATTGATATCACAGAGTCTGGAAAGTCATGGTACAATGCCAGCAGTCTTTGAGGCAGTCATGGCTACCTCTTAAGATTTCAGGAGAGGGAAGGAGAAAGTGGCTAAGCAGACCACTACCCCACATACCCTAACCTACTCTTCCCAACGGTCAGAGGCTATGAATGGAGGCTACGAGCAAATGGAATTTGCTTGTCGGTGTGTATGACCTGCAGGTTATCAGGTTTAATGCAGAAATAGATACAATAGCCAGGACATGGAAGCAACCTAAATGTCCATTGACAGAGGAATGGATAAAGAAGATGTGGTATGCACATACAATGGAATATTACTCAGCCATAAAAAAGAATGATATAACGCCATTTGCAGCAACGTGGATGGACCTAGAGATTATCATATTGGATTGGCCAAAAAGTTCATTTGGTTAGTGAATTTACATTGTTCGATAAAATTCTTGGTGAAAATGAAAAATATATCTTTTATTTTTACTTAAAACCGAATGAACTTTTTGGCCAAACCAATACCAAGTGAAGTAAGCCAGACAGAGAAGGCAAATATAAGATATCATTTATATGTGGAATCTAAAAAAATGATACAAATGAACTTATTTACAAAACAGAAACAGACTCACAGAAAACAAACTTATGGCTACCAAAGGGGAAAGGGGGGGATAAATTAGGAATCTGCGTGTAACATATACATGCTATTATATATCAAATATATAAACAACAGGGACCTACTGTATAGCACAGGGAACTATTTATTTATTTATTTATTTATTTATTTTACAACTTTATTGGAGTATAATTGCTTCACAATGGTGTGTTAGTTTCTGCTTTATAACAAAGTGAATCAGTCATACATATACATATGTTCCCATATCCCTTCCCTCTTGCGTCTCCCTCCCTCCCACCCTCCCTATCCCACCCCTCCAGGCGGTCACCAAGCACCGAGCTGATCTCTAGCACAGGGAACTACACTCAGTATTTTTTAGTAACCTATAAGGGAAAAGAATCTGAAAAAAATACATACGTATGTATAGCTGAATCATTTTGCTGTACGCCTGAAACTAAAACAACATTGTAAATCAACTTCACTTCAATAAGGAATAAATTAATTTAAGAAATAAAAGAAAAACTAAGGTCATCTTGTCTCCTCCACATCCTTGGGGCCCTAGCTTCACTTTCTGTGCATTTTTATTCCTTCTACAGCAACTGTCTATTTCCCTTATGTGGACTAAAGCCTTAATGGGCCCTCTCTGCTCCCCACTTTCGAAAGCATTTCTTAGGAAAAAAAATATGATAAACACATTCATTCACTCTCAGTTGCAAATCACTGATACGAATTAACTTGCCAACTTTCTTAATAACAGCTGTATTTCCATGAAGATTAAATCCCTGTTTGAATGACTCCTAAAGGTTAAATTCCTACTGTACAGTGTGGCCAGCCTGGAAGTAGATGGTAAACTGGACAGAATGAAGGGTGTTGTCTCCCAGACCCTGGAACCACACACACCCAGGTGATAGTGCAGACAATATGCTTGCTTTTATTTTGGTCAATTACGTAACCCTTTGCACATTTTAAGTTGACATAATATTTTTAAAGTTTAGGTAATAGTTGCAAAGGATGCATTTTTGGTCTGTGGAGATTATTCACATTTTAAAATTAAAATGTCATAATGTTCCTTTATATATATCTCTATACGAATTTAAATACCATAGCAATTTGATACTCATGATTGTCTACTTTAAAAATTCATGAACAAGCCCTTTTTTAACAGTCATAAGATGTGCATTGCTCCTTTTCTAAACTTGAACTTGTGTATCTATTATATATCCTCTGCAGGATTTTATCCTGATATAATATTTCAAGCATATTTTATGCTTGAAAATCTTTTATTGATCAGCTATCATATTTATTTGCAACAATATATATAAAGTATAGAGATTGAAATTTAAATTTCTTTCATGCTCTGTGACCGTAAAGCTCTGAATAATATTTTCTTTTAGAATGAGTTATCATTACAAGGATAATATTGATAAAATAACATAAATATACTATACATGTGGTTAAGTAATAATTAAACATAAGAAGTAAACTTTTACTGGAAATATAGCTCTCAATGGGATAGATGAGGCTTTTCTGTTTATTATACCATCGATAAATATCATTATACTAGAATGAGAGCTCAGGATCAATTCTATTCCTATTTTGCTTTGAAAAAAAACCAAGTTCGCATAAGCAAGGAGATAGAAATGAAAACCTTGTATAGCAATGTCACTCAATTCTTTGAACCTCTTCCAAGATATATGCCAAAAACCACATAGTAATATAGCTTCAAAAATTATTTTAATGATCTCACAGCTGACAATTCAATTAATTCCTCCTTCAATTTCTTTTAAAGCAATGAATTGGAAAATACCTGACTTGCAAAGGGCTTTGTAACCCAGTATTAAATTCATTCAATTTCTCAGTATCTGGACAGTATACTGCTAACATTTTACTAGGCCTTATCAAATGACTATTAAAGATGTGTTATTCTGTCACTTAGAAGCACTTTGTTTAACCCAATTCGCTGAGAAAGGTGGGGAAAATTGAAATACTGTTTATTTTAATACGCCAAATCACCCTGCCCTCTGTCAGAAAACATCTCTATCTCTCTGGATTCTAATTCCAAGATAGAGAAGGTACCAGTTTTGCCATGACTTTATTACTGAAGAAAAACTGTGCCATTTCCTTCAGGACTTCTCTGCTTTACTTTGGTGGGACTCTCCCTCAAGACTGATACTCTGTTTGATGACAGATTGATAATAGTGGTGGAGGTAACAATGAAAGTAAAGGAACATTCTTTCCCAGACAATTAAAGTGGGATCAATCAGAAAGGACAACCAGAACTACAACTCAAACACAGGTCTTTCTCAGGCAGATCCATTTTAGGACATTTTAGATCTTGAAAATGTACTTCTTTAGATACATTTCCTTGTGTAAGACCTACAACTGCAGGTTGGGGGTGAATTGCACCAGTTCAAATTGCTGCAGGGTCTGGTAGGGGCTGACTTTGAGGCAGGACAGTCCAAATCTACCCTCTGGGCGGCACAATGCCCTGCCACACAGCCCTTGGAAAGCCTTGTGTACCCCTCGGTGGACGTACCCCGGATGGATGACTAAGGTTCAATTCACCTTCTCTCAAGCCTGGGCCTCATTAGTGGGAATCGAAAACACATAGAGGGAAGTAAGTCCATCTCTCTAATGGGGTAGAGCTGCTTCACTGAGTCTACACAACCCTAGAACCTAACAGATGACAAAGACACTTAGCAGAAGGATTCTGTCAGTTGAGGACAGTTATCTGCCTCTTAACGCTTCTGTGCCTCAGAAGAATGCATCCTTTCAGGGCTTCTCGCTTTCCTCCATCACGAGAGGGCCCTTTCACCGTCCTCTGAACAGCAGGAAGAAGAGCTCAGAAAAGGACTTAACATTATGTTTAAGTATTGCTCCAAACCCCGCTCCTGCCCTGCTGGCTGTGGCTACGTCTTGGACTCTCTTTAACCAGAAGCCCACGAAGGAGGGTTTTTAATGTTAAATAAGGGGAAGCCAAGAGGAAAGTTAAGAAATATTAATGACAGCTTTCCAATTTCTTGAAAACCCTTTCAGATATTTAAAATTCGTACATTCCAAGCTAACCCTGCCTACTGGCCCAAATAAAATAGAACTCATGGCACCTCTACTGGAACGTCTACAATTACACAGTGAGTTTTCTGTGCCCAGCACAGTTTAAGAACCTTCCATATATTAAATCACTTGATCCCATGGCTACCCTTTGAGAGACGCTCTATCACTGTCCACATTGTACAATGAGGAACAGACAGAGCGGTTCAGGTCTCCTAACATCCAAGGCTGGCACCATTGTAACCGAGCAGGACCCCATGGGGCCTTCCTAGGACAGGCCTTCCCCCAGATCCTCTGCTTTGCTTCTCTCTGAAGTACCTAGATAATAGTGTTTGATGCACATTTCCTGAGTTGTTTTGCAGATGTAAACCTATCCCCCTCCAACAAATGGAAGATGTTAACTCCTTGGCAACCTTGAGCCCATAGCACCAGGCCTCCTGGAGCCTAAGGACAGATAATGTGAATCCCTGTGACACCACCCTGCTGCCTCACCATCAGACAGTCGGAGAACTGTGCACAAGCTGATCATAAACTTTTCTCTGCTCCAAACTCCGAAGTTTCAGTTTGTTTGGCCTCACTGTGTGCTGGGCACATGATCTTGTGTCAACATCATCAGGCAGGGGATTCAAACCTGGGCAGCCTGGCACGGGGGTCCCTGTACTTCAGGGTTTCTTCTTAATGATAATAATAAAAACAAGGGCTTGTGGTTTGAGAACCCAAGTTATTAGGCCAGCCAGAATTTCCCTCAAAGTTATGGTACTTATTTAATCTTCTCATAAGCGACACAACAGCTTTGGGGAACAGGAAGAATACTTGGAAGTGATTTTTTCACATCCATAAACCACCTCTAGCTATGTGTGAGGAGAGGTGTGGAGATAAGAATAAAGAATAAAGAGTAAGGGAGCTCAGGGGAAGATGGAGGAAGAGTAAGATGCAGAGATCACCTTCTTCCCCACAGATACACCAGAAATTCATCTACACGTGGAACAACTGCTACAGAACACCCACTGAATGCTGGCAGAAGACCTCAGACCCCCCAAGAGGCAAGAAACTCCCCACGTACATGGGTAGGGCAAAAGAAAAAAGAATAAACAGAGACAAAAGGATAGGGACGGGACCTGCACCAGTGGGAGGGAGCAGTGAAGGCGGAAAGGTTTCCACACACTAGGAAGCCCCTTCGCGGGTGGAGACTGTGGGTGGCGGAGGGGGGAGCTTCGGAGCTGTGGAGGAGAGCTCAGCCACAGGGGTGCGGAGGGCAAAGCGGAGAGATTCCCGCACAGAGGATCGGTGCCAACCGGCACTCACCAGCCCGAGAGGCTTGTCTGCTCACCCACCGGGGCGGGCGGGGGCTGCGAGTGGAGGCTCAGGCTTCCGTCAGAGCGCAGGGAGAGGACTGGGGTTGGCGGCGTGAACACAGCCTGAAGGGGTTAGTGTGCCATGGCTGGACGGGAGGGAGTCAGAGAAAAAGTCTGGACCTGCTGAAGAGGCAAGAGACTTTTTCTTCCCTCTTTGTTTCCTGGTGCGCGAGGAGAGGGGATTAAGAGCGCTGCTTAAAGGAGCTCCAGAGACGGGCGCGAGCCACGGCTAAAAGTGCGGACCCCAGAGACGGGCGTGGGACCATGGGGCTACTGCTGCCGCTGCAAAGAAGCCTGGGTGGGAGCACAGGTGACTGTCCACGCCCCCTTTCTGGGGAGCCTGTGCAGCCCGTCACTGCCGGGGTCCCGGGATCCAGGGATGGCTTCCCCGGGGGAGCACACAGCACCCCACGGGCTGGTACAACGTCACGCTGGCCTCTGCCGCCGCAGGCTCGCCCCGCCTCCGTACCCCTCCATCCCCCCCGGCCTGAGTGAGCCAGAGTCACCGAAGCAGCTGCTCCTTTAACCCCGTCCTGTCTGAGCGAAGAACAAACGCCCTCTGGTGACCTACACGCAGAGGCGGGGCCAAATCCAAAGCTGAGACCTGGGAGCTGTGAGAATAAAGAAGAGAAAGGGAAATCTCTCCCAGCAGCCTCAAGACCAGCAGATTAAAGCTCCACAATCAACTTGATGTACCCTGCATCTGTGGAATACATGAATAGAAAACGAATCATCCCAAATTGAGGAGGTGTACTTTGAGAACAAGATTTATGATGTTTTCCTCTTTTCCTCTTTTTGTGAGTATGTATGTGTAGGCTTCCATGTGAGATTTTGTCTGTATAGCTTTGCTTTCACCATTTGTCCCAAGGTTCTATCCGTCCATTTTCTTAAAATTTTTTTTAATAATTATTTTGTATTTTAATAACTTTACTATATTTTATCATACTTTATTCTATTTTACTTTATCTTCTCTTTCTTTTTTCCTACCTTCCCTCCTTCCTCCCTCCCTCCCGCCTTTCTTTCTTTCTTTCTTCCTTTCTACTTCTACTAATTGTTTCTTTCTATTTTTTCTCCCTTTTATTCTGAGCCATGTGGATGAAAGGCTCTTGGTGCTGCAGCCAGGAGTCAGTGCTGTGCCTCTGAGGTGGGAGAGCCAACTTCAGGACACTGGTCCACAAGAGACCTCCCAGCTCCACATAATATCAAATGGTGAGAATCTCCCAGAGATCTCCATCTCAACACCAGCACCCAGCTTCACTCAACGACCAGCAAGAGACAGTGCTGGACACCCTATGCCAAACAACTAGCAAGACAGGATCACAACACCACCCATTAGCAGAGAGGCTGCCTAAAATCATAATAAGGCCACAGACACCACAAAACACACCACCAGAAGTGGACCAGTCCACCACAAAGACAAGATCCAGTCTCATCCACCAGAACACAGGCACTAGTCCCCTCCACAAGGAAGACTACACAACACACTGAAACAACCTTAGCCACTGGGGACAGACACCAAAAACAACGGGAACTACAAACCTGCAGCCTGCAAAAAGGAGACCCCAAACACAGTAAGATAAGCAAAATGAAAAAACAGGAAAACACCCAGGAGGTGAAGGAGCAAGATAAAAACCCACCAGACCTAACAAATGGAGAGGAAATAGGCAGTCTATCTGAAAAAGAATTCAGAATAATGATAGTGAAGATGATCCAAAATCTTGGAAATAGAATAGACAGACTGCAAGAAACAGCTAACAAGGACCTAAAAGAACTAAAGATGAAACAAGCAACGATTAAAAACACAACAAATGAAATGAAAAATACTCTAGATGGGATCAGTGGCAGAATAACTGAGGCAGAAGAATGGATAAGTGACGAGGAAGATAAAATAGTGGAAATAACTGCTGCAGAGCAGTATAAAGAAAAAAGAATGAAAAGAACTGAGGACAGTCTCAGAGACCTCTGGGACAACATTAAATGCACGAAAAATTGAATTATAGGGGTTCCAGAAGAAGAAGAGAAAAAGAAAGGGACTGAGAAAACATTTGAAGAAATTATAGTTGAAAACTTCCCTAATATGGGAAAGGAAATAGTTTATCAAGTCCAGGAGGCATAGAGAGTCCTATACAGAATAAATCGAAGGAGAAATACGCCAAGACACATATTAATCAAACTGTCAAAAATTAAACACAAAGAAAACATATTAAAAGCAGCAAGGGAAAAACAACAAATAACACACAAGGGAATCCCCAGAAGATGAACAGCTGATCTTTCAAAAGAAACTCTACAAGCTAGAAGGGACTGGCAGGACATATTTAAAGTGATGAAGGAGAAAAACCTGCAACCAAGATTACTCTATGCAGCAAGGATCTCATTCTGATTTGGTGGAGAAATTAAAACCTTTACAGATAAGCAAAAGCTGAGAGAGTTCAGCACCACCAAACCAGCTTTACAACAAATGCTAAAGGAACTTCTCTAGGCAAGAAACACAACAGAAGGAAAAGACCTATAATAATGAACCCCAAAAAATTAAGAAAATGGGAATAGGAACATACATATCGATAATTACCTTAAATGTAAATGGATTAAATGCTCCCATCAAAAGACACAGATTGGCTGAATGGATACGAAAACAAGACCCATATATATGCTGTCTACAAGAGACCCACTTCAGACCTAGAGACACATACAGATTGAAAGTAAGGGGATGGAAAAAGATATTCCATGCAAATGGAAATTAAAAGAAAGCTGGAGTAGCAATTCTCATATCAGACAAAATAGACTTTAAAATAAAGACTATTAGAAAAGACAAAGAGGACACTACATTATGATCAAGGGATCGATCCAAGAAGAAGATATAACAATTGTAAATATTTATGCACCCAACAGAGGAGCACCTCAATATATAAGGCAAATACTAACAGCCATAATAGGGGAAATCGACAATAACAGAATCATAGTAGGGGATTTCAACACCCCACTTTCACCAATGGACAGATCATCCAAAATGAAAATAAATAAGGAAACACAAGCTTTAAATGATACATTAAACAAGATGGACTTAATTGATATTTATAAGACATTCCATCCAAAAACAACAGAATACACATTTTTCTCAAGTGTTCATGGAACGTTCTCCAGGATAGATCATATCTTGGATCACAAATCAAGCCTTGGTAAATTTAAGAAAATTGAAATTGTATCAAGTATCTTTTATGACCACAATGCTATGAGACTAGACATCAATTACAGGAAAAGATCTGTAAGAAATACAAAGACATGGAGGCTAAACAATACACTACTTAATAACGAAGTCATCACTGAAGAAATCAAAGAGGAAATTAAAAAATACCTAGAAACAAATGACAATGGAGACACGACGACCCAAAACCTATGGGATGCAGCAAAAGCAGTTCTAAGAGGGAAGTTTGTAGCAATACAATGCCACCTTAAGAAACAGGAAACATCTCGATTAAACAACCTGACCTTGCACCTAAAGCAATTAGAGAAAAAATAACAAAAACCCCCCAAATTTATCAGAAGGAAAGAAATCATAAAAATCAGATCAGAAATAAAAGAAAAAGAAATGAAGGAAACAATAAAAAAGATCAATATAACTAAAAGCTGGTTCTTTGAGAAGATAAACAAAATTGATAAACCATTAGCCAGACTCATCAAGGAAAAAAGGGAGAACACTCAAATCAATAGAATTAGAAATGAAAAAGGAGAAGTAACAACTGACACTGCAGAAATACAAAAGATCATGAGAGGTTACTACAAGCAACTCTATGCCAATAAAATGGACAACCTGGAAGAAATGGACAAATTCTTAGAAATGCACAACCTGCCAAGACTGAATCAGGAAGAAATAGAAAATATGAACAGACCAATCACAAGCACTGAAATTGAAACTGTGATTAAAAATCTCCCAACAAACAAAAGCCCAGGACCAGATGGCTTCACAGGCAAATTCTATCAAACATTTAGAGAAGAGTTAACACCTATCCTTATCAAACTCTTCCAAATATAGCAGAGGGAGGAACACTCCCAAACTCATTCTATGAGGCCACCATCACCTTGATACCAAAACCAGACAAGGATGTCACAAAGAAAGAAAACTACAGGCCAATATCACTGATGAACACAGATGAAAAAATCCTCAACAAAATACTACCAAACAGAATCCAACAGCACATGGAAATGATCATACACAATGATCAAGTGGGATTTATTCCAGGAATGCAAGGATTCTTCAATATATGCAAATCAATCAACGTGATGCACCATATTAACAAATTGAAGGAGAAAAACCATATGATCATCTCAATAGATGCAGAGAAAGCTTTCGACAAAATTTGACACCCATTTATGATAAAAACCGTGCAGAAAATAGGCATAGAGAGAACTTTCCTCAACATAATAAAGGCCATATATGACAAACCCACAGCCAACATTGTCCTCAATGGTGATAAACTGAAAGCATTTCCACTAAGATCAGGAAAAAGACAAGGCTGCCCACTCTCACCACTCTTATTCAACATAGTTTTGGAAGTTTTAGCCACAGCAATCAGAAAAGAAAAGGAAATAAAAGGAATCCAAATCAGAAAAGAAGAAGTAAAGCTGTCACTGTTTGCAGATGACATGATACCATACATAAAGAATTCTAAAGATGCTACCAGAAAATGACTAGAGCTAATCAATGAATTTGGTAAAGTTGCAGGATACAAAATTAATGCACAGAAATCTCTTGCATTCCTATACACTAATGATGAAAAATCTGAAAGTGAAATCAAGAAAACACTCCCATTTACCATTGCAACAAAAAGAATAAAATATCTAGGAATAAACCTACCTAAGGAGACAAAAGACCTGTATGCAGAAAATAATAAGACACTGATGAAAGAAATTAAAGATGATACAAATAGATGGAGAGATATACCATGTTCCTGGATTGGAAGAATCAATATTGTGAAAATGACTCTACAACCCAAAGCAATCTACAGATTCAATGCAATCCCTATCAAAATACCACTGGCATTTTTCACAGAACTAGAACAAAAAATTTCAAAATTTGTATGGAAACATAAAAGACTCCGAATAGCCAAAGCAATCTTAAGAATGAAAAACGGAGCTGGAGGAATCAGGCTCCCTGACTTCAGACTATACTACAAAGCTACAGTAATCAAGACAGTATGGTACTGGCACAAAACCAGAAAGATCAATCAATGGAACAGGATAGGAAGGCCAGAGGTAAACCCATGCACATATGGTCACCTTATATTTGATAAAGGAGGCAGGAATGTACAGTGGAGAAAGGATAGCCTCTTCAATAAATGGTGCTGGGAAAACTGGATAGGTACATGTAAAAGTATGAGATTAGATCACTCCCTAACACCATACACAAAAATAAGCTCAAAATGGATTAAAGACCTAAATGTAAGGTCAGAAACTATCAAACTCTTAGAAGAAAATATAGGCAGAACACTCTATGACATAAATCACAGCAAGATTCTTTTTGACCCACCTCCTAGAGAAATGGAAATGAAAACAAAAATAAACAAATGAGACCTAATGAGACCTAATGAAACTTCAAAGCTTTTGCACAGCAAAGGAAGCCATAAACAAGACCAAAAGACAACCCTCAGAATGGGAGAAAATAGCAAATGAAGCAACTGACAAAGGATTAATCTCCAAAATTTATAAGCAGCTCATGCAACTCAATAGCAAGAAAACAAACAACCCAATCCAAAAATGGGCAGAAGATCTAAACAGACATTTCTCCAAAGAAGATATGCAGACTGCCAACAAACACATGAAAGAATGCTCAACATCATTAATCATTAGAGAAATGCAAATCAAAACTACAATGAGATATCATCTCACACCAGTCAGAATGGCCATCATCAAAAAATCTAGAAACAATAAATGCTGGAGAGGGTGTGGAGAAAAGGGAACACTCTTGCACTGCTGGTGGCAATGTGAATTCGTACAGCCACTATGAAGAACAGTATGGAGGTTCCTTAAAAAACTACAAATAGAACTACCATATGACCCAGCAATCCCACTACTGGGCATATGCCCTGAGAAAACCATAATTCGAAAAGAGACATGTACCAAAATATTCATTGCAGCTCTATTTACAATAGCTCATAGATGAAAACAACCTAAGTGTCCATCATCTGATGAATGGATAAAGAAGATGTGGCACATATATACAAAGGAATATTACTCAGCCATAAAAAGAAACGAAATTGAGCTATTTTTAATGAGGTGGATAGACGTAGAGTCTGTCATACAGAGTGAAGTAAGTCAGAAGGAGAAAGACAAATACTGTATGCTAACACATATATATGGAATTTAAGGGAAAAAAAAGTCATGAAGAACCTAGGTGTAAAACAGGAATAAAGACACAAACCTACTTGAGAATGGACTTGAGGATATGGGGAGGGGGAAGGGTAAGCTGTGACAAAGTGAGAGAGAGGCATGGACATATATAATCTACTAAAAGTAAGGTAGATAGCTAGTGGGAAGCAGCCGCATAGCACAGGGAGATCAGCTCGGTGCTTTGTGACCGCCTGGATGGGTGGGATAGGGAGGGTGAGAGGGAGGGAGACGCAAGAGGGAAGGGATTTGGGAACAGATGTATATGTATAAATGGTTCACTTTGTTATAAGGCAGAAACTAATACACCTTTGTGAAGCAATTATACTCCAATAAAGTTGTAAGAAAAAAAAAGGATAAAGAGTAAGAATAAAGAGTAAGAATAAAGATAAAGAGCAAAGGAACACCTGAAAGACAGTAGAGGAAAGGTGTGGCTTCCAAAGCATCATGTCCAGCTCCGCTGAATATGCAACGTGGGATTATGGTGCTCGGATTGGTTTCACAGTTAGGGGAAACCCATGCCTTAAAGCAGTGTTTTTCAGACTTTGCTATGCATCAAAATCACCTAGAGAGGGCTTCCCTGGTGGTGCAGTGGTTGGGAGTCTGCCTGCTGATGCAGGGGACGCGGGTTCGTGCCCCGGTCCGGGAAGATCCCACATGCTGTGGAGCGCCTGGGCCCATGAGCCATGGCCACTGAGCCTGCGTGTCCGGAGCCTGTGCTCCACAACGGGAGAGGCCACAGCAGTGAGAGGCCCACGTACCGCAAAAAAAAAAAAAAAAAAAATCACCTGGAGAGATTTTTAGACCACGGATCGCTCAGCCCACCTCCCAAGACCTTCCATTCAGTGAGCTGGAGGTGGGCTGAGGATATGCCTTCCTAACCAGTTTCCAGGTGAGGTCGGAGCTGCTGGTCTGGGGACTGCCCTTTGAGAACCACTGCCTTAAAGAAACAAGACAAAAGACACACAGGAATTCAACTAAGATAACAAAGTCTTCCTGAAAAGTGAAATTGGCCAGCTTTCTTGTTTTTGTTTGTGGTCCTTATTTTGTTCTCATTTTTATATTTTGCCTCTGAAAATACAAAACTAAAAAGTGCCATGATTCACACAACAGTATTTAATGAGTGTCTAATGTGTACCAGGTGATGTTGTAGGAGCTGAGATGCCTGAAAGAGGCAGACAAAGGTCATGCCCTTTGAGGCTACAATAAAAGCACCTAAGTAAATAGGTATATTATTTTCGGAAAATGGTAACTGGTGAAACTGATAGCAGGGCAAGGAACGGAGAGTGCCGTGGGGATTGGGAGCATCCTTGGCAGAGAGACAGTACTCAGGAATGCCCCACTGTGCTTGCTTGCTAGATGCTGATGTTTTTATCATCCTAAATCTGAATGCAATATGACGCGTGTCTGAAAATCAAGTCTGCATTAAAAATAAATGTCACATACACAGATTAAAAATAAATCTCACTTACACGTACAGATAGCTGCAGGAACATTTAGATAATCTGGAAAGCTGGAGAACAAGTCTTGGAAACCAGCCTAACAAATGGTGTGTCTCCTTTACAGATAACTTTATAGATTCTGTGTTCAAAGAACTGACAATTGGCATTTTGAGAAACTGAAGTTAACTAGAAAATGCCTTGGTATTGGGATAATACCTAAATTATATCTCATGCCCCTCTGCCTTCATGAATAGTACACAGTGGCAGATAGAATTTAATCACTAATACAGACACATTGGTCTATACCTCTTTGTAATGTGATGGTGTTCTTCACAGAATTTACAACACTGGATTTAATCATATACATACTTATCCGTTAGGCTGTAAATAACTGTCTCAGTAGTCTTCACTTTGTATCACCAGCATTTCCTACAGTCCACTTGGGAGCTAGTAGGTGATCCACATATACTTATAATGATTAAAAGATGTTGGGACTTCCCTGGTGGTGCAGTGGTTAAGAATCCACCTGCCAAAGCAGGGGACGGGTTCGAGCCCTGGTCCAGGAAGATACCACATGCCGCAGAGCAACGAAGCCCGTGCACCACAACTACTGAGCCTGCGCTCTAGAGACTGTGAACCACAACTACTGAAGCCCGTATGCCTAAAGCCCGTGCTCTGCAACAAGAGAAGCCACTGCAATGAGAAGCCCGTGCACCGCAATGAAGAGCAGTCCCCCCTCTCCGCAACTAGAGAAAGCCCACACGCAGCAACGAAGACCCAATGCAGGCAAAAATAAATAAATAAATAAATAAATAAATAAATAAATAAATAAATAAATAAATAAATTTTTTTAAAAAGATGTAATATAATGCTTTTCAAACTGACATAAAAAGAACCCACATAGGATTATAGCTAATGATACTGTATCATATCCTTGAAATTTGCTGTGAGAGTAGATCTTAAATGTTTTCACCACAAGAAAGAAACAATATGTGATGGGATGGAGGTGACAGCTTATTCTATAAATATAATCATCTGGCAATAAATAAATGCATCAAATCAACATGCTGTACACCTTAAACTTACATGATGTTATATGTAAATTCTATTTCAATAAAGCTGGGAAAAAAGGACCCACATAAGGTGAAGTAGATGTCCTTGGAGATACATGTATGTGTGTATCTCTCTATGAGTCTTTGTAAAAAAATTTTTATTGGAGTATAGTTGATTTACAGTGTTGTGTTAGCTTCAGGTGTATAGCAAAGTAAATCAGTTATACATGCATATATATCCACTCTTTTGTTTTTAGATTCTTTTCCCATATAGGCCATTATAGAGCACTGAGTAGAGTTCCTTATGCTATACAGCAGCTTCTTATTAGTTATTTATTTTATATATAGTAGTGTGTATATGTCAGTCCCAGTCTCTCAAGTTATCCCTCTCCCCCTTATCCCTGGTCTATGAGTCATTTACACACACAAACACACACACAAGGTCCACAGGTCCTCTGCTGTAGTTTTTAATTCACTGTTTTCATTTTTATAATACTCTGTACAAATATCACATATGCATGTTGTGGATGTGGTCTGACCACAGTTAGATTTCAGTGTTTGGGCTTGTGTCTGTTAGTACAAGGGCATCAGTGAGTACTTCTTTCATTGTCTGAGGCTAATGAGAAACGTATGAGGTAGACTCACAGTGTCAGCAAGGCGTCCCTGCCAAGGAAAGCTGCGTGATGCCAGAGCAACGGGGGTCCCCAAAGTTGCAGTGAACCCAAGTGGAGGAGAACTTAGGCATCAAGGGACACATGCTGAAGTCAGAGGAGTCCTTACAGCAGTCAGCACCATATTCATACGCAACTCGGAAATTAATTTGAATAAAGCATCATCTGCCCCACTGATGCTGAAGACTTTAATTTTGTTAGTTAATATGTGTATGATCTATAATTTTAGATTTTTGAGTCATAGAAGGGTATAAGGTTAAGGCATTTATATCTAGTTTCATGATTTTATGTACTTAACATTTTAAAAATAGTATTACCACTGGGAATCCCTGGTCACCGTGTCTCTGCCCACCCCTCTCCCCTACCTGAGAAAATGATCTTCCAGAAAGTTGTCAAGTTAAGAAATGCTGAAAAAGGTAAAAGGGTTGAATGGTAAAACCCCAAAATGCATTTCTTTGAATTTCATTTTTAAATTTACCCACAATATTAGTTTTGGGTTTTTTTGCTTTTGTTTTGTCAATTGCCTTTTTTTTAAAATAAATTGAGAGTTAACTGAATTTCAGTTAAAAACCTTACATGTATCAAAATATATTAATAATGCTAGTTCAAAAAATGGGGAGAAGGCGATCTTGCTTTAGAGAATTCAAGGACCAATAATAAAGGAACGTTTTAAAGGCAAGGAGAGGAGAGAAGAAAAAATTTAAAATTTTTAGACCAATTCCTAAGGTATGCTAAATTGCACAAATCTGTTCTCCTGGGAAGCTTTAATGACTCAGTTATTTCCTGAGTTACAAATACAGCCAAGTCTAGAACATCAAGAAGAACCCTAAGTTACATAAGGGGAAAATTTTATGATTCAGAGAGAGTAATAACTCTGCTAGAGCTAATATGTTGGGATAGGGTCCTGGTGGAGAATATATAGGAGAGCCTCTGCAGAGGATGGGGTGGGGTCAAAGCTGCTTAGAGGGTCTTCAGGAGTGCAAGAGATTGACTTTGAAGGCTGCCAGATACATGGCATCCTCACATTGTTCCTAATTGGGGGATGGTGACTTGCTCACAGCAGCTGGAATGTGGAGTCACATTAATACACAGGAAGGATGTGTATGTGTTGTGTGCACGTGTGTACGTGTGTGGGTGGGGGAGGGATGTTATTCAGAGAAAAGTAGGAAACATATACCAAGGCATGCAGGATGAGTGTCCTGGAGGACATAAAGTGTTTAAACAAAACTAAGGAAGGTGTGGGATATCCTGAAAACAGTGTCATTGGAAGCAGTCCAGAAAGGTCACTGGGCTCTCCAGAGTGTTTTTGTTTGTTTATATTAGGATTGGAAACACTGGGAATATTTATTCATTTTGTAAATATTTACTGAATACCTACTGGGTGCTAGGGCTTTTCAAACTTTTAAATGCCCACAAGTTACCTGTGCACGTCATTAATTCACTTGGTCCAGGTGGGAACCAAAAGTCTGCATTCCTAACAAGCTCTGTAACCATGCTGATGGGGAGGGGGGAACTACACTATGAGTAGCCCAATGTTACAGTGAACCAGAGACGCAACCATCAATAAGACAAGGACCAGCCTTCTTACATTAGGATACTTACACACTATGATACTTAATATGTAAGCATATACTGATGGGATCAATCTTATTGAATAGAAGCAACTGATGATGTAGGAGAAAGCAGATGACTCACAAAGAAAAATTACGGTAAAGGTGAAAGAGTGTGGGATCTAAAGCACATGAAGGACGGGTGCTTCCGCTGTTGTGTCATAAGAGAAGGAAAAAATAATAGCAACCCAAATCGATTTGTGGATCTGGCTAGGGGAAAGCAAGGAGGTTCCTGAGTGATGGTTTCTATCTTTTCCTAAGTAGAGGGCAAAGTTATCAGTTGAGGGTAAATGGGAAAGTAAGAAAGATGGGAAGGTAGATGCAAGAAAAAGTGAAATAGCTGCTGCAGAAGATGACAGCAAAATTGCTAGGGAACTATACTAGGATTCACAGGCAGTGCTGAGGCCCCAGTTATAGTTGATGGCCAAGAATTTACAGCGACACTACTCTGCCAGCTTTGAGGATATTCTCCAACCAAGATTATCTGCTCAGCTCTGAGGTGCAGGCGGAGACAACATGGATGGCTGGGTTCATCCAGTGTTAAAGAGTGCCAGGTGGGCAAGGGAAAAGAAGCCAAGCTTTAAAGAAATTGGAAAACAGATGAGTGAAAGGAGCCATGATGACAGGGACCCTGATGGATAGAGAGAACCCGGTGGGTTCCATGCACTGGAAGCTTGAATAAAGTCCTTGAGCAAATGAGTTGGCATGAAAGAGGCTGGACGTGATGGAAAGTAGGATACATGGTGACCACACAGTGGTGGCCCTCATCCACGAAGGATTAAACCCATCTCAGGCCAGATGGGTCATCTAGATGACTCTTGACAATATTGAGAATGATGCAGGGGGGTCTAGAATTCTTTATGAGCTTTGATGACATATGTAAATTGGACACTAAAGAGACAGTACATTGTGGTGCTGAGGAGAGGGCCTTGGCTCAGACAGGCAAGGGCTCTGCTATTGACCAACAGATGGCCTCAGGACAGGCGCTTTGTTTACCCCCTCAGAGCCTCCCGTTCCCCGTCTGTGCAGTTGGATGTACACACTCACCTACCTCCTAGGGCTATTGTGAAGCTGAATGAAATAATACTGATACATGAGCCAGAGTCAGAATTGTACCTGCACATAGTAAACATTCCTTAAACAGAACCTGCTCTATTACTATTGTCAGAGAGCTTGTTGCTGCATTTGGAAAAACATAATTCAACTGCTGTTCCATGGGAGTGTATGTTAGTTTAACCAAGTGATACTGAATCCATTGGTTTATCATTTCCCAGGGACTTCTGAAGCCTTCTCTTTCTGTATTTTCAAATATGCACAGAATGAGTTCCACTGAGGGTTGTTTGAGCCCAGGTTCAAGACAGGTTATTCCACTCACTAATAGCTCAGAAAGAAGGAGAGATTTACATTTTTACCAAAACCCAGAACACTGGTCCAAGGCTTTCTCAGTCCACCTATAGGCTCTTTTGCATCTAAGATTTTCTCACTCTTGAGAAGCATTCTGTACTTCACCTATGCAGAGCTCTGCAGTAGGATTTCACTTCCATCTAAGGTTTATTTTCCCAGCTAAAGCCACTGAGACAGCTTTAACTTTGTATTTGTATCAGGCTTCGATCACAGCGTGTTGGCACAGTGGTTGATGGGCTGGTTTCTAGATTGATGCCGGTGGCTGGTAAAATGATGTATTTCTTAAAATACGTAATTGATAGATCAATCAGTACAGCTCTATGCACCTGAAGGAGAATCCCCGTTGGCCCGCAGGCCCGACAGCTTATGCAGTGGTGTCCTTGTCTTGGCCAGTTTCCATGTACACATAGGACAACCCTTACCCTAGACCAGGTACTCAGAACATTCCATCTTCAAGCAGATAGAGGCATTGCTCAAAGCAAACACTAACCATGTAAGTGCTAAAGAGAAATGGGACAATGGGGATAGGATCACAGTCGAAGGGAATACTTCAGGTCAGGAGCTTCAGAGCAGCATGTTCAATTCTAAGAGATGTTTACTGCACACGTGCTGCTGAGCACCAAGGAAAAGGGAAAATTATTCCAGTAGTCTCACTCCCAACCCAAGGAGACACCGTTAGCTGGTGAAGCAGTGGTAAGAGTGCATCTCAGGGCAGGTGAAGGAGAAGCACAGAATTTAGCCGAGGGTCTCCCCACAGAACAATGCCCACGTTAGTCACTGGTGGATGGTCACCTCACATTTGGAATCACAGGTGGCTTTGGAAGCCACCTTTTTTCCATGTTCTTCTTTTGCAACTTCCTCTTGAAAGGTATAACATAAGGCAAAGCCATTTCAGAAGCAGTGAGCCCTTGGGTAAAGAAGAAAAGCATCTTTTAAAGATAAGGAAGATGAAGGCCTATCCTCTCCCATCATCCAGCCCCATATTCCTTGCCCCTCTGGCTCAGGCCAGTGGTGTGGAACTCCAGGGGGGTTGTAAAAGGCAGGCGGGCTTTTCCTCTCAGCCCTGACTCCTTGTCTCAGACAACAGCTGTCACAGAAGCTGCTCAGTGGCTGGTCGGGAACGCCTTGAGAAGCCACCCCAAACAGTTCACGTTATTTATTTGTGCCTGGCTCCCACCCCACCATCCCTATCACTACATCCTCAACAGCTTTAAAACCCAGCCTCGCAATTTGTTCATTATAGTTGGCAAAGAAGTGAGCAAGATGAAATTAAAATGTTTCCCAAGCACACACCATTTTCATTCCATTCAATAGATTATCCTGACATATTTACTCACGGCCATGTCTGTCTCCGTATCATCCAGGGAAAAGTATAAATTAAAATTTTAAATTAACAGCAGAGAGTCTGGGGAGCTTGATATCTTTTTGAAGAATGGAGCAAGTCAGCCACGGGCTCCCAGCATGAGTATCGTGGGAGCAAATATTCTGGCAGTACAGAAATTACAGCCCACGGATTTCCCTACAAATACCTTCCCACATATAATGTGAGAAATCATGGAATCTCAAAGTCAGGCAAACCCTCAAAAGTCATTCTTCTTCCTGCAGAATTCGGCATAAACAAACCCGTCTCATTCTGGGTTCAGGTGAAACTTATCAGAAACTGTTAAATCACTGATTTCTTTATGAAACAAAAAATACGCTGAAAGTTGATGAGCTTTTATCCCATCTGTAGAATTTCTGTGTAATATTCTGGTTAAGATAATAAATATTTTTTTTTTTTTTTTTTTTTTTTTTAAAGCGAATTCTCAGATCCTACCCCAGCTCCACTGACTTAGGAATTCTGGGGCGGGACATGGCACTATGTGTTTTAAATTTATTTATTTATTTATTTATTTAGGGCTGTGTTGGGTCTTCGTTTCTGTGTGAGGGCTTTCTCTAGTTGTGGCAAGCGGGGGCCACTCTTCATCGCGGTGCGCGGGCCTCTCACCATCGCGGCCTCTCTTGTTGTGGAGCACAGGCTCCAGACGCGCAGTCTCAGTAGTTGTGGCTCACGGGCCTACCTGCTCCGCGGCATGTGGGATCTTCCCAGACCAGGGCACGAACCTGTGTCCCCTGCATTGGCAGGCAGATTCTCAACCGCTGCGCCACCAGGGAAGCCCAGATAATAAATATTTTAATAAGGAGTACACCAGTTCCAGTCACAGATCTGTCATTTACTATACTCCTGATCCTTTATGAGCACTAGTTTTTCACATTTATAAAATGGAAACAATATTTAAAAAATCATAGACTGGGAGACTGGTTCAAGATGGCAGAGTAGAAGGACATGCGCTCACTCCCTGTTTCGAGAACACCAGAATCACAATTAACTGCTGAACAATCATCAACAGGAAGACACTGGAACTCACCAAATAAGACACCCCACAGGAAAAGACAAAGGAGAAGCCACAATTAGATGGAAAAAGGGGCGTAATCACAATAAAATCAAATCCCATAACTGCTGGGTGGGTGACTCACAAACTGGAGAACACTTATACCACAGAAATCCACCCACTGGAGTAAAGGTTCTGAGCCCCGTGTCAGGCTTCCCAACCTGGGGGTCCAGCAAAGTGAGGAGGAATTCCTAGAGAATCAGACTTTGAAGGCTAGTGGGATTTGATTGCAGGACTTCGACAGGACTGGGGGAAACAGAGACTCCACACTTGGAGGGTACATACAAAGTAGTGTGTGCATTGGGACCCAGGGGAAGGAGCAGTGACCCCATAGGAGACTGAACCAGACCTACCTGCTAGTGTTGGAGGGTCTCCTGCAGAGGTGGGGGGTGGCTGTGCCTCACCGAAAAGACAAGGACACTGGCAGCAGAAGTTCTGGGAAGTACTCCTAGGCATGAGCTCTCCAACTGTCTGCCATTAGCCCCACCAAAGAGTCCAAGTAGCCTCCAGTGTTGGGTCGCCTCAGGCCAAACAACCAACAGGGAGGGAACCCAGCCCCACCCATCAGCAGACAAGTGGATTAAACTTTTACTGAGCTCTGCCCACCAGAGCAACAGCCACCTCTACCCACCACCAGTGCCTCCCATCAGGAAACTTGCACAAGCCTCTTAGATAGCCTCATCCACCAGAGGGCAGACAGCAGAAGCAAGAAGAACTACAATCCTGCAGCCTGTGGAACAAAAACCACATTCACAGAAAGACAGACAAGATGAAAAGGCAGAGGACTATGTACCAGATGAAGGAACAAGATAAAACCCCAGAAAAACAACTAAATGAAGTGGAGATAGGCAACTTTCCAGAAAAAGAATTCAGAATAATGATAGTGAAGATGATCCAGGACCTCGGAAAAAGAATGGAGGTAAAGATCGAGAAGATGCAAGAAATATTTAACAAACATCTAGAGAAAGTAAAGAACAAGCAAACAGAGATGAACAATACAATAACTGAAATGAAAACTACACCAGAAGGAATCAATAGCAGAATAACTGAGGCAGAAGAACGGATAAGTGACCTGGAAGAATTCCTGATGGAATTCACTGCTGTGGAACAGAATAAAGAAAAAAGAATGTTGGGGCTTCCCTGGTGGTGTGGTGGTTGGGAGTCTGCCTGCTAGTGGAGGGGACACGGGTTCATGCCCCGGGCCAGGAGGATCCCACGTGCCATGGAGCGGCTGGGCCCGTGAGTCATGGCTGCTGGGCCTGCGCGTCCGGGGCCTGTGCTCCGCAGCAGGAGACACCACAACAGTGAGAGGCCCGCGTACAGCAAAAAAAAAAAAAAAAAAAGAAAAAAGAATGAAAAGAAATGAAGACAGCATAAGAGACCTCTGGGACAACATTAAATGCAACAACATTCACGTTATAGGGGTTCCAGAAGGAGAAGAGAGAGAGAAAGGAAGTGAGAAAATATTAGAATAGATTATAGTCAAAAACTTCTCTAACATAGGAAAGGAAATAGCCTCCCAAGTCCAGGAAGCACAGAGAATCCCAGACAGCACAATCTTAAGGAGAAACACACTGAGACTCATAGTAATCAAATTGGCAAAAATTAAAGACAAAGAAAAATTATTGAAAGCAGCAAGGGAAAAATGACAAATAATATACAAGGGAACTCCCATAAGGTTAAGAGCTGATTTCTCAGCACAAACTCTACAAGCCAGAAGGGAGTGGCATGATATACTTAACGTGATGAAAGGGAAGAACCTACAACCAAGATTACTCTACCAGGGAAGGATCTCATTAAGATTCAATGGATAAATCAAAAGCTTTACAGACAAACAAAAGCTAAGAGAATTCAGCACCACCAAACCAGCTCTACAACAAATGCTAAAGGAACTTCTCTAAGTGTGAAACACAAGAGAAGAAAAGGACCTACAAAACAAACCCAAAACAATTAAGAAAATGGTCATAGGAACATACATATCGATAATTACCTTAAATATGAATGGATTAAATGCTCCAACTAAAAGACACAAGCTTGCTGAATGGATACAAAAACAAGACCCGTATATATTGCTGTCTACAGAGAGCCACTTCAGACTTAGGGAAACAAACAGACTGAAAGTGAGGGGATGGAAAAAGATATTCTATGTAAACGGAAATCAAAAGAAAGCTGCAGTAGCAATACTCATATCAGATAAAATAGACTTTAAAATAAAGAATGTTACAAGAGACAAGGAAGGACACTACATAATGATCAAGGGATCAATCCAAGAAGAAGATATAACAGTTATAAATATATAGGCACCCAACATAGGGGCACCTCAGTACATAAGGCAACTGCTAACAGCACTTAAACAGGAAATTGACAGTAAAACAATAATGGTGGGGGACTTTAACACCTCACTTACACCAATGGACAGATCATTCAAACAGAAAATTAATAAGGAAACACAAGCTTTAAATAACACAATACACCAGGTAGGTTTAATTCATATTTATAGGACATTCCATCCAAAAACAGCAGATTACACTTTCTCCTCAAGTACGCATGGAACATTCTCTAGGATAGATCACATCTTGAGTCACAAATCAAGCCTCAGTAAATTTAAGAAAACTGAAATCATATCAAGCATCTTTTCTGACCACAATGCCATGAGATTAGAAATCAATTACAGGGAAAAAAACGTAAAAAACACAAACACATGGAAGCTAAAAAATACGTTACTAAATAACCAAGAGATCACTGAAGAAATCAAAGAGGAAATCAAAAACTACCTAGAGATAAATGACAATGAAAACACAATGATCCAAAACCTATGGGATGCAGCAAAATCAGTTCTAAGAGGGAAGTTTATAGCTATACAAGCCTACCTCAAGAAACAAGAAACATCTCACATAAACAATCTAACATTACACCTAAAGAAACTAGAGAAAGAAGAACAAACAAGACACAAAGTTAGAAGAAGGAAAGAAATCATCAAGATCAGAGCAGAAATAAATGACATAGAAATAACAAAAACAATAGCAAACATCAATAAAACTAAAAGTGCTTCTTTGAGAAGATAAACAAAATTGATAAACCAATAGCTAGACTGATCAAGAAAAAGAAGGAGAAGACTCAAATCAATAAAATTAGAAATGGAAAAGGAGAAGTTACAACAGACACCACAGAAATACAAAGCATCCTAAGAGACTACTACAAGCAACCCTATGCCAATAAAATGGACAATCTGGAAGTAATGGACAAATTCTTAGAAAGGCATAACCTTCCAAGACTGAACCAGGGAGAAATAGAAAATATGAACAGACCAATCACAAGAAATGAAATGGAAACTGTGATTAAAAATCTTCCAACAAACAAAAGTCCAGGAACAGATGGCTTCACAGGTGAATTGTATCAAACATTTAGAGAAAAGCTAACACCCATCCTTCTCAAACTCTTCCAAAAAATTGCAGAGGAAGGAAAACTCCCAAACTCATTCTATGAGGCCACCATCACCCTGATACCAAAATCAGACAAAGATACTACAAAAAAAGAAAATTACAGACCAATATATTTGATGAATATAGATGCAAAAACCTTCAACAAAATACTAGCAAACAGAATTCAACAACACATTAAAAGGATCATACACCATGATCAAGTGGGATTTATCCCAGGGATGCAAGGATTCTTCAATGTATGCAAATCAATCAATGTGACACACCATATTAACAAATTAAAGAAGAAAAACCATATGATCATCTCAATAGATGCAGAAAAAGCTTTTGACAAAATTCAACACCGATTTATGATAAAAACTCTCCAGAAAGTGGGCATAGAGGGAACCTACCTCAACATAATTAAGGCCATATATGACAAACCCACAGCAAACATCATTCTCAATGGTGAAAAACTGAAAGCATTTCCTCTAAGATCAGGAACAAGACAAGGTTGCCCACTCTCATCACTATTATCCAACATAGTTTTGGAAGTCCTAGCCATGGCAATCAGAGAAGAAAAAGAAATAAAAGGAATACAAATTGGAAAAGAAGAAGTAAAACCGTCACTGTTTGCAGATGACATGCTATTATACATAGAGAATCCTAAAGATGTCACCAGAAAACTACTAGAGCTAATCAATGAATTTGGTAAAGTTTCAGGATACAAAATTAATGTACAGAAATCACTTGCATGCCTATACACTAATGATGAAAAATCTGAAAGAGAAATTAAGGAAACCCTCCTATTTACCATTGCAACAAGAAGAATAAAATACCTAGGAATAAACCTACCTAGGGAGTCAAAAGACCTGTATGCAGAAAACTATATGACACCTTTGAAAGAAATTAAAGATGATACCAACAGATGGAGAGATATACCATGTTCTTGGATTGGAAGAATCAATATTGTGAAAATGACTATACTACTCAAAGCAATCTACAGATTCAATGCAATCCCTATCAAATTACCAATGGCATTTTTTACAGAACTAGAACAATAAATCTTAAAATTTGTATGGAGACACAGAAGACCCCGAATAGCTGAAGCAGTCTTGAGGGAAAGAAATGGAGCTGGAGGAATCAGACTCCCTGATTTCAGACTATACAACAAAGTTACAGTAATCAAGACAATATGGTACTGGCACAAAAGCAGAAATATAGATCAATGGAACAGGATAGAAAGCCCAGAGATAAACCTACACACCTATGGTCAACTAATCTATGACAAAGCAGGCAAGGATATACAATGGAGAAAAGACAGTCTCTTCAATAAGTGGTGCTGGGAATACTGGACAGCTATATGTAAAAGAATGAAATTAGAACACTCCTTAACACTATACACAAAAATAAACTCAAAATGGATTAGAGATCTAAATGTAAGACTGGGCACTATAAAACTCTTAGAGGAAAACATAGGAAGAACACTCTTTGACATAAATCACAGCAACATCTCTTTTGATCCATCTCCTAGAGTAATGGAAATAAAAACAAAAGTAAACAAATGAGATCTAATGAAACTTCAAAGCTTTTGCAAAGCAAAGGAAACCATAAACAAGAGGAAAAGACAACCCTCAGAATGGGAGAAAATATTTGCAAACGAATCAACAGACAAAGGATTAATCTCCAAAATATATATACAGCTCATGCAGCTCAATATTAAAAAACAAAGAACACAATCCAAAAATGGGCAGAAGACCTAAATAGACGTTTCTCCAAAGAAGACATACAGAGGGCCAAGAGGCACATGAAAAGCTGCTCAACATCACTAATTGTTAGAGAAATGCAAATCAAAACTACAATGAGGTATCACCTCACACTGGTTAGAATGGGTATCATGAGAAAATCTACAAACAAGAAATGCTGGAGAGGGTGTGGAGAAAAGGGAATCCTCTTGCACTGCTGGTGGGAACGTAAATTGATACAGTCACTATGGAGAATAGTATGGAGGTTCCTTAGAAAACTAAAAATAGAATTACCATATGACCCAGCAATCCCACTACTGGGCATATACCCAGAGAAAACCATCATTCAAAAAGACACATGCACCCCAGTGTTCATTGCAGCACTATTTACAATAGCCAGGTCATGGAAGCAACCTAAATGCTCATCGACAGACAAATGGATAAAGAAGATGTGGTACATATATACAATGGAATATTACTCAGCCATAAAAGGAATGAAATTGGGTCATATGTAGAGACGTGGATGCATCTAGAGACTGTCCTGCAGAGTGGAGTAAGTCAGAAAGAGAAAAACAAATATCATATATTAACACATATATGTGGAACCTAGAAAAACGGTACAGACGAACTGGTTTGCAGGGCAGAAATTGAGATACAGATGTAGAGAACAAACGTATGGACACCAAGCGGGGAAAGCGGCAGGGGGTGAGGGTGGTGGTGGTGTGACGAATTGTGCAATTGGGATTGACATGAATACACTGATGTGTATAAAATGGATGACTAATAAGAACCTGCTGTATAAAAAAATAAATTAAATTAAATTAAGTTTTAAAAAAATCATAGACTGTGGTGATTATTAAACAAAGAATACTTTTAATACTATTATCATCACAATCTGAGAGCACAGTCAATAGTCAATAAATGTTTGCTATCATATTTCTGGAATTATCCAAAACTAAAGAATAATGATAACCCAAACATTATAACAATGTTGACCTTCCCTTTGTGCTCATTTTCCCATGTGTGCATATACCAGTTATAAAATTTGGAAAATTAAGTAGGGAATCCACCTTTTGGTGGATCCAACCCATAGACCATGCTGTCTCCAGTTTGGAATAGAGATTGTGTGTGTTCCCATGATCGTGGCTTCATGGGGGATTCTGAGGCCAATAAATCAGCTTGATTCTTCCTGTGCCCCCCCGGAACAGACTACACAACTGAACTAAATCTTATCTGAGTTTTATTTATTTATTTTTTAATTTTTAAGAAATATTTATTTATTTATTTTTGGCTGCTTCGGGTCTTAGTTGCAGCACAGGGGATCCTTCGTTGCAGCGAGCAGGCTTCTCTCTAATTGTGGAATGTAGGTTCCAGAGCGCGTGGGCTCTGTAGTTGCAGCACACAGGCTCTCCAGTTGTGGCACACAGGCTTAGTTGGCCTGCGGTATGTGGGATCGTAGTTCCCCGACCAGGGATCAAACCCGCATTCCCTGCATTGGAAGGCGGATTCTTAACCACTGGACCACCAGGGAAGTCCCTTATCTGAGTTTTAAAAATAAAGCCCTCATTAAGCAGACAGATGGGCAGGGACAGATGGAGGAGGAGGGATGGGAAGTGACACTTGCAGGAATGCTCCCCAGCTCCTACAGGCACTGCTCCTGCAGAATGTCAACCTGGTCTGTTTAAAAATATACGTTATATATTTTTAATAAGCCAATCATCTTTTCCAGAATAGCGGCTTATTTTACATAGATTATGCAAACACTCTCCCTTTAAAAAAATAAAATAGAAGGCAGGGAAAACTCTGTCCATGGGTCATAAGAGGCCCAGAGGGGGAGATTCCCTGGGGGCAAGAAAGTCACAGGGTAAGTTTTGCAAATGTTTCCACTTCAGGCCCAGGGAGTTGCTACTTTTGATTTATGTCATCTGGAGTCCTGGCCACCTGTGTCCAAGAGGACAGGGCTTTCTCTGCAACTGGATTCTCCGTCTCCTGGGGAGACCAAGGAACAGGAAGTCTGCCTGGAAGCCTGCATTTCTCCAGCTCTCCCCATCTCATTGTGCTGAGTGAGGGCAGAAACATGACGATACTTTTCAGTACTCCCAGCGTGAGGCTGAGCATGTGTGGCTCTGATCAGAGATGATCTCCTCATAGAACTTGTCACTGAGAGGTTTGAGAAGACACACCAGGAAAACCCAATTATTCATCATAACACGGGAAGGCTGGGTTTCCTTATCATGAATTTAACTTTTAAAAAACATTAAAAAAATTCTTATTGGAGTATAGTTGATTTACACTGTTGTGTTAGCCTTAGGTGTATAGCAAAGTGAATCAGTTATACATATA
Source organism: Hyperoodon ampullatus (assembly GCF_949752795.1). Taxonomy (NCBI): domain Eukaryota; kingdom Metazoa; phylum Chordata; class Mammalia; order Artiodactyla; family Ziphiidae; genus Hyperoodon; species Hyperoodon ampullatus. The sequence continues at coordinate 83,620,994 of NC_136920.1, read as the reverse complement.
CATACATCCATTCGTTTTTGTTTTTTAGATTCTTTTCCCATATAGGCCATTACAGAGTCCTGAATCATGCATTTTAAAGAAATAAATGGACAGAGTAAGAAAGGAGTGGGGGAGAGAGAGAGAGAGGGGGAGAGATGAAAGGAAGGAAGGAAAGAAGGAAGGAAGGAAGGAAGGAAAGAAAAGATTAAAAAAGAAAGAAAAAGAGAAAGAAAGAATAAACCTTTAGCTTGGCTAAAAATGTATAATTCATACATTTCAGTGGATGTTTGCGCCTTCTTAATTGAGCTCTATGCAGGTGAATATTGAAAATAATCACGCACTTCCCGAGCACACATTGACTACGAATTCCTGTTAACCTTTGACGATTCCTTTCTAATACTTCGTTACCTGGCACCCAACAGACCTGCTGCCAGTGTTCTTAGCACTTGACTCTACACTGTCCTTGCCATCCGTCTGTCGATCTGGGCCTCCCCATCTCCTTTTCCCACGTGCACCTCAACCAACGCAAGCCCTGGTTAGGCCACACGTCCAGGAGGAAGAGGCTCTTTCCACCCAAATTAACTGTGGGAGAGCAAGCCTAGTCTGGATAAGTTATAATGAACTGTCTCAGTTCATTGTAATGAATAATATAGAGATACTTACATGTGCTTTTGGGTAAATTATTCATCTTGTGCACTGAAGAATCAGGGCAGTAATATGTAAGGGAGACAGCTGGTGCATCTGGGTGCCTATAAATACTCAAACTCGAGCGTTTCCAAAGACCCCTCCCCTCCCCTCATTAAGGACTGAAATGGTTGGTGGGGGGGGCGGTCTTGGAAAGAAGAGGCTCAAATAGACATTGGCACCGGCCCCCTTTGCTCTGTGTGTGTGCAGCTCCCTGTAAAGTGGAGGTTGTTTCTAGCATCTTTGTTATTTTATTGTAGCTCCAAGTCACTTATGCAACCTGAAGAGCTCAGCGATACCTCCACTTGGCTTCTGCCATGTCCTCAGGAGGCAAAGAAGACAGTGAGATTTGCTTCCAAGCCAGGAAAGCCCCTCCACGACCCCCACCACCACGTTCACTGTGCCGGATCCCGCTGCACTAAAGGGGGACCCGAAGGGACAGCACACTTAGCCTGGCCCTCACTGCCTCCCGCTAGGTTTCACCGTCATTGTTCATGCTCAGAATGAAACCTACTGCGACATTCTGAAAACCCTCACCGGGAGCCTTACCATCACGTGTGTGCCCAGGCAAACAAACACGGGAATGAGAGAGCCCGTGGCCTTAGATTTCATCCCTTCGAGAAGCAGGAGATTTTTGCTCTTTCTAGGCCTGTACTTCTCAAGTTTAAAAAAATAAAAAGTCCTAATTGTCATTTTCCTGTTGCTCCTTCTAATCATTCACATCCACTGGCAACAAGGTTGATGTTATTCACCTTAAATATGATGTTTTGTGCAACACACTCGCCCCTCCTTCCTGGTGAGCCGTGCTGTCCCTCCTTACATGCGGGACAGTTAACTGTCTGCTCACATGTTTGGCTTGACCTTAGAGAACGAGGACAAGCCTCAGAACTGAGGCTCATGAAGAAAATAGAACAAAACAAAACAAGGGAATGGATGATGATGATGATGATATGCAAAAGTAGAGCACATATATAGTCAGAAAAAAAGAGCAAAGAGAGATGGGGGTGGGTGGGCCCTTGGATGTCTGAAAATGTCTATATAATGGATCTCAAAACCCAGGAAAGATACCAACCAAGAGTACTTTGCAAACAGCAGGAATCACGAACCCGAGTTCTAGATGACCCTCTTGAACAAGAGCCAATATTCAGCTAATCCACTAAATCCAGGATTACCGGCTCCATGCACTCTCTGACAGAGGTGAGGGGAAAGAAGGGGAGCCCTGTTTTACAAGGGGGGGTGGTCCTCAGGGTTTCCTAGGAAAATCACATTCGGCTGTGGCCGTTGGTTATTGGGACCTGGGCTTCAGACAGGAAGGGACATTTGTCACCAACTATTTAGAACTCCACAGGGAGAAGTTTTCCACCTATATTTTCTCATCTTGTGATGACTTGTCAAAACAGCAATCTTAAATTTTCCCAGAAGCTGAATTGGGGCCAAACACTGAATAGTAACTAGATAGGGCAAGACCCCAAGGGTAGTGGTCTCTGCAGTTTGGTAAAGTTTCCCTCTCTCTTCCTTCCTCCCCACTCCTCTCCTTCCCTCCCTCCCCAGCTTCCCTCCTCTCTCTCTCTCTCTCTCTCTCTCTCTCTCAATCATTAGCAATTTACCCTAATGCATTCCTTTATCTCCACTGCCCACATTCTAACCTTTTCCAATTGACCAGTATTATGAAAATCTATATTGTAAGCATAAAGGAGGTATAAGGGGGAAAACACTTCTTCAAAGTGTTTAGATAAAGCAGACAAGCTCTTACAAAGCTAGATAATAAACCAGGGCAAGAGGTTTTCCCCTGAAGGAATCTAATTAAGAACAAAGGCAAATGTACATTAACATTCTCCTCAAGGCACTGCATTCACCTCTGAAGAAATTTTATTGTTGCAAATCCAAAAGAGAAAACTTAGTGTCAGAGCAGAGAGGGAGAGAAAAGACAGAGATGGCTTAGAGAGGCTTGTGATTTCGATGTGGGTGGAAGGGCTCTCTAGGGAGTGGAAAGAGCAGAAACTCAAAAGCACCTGAAACAGGAAGTATTAGAATTTGCAGGAAGTTAAACCAGGCCTGGCAGATGTCTTGGGAGGAAACCTGGCATCATCGTCCAGGGCTGAACTTTTTTGGCAGGGGGATGGCCCTAGTGAATAATCAGATTTACTGTGCTTTGTGTTGTTTAAATGGAAAATAGGCCAGTTCGAGTTGATGATCTCTTGACAAAGAGGAAATGTCACCCCAAATCCATGTGTACTCTTCGAGAGACCCAAGGTGGGGTCGCCTTATAAAATTAAATTACTTTCAAAGACACCTTTTGGTAACTTTGAGGAGTGATAATGGCTGCTTTTTTCATTAGAGTTTAATACATTCTTAATATCATAATACTTCTGAGTAAAATTTTTTACTTTCTATAGATGATTTTGGAAGTTTATGAAAAGTAGTTTATTAAACCAACAAGAAGTTTGTTCTAATGTGGAGTAGTTGGGTTTTTGTAAGAACTTCTTACGCTGAATTGCAGTCTACCTTTAAAGACTGCCCACTGGTATGGGGAATTCCCTGGTGGTCCAGTGGTTAGGACTATGCACTTTCACTCCTGAGGGTGTGGGTTTGATCCCTGGTCAGGGAACTAAGATCCCGCAAGATGGCTGTGCGGCCAAAAAATAAATAAATAAAAAAATAAAAGTAAAGCCCACCCACTGGTACTAGCTCTTCCCCTTGGAACACAGATAAATCCAGTGCTTTTCCCCCATGGTAATCCTTCATGAAGATGAAGAAAATTGTATTATTTGCTCTAAGTTATCTCATTTTGAGGTTGGGCTTTTCTACTTAGCATCTTTATATAATCTATTTTTAATCTATCCATTCCTATGTGTGGTTACAAACAACCCTCTCCAAGAGGAGAGCTGAGACTTGGAAGGTGAGTCACATTAGGACAAGACTAGCAGGTACAGCTCAGTGGTTTAATTTTTGCCATGACTAGAAATATGACAGTATGTACATGTACTTTATGTCAACTCTCTACCATATATGTAGCCAAGACACAAACTTAGCTACCTACATAGAAGATTTCGCCCTGACAATTTACAAAAAGCTTGGTGGTACACACACACACACAAACCACATGTGTATAATGTATAACTCGAATTATACCCTCACCCCCAGTACTAAGTTTAGTTGTGTAGTTAAGTGCATTACGGCTAAAATGGATGCTTCAGTAGTTCTCTTCAACAGTGAAGGTTGTCGCCAGGGCAGTTATGCAAAAAAATGATATAAAATGCATCCAGATTGGAAAGGAAGAAAGGAAGAATTAAAACTATCTCTCTAGAGATGACGAGACCTTGTACATAGACAATTCTAAGGAATCCACTAAAAAAAACTTAGAATGAATAAAGTTCAGCCAGATTTCAGGGTACAAGGTCAATATAGAAAAATCAATTGCATTTCTATACACTAAGAATAAAAAAAAATCTAAACATGAAATTAAGAAAACAATTCTATTTACAATAGCACCAAAAAGAATAAAATACTGTAAACTAAATTTAACAAAAGAAGTGTGAAACTTATACTCTACAAACTAAAATGTTATTGAAAGAAGTTAAAGAAGACCTAAATAAATAGAAAAAAAAACAGCCAATGTTCATGGATTAGAAGACTTAATACTGTTAAGATGGTAATATTCTCCAAATTGATCTACAGATTCAATTAAATCCCTATCAAAATTCCAGCTGGCCTCTTTGCAGAAATTGACAAGTCAGTCCTTAAGTTCACATGGGAATTCAAGGGTCCCCAAATAGCCAAAATATCTTGAAAAGAGGAGAAAAAAGTTTGAGGACTCACACCTCCCAATTTCAAAACTTCCTACAAAGCTATGATAGTCAAGACAGTGCAATACTGGCATAGGGATAAATATATAGTTAAATGCAATAGAATTGAGAAGTCAGAAATAAACTCAAAAATCAATCGATTTTTGACAAGAATACCAAGACAACTGAATGGGAAAAGAAGAGTCATTTCAACAAATGATGCTGGAACAACTGGACATCCTCATGCAACTGAATAAAACTGGGCCTCTACCTCACACCAAACATAAAAATTAACTCAAAATGAATCAAATACTTAAATATGAGTTAATGTTATAAAATGCTTAGAAGAAAACACAGGTGTAAAATTTATTGACCTTGGAATAGGCAATGGTTTCTTAGACATGACATTGAAAGCACAAAAAACAGCAACAACAAAAAGATAAACTGGACTTCATCAAAATTAAAAACTTTTGTACTTTAAAGAACACGATCAAGAAAGGCAAAAGAAAGTCCACAGAATATGAGAAGATATTTTCAAATCATATATCTGATAAGTGACTTGTTTCTAGAATATGTAAAGACAAAAAACTCAATTTAAAAAATTATCTGAAGAGACATTTCTCCAAAGAAGATATACTAATAGCCAGTAGGCACATGAAAAGAAGCTGGGCATCATTAGTCATTAAATAAATGCAAATCAAAACTATAATGAGATATTACTTTATACTCCCTATGGTGGCTATAATTTAAAAAAAAGAAAAAGGAAAAAGAAAATAACTAGTGCTGGCGAGGATGTGGAGAAGCTGGAGCCCTCATGCATCGCTGGTGGGGATGTAAAATGAGGCAGCTGCTTTGGGAAACAGAGTGGCAGCTTCTCAGAAGGTTAAACGTGAGTTAACATATGACCCAGCAATTCCACTAGATATACACCCAAGAGAAATGCAAACATCTGTCCACACGGACCCTTGTACATGAATGTTCATGCAGCATTCTTCATCATAGGGAAAAAGTAGAAACAGCCTAAATGTCCATTAGATATAATACAATACATATCATTCAGCAATATAAAAGAATGAAGTTCTGGCACCTGCTCTAACACGGACGAACCTTGAAAATTAAGGGAAAGTTCTAATTGAAAGAAGCCAGTCTCTAAAGCTCGCTTATTGTATAACTTTATTTACATAAAATGTCCACAATAGGCAAATCTACAGAGACAGACATTAGCTGCCTAGAGTTGGGAGGGAAGGTTAGGGAGACAGGTGGAATGTCTGCTAATAGGTACGGCATTGATTTTGGGGTGATGAAAATGTTCTAAAATTGATTGTGGAGGTAGTTGCTTAATTCTGTAAATACACTGAAAAGCATTAATGTGTACATTTTAAATGAGTGAGTTGCATGGTGTGTGGACTGTATCCCAATAAAGCTGTTATTTAAAAAGGGGGGCATGCTTAAACCATGAAGGAGGGATTACTGAAAGAGATATCCCCATTGCTTTTTAAATTTGATCTTTAGGTGAGAGAGTGGTCGTTTATATATGGACATATATACAATACCAAATGTAAAATAGCTAGCTAGTGGGAAGCAGCCACATAGCACAGGGAGATCAGCTCGGTGCTTTGTGACCACCTAGAGGGGTGGGATAGGGAGGGTGGGAGGGGGAAGGAGATGCAAGAGGGAGGAGATATGGGGATATATGTATATGTATAGCTGATTCACTTCGTTGTACAGCAGAAACTGACACACCGTTGTAAAGCAATTATACTCCAATAAAAATGTTTAAAAAATTTTTTGATCTTTAGGTAATCAGAATTCATGCTGTGCTTGTGAACATGTAAGAGTCTTACCCCAGGGAACTGTTTGGGGATGTGGTGGAGGTGCAGGCGGGCGGGGGAGGGTGGGGGGAGGTGACTTACATCCTTGGAGGAAGATTATTTTAGTAGACATGACAGTTGAGTTTATCTGAAATTCCAATTCTTCCAATTTTTCTTTTCTTTTGTGGATTCAAAATGCTGTGTGAACACATGTGCATTACAGAATGTGCTGGGTCTATGGGCTGCAATCTCAAAGCCATCCATGGTAAATTTGGAGTGCTGTGAACCACTCTGCTTTTTCCCTGGAGCTGAATGGCCACGATCAAGGCATCGTGCAGTGGACACGCCTCTCACCCATCCTCCTAGGGCTGGGTTGCAAATCCTCCAATGACCCCAATCCAAGCTAATGCCCACCCTAGTATGGGGCTCTCTCATTAACCCGCCTCCTCCCAGAGAACCTGTATATTCCAGTCATGATCTTCTCTGGGCAATTATCAGCATTACCTAGTGTTAAAGAATGTTACTAAAGGGCGGAATTTCCTCCCAAGTAGGAGGAGAAATCAGCCCCTTGGCGAGGTGCAAAAAAACACCCTACCGTGTAGGCAGCTGCTCCCTTTGCCCATATAAAGACAGGCCTGATGCATGTCCCTCGGGGCCAAAGGATAACAATTTCAGGTTCAGGAGCCTTAAAGAGACAAAGGCTGTGGATCCAAGTGCATTTAGGTGAGAAGATGTATGAAGGATGGAGCTGGGGGCAGCAGTGGCTGCACTACCTCTGCTCTAATTGTAACGATTCTTCATTCTTAAATGCTAATTTTCAAGTTTTCCAAGGAATTATTTTACTTAGTGTCAACAATACAGATAGCACAGCTGATAGGCTCTTTATATTCCAGGAGAGAAGGTGGCCGCGTCAGCTCTGGGGACTGTTAGCCAGGCCCCCACCTGAATCACTCTGACAGGTGTGCCCAGCTTCCTTAATGATAATGACAAGCTTCCCGGATGAGGACGTGGAGGACTCAGCAGCAGAGACGGCCTGCTTCCTCTCGCACGCACCCTGCTTCCTCCTTCTCCAGGCCCTGCGGCCCCTGCTCTCAGGCCAGCACTGAGCCAGCCTGGTGTTAGGGACCGTAGATGACCCACGATTCTACTAAATGATCTCCCAGAAAGGCAAGGCAGTCAGCAGGGCCTTCCCAAGCCCGAAGGACAAGGCAACCCGAAGAGAGACTGAAGGATGGTCCATCAAGTTTTGATGTTGAAGGACTTACCCCCAAAGTCTCATCCTCTGGCGATGCTTCCTACCTGAGCTGACAGAATCACTAACGGGGCAGCAGAGACCACAGGAGCTCACACTACACAGAGCAAGTGGCCAGGAGGAGAACCCAGCATCTCGTGTAGAGTTCATCACATATCTTTTTTTTTAAAAAAAAAATTTTCCTCCCTTTTTTCACATTTGTGAGGTATAAAAATGGCCAGCCTCTTTAAAACACTGGTTAAGCAAAAGCAATCAGCTTTGGGATATAATTAAGCACCAGCACCTGCACATTGAGGAAGTGTGTCCTGAGCCAAGGATTGGTCCATGCGGTCCTGCTCACAGAGCCATAGACAGTGCCGAGAAGGCAATTATCCTTCCTAGAGAGAAACCAGAAGAGAAGGGAGCTTTCTGGGACGGGACTTACAGAGAGGACCTAAATGGGCCGTAAGTAAAAGGAAAAGCTGATCTCTCCTCAGCAAGACTTTCTTCCCCTTATGGATACAGCAAATGAATGTTAGATGCTAATTTCTGTTCCAAGGCCCTCAGGACGAGGGGACCTCTTTCCCACTGTGCCCTGAAGGTGTCCTTCCCTGGCACGTGGAGGCCACTTACCTCTTCCACTCCTCACTGACCTACACCATCCTGAGAGGTTCCCCATCCTACACAATGGGGAGCAGAGGAAAAACGATGCCTTCAAGTTCACTCAGGAGAGCTAAGCCTCAAACATTTCTTCTGGTTCCAGACAGGATGTTCTTATCAGTTTAACAAACAACTTAGAGCTAAGTAGCTGAGGAGTTTCTACTGACATTATGCTATGCTTCAATTGCACAACTTGTAAGAAAAATACAAGTTGATAGGTCTGCTATTGTCTTAGAAAGAGAAGTCCGACTGCTCTTTAAAGCTGAAGAGAGCCCGTATCTCCTGAAACACAGTCTATACTGGGAAAAGCAGGCCATTCAGAGTCACAGAACCTGGTATCCAGTGCAGGGCCTGCTACTCACCAGGCACAACACTCAGGGTGACTGAATTAACTTCGAACCTCAACTTCCTCACCCCTAAAATCGTCATGACTCCACCTTGGACTGTTGTGAGGATAAAATGAGGAGTCTGTAAAAGAGGTGTGGGAGCCATAACTCGTGAATCCAATTTGCTTATTACCGTGGCCCAATGTCCCTGTCATTCTCGTTCCATCTTTAGGAAACAGAACACAGCAACGGACTCCCAGAGTGATATTCAACACATTTGTGCCAATTCGTGGCTCTGGCTGCCTAGCTGTCCCTGTGAAAACACGAAGCAGATCTCTGAGGGGTCCTGGGGGGTCACTGTCTTGAAAGGATGTGATGGCGTCACAGTGAATCAAAGGCTGCTCTCAGTCTAAACCGTCTGTGCCTCTGGGGCCTATTTACTGGTCCTTCATAATTTGCCTTCCTGAGTTGTTCCTTTCTGAACGTGTGTCTCTAATTTCATACTAGCACTAACCCTTTTTAATATTCTATTTTTTAATTTTATTTTTCTCTTGGAGCATAGTTGCTTTACAATGTCGTGTTAGTTTCTGCCATACAACTAAGTGAATCAGCTATATGTATACATACATCCCCTCCCTCTTGGACCTCCCTCCCACCCCCCCTCCACATCCCACCCTTTTAGGTCACCACAGAGCTCCGAGCTGAGCTCCCTGTGCTATACAGCAGGGTCCCACTAGCTATCTGTTTTACACAGGGTAGTGTATATATGTCAATTCCAATCTCCCAATTCATCCCACCCTCCCCTTCCCACCCCGTGTCCACATGTCCATTCTCTACGTCTGTGTCTCTATTCCTGCCCTGGAAACAGGTTCATCCGTACCATTATATTTTCATCAACTTTAATTAAAGTACAACTAATTCAATGCTATTTATCTCTATTTTTAAAAACCACTTTTGTAAATAAATATGTGTTCAGTAGCTGTAGAATGCAGAGCAATGACCTGTGAGCTGAGAGACTGAAAATAAAGAACTTACCGAACCTGTCTTTTAATGAATTTATAAACTAGGGGAGGAGACCAGCTGCTTAATACTGATGATAGTAAAAATCAAGGTAGCTACTGTCATTATTTGTTTAGTATGTATATGCCAGACACAGTGTTTGGATCCTTTACTTCTTTTCTCTCAACATCTATGAGACAGGTGACATGATTCCCATGTGACAGAATAATAAATTGAGTCTCTGAACCGTCAGATGTGTTGCCCAGGTCATACAGTTAGTAAGTGGTAGAGCTGGTTTGACTAGAAAACTCATGCTTTTATCCCTAATTCATATTACCTCTCATAACTTTAATATAGAGCAAAATATATTGACACACAAGAATATAAAGCCATTTCCATAGGGGACAAAGATATTCAACATAATTAAATTTCCTCTTTGGCTTCCATGGACTTTAATTCATATTTTTCTACCTCAATAGAAAAATGAAACCCTAGTCCCGTTACGAAAATAAAGATTATATTTATAAAACCAATGGATTCATTAATTCAACAGATTTTTTGAGCGCCTACTATGTACTACATACCATGTATGCACAGAGGATCACCAAAGGAAAAATGGGCAGAAATCTCTGCTCTTGTGGCGCTTTGCTCTTGGTATGTATTTTCTCAAAACCTGCCAACAGACAGACAAATAAATAACTTTGTGGTCACTCGTATAGGATGATGAATGCCTCCCTCGGGTTGATTTTCTTCACTTGAATTTCTCATTCGTCTTAAAGCAATAGGGAAAAACGAAGTTTGGGCTCAAGATTGGATCAAATAATAAATATTTAAGAGCCGTAGCCTCGCCTGTACTCAGTAATAACTCTCTTATTTAGTCTGTCTTATCCTAGCAAAAGATAATGAACTTAAATTCCTTATAATTGCTTATATGGGGTTATTTTTAATTCTATATCAGGATTAATGCCCAAATCTGATTGAATCACCTATTCTCAATGGAACTTTAAAATGAGTGCTTTGGGGTGACACTTGTTCCCAAAACCCTCCCAGTGAGGTTTCACCTGGTCCTGCCACCCTCGTACAGGAGTCCACGGGAACAGATGAGAAGCAGGTTTCCCCTTTCAACTTCTGTGGTCATTGAAATGGCTCTTTAGTACTTCTGAATGGTGTCAGTGAAATACATTTGACATCTCTCCCTTGCTTCTTTGACAAACTTTAAAATTAGTCAACTTTGAGAGTTTTGCTTTGGTTTTCTGAGCTCTTTGAAGATAAATCAGAAAACTTCCTTATCAAATTTCAGGTCTAGGATTTATGTCTTTCTGACCTACATTTCCTTGGTTCCATCATCTTTCATGACACACCAGTCATGACCTCCTGGTTTGGAGTCACTGCTCCCTGTGGTGTAAGTTTCTCTTAAACAAGCTTCAAGAAGTTACAAAGAAGAAGACAAATGCTTCAAAATGAAATGTGGGGCTTCCCTGGTGGCGCAGTGGTTGAGAGTCCGCCTGCCGATGCGGGGGTTGTGGGTTTGTGCCCCGGTCCGGGAAGATCCCACATACCACGGAGCGGCTGGGCCCGTGAGCCATGGCCGCTGAGCCTGCTTGTCCGGAGCCTGTGCTCCGCAACGGGAGAGGCCACAACAGTGAGAGGCCCGCGTACCGCAGAAAAAAAAAAAAAAAAAAAAAGAAATGTGGCAACCATTCTCTTTGGGAAGAAGACATTAATTATATTTTTGAAGGAGTTATAATTGGATTTTACTTCTCTCTGTTTTGATAATTATTCCAGCCATGGAGTTAAGATACTCCCAACATCTTTTATTCAGTCAGTTTCAGAAAAGGAGGGAAGATTTATTTGTAATTATCAGAAATAAACACAGTCCTACAAAATAAACACGAAGGGACAGAACCTGGCTTGGATCCCACCTCGTTAAAGATGCAAATTAGCAACAGACCATCAAAACGGGAGGTTTTGCTAATCCTTTTTAAACAATGTAAATCATTAAATTAGCCCTGGGTTCCATGGCATCTGCAGTGTGCATCTTTGGGTTTATACAAGGGATCCCAAAAGGAGCTTAGCAACTTCCTTTGGGCCCCTCTCATTGTTCTAGTTGGTATTTATTTTGAATCTTGGGCACCAGGCATGGTCACTGAAGGCCTGTTCCTGCCTGCCATCATTTTATCAGCTACCTAACCTATAGAGCAGTCCATTCCTTTATCCTGGCCCATCTGTGATCTCTCTCCAAACCTTCTGGTCTATTTCCAGGTGATCAGCATCAGGCTGTCCTTCAGGTGTTGGCCCCAGGTTCCCTGAAGCAGATGTGTGCAGATCATCAATTCTAACTCAGACTGTGCAACTTGGCTTTGGGGAACAAGGCAGCTCCAAATACGACAACACTGAAAATGACAGAACTCTCAATGCCTTGCACTAGAAAATGGAGTTTTAGCAGTGATCTGCCAGGATTTCTCAGCCGGAGAAGGTCTGGTCTGTATTCACCCAAAGAACTGCTGAGGAAGGTGGAGAAAAACACACTATAGGCTATAGAAACTGACTCCATGTTAACTTTGCAATGATGGGATCTCATGGACTTCACTGAACAAATAGTCCTCCACTGCTACAACCCCTACTCCAGCTGTGAAGTTGTTGCAGACACCAAACTCTTTATACAGAGTTTCAGTCTATGGCCAGCACAGGAATTCTCTAGAATGAAAATGTAGATACCTCTTACTATTCCAATTCCTTTGCTATGCAAAACACTCCAGGAGCAGCATTTCCCATTGCTATTCCCCTATGTCCCAAGGTTATTTAAGTTGTCCATTTATCCTAAATTTCTAAGACCGTTACCAGTTTATATTTGTTTCACTGTATATTTTATTCTCTCCTATTTATGTTTATGACTCTAACCTGGACACATCACCCACAGGTCCATCAGAAATATTTCCTTCCCACTGGAACCTCATCTCAGAGGGAAACACTTCCTCTTGAAGGAGATCAAAGTAAAAAGGCTGTGGAAATTAGACCTACATGCAGGTTTGCTGAATACTCAGATACCCATCCTGGATATTAGGGGTATTTTTTTTTAACACTGCTAAGTTGTCCCGCAAGATATTTCTAGCTAGCTGAAGCCTATATTTTAGGTTCAACAATCACACAAATATTGTGGGTTCATTGGGCAGAGACTGTGACTAATTCTATTTTAAGCAGGATCTACTGCAAAAGTTGTAGGCACTTGATAAACACGGAATAATAGGAAGAATAACAATTTCCTTAGGAAATTATTTCATTGTCTCATATGTATCACTGTTAAGAATTTCCCCCCCTCACTATGAGACAAATTTTTCTTGATTTAGCTTTATTCCGTTAAGGCCAGTTTTGCTATACTAAGCATTATGTTGATTTGAACGCTCTGCTAAAGGCTTAGTCTTCTATTTCTCAAAATCTGTAGTTCTTATAAACTGCTCTGCCTTAAGCTACATATATAGATACTTTTTTTTTAATCTCGATAGCAAGAAGTACCGTCGCATTGATTTGCGATTTGAGATTCCTGACACAAATCCTATGTTCTTCTGCAAAACTTAAATCACACCCTTTCTTTGGCATAAAAAACTAATTATTTAAATTCCTTTCTTTTCTATTCTTTTCTTTTTAATCTCTCAACTACTCAGGGAATTAAAAGTCAAACACATATTTAAATCAGCTTCCCCCATCTTAATCTCACCATTTTATGTCATATCATAGTGTTTTCCATCTGAAAGCAACTCTCCTGTTTGTCACAAAATCAACTTCCAAATTGAGGCACTAAGTACCAAGTGTTTAGAAAGTGATTTGGTTCTTGCAGTATCTTCGGTCTAATTTACATCAGTCACTTTCCTTTGCATTCCACTGTTTCTGCACTCTCTGAAAAGCAGAGGGCTGGACTTTTTCAAGTTAAATGTTTGATAGAAAACAGATATTCTACTAATTTGCTTTGCAAATTGAGTTCTCTGTGATTTAATGTGTAATGCACTGTAAGAGACTTTAAAAATCTAGAGATAACTTGCTGTGCCATTCAAACAAAATCACTTAACCATTCTGGTGTTCACTTTCCCCATCTGGGAAATGATGATTCTGCCATCTACTTCTTCGGCAGAAGGGAAGTTCATGAGGGTTCCTAAAAAAAGTCTGAAAACGCTGCCCTTTTTCTATAAAGAACATATACAATAATTATCGTTATTGGTTTCTCTTGAGGAATCCTATAATTTTTTCCATAGCTCTTATTAAAATCTAAACTTAAAAAAACCCTCCATTAAAGATACAACATAAACTTTTTTACCAAGAAAAAAGGCTGAATGGATAAGTATATTTCTCATTACTCATCCTCTTTGACCAGCAGTAAGTGATGAATTGAGACCAGACCACTGAACTGTTGGCCATAATCTGGTCCTGACTTTGCCCAAATGAGCTGTGTGCCCTTGGGAGGCCAAAGAGCCTCTCTGGGCCTCAGATATCCAATCTGAACTATCAGGGGGTTAGATGCCATGATCACCAAGGCCTTTTGAATTAGAGGCTTTAATTTAGAATTTGTCTTTTTAACCTCTTTCAAGACACGATACTATATTTCATGCAGCCTGAATATAATGATAGTATCACTGTTTTGATGGACTTGGTAGTGAAGAGCCTTTTACATCAATTACAACCAGGCTTCATTCTCAGCAAAAGAACAGATCGTCTAATAGATTTGATATGTGAAAGAGTTCCTTTTTGTACATTTGAAAACGAAAGTGTTAGTAAAATGAGTTGTGTTAGTAAAGTGTAAAAAGTGTTAGTAAAAAGTGTTAGTAAAAACTCTTCTCTGAGCTCCTGAGTTGTCCCACGGATTATATACAACGTGTAATAAATGCTGAGGCTTCAGTAAGGTAGGTCTCCAAAATTACTTTTTAATACATTTCTAGGCCTATTTTCAGAATATACAAAGAAAGTACTCAATAAAGGCATTTAAATCGTGAAGGGTAATTTGACTGTTACTTTGGGATTTTCACTGGATTACGTGGTGAGGCTTCTCACTTGGGATCAGACCCCTCTTTGTTTTTCTCATTGATTTGGAATGACGAGTTTATGAAGAGCAAAGATGTCTGGATGACTGACAGTCCAAACCTGGGAGTCAACAGCAATGGTTTGGTTCTGCAGAGTGGGGCAAAGACATTTTTGTATTGATACAAGTGTGATTCTAGAAGGCAAACCTACGATCCTCTCCCTAGCTAAGGGTATTGGAAGAGAAAAACAAACGCGTGCAACTTTCCTCATTCAAAAGTAGACTCAGAGCCAGGGACAGCTCAGGGGAAAATTTTCTCAGCTCTATGTGACTGAGATGGTTCAATTTCACAAACTGTCATTTAACCACCAGATTCTGGAAGGCAGCAAGTGTGTATCTTGAGGCATGGGGAGCAGAATAACACAGAATTTGAGAACACAGTCTATGGGGTCAGAGGACCTACAATGAAACTCAGCTCAAGCATTTACTTACCTATGAGAACTTGTGCAAGTTGCTCAAACTTAAAGGGATTTTTATCTCATGAGAGAAGCTATGTACCTTCCCTCAATGGAAGGGGGCAATTTCCTTTTGCTCAGCTAACTTGATAGAGAAGTTAAGGGATAATTAAAATTTGCAGAGTGCCTCCAGGAAACATTGAGGGAAAATGAGTTACTTGTGGGAGTATTCATATCTACTGCTGAGAGAAAAGAATGTGTCCTGTGATGTGTGACTGGTTTATAAACAGAAGCAGCCTTCTAAGCACGTTTCCTGGGCCTTCCAGGCAACAACACTGGATCACACTGGCCCAGGGCTCAGAATATCACTCAAAATGTGGGGTTAGATTCCACTTAAGCCAGTGGTTCTCAAGGTTCAGGGAGCATCAGAATCATCTGGAGGACCTGTTAACACAAGAATGCTGGGTCCACTTCCAGAGTTTCTGGATCAGCAGGACTGGAGTGAGGCCTGAGGACTATCTCTAACAAGTTCCCAAGTAATACTGGTGCTGCTATGATGGACACAACTTGAGGACCAGTGCTTTAGACAATGCGCTGGGCTCTCCCAATGCCTCTGAGTGTAATAGCATCACTGCAGAGGTGTGTCAGAGGACAGATAAGAGAGAGATCCTGGTGTGGAATGATTGACTTCCTTATTCTCTGAGCACCAGTGCTTGAGGCAGAGGGAGAGAACTGGAGTGAGCAGTAGACCAGGCCATTCTTTCCTCCTTCTACTGGTTATGCACGTAGCTACTCAATCATTCATTCAAACACGATGTGTGCATGGCGTGTTTGATTTTGTGTGTGTGTGTGTGTGTGCACAGGTGTGTGTATACCAGGCACAGTGCTGGATTCTGGGCTATAGCATGGAGAAAGAGAGACAAGGGCCGTGGCATGGGGGTGATGATGGGTCTAGCTTCATCTCAAGCCCTGCCCTGCAGGAGTTTGGTCTCTGCTGCGCAACTGTTAGTTTAGAGGGAGATGCCATAGGAAATCGTGAGGCCTCCGTGTGCAGAAGTATTGATACATCTGTACAAAGACAACACAGGGAGTCGGCATTATAGAACCTCTCAGGTTGACCCATCCTCTCTTCAGAGCACTAATAAGGTTGAGCATTTGTACAGGGCTCACCAGGCGGCAGACACCATTCTGCACAGATTAGTCCTTTGAGCCTCACAGCAACCCTGTGAAAGGTGCTATCAAATCCCCATTTAAATATAAGGAAACTGAGGCACAAATAATTCTTTACTGCTGAGGTTATTTTATATGCTACACAATATATAATTGATGAAGAACATGTGAATATGTGAAATACGAAGGAAGGAAGGGAGGGAGGAAGGAAGGAAGGAAGGAAGGAAGGAAGGAAGGAAGGAAGGAGGGAAGGGAGGGAGGAAGGACGGACCTGCATGCGTTCCATGGCGGGAAGCTATTTTTCTCACCAGTAATTATCCCTCATGTAGCTGTTCTCCAGCCAGAACTGCTCATAAGCCTGCTGGGGACCCTCTGAGACAATTTAAGACTAAGTGATTCCTTGCGGAAAACGGTCTGTTGGTTTTCACAGAATTATCTGAGTCCTTTGTGCAATCGCGCCCACCTCTGAGTTATTTCTCCCAGCCACCAACTCCATTCCTTTCCCAGCAGCACAGCCTATGAAGTGTCACAGAGCTGACATAAGGTGCATTTTGAAAATGTCAGGTAATGGTCATTTAGCGTCTCTTCCACGTCCATTTGGTGCTGGCCAGACCATCCCAGGGCAGCACGTGGTACACATCCAAGGGGAGTTTCAAGACTTTTGTGCCAATAACTCAGATTTTTTTATCCTGTTAGCAAATTGGATGCTGTTAAATGGAGAAGAAAGCCCATGTCCATCCAGTGTCATTACCAAGTCTGATGAGCATCTGATTATTTTCATGATTTAAATGTTCATCTACTCAGCATGATAAGGAAACAGAATTTGAAACCGACTCTCCTCTTCCTCCAGAGACCCATTTTTGTGTTTGGTGGCCAGCCTAGGGTGTCATTGCACAGAGTGGGCCGAGGAATTTCAGTTCCCATTGACAGTACTGATGGACTGGCGGGTGTTGATTAAGGGACATGATATGGCAAACTACCCTCCTCGTTGCAACCTAGTGTTGGCAGAATCATAAGCTTGCAGAACACGTGCTTCAATCAGCTGGCTGTGTAAGAATTCAATCAACGTTAATCTAACACAATGCAGCACCTGCTCCCCGACTGATTTCTAGTGTTCTTCAATCAAAAGCAGCAGAAGAAAAGCATCTCTTACTGCAAGCAATGTTAGCAGACCTGAAAATTCAAGAACCTGAAGTTCAACAGGAAGATCAGGTTCGCACTTTGCTCCTCTTCCCCTGGTTGGGATGCTACTGAAGGAGGAAGCTGTTGTTGTCCAAGAAAGTGGGTGAAGGTTGGACATGTCCAGAACTACAGTTACTCTACAGAAAATGAGTGCAGTAATTAGGTGCTGGTGATCGGTATTCATTGCCCCTCATCTCCTGCATCTATAAGATTAGCTGTCTTGGGGGCTTGGCTGGGTTCCCTCTAAGCTACAGCATGGAGCCCAGAGGACTGATGAGACTCATAGGACATATTAAAAAGGGCCTGACCGTGTTCCCCCCTATTCAGGCTGAGACCCAGAGCCAGCTGGACACCTCACCAGAAAATTAGTAAACCATTCACCCGAGGAAAATGTTTTCACTGCTACAGGAAAGAAACCACAGAAACATCATCCCTCCTAAACTGTAAACTTTCTGAATGCATAAGTCTTATTCACAACTTCATCCCAGATGGCTAGGATGGCTGCTGGCTCGTAATAGGGGCTTCATGAATGTTTGCTGAATGAATTATTAAACAAAGCAGACACCATCAACATTCATGCAAAAAGATGCCTTCTACTACTCAAATGAATTGTTTTTTAATTGAACAAAAATGCCCATTGACTACTGCATTAAAATTGACTTTGAATCAACTTTTTCCCATAGACTTTAAAGGTCCCCCCAAATGGAAATAATAAAAATTTCCTAAAGCAGATACTTAGCAACAATGGAAACTGTGCCTTATAATTCAAACCCCTGACTTGATAGTTCAATTCACAGTGTTTGACTTGAGGTAGAAAATCTGTGACTCTTACAAGTGGTGGAGAATTTGGTCTCCCTGGAGAATATGTCCTCAGTTCCCAGATCTTTGCCCAGAAGGATTATTTTATAGCAGGTTGAATTCTTGACTAATTATCTTGAAAACAGCTGGACTACTGGATAAACTCTATCTTAAGGCAGAGTACAAGAACAAATCAGGATAATTAAACTTTGATTTCAGATGAGGTTGACAGGGAGAGTGGGTAGGGAAACTGTGTTAAAAGTAGAAGGCAGAGGGAGACAGCCTAGCAGTTACCTCATAAAATCCCTCATCTGGACCAAAAAAGTGTAACTTATTGTTACTATTCTGCAACTAATTTTGATAAATTTCTATCTCAACCTGATTATTCAGTTTGCTTCAGGGAACACCTAATCAATTCTACTGGGACCCTAAGTGATTAAAACAGATTGTAAAAAAACAACCACTTGATTTCATCAGAAACATGCAGCTAACAGAATTAGCGCCTAAACTTCCTGTGGGCAAAAGTAATAACATCCTCCAAATGAAGACTATATACAAAAAGGAAAATTCACCTGAAAGATGATGAAACCATACTTCATGGGAAGTGTTATGAAGCATCCTTGCCAAATGAGATATCTGTAAATTACCTGGGTAAGCAATCAGCTCCAGATTATAATTGCCAATTTGAGAAAATTTCACCAACAATTAAGCAAAATCAAATAACCCATTTGAGGAAGTGGAGTGGTGACAGGCCACCACCTTCTTCTTGTTGTTAAGGTTTACTGTAATTTGTTTTTATTTTCCTTCAGAAATGGAAATTTCATTCTCTTTTTTTGGGCTAGAAATATTGAAAGGCCAGCAGGGAAGGAGCCAGACAATCTAAAGGGTAGTCTCTGAGCAATTTGTTTTCAGCGTGAAAATAGGAGTCATGTGTATCTGGCTGGAAATTGTTGTGACCCAATAATAAGAATTTTAAATTCAAGCTAGAAAGCCCACAGGATTCATTATTCTAACTTATCATGCCATATTAGTTTCATAAATTAGAATGCAAACCAAACTCCCGGCAAGAAGGATGCTAGAGGGTCAGGTTCGTTTTCTCCGTAGAAATTCTCAGAGCTCTGCCCCATATAACAGTGGATTTTTGTGAGGTCATTTAAGCTCTTCGGAGCTCAACTTCCCTCTCCTGTAGAACCAGGTTCGTTCCAAGACTTAAAATCAACATCTTTTTCTATAAATACTGAATGAGTGCCTGCTACGTGCCAGATGCTGTGCTAAGTAAAGAAGGTATAAAAATAAGCAACCACTGTGCTAGATTCTGCTAACTGCTTCCTAATATCCTTACCCCTTTCTTCCTGAGAGAATCCCAGTGCTGCCCCAGCTGGTGATGTGCCGATAGCTAAAGCACTCATCTTCCCAGACTTTCTGGCAGCCAGAGATGACCACATAACTCAGTTCTGTCTAATGAGAAGTAGATAGAAGTCAGCCAAGGAATTCTGGCATTCTTGCTCAATGTATCTGAATTTTATATGAATTTCTACTTTCCAGACACAGATGCTGCCACTCTCCCCCTTCCTTCCTTGTTTTTGTTCTGATCTAGAGGGAAGATAAAGGTTGGATTTGGAGCAGGCATTTTGAGACCAGGAAATTACAAGAGTTAGTAAAAAACTATAGACTCTTGGTGGCATAGAGGAAAATAGGATGGTATCTGGGACATTAATGACAAAAAAAAAAAAAAGTTTCTGCCTAGCTCTGCACAAAGCACACCCTCAGAATCTTTTATTGAGAAAAATCAACTCCAATCTGATTCAGCCATATAGTATTTGGGCTTTGTTACTTGCAGCCAAATACAACCTCTACAGATGCAGTGAGTCCATGACCTGACCTGCTAAGGGAATGACAGACACACACAAATTGACTAAAATAAATGTGGTGAATGATCTAAAAACATAGAGAAAAAGAGATTGAGAGACAGACAGAAAAAGAGTCTGTGCTCTTCAGAAGCAAAGACTCGAGCAGTTTGCCTGCCCTTCCTGGGTGTGGCAGTCACGCCAGTTTTCCTGAAATACGATTTGTTGCCTGATCCATGAAGGATGACCTTGTTAGTCGTGGGAAGAAGTGGGGAAGTGTCGGTGTGTTCTAGGCATATGATCAGATACACGGAGGCAAGCGTAGTCTTGGGAAACCATGCGATTCAAGGTGGACCATGGATGTCGAAGCGGGAAAAGATGGAGGGGGGGCTTGGAGTGAGAAGAGCTTGTGTCACGCACCAAGAATGGGCATTGTGTTGGAGCAGACAGTGAGATGCAGAAAGGTTTTTTTTTTTTTTTCTGGTACGCGGGCCTCTCACTGTTGTGGCCTCTCCCGTTGCGGAGCACAGGCTCTGGATGCACAGGCTCAGCAGTCATGGCTCACGGGCCCAGCCACTCTGCGGCATATGGCATCTTCCCAGACCGGGGCATGAACCCGTGTCCCCTGCATCGGCAAGCGGACTCTCAACCACTGCACCACCAGGGAAGCCTGCAGAAAGGTTTTCATGCAGGGGCTGAATAACTTCACTGGTTGAAACCAGGCTTAGTTGATGCACGGGAAAAGCACTTCTAAGACCTGTGTCCAGAGCATATTTATTTAATAACATATAGAAGGAAAGGGATCAATCTATTGGACAAGCTAGGAGAACCTGACCTAGGAGCTTCAGAATCCAGGTGATCTCGCTAAGCACAAGCATTGGTTACTTCTCCTTCCTGACACCCCATTAAAATGATAATGAAGAAAACATAAAAGCAATAGTCACACAAGATCAAAGAAAATAGGAGAGGGGTCATCAGCAGAGCAGGAATGTCAACACATTCCTGGAAGCAGGGAGAAGGATGAACACAAGAGCAGAAGCCACACCTCAGGGGATTCGGCAGATGTGTGAGCTTGTTGAGCAGAATTCCAGAGTGGTTTGGGATTGAATGCAGAGTTATGGAGGGCAGGGATAGAAATCGGGCTGAAAACAGAGAAAGTACATTTTTCACCCACAAAGCAATTGTGCTAATTGTTTCCTGAACCTCTCCATTTCTCTGTGCACACAGAATGCAAGCATCTTGGTATTAGGCCCGGCAAAGAGAACAAATTGTTTCTCTTTAAAAAAATTAAACAAGCTGCCAGGGAGCTTGCCCTATTCTGGTAGTGGGAGTCCTAACACTAAAGGTCAGTTCCGTATCTGTATTAACAAATGTGTGACCTGCCAGTAAATTAGCTTAATCACATGCAGCACCTGGAACTTTGGATTTTGTGGAGAAAGCTAATGGGAAAGGAATCTACCTTTGCAGTAGCAGAGAAAACCCACTCTTGTTATCCTGCAATATCAATCCAGTCCCTCATAACCATGTATGTCCCATTAAGCATATATGACAATTACAAAAAGAAAATCAATATAATTAAAAATCACAAATGCCAAGATAAATAAAGAGAACTGGCTTCAGAAAAAACAGGGAATAAAGGAGAAAGTATGTTTTTAAGCAACTCTAATTTGTAATCTCAGAGTTAAGATTTAAGATACTATACTAATAAAATTAAGATTCTATGAAAAACTAATGATCAGGAACAATAACAAGCCCATGGAAATTAAAATATTATTGTTGTACTAAAACAAAGTTAATAAGGTATGAGATAGAATCTTTCAGAACATAGAGCAATAAAAATAAAGCAGCTCATGCAGCTCAATATCAAAAAGACAAACAACCCAATCCAAAAATGGGCAGAAGACCTAAATAGACATTTCTCCAAAGAAGATATACAGATTGCCAACAAACACATGAAAGGATGCTCAACATCACTAATCATTAGAGAAACGCAAATCAAAACTACAATGAGGTATCACCTCACACCAGTCAGAATGGCCATCATCAAAAAGTCTACAAACAATAAATGCTGGAGAGGGTGTGGAGCAAGGGGAACCCTCTTGCACGGTTGGTGGGAATGTAAATTGATACAGCCACTATGGAGAACAGTATGGAGGTTCCTTAAAAAATTAAAAATAGAACTACGATACAACCCAGCAATCCCACTACTGAGCATATACCCTGAGAAAACCATAATTCAAAGAGCCATGTACCACAATGTTCATTGCAGCTCTATTTGCAATAGTCAGGACATGGAAGCAACCCAAGTGTCCATTGACAGATGAATGGATAAAGAAGATGTGGCACATATATACAGTGAAACATTACTCAGCCATAAAAAGAAACAAAATTGAGTTATTTGTAGTGAGGTGGATGGACATAGAGACTGTCTACAGAGTGAAGTAAGTCAGAAAGAGAAAAATAAATACTGTATGCTAACACATATACATGGAATCTAAAAAAAAAAAAGGTTCTGAAGAACCCAGGGGCAGGACAGGAATAAAGACACAGACAGACAGAATGGACTTGAGGTCATGGGGAGGGGGAAGGGTAAGCTGGGATGAAGTGAGAGAGTTAAAAAAAAAAAAAACAGAAAAGAAAAATAATGTGTGTGGGGTGGCAGGACCCTGAAGGGGTTAAGAGAACAGACAGAATTCTGCCCACCATTTAACAGCTGAGACCTAGAATATTCTCTGTAGCTCTTGTGCCTCAATTGCCTTATCTTTGAATTAGGATTATTGTAAAGATGAATGAGTTACTATAAGTGGTTTGGTTAGAATAATTCCTTTTATATAGCGAGTACTGTAAAATTTTCACACACACACACAGAGTCAACCCAAGAGTCCAACACTGACCCATGAAAGTTACAGAATTAAGGGAGAAAGTATATAAAAGGAAATTATTGTACAAATAATGGAAGAAAATTTTCCCAAAAGTTAATTGGCTAACTACCCAGCAGGACAAATAAAAAATGACTTATACATAGATAAATCATGTATGTCAAAGATCAAGACTAAAGCAATATTCTGAAGTCTTCTAAAGAAAAGTAAACATCTTTGCCTGATCGCATATATAGGTCCTCTACAAAAGATCAACACTTGGCTGATGGCAGTTTTCTTATTTTGAATCAAGGATGAAAGAAGCTAAATGTGGCAAAATGATTTTTAAAACTAAATTTCTACATACAATGAGAGGGTAAAAAAACCAGATATACATTCAAGGACCCAGAAAATTTAACACACATATACATTTCTTGAGGAAGTTACTTGAGTACGTACTAAAGCCAATTTAGGGTTGAAACAAAGAAAGGCTGCCTAGAACTAAATAAAGATGAAAACAAAGAAAAAGGATAACGTGGGCTGAAAAAAAAAATGGTGTAATTAAACTAGGAACTAATGGAGATAAGTCTTAAATTAACAGCAGTATGACAGGCTTAGAAAACAGGTAGTCCAAATAAAAGCCAGAAGCCAGTGGGTCCCCAAAAATGCCTTTAAGAAGAATAAGTGGATTTCAACATTTAAATGGAAGGCATTAAGGATCTGCTGAAAATGCATATATTTATTTTCTTAGAAAGAAAAAAAGAAAGTCATTTAGAAACTCAACAATAGACAAGCAAAACTGAAAAGGTTCAAATACAGAACAAACTGAAATGTGGAATAAACTTAGCAGTTGACAAAGAGTAGGAAAAGACAATCCATTTGACCATTTGATAAGAACATTTCAAGTGGCCAGAGACTATCACACTGAAGCCATCAAGAAGGAAAGTCACCCTAAAGGAAAACACCATTTACAAAACTATAAGGAAGATACTCTTTATTGGCTTGAAATGTTTAGAATCAACTTAGAGACAAAGCACATAACGTGAAATGCAGTTGCAAAATGGAAGGCAAAGTCAGTGAGGTTAATATTCACAGATAGAGGTTGGGAGAGGGAAGGAGAGAAGGATGCTAAATGGCTGACCAGGTGCTGGCAGTTCCATCTTATAAATAGGGACTAAACAGACCATTTATTTTACCTTGTGCATGGACTGCTTTGAAAAAAAGGAAAAAAAGGGGCTTCCCTGGTGGCTCAGTTGTTGAGAGTCCGCCTGCCGATGCAGGGGACATGGGTCCGTGCCCCGGTCCGGGAAGATCTCACATGCCACGGAGCGGCTGGGCCCGTGAACCATGGCCGCTGAACCTGCGCGTCCAGAGCCTGTGCTCCACAACGGGAGAGGCCTGCGTACCGCAAAAAAATAAACATAAAAAAATAAAAAAAGGAAAAGAAAAAGTGGAGCACATTGTACATATCTTGTTACAGTCGATCACTTGACCCCATCTGCACTCCCAGTCTTTCCAGCACCCAGAATAAGAGTGGATGAAAAACCAGTAAAGGATTCGAATAGCAGAGCCCCTGGGCTCTCAGCCCGCTTCCCCCCACCAGGCACAGGTGCCCTTTCCTGCTTTTTAGAGTGAGTTTTTCATGCTACTTCCTTGCCTTCTCCCTAGATGTTGAAAATGATGCCT